>NC_136932.1:10202300-11550224 GCF_949752795.1 Hyperoodon ampullatus | reverse complement strand
GAAATCTCAGCTTCAGTACTCACCACAGTGTAACCTTGGGTACCTCAGTTTTATCTGTACTTACTGAGTGGCTGTGGAGACTGAGTTTAACACGTGTGGTTGCTTGGGCTGGCCCTGGCACATGTTAAGTTCTCAGTATCAGTTACCACTATCATCTGCATGATCCACATCATCATCATCACTGTAACATGGGGACAGATTATTTATGTAACAAAGACACCAAGTTAACTACGATGATGCAGAAATGGAGACTGGCAGCTTTCTTCCTTAGCTTAAGAATCAAAGTGACAGGAAACAAAGTTAAGAAAGCCAGTCAGGGAGCTTCTGTTACTGTTTTGTGAGAAAAGCTAGCTCTCATATCTCTGGTTCGATTTCCCAGAGTGTAGGAATCATTCCTGAGTTTACTTACAAGCTGTAGCTGGAGTTTACAGAGTGACCCTGCGGCTCTAGGCCAGTGCTGGAGGGCTGGTGAACAGACTGCTGGGCCCCACCTCCGGAACTGGATTCACCAGGTCTAGGGTGGGGCACGAGTCTGCATTTGCTACTGGTCCAGGGACCACAGTTTAAGAACCACTGCTAATCTAAACTGGTATCCTGAGCATACCTAGTCAGTCGAGGACACATAGGTGCTTCTTCAATAGAAAGTCACATTAAGAGGCTCTCAGACGAGAATAATCCTAACATCCAGGACTCACCGTGTTCTCAGAGCCGAGGCCAGGCCGCTCCCTGTAGCCTAGGCCTCCTCCACCAATGTTCAGCTTTTTCCCTTTCCCTCCTTTGAAGCGGGATTTCCGAAACCAGGCATTCTGCATTGAACACAATTCAAGGTTAAGACATGGGAGGAAGAGGCGCCCAGAGGAACGGGACAAGATCAAAGAGGAAACTAAATGGGAAGAACTTTTTGTTTCATCTTTTGCGAATGTATCTATAGCAAAGGAGGAACTGTTCACAGGTACCACAGACGAGCTTCTTTTTGGTGGCTTCACCCATCGCATTTGTCAGGAGCCTTATCTAAGGCTTCCTTTTACTGCTCCTTCCTTCCTTCAGGGGCTCCAGGAAGGGAAGTGATTAAGATACACCTCGGGCCTCCCTGGTGGCGCAGTGGTTGAGAGTCCGCCTGCCGATGCAGGGGATACGGGTTCGTGCCCCGGTCTGGGAGGATCCCATATGCCGCGGAGCGGCTGGGCCCGTGAGCCATGGCTGCTGAGCCTGCGCATCCGGAGCCTGTGCTCCGCAACGGGAGAGGCCACAACAGTGAGAGGCCCGCATACCACAAAAAAAAAAAAAAAAAAAAAAGATACACCTCAAATGCAGAGCTGTTACTCTGGCCATTTCTAACTTCCTTGAGGAAAATGAATTTATTCTCTATTTCTCAGACAATCTATATATAACATCCCTGGGGGAGGTCAGAGCTTTATCTGACAATCATGTTACACTCAAAAGTACCTGAGGGCTTCCCTGGTGGCGCAGTGGTTGAGAATCCGCCTGCCAATGCAGGGGACACGGGTTCGAGCCCTGGTCCAGGAAGATCCCACATGCCGCGGAGCAACTAAGCCCATGTGCCACAAGTAGTGAGCCTGCGCTCTAGAGCCCGCAAGCCACAACTACTGAGCCCATGTGCCACAACTACTGAGGCCCACGCGCCTAGAGCCCATGCTCCACAACAGAGAAACCACCGCAATGAGAAGCCCACGCACCGCAACGAGGAGTAGCCCCTGCTCACTGCACTGCAACTAGAGAAAGCTTGCACACAGCAACGAAGACCAAACGCAGCCAAAAATAAATTTATTTAAAAAAAAAAAAAAAAGTACTTGAAAGGTACGGCAGGTAGGGCAGGCTGGGCAAGGTGCTAATCAGGGAAGCTGATCAGTCTGAGAGCAGAGAAAGCCTGAGGCACAATGAGATGTAGGAAAATGCCACAGACAAAATACATCTTGTATTTAGTTCAGGATTGGCTCTCCGGGAAAGGAAAGGAAACATTATTCTGTTCTCCCCTGCAATGCAGGTCCTTTACTCCCAGGTCTGGAAGCACGGGCAGTACCACAGTACAACTGCATTATGGGTGAACAGTTCTGTAGGCTGGCCTATGAATTTGAAAAACACATAAGTCTCTACTATCGGAACGTATATCCCAAATCCATTTGTAATTTGGGGACTGTGTGTATTAAGACAACTCAAGATTTAATTCAGTAGAATGCCTCAGTTTTAAACTGGTAAGCAGTGTAGTCAAAGGTCTGAGATCTAGGTCTGAGAACTAGTGAAATACATTTTTTTTTTTTAAAGACATCATACATCTTTAGCCCCCCAAAGAAAAAACTGTTCGGGGAAAAAGGGCAGTGAGGAGACTAGTAGCTTTCTTTGATATTAAGTTTGCTCACAAGTGTGACTGACATGGGGCAAGCAGAAAGAAATGTCACAGGGACAGATTTTAGCACAAAGAAAGGAAAAGCTTTTCAACATAAATGTTGCTCAGAGGATGAGCAGACCAGATGAGTTTTCATGTCCTACAATAACCAATCTACACTTCGTAAGTGCTGCCCGCCCAACTTTACTGTCATGTTCCTATGTTATCTGCCTCTGGCATCTTGAAATTTTTTCGCTTCGTTTTACAACCTGGAGCAACCTGAAGTGTGTCCAGCCCCTCACCTGCATGGCCAGATCTAGGAGTTCCTTGGAAACATGCTGATTGGCTCCTTCCAAGTTCCGGACAAGGTCACCGGCAAAATTGCTATCCTTGGGTGTCAGCAAGGTATAGGCCACGCCTTTCTCACCCGCTCGTCCTGTTCGGCCAATTCTATGCGTATGGGTATCAATATCTCGTGCCACATCATAGTTGATGACAGTCTTAATTGAAGGAATGTCCAGACCACGGGCTGAAATAAAAAACAAAATTCTTTTATTCTTTATCAGGAGCCGAAACACCAAAGTATCCCCAAATGCTAACCTAAGAACCCACATTCCTCTTATCTAAGCAAAGTGCATGGTTTGGTGTGCTGAGATACAGGCACGTAAGCTGCCCTTCTAGAACCAATGCCACTATCGTAGATTCTATGATGCTGGGTCAACTCAGTGTGTAAGGGACATCTATCTTCTACTATCAATAACTGCCGTGGCCTCACTCTTGCACCAGAAATAAGTAAAAAAAAAAAAGTCAAACCAACATCAAATGTGTCCTGAAGCTGAGAAGTGATCTCCTTTCTGCAAGAAAATACCAGTTTTTAAGGGTAGCTATTAAAACTCAGCAGAACAAACTCAAAACTCAC
Organism: Hyperoodon ampullatus; assembly: GCF_949752795.1. Taxonomy (NCBI): domain Eukaryota; kingdom Metazoa; phylum Chordata; class Mammalia; order Artiodactyla; family Ziphiidae; genus Hyperoodon; species Hyperoodon ampullatus. Next base: position 11,546,961 of record NC_136932.1, on the reverse strand, counting down.
ACTTCAAAACTTTTTCTGATCTTGAGTGAAGTATGCCAAACTAAATAATCAATGTAAGATGTGTACTATATTCAGACACACAACAGGGGCATAGCCCACGATGTGACTGTGTAAACAATTTCTTCCCCAAGTGTCTTCCAACTGCAGGGATTCTTTTTTTCAGAGAGGAACATTAAATGAAAAGTGGTGGGCTTCCCTGGTGGCACAGGGGTTGAGGGTCCGCATGCCGATGCAGGGGACGCAGGTTCGTGCCCCAGTCTGGGAGGATCCCATGTGCCGCAGAGCGGCTGGGCCCATGAGCCATGGCCGCTGAGCCTGTGCTCCGCAGCGGGAGGGGCCACAGCAGTGAGGGGCCCACGTACCACAAAAAAAAAAAAAAAAAAAAAAAGTGGTACCCAGAGCTCCAGACTGTAATCACTGTGCTCTGAACTGCTGCACCACGGGGCGTGGCCAGCCAGGCCAGCAGAGTGCCTTCAATCAGCCTCCTCAGATACTAAAGGTCTTATATAGCAAGACACAGCACCCTTATAGCATGGTTGCTGGGGAAATTCATACCCTACCTGCAACATCTGTGGCCACTAGGACTGGGATGTCCTTTTTCTTAAAGTCTGAAATAACCTTGTTTCTTTCACTCTGATCCATGTCACCATGGAGCAGGCCAAGATTATGACCCTCCTGTTTAAGGTTATTGGCTAGCTCTTCAGCATTGGCTTTTTTAGTAACAAACAGGAGGACACTTCCTGAAGAGGTAAACTCCACTAGACGCCGGGTGAGCCAGTTCCATTTAATAGGCCCAGAATGCAGAATCTCCACAATCTGAGTCACATCTTCATTTGCCTGAAAAGAAATACATGAAAAAGATAATTGCGACATTTGTGCCACAGGGCACCTGAATTAGGACCAGCCATCACATTTTCTACCTGCATCTGGAAGAACCTTGAATAATCCCTCTTCTCCTTGGGCCTTTCTTCAGCAAGTCAAGTGTAGCTCAAATTTTACATCCCTTAGCAAATCACACTGCTCTCCACCTCCCCTGACGTGTACCTATACCTAATAATCTGTAAGCCCCAGTGCTTTGCTCAATACTTTTCTATATGCCTATTCAGATCATTCCCAATAGAGTAAGCTCCTTTTCTGTCCTTCCCACTTAGTGTTCCTAGTACAATTTCATACATGCATGTAGAAGGCACTCAGCGATGAAAAGCAGACAATGTCAAAAAGCTAACTGCACAGAACTTTAATAAATATACCAAGCAAACTAAGGAATTCTCAAAGCAGCCTTAGCTGATTTCCAAATCGCAATTCAGAGAAATTTTCCACGTAGGACATATTTATAGGTAAGGAAAAAAAACCCTTAACTCATTTCACCAGGCCTTTCACATCTCCCCACTCCACGCTCTGCAGGCCCACTCCCACAATCACTTACGATGTCAGTTCCATCCTAACTGACCAGTAGTCTTTCGGGCAAAACTTGCTTCCCCCCCCCAAACATATTTTTTTTTAAAAAACCTTTTATTCTGGAAAAAACTTTAACATTCAAAAAGAGTAAAATGAACAAAATCAACTCCCATGTATCCATCACCAAGCTCCAACAATTATTAACATTTTGATAATCATGTTTCACCTATTCCCCCCAACCCTGGTGTCTTTAAAGCAAATTTGAAACATGGTGCCTCATCTGTAAATGCACAACATTTTTTCCTCTCAACAGCAAGAAATTAATTCCATGTCACCATAGTAAGAGAAATAACCCACTGGGATCCTATCCAGCCCTGCTTAGGGTTACCTCTCCAATATCCCCCTGCACCACACGAATAGGGTCAATCAGGATGTCTCTGGCCAGTTTTTCAATCTTTTTCCGAAAAGTTGCACTGAATAAGAGAGCTAAAAGGTAAAGTAAATTCTGTTAAAGAAACAATATGACTTCTTTTTTGAATACCCACTAAGCTTCCCACTGACACTGCTCAGTTTTTAAAAAAATAAACCCACCTGAACTTTAAATTTAGTTTAAAAATTAATTCACTAAGGAAAAAAAAAGACTTGCCCTTATTCTAACTTTATGCATTTTAAGACAGGGGTTGTCGGCATGGTTCAGAAAAAGGCTCTTGACTTCAAATCAGCATATCTGCACTGTGTATTGCCTCTAGCCAGTGATAAAACTTTATGAATTGGGACAAGTAATTTAATCCTCAGGCTTGATTTCATCATCTATAAAAATGAGCGAGTTCTATCTAATGATCTCTAAGGTCCTGTCACCATCATTATCTTCCCCTTTATGGTTCCTCACTAGAACACACATGATCATTTTTGCTGCCATAGCTGTGCTTATAAAATATATAGGTGTTTATTCTGAGTACAAACGTGGCTTAATGAAACTGCTTCATACGTACTCTGTCTGTCAGGACGGACATGACTTGCTATGGATCGCACCTGGTACTCTGGAAGAAGTAGAACAGTAAAATTAGTATCATACCTCTATGACAGTTTGGGATGCCTGGAAAAAGTCATTTTAGTAAAAATCTTCACATGAGACATTATAAGAATTAAGGAGATTCTGGAACTCCTAGACCTATCACTCAGTATGAAACTCAGAAACACTTACCCCAGCACCACTGGCTGGGCCCAGTGATGTTCCAATCCATAAGGATAGCTATTTAGAATTTTCACACAGCTGGTTAAGTCAAGGAGGACAGGAAAGCAAAAGGCCTTGAATGATACGACATCCACCTACCTAAGAACACAGACCTTGACCTCCACAAAGGCATATGAATAAAAATAAAGCCTAGAGACGATATTCCCCTTATATTCACAGGTACTTTCAAATGTCCTCAACCCAGTTAAGCCTAACATACTTTTCCTGAAAAAACTCCTAAAAATAGTTAATGTCTTAGTAATCTCTCTATGGTCTAACCCTATCCAGGAGTATTTTTAGCTTCTCTCATGCAGAGAAATAATTAAGTCTAGAAAGACATGGAAAAAACTAATATCATGAGGATGGGGACAGAAGAGACGGGTATTCACGGCGTACCAAATCCCATGTCAAACATGCGATCTGCTTCATCAAACACAAGGTAAGAGACTCTTTGAAGGTTGGTCGCTTTCTTCTTCACATGATCAATAAGTCGACCCTATGAGATCCAGAAAATGAATAGTAAGCATAGTCATCCCAGTATCAGCTGGACACTGGTTCCAGGATCACCCACACTCACCTCCCACAAGGACGCTCAAGTCCCTTAAACAAGATGAAGGAGTATTTGCACATACAACCTACACACACCCTCCTGTATATTTTAAATCATCTCTACTTATAATACCTAATACAACGTAAATGCTATGTAAATAGTTGCCAGCATGCAGCAAATTCAAATTTTGCTTTTTGGAATTTTTTTCCCCTGAATATTTTCAATCCTTGGTTGGTGAAACTCACAGGGAAACCTGCCGATGTGGAGGGCCGATTGTATAATTAGAGGCATTTACAAGAACTTTCTAGAGTTCCACTCCTGGCAAAAGTGCTAGTAACTCCAGTTCTAGACCGTAATAGACACTAGACTTTACGCACTACAGAGCCCAAAAGAACAGAAAATCTGAAAACTCAACGGGATTCTTCCTTTACATTAATTTTTTTTTTAAGGGCTTCAAATGCTTGGCTTTTTATTTATTTATTTGTGGTTCACAGGCCTAGTTGCTCCGTGGCATGTGGGATCTTCCCAGACCAGGGCTCGAACCCGTGTGCCCTGCATTAGCAGGCAGATTCTCAACCACTGCGCCACCAGGGAAGCCCCCTTTACATTAATTTTAATTTAAACTGTGGAAAGATGGTCAGTACTATTTTTTGTGAGGCATTCTGAAATTACCTAAGTTAAAGCCTTATTAATGGGTTTTAATGTTTAAACTACAATCTTCTAGGCAGTTCTGACCATACCCTGAACAACTTTCTGATCCTTGGTGCTCTCAGTAAGCATGGATCCCTTTTCTAGGAGAGCATAAGAAAAACTGTTTGCTATAGAGGGGAATTCGTAGCAGAGAGAATCTTATTGGACTGCTATTTTAGGCTAGCAATCAAAATTAAACCAAGGCCACCAGCTGTCATTGCATCAGGGTATTCTTAATCCTGCTTTACCACATTTTAGAGGAAATGCCCTCCAACAACTAACCTTTTTTTTTCATACCAAGAGAGGCTGATAAGCTATTTAAACCCAAGACATACTTACTGGTGTACAGACAACAATCTCTGCCCCTTCCTGAAGGGCCTTGGCCTGCTCCCACATGCTCCCTCCTCCATACACGGCCACTGATCGGAGATTATATGCTTTCCCAAACCGCTTGCATTCTGCGTGGATCTACAAAGTTGACATAACGACGTATTAACAAACTGTGACACTAACAGATACCTCTGTCATAACCCAAAAGGGAGCTATGAAAAACACACAGAATGCGATGTCAATAGAAAATCAAAAGCTAGAAAATGCTTTAAAAACACCATTTTACTTATGAAGTAAATGAACAGAGTACCATTATCATATCTTAACAGGCTATCTAAAATCTTGCTTGTGATTATTCTTTTTCACTCCTCTTCCCGACCCTGTTACTGCCCTCCTACCAAACAGAATGAATTAACCCAGGAGGAAAACTTACAATACAGTTCCCATATAATTTGGTTATACAGAAAATCTGTAACACGTAATATTTTCCAGAAGTTTCCTGGTAGCACAACAATGTGAATGTACTTAATGCCACTTAACAGTACATTTTAAAATGGCTAAAATAGTAAATTTTGTGTATTTCACTACAATTAAAAAAAAAAAGTTTCCTGGTAATTCTACCCATTTGACTGGCTAGTCTCTTATCAGTTAACACATGGAGGGGGTCTTCTACACAAAGCACATACCTGCTGACAAAGCTCCCTAGTAGGACACACGATCACTGCAATTGGTCCATCACCTGGTTCCAATTCTTTCTGGTCCATTATATGAATCAACATGGGCCAGATAAAGGCCGCAGTTTTCCCACTGCCTGTTTTGGCAATACCAATCATGTCTCTACCACTTAATGCCACAGGTACACCCTAGAGAAAAAGAAAAAAAAAAAAAATCCACTCCAAACTTTCAATTTTAAAGATGTGCTGAAGGAAATTCTGTGGAAGGGTAAATGACTATTAATGACATTTATTTCCAATGGAACAAAAATGTCCTGGGCTATGCATAACTGGCTATGGAATAACAAGAAATACCTGGAATTCCCATAAACTTCTTGATCTGTAGGAAATATTATCATTGCTAAAATTTTTAAAAATTTGTCCCCCTTGTGAAGGTAGAGACTGTCTCATCCACATACTGAACTGCATAGAAATGAATAAAATCCATATATAAATGAGAAACAGAAGCTATTACTTTCAGTTATAAATGAGAATTTTCAGGCCATGGACAAAGGAATCCTCGTAATTGACAGTGCTAAACTTCTCCATGCACAAATTTTACTTTGTTCAGTCTAGACCTAATGAACTATTTTCTTCAGATCATATTTTCAAGACATTTATCAGACACAAGAGAACATTTCCCAGCCCCTTAGCAACGTTTTTTTAAAAATAGGTTAAGTAGATTTATTAACATAGGATGCTTGTGAAAGACACAAGTGGGCAGGCAGGAGGGCTCTGCCCCAAGAACTAAGCTGACTACATTTTTATAATCAAAGGAAAAAAGTGCGGAGTGCGAGAAGACCACCTCATGTCCTAGGTCTCAGGCAAGTTCCTAGGACAGGCTGCCAAGTGAGGGTCCTTCCTTGGCTTTGCACAGGAAAGAATTCCAGAGCCAGCCATAGTAAAGTGAAAGCAGTTTATTTAGAAAGACACACATTCCATAGACAGAATGCAGTCCACCTCAGAAGGTGAGAACAGCCAGCAACTTCTTAAGAGTGGTAAAAAACTCACTTTTGCTCTTTCATTTTTAAACGTTTCAAAAATTCTATCCATGTCAATACAGTTCTATACGAAACACTTTCATTGCTTTGACTTGTTTGTTAAAAAAAAAAAAAAAAGTCACAATGTCATTTTACTTCATTTTTCTTTCAATATGTTTTACTTACCTGGCACTGTATTGGAGTGGGCTGTGTGTACTCAGATTTCCGAATCTGGTGCATAAGTTGTTCATCAAACCCAAAATGAGCAAAACTACTTCCTGGTCTAGGAGGTGCAGCACCAGAAACCTAGAGATAAAGACAACTTGCAGGAATGACTTGTACTTCAAAACAAACAGCATTAGAAGTTCAAGAATATTTGCCTGTATCTACCTAGCATTTAGTTGGAGTATGAAGAAGTGAAAATGTAAGTCTGTAGCTAATAGCCTACACTGTTTGAAAAGGTAAAATTCAAATAATAACAGGTCTAAAAACCTCATATAAAAAACTCCAAGGGCCTCCCTGGTGGCGCAGTGGTTGAGAGTCCGCCTGCCGATGCAGGGGATACGGGTTCGTGCCCCGGTCTGGGAGGATCCCATATGCCGCGGAGCGGCTGGGCCCGTGAGCCATGGCTGCTGAGCCTGCGCATCCGGAGCCTGTGCTCCACAACGGGAGAGGCCACAACAGTGAGAGGCCCGCGTACCACAAAAAAAAAAAAAAAAACAAACTCCAAGATAAATATTCCTGAGATAATGGTCATATCATTTTAAATGATTAAGGGCCTAGAAATCTCTTAAATCAAAATTAATTTTCTCTTAAGAAATAAAAAGATGTTCAGTAAATTGGAAAAAGCCACGAATAACTATTAACCAGGTGGTAGAAAAAATAAAATTTACTCTTGAAATAAAGAGTGCAAATGAGCTCCAAATTCAGACACGTCTATACCCACTAGTTACAAAGATATTGTCTACTGTCTCCAATTTCAGTGATGCCTGAAGAGCTAACATCCCGCTCAGTGATGATCCAGACACTGCCAAACGTTGTTTGAACTGCACCCAGGTGAAGAACTGGGCTCCACCTCCATCAAGGCTTCTCAGGTGATGCTGATATTTCCAATCAGGATTTCACTTAAAAGTTTTTTTGAAGGGGTACTTCTTAGAAAACAGACAAGTACGTACACACACACACACCCATCCACCCTCCCACCCACCTACCCCTCAGAAAACACAAGTTCAAACATCACATAGCAACTGGTAAGGCCCGAAAGTTGTCCACACAAGAGCATACATCACTGTATTATCTGTGTGTTTCACGTAACATCTAGCAGCACCCTAAACAATGTGGTCAGTGTGCAACCCAAAGCTTTTTAGTGGACATTTTAAACTATTATTCTGCTATTAGTACATGCATATTTTTTAAAGTTGTTAATTTCTTCTTCTAATTAAAAATGCGTGCTGTATATAGTTTGAGAAGCAAGTGTATCTTAATTTCGAAATAGTCTAAAACTTCAAGTATTGTCCACATCTATTAATCTTTTCTCCTCTTCCTGAAGATGGGGACCCCTTGCCTTCATCTCTAGCCCACCCAACGCAGTTCTTAGCATACTGTTCTCACTGCAGAAATACTTGCTGATTAGTTTTAAGGTCACATGACCTATTGTTCCAACACAACACACAAAGTTGACTGAACACATACATATAGCATTCATGTGTATCACATGAAAGAGAATAATCCTATCCTAAAACAGCTATAAGACTAAAACAACAAAATCAAGACACAAGAGCTCAAGGGATCTAATTACTACTTTATCAAAGATAGTTCAGGGACTATTAGAAAAGAAATTCAAGATTATTTCAGTTTGGATAAGCAGTAATACTAACCCTGCGCTAGTTAACATTAATATGAATATTTGCCTTAATGGCTGACTTACCCGAAGATTGAGCTTATGCCGGAGATCTATTAGCTGCTGTGGGGTGAGGTTGGTTATCTCTTCATGTTCATTGTAAAAATTTTTTTCAAATGGTGGATAGTCAATCTGCAGGTCCAATTATTCAAAGTTAGTCTAGAATTCAAGAGTCAATCCTGTAAGTTTGATTTTAATGCAAAATAACCTTTCACAAATATACAAGTAAAGCCATAACCAGCTAGAGAGAACAAAGGAATTCATTCATTCATGACACAAATCCCGAAAAGTACAGCCAGTACTTTTTCTTATTCCTGTTTTCAATATAAATACCAATCTACTTCCTAAAGAGACGCTTAGGACACCTCAGGTTTGAACAGCCTTGATGCAGACTAGGGAACCTCTAATGCCAAAAAGGACTCAGATATTCCATCATATAACATTTAAATATGTTTTGCAGTAAGCTGTTCACCTAGATCTCGGCATTTAAAAACATTTCTAGTATTTCCTTTGGGGAGAGCTCTACCTTTAGAGGGAATTCCATTCTTTTTAAAAACATGGAACTGTTTACATAACTTTTAAGAAGCGTATGGCCAAGCATTTCCAATTCCAAAGAGGGAAGAAGTCATTTCTGCTAATCTTTCATAGCTTACTGTACTAAGAATACAAAACACTAGCATATTACCACATATGAATCTGGCTAAATGATTCTCTTTCTGACATGATATGTCTACAATAAACTTATTTTTTAAGGAGAACTTAAGCCTTTCATAGGTGGTCAAAAATTTCATAACTCTAGATACAGCCTAAAATTAATTCTTTCTATGGTACTATCAACAAAAAGAAAGAATTTAGTTTTCCTCTGGCATTATTAACAGGACCTTTTGCTATGCTCCCCACAATGCTGCACTAAGCCCTTTTCTTCAGTTCTCTGCTCTTACCAGAACAGAAGGTCCATGAGGACAAGAATATTTGTCTTTGTTCACAAAAATCTATAAGTAAGTAAATTTTTTACACACCATTTTTTTTTTTTAACCCAGAAGAGAGGGAAAAAAAAGAAGAATGTGAAGAAAGGGGTATCCTTTCTTCATATCTGATCTCTCCTGGCAGAGTTCTCATTATATTAAGACAACTGTGGGATACCCCAGGCAGGATAATGAAGTTTGAGCACTTTGTCAAATATCTCAAATATTTTATTAAATGAATATTTCAAATATTTGAGCTTTTCCTTATTAGCTTTTCACTCTTCATCATGCATGCATTCTCCTAGATCAGTTTCAGATATTTAGTTTAACTTGCCACATGTAAAATGCCAACTCCTTATGTGGTAACAGCTGTGCAAAAGGAAATATTTAAAAAGCTGAATATAACCCATACTCCAGTCTAGATCAGTAGTTCTCAAACTTTTTAGTCTCAGGTACCCTTTACACTTAACAGAAACACAATGAGCTTTTGTTTATGTAGGTTAAATCTATTGATATTTACTGTATTAAACTTAAAACAAATTTTAAATTTATAATTCATGATAAAGTAACAACAAACCCGGGAACCTAACTCAACATAATAAAGGCCATGTATGACAAACCCACAGCCAACATCATTCTCAATGGTGAAAAACTGAAACCATTTCCTCTAAGATCAGGAACAAGACAAGGTTGCCCACACTCACCACTATTATTCAACATAGTTTTGGAAGTTTTAGCCACAGCAATCAGAGAAGAAAAAGAAATAAAAGGAATCCAAATTGGAAAAGAAGAAGTAAAACTGCCACTGTTTGCAGATGACACGATATTATACATAGAGAACCCTAAAGATGCCACCAGAAAACTACTAGAGCTAATCAATGAATCTGGTAAAGTAGCAGGATACAAAATTTAATGCACAAAAATCTCTTGCATTCCTATACACTAACGATGAAAAATCTGAAAGAGAAATTAAGGAAACACTCCCATTTACCTTTGCAACAAAAAGAATAAAATACCTAGGAATAAACCTACCTAGGGAGACAAAAGACCTGTATGCAGAAAACTATTAAGACACTGATGAAAGAAATTAAAGATGACACAAACAGATGGAGAGGTATACTATGTTCCTGGATTGGAAGAATCAACATTGTGAGAATGACTATACTACTCAAAGCAATCTACAGATTCAATGCAATCCCTATCAAACTACCAATGGCATTTTTCACAGAATTAGAACAAAAAATTGCACTATTTGTATGGGAACACAAAAGACCCTAAGTAGCCAAAACAATCTTGAGAAAGAAAAACGGAGCTGGGGGAATCAGGCTGACTTCAGACTACACTACAAACCTACAGTAATCAAGACAGTATGGTACTGGCACAAAAACAGAAATATAGATCAATGGTACAGGATAGAAAGCCCAGAGATAAACCCACGCACATATGGTCACCTTATCTTTGATAAAGGAGGCAAGAGGATACAATGGAGAAAAGACAGCCTCTTCAATAAGTGGTGCAGGGAAAACTGGACAGCTACATGTAAAAGAATGAAATTAGAACACTTCTTAACACCATACACAAAAATAAACTCACAATGGATTAAAGACTTAAATGTAAGGGCAGACACTATAAAACTCTTAGAGGAAAACACAGGGGGAACACTCTATGACATAAATCACAGCAAGATCCTTTTTTGACCCACCTCCTAGAGAAAGGAAAATAAAAACAAAAACAAATGGGACCTAATGAAACTTAAAAGCTTTTGCACAGCAAAGGAAACCATAAAAAAGATGAAAGGGGACTTCCCTGGTGGCACCGTGGTTAAGAATCCTCCTGCCAATGCAGGGGAAACGGGTTTGAGCCCCGGTCCAGGAAGATTCCCACATGCTGCGGAGCACCTAAGCCCGTGCGCCACAACTACTGAGCCTGCACTCTAGAGCCCGCGAGCCACAACAACTGAAGCCCGTGAGCAACTACTGAAGCCCGCGTGCCTAGAGCCCGTGCTCCGCAACGAGAGAAGCCACTACAATGAGAAGCCCGCACACAGCAACAAAGAGTAGCCCCCACTGGCCACAACTAGAGAAAGCCCACACACGGCAATGAAGACCCAATACAGCCAAAAATAATAAACAAATAAATAAATTTATTTTAAAAAGATGAAAAGACAACCCTCAGAATGGGAGAAAATATTTGCAAACAAAGCAACTGACAAAGGATTTAATCTCCAAAATTTACAAGCAGCTCAATATCAAAAAAACAAACAACCCAATCCAAAAATGGGCAGAAGACCTAAACAGACATTTCTCCAAAGAAGATATACAGATTGCCAACAAACACGTGAAAAGATGCTCAGCATCACTAATCATTAGAGAACTGCAAATCAAAACTACAATGAGGTATCTCCTCACACCAGTCAGAATGGCCACCATCAAAAAATCCACAAACAATAAGTGCTGGAGAGGGTGTGGAGAAAAGGGAACCCTCTTGCACTGTTGGTGGGAATGTAAATTGATGCAGCCACTATGGAGAACAGTATGGAGGTTCCTTACAAAACTAAATATAGAACTACCATATGACCCAGCAATCCCACTACTGGGCATATACCCTGAGAAAACCATAATTCAGAAAGCGTCATGTACCACAACGTTCACTGCAGCTCTATTTACAGTAGCCAGGACATGGAAGCAACCTAAGTGTCCATCGACAGATGAATGGATAAGGAAGATGTGGCACACGTATACAATGGAATATTACTCAGCCATAAAAAGAAACAAAATTGAGTTATTTGTAGTGAGGTGGATGGACCTAGGGTCTGTCATACAGAGTGAAGTAAGTCAGAAAGAGAAAAATAAATACCATATGCTAACACATATATATGTAATCTAAAAAAAGAAATGGTTCTAATGAACCTAGGGGCAGGACAGGAATAAAGACAAAGACACAGACACAGAGAATGGACTTAAAGACAAGGGGAGGGGGAAGGGTAAGCTGGGACGAAGTGAGAGAGTAGCACTGACATATATACACTACCAAATGTAAGACAGATAGCTAGTGGGAAGCAGCCGCATAGCAGAGGGAGATCAGCTCGGTGCTCTGCGACCACCTAGAGGGGTGGGATAAGGAGGGTGGGAGGGAGACACAAGAGGGAAGGGATATGGGGATATACGTATGCACATAGCCGATTCACTTTGTTATACAGCAGAAACTAACACAACACTGTAAAGCAATTATACTCCAATTAAGATGTTAAAAAAAACCCCACAACAAACCCATCACACTTTAACATAAATGCTTTAATAAAAGTAACTTTTTTTTAACATCCCTTTACATTTTTGCAAATCTTTCTAATGTTTGACTAAGAAAATATTTCCTACTGCATTCAAATTGTTGCAATGTTGTTTTGATTAAACCCAAGGGAGAAAATCTGTCCTCACAAAGATATGTAGTTGGAAAAGGGACAGGAGTATTTATTAATAATCTTTTCAGATGCTTGTGGACTTTAACTCTTCTTCAATACTACACTAAACCTTGACAAGTGGACATTTCTTAAAGATTTTTTTCATTGTGTAATCTGAAACTGTATCAACGAACTTTTACATTGTTACATTATAATTCATCGGTCTATCATGCACTTTGAATGGAGCCTTTACTCATGCATGATTTTGTAACATTGTGTATTGGCCATTTGAAAACAATGGTTCACTGAGATGGTCTGCAGATCATCCAAAACATTTCATTATATAATTAAAAAACTACATATAACATGGTTGATTATCCACAGACTTTAAGTATTAGAAAGCTATCAAGCTCACTGTGGTGAATATGTTTCCCAAATTCTAATTTTTGCTTGAAAGCTTGATTTTCTATCACTGGCAATAGACACTTTTGTTTTCCTTGAAGTGTCATCTATTTTCTCAAGTGAAAATGGTGTTCCATGAAAAAAAAGCAGCTAGCTTAGCTCACAACTCGAACACCTAAGTGCCTTTCCTTGAGACAACTGTCATATTTTGGCATGCAATAAAAATGATTTGCTCTTCCCATTTTGTCACAGGATAAAAAGACATGTTAACATAAAGGTCAAGGTTTGATAAATAATTTTTACTGTTTCATCAAGGATATTGTTAAGTGAAACTGGTTTGTATTTGTTTTGGGTTTTTTTGGGGAGAGTGGTGTGTGACTGTGATGATCTGGCAGGGAGAAGCAACTGGTGCTACTGTCCTGATTCATATTAATGCGTCAGCATTGCTTTTAGTCATTGGTGCAAATGCTGACACAGTGAAAAAGGTAAATATCTCAGCATTACTATGAAAATTCTTTTGACTCTGTAGACTCCGTGAAAAGATCCTTCTAGGACTCCTTGGACCACACTTTGAGAACCACTGCTCCAGATCTAGAATCACTGTATGCAAGGTCTAGTCTGATATTTAACCTGGATGAAATACTGATTTCCCCCCCACCGCAAGTGAGTACACTGATATCCTCATTTCCTTTTCCTGATTTAAGGGCCATGTAATTCCTGGTTCCACTTTGAAGGAACAGCCCCTCATCTGCCCCAGATCTGGGAGAAATACTAAAGATTTACAGCAATTAAAAAGCAAATGCAGGGGCTTCCCTGGTGGCGCAGTGGTTGAGAATCCGCCTGCCAATGCAGGGGACACAGGTTCGAGCCCTGGTCCAGGAAGATCCCACATGCCGCAGAGTAACTAAGCCCGTGTGCCACACTACTGAGCCTGTGCCCTAGAGCTCGTGAGCCACAACTACTGAGCCCGTGTGCCACAACTACTGAAGCCCACGCGCCTAGAGCCCATGCTCTGCAACAAAGAGTAGCCCCCGCTCTCCACAACTAGAGAAAGCCCGCACACAGCAACAAAGACCCAACACAGCCAAAAATAAATATTAAAAAAATAAATAATAAATTTTTAAAATAAATAATTAATTAATTTTTAAAGAAGCAAATGTAGGCCCACAGACCCACTGTGAGATGAAGATGGTAAGTGATGGTGTAGAAACCAAGTACAATTGCTTGAAAAAAACTGAATGTGAGCAAGTGACTGGGCTGTACCTTCAATAGTATAGGCTACAAAGTCTCAACCACTCAGTCACCTTCTGACTCAACCATTTGGTAAAGATGACAAGACCTCAAAGAAATAGTCTCATGACATAATAAGGAGTACGAATCAGGATACTGGGAAAACCTAAATATTAAAGCTAAAGAAAACTGTATCAGCTTGACAGAGGAGTCAAATTCAGCAAGAAACACCATACCTCTGAATGATCAATGGGCGGAAGAGGATCAATGATTTTTTTGGAAGGTGCAATTGGATTTCCATCACTATCATATTCCAAATTATCCTCCTCCTCCTCTTGAACCACACCAGCAGTTGGATTCTCTGCCATGTACCGAAAATAAGCTTCCTGCAGGAAAGCACAAGAACATAATCAGACCCAAGTATAAACGAGAACATTTCTGCTCCTGTAATTAGTGCATACAGTGTACAGATAACTGCACAGTTTAAATACCTACCAAGACTCTTACTGGCAATGATTCCTTTAACAAGAGCAGTATTCAGAGGGACAACCAGAGGAATGAACGAGACGGTTACACCATCAAATGCTTTAGCTTTGCTTAAAGGAAGACTTCTGTATCTGTCTGTTCCACAGCCTTCCTCGGGTGGGGTGTCTACCTACCCTGCCCAGAGCTGTGGAACACATGCTGTGGCTTTACCAATCCAAGTTTGGAAGGTGACACTGATTAGAAGGGTCACAAATCTGGGAAAGGCTCACTCTGGTTCCCTTCTCACCATCCCACAACTGAAAGGGGAAAAAAAAACACTACCGAAAAAAAAAAACTACAGGACAGTCATTTAATTAATGTTCCATCTTGAAACACAAGAATCACAAACAGAACCCTTAGAAACAGGCAGAGGTTGGATGTTGCTCGGGTCCCTCCGTAGACCCCACTCTACTCTAATCCTTGATTTATCAGAACAAACATTAACTTTGGATTAAAAAAGTCAAGCTGAATAAAGCGCATATTTGCTTTTGATATCATAGTTGATCAAAAGTTCCATCTTCAACAGGGGGGAAAGTCACATGAATCTTTATATTACCAACTGGTCACACATGCAGAAAAGCAGCAAGTCAAATGACATTCCCTGCTGAACGTCAGGAATGGCCATTTCAGTGAAGGCAAGCTCTAACTTGTCCCCAGTATAGACTTTGTGGGGTAAAAGTAAAAGAAATACTGCATAGGAACTCACTTGGTCATCTTCCTCTTCAATGTCATCTCGAATACCCCTGGAAAAACAAGCGGAGAAACAAACTTCCCTGCAAATGTTCCACATACCCAGCTCCATACTTATAGCACATTAGTGTTGAATTCCATACAGCACAGGAACTCTCAACACTAACAATAACAAAGCAGCAATAAGCACACTGTAAACTATCCATCCATCATATACGTCTGGTTTCACTCTATAAGCCACAGTTTGCATTTCTTTTGAATGGGATGATATGGTACCCCTAGAAACATCAAATACTAACAAGAACATAGGGAGTAAAAACTTTTGAAGAGAGATACCCAAGAACCCTAGCCTTGTCAACCTCATACAACAAACACAGTACAGTGTTTAATATAAAGCATTTTATATTAAAAAAAAAAAAACCCTGCATTTGGTACATACTAAAAAGACTGTCACAACTTTCTTAATGTGCCCCAGAGTTTCTAGCCCTAGAGTAACTGCATTCAGCCAAAATCCTTGGGGACAGAGAGAAAAACTACATCAACTCTTTTTAAAATCTGGGACTAAAACTCCCGAACAGTTCACACGGAGAAGTGGACCATCGCCACTGGCATCTCTCAGGAGCTGTGGACAGTATGGTTGCTTAGTTCCCATAAGCATCTCTTCTTTTTTTTTTTTGAGGTATGTGGGCCTCTCACTGTTGTGGCCTCTCCCATTGCGGAGCACAGGCTCCGGACGCGCAGGCTCAACGGCCATGGCTCACGGGCCCAGCCGCTCCGCGGCATGTGGGATCTTCCCGGACCGGAGCACGAACCCGTGTCCCCTGCATCGGCAGGCGGACTCTCAACCACTGCGCCACCAGGGAAGCCCAAGCATCTCTTCTTAATCAGACTTTCTGCCTAACCTAGAGCACTTGCTCTCCCTAAGGCAAGCAGCACTGCCAGTGAAGGGAAGCTGGAAGAGGAGGCAGCACACAGTAAGCGCCAAGGAGAGGGCGGAACCTCCATGTGGCACAGGAACCTTGGGGAAGGCCTGAGCACTGACTGCCAAGTAGAGGTCAAACTCCTACCATGCCTCCCTGTACTTGGCAAAAAAGCCTTAAGAAGAGTATATTCAGCAAGGGGACGAGGAGAATTCTCTTTTCTAGAAAATAAAGTATTTCAAGTTCTGACTAGTGGCTAAAGCATGTCACTCCTTAAATAAATTAGGTTTTATTATTTATTAAAAATATACATAGTTTTTTGTATACAATCACCATTACTTCTTAAAATCAATCACATAGGCATAAGCCTGTTTTATATCAGTTATGGGACAAGACCGAAAAATGAACCCAAACTTTAGTAATGATGCTCTCTCGATTCTCTCTGTAACTCATTCTTGTGTTTATTAAAAACTATTTATAGTTGAATACCAAAAAGAATGCTTTTTAATTACTATAAGAAATATTATTCAAGATACAGGAATAACTTTAAGTCATTTGTGTATTTTAATTTTTCTCTATAAACTCTGGGGGTATAGGCTCTGCAATACTGTAGCAATTTTTATGTAACTTTTTTGAGGGAGAAGAAAACAACTTACTTTACGTTTTTTCTTTCCTTGTCCTTTTCTTCAAGCCTCTTCATGTCTCTAGCTGCTTGATCCTAATGAAACAAAAGGCCGCAAGGAATCACCAACTAAAAACACTGAAACGGAAATTTCTTTATAAAGAATTTTTAGATTCAGACAAGCACCACCACAGTTTTAGCTATGCATTTTAACAACTGCATTTCGATGCAATCAAATTGTTTGACAATTATTTTTTAAAGAGAAATACCCAAATGTTCTAAAAACTTGACTGTACATGGATTGCTTAATTTTTATCTGCAAATATACCATGCATGGAAAAATTAGCAAAAATTCTTGACTGATCTGATTAAGAGTTAATGATATAATTACCAATGGGGCTGGTAAAAAGTGCAGACTTCTAGATCTGGCTCTGGGAAGGTGGCTCTCAGCCTGGGGTAATTTTGTCCCCCATGGACATCTGGCAATGTCAGGAGACATTTCTGCTTGTCGTAACTTGGGGTGGGGGATTGTTACTAACATCTAGTGAGTAAAGCCCATAGATACTGCTTAACATCCTACAATGCACAGGACAGCCCACAAAACAGAGAATTATCCAGCCCTAAATGTCAATAATCCTGAGGTTGAAAAACCTTAATCTAAATACACCTACTACATCAGAACCCTTTGGGTTGGACTTAAATGCATGTAGTTTTTCCACTTTCCATAGGCAATTCTTATACACAGCAAATTGATAATTATTGACCTAAATTAATTCTTTGTTTTATACATGTGAAAATCAAGGTCAGAAGAATTAAGTAATTTTCCCCAAGGGTAAAACACATTCTGCGTAATTGTTTCTTGTTACAAAGCAACATGAGTTTTTCTGACTCCTTTGATGTAAAAAAATGCCACTATATATAACCTGGCATAATCTAATCAAAAGTTCCTGATAAAGAATTATTTTAAAAAGAAATATTACACATAAACACTGTTTTTCAAGGGACTGAGCCACACATAAGATATAGTAAAGGCTATGGGTGAAGTGAAGATGACTATGCAATGTAACATAAGAAAAGGGCCACAAACACTTAAAGAACATATTTTTTAGACTAAATCTTTTTTGAAACACTAGCTAAAAATCAATCTTCATCTAGTTCAAACACTAGAAAAGTTTACACCTCCTAGAAAAGTTTGCACCTGAGATCAGGGATTAATGCAATACCCTGGCAACAACACTCTCCCCAAGATCAGATAATATCCAATCTCTCTGTCCTAAAATCAGAAAAACCTCTTTGGATACTATACCAAAAAAATACCCAGAAGAATGATACTATATCAGAAAGATCTAACCTCCAAACAGCTTCAACTACTTGAAATTCCAAGCAAGAGAATTTGGGCCATTCTTGGATACTCCTACTCAAAAAGGGCTATGCCAGCTTGCATTACCAAACATTAAATCTGAATTTAGACATAGAAAATCAAAAGTTGATTTTTATTCTAATTCATCACTAGGGATCTGAAGAAATGACAAACATAGCCCTTTGGGAAATGTCCATATCTCAAAAAGATGGGGGAAAAAAAAAGACACGTATAAGACATCTCAAACATGACAAACCATTTATTTATTGCCTTTAGTTCTAGAAAGAATCATTTAACATACTCTATTTACTAAATTGCTACCATGTTGCAAAGCACATGTATGTTCTGAGTAGTTTTGGTTAAGCATTATGGCAGAAATACACAAAGCTATAAGAACTCAGATACTGAATGATACAGCAAAAAGAATATGGGCTTTGGAGTTGAATCCTGGCTCTGCTACCTTTTATGTATATATTCTTCGGAAAGTAATTCAAGATGTTCTAAAAGGTGGGAAACTCAAAATACTCAATGGGTACCAGTGTGACAATGAATGAAGTAAGCCAGGATAAGAAGAGTTCTATTCTTTTGACACAGACATGCTTCGCTTACACTTTAGTAAGTACGAATATTCTAAAGAAGCATGCCCTAATTTTTCTTGTAACACATAGCTCTGAGTCTTATTTTCTAATATTTGATAAGAGACCCAAGCTCGAGAAAAATATTTCTCCACTATAAGAAAATTATAGCACAAGTGTGATGGTAAATGGTTCTAAACGATGGCCTCAGTGTCAAGAAGACAATAGGGACTGATGGGTGAAGTAGAAAAAGGCTGCCTTGTCTAAAGCAGGCAGCTATTTCCTCAACAACAGCCTATTTTTTGCCACACAAGAATGCAGGCCTAGTCTTGCCAGACTTTCCACTTTTCAAGAGTCTGATCTTTTCAACAAAATCTCCTGATCTTAAAAACGTTGGCTCATATTTTAAAAAAGCAATGTTTAGGCCAAACAAAAACACATCCATATTGGATTGTTTTTTTCCCCTACTTCCTTAGAGGAGAGAAGAATTCTGGCTGAAGACTTTAGGTAACAAGTAACTGAGGAATGTAGAAGGACTTCACTTCATAAGCAATGAGTGACAGTTTTTGAGCAAGAGGAGTTGCGTGACAGGAAATCACCCTGTAGCTGTAAACACCACATCCACAGGAGAGCAGGGAGCCTAGAGCAGGGAGAGAATTTAGATCAGGCAAGAGTTAACGAAGGTATAAGGTAAGATGACTATAGGGGACACAGAAAGAAACAGATGCAAGAGATACTGTAAAGACTGACAGAACCTGGCAAATGACAAGAGGAAGGCAGCAGTATGTACTGGACAAGAGCTAGTTCTCAGGACCACTAAGCAAGAAAAATTAGATTTGAGTCCCAGGTCTGCCACACAGTACCAATGTGATTTGGAGAAGGAATCTGAATTATCTTAGGGTTCAGTGTTCTTATTAGTTAAAAAATTATATTTATATATAGTTTTTCTGCCTATTCTCCTTTGTTATTCTGAGGATTAAATGAAGCAAGTCATGAACATGCTTGATCATTTGCTAGAAAGAAAGTAAGAGAGGGAAAAGATGTGGCACATATATACAATGGAATATTACTCAGCCATAAAAAGAAACGAAATTGAGTTATTTGTAGTGAGGTGGATGGACCTAGAGTCTGTCATACAGAGTGAAGTACGTCAGAAAGAGAAAAACAAACATTGTATGCTAACACATATATATGGAATCCTAAAAAAAAAAAAAAGGTTATGAAGAACCTAGGGGCAGGACAGGAATAAAGACGCAGATGTAGAGAACTGACTTGAGGACATGGGGAGGGGGAAGGGTAAACTGTGAGAAAGTGAGAGAGTGGCATGGACATATATACACTACCAAATGAAAAACAGATAGCTAGTGGGAAGCAGCCGCATAGCACAGGGAGATCAGCTTGGTGCTTTGTGTCCACCTAGAGGGGTTGGATATGGAGAGTGGGAGGGAGACGCAAGAGGGAGGGTATACGGATATATATGTATATGTATAGCTGATTCACTTTGGTATACAGCAGAAACTAACACGTCATTATAAAGCAATTATACTTCAATAAACATGTTAAAAAAAAAAGAAAAGAGAGGGAAGAATCAAGGTGGTGGAATAGCAGGACATGGAACTCACCTCTTCCCACAAATATACCAAGAATACATCTACAGGGACTTCCTTGGTGGTGCAGTGGTTAAGAATCTGCCTGACAACGCAAGGGACATGTGTTTGATCCCTAGTCCGGGAAGATGCCACATGCCGCGGAGCAACTAAGCCTGTGAGCCACAACTACTGAGCCCACGTGCCACAACTACTGAAGCCCATGTGCCCTAGAGCCCATGCTCTGTATCAAGAGAAGCCACCACAATGAGAAGCCTGCGCACCACAACAAAGAGTAGCCCCTGCTCACCGCAACTAGAGAAAGCCTGCGTGCAGCAACGAAGACCCAACGCAGCCAAAATAAATAAAATTAATTTTATAAATAAATGAAAAGTTAAAAAAAAAGGAAGTGGTACGGGACCCACGCCCTCGGGAAGGAGCTGAAGAACAGAAGTTCCCATACTCTGGGAAATCCCATCCCCAGCAGGGAGATTAGCTGGAACAGAAAAGGAGCTTCAGAGGCTCAGAGGAGAGCACAACAACCAGTTTGTGGCAGGCAGAACAGAGAGAGACCTACACTGTAGGTCTGTGCCACGGCCCTGGGAGCCTCAGCATGAGAAGCTCGTCTGCTGGTATGGGGGTGGGGGGAGGGTGCTGGAATGCGGGGTTTAGAGAACAGACCTGGGGGGAGGACTGCTGCTGGCTGCATGGAGACAGCCTGAAGGGGCTGGAGCGGGGAGCGCAGCAGTAGTAGCGTTTTCAGAAGAAGCCTGGGCCGCCACAGAACCAAAGCACCAATGTTAAGTGGCAAAGGGAGGGGTGGGGCTGCCACTGCGGCCTCCTTCCCCAGGCACTGGCCATTGCCTGGGCAGGCTTGCGAGCCACAGCTGCCACCCTAGCCCCCTCCTGCCTGGACAGGCTTGTGTGCCCCCGCCACCTCGGCATCCCCAGGAGCAACGCCAGTGGGTTGCCCACATGCAGAGGTGTGGTTGAAACCACAGCTGAGCCCCAGGGGCTGTGCGACTCACGAGCAGAGCTGAAATCTCTCCCAGCAGCTGCGTGAACCACGGATTTAGACCTCTGCTGCCAACTTTGTAAATCCAGTGCCTGTGGAACAACCAAACGGACCACAGGTGCTCCCGTGGCTGGGATGGGTCTGGCTTTAGCAGCTGTGGGCTTTGTGGACCAGTATACGTGGGGGCTGGGCCCGGCCAGGGTCTGAGCTGCCTCCACAGCTCCCACAGCAGGTCCAGGTGCACACCTACTGCAGTCCTGGGACCTGACTTCAGCGGATCTGCGCTGCTGGCCGTGCAAAAACAACGCCGGAGAGACACCAGGGCCTGCTGCTGGTGTACCCACGGTTGAGGTGGGGCCAGGGGCCACACCAACAACACTGTACTCTGTGAACCCGCACAATGGGTGAAAGGTGACACAGCAGAGGGTACTCACAGATGAACAGCTCCAGCGGAGGAATACCCAGTGGCTCCGCTTCCAGCGGGAGCCCTCCAATCACACCTACCTCACACTGCAGATCAGAAATGCAGCTCAGAAACAGATCTGGGGGCTTCCACTCCAACAGCTAGGGAGCAGACCCTGCCCCTGACAGGACAGTGACAACCAGAGAGCAAAGAGGAGGCCTCGCTCAATATCCAGTGCAGGCTCTGGTCACACCGCCAGTCACACCTCCTATCAAGGGGATAACGGCCGGCATACACTGAGGAAAGAGATGGCAAACATCCATACTAAAAACAGCCCTCACACCCAAAATGATTAAACCCACACAGGCTACACAGGGACGATACCACATAAAAACAGCCCTCCAAGACAACAGTAAATAATTGTTTCTCCTAAACTCATAGAGCAAAAGCAATGACTACAGTGAAGAAGCAGAGGAAGTACTCCCAACTGAGAGATGGAGAGAATTCCCCTGAAAGCACAGACAATGCAGCAGACCTCTTCAGTCCATAGACACCAAGTTCAAAAAGGAGATAATGAGAATACTGAAGGAACCAAGAAAGGCTGTCGACAGAAATGCAGGTTACTATAAAAAGGAACTAAAAACTGTAAGGAGGAGACGAGAAAAATTAGAGAATTCATTAGAAGAGATGAAAGCTGAACTAAAGGCTATGAACAGCAGAATGAATAATGCAGAAGAACACGTAAGTGCTCTGGAAGATAGAATAATGGAAATCACCCAGTAAGAAGAGCAGACAGAAACCCCAACGAAAAAAAGTGAAGGAACTATAAGAGACCTGTGGGATAATACAGAGTGCCCATCTATGCATAACAGCGATCCTAGAAAGAGAAGAAAGAGAAAAGGGGAATGAAAATTTATTTGAAGAAATTATGGCTGAAAAATTCCCAAACCTTAAGAAGGAAACATATCCAGATACAGGAAGCACAGACGGTGGCAAACAAGATAAACCCAAACAGACCTACACCAAGATGTGTTATAATTAAAATGGCAAAAGTTAAAGAGAGAATTCTAAAGGCAGCAAGAGAAAAACAAAGTTAATTACAAGGGAACCCCAATAAGGCTATCAGCTGATTTCTCTACAGAAGTGTTTCAGGCCAGAAGGGGGAGGCAAGCTACATTCAAAATCCTGAAAGGGAAAAATCTGCAAACTAAGACACTACCCAGCAAAGTTATCATTTAGAATAGAAGGAGGGATAAAGAATTTCTCAGACAAGCAAAAACTAAAAGAATACAGCAATACTAAACCTATACTAAAAGAAATATTGAAAGGTCTTCCCTAATAGAAAAGTAAGACTCTATAGGAAAGAGGAGGACCTTCAAGATGGCGGAGGAGTAAGAAGTGAAGATCACCTTCCTCCCCATAAATACATCAAAAATACATCTACATGTGGAACAACTCCTACAGAACACCTACTGAATGCTGGCAGAAGACCTCAGACTTCCCCCAAAACAAGAAACTCCCCACGCACCTGGGTAGGGCAAAAGAAAAAAGAAAAAAACAGAGACAAAAGAATAGGGACAGGACTTGCACCTCCGGGAGGAAGCTGTGAAGGAGGAAAAGTTCCCACACGCTAGGAAGCCCCTGCACTGGTGGAGATGGGGTGGGGGTGACGGGGGGAAGCTTCGGAGCCACGGAGGAGAGCGCAGCAACAGGGGTGCAGAGGGCAAAGCGGAGAGATTCCTGCACAGAGGATCGGGGCCGACCAGCATTCACAAGCCTGAGAGGCTTGTCTGCTCACCCGCCGGGGCAGGTGGGGGCATCAGATCCCAGGGAGAGGACTGGGGTTGGCTGCGTAAACACAGCCTGAAGGGGGCTAGCGTGCCACAGCTAACCGGGAGGGAGTCCAAGAAAAAGTCTGGACCTGCCTAAGAGTCAAGAGACCATTGTTTCTGGGTGTGCGGGAAGAGAGGATTCAGAGCACCGCCTAAATGAGCTCCAGAGACGGGCATGAGCCGCGGCTATCAGCATGGACACCAGAGACGGGCATGAGACGCTAAGGCTGTTACTGCAGCCACCAAGAATCCTGTGTGCAAGCACAGGTCACTATCCACACCTCCCCTCCCAGGGGCCTGTGCAGCCCATCACTGCCAGGGTCCCGTGATCCAGGGACAACTTCCCTGGGAGAACACACGGCGCACCTCAGGCTGCTGCAATGTCATGCTGGCCTCTGCCGCCGCAGGCTCGCCCCGCATCCGTACCCCTCCCTCCCCCCGGCCTTGGTGAGCCAGAGCCCCCGAATCAGCTGCTCCTTTAACCCCCTCCTGTCTGGGCAAAGAACAGATGCCAGAGAGCACCCTACATGCAGAAGCAGGACCAAATCCACAGCTGAACCCCAGGAGCTGTGAGAACAAAGGAGAGAAAGGGAAATTTCTCCGTGCAGCCTCAGGAGCAGCAGATTAAATCCCCACAATCAACTTGAGATACCCTGCACCTGTGGAATACCTGAAAAGACAACGAATCATCCCAAAATTGAGGCGGTGGACTTTGGGAGCAACTGTAGACTTGGGGTTTGCTGTATGCAACTGACCACTTTCTGATTTTTATATTTATCTTAGTATGGTTTTTAGCGATTATTATAATTGGTGGACTTGTTTATTAGTTTGGTTGCTCTCTTTTTTATTACTTTTAATTTTTTTAAATTTTATTAATATTTTTTATTTTCATAACTTTACATTCTCTTTTTTATTTATCTTTCTTTCTTTTTTATCTCCCTTTTCTTCTGAGCTGTGTGGCTGACGGGGTCTTGGTGCTCCGGCCAGGTGTCAGGCCTGAGCCTCTGAGGTGGGAGAGCCGAGTTCAGGACACTGGTCCACAGGAGACCTCCCGGCCCCACGTAATATCAATCAGCGAGAGCTCTCCCAGAGATCTCCATTTCAACTCTAAGACCCAGCTCCACTCAACGACCAGCAAGCTCCAGTGCTGGACACCCCATGCCAAACCATTAGCAAGATAGGAACACAACCCCACCCATTAGCAGAGAGGCTGCCTAAAATCATAGTAAGTTCACAGATACTCCAAAACACACCACCAGACGTGGTCCTGCTCACCAGAAAGACAAGATCCAGCCTCATCCACCAGAACACAGGCACCAGTCCCCTCCACCAGGAAGCCTACACAACCCACTGAACCAACCTTACCCACTGGGGGCAGACACCAAAAACAACAGGAACTACAAATCTGCAGCCTGCGAAAAGGAGACCCCAATCACATTAAGTTAAGCAAAATGAGAAGACAGAGAAACACAGAGCAGATGAAGGAGCAAGGTAAAAACCCACCAGAACAGGGCCTCCCTGGTGGCGCAGTGGTTGAGAGTCCGCCTGCCGATGCAGGGGATACGGGTTCGTGCCCCGGTCTGGGAGGATCCCATATGCCGCGGAGCGGCTGGGCCCGTGAGCCATGGCTGCTGAGCCTGCGCATCCGGAGCCTGTGCTCCGCAACGGGAGAGGCCACAACAGTGAGAGGCCCGCGTACCACAAAAAAAAAAAAAAAAAAAAAAAAAAAAAAACCCACCAGAACAAATGAAGAGGAAATAAATAGGCAGGCTACCTGAAAAAGAATTCAGAGTAATGATAGTAAAGATGATCCAAAATCTTGTAAACAGAATGGAGAAAATACAAGGACCTAGAAGAACTAAAGAGCAAACAAACAATGATGAACAACACAATAAATGAAATTAAAAATTCTCTACAAGGAATCAATAGCAGAATAACTGAGGCAGAAAAACAGATAAGTGACCTGGAGGATAAAATAGTGGAAGTAAGTATCACAGAGCAGAATAAAGAAAAAAGAACGAAAAGAATTGAGGACAGTCTATGTCTCAGAGACCTCTGGGACAACACTAAACTCACCAACATTTGAATTATAGGGGTCCCAGAAGAAGGAGAGAAAAAGAAAAGGACTGAGAAAATATTTGAAGAGATTATAGTGAAAACTTCCCTAATACGGGAAAGGAAAGAGTCAAGTCCAGGAAGCGCAGAGTCCCATACAGGATAAATCCAAGGAAAAACATGCCAAGACACATATTAACCAAACTATCAAAAATTAAATACAAAGAAAAAACATTAAAAGCAGCAAGGGAAAAGCAACAAATAACATACAAGGGAATCCCCATAAGGTTAACAGGTGACCTTTCAGCAGAAACTCTGCAAGTCAGAAGGGAGTGGCAGGAAATATTTAAAGTGATGAAAAAGGGCTTCCCTGGTGGCACAGTGGTGAAGAATCCGCCTGCCAATGCAGGGGACCCGGGTTCAAGCCCTGGTCCGGGAAGATCCCACATGCCGCGGAGCAACTAAGCCCGTGAAAGACAACTACTGAGCCTGCACTCTAGAGCCCATGCTCCGCAGCAAGAGAAGCCACCGCAATGAGAAGCCCACGCACCACAATGAAGAGTAGCCCCTGCTCGCTGCAAATAGAGAAAGCCCGTGCGCAGCAACAAAGACCCAACGCAGCCAAAAATAAAAATAAATATATTTAAAGTGATGAAAGGGAAAAACCTACAACCAAGATTACTCTACCTGGCAAGGATCTCATTCAGCCCCTGCTCGCTGCAAATAGAGAAAGCCCGTGCGCAGCAACAAAGACCCAACGCAGCCAAAAATAAAAATAAATATATTTAAAGTGATGAAAGGGAAAAACCTACAACCAAGATTACTCTACCTGGCAAGGATCTCATTCAGATTCGACAGAGAAATTAAAACCTTTACAGACAAGCAAAAGCTAAGAGAATTCAGCACCACCAAACCAGCTTTACAACAAAAGCTAAATGAACTTCTCTAGGCAGGAAACACAAGAGAAGGAAAAGACCTACAACAACATACCCAAAACAACTAAGAAAAAGGTAATAGGAACATACATGTTGATAACTACCTTAAATGTAAATGGATTAAATGCTCCAAACACAAGACATAGACTGGCTGAATGGATACAGAAATAAGACCCGTATATATATACTGTCTACAAGAGACCCACTTCAGACCTAGGGGCACATACAGACTGAAAGTGAGGGGATGGAAAAAGATATGCCATGTAAATGGAAATCAAAAGACAGCTGGAGGAGCAATTCTCATATCAGACAAAATAGACTTTAAAATAAAAACTATTACAAGAGACAAAGACGGACACTACATAACATCAAGGGATCAATCCAAAAAGAAGATATAACAATTGTAAATATTTATGTACCCAACATAGGAGCACCTCAATAAATAAGGCAAATGCAAACAGCCATAAAAGGGGAAATTGTCAGTAACACAATAATAGTAGGGGACTTCAATGCCCCACTTTCAACAATGGACAGATCATCCTAAATGAAAATAAATAAGGAAACACAAGCTTTAAATGACACGTTAAACAAGATGGACTGAACTGACATTTATAGGACATTCCATCCAAAAACAACAGAATATACTTCTCAACTGCTCAAGGAACATTCTCCAGGATAGATGATATCTTGGGTCACATATCAAGCCTTGGTAAATTTAAGAAAACTGAAATCGTATCAAGTATCTTTTCCGACCACAACGCTATGAGACTAGATATCAATTACAGGAAAAAAAACTGTAAAAAAAATACAAACACACAGAGGCTAAACAATACACTACTAAATAACAAAGAGATCACTGAAGAAATCAAAGAGGAAATCAAAAAATACCTAGAAACAAATGATAATGGAAACACAATGACCCAAAACCTATGGGATGCAGCAAAAGCAGTTCTAAGAGGGAAGTTTAGAGCAATACAATCCTACCTCAAGAAACAAAAAAAATCTCAAATAAACAACCTAATGTTACACCTAAAGCAATTAGAGAAAAAAGAACCAAAAAAACCTAAAGTTATCAGAAGGAAAGAAATCATAAAGATCAGATCAGAAATAAATGAAGAAGAAATGAAGGAAACAGTAGCAAAGATCAATAAAACTAAAAGCTGGTTCTTTAAGAAGAAAAACAAAATTGATAAACCATTAACTAGCCAGACTCCTCAAGAAAAAAGGGAGAACACTCAAATCAACAGAATTAGAAATGAGAAAGCATAAGTAACAACTGACACTGTAGAAATACAGAGGATCATGAGAGATTACTACAAGCAACTGTATGCCAATAAAATGGACAACCTAGAAGAAATGGACAAATTCTTAGAAAAGCACAACCTGCCAAGACTGAACCAGGAAGAAATAGAAAATATAAATAGACCAATCACAAACACTGAAATTGAAACTGATTAAAAATCTTCCAACAAACAAAAGCCCAGGACCAGATGGCTTCACAGGCGAATTCTATCAAACATTTAGAGAAGAGCTAACACCTACCCTTCTCAAATTCTTCCAAATACAGCAGAGGGAGGAACACTCCCAAACTCATTCTACGAGGCCACCATTACCCTGATACCAAAACCACACAAAGATGTCACAAAAAAAGAAAACTACAGGCCAATATCACTGATGAACACAGATGCAAAAATCCTCAACAAAATACTAGCAAACAGAATCCAACAGCACATTAAAAGGATCATACACCATGATCAAGTGGGGTTTATCCCAGGAATGAAAGGATTCTTCAATATATGCAAATCAATCAATGTGATATACCATATTAACAAACTGAAGGATAAAAACCGTATGATCATCTCAATAGATGCAGAAAAAGCTTTTACCAACACTGATTTATGATAAAACCCCTCCAGAAAGTAGGCATAGAGAGAACATACCTCAACATAATAAAGGCCATCTATGACAAACCCACAGCCAACATCTTCCTCAATGGTGAAAAACTGAAACCATTTCCACTAAGATCAGGAACAAGACAAGGTTACCCACTCTCACCACTATTATTCAACACAGTTATGGAAGTTTTAGCCACAGCAATCAGAGAAGAAAAAGAAATAAAAGGAATCCAAATTGGAAAAGAAGTAAAACTGTCACTGTTTACAGATGACATGACACTACACATAGAGAATCCTAACAATGCTACCAGAAAACTACTAAAGCTAATCAATGAATTTGGTAAAGTAGCAGGATACAAAATTAATGCACAGAAATCTCTTGCATTCCTATACACTAATGATGAAAAATCTGAGAGAGAAATTAAGGAGACACTCCCATTTACCTTTGCAACAAAAACAATAAAATACCTAGGAGTAAACCTACCTAAAGAGACAAAAGACCTGTATGCAGAAAACTATAAGGCACTGATGAAAGAAATTAAAGAGGATACAAACAGATGGAGAGATATACCATGTTCTTGGATTGGAAGAATCAACATTGTGAAAACGACTATACTACCCAAAGCAATCTACAGAGTCAATGCAATCCCTATCAAACTACCACTGGCATTTTTCACAGAACTAGAACAAAAAATTTCACAATTTGCATGGAAACACAAAAGACCCCAAAGAGCCAAAGCAATCTTGAGAAAGAAAAATGGAGCTGGAGGAATCAGGCTCCCTGACTTCAGACTATACTACAAAGCTACAGTAATCAAGACAGTATGGTACTGGCACAAAAACAGAAATATAGATCAATGGAACAGGATAGCAAGCACAGAGATAAACCCACACACATACTGTCACCTTATCTTTGATAAAGGAGGCAAGAATATACAATGGAGAAAAGACAGCCTCTTCAATAAGTGGTGCAGGGAAAACTGGATAGCTACATGTAACAGAATGAAATTAGAACACTCCCTAACACCATATACAAAAATAAACTCAAAATGGATTAAAGACTTAAATGTAAGGCCAGACCCTATAAAACTCTTAGAGGAAAACATAGGGAGAACACTCTGTGACATAAATCATGGCAAAATCCTTTTTACCCACCTCCTAGAGAAAGGGAAATAAAAACAAAAATAAACAAATGGGACCTAATGAAACTTAAAAGCTTTTGCACAGCAAAGGAAACCATAAAAAAAGATGAAAAGACAACCCTCAGAATGGGAGAAAATATTTGCAAATGAAGCAACTGACAAAGGATTAATCTCCAAAATATACAAGCAGCTCATGCAGCTCAATATCAAAAAAACAATCCAATCCAAAAATGGGCAGAAGACCTAAATAGACATTTCTCCAAAGAAGAGATACAGATTGCCAACAAACACATGAAAGGATGCTCAACATCACTAATCATTAGAGAAATGCAAATCAAAACTACAAGGAGGTATCTCCTCCTACCAGTCAGAATAGCCATCATCAAAAAATCCACAAACAATAAATGCTGGAGAGGGTGTGTAGAAAAGGGAACCCTCTTGCACTGTTGGTGGGAATGTAAATTGATACAGCCACTGTTGAGAACAGTATGGAGGTTCCTTGAAAAACTAAAAATAGAACTACCATACGACCCAGCAATCCCACTACTGGGCATATACCCTGAGAAAACCATAATTCAGAAAGAGTCATGCACCACAGCATTCACTGCAGCACTATTTACAATAGCCAGGACACGGAAGCAACTTAAGTGTCCATCGACAGATGAATGGATAAAGAAGATGTGGCACATGTATAGAACGTAATATTACTCAGCCATAAAAAGAAACAAAATTGAGTTATTTGTAGCGAGGTGGATGGACCTAGAGTCTTTCATACAGAGTGAAGTAAGTCAGAAAGAGAAAAACAAATATCATATGCTAACACATATATATGGAAACTAAAAAAAAATGGTTCTGAAGAACCTAGGGACAGGACTGGAATTAAGATGCAGACATAGAGAATGGACTTGAGGACAAGGGGAGAGGGAAGGGTAAGCTGGGGCAAAATGAAAGAGTGGCATGGACATATATACCGTACCAAATGTAAAACAGATAGTGGGAAGCAGCCGCATAGCACAGGAAGATCAGCTCAGTGCTTTGTGACCACCTAGAGGGGTGGGATAGGGAGGGTGGGATGAAGAAGCAAGAGGGAGGGGATATGGGGATATATGTATATGTATAGCTGATTCACTTTGTTATACAGCAGAAACTAACACAACATTGTATAGCAACTATACTCCAATAAAGATGTTAAAAAAAAATCAAACACACACAGACACACACGCAAAAGAATATACAGGAAAGAGAAAATCACAGTTGTAAAGCAAATCACTTAACTAAGCCAGTAATCACTTAAAATTAAAAAATAAAATCAAAACATTTGTCAGAGAATGATAACCACAATGAACAGCAAAAGGATGAACATGAAGATGCAAAAGAGGACGTCAAAATCATAAAATGTGGGGGAGGAGAGTACAAAAATGTAGACTTTTTTTTTTCTAGAGTATGTTTAGGTCTATATGACTACCAGTGTAAAGCAAGTAGATGTAGGAAGTGGTTAACATACTTGAAAAACAGGGCAACCACAAATCAAAAACACAGTTGATTCGCAAAAACCAAAAAGAAGAGAATATAGTTAAGCATAATACAAAAGAAAATCATCAAACCACAAAAGGAAAAACAAAACAAAAAGGGACAAAAAAGAAATATAAAATCAATGGGAAAGCAAGGTTTAAAATGGCAAAATACATATTTATCAATAATTATCTTAAATGTCAGTGAACTAGAAAGTCAGCAGAAGGAAGGAGATAATAAAGATCAGGAAAAGAGAGGAAATAAAATAGGGATTAAAAATAAAATAGAAAAAAATCAATAAAACCAAGAGCTGCTTCTTTGAAAGGGTAAACAAGAATGACAAACCTTGGGAATTCCCCAGTGGACCAGTAGTTAGGACTGTACACTTTCACTGCCGAGGGCATGGGTTCAATCCCTGGTCAGGGAACTAAGGTTCCACAAGCTGCGTGGCGTGGCCAAGAAAAAGAAAAGAAAAAAAACAAAAAAAACCACGAAAAAAACCCAGATAAACAAAATAAGAAATTAAAGAGAAGAAATCACAACTGATACCACAGAAATACAAAAAATCATAAGAGAATACTATGAATAATTATATGGCAACAAATTCAATAACCTAGAAGAAATGGACAACTTTCTAGAAACATACAGGCTACCAAAACTGAATCAAGAAGAAATATATAACTTGACCAGACCAATCACTAGAAATGAAATAGAATCTGTAATCAAAAAACTCCCTACAAAGAAAAGTCCAGGACCAGGTGGCTTCACTGGGGAATTCTATCAAACATACAAAGAAGAACTTATACCGATCCTTCTCAAACTCTTCCAAAAGACTGAAGAGGCAGGAGCACTCCCAAAGGGATTCTATGAAGAAACCATCACCCTGATACCAAAACCAGACAAAGACACTACCAAAAAAGAAAATTATAGGCCAATATCTTTGATGAATATAGATGCAAAAATTCCCCCCAAAATATTAGCAAACCAAATCCAACAACACATAAAAAAAGACATATACCACGACGAAGTTGGATTCACCCCAGGGTCAAAAGGATGGTTCGACATACACAAACCAATCAATGTGATACACCACATCAACAAAAGAAATGACAGATGCTCAGTCCCCTTCTGCCACTTGGAATCATATGTTGAAGAGAGTAGAGCCACAAGATGGAGGAGCCCTGAACGTTGCTTGAAGGAGCACCACCCCCGGGTTAGAAACACCCATTTTGGCTCTTATATGAACAAGAAATAAACTTACGGTGTTGGAGAAAGAAAAACGAACAAAAACAAAAGAAAGGACAAAAACCACATGATCATCTCAACAGACGGATTTGATAAAATTCAACATCCACTGATGATAAAAACCCTTACAAAAATGGGTATAGAGGGAACATATCTCAACATAATAAAAGGTATTTATGACAAACCCACAGCCAATATAATACTCAATGGTGAAAAGATGAAAGCCTTCCCCCCAAAATCTGGAAAAAAAAAAGGATGCCCACGCTCACCACTTCTCCTCAACATAGTATTGGAAGTCCT
The DNA here is from genome assembly GCF_949752795.1 of Hyperoodon ampullatus. Classification (NCBI taxonomy): domain Eukaryota; kingdom Metazoa; phylum Chordata; class Mammalia; order Artiodactyla; family Ziphiidae; genus Hyperoodon; species Hyperoodon ampullatus. The sequence goes on along the minus strand of NC_136932.1, from coordinate 11,514,560 downwards.
AGCCACTGCAATCAGACAAGAAAACAAAATAAAAGGTATTCAAATTGGTAGGGAAGAGGTAAAATTGTCATTATACGTAGGTGACATGATACTGTACATACAAAACTGAAAGACTCCACACAAAAACTACTAGAACTGATAAACGAATTAAGCAAGGTAGCAGGATACAAGATTAACATACAGAAAGTGGTTGTATTTCTTTACACCAACAAGGAAAAAACAGAAAGGGAATGTAAACAAACAATCCCTTTTAAAATTACACCAGGGGTGGTCTAGTGGTTAGGATTCTGCGCTTTCACTGCTGTGACCTGGGTTCAATCCTCCCGGGTCAGGGAACTGAGATCCCGCAAGCTGTGCAGTGCAGCCAAAATATATATATATATATATATATTTTTTTAAATAAATAAATAAAATAAAATTGCATCAAAAAAAAATAACTTAGGAATAAACCTCACCAAGGAGGTGAAAGACTTACACGCTGAAAACTACAAAACATTAATAAAGGAAATTAAAGATAATTCAAAGAAATGGAAGCATTTCCCATGCTCTTGGACTGGAAGAATACATACTGTTAAAAATGGCAATACTACCCAAAGCAATCTACAGATTCAATGTGATCCCTGTCAAATTACCCATGACATTTTTCACAGAACTAAAATAATCCTAAAATTAATACAGAACCATAAAAGACTCAAAATTGCCAAAGCGATCCTGAGGAAAAAGAACAAAGCAGGAGGCATAACCCTCCCAGACTTCAGACAACACTACAAAGCTAGAGTAATCAAAACAGTGTGGTACTGGCACAAAAACAAACATACAGATCAATGGAACAGAATAGAGAACCCAGGAGAAAACTCCACATTACCTACCATCCATTAATCTTCAACAAAGGAGGCAAGAATATAAAATGGGAAAAAGACAGTCTCTTCAGCTAGTGGTGCTGGGAAAGTCAGACAGCTGCCTGTAAATCAATTAAGTTAGAACACACCATGCACAAAAATAAATTCAAAATGGCTTAAGGACTTAAACATAAGATACGACACCATAAAACTCCCAGAGATGATCACAGGCAAAACATTCTGACATAAATGGTACCAATGTTTTCTTAGGTCAGTCTTTCAAGGCAATAGAAATAAAAACAAAAATAAACAAATGGGACCTAATCAAACTTACAAGCTTTTGCACAGCAAAAGAAACCATAAACAAAATGAAAAGACATCCTACGGACTGGGAGAAAATATTTGCAAATGATGCGACTGACAAGGGCTTAATTTCCAAAATATACAAACAGCTCATACAACTCAACAACAAAAAAAAACAAATAACCCAATCGAAAAATGGGCAGAAGACCTAAATAGACATTTCTCCAAAGAAGACATATAGATGGCCAACAGGCACACAAAAAGATGCTCAACATCTCTAATCATTAGAGAAATCCAAATCAAAACTACAATGAAGTATCACCTCATACCAGTCAGAATGGCCATCATTAAAAAGTCTAGAAATAATAAATGCTAGAGAGGGTATGGAGAAAAGGGAACCCTCTTACGCTGTTGGTGGGAATGTAAATCGTTGCAGCCACTAGGAAAAACTGTATGAAGTTGCCTCAGAAAACTAAAAATAGAGCTGCCATATGATCTAGCAATCCCACTCCTGGGCATATATCCAGATAAAACCGTTAATTCAAAAGATACATGCACCCCTATGCTCATAGCAGCACTATTTACAATAGCCAAGACATGGAAACAACCTAAATGTCCATCAACAGATGAATGGATAAAGAAGATGTGGTGTGCGTGTGTGTGTGTACACACACACATACACACACACACAATGGATTATTACTCGGCCATGTAAAAGAATGAAATAATGCCATTTGCAGCAACATGGATGGATCTAGAGATGATCATACTAAGTGAAGTAAGTCAGAAAGAGAAAGACAAATACAATATGATATCACATATATGGAAATCTGCTGATAAATTATGACACAAATCAACGTATGTACGAAACGAAAATAGACTCACAGATATAGAGAACAGACTTGTGGTTGTCAAGGGGGAGGGGAGGAAAGGAGGGAAGGAACAGGAGTTTGGGATTAGCAGAGATAAACTATATATATTATATATAGGATGGATAAACAACAAGCTCATACTGTATCGCAGAGGGAACTATATTCAATATTCTATGACAAACCATAATGGAAAAGAAAAAAGAATACATATATGTATAACTGAGTCACTTTGCTGTACAGAAGAAATTAACACAACATTGTAAATCAACTATACTTCAATAAAATTTAAAAAAAAAGAAAAGAAGAGGGGCAAATTAAAGGAAGAAATTAAAGCCAACGTGGGAATTCTCTGCCAGTCCAGTGGTTAGGACTCTGCACTTGCACTGCTGAAGGTCGGGGCTCGATACCCCTGGTCAGGGAACTAAAATCCTGCAAGCTGAGTGGCGTGGCCAAGGGAAAAAAAAAAAAAAGCCAATGTGATTGTGTGAATTTTGGTGCCATTAAGAGAAGTAAGATGAAATACCTGGTTGAGGAGGAAAAGATGATGAATTGGGTTTAAGGTGCCATTTTTACACCCATGTAAAAATGGTCAATATACTTCTAGAAAAGCAGAGCTGAAACCAAAGAGAGACTACGGGACTAAAGATATTCATTATTCACACAGAAGTTACGTTTTAGAAGAGGATGAGGTCACTAAGGAATGTATAAAGAGTGAAAATAGCAAATCAATATAGCGAACTGTAGGAGAATCATATTTGAGAAATGAAGAGAATCACAGAATGACAGATAACAGATGGCTATGTAAGAATTTTTTTGGTACAATGATATGGTAGTTATATTTTTTAAGAGTTACAGAAATACAGAAATACTGATGAATGAAATGATATGTCTGAGATTTACTTTAAAATAATCTGAACGAGGGATGGGAGTTGTTAGATAACAAAAGATTGGCCAAGTTGTTAACTGATAAAGCAGGGTGAAGGGTACATGGGGGCTCATTTTACTGCTCTACTTTTGTATGTGTTTGAACTTTTTCATAATAAATAGCAAATAAACAGAAAGTCAGGGAGATGGGAGAGAAATACAAAATCACAAAAGCCTAGTGAGAAGAGTTTTAGGAAGGAAGAGGTCACAAGTTTCAATTTCCACAGCAAGGTCATGAATGTTGATGATAATGTTGATAATAAGAAATAAACATTAAAAGTACAGAATACAGAATTTGTAATTTTAGCAAGTTCCTTAAATTTAATTACCTTACATATTTATTTAATAAATGCTAGATTGAATGAGATAATATTCATTCAAGAATATACCAAGCATTATTAAAACAAAACACACATAACAAACACATAAATCTTGAGCTACTATGTTCAAGGGTTACAGTTCAAATTCCTAGGCACGAATCATCTCTGAAAATGCTACAGGGCCAGTGGAAGCATATTTAAGAAACTATAGAATACAAAAGCAAAATTCTCCCAATAAAGGGCCAAGAAACAAACTCTGACTGAGGACTAAAGCACTAGGTTAATCTGATCTATTTCTAATCACTGAAAATGTTAACATAACAGAGTTGATACTTGCCTCCACTTCAGCCATGAATGCCTCTAAGGGATCATCATCGCTGTCAGAATCTACTGGCTTGGAATGGAATTGCTGGCGGGTAGGTGAGTTTTCAGCAGGAATGTAAGGTAAATCAACATTGCTAGAATCTTCTTCCTCATCTTCAAAATATCTGAAAATTAAGATGCATGATTGATAGAGTGAATGTTTAATTTGGGGTCAGGTGAATCTTTCATTTAACACAAATTTTTATTAAAGTATATGTCACAATTAAGAGATTTTGGTCCTTTGGCTTAGGACCTAATTATTAAATTATCACTTAATACATGCCAAATTCTAATACTGCAAAAAAAAAAAAAAAAAAATCACAGCAGATTCTCCATTTCAATAGTGTCTGTTAAAAATCACATTTCCAGTTCTCTCAAAAGGAATAAGTTTTCAGTACAAATTTAGTATATCATTGTTGAATAGACAGAGCAAATATTAAAGTGTATGCCATGGAAAAAATTACTTTGTATGAAATATTATAAAGCTAGTTTATTCTTCATAATCCTTAAAAAATTTTTTGAGATATATTCATAAGGCTAGAGACTTTCTTCAGAAGTTCTGGGCTGTTTTCTGAGAACCAACAGAAAACTTCTAAAATTAAAAATAAATGTTCAGGAATATAGCCAATATTTTATAATAACTATAAATGGAGTGTAACCTTTAAAATTTGTGCATCACTATGTCGTACACTTGAAACTTTATAACATTGTACATCAACTATACTTAAAAAAAAGAAGTAAAAAAAAAAATGTTCAATCCAAAATCCTCACCATACTATGTATTCAGAAAAGAATTTCAACATCTGGAAAAAGTATCACTTTCCCTCTAACAAATAACCCAGAAAAGAGTATCTATATAGCCATCAACTAAAACAAAACAAAAACATTGTTTAGATCTTACCTCAGAATTAAATGAAACAGTAATACAACCAACTATTAGTTAAAAGAAATCACAACTACAGCCTAAAATTTTATAGCCTTTCAAGTCTTCATTTTAAAAGCTCTAACCACTGTTATGTGCTACACACACACATAAATGCATACGCATTTATACAGTAGTTTCATTTAATGTATCATTTAAAAGTACCTCTGAGCTGGTAAACTGTTCTCTAGAATAATGATCATTTACTTTGCTGAATCTTAAACACTTACTTCTGTATTTAATTGCTAAATAACATACCAACTTTTTAAAATGCTGCTGTGTACTTTAAAAACTCTGATCTTGAGGGTTTTTTTAACTAAAAAAAAAACATCAAGCAGTGTCACAACCAGGTTGGAAATTATAGCAATACAAGATTTCTTCAGACTTGGCAAAGAGAGAAGTTATAATCTATAAGGAATTAGAGCTCAAACTTTCAAACCCCAGCTGTTTAACAATCACCTTCTTAGACATCAAGTTAAAAAAGGTAACCGGTAAATATGTTTCCTGAGAACTGTGGGCAAAAATCTGAGATTTTCCTACCACTATAAGATATTAAATGTAACAGTTTTAAGGACTTGGGTGTTGAGCCAAACGATGCCCCTGCCAGTTCTGACAACTGCCTGGGTTTCCAAAACAACTTGTATGGTGTAAACCAAAAACTTCAGGGCTTCCCTGGTGGCGCAGTGGTTGAGAGTCCGCCTGCCGATGCAGGGGACACGGGCTCGTGCCCCAGTCCGGGAAGATCCCACATGCCGTGGAGCGGCTGGGCCCGTGAGCCATGGCCGCTGAGCCTGTGCTCCGAAATGGGAGAGGCCACAACAGTGAGAGGCTCGCGTCCGCAAAACAAACAAACAAACAAAATTTCAGTAAAGACCATCAAAGGCCACGTGAATTATTTAAAACTCTTCAGCCACAGTTAGGTTTAAATGGCCTCAAATCCTTTTTGGAACAAGCAAAAGTGAAGGATCACACAAGTATACTCCTTATGAATGAGTAAACTTAACAATTTAACTTGTTAGGAACAATGCAATCCAGTGAGATAACCACTTTAACAAGTCATATTATTATTTGAGAAACAAATGGTTTCTTTGCTTCAATTTCTGTTGATGGAATGAATACCTCAAAGCCTAACCTTTGTTAAATTACCAGGTATTACCACTTACGCGTTTTCCTCATCAAAGTTGGCCCGTTTAGAACCAATTTTGTAGAAGGAAGGGAGCTGTGGTGGAGCCGACTTTCCAAATCCAGAAGAGCTGGTTGCCCCAAAGGCACTATGGGACTGCTGTGGGAGTTTTGGTTCCTCCTTCTTTCCCGCACTAATAGCGAAACCTCCAAAGCCAAATCCCCTCTTAGTGCCAGGGCCACCTTTATTCCAGTTCATGGTGTCAATGACTGATCTGTTAGGAACAAGAGACACTTACATAAATTTAACTTTATAAAACAGCCCACTGATTTTTATGTCAGTTCCAACCTTTGCCTACAATTTTATTTTAAACCTTTGCCTCTCAATTAAAATTTTAACTTCAGTACAGCACAGATTGGCACAACACTATAAATCAACTATATTTCAAGTAAAAAAATTTAACTCTGTACTTCACATATGCAATATGCTAACCTCAATGAAACAGTCACATTTTCTGAAACACTGAATTGTTATTTCTTTTGCTGAGATCTCAATCTGAACACGAATGCAGTATTTAATACATACCCTTCAGAAGGATCTGATTGCTCGTTTAACATCTTATTCAGTTTGCCTGTTGTTAAGGATTACAAAGAAATTTCCTAAGCACCGATCAAACAGGTTTAAAAACACCTTATCTCTTATAAGTCTTGGTTCCAAAAAACCTTTTTTTAATGACACAAGTTACCTACGTTTTATAGAATAGCAAAAAACTCAGAACGCGAAAAGGAACAAAATAAAATTACCTGAAATTCCTCTCCCAGATATGCAATTTCGTTGGTATCTTTTGCTTTTTTTCTATGCATATGTGTATACACAAACACACCCCATTTAAAATCAAAACTGAAACCATACTGTACAAATTGTTTTAGTTACTGATTTCTTCACAGTATGATATACATGAACATCTTTAAATGTCAATAAATACATTTCTCCACTTCTGTTTTTTTTAAGTTGTGAAACATATCATACATCTTTGTGCATACTCTTATTTCCTTAGGATCAATTTTTTTTATGCAATTGCTTAGCAAAGGGGAATGTGCATTCTAAGTTTTACATTCACAGAAAAGTGTCCATTATACACTGAGTAATATGAGAAGGGCATAAAACAAGGTGGGTGGTATGATTCAATGTAATTCAATGTAAAAGCATGTCTTACATGTACAGAGATAGCTGGAGGGCTATTTATCAAAATGTTAATAGCAGTTATTTGATTTTTACTTTTTTCTTTGTATTACAGTTTACCATTAATAAGAAAAGTTTAAATGTTTATAATAGACTCTGAAGCCAATGTGAACAGAGTTCCAAAAACTGCTTTTTACAATGGCGTTGTTAAGGGGACCAGGAACAGCAACGACACGCTCTACTTTTCTGGTTCTATGCCCCTCCCCCATATATAACCTATAGGTTTTGTTTTAACTGCTATTATACAGCATTTAGTTCAGTCTGTTTAGTATTAAATTTCATTTATGCCATGTCAACCTCTGCTCTTAGTTCCAGGTAGGGACTGTCTTTACCCATTTTGGACTTTGCATAAAAGTTATTCATGGCTAGAATAAGCACTTTATAAGTAATAGTTTACTTACACTTAATTTAGACCATCTCTTGCCTTCTTCAGGAATCCCTTAAGGGGAATCAACATAATTCTAGTAAGATGAAATTTAATAAGAGTATTTACAAGCCAGAAAATTTTAGCATCTGATAGTATTATTTAACCAATCTGTGAGCCTGGCTTTCCAAGCGCTGTTCCTAAGCAACAAAAACGACGGATTCTGAATTTTAACCTTTTTCCTAGTGTATATAATGCATAATAAGAGGCTAGTAATAAATAAGCCATTGAAATCAGAAGGTAGGCAAAGATAGGATGGAAAAAAAACACCCTTGGTAGATTTTAAGAATTACATTAACAGGGACTTCCCTGGTGGCGCAGTGGTTAAGAATCCACCTGCCAATGCAGGGGACACGGGTTCGAGCCCTGGTCCAGGAAGATCCCTCATGCCACGGAGCAACTAAGCCTGTGAGCCACAACTACTGAGCCTGCGCTCTAGAGCCCACTCGCCACAACTACTGAAGCCCACGCGCCACAACTACTGAAGCCCGTGTGCCTAGAGCCCATGCTCCACAACAAAGAGAAGCCACTGCAATGAGAAGCCCACACACTGCAGCGAAGAGTAGCCCCCGCTCGCCGCAACTAGAAAAAGCCCGTGTGCAGCAACGAAGACCCAACGCAGCCAAAAATAAATTTAAAAAAATAAATTTATTTTTAAAAAAAGAATTACATTAACAATTTCCTAGCAGAAATACTTTCAATGATTTATCAAAAGCTTGCTGAGGAAAGTCAGGCAATGCATTGGGTGCTGGGCATTTATAGATGAAAGATACAGTCCCATTCTCAAGGAGTTCACAGTGTAGTTTTAGCCAGCTTAAAAAAAACAAAACAAAACATAATGTGTTCTAATAGAGGTACTACACAAAGTGCATTTATTGATGGCCCAGGAGGAGGGTACCCAACCTATGATGAACTGGGGACAAGGCACAGTTTTTCTGGAGATGACACTGGCGTTAACTTTTTAAATCTGAAGAGGCATTAGATCAGGGAAGAAGTGTCAGGAGAGGGAATTTTAGATAGAAGGCACTGTTAAGTGCTACCACAGAGAACTGGAAATACTGCAGTGCAGCTAGAGTTCTGTAGGACATTTGGGAAAGTTGCAGGGCACGTGTTCAGAAAGACAAGCAGGGCCCAGGTGAACAGTTTAGTATACTACGCTAAGAACACACAATACAAAACTATAGTCTGCCAGTTATAATTTTAAGCAAAAAAAGGGACTTGTTTCAGATCAGTATTTTAGAATGACTACATGAGAGACAGCAGGAAAAGTTGGACACAAGGAAAGCAGTTAGGACATTATTATAAAAATACAAAGTGACAAGGTACTGAACAACTAAGGAAGTGACTATAAGGAAGGAGAAGGGGGGGCTGTAGATCTGAGTTGTTTACTTAGGTATCTATGAGGAAGAATCAACTGGGGTAACCAAATTAGACATGGGAGCTAAGGAGGAAGGGAGAGTCTGGAATAACTCTGGAAGTTTCTGGCTTTTACAGATTGGGTGAATGGTGGTGCCATTAATAGAGATGGAAACCTAGAAAAGCCAGGCATGGAGAAGCAGGTATAAAGTGAGATCACTTCAGTACCTATGGGAGAGCTAAGGACAGCTGGCAAGTAAGGTCTGTCTGCAGAGAGAGATCTGTGACGGGGCTATAGATTTGATATGAGACATCTGCATCTGAGGTTACTGATGTAGATAAGCTAGCAGAGAGAGGGCCAGAGAGTGAGAAAAGGGGTGAGACAATCATAGTGTATGTCAATATTTAGGAATGGGCAGGGGAAGAGAAACTCACGTGGAAACTTGAGGACAAACAAAGAGGAAGGGAGGATAGCAGAGAAAGTAACACAGATGGTGAGACAAGTTTTACAGGCAGAAAGAAATGTCCAATGTTAAAAACTAAAAAGAAGACAGGTGAGATAAGAACTAAAAAGCCTCCGTTGAAGCAGTGGGGGCAGGGTTAAGGAATGACTGGTAGGTGGTAGAGGATGAAGACTAGGCCACAAGGAGTGCAGATTACTTCCTAGGCTGTTTACCAATGACAGGAAGGAGAGCATGAGGTGTTAACTAGAGGAATTTCGTTTAAGGAAGAAACGTAAGCATGTTTATATGCTAAAAAGGAAAAGCCAACAAAAAGAAAAACTAAAGATTTAGGATGACAGGAAAAATCATAGGAACAAGGTGTTGCAGAGACCTGAAGAGACAAGATCAAAACCTTTAATAAGGAGTAAGTAACTCTTCCCCCTAGACTGAGGATAGAAGAAAAGGATGGGCATAAATTAATCCTACTAAATAATAAAGGGTTCAAATTACAAAAGAAATAAATCAAATACTTCGTTTTAAAAATTCAACTTCTGCCACAAACAGGCAAGCAGTGTGACTTTAGGTGGTGGGTGAGAGTTGCTTAATGGTTTAGAGACATAAGACACAAAATATGCGTTTAGAATATGCATAAAGAAATATGCGTTTCTTTAACTCTTCGGAGATTTCGGTCAGCCAAAAGACTGAGAACACTTAAGTGCCCCCAAGCCTTACACTAGTGTGAGCCAGGTCACACTGCCCATGTCCCCTAGTTAATTGCCTCTAGCAAGGCCAAGCAACTGTGCTATCTATACCCCACTGACTAGAACACTTAAGTGCCCACAAGCCTTACACTAGTGTGAGCTAGGTCACACTGCCCATGTTCCCTAGTTAATTGCCTCTAACAAGGCCAAACAACTGTGCTATCTATACCCCACTGACTAGAATGTCAGCTCCACGAGGGCAGGGACTTTGCCTGTTTTGTCCAGCATAGTATCCTTAGTGCCTAGTGTATACAGTACTCAAAAAATTTTATGTTGAATGAATAACTATCATGCATTCAGGCTCTTCAAAATTCATTCCAGTATTTGTGAAAAGCATCATCTCCCGTTATTACAAACCTTGCTATCTCCCAACCAGTCGTCCTGATTAAATCTAAGCCAGATCTTCCTCAGTGCACCACTAATTCTTACTTTCTTGACTACAGTTTTTCCTACTATTAGTCCACGTATATGGCTACAGATCCTTGACAAACAGAGGTTTGAGGGGCTGTAGCTGATGTAAGAAGCACAAGATGGCCAACCTAATCTCTATTTGGTTTTATGATGTCCAAAGAAAAAGAAAAAATGAGCCCTCCTCTGCTTAAGCTATTGAGGCTGTGTTAAAATTAATTTTCAATCTCTAAGCAAACATTGTTTGGAGGGGAGACATCCATTAAACAGTTAATAAGAAAGGCAAAACATAGTGAGGATATTAAAAAATTAACTGTAGTCCTGCTATTCGTGGGTCTCCTCAAAGCTCCCTTGATTTGGTCTACACACACACACACACACACACACACACACACACACACACACACCCCTCTCTGAGCCTTCTCTCAGGTTACATTATGCCTGGTACATCCTTCCCACAAGCTGGCAAACTCATATCAAATAGCTCTGAAACTTCACCTCTGCCTCCATAAACACTTCTCAAATTGATGACAGAAAAGGTGAAAAATCACCACATGGCTTCCGACACCCAGGTAAAGCTCACAGACTTCATTAAAAACAACAACCAGCAACAAAAACAATCCAATTTTAAAAATGGGCGAAGGACTTGACTAGACATTTCTCCAAAGATATACAAATGGCCAATAAGTATATGAAAAGATGCTCAACATCACTAATCATTTGGGAAATGCAAATCAAAACTGTATCACCTCATACTCATTAGGATACCTACTATAAAAAAAGGGGGAGGGCTTCCCTGGTGGCGCAGTGGTTTAGAGTCCGCCTGCCGATACAGGGGACACGGGTTCGTGCCCCGGTCTGAGAAGATCCCACATGCCGCGGAGCGGCTGGGCCCGTGAGCCATGGCCGCTGAGCCTGCACGTCCAGAGCCTGTGCTCCGCAACGGGAGAGGCCACAACAGTGAGAGGCCCGTGTACCGCAAAAAAAAAAAAAAAAAAAAAAAAGGGCTTCCCTGGTGGCGCAGTGGTTAAGAATCCACCTGCCAATGCAGGGCACACGGGCTCAAGCCCTGGTCCGGGAAGATCCTGCATGCCTCAGAGCAACCAAGCCCATACGCCACAACTACTGAGCCTGCGCTCTAGAGCCCGTGAGCCACAACTACTGAGCCCGTGCACCACAATTACTGAAGCCCACATGCCGCCTAGAGCTTGTGCTCTGCAACAAAGAGAAGCCACCGCAATGAGAAGCCCGCGCACCGCAACGAAGAGTAGCCCCTGCTCGCCACAACTAGAGAAAGCCCGCGTGCAGCAAAGAAGACCCAACGCAGCCATAAATAAATTAAAAAAAAAAAAAAAAAAAGAAACCTACACAACAGAAAATAACAAGTCTTGGCAAGGATGTGGAGAAACCAGAACCCTTGCACGTTGCTGGTAGGAATGTAAAATGGTTCAGCTGCTGTGGAAAACAGTACAGTGGCTCCTCAAAAAATTAACCACGAAACTACCATATGATACAGCATTTCCTCTTATGAGTACAGACCCAAAAGAACTGAAAGCAGGAACAGACATTTGTACACCCATGTTCATAGTGGCATTATTCACCACAGCCAAAAGGTGGAAGCAACCCAAGTGTCCACAGATGGATGGGTAAACTAAATGTGGTGAGATAAATATATAGCAATAGTATCCAGCCTTGAAAAGGGAGACAATTCTGACACATGCTACAACATGAATGAGCCTTGAGGACATCATGTTAAGGAAATAAGCCAGTCACAAAAGGACAGATACTGTATGATTCCACTTATATGAGGTACCTAGAGTAGCAAATTCAGAGACAGAAAGTAGAAGGGTGGTTGCCAGGGATTGGGGGATGGGGAGTTACTGCTTAATGGGGAGACGGCTTCAGTTTTACAAGATGAAAAGTGTTCTGTGGACACTATGGCGGTGATGGTAGCAAAACGATGTGGATGTACTTAATGCCCCTGAACTGCCCACTTAAAAATGGTTAAGTTTACGTGTATTTTACCAGTTAAAAAAAACCTTGAAAATCAAAGAATCAGAATTCCACTTGCACATGTATTTTTAGATTGTTATTTTATCCAGTTTATGAGGGAGAATGATGCTGTCTAGACCTCAGTTTCTACTCTGAAATGCAAACATACTTGTGAAATTTCAGTTACATTTTTTCTCTTTAAAAAATGGTGCTTTTTAAAATAAAACATCCAATCTGAAAAGAATTAGCTGTATAATAGAACCATAAAAAAATGTATAAGCATTTGCTTTAAAGAGAACCACCTGAGTTGGGTCTTAGAAATAACAAACATTGTTTTATATAGATCAATAACCACTTTTTGCTATGTGCCCAGTACTGAGGCATAACACCTCTCCTTTCCCATAATCTATAAAAGGCGACTCTATGTGGTAAAGTATTACATGAAGTATAGTGGGTCAGAAATAAATAGTGAAAAGAGAAAATGAATTGCCATCTTTTTTCGGCAGGTGTTTGTTAATACAGTGGAACTAGGGGAAGTCACACTCCAGGGAGATGAGCACTGAGATGCTCTGCAAAACCTTCTCCCAGGCATCTCCAGACCCTGGCCCCAAACCTCCCGGCCGTACGTTTCTGACCCTGTCATTCCCTTCAATTCAACAGCTCTCCACAGTTACTCAATCAGGCTGGAATGAGGCTCTCCACTGTGGCAAGAACTACTTTACATGCACTTTGGTGAATGCTCTTCCCTCTACCTGTATTCCCTCCCCACTAAATCTCTCAGTATACCTACCATAGTCCTGCATGCTCTTCCCTCTACCTGTATTCCCTCCCCACTAAATCTCTCAGTATACCTACCATAGTCCTATCCTTCAAAGCCTATCTCAAATACCAACTCGTAGAACTATGACATGAAGATGATTCCCCAAGAGAGGCGGTATCTCCTTCCTCAGACTCCCTTTCTAGTCTTAAAACATCCAACATCTATTCATAACTATTTGTGTTCTTGTTTCTCTCTCCAACTCCATGTTACAAGTTCTATGGCTAAAATAGCAGGCTTATTCACTTTCTCTTTTGTTTTCCAGAGAATACACTCATTATTCATGTTTATTCAATATATAGGAGACCCAAGGCGATTTACAACTTGGCTGAAGAGAAAAATTAAAGATAGCTAAAATACCTGCTTGGTACTGTTTTAGGTGCTAAAATGTTGTGATTTAGCAGAAAATCATAACAGCATAGTAAAGTAGTACAGACTATGGAGCCAAGCTGACTATGTTCAAACACTGGCTTTGCCACTAACTTGACGTGAACCTCATGGAAGTTACTCAGATTCTTTGGCCTTAGTTTCTTCATCTGTAAGATGGCGAGACTATCACCTACTTCACAAGGTTAGTGTGAAAAACTGAATTCATACACAGAAATACACTTAGAACAAAGCTTGCCAAATAGTGCACAATATGTATTAGCTGTCATGTTTATCATCATTATTTTTTCTCCAAAAATCAATCTCTCCATTGGTAAATGGAGAATATCAAGCTAGACTTCTCAGGTTTCTTTCAACTCAGGGATTCCATACATCAGTGCCACATGACACTGAAGATGTCAGAGATCACTACGAGCTGACAAATGGGGACAGGCTTCATAAGAGAGCCAGAACCCAGAAAATGGGGTTTTTATACAGAAAGATGTAAGCTGAGTAGAGAAGTGTGAAGGAAGAAGACATTCTAGGGAGGAAAGCTAGAAATAGCAGTCTAGGAAGTTAGAATAAGTTGAAACATAAGATAATTTGGCGAGAGTTTATGTTTTGGACAATCAAATACGATATGATCTAAATGACTTTAACAATAGTGGACTAAAACCAACTGATTATAAAACTACATTATCACTTGTGTTTTGGGAGAAGAAAGATTTCTAGTGACAGCTGATCACCATCCACTCTAATAATCTGCCTTGAGAACAACTCACACACTATAAATCTGTCGGTTCTTTAACAAGAATCTGTTCAAAACCCAAGAATTTCAACACATTCTTCTAAAGCCAAATACAAGTAAATGCTGGATTACACTTATTTTAAAAGCATCTCTCTTCTCTCTGCTGGCTTAAAGAAACTAAGAGCTGATTACGTAAAGATTTGATAAAACTAAAATATAAAGAACTGTACTCTTCCACAAATTACACCTCATTATTACAAGGAAAGTCAGTTCTTATCATGTCTCTGCTCAAAACCCTCAGACAGTTCCCATCTCAGGCAGAAGAGAAATGAAATCTTCACAACAGCCTAAAAGGTCCTGGTTGTTCTGTGCTTCCCCCCACCACCTGCACCCCCGTCCCCCCCAGTTCTTCCCTGACCTTATCTCCTACCATTCCCTCCTTTGCTTGCAGTGTTCCCAGCATGCTGGTCTTCTGTTCCTCTAACAGGCCAGCACTGTCCTCTGCAAGGTCTTTATACTTGCTGTTCCCTCTGCCTGGAATGATCATTCCTCCAGAAACTAGCTGGGGTCACTCCCTCACCTCCTTCTAGTTGCTTCAATATCAGTTTGTATGTAAATACTTCCCTGACCATGCTATTTCAAAATGCAACACCTCCCCTTCCCCCTTTGCAGCTTTATTTTTTTTACCTAAGGCATTAATTATCTTCTAACATACGGTATAATTTATATATGTGTTTTCTGTCTCTCTTTCCCTCACTAGAAAGTAAGTTTCATGAAGGCCGGGGTCACACACCTAGAACAGTGGTAGGGAACAGGCACACAGAAGGTATCAACAAAAATATTTCTTGAGTGAATGAATTGCAGATTAGGTCATATAATGCCCCTTCTGGGTATAGGAAAATACAACATGCATTTTTTTCCTCCACCGCTTAAAGTCTAAAAATTAATTTTGGTATGAAAGACTTATTGCCCACCTTCCACTGGGCTTGGCTCTGGAAAGTTAAAGTGAATTAAAGCAGAATCTCTGCTCTTTAGGAGTTCGGGGGTGTGGATACAGGGGACAATAGATATACAAAGATCATTTTCAAAAAGCAATATGTATGGGAAGCCAGAGGAATGTGAATGACTGACCAAAGGAGTGAGGGGCAAAGCTTCCACTAAGCTGATAAGGAAGCTATGATCCCCCCAAACTCTCGACTAGTACGACTGTTCTTCCTTATATTATTGGTGCGGATGCTTGCAACTCCATATAAATTATTTACCCACATCAGATAGGCTCCTAAGTAGGCCGCAAAAAAGTTTGTGTGACGACGGTGATGCTAATCACGGATGTACTCAAAGCTACACCAAGATTACCGACCATGTCTTTTACTGTCCTCAGATTTGGCAGCTTTTCCCTATCAGGTCCCCCGACTTGGAGACTAGCATCTGCTAACTGCTGCTGGCTTGGGTCAGAATCCTCCCCGCGGTATCCCTCACCCGGAGCCCAGCACCCTGCAAATCCCTTCCCTTGCAGGGCGGGCGGCCGGGAGAGCGCCGCCTCCGGAACACCGCCAACTGGGCCTCGTTAAGAGCTGCGGGAGAAGCGGGAGCCGTGGGAGGACGACGAGGCTCGGAAGGGCCCTTCGAGGCTTCAGTCACGCACTCCTACTCCTCCCCAGCCCCCTGCGCCTCGGCTTCCCCGAGGCTCCGCCGACTCTTTGTTAAGAGAGGCCGCGGTTCCCTGGCCCTCGCTAGGCCCCGCAGTTGCCTTGCGGTGCCCCCAAGGGGTTACGGCCCCGCGTCCAGACCCACCTCGCACAAACCTGCTGCTGCGGCTGCAGAGGCAGCTACTGCTACCGCCGACGCGGAGAGAATCCCACGGCCCGAAGTACAAGCCGTCCAGACCCCGTCCCGCCGCGCTCCTCCCTCTCCGCCCCCTTCTTCGCCGCCGCCGCCTCCGCCGCCTGTCGCCCCGTAGCTGACGGGGGGAAGGGGAACAAAACCGGACATGCGCAGTGCAGAGCGCGGGCCGAAGGGCGGAGCCTGATCTACGGCTCCCGGAAGGCGTCGCGGGCTCCTGGCCCTAAAGCTCCAGACTACCTCACAGACACCTTAGACACCTAACAGGCACTACTGCTGGATGAAGAGTGTTCATGGCCCGTTTAGGAAGTGGGCCTGGAAGTGAAGAAAGTAGCACTGACAGGGAGCCGCCAAAAAATCCCAAGAAAGGGGCTCGAGTGGAAACCACATGTACATAAAATTGTCGATCCTCTAAAATCCGATCCTTTGCAAATGCGACCTGGGCAAGATTTCCCCGCGTGCCTCTGGCCACGTGGTCCCGTAGAGCATGGCGACTTTTAGCTTCCGGAGCACGGGTTCAGCGTGATGACAACTTGACTGAACCCTAGTGGAGAGCACAGGGATAGGCGCGGGCAGTTCCGGCGCAGGGGCCGGGCTTATGTAACTCTCCCAGCTACCACACCTCGCCTCAGCTGGGCGGGGGAGGAGGAGGTCTCGCTCGGCCCCCTGAGCGGTGTCCCGCCCCCGCGCCGTGCGCAGGCGCGGACGGGCCGTACGCATTCTACGTAACAGCTGGCGGAGGCTACGTGAAGAGTGGTGCGGCGTGACTGAGCTACCTGGTCAGGCTGTGTCCTAGAGGCATCGAGGGCAGTGAAACCGCAGTGACCCGGCAGGCGGTGGCCGGCCCGAGAGGCAGGCAGGGTAAGGCGGCAGCCGCAGGAGCGCTGGGCCGGGTTCTAGCCCTCGGTACAGGTAGGGAGCGGGCCGTGACGCGCTAGTCGGTGGGGTCGGGCTGGGCCGAGCGGTGACGCTGAGTTGCGTGGCCTAACCAGGTCCCTTTTCCCACCCCATCCCCTAAGTCCAGCCTATGGTGACATGCCTCGGTGCCCGCGCCTTCTCGCCTTTCCCGACTTTCTTAAAAACAAACCAGACTTTGTCCATCCCAAGGCCCATTTTCTGTTGGGAGTTCTGTTTGGGGTTGGAGTGACTTTTAACGGTTTTGGGGAACTTCCAGAACTGTGAGCAAATGCCAACCCGCAGAGCAAAGTTAGAGCAAGCCCACAGCGAGCCAGCAGGAAGAATGGAGCGTAGAATTGATTATCCTTGCTGGGGAGAGACTAGACCCCGCAGGCTTAACAGAAGCAGCAACCTCTGTGGTCCGTCTTCTCTGAAGGTTTCTAACATGACACGTTTTTACCCAACATGTGTAAGGAGACGGGAATGTCTCCATGATCTCCAGAAGCCTCAGGGTCTGGCCATTGTCAGAAAGGCCTACTCTAAAATGCCAACAAGGAATGATTCCTGCACTTAGTCCTCTTCCGTTTTTAAGTCCAGACCCAATCGCTGAGACTGCCAGGTGAGCTAGCAGAAGAAATCAGACCAGACTTGTTAGTGCTGGGGTGCCCTGCCCCAGGAGTCTCAGGACTGCCTCTCAGGCAGGGAGTTGTGCGTTTGAGAAATGAGTTGACAGGTGCACCAGACAGACTTCTGGGAAGGAAGGCCAAGGCACGGATGGCTTGGATAATTTTAACCTAAATATCCTTAAAGGAGCTCTGTTACAGAGCTGAGTTAACTTAGAAGTGCTTCTGTGGTGTGAACGTCCTAAGTGGAAATTCACTTTGAAATGACCAGACCTTTTGTCAGGGAGTTAATCAAGTTGACTGTGCCAGTGTTAACCTTTATTTGCTTCTATTTGAAAAAGTTTAAAACTGAGATCTGAAAGAGTAACACCAAAAATGAAGTATTTTTACACCTTAAAGGGCGTTCATAAGGCACAGTGGAAGGAAGTAATGGGAACTGCTATTTATTGAGTACTTTCTATGTGCCAAGCACGTATCTCTTGTAATATCCACTACAGCCCTGTGAGGCAAATAGTGAATGACTATCCCTTTTTTGTATGTGGGGAACAGGGGTTTGAGTAATTAGCCCAAGGTCACATGGCTGGCAAATGGTAGAGCTGATGTTTTAAACCAAACCTAACTCCACCAACATATGTGCTCCTTTTCATATGTCTTCCACTTCTGACTGTGAAGCTAAGGGTGTTTGGAGACACATCGCAAGCCTCTTTGAGGTTGTTGTCAAGAGGGCAGCTATGTTTTCCCGTAAAATGTCCCCTGGTGCTAACCTCAAAGATCAGATATTGGAAAGGATATAATATTGGCCTATCCTTGGTGGCATTTCTCAAATCATTGGTGCCTTTCAAAATTTATGAACTTTGTCCAATTTTAAGAACATTTCTTGAGCAGCCGTGAGTTGCAAGGTATTTGGGCAATAGCCTTTGATATTGAGCCAATTTCCTTTATGAATTTATGGTGTTGTAAATACGAGATATAGAATATTCACTATGCCAGAGCACCTTGAGAGATCAGTATTGGGTTGGCCAGGAAGTTCTTTCAGTTAGTGAATATGTTGTTCAATAAAGTTCTTCATGAAAGTGAAAAATGTGTCTTTTTTGAACTTAAAACCGAACGAACTTTTTCGCCAACCCAATACATACTCCCTTTTGCCACCCATTCACTCTGTTAGTACCCAGCTCCCTGCATCCTGGCTTTCATACTTAGCACTTCCTTGCAGTTGCCAATAATGATTTCCTTATTAACATTGGGAAATTTTTGGTCCATATCTTACTTGAACTTTCTGCAGCAATTGAAACCAAGCTCTGTTTCCTTCTTAGAAATATGCTTCTCCTTTGGCTTCTGTGCTGCCACTTTGACCAAAGTCTCTTTTTCTTTAACCATTCCTTAGTTTCCCACTCCAGTTCTCCCTATTATGCATAACACTTAGCTATTATGATTTGTTTCAAGACTTTTTGGTGCTTTTTTTTTTTTAAACCTAACTCTTAATACTCCCTGGGGATCTCTTCCATTCTCACACCATCTCTATTTCCAGCTTAGGCGCGTATCCTGAACTCCAGGCTTATACTTCAAATGCTTCCTTTCCTCCCTTTGTAAAATAGGTTATAATACCTTTTAGGATATTGTGAAAATTAAGAGATAAATGTTAATCATCTAACGTACTGCTTGAAAACACTTCAAACTTTTCAACAAGTATTAATTTATTGCCTTCCCCCAATTTTTTCACTCCTTTATTGTTTTTTATCTCAAGGATGACTTTGTCCAGCTGTTGATCAAGCCAAAACTTGGAATCACCCCAGATCTTCCTTTGCCACATTCCTTATATTCAGTCACTTTATGCTGATAAGTATAATTCTTAATACCTGTCAAATCTGTTTTCCTGTTCATTCCCAATACCACTGCCAGTTCAGTTGTGTTTTATCTCCTATCTAATTATCTCAGCCACTTCCTATTTTTCCCACCTCAGGTGCCCTTCTCTAATTCACCCTCTGTATGAGCTGTCAGGGTTAAATTGCAAATCTGATTGTGTCACTCTCTTACTTAAATCCTTTAGTTGATTCTAATCATCCAAACTTCTTAGTGTGGTATTTAAATAAGGATGATCAAATAAATAAATAAGGATCATCATGATCTGGCCTGTGCTGGCCTTTTTAGCCTCATTTCCCCCATTTGGGTCTCAAACCCAGTGTTCTATCATACCAAACTCCTAAAATGTGCTGTTTCAGCCCTCTATGCTATAGCTGTTCCTCCGTCTGCAGCGCCTCTTCTTGAGTGCAGGAACTATCCTTTTCTTTTATTTTTTAAAGAACATTTTATTATAAGAACATCATAGAAAAATTAGAAAAGTATTCAATATAAAGAAAAATAAAGGCAAAATGTCCATAATCCTATCATACGTAATAACTACTATTTATATGTAGATGTATATATGACCTTCTAAACCTTTTTGTTTGTGTATTTGCTTCTAAAACAACTTGGGTTCTAACTTCATTCATAACAATTTTTAATAAACAAAAAGTAAGTTTGTTTTTTGTGTGTATGTATGGTTTAACCGGTTTCAGATTTTCCCTGTCATACTGTAACTCATGTCCTTGAAGCGAGGTTCTCTTGGCATAGTATCTGACATGGTAATATGCTCAGTGAGGGAACATTTTATTTGATATGGTAGGATCATTTTATGAAAAGCAGTGAAAGCCAGAGGAGTTTTATATTATTCTTTGGGTAATTGGTTAGCCTTCATTGGTGATTGAATCCTTATGTTACAGATGTCATGTTTTAGAAGGGTAACGGTAGTTTTTAGTGAGAAGTAGGGAGTAGGGAGAGAGTTGAGCAGGGGGGACCATTTGGGATAATACTGTGGTTCTTGAGTAGGTGGTGTTAGCAAAAATTGCTACTTTAAATAAGTAACAAAATCACTGCTACTGGCTTACGTTGGAGATGCTGCCTGAGAAGTGGTTGATAGCAGGGATTCTGGAGGCAAAACTGGCATCAGAACATAGTTCTCTGTCACTTGGTGGTTGTATTACTTAGCATTTCCGTGCCTCATTTTCCTTATCTATGAAATGGGCATGTTAATAAAACCACTTTCTTCACAGGGTTGTCATGAGGATTAAATTAGTTGCTTTTTGTAAAGCATTTAGGACAGTGCCTAGCACTTTGTGTCTTAAACATGTGCTTTGATGATGATGATGATGATGTGCACACATAAAGTTGATCTAAGAATGGCTTTTCCATTCATGTATTAGTTTTATTACAACCAACAGATAGTTACATCTCATTCTTTTTTCATTATCCCTCTCCCAGTTTCTATATAAAGCTTTTTATAGGCATTCAAAAACTGCGTACTGAATGAATACACAGTGTAAATGGAAACCAACCTAAAGAAATTAAATGACTAGTACAAGATTTTACAGATAACTAGTGAGAGAGTCCAGACTAGAACCCAGGCCTCTTGAACCTCACCTTATTATTCTTTATATAATGCTATCTGAAATGAACAGTATTAAATAAGAGAAAAGCGGGAGAGTCTTAGATTTATTTTTTAACTGTTTACAAAATGTAATCGGTATGTGTAGAATGGCAGTCCACTTAGGGTTTTTGTTTTTGTCTTGTTTGACTCATTTTTAAGGGGCAATGAAAGCCTTCCATGCTTTCTGTGTTGTCCTTTTGATATTTGGGAGTGTCTCTGAAGCCAAGTTTGATGATTTCGAGGATGAGGAAGACATCGTAGAGTATGATGATAATGACTTTGCTGAATTTGAGGATGTCACAGAAGACTCTGTTACTGAATCTCCTCAACGAGTGATAACCACTGAAGATGATGAAGACGAGACTACTGTGGAGTTGGAAGGGCAGGATGAAAACCAAGAAGGAGATTTTGAAGACGCAGATACCCAGGTAAAGGTTCTTTTTTATTGATTTCTTGGGAAAGTGGAAGGATGGGACAATGTGTAACTAGCACTTTTCCCAGACATTAAAAGTAATGCCCAGGTCTAAGGAGACCTTTACCCTCTGGTATGCTCATTTTTATTCAGTAGGTGGAGCTCTTCTAAATGTTTGTGGTATGTTCTCACCTTTTACATTCAACAAAAAATGAATTGTATTTTTCTCCTCTGTGGAAAGCCTGGATGGAGGATGATGGAGTGGGGGTGGATATGTATTGGTATGTGGGTGGGTGGGAATTGTATCATTTAGAACTCAGGGTTCAAATGCATGGGGGGTCAGCATTTGTTTAAAATATGTAAGATCTCTGTGTTCTGTGCTTGCTGCCTTCATGTTCTGTTTTCCTCTACAAATGTTGCCTATAAAAATGAGATAAAATTGCTGGTGATGTTAGTGGGGGAAAACAGATTGTGCCTCATTTTCGTAGGAGGGAGATACCGAGAGTGAACCATATGATGATGAAGAATTTGAAGGTTATGAAGACAAACCAGATACTTCTTCTAGCAAAAATAAAGACCCAATAACAATTGTCGATGTAAGTATACAGGTTTTGAATCCCAAACTAACCAACAAAATATCTTGCTGTCATTAATCTCAGAAATATAATTAGTGACACATAGCTGGTGTTGATGTAACATGGGAGCCATGAAAGAGTTTGACATCAGTTCTTCTGATGCAGTGGACACACAGAAAAACAACCTGTATCTTTTGTTGGGTTCTTTTTATATAAATTTATTTATTTTATTTTTGGCTGCGTTGGGTCTTTGTTGCTACGCGCAGGCTTTCTCTAGTTGCGGCGAGCGGGGGCTACTCTTCATTGCAGTGCACGGACTTCTCATTGCGGTGGCTTCTCTTGTTATGGAGCACAGGCCCTAGGCGCGCAGGCTTCAGTAGTTGTGGCTCACGGGCTCAGTAGTTGTGGCTCGCGGGCTCTAGAGCGCAGGCTCAGTAGTTGTGGCGCACGGGCTTAGTTGCTCCTCGGCACGTGGGATCTTCCCGGACCAGGGATCGAACCCGTGTCCCCTGCATTGGCAGGCGGATTCTTAACCACTGTGCCACCAGGGAAGTACCGCAACCCGTATGTTTTTATTTTAGCCTTCCTAGTTTTATTTACCAAGGAATGAAGAGGATAGACATTGGGTTTATTTGAGGGGTGGGACTCAGAATCAAGATGAATACAGAGGGCTTTCCAGCTTTTCATCCCATTTGATTATCCTCATATTTCCTTAAAGAATCTTTTACAAAGATGACCTGGAAGGACTTCCCTGGTGGCGCAGTGGTTAAGAATCCGCCTGCCAACGCAGGGGACATGGGTTCAATCCGTGGTCCTGGAGGATCCCACAATGCTGCAGAGCAACTATGCCTGTGCGCCACAACTACTGAGCCTGCGCTCTAGAGCCTGCAAGCCACAACTACTGAGCCCAAGTGCCACAACTACTGAAGCCCGCATGCCTAGAGCCCATGCTCTGCAACAAGAGAAGCCAATGCAATAAGAAGCCCGCGCACCGCAACAAAGAGTAGCCCCTGCTCACTGCAACTAGAGAAAGCCCGCGCGCAGCAATGAAGACCCAACATAGCCAAATAAATAAATAAATAAATAATAAATAATAAATAAAGCCTTCATTTAAAAAAAAAGTAACACTGAAAGAAAGATGACCTGGAAAACCGAAATGGGCATGTTTTTCAAAGTGTAACCATATTCAGTGACAGTTATCTAACGTATCCACTTCTGTTTATGGGTTTTCTCATTCTCCTTCATACCCTGAGTTAGACTTCGTCCTTCAGCCTCAGCCAACATTAAATGGAACAATTGTTCTTCTTTAGGTTCCTGCACACCTCCAGAACAGTTGGGAAAGTTATTATCTAGAGATTTTAATGGTGACTGGTCTGCTTGCCTACATCATGAATTATATCATCGGGAAGAATAAAAACAGTCGCCTTGCTCAGGCCTGGTTTAACACTCACAGGGAGCTTTTGGAGAGCAACTTTACCTTAGTAGGTAAGTGAGGCTAATACAAGTCTAGCCACCTGTTTGAAAACTTTCTGGTAAGAACTGCTTATTCTGCTCAGTGTAAGCATCTGACTACTTTCATGGACTGCTGAAGAGGATGCTTTTTTTCCTTCTCTCAAGGATCCCTTTTTTGTTAGGTTTTGCATAATGAATAAATTGCATTCATGAAATAATTTTCTCACCTTTCATCAATCATTTGCTGTACAGCTTCAGATAGAATGAGACAATCAGTGTTATCAAAACAAGTTGATAAAAATCTAGCCAGAAGCAAAGAATTTTGACATTTTAGGTAGCTTGATAAATGCTTTCAATTCATCTTTTAGAAATTAGAAGTCCTTCAAAATTCCTTCAGGTTTTAGGCACTTTAGTGTCAGATCCACTGCAGAGGTGTACACTGATACCTTAGAGGAAGTCCTGTAATGGTGTAGTGTAGGGGGTAAGGTAGACTCACCCACCTTCACTTCAGTTTGGCTTTAAACACTTTGTTTCCCTTTGATAGCAAGCAAGTATCCATCTCTTCTGCTCTTTAGCAGGACTGTGTACTATGTTGTGCTAGGTACTTTGCATACATTGTTTCTTATTTAATCTTTAGAACAATACTGTCAGTTGGATATTGTTTCTGTTTTCCTAAGGAGGGAACTGAAGTCCGGAGAAGTGTTAAAACTTGTCTAAGCTGTTCAACTGCAACCATGATATTAGAACCTAGTCTACCTGCTTCCAAAGTCCATGCTGTCCACTGTACCATACTATTTCAGTACTTTTTGACCTGGAAATTAGGGAAAAAATAAGCAGCCTTTAATGCCTTCTACTTCCCTTGGTGTGTTTTCATTTGGTGTGTCAGTCTGCTTTACCTTGTAAAGTTGGACACATTTTTTTGTACATTAATGAATTAAATGAAGAGAGGAAATTATTGGAATTTGAGCTTTTTGTAGCTCTTAATACCACTGTTATCATTTTGCTGCAGGAAAAACAAACTTGGATAAAGTTAAATGAAAGGAAACACTGTGAGGGAGAGTTGAATAGTTAGTATTAATGGTATTTTTAATTCACTACATAGGTTTTTTTTTTTTAACTTTTGTCAGAGACATTTAAACTGACTTTGCTCCATTTTGTACCTACTCTTGAGATATTTATATTCCAAGCTGAATGTCGTTAACTAACAAGGACACACAAGTAATGCTAGAGTCCATAATTTTTTTTTTTTTTTTTTTTTTGCATTACGTGGGCTTCTCACTGCTGTGGCCTCTCCCGTTGCGGAGCACAGGCTCTGGACGCGCAGGCCCAGCAGCCATGGCTCACGGGCCCAGCCGCTCCGCGGAACGTGGGATCCCCCCAGACCGGGGCACGAACCCGCGTCCCCTGCATCGGCAGGCGGACTCTCAACCACTGCGCCACCAGGGAAGCCTTAGAGTCCATAATTTTTTAATGGCAACAATAAAGCATTTTAAAAGTAAAAGGAATGATGCCCATCTGTTGTAATCTATGTCTAAAGGAGAGTTCTGTAAGATAGCTAAGTATTGTTAACCTAAAGGTACCATCATTTTGGGGTCAGAGTAGGAGAGTGTGTGGTGATTAGGCCCCAACATTTCCAGTGAGTCATGTTAATGGTTTTACCCCTAGGGGATGATGGAACTAACAAAGAAGCCACCAGCACAGGAAAGCTGAACCAGGAGAATGAGCACATTTACAACCTGTGGTGTTCTGGTCGAGTGTGCTGTGAGGGGATGCTTATCCAGCTGAGGGTAAGTAGGGAATTTCTGGTACAGTGTATATCTTCCTTTCATTTTTTCCTGTGTGATCCCAAGTCCTGTAAGATCAGTGTCTCATTTTTTTCACATTTTACTTAAAGTGAGATCTAAAAATCATCTTTGGGGAATTCCCTGGTGGTCCAGTGGTTAAGACTCTGCGCTCCCACTGTAGGAGGCCCTGGTTCAATCCCTGGTCAGGGAACTAAGATCCTGCAAGCCATGCGGCGCGGCCAAATAAATAAGTAAATAAAAATCATCTTTTTTACTGACTGGCAAATGTAGAGTATATTTGATGAAACATTTGAGTCCCCCTCCAATGTCTTCTCCTTATATCAAACAGAAGTTGCAATTGTTCTCTTGGGTTTTTTTTGTTTTTTAGTTCCTCAAGAGACAGGACTTATTGAATGTCCTGGCCCGGATGATGAGGCCAGTGAGTGATCAAGTGGTATGTATTCTTCCTGCTGGTTTTCTCTGTATAGATTGAATTCTTTACTTCTTAGAGCTTGTTCCATTTCTTGCCAGGATTATATTTGGACTTTCTAACAACTTGTGTCCCTTGCCCAAAAAATGGAACCTTTTCTATCTAGACAGATCATCTTCCACTCAGTGTGAAACTGGGGGTGGAGGTGCAGGTGGGTGTGAGGAGACATATGTGCTTTTTGTGGGGAAAGAGGTAATACTCTGTCACCAGGTAGATCAACAGAATCAACCTGGATGATGAAGGGAAAAACAGTTGTCACAGACCGTTTGCCCTCACATCTGACTCTGCTTTTGGTGTCTGCTTTTATCTTTGGCAATAGGCTGGGTTTCTTTTCAAATATTTTTTGCCTCAAGTAATACATCTTGGGCTGAATGAGTTCATAACACAATATGGAGACCTTATTGTTTGGTATACTTTCTTTCCTTTGTTAAATTAACATGTTAATCTGAAAATTGTGTCCTTCATTAGAAATGCCACATTCCCCCTCCCTTCATTCTTCCAATAAATAATTGTGCTGACTCCCACTGCTGCAAGAAACAAAAATACATGAGACAGTCTTTTATATAAGCTAGTAGA
Source organism: Hyperoodon ampullatus (assembly GCF_949752795.1). Taxonomy (NCBI): domain Eukaryota; kingdom Metazoa; phylum Chordata; class Mammalia; order Artiodactyla; family Ziphiidae; genus Hyperoodon; species Hyperoodon ampullatus. The sequence goes on along the minus strand of NC_136932.1, from coordinate 11,488,223 downwards.
ACAAGAAATGTATGCATATATATCAAAATACAAAGTAGTATTTGGTTAATAAGTGCTGTATTGGTAATATAATTAGGTACTTTTTATTGGATTGAAACTCAGTTGTTATTTTAAAGGTCTTATTATTAGTTGGAAACCTGTTTCTTTTATTTATTTTAATTTTTGTAATGTAGCCGCTGATGATTTAACCCACTAATTTTTAGAGCCTCCTCAGTTAAAACTCAAAGGAGGAAGTTTTGCTGCATCTTCAGCCATCTTTTTGTGGAAATTATTCTTTAGAGTGTTGTGTTAATCATTTGCAGTTCTTTCCTGAGGTAGATTTAATCTTCTCTTTTCCTCTGAGCCAGCCAGCCTTTTACCTTTTTTGCTGTTTTGGGGTTTTTTTTTCCCCTGCAATGAAAAGCAGCCTCAACAAACATATGGGTTTTTTATATTTTTAAGCCTTTTTATGTGGTTTTGCTTAAGGTGTTACTTTGTGTAGTTTCCCCTCAATGATAAGAGAGCAGAAAACCTTTTCTTTAGCAGCTACCATCTTGCCAGATCTTTGCCATATTTCCCTACATTAACATTTCCCTTCTTCCACATACATACTGGTAATTTTTGACCCAAACTTTTAAAGATATAGTTAATAAGACAAATAGGGCCATGTTTTATCATACCAGACTCTTCAGGCTTATAACTTTATCTCTCTGGCCCAATGTAGAGTATTAAAAACTGTTTAACCTGCCTCTGGGGTGTTTCCAACACCAACAACCAGTTCTCTGATTCTCCAGATACCAGTTGGGTGTCCAACAATTCAATTCAGTTCTGATACTATCTACTTGGAGTTAGTGCCAGATCCCACAAGTTAAAGGTCTCATTCCCACAAGATTGCCCACACTTCAGATGCCAGTTGCAGGCCCCAGGCCACCATACTTCTGACTGCCCAGCTATAAATCTAGAGTTCCCACAGCCCTCCCCTCAGATTCAGTAATTTTCTAGAATAGCTCAGAGAACTCAGGAAAACACTTTACTTACATTTACCAGTTTATTGTAAAGGCTACAATTCAGGAACAGCCAAATGGAAGAGAGGCATGGGGGTGGGGCGGTGCACAGGGCTTCCATGCCTCTGGAGCTTGGGCCCCTCTTTGTTGGGTCATTTAGGCTGTTGGCAGAATTCAGTTCCCTGTGGTTGCAAGTTCCTATTTTCCTGCTAGTTGTCGCTGGGAACCGCTCTTAGCTCCTAGAGGCCATTCTCAGGTCCTTGCCACGTGGATTTTCTCCACCCCATAGCCCTTTCACACTTTCACTCTTCCTTCAAGTAGGGTCCAGTCCCTTTTGAGGACTCACTTGATTAGGTCAGTCCACCCAGGATAATGTCCCTTTTGATTAACTCAGAGTCACCTGATTAGGGACCATCTGCCATGTAACACAGCATAATCATGGGAATGATAACACCATCACATTCATAAGTCCTGCTCACATTCGAGGGGAGGACGTATACACTAGCAGGCAGGCATATTGGGGGCTGTCTTAGAAATCTGCCTATCACAGAACCTAACAGGTGAGTTTTGTTGGTTTTTTTTAAAGCAAATAAAAGTAACCATGAATGATGAAGACATGGATACCTATGTGTTTGCTGTTGGTACTCGGAAAGCCTTGGTACGCCTACAGAAAGAGATGCAGGATCTGGTACGTCAGGTTCTTTTTCAAGTAATATGTAGAAACTGTGCCTCTTTATTACATAAATGTTTGACTTCAGAGCATAAGATAATTATATCACTTGAACAGTTGTATCACTTTGAAATAGGTCAGTACATACCCTCTTGAGAAAAAAAAAGTCCTAGTGCATAATAAAATATCATGTCTTACTTTCAACTACGTCTTCCTCTAGAGTGAGTTTTGTAGTGACAAACCGAAGTCTGGAGCGAAGTATGGACTGCCTGACTCCTTGGCCATCCTGTCAGAGATGGGAGAAGTCACAGAGGGAATGATGGATACAAAGGTAAATACAATAGAAGACATACATTTGTAGACCATTTACAGGGCAGTCTCCCTGAAAGTTACACTGTACAAATTCTTCATTTTTATCTTCCTTTCCCACACAACCATTAAAATACTTTCTTTAAACAATAGATTCACTTGTCAAAAAGACAGTTTTATTAGTCAAGAAATTCTCTCTAAATCAAGAACAAATTGTCCCTAGGATTGCTAATGGCTTTCAGGTTTTTTGAAAAAGGACTACTACTTTAATCCTTATCACCATGTCATTTACGACGTTTGTTAAAGTTTCAGTTAGTATAGACGACGGGTATATAAAGAGCTATTTTTTTCCTCTTGCTTGTGTATGGTAACAGCACATCTTAGTATCATAAAAATATAGGATTGCTCAAAGACAGTTCTAAATATAAGTTCTGGGTGATGTGGTTGTGAAGAATTCCTAAAATTATTTTAGATTTTATGTGCATGCTTTCACTTGTATTTTGAACACTATTTTGAGATACACTTTCAGCTGCTCAAGTTTGATCATTGGTGTGACTAAAGAAGGACAGTAGTTTCATCATAGGGAGGGTCCTTGTTTCAATTTAATTTTTTTTAAGCTTTAGCCTTCATGACATTGTGCAAAAGTAAGGAGGATTCAAGAGTGAATATCTTTATGAAAAAAGAGAAGTGCATCAAACCTACTTTTAAAAAAATCATTTTCTTTTCTTATTTCAGATGGTTCACTTTCTTACACACTATGCTGACAAGATTGAATCCGTTCATTTTTCAGACCAGTTCTCTGGTCCAAAAATTATGCAAGAGTACGTATGAAATAAAAATATTGAAATCAGTTTTCTTCACTAGCTTTCTGTGTTGAAACACCTGCAAGGTGCTTCTGCAATTTCCCTTCCCAAATAAGTGAGGGAAGTTGGTGACAGCATCCAAGTTTTCCTTTGCCTTGACTGCATGCATCGTGAAGGTAATTGAAAACCTATGGAGGACAATCAAATAAGCCTCCCCAGTTTGCATGTGTCACCGCATGTATGCATCACCCACTCAGTGAGGTAAATGAGAATCTAACAGAATGGCTAATACTAAGAAAATGCAATTGGTAATCTCTGTCCTTTGTAGTCTAGGGTGGTTGTTTTTTTGGGTTTTTTTTTCCTTTTTAATTTATGATGTGAATCTGTCTGTGACGTTTGATTTGTGTTTGATTGCATTTTGTAATTCATGGCCTTTTCCGGCTTTCTTCTTTGAATGGTTGAGTGATTATATTCTTTCTAGTGTATTATCAGACACCCTTAATGCCCATAAAGTTTCTGGCTTTGTAGTAATATTGTTTGAATGCAAATAATCAGGGCTTGAATTTGCCGTTTGATTTCACATCCTGTGGCAGGAGAGCATACTTAAGTTTACCCTCGGTGTAGAATTGGTTCTGACCTAAATTTTTGGCTAAGGACTGTGGAGTTGAATACAGTTAAAAGCCAATTTGAATTTTAATTTTGTGTCAAAATCACTAAGTAATCAAAATTACTTATGCCTCTAGATGGTGTTGCATCATCCTTGCCTTGCTCAACTCAATAATAACACTTTGGACAAAGTATCACATTGCGGCATTCATGGAGCATTTTGTATGTGGGGGGAGGTGTGGAGGGTTGAAAGTCAAAGATTACAAGAGGATTCTTTGGGGAGTCAGAACTAAATTATATATGCTATAGTAGATTATTTCTCAACTTTTTCTGAGCCTGACTCAAAAATAAGATCCTTCATCATAGGAAGATAGATTAAAAGTTAGAAATAAAACATAAAAATCCATCAAAATAGGGCCTCCCTGGTGGCGCAGTGGTTGAGAATCTGCCTGCTAATGCAGGGGACACGGGTTCGAGCCCTGGTCTGGGAGGATCCCACGTGCCGCGGAGCAACTAGGCCCGTGAGCCACAACTACTGAGCCTGCGCATCTGGAGCCTGTGATCCGCAACGAGAGGCCGCGATAGTGAGAGGCCCGCGCGCCGTGATGAAGAGTGGCCCCCACTTGCCACAACTAGAGAAAGCCCTCGCACAGAAACGAAGACCCAACACAGCAAAAAATAAATAAATTAATAAACTCCTACCCCCAACATCTAAAAAGAAAAACCATCAAAATAAACAAAAAGGTTATTTAAAATATGGGCCTCATACTTAAATACAGGCTCATTTCTGGCTGCCCAGGTGAGATGGAATTATCCTGCCTGGAGGGGACATCACTGGAGGTGTTGAAGGATAGGATAAAGATCACTTGGGAATGCATCCATCAGATAGACAAGTGGACGAGATGACCTGTAAAGCTCCTTCGGGCTCTGAGATTGTATTTAACTTGGGGATGCCAAGCCAAATACTGTGCTGATTGTTTGCACAGGTATCTGTTCATCTAAGTGAATTGGGTGACTTATGTGCATGGAAAGTATCTCTCTCTTGTGTTCTTTCTAAATAGCTCTTTCTTTTATGACAGGGAAGGTCAGCCTTTAAAGCTACCTGACACTAAGAGGACACTATTGTTTACATTTAATGGTAAGTGTTCTGTGTCCTGTCTGAGTTCTTTGTTTTCTGTGAGATGATTTTAAGGAGAGTATTGTTTCTTTCTAAACGATAACTATAAAAAACTACATTAAGGGCTTCCCTGGTGGCGCTGTGGTTGAGGGTCCGCCTGCCGATGCAGGGGACACGGGTTCGTGCCCCGGTCCGGGAAGATCCCACATGCCGCGGAGCGGCTGGGCCCGTGAGCCATGGCCGCTGAGCCTGCGCGTCCGGAGCCTGTGCTCCGCAATGGGAGAGGCCACAACAGTGAGAGGCCCGCGTACCGCAAAAAAAAAAAAAAAAAACTACATTAAAACTAACCCCAGGGACTTCCCTGGCGGTCCAGTGGTTAAGACTTTGCTTTCCAATTCAGGGGGTGCCAGTTCGATCCCTGTTCAGGGAGCTAAGATCCCACATGCCTTGCGGCCAAAAAACCCAAAACATATAACAGATTCAATATTGTGACAAATTCAATAAAGACTTAAAAAAATGGTCCACATCAAAAACAAAATCTTTAAAAAAAAAAACCTTATGCCAGCTCATTGGTTTTTTGGTTTCTTCAGTAAGAGATCCTTTTATATATTTTAATTTCTATTTTCTGCTGCATTTTAGCTGCCTAAGAAACTTGGAGAAAGGAGCCTATTAATACAAAAAGAAAAGAAATTAATACAAGAAGTATGAATGCTGCCATTAACTCAATAGGAAAATGGTTTTGTTTTCCAGTGCCTGGCTCAGGTAACACTTACCCAAAGGATATGGAGGCTTTACTACCCCTGATGAACATGGTGATTTATTCTATTGATAAAGCCAAAAAGTTTCGACTCAACAGAGAAGTAAGACCTGCAGCCTTTATTATAAGTTGGAGCCTTTTATTGTGTTTTTCCCCCCAAGGGGCGGCAGGGAGGGGGGTCAGCTTTGGATTATTTCAGTGATTTTATCTTTGCTAGTTGACTTAAAAGTGCTACATGGGAGTGGTTTTATGAAAGAATATTAAATGGGATTTTGTTTCTGTTTGGATTGAAATGGATTTCTTATGAATTACTTTGTTTCCTGGGGAAAGGGCAAACAAAAAGCAGACAAGAACCGAGCTCGAGTGGAGGAGAACTTTTTGAAGCTGACGCATGTGCAAAGACAGGAAGCTGCCCAGTCGCGGCGTGAGGAGAAGAAAAGAGCAGAGAAGGAGCGAATCATGAATGAGGAAGATCCTGAGAAACAGCGCAGGCTGGAGGTAAGACAAACTTTTCTTATCACTGGGGTAAAACTCAGATTTATAAGGATGCCTATTTGTGCCATATTGGCTGTTAAGGTAATTTTGTGTAGGAATGTACCCGGGCTAAAAGCTTAGCATTTTCTCAGCACTTGGGACAGTTGATAGCACTGTAAAAAAAGAATAATCCTTCCTGTTCAAACCATGTTAGATTGAGCCTCAATCCTGGAGAATGATATGAATTATTCTGTTCCCCCAGCATAGGCCCTTTTTGAAAGTTCCACTATCATCTTTCAAGCCAAACACTTACTAAGGTAGAAAGAAATTTGGAATTTTAGTAGAAGTCAGGACATGTGTCCTATGGTCCACATAAACTTGTTTTATAAAAATTTTATTTTGATTATAGAATTAGAGAATTCTAATATTTTTTCTTTGTATTTTGTTTTCTATTTTGTACATAACTAGAATCTCAAACTCAAGAGCTTTTTAAGGCTGTAGTCTGTTTTGTTTCAAACTTCAGCATGTTCTCATGTTTTGTGAAGTAAGATGCTGTAGTCCAGCTCTAAAATTTTAAACCTTGTAAATGCTGATCAAAAAAGAGGAGAACAAAGTTCTGGGAAATATGAATTTTAATGTGAATAACCTCAAGGATTGAAGAAAATTCTTGTAAGTGAAGGAGGCAGGCTGCCAAGAAAAAGTGAGCCCCTGGACTTCCCTGGTGGCGCAGTGGTTAAGAATCCGCCTGCCAGTGCAGGGGACACGGGTTCAAGCCCTGGTCCGGGAAGATCCCACATGCCCCGGAGCAACCAAGCCTGTGCGCCACCACAACTACTAGCAGCCTGCGTGCCTAGAGCCCATGCTCTGCAACAAGAGAAGCCACCGCAACGAGAAGCCCGCGCACCTCAACAAAGAGTAGCCCTCAGTCCCCGCAACTAGAGAAAGTCCGTGCGCAGCAACGAAGACCCAACACAGCCAAAAATTAATTAATTAATTAAAAAAAAAAAAGTGAGCCCCTGTGTGGCACTTTAGTTGCTGGTAGAGTCATTAATGCTGTTGAGTGAAGTGCCCAGAGTACCACAGCCCTCCTCTCATCCTTTCTCATCAGTCTTTGTTTGATTTGGTTTGATTTAGTTGATGGATATTTTTCCCCTGAAAATAGAGCTCTGTGTTTATGCAGTCTTCTTTATAAATATAAATGGCTTTTTAACAGATACACAGGAAGAATCTACATGGACTCATTAATAGATAATGCCTTTCATTTTTCTATGAAAAAAAAAGTTCTCCAGTTATTTCTAGAGTTTGAAGCTATAGTAGGTTTAAGTAAAAGAGGGGCCCAGAACTTAAGTCAGATTGTAAGTTGCTTGTGTGTGTAAACCATGTATTTTTGTTTAGAACCACCACTTTATAGTATCTAGGCCTAGGTACCTTGTAAAAAGGTCCAGTGAATTAACTGGGAAAGGAGCCAAACAAAACACAAAAAACCCTATAGTGAATTTCTGGCTTGAATGGCTCATTTATACCAATGATCTGGACCTTCCTGCCACTACTGGTAGAGCCTTGTTTTGTTTTGTTACATATTTAATTTGAAAAGTATAGAGAAACATATACACAGACATTAAAATTAACTTTAATTCTACCATGTAAGAACAATGTAACATAATCCTTCAGACAGTTCCCATCCCTAAAAGTAACCACTGTTAACACTATATAGTTTATTTAGTTCCTCAACTGTGTATATTCAGTGTACTTATTTCATTTCTTAATGTAGATCATCTTATAAACTTTTTATATTAAAAATACAGCAATCTTTCAAGAAAGTGTCTTTCCATATTTGTTCTTTTTTATTTCCTGAAGAAAACAATCCTAGGAGAGAAAAAGAGAAAGAGATTGGCTGCCAATAAGAAGTTGTACCAGTTTGTACTTTTACCACTACATGATATGGGAGCTCCTCTTCACTCATGTCTTTATGAAAGCTATTTAACAAGTTTTTGAATGTGTGACTGATAGTGGGGAAATGGTATCTCATTTGTTTTGCAGTTTTTGAATTATTGACCATTTTTCACATATTTATGGACATTAACATACACGTTTCTTAAATGTGTTGATGTAAACAGATTTCTTCTCTTAATCACCATACTGTATTCTGTGCATTGTTAGTTTTACACATGTGTATAGTATGTAATATGGTAAGGGATGGATAGTGTTGGGGAAAGAATGAGTATGGTGGAGGTAAGGGTTTGGACGGTGGGAAAGGGACCTTGGGACAGTCTTTTGACCATTTTATATTGCTGTCCCAGAAGAGTATAGCTTCTGACAAATATGCTATTGCTGTTTGCCTGCTACTGAGCCCTCACAAGAGGCAGCAGCTGCCAAAGGAGGTGGCTTCATTCCTGCTTCTGTGAACCCAAACTCAGAATGCATTTTTCCATTGAAGTGGTGTTAACAATGATGGCTCAACTCTTCAAGATAGTTACACAGTAGCACAGCTTTGGATAGATACTCATTCAGGGTTACCCTGCTGTATAGATGGTTAGTGGATAGTTTTTTGTTAGCAAGTGTGAGAACCTGACAGAGTCAGTAGTTCCCAAACCAACAATTTACAAATCACCCTTTGAAACATAATTTGTGATACTATCGAGAACTATATATATACTATGTTCTTCTGTTTTTCCTCTTCCATATTTTCTCAGTCCTGTACCAGTGGAGGAGTATGTTTATCAGAACATTTCTACCTTAAACCCCTAAAAAAATTAGGTTTGAGATTGCGCTGAAATAAGCTTTAATCAGATGTGACCACTGTTAACTAACCGTGAAGTCATACCTTGACTTGGCCGTAAAGGTTCCCTCAGTACAGGTGATAAAAACCAGTGACTTCTGCTACCAAAATAATGTGTTTGAAGCTCTTTCTCCTTTTACACAACCTCCTAATTCCTAAGTAAAAATATGATAAAAATTCCCAGTTGAACATTATGAACTGAAAAGTGTTGTGCTTGGGCATAAAGTCTATGCTAATAAGAGATTTATAATTAATAATCTGATCAAACAAGATCTTAAGGTTTTCTGAACTGAAATACAAATCCTTGGCAGATACATATGTTATGATGAAAGTTGGGCTAGTGTTTCCTGTGTTTAGGAAAAATCAGACCAGAATAACGAAATCTGCTTAAGTGTATAGTGTTTAATTTCTCTCTAACTTGAGATTTTAGTTATCTTTACTTCAAGTTAATTTTCATTAACCAACATACATATTAGCAATTCTTATGACTATCTTCTGGAATGTTATTTGTGGTGCTAGCCTAAATAGTATAGGCAGTATTCTAGTTTTGACTTTTTTTTAAACAAGTACTGAAATCTTAGTTTGCATTCCCTCTTTCTCTCTAGGAAGCTGCCTTGAGGCGTGAGCAAAAGAAATTGGAGAAGAAGCAAATGAAAATGAAACAAATCAAAGTGAAAGCCATGTAAAGTCATCCAAGAGATCTGAGTCCTTATGCCACCTGTAAGCTCTGAATTCACAGGAAACAAAAAATACCAGTTCATTTCTCATCTTAAAGTTTCCCGGTGACTGAGAAATCCTTATTTCATCATGTGTTCTGTTTTTGGTTTGGAGTTTTACAAAGTTCATAGATACATTGGAAGGACTCTGTTACAGTAATTTTCTTCCAGATAATCAAATTATTTTGATTATTTTATAAAAGGAATAATATATGAAATCTGTGTAGTTTCAAAGCATTTTAAAAATTATAACATGAATCAGTACTTTTAGTGTTTGATATTTGAAGAAATATCATGAAATTTATAGATATATAATTAGATTGTTGCTTTTTGTTTAAACTAGGCAGTTGAAATGGCTATGAAGATGACTCTAAACCAAGATTCCACAGATAACTATTGGAATTGCACAATAAACATTGCTTGGTGTTCTCTTCTGTGTCTACATTAAACTTGTAAAAAAATAAAATTTAGAACACTATATGCGGTGTTGAGATTTCAGGGACTCAACAATCTAGTTCAGTATATGTTTATAGGTGGGAGGTGCTGATGACAGTATGATAGGATATCTGTAGGTTTTAGGATACTTACATGTATGTGGAAAATTCTAGGGATAGGTAGTACAGGAGCACGGTTTCCTCCTTACCTGATACCATGATGAGCTAATGACAATGTGAATGCTGTATTTTAAGTGGTTGTATGTTTTCTTGAGTAACAAATGCATGAAAAATTAACTGCTTCACCTAGATGAGATCAGTGGTCTATGTGAAGTCACAAAAGTTTTCCTTGTTGGTCGCTGCAACGTATGGGATGCTCCCGGAGAAGCTCTGTTCTCTGTGTTACGGCCATGTCCCTTTGCTTCTCCTTCTGCTTTTATCTCTTCCACAGTTGAGGCTGGGTATATTCTTTCAAAGAAATAGCCATGAATATGCATAAACGTACTTTTAAAAATGAGCTTTCCTAGACTATTGAGAGTTCCTTCTGCCACTTGAGGAAGGAGCTCTTGGGAGAGAGGCCCGTCTATCTGCACGAGCATTTAGCTTGTTCAGATCTCTGCATTTTATAAATGCTTCCTACTAAGAAAGCATTTTTTAAGTCACCGCTTGTACCAGGTAATTTTTGCTGGGGATGGGAAAGGGTTGGGTTTTTTGTGGGAGAGGGGTGGGTGGGTATTTTTGGTTGATGCTTTATGTGCAGGTGTGTTCTGAGGCAATAACAAGTTGCTGTGAAAACAGCATGTGCTGCTGCCTTTGTAACTGCATGGAAACTTTTCACATGGGTTTTTCTCTAGGTTAATGCAGAAATGTATAAACTGGGAGATGCAAATATAATATTTTTTTTAACAGTTCATGAAATTAAGTTATTAAAATAACAAAATTGAATTACCTTAATGCTATATAATTCTAGAATTAGCCTTGTTTTACAAACCTTTAACCTGCATTTTAGAAATCAAAGTTGGTATGCTTAGCTATCTTTTGATTAATAAAAGCTTTCTTGAAGTCCCACACATTTGGACCATGGCAGCTAATTTTGTAATTTAAGCATTCGTATGAACTACCTATGGACATACATTAAACTAATTGACAAAAGTCTCAGAGTGCCGCCTTTACTTTTCTGGGGTTGCCCTACAAGAGTATAAGCCCATAGTTGTTACCAGTTTTTGGTGTTTTGTTTTGTTTTTGGCTGTGCTGCACGGCTTGCGGGATCTTGGTTCCCCAGTGAGGAATCGAACCCGCGCCCTCGGCAGTGAAAGCGTGGAGTCCTAACCACTGGACCACCAGGGAATTCCCACTAGTTATTTTAATTAATGTTTTATATTTTTAGAGCCCCATTATGTCATTGATGGGCTTCTCCCCAAAGTCCCCCACTAGAGTTAAGACACCATTGTCTCTCCTATGACTGAGAGGACAAAGAGAGGAGAATGCTGTTGACTGTCACCCGTTGGAAAACCCATCTTGTCCTCCAGTATTGTCTGCATTGCCTGGGCACTTAGCAATACCACAACAAGTGCTGGACTGGAAGATAAAGACTTGGCCTTTAGTGCCAGCAAAACCAGTTACTAATCCTTTGACGTTGGGCAGGTCATTAACCTCTTTGAGTGTCTGTTCTGATCTTCCTTCTACAAAGTAAGGGAAGTAATTATTTTCTCTACCTACCTCACATGTAGGTCAACACCAAGAGGTAATATATGTAAAATTCTCCTGTAAATGGTAGCACTTTAAAAAATGTATCATCTGGGCCTATTCTCCAAGTGGTGTATTTTTGCTTTATTCTGTTTTGCTTTTCTTTCTCTCAGTGGAAACCAAGCAGATCCTTTCGGAGTTCTCTAACTTTATCTGCAAAACTTGACAGGGTATTATTGGGGCGGGGGGTGGGGGGCGCGATAGTTTACAATTCTGTTTCCTTAATAATAGAAACTTTCCTTGTCAGGCACCAGATGTGAAACTCTTTTCTTTAGATGGAACTTAGACCAAAGAAAAACATTAATTGGCTTTCTCATTTCACCCATCCAGTAGGAATTGGAAACGTGAAAATTACATAGAGCAGTGCTGGACAAGGATCTAGTCGTTTTGGTGTGACGGATGAAATACTGTACTTAATCACCCCAGATTCTCTTTCCTTACTGTTCCTGGCTCCATGAATTCAAATTCATGCTTTGAATTATTTGAAAGCATGTAAGAGGGAGAAGACAGTTATACCCGTAAGAGTGGCTTCTATTACACACTACTAAAACAATAGTGAAAAGTATTTTCTCGGTTTCTGGAGTTTGGTGATGGGCTGAAGATTTATTTGCATTTAGAAAAAAAGTGTAATGTTTTTATCTTTGCGCAAGTTGAATGCCATCTTCTCAGCTCTGTGAACTGAGAAATAATACCAATTTCAGAAGAAAGTTTTTTGTTTTTCGCTGAAAGGGAGAACTTTGTGTCTACTACTATACTGCCTTTAATGGATATTATTAGGTTATATTTTCATCTTTTAAAATTAATTGTCCTCTTTAATTTCACCTATTTTGCTTTTCCAAATAGTGTAACTTTTATTTATGTAAAAGACACCCAGGCCTTTTAAAATATTTAGTTCCATGGGAGTTATTTGGAGATCAGATAATATCATATCCGCCTAGGTTATTTGTTGTATCCACTTTGCTTTCCTATCACATTTCCAACTTAAATGCTTAAATAGCTTTCTTTTGCCTCTTTTTCTTGCATGTTAACTGCATCACTTAGCAAGGTTGTAGCAAAGCTAGAATTGAAGCTAGTTTTCTGCTTCAGGAAAGAGCCCTGGGTTTGTGGGTAGGGGCCCAGGTGCTGTCCTAGTGCTGTAACAAGTCTCTTTCCTTATCTGTAAGTGGGCATCATCTACTCTGCCCTTTCTAAAATGCCTTTTCAGAGGATATTAGATAACATGTATAAAGTGCTTTGACATATAAAATGCTCTATAAATTAAATAATCCTACTCAACTTGTTAAACTACACATTGTAAGCATTTCTAGCTCTCACTTGAGCATTCTAGGCAATTCGTTTTACCTTTCTCACAGTTAATTTATGTGGTATCTTAAAGAGGGCAGTGCACTCCGGGTGCTCAGAGTTAAAACAAAATAGCCAGGATCTTCAGTCTATCTCCATTCCTCTAGGCTTCAAGCAAGTTTCAGAAGGCTCCGGAAATCTTGGAGAGTCCCAGCCCTTATGATACATAAATGAAAAGCAATAGGGAGTTTGTACATCCTGTGACTCAAGTCAAAAGCAAAGCAAGGAGAAACCGAGTTTGTAAACTCTCAAAATTGACCTTTCATTACAACAGTTTTCTAAGTTATCTGGATTTAGGAGGCCCTTTTGTAAGGAAATTTGCTCCATGAAACAGAGTCTAGGCCAAAAGTTTCTCAAAATATCTTTTGTGGGCAGTCCTGAAGATGGTGAGATCTTTTAGCCCCCTTGACCAACTGACATCCAATTAGAAAATGACATAGCTACTGGGCTGGACATTAGAACAAATGAGAAGTACTTCCGTGTTTAAATTCCCCATTGTGGTGGCTGCATCAAGTCTGGCATCTTTCAGGCACTGACTCCTCTAGTACCCTTGATTCCGAAGACCACATGTGAAGAAGGTCTTTTCAAGAGAACATCACAGGGGACTTCCCTGGTGGCACAGTGGTTAAGAATCCACCTGCCAATGCAGGGGACGCAGGTCCAATCCGTGGTCCTGGAGGATCCCATAGGCTGCGGAGCAACTAAGCCCGTGCGCCACAACTACTGAGCCTGCGCTCTAGAGCCCACGTGCCACAACTACTGAAGCCCACCTGCCTAGAGCCCGTGCTCCGCAACGAGAAGCCACCACAGTGAGAAGCCCAGGCACTGCAATGAAGAATAGCCACCCTTCGCCGCGCACAGGAACGAAGACCCAACGCAGCCAAAAATAAATAAATAAAAATAAATAAAGTTGTAAAAAAAAACATTCAGTAATTAAAAAAAAACATTGCAGGGATTTTACTTCAATTTCTGCTACTATCTTGCTTTGTCAATTTACCGAGTTTGCAGCTAGTATCTTATTTGATGACAGCATAGCGAGGATACTGTTTTGGAATGTTAAAGTACTAGATAAGAGCAAAGTGATGTGTGTAAAATTCAGTGAGATCCTGAGATGCACTGGCAGAGTTCACATTCAGTTTCGGCATCAAATTTCCATCGGTCCCTGTTTGAATGGAGCGAACTGCTTCCCCATCTTGGAAGTGAGACCAGTATAAATCCGTGTCAAGGGTCGTAGCTGGGAAGAGCGAGTGTTCATTACTTGATGGCGTATATCCAGTTTTGGATCTAGCCCACCCCACCCCCGTGGGCGGAGTAAGTCACTGGGAAAAAAAAAAAAAAAAAAGCAGTGTCGCAGAAGGAAGCCTTGCTCCATCCCTTACGGCTTCATCCTTTCTCAAGCCCTGCATGCCTTGGCTTAGGCTAGCTTCCCCAGCAAGGAAGGCAAACCTGACAGGTTTCTGCAAACAGAACTTGTCTCTCAGAGTTGTGGGTAAGGAAGGATCCAGGACCAAAAAGATCCAGAGGGGGAAAAAGAGATAGTTGAGATATTTTCTTCCTTTTACCTCAGGTGGCACAGAGAAAGGGTGGGATTCCCCTTTGTAGCTTGTCAGTCTTGTGCCCGAGAGGCCAAAGCGAGGGGCATTTGAGATATCTTCAAGGAAACTGCGAGACTGATTTTTCCACTGAAGTCCTACCACACGAAAGGAAAAAGAACTTTAAAGTACTCAAAGTAGAACTTTAAAGTACTCAAAGTAGCCAAGTCAGCAGCCAGTGTTGGTTTGCCTTATTCTAGTCCCCTTGACTCTGCATTACTGAAATCATCCCACTGCCTTCCTGCTTCGGGGATGGAGGCTCTGGAGAGCCCTTTTCGGACCCCGAAGGCCACACCAACGACTAGCTAGGTCTTTGGCTTCCACACGCGGGGGGAAACGTGTCCCCTCCGTTGAAGACCGAATGCCCTCAGGTATGCACAGCGCGTAATGAGGTAACTCAGCACTGGAGAACCGCTCTCTGAGAGGCCGCTGCTGAGGGCCCGCCGCACCAGAGGAGACGCGGGAACCAGGAAGAGCTTACCCACCTGCCGGGCCTAGCGGGCCGGGACGGGCCTTCCTCTCCTGAGCGGGGCGGGGCGCGGCGGCGGGGCGCGGCGGGGCGGGGCGGGCGCGGCTGGCGCGGCTGGCGCGGCGGGGCGGGGCGGGCTCGGCGGGGCGGGGCGGGGCGGGGCGGTTCTCTACCAGCCCTCTCCGGGTCCCTCTACTGCGCATGGCACGTTGCGTACCTCCCTCCCAGCAAGTGGCCTGGCGGCAACGCGGCCTTAAACCAAGGAGGCGGAGCTGAGATTGGGTCGGGACTGCTTGCTAACTCCAGGACCAGGTACCGGGCTGGCGGGGCCGCCTGGTGCGCTCCAGGGATCGGTCCCTCCTTGCCCTGACGCCGATTCCATCTCCTCAGGGGAGGGCCTCCGGCAGAGCGGCCATCCTGAGCCCCGCCTCGCCCTCTACGGGCCCCTTTTCACCCGAATTCTTCTCGATTCCCGCAATGAGGGGCTGCAGCCCGAGAGCAGAATAGGCTTGGGCCTGGCCCGGAGACACCGGAGCAGAGTTGCCGGGCGGCAGAAGCGAGCGCCTGCTCCCTCTCCTCTTCCCCCCTCATTTTCAGGTGGGAAACCTGGGGCCCAGGTGGCAGTTCGTCCTGATCTAGCAAAGAGGAGGCATATCCTAGGCTGCCCTCTCCCCGCATCCCCCCACCTCATCCCCATCTCATCCCAGGCTGGATAGCCAGTGGGTCAAGCCCTCGTAAGGACAGAGATCAGGTACTCCCTGAATCAGCCTAAACAGGGCTTCTGATTGCCTTGTTTTCCAAAATGCTTAAGTGCCCACAGTAGACTGGGGTGGAGATGAGGGGCGGGGGTAGGGAAGTGAGCGAGAGAGAAGGGGTGTGGTTAAATAAAACTGTTCAAGTTTTCAGGAAATGGGGAACTAACTTCTCTGCCCAGCCTTCTGCTAAGATATCCTAGGATATTCTAACTTGACTTCTCCCAAAAGAGCAAAAGCCGTTCGAATTGATTCTTTTCTTATTGTAATATCTGTTGGGGTAGAACCGTATTCCAGTATGTATTTGTGGCATTAAAACAGTTTTTCATTGATTGATGGATACTTTTCTTTAGAGACCCCCAAGACTGTTTCTTGTCCCTGAGAGTTGAAGAAACCAAATTTTTCCTGATTTTCAAATCTCCTCAGGCCAGGAGCCTATTCAGCCATATGTTAGTGCTGAACGGGTTAAATCTGTTGCCCCGCCACCCCCCACCCTTTAACTAGGTTTCTTAGAGGTATTGTGGCTCAAATGCAGTGTTTATAGTTGTAATCGCAGACATGGAGGAAGTTTAGAAAACCAGTGACAAAAACAGGGAAAAAAGGAAAAATCAAAGTAAATGAATCTCCTTTCTATACCACTTGGCATCTGGTCAACCTCATTGTCAAATCAGGTGATGCTTTGTCAGTCATTATATCTTTGCACACACAGTCTTGACACTTCTCCCTAAGCTTCTCTATTATCACTCATGGTTTCTAGAGCACAGGCTTTGGAACATACCTGATCAGTCCTCCACCACTTGCCTGTGTAACTTTGTTTTTTTGTTTGTGTGTTTTTTATTTTTTGGCCATACCACACAGCTTGTGGGATCTTAGTTCTCCAGCCAGGGATCGAACCTGCAGTGGAGGTGTGGAATCTTAACCACTGGACCACCAGGGAAGTCCCATGCCTGTGTAACTTTGGGCATTTAACCTCTCTGAGTCTTAATTTCCTGACCTGTAAAATGAGGATCTATAATACTTACTGTGAGCTGATCTCCGTGAAGCATTTAGCACAGATCCTGGCACATACTAAGTTCACATAAGTGTCTGCTGCTTTTATTATTTTTACCATTATTAATTTAACAGATACAGGAGTGCCAATATTAAGTGTTGGTCACAGTAGCCCCTGGGAATGCAACAGTGAACGAAATGCGTTCCCTGCCTTCACAGAGTCTCCATTCTAGTGGAGGAAACTGATAAATAGGCAATTAAGAGAGTGGTAGGTATGAGGGTTGAATACAGAGGCCAGACATCTAACATGGGTGGGGAGGGGCGGTCAGGGAGGACTTCCTGTAGCACAGGACACCTGAGATGAGTAGTGAAGGACAGGTAAAAGTTAACAGATTGGGAGAGTGTTAGTGGTCCACAAGGGGAAGCAGGATCGTTAAAGTTTTTCCTTTGGGTTCCATTTCCTACCTGCCTTTCAAGCTCCATGTCCTAAATATGGACCTATCCCAAGGCCTACTTCCCAGCTTTCTGCTTTTCTCTTACCGTTTTCTTCTTTAGTGAATTTTTGTCGCTCATATAGCTTTAGCTGCTAACTTCCAAGTCCACATAGCCATTTCTAAGCCCTCTTTTAAGCATCAGTCTTTTCAGTACTTCTCTAACTGAATGCTGTTTCTACCTGGGATATATAACTGTTTCTCAACCTCAGTATGACCTAAAAACTCAAACTCATCTTTCCACCAAAACTTCCATCTCTGAGCTTTCCCATTTTGTCTTTGACAAGCTACTCTTTTCCCAGTTACTTGGACACACACACAAAAAGTCGGAGTCATCAGAGTTGTTCACGGTTAGAATGGGCTCCCTGATTAGGTAGTGAGTCTCTGGCATGAGAAGTTTTCAAGCAGAGACTAGATAACCTTATGTTCAGGGGGGTTTTGTTTTGTTTTGTTCTGGGTTTTTTTTTTTGCGGTACGTGGGCCTCTCACTGCTGTGGCCTCTCCCGTTGCGGAGCACAGGCTCCGGACGCGCAGGCTCAGCGGCCACGGCTCACGGGCCCAGCCGCTCCGCGGCATGTGGGATCCTCCCGGACTGGGGCACGAACCCACGTCCCCTACATTGGCAGGCGGAGTCCCAACCACTGCGCCACCAGGGAAGCCCCAGGAGTTTTTAAAAGCGGTTCTTCCAAAGGGTGGAGGATGATAGGCTCGATGACTTACGGTGAACTTACTAACTAAATTTCTTTATTTTTCCTTCTCCCTATCCAACTATTTCTTGATATTCCCTCCGCCACAGGCTCTTATCACCACAGATGTGGTCCAGTATAATTGTATTCTAACTGGCATTCCTTTTCTGAGTTAGTTTCACCTTCCCCTCTCCCATCCCTTTGCAGATTAATATTCCTTAGAACGTTCCTTAGAACAAGGCTTCTCAAATGTCAATATGATGGTCCATAGATCAGCAACATTACTATCATATGGGAGCTTGTTAGAACTACCAGGCCCCACTTCAGACCTTCTGAATCAAAATCCGCATTTTCACAAGATCCTCAGGTGATTTACATGCACAATAAAGTTTGAGAGACACCACCGTAGACCACTGTTCTGTGTTTGTCACCTTTCTGTTCAAAACCTGCAGTGGCTTCCTACTGCCTGCTGAATAAAATCCGTGATCTAGCATGCACTTAAGGCCTGTTAATCGTTCTCATATGTGTGGAGTTCTGCTTCTGTAACCGCCCTCACATTAATTGGAGAGAATATGCAAAGTGCTGACATACTGCTCGGCCCATTTGATCAGTCTTTCAGTATTACTGCGTGCCTACTCTGTGCTAGGCGCTCTTCTAGAAACCAGGAGATACACCTGTGGATATGTAAGCACTAAATAATCAGCAGCTAATACTATTTTATGCTTGGAATTCCCATTTTCTTTAAGTCCTGTTTGACATTCAAGCCCCGCCTCTTCAATGAAACTATCCAGGTCCACCTAGCTAATCTTTCCCTTTGCTGAACTTCATAAAGTGTTGCCCATTTCTACTTTTGCATCCCCCAGACCTGCTGAATTAAAATTTCTGGAGGTGGGAGTTTGGACGGGCATCCATAGATTTTTCTAACAACACAAATGAATTTGAAACACATCCTGGTTTGGGAACCAGTGGTTCAGATCCTTAGCGAAGCTGTTGAAGTGGCAGCCTAGAACCAGTTCTTGGGTCTCTCCAATTGGGCGGTTGTATTTGTTTGTACAGTGTTTTGGAATTGACTTTATTTTCTATTTCCAGTATTTTTTCCAGAGCGTAGATAATTCCTTCTGAGGATAAAAATCATCTCTTTATCTACATTAATATTCTCTTTTCTTTCTATTGTAGACTACAGATGGATATGGATGTTGTTTTCTCTTAAATTTCTTTGGCTTGATGCTTTGTGTTTAATGTTATTAGACAATGTGCATTCTAATAATCTTTTTTTTCCAAATTCAATCTATATTTTTACTATTTCATGGCAGGATAAATGATTCTCTGCATGGTGGGGTGAGGCTTCTATAAGATCAGGGTTGGGGTGAGAATAAATGCAATTTGGTAAAAATCTGTAGATGATTTTGAAAGGCCTCCTCACTCCCCTGGATTGAAAACCATTGCTTCGATTTCTCTGAAGCAGTTCTAAGGACTTTTAGATTCTGTGTACCACACTAAGTCCCCACCCCCATTGCTGTACCACTGCCACAACCCCTCACAACCCTACCTCCCCTTAAAGAAAGAAGGGAAATGTGGCAGGGTTTTTTCTAGATTCTTCAAAAGCATTTCTGAGTATTTATTTTAGTCATTTTACTTTTAAAATCAACTTTATTCAGATGTAATTCACCTGTAACAAAATACACTTCTTTGTTTTTTTGGTTATTTTGGCTGCGCTGGATCTTCGTTGTGGCATGCAGGCTTCTCTAGTTGCGGTGCACAGGCTCTAGAGCGTGCGGGCTCAGTAGTTGCAGTGTGCGGGCTTAGTTGCGGTATGTGGGATCTTAGTTCCCTGACCAGGGATCGACAGGCCCCCTGCATTGGGAGCACAGAGTCTTAACCACTGGACCACTAAGGAAGTCTCAAATACGCCTGTATTAAGTGTACAGTTTGTTGAGTTTTGACAGATACACTCACATAACCACCATGCAATAAAGATACAGAACTTTTCCATCACCCTGAAAAGTTCTCATGTGTCTCTTTGAAGTTGGTCCCTCATCTCACTGTTGGTCCCAGGCAAGCAAGATCTGCTTTCTGGGACTTCCCTGGTGGCTCAGAGTTTAAGAATCCAACTGCCAGTGCAGGGGACATGGGGTCAATCACTGGTCCAGGAAGATCCCACATGCCACGGAGCAACTAAGCCCGTGTGCCACAACTACTGAGCCTGTGCTCTAGAACCCGCGAGCCACAACTACTGAGCCTGTGTGCCACAACTACTGAAGGCTGCGTGCCTAGAGCCCATGCTCTGCAACAAGAGAAGCCACCGCAATGAGAAGCCTGTGCACCGCAATGAAGAGTAGCCCCACTCGCCACAGCTAGAGAAAGCCTGTGCGCAGCAACGAAGACCCAACACAGCCAAAAATAATAAAATAAATAACTTTATTTAAAAAAAAAGATCTGCTTTCTGTTGTATTTTTACTTTTTCTAGAATTTCATGTAAATGGAAACAGTATGTAGATCTGTGTCTGACTTCTTTCACTTAACATGAAATTGTTGCCTATATCAGTAGTTTGTTCCTTTTTATTGCTGAGTAGTATTACATTGGTGTATGTAGCACATTTTTAAAATCCATTTACCAGTTGGTAGATGTTTGGATTGTTTCCAGTTCGGGGCTCTTGTGAATAATGCTTTTACGAGCATTCATGTACAAGTTTATGAGAAAATATGTTTTCATTTCTCTTGAGTAGATTACCTAGGAGCAGAATTATTGGGTCATAAGAAGCTGCTAAACCATTTTCCAGCGTGGCCATATGTGTTTGCATTCCCACCAGCAACGTATAAGAGTTCCAGTTGGTTGATATCAACACTTGGTATTGTCAGTCTTTATGTTTAGCCATTTTGGTGGGTGTTTAGTAGTATCTCATTGTTGGTTTATGTACATTTCCCTGATGACAAGTAATGTTGAACATCATTTCATGTGCTTCGTGGCCACTCATATATCTTCTGTTCAGATATGTTGCCCATTGTTTAAGCTGAGTTGTCTTATTGTTGAGTATAGAAGTTCTTTATATATTCTGTATATAAAGTCCTTTGTAGACACACACACACATATACGTGCACACACAATATGTTTTCTCCCAATCTTTTCATTTTCTTAGTCGTGTCTTTCAAAGACAGACATTTTTAATTTTGATAAAGATCAATTTATCATATTTTTATTTTAGATTTCATGCTCTTGATGTTCTTTTTTTGAATCTCTACTTATCCCAAGAACATGAAGATTTTCTCCTCTGTTTTCTTTAGTAGTTTTAACTTTCTCTTTAGTTCTATGATCCATTTCAAGTTAATTTTTGTGTACGATGTAAGGTAAGGGTCAATGTTCATTTTTTCTAAATAGATATCAAGTTGTATCCAGACTGTCTTTCCCCATGAAATTACTTTGGCCATTCTTTTGAAAATTAATTGACCATATGTGCATGGGTCTATTTCTGGATTCTCTGTTCTGTTCCACTGATCCATTTGTCTATCCTTAGACCAAAGTACACTGTCTTGATTACTATAGCAATAAAGTAAGTCTGGAAATCAGGTAATGTAAGTCATAACTTTCTTTTTCAAAACTGTTTTGGCTATTTTAGGTCTCTTGTATTTCCATGTAAACCTTAGACTCAGCTTATCAATTTTTTTTAAAAGTCTGCTGGAATTTTGATTAGCATTGCACTGAATCTGTAGATCAATTTGGAGAGAATTAACATCTTAATGATATAGAGTCTTCCAATCTATGAACATGGTGCACACTCTTATCTAGATCATCTTTAATCCCTCTTAGCAGTGTTTTATAATTTTAAACGTACAGGTCTTTTCCATAATTTATTAAAATATTCCTAATTATTTTATGGTTTTGTAGATATTATTGATGGTGTTTTTAAAATTTCATTTTCTACTTGGTTGTTGCTAATATATAGAAATACAGTTGCATTTTATAATTGACCTTCTTTCTAAATTCATTTTAAGTATAATGATTTTTTTATAGAATACTTAGAGTTTTCTATGTATACAATCATGTCTACATAGAAAATCATAAAGAATTTTACATCTTTTCCAATCTATATGCCTTTTATTTCTTCTTGCCTTTTTGCATTGGCCAAGACCACTAGTACAATGATGAATAGCAGTGATAAGAACATTCTTGCTTTTCTTCTGTCCTTAGAAGAAACTCATTCATTCTTTTTACTGTTAATAGATGTTAGCTATAATTTTTTTTTAATTTTTAAATTTAATTTAATTTATTTTTTTATACAGCAGGTTCTTATTAGTCATCAGTTTTATACACATCAGTGTATACATGTCAATCCCAATCGTCCAATTCATCACACCCCCACTCCCACCCCCCCCCAAATTTTTTATACATATCTTTTAGCAAGTTAACTTGGTAAATTCTATTTCTATTCTATTCCTAGTTGACTATTCCTAATTGACTAAGAGTTTTTTTTTTTAACTTGTGGGTTAGTGTTGAATTTTGTTAGATGCTTTTTCTCCATTTATTGAAATGATTGTATTTTTACTTGCTTACTCAGTTAATAAGGTAAAATGACATCGATTCATTTTTTAAACTTCCTTAAAATTGGTTGTTCTTTATTTGCAAACAACTTCAAACAAACACAGTTTTGTGTGCATTGATTCATTTTTAAATGTTAAACCAATCTGTTATTCCTGAAGTAAACCCCACTTGGTCATGATGTATTATGCTTTTAGCCATTCTAGATATAAATTCTTAAGTATAAATAGCAAACATAAAATAAGATCAGGATGATATGAAAAAAGATACATTTGAGAAATGGCAAAAGCTCTTGGAAATGGGTAACAAAAATGTAAAACTTAGCAGAAAGTTTGGAAAATAAAGTTTGAAGAAGTCTCCTAGAAAGCAGAGAGTTGTAAAGTATGAGTGAAATAAGTACAAAATCGGGGGCTAATTCTAGAAGTACACCTTTAACGATTAGAGCTTCTGTTCCTATTTCTTGTCAAAGAAATTACACTCCCCAGAATTGGAAGCCCCAAATCTCCACACTATAACGGCTGACTAAGTGCAACTGACTAAGCAGCTAGTCCAGATTGCAGCAGGATGGAGGGCCTCTGGAAGGCCGTCTCCAGGGGAAAATTGGAATGGATGAGTTTGAGTGTATGGAAAAACACACTGATGAGACTAATAGCAGAAATGTTGAAGTATTTGGAAAAGTTAATAGCTACATGGAAAAACGAGCAAGTGAAAAAATGAGGCAATTATTAACTCTAGGGGGGAGAAATGAGTGTATGGGAAAGAAGGCGTGGTCATCTCTGTTTGCCTCAGCAAAGAACCATGTTTGCATAGTCCTAGTAATGTAAATTTGGACTATTGTTTTAACCAAAATTTATGTCAGAACTATGTTGGGGGAATGAAGGCAGGAATGTAGGGTGCAGGAAGTTGGTGTAGAGAGCTTAGTCTTCACCTACCGTGGTAGGAAGTTGGTAGATAAATGTCTAAAATGGATAAGTCATGACATGTAAACAGCATTTAAGAATGATGATAAAAAGGAGGATAAACAGACAAAAGAATTGAAGGTAATTGCTTCTGCAGAGGGGTCAGTGGAGGGTTGGGTCACGAGAAATTTAAAAATTAATTTAAACAAAAAAACCCTATAAAAAACTTCTCTTACAGATATTGCAGTATTTCAGAATGTATTTGGCCAAAGTACATCCAGGTTTATTGTCACTTAAAGTTTCTCTAAACAAATCTTTAGAATCTAGGAATTTGTAGGTCTAGTACAGTGCTTTGAATGGTAGACCCATAGTAAGTTTTTGTTAATCAACAAATATTTCTATAAAAGCAGATTTGACTAATAACCTGTGTCTATTTTCCTTTTAGGTTTAAATTTTTGAAATTGAAGTAGGTCTACACGTTAGGAACTCATGTCTTTTCTTGTAAGTAAACCAGAGCGAATTAGGGTGAGTGCTTCTCTTCTTCTGGCTTTACTATTTTTTATTTTCTGAAAAGCAGTGTGTTTGGCAGATATTGTAGGAGGTTTTTTGGGGTTTTTTTTTATGTAATGTTCAGAATCATACAGAAGTGAGGGATGTAGAAAGTAAAGCAGGTATTGCAGCCTCCACTCCTAAGAAAAGAACTTGCAGGGACTTCCCTGGTGGCACATTGGTTAAGAATCCACCTGCGAATGCAGGGGACACGGGTTTGAGCCCTGGTCTGGGAAGATCCCACGTGCTGCAGAACAACTAAGCCTGTGCACAACTACAGAGCCTGTGTGCCACAACTACTGAAGCCCGCACGCCTAGAGCCCGTGCTTTGCAACATGAGAAGCCACCACAATGAGAAGCCCGTGCACTGCAACGAAGAGTAGCCCCCACTCGCCACAACTAGAGAAAGCCTGCGTGCAGCAGTGAATGCAGCCAAAAATAAATAATAAATAAATTTTTTAAAAAAAGGAACGAATTTGCAGGCAGAGGCTGACCAGAGACATAGAATATACCCACCAGCTTGTCTGATAGAGAAGAAACAAGGTGGCTTATTTTATGATTATCAGTCATTCAACATTAAATGAGTTGCTTGCCCTTTTCAGTGTAGATGTGTACCCACTAATGATCTGCCTATTTCCTACATGTTTTCAGTGAGTTTGTGTGCTTTAAAAATCAGCATTGGACTTCCCTGGTGGCTCAGTGGTGGGGAGTACGCCTGCCAGTGCAGGGGACACGGGTTCGAGCCCTGGTCCAGGAAGATCCCACATGCCGCAGAGCAACTAAGCCTGTGTGCCACAACTACTGAGCCTGTGCTCTGGAGCCCATGAGCCACAACTACTGAGCCTGCATGTCACAACTACTGAGCCTGTGCTCTAGAGCCTGTGAGCCACAACTACTGAGCCTGTGTGCCACAACTACTGAGGCCCGTGTGCCTAGAGCCTGTGCTCCGCAACAGGAGAAGCCACCTCAGTGAGAAGCCCACGCACCACAACAAAGAGTAGCCCCCGTTCACTGCAACTAGAGAAAGCCCACGCGCAGCAACAAGGACCCAATGCAGCTGAAAATAAATTAATTTAAAAAAAAAATCAGCATCAGATTGTAGTCTTTGGAACACTTTTTTGAACCTGGGCCCTTGGCAGTGAAGGCACGGAGTCCTAACCACTGGACCACCAGGGAACTCCCATCATAGGTTTTAATTGAAGGCTTTTTGAAAAATTTTATTACACCTGAGAACTTCGCTAGCTAAGATGACCTCAAGAACAAATACTGGGTTTAGCTTCTTTACAAGCTTCCTAAATGATTTCCTAGAAGACTGTCTTGTTTATTATCAAGTACTTAATTTCTAACTGCTGTAGTAATTATTTAAAAATTCTGTAACACTGTATGTGTACTGTGAGACATTGTGAATATACCACTTTCTCTTTTTTTTTCTCTTTTGGCCGCACGGCTTGTGGGATCTTAGTTCCCCAACCAGGGACTGAACCCGGGCCACAGCAGTGAAAGCCTGGAATCCTAACCACTAGGCCACCAGGGAACTCCCTTAATATACCACTTTATTTAAATATTAAGGTGTAAATTATATTTTGTGTTCCAGTGAATATAAATTTTTTATATCAATTTTTTTAAATTTACGGTGTTCTTTTTTTAATTTGGAAAAAATTGATATAGAGAATGATGTTATAAATTCATAGTCCATATTATGCAACTTATTTCTGAATGTTCCTTAATCTTTCTTTTTCTTATGTTTATGAGATAAGAATAATTTATATTGGAAAGAGTAAACCTCGCTATTAATTAAGAGAAACAAAACAATCCCTCTTTAGCCTGAACTCTACCCAGTGGAAAGAATACCCCTAAGCCAAGCTTTAATACCAGCCCTTGAGTGAAATATAACCTTGATCCCATTGCTTTTATGTATGAGCTTCTTTTCTATTTCAACCTAACCTGATTCAGGTGAAACCAGACCGCTGATCAGTATGATGGAAATCCAATACTAGTTTGAAATAGTCCAGTAATGGGAACCATAGATTAGTCATGCTAGTTTGGTCCTTGTAAACTTGGTAGAAAATGTAAACGTTGGTGATGTCTTTAGAAATCCTAGTGGATGAAAGAATATGCAGTCTGCTATTTCCTTTTACAAACTAATAGAGGCTTGTGAAAAACTGTTTCATCCCTATTTTCTGTGTGTGAATTCTAGTATTTTTCAAATTGGCATTAATGATCCAAAGCATCTGTAGTAGACATCCATGGAATGAATAAGATGGAACCAAAAGGCAGTTTTATATATAGGAAGGACAAAAGCATTCTTCATTATTAGGGCCAGTACTACTTATTTCTCATCTGTCAGATTTAAGAATTGTTCATCAAACTAGGCAAAGAAGAATAGAGAAAGGAATTAATCTATTGTTTTCAGTTGATTTAAATCCAAGATTTTCAAAACTTTTCCATAGAAATGTAGCTTAACTGTACTGCATGATTCGCTTTTTGTAGTTGTCTTTTTGTCTGTCTATCTAATGGCTGATAGCTAATTTTTTGTGGCTTGGAAGAAATACTAATTCTCTTTGGGGTTTTCCTCTTTAGCGGTGGGTCTCGGAAAAGTTCATTGTTGAGGGCTTAAGAGATTTGGAACTATTTGGAGGTAAGTACAGTATGGCATTTAGCCATCACTTCAGGATAAATATCGCTGCCTTTTTTGTTGATTAAATCAATTTATAGAAATTAGCAATTTAAGGGCAAGTTGTTATATTTGTTTGGCTACAACTGTTATATTTACTTGGCTCCTTTTTGAATCCATGCTTTCCCCAAAATTTGAGGACTAATCTGGCAGTTGTCCTTGGCCTGTCTTGATTGTTAGAAAGCCAGTATTTACTTAAAAGCACACGTGTTTCTTCTAAGTATTTTTCTATGAAATACATATTCTTAAAGGAAAAAAAGTAGGTGTTTAAAAGTCTCTAGCCTTGAAGATTTAAAAAATAAAATTATAGTCAGGACAAAGGTAGCAGTGATATAAAAGTTATGGTTTTTCTGATCAATCTAGTTGACTCATCTTTTCATGAGACTTAGAGACTAGAGAAAAAAAAATCTGTCAGGACAAAAACACTGACTTCCTGTTGTAAAATCTAAATGTTGATTCAGAAGTAAAGTAGGTTTGCAACTTTGAGGTTTAACAAATCCAGGCACTCCCCTTTGGCTATTTTCCAACTGAGCTGTTTTGGGAACTGTGATCTTGACCTAAGGCAAGAAAAATTCTTTTTCTATAAAAATAATAGTTGTAAAGCCCCTTTCTTTTTATCTGTATACCATGATACTCTCTTCAGCTCCTATAGCTAAAGAAATAGGTTATCAGATAGAGTATGTTGGTTAACTGATCCAAACTACCTCGAGAGGCTTGAGTAATTGAAAACTCAAACTTGTTAGTTACTAGGTGGCACCTATTAATTTATCTTCCCTACTACCACTCAAAGAACTTCTGGAGTTGAATTGTTCATAAACTTTGTCAAAGGGTTTTTATAGAAGACAAATAAGAGTTTAGAAAAATGATGAGTTATTTTTGTTTTGGTTATAAAGAATAAAAATAATCTGCACAGTAAAGGAAAGGCTAATGGAACAAAAACACTATGTTCTGGTGCTATTCTCATTTTTTTCCCCATCATTCATGGCAATACAGTGGTTTAAAAGTAAACATTGGCATTGATGGAAATTGAGTTGGAAGTCCAGTTTACATTAATTAGCTAAAAATATTCCAGTTATGTGAATTAGATGAATGGATTTTGGTTTCAGTGTCTTGAGTGTAGGATCTCTGGATGTCTTTTGATAATTCCCTAGTCTCTGATCTGAGGAGGATGAAGAGATTGTTCTGTATATTGTTTGCAGCTTAATGAAGTGTATGTTACCAAGGTGATTCAGCTTGGAATTTGCCTTCTGCTCTAAGAAGCCTTGGTTTGATTTCCTTTTACCTATTCACCTGGCTTCTTATCTTTGACTTGTAAGAAGCCCCTCTTAAGCACCCACTCCTGCCATTTGTGTACCAGAAAACTGATGTCCATGGCACACACACAAAAATCTTATTTTGATAAATTGAGGCTAATGTACTGTGCACCCAATATCTAGCAATATAATTTAAGATATTTGGAGACGTGTAATCATTCCAATACTTTACAGTTAAAATCTTTACTTTGATCACTTTTCAGAATAGAGAAAATAGAAGGCACAGATACAGAATTTGTCTTCTTTTGGAGCAGAAAGTCATTTAAGTTGTCCTTTGCTTTATTCATATTCATCACGAGTAGCAGGGGGCCACAAAGCCCTTTTGCTTTATTTTCATTTAGAATAGAATGTATCTGACTGGAGAATCAAATTGGGTAAATGGTCCCACAAACACATGTTACTGTATTAAAACTTTTTTTTCTTTTTTTTTGGCAAAACTGTTTTCGAGTCCCTGCACTCCCCGGGAAATAGCCAACCATGTATATAATTTTATAACGAATTTTTTGTTCACATTATAAGACTGAAACTAGCCTATTGAAAGTAACATTGTGTGCTGATGGAAAGTAATTGTATGACCAGAACTATAGCAGTTGAGTTGTACTCAGTAAAGAATACCCGTAGAATAAGAGCCTTGCCAAGTTTTGAAGAGCCATAGATTCATGTTTAAAACTCCATCTATCTGCAGCATTT
The DNA here is from genome assembly GCF_949752795.1 of Hyperoodon ampullatus. Taxonomy (NCBI): domain Eukaryota; kingdom Metazoa; phylum Chordata; class Mammalia; order Artiodactyla; family Ziphiidae; genus Hyperoodon; species Hyperoodon ampullatus. The sequence goes on along the minus strand of NC_136932.1, from coordinate 11,459,849 downwards.
TTACTGTGGATCTCTGGGTGTGTGTGTGTGTGTGTGTGTGTGTTTATATGTAGCACTGCAGGCACTTTTTGCTGTAATGATTCTTAAGTGGTTTCCATTAGTAAATGTAGTCCTAAGTGCAGTAATTGCTGTTCTGAATGTGGGTGTGTCTTCTTCCAAAACCCAAAATGCCAACACTCGATCTCTCCACTCCAGAGCAGCCTCCGGGTGACACTCGGAGAAAAGTAAGTGATTTTCCAGGCTCTAGTACTGTGGCTTGTTGCATGGAGGTGACTTGTGGAATGTTGTATGTTTTTTTGGTTGGCTTATCATTTTATGTTTCTGCTCATCTGTCATTGAGTTTTATATGTGGTATAATTCTTCTACTTGTGGGGACTTAGGTTTCACCCTAGAGAGATTCTGATGTGTACTTTGAAAACTGAAAAACTCTCAGGCACTTTTTCTCTCTCCTCCCCTTTGTAGCCCTACCAGTCACCTGCCACCCCCTCCAAAAACTAAAAGGGACAGTTTCAACACTCTGACATGTGGTTATCTTTCAGTGGCTAGTAGTACTAAATTTCCCATCCTTAGTCTATTAATAATAGATTTCAGTCCACAGAGGTAATATAGATCTCTGTCTAGATTATAAGGCAGGACGTCGAATCTAGTTTAAAAACAAAACCCCATGTTTTAAAGTACAAAACAGAAAATGTATTTTTTTTGGCAGAAGTTTCAAGACTCTTGCCCTGCTTCTTACTCTTCTAGTTTATTTTACCAGTGGAAATAACAGCAGCGTACCAAGCTGCTTATTTTTTTTTAATTTATTTATTTGTTTATTTATTTATTTATTTTTGGCTGCCTTGGGTCTTCGTTGCTGCACGCAGGCTTTCTCTAGTTGGGGCAAGCGGTGGCTTCTCTTGTTGCGGAGCATGGGCTCTAGGGCGCGTGGGCTTCAGTAGTTGTGGCATGTGGGCTCAGTTGTTGTGGCTTGCAGGCTCTAGAGCGCATGCTCAGTAGTTGTGGCGCATGGGCTTCGTTGCTCCGCAGCATGTGGGATCTTCCCGGACCAGGGCTCAAACCTGTGTCCCCTGCATTGGCAGGCGGATTCTTAACCACTACGCCCCACCAGGGAAGTCCCCAAGCTGCTTTTGATACTGTGAATCAGTGTCTTATACAGAGAGGATAAGAGCCCTTTTCTCCATAGACTTCTTCCTCTTTTCAGATAACAGACCTTTGTACCTTTTGCAGGCAGCTCCAAGGTGAGCGAAGGGTAAGGCTGCTGACTAGGAATTTCTTTCTGAGTAAAGCTTGGCTGCGCTTTACTAGCCAAGAGCACTTCACTATCAGATCCTAATATTTTCCAGTCAGGAGACCAACAATGTGCCCTATAGGATCAGTTGGGTATTTTTCCAGAGTACAGTGCCAATTATATATAGTTCTTATATTTTCACAGGTGTCAAAAGTTATCCTGTGTGAAACCTTTGGGAGGTTGAATGTACTTATTTGTTGGACATTTCATAAATATTGTGTTTGTGTGCTTTATTGTATTTTGTCTTTAAACAAGCTCTTTAAACAAAGTTATCATTTTATGGTCATTTCTGGATAGCAGTAGCTTATGTATTTTTCAAATGCTTCAAAATGAACAAAGTGCTTTTCATGGTGGGGGAAACTAATTTGATAGAATTAGTTTCTTTCTCTAGGCAATTTGAGATTGTACATTATACTAATATAACTGTGCCATGCTATGTTTAACGAGAATGGGCTAGATATCTCCTTTTCATCTGAATTTTGACCTTTTCTAAATCTGAAGCAGTATAATGGACTAACCTGCCTTTCTTGTGGTAAAACCAGACCAAATCTCTTCCTTTCAAAATATTGCCTTTGTTTGTTTTCCTAAATAAAGGTCGCCTTCTGTCTGAGTTCAGACTGTAGAACATCCACAAAGTAGAAAGCATCCATTTTAGGGTCATTTCCAGGGAGTTGGGGGCAGGGTAGAGGGGTCACAGCAACCACCAGACTAGTTCATTTCATGCGATTCTGGATTGCCCAATGAACTCATATTCCCAATTACCTAAAGAATTTCATTTTCTAAACCTAACACTTTGAAGTAGTTTTCCATAGTCAACAAAGACAGTAGAAATATTGTCAAGTTATGAACGAATCATATCAGTAGTTTAATGAATCATTTCTCACCTAGGCTCAACAAAAGTGTGGCTTTAGTGTGTAGCCTGGTAGGTAGTAGGTCTTACGTGCGCTCCTGGCAAGGAAAAGGGAGATAGGTAATTTTAAGAAAAAAGTATCCTATATGTAGTTTCTCCAAAGGGAGTTATTTAAAGTGCATATAAAAGAATTTTTTAAAATCTCAGGTCTCAGCTGTCCCTCATAGTCCGTTTCTTTTTCAAATTAGAGAAACAAGGAGTTTGCCTAGAGATCAGAGGAGAGACCTTCAAATACAAAGTCGTTCTAGGTTTGTTCTCATTGGGGCCATATTGTTACCTGCTAAAAAATGCAGTACTTTCTCACATGCAGGTGTCAGATTCTGATCTGTGAAGTTCTGGTAATGGGGGAGCTAGGGAATGTGTTGTAGGAGGGCTGGCATTTGCAGTATAAGTCAGCATGTTGAACTGTCTCCAGTGGAACCGACTGGTACGTTTGCTCTCCTCTTCAGCCCATGGGAATAACAAGGTCATGGGCAGAAAACCTCCTGAGTTCAAACGTTGCTTAGATGATGACTTTTTAAGTAGATGCCAGCACCGTTGTAGGCATTGGGGAATACATCAGTGAAAAAGACAGACAGGCCCTGCCCCGACAGAGCTTGCATTCTAGCAGAGAAGACAGGCAATAGACAAAATAAACTGCAGTGACCACTACGAAGAAAATCAAGCAAGATGACCTAATAAAGTGACTGGGAGCTACTTTACTTGGCAGGACAGAGTCTTCAATGAATAGGTGACATTTAAATTGAGATCTCAAGGACGAGGAGAAGCAGCGATGAGAAAATGGTAGGGCAGGAGCGTTCCAAAGGGACAGCTGGTGCGAGTTTGCTAAGACTGCTGGTTCATGGGGGTCAGGTGCAGTGAGTCAGCGCAGCCCTGTGTGGGGTGAAGTCGTGGAAGTAGGCAGCGGCCGGATCGTGTGGATCCTCACAGGCCAGGGTAGGGGGTGTTGGGTCTGAAAGCAAGCCCCTGAGTTTTGTGTTAACTGGGGACACTGATTTTATTGAGGGCAGGTCGATACTTGAGAAAACAGCAAAGCAGAGCAAGGGTATGTGCAGCGGGCTAGAGGTATAAGGTTAAGACAGGACTCTCCAAAGTTAGCTTAGCCTGCAGCGAAACTCTCAACAGCTGGGGAGTCGCCATTTCGGAGCTCTTGGTTTAGGCTTTTTGCTCAAATTGTTACCGAGTCCAAGCTCGCTCTGCTCGCCGCACAGCAGGTCAATAACTCGGGAGACGAGGTGTTGAGGCGAGGGATATGACTTCATTCGTAAAGCCGGCAGACCGAGAAGATGGCAGACTAGCGTCTCCAAAAAAACCATCGTATCGGAGTCTGGATGCCAGTTTCTTTTATAGAACAGAGCGGGGAGGAGATGAGGAAGTAAAGTAAAAAGGCCGTAAGTTTTGCAAATATGCCCTGGAATGGCCAGCCTCGGGGAGGGGATGTGTTCGTTTCTTCTTTCTTGCCGCCATCCACAGGTGGACAGGGTCAGGATGCTTCCCTGAACAAAGGCACTTTGGTTTAACATTCAGGCAGAGGGGCAGGTTCCCTGAGGCAGGCCACTGTGTATAGACAGTATCCTTTAGTGAACAAAAGCGATGGAAGCAAAGGTTAAAGTAAAAGATCCAACGTGGAGTCAGATTTGGCGCTTCCCTGTTACAACATCTGTACTCCATTTTGTTCCTTGATCGTCTGTATCCCTCTCACCTGTGTGAGGCACCGGCCTGGCACCAGTATCTTGTTTTGAAGACAAGATAGTTTCAAGAAGCTACAGTGGCTATTAAGTCATCCTAGAATCTGTTTTCAGAGCATTTGGAAGCACAGACACCTGTAAAAAACAAAATCAAACCAACTTTAACTATCAATCAAGCCCTATTTAGGAGTCTCTGTTTTCTCTGTTTTTCATCTTCTTTGCTGAACAGGAGAGTGACCAAAAAGTAGACAGCAAAAGAGAGGGGGGAAGAACAGAATTCATATTTATTGAACACCTGTGATACACCGAGTAGCGCCAAGCTCTTTACATACTTTATCTCATTTCATAGTCACAGCAACCCTATGAAGTGGGAATTGTTCCACTGATGAGATGATGAAGATCCCAGGGCTTAGAGGGACCTGCCCAGGGTCACAGAGTTCAAGTTCAAGTTCTATCCCTGGCCCCTCAGCCTAGAGTCTTCACATTATACCATATGTTTTACTTAAAACAGCCTTTCCCAAATCATCTTCCCCCAAATTTAACAGATGTTAGGCACAAAAGACTTCTCTGGACAGGTATCTTTGGGAAATATTAGGTTAAACAAAGTTAAACTTTGTCAAATTACAGAACTTCTCAAAGCCCTTAATGTGGGAGGACCCCTTGTGATTGTCCTTGAGAAAGAGAGTGCTGCATTTTGTAACTTAATTGGACGTGTAAGCATTTTTCATGCGTTAACTGGCAGATCCGTGTTCCATGGGGCCTCCTTTGGGGAAATCCTGCATTAAAACAACTAGGTAGAAAAGTGGACAAGAGACAGAAAGAGGCATTTTCACTCTGGAGAAAACCCACGTAGCCAATAAATACATGAAAAGATGCTCAACTTCATTAGCACTCGGAAATGTAAATCAAACCCACAATGAGACTGGCAAAAATGAAGTCTGAATATACCAAGTGTTGGGGAAAAGATGGATCAACAAGAACATACACGTATTGCTGGTGGGAATGTAAATTGATACAACCATTTGGAAAACGTTTGGCATTTTCTTCTAAAGTCCAATGTTCATATACTCTGTGACCTCCAGTTCCACTCCTAGGTGTAAGCTTTAGCGTAACTCCTGCATATATGTGTCAAGAAACACATTCAAGTGTGTTTTTAGTAACACAGTTCATAATAGCAGGATGAAAAGTAACCGCAAAAGCCCATCAGCATTGGAAGGATAAATTGAGGTATGTTCACAAGATGAGTATTATACAATATGGCTAAATACAACAATGTAGGTGAATCTTAGAAATATAAAGATTAAATTAGAACTGTGATTTGCTAACAGGGCTCAATTTTACTTGACTGGGTTCCTCTTAATGTTAAGTGGTGCTGGAGGTAAAACCCCATTTGGTTTCTTTCGTCATTGGCAGCATCAATTGTTTTGAAACCAGATGTGTTTCAAACATCAGGCGCCCGCCCCCCACACCCCAAGGTGATACCAGCACATCAGAATATTCTCGACTCCAGCACTTTTCTGTCTCGTGCTGAGCCAAGAGACTTCGTGTATTCAAAGACCTTTTCCTCATCAGAGGGCAGGTTTATGAACGCAGCATATGAAATGTGAGCTGGCCTAAGGCTCTTTGTTTCAGTTAGACATACATCTCAAGAAAGAGGATCCAAAAGAAAGAAAAATACTCATAGTCCCTAAATCATACAAATAAATTTAGGTTTGGAAGAAGGAAACTGAACCTATTAAACTCAAGGAAGAGCCGTTGGCCTGCCATGTATTTTGCTGGGCACTTTTCCATCAGGACCTCACATGTGACACCCACATCCTAAGTGGCTGGGATCCAGCTTCATTTGCAGCCTGAGTGCACAGGGACAAGGGAGCAGGTCACTTCTGCTGCCTGGGATGATGGCTGAGACCTGACAGCTCTGTTCCCTGCCTGCAGCCCAGCGTGTTAGCTGTTTTCTGGCTTCACTTGGAAATGTCAGGGAATGATTGGTCTGGCCTCTTGGTTTGCTAACAAGGGGGCCTCTTATGGCCACATTTTGCCTATAGCAAGATTCAGTGTTTAATCTTTGGGATTTTTTAGTCAGGACCTTAAAAATAGGACCCTAGGGACTTCCCTGGTGGCGCAGTAGTTAAGAATCCGCCTGCCAATGCAGGGGACACGGGTTCAAGCCCTGGTCCAGGAAGATCCCACATGCTGTGGAGCAACTAAGCCCATGTGCCACAACTACTGAGCCTGCATGCCACAACTACTGAAGCCCACGAGCCTAGAGCCCATACTCTGCAACAAGAGAAGCTGCCGCAATGAGAAGCCCGCGCACCGCAAGAAAGAGTAGCCCCTGCCCGATACAACTAGAGAAAGCCCGCACACAGCAACAAATACCCAACGCAGCCAAAAAAAAAAAAAAGACCCTAATGCAGCAGGAAATTCAAGAGGAACCCCACCTCTCCATTCCCCTTCTCTTTTCTAAATGTGCCTTTCTCCAGACATCCTTTCCCAAATAAGAATTTCATAGTTTTTAGCAGATGAGCCAGCTGTTGGGAAGGACAAGCAAATCAACTGTTGAGTAGAAGTGGCCCTTGTCCCCATCCCCACTTGTAGGTAGCGCTCACACTTAGTCTGATTTTAGTGCCAATTACTGCATTGAACAGCTGATGTTTTACTTTATATTTCTCATCAAATAGTGCTGGAACTGTTTCTTTGCTCCAGGGTCAGAATTTGTATGTTTGTTTACATGCCAGTCTCCTTGTGGGTTTGAATTACCATCTCCCCACTCTCATCCCGTCCCCAAGGTTCTCTTACTAACCTGTTTTTCTTTTTCTTTAGACCAATGAGGCGAGTGCAGAGTCGATAGCATCCTTTTCTAAACAGGAGATCATGAGTAGCTTTCTGCCGGAGGGAGGGTGCTATGAGCTACTCACCGTTATAGGTAATGTCCAGGACTGTCATGCTCCAGGGGATCAGGGCAGCCTTCTCAGCATCCTCAGATGAATGTGTGCCAGAAGCTGTCAGCCAGTTAGCAGGATTCTTGGAGACAAAACTGGCTTTTGTGGTTCTTCTACGGTTTTCTTCTTCCAAGTGTAGGGGAAGAGATCATGTTTCCAGGAGAGAAGCTCTTTTCAATTTTTTCTTTTGGGCTGTACACTTCTGGTGACCTGGGCCATAGTCAGTTAGAATAGTTGACTGAGAAGGAACTGATGGAAGAAAAGTCAAGAAATAACAGAAATGAAAGTTTTAACTTGAATTTTCTTTTAAAATCAAGTCTCTTTAAGGAAGATGAAAACCTGTGTTGCTCTTGTCCCTGTTTATGGCATTTCTCTTTTCTTTTAGGCAAAGGATTTGAGGACCTGATGACAGTGAACCTAGCAAGGTACAAACCAGCGGGAGAGTATGTGACAGTACGAAGGATTAACCTAGAAGCTTGTTCCAATGAGATGGTGACGTTCTTGCAGGTAATCAAACGTGAATGTGACACTTGGAGGGTGGGCTCTCAGTTCCAGTAGTAACCACGAGGCGTCTTTACATCTGTCTTCTGAAATAGCTGGCAGGAAACGAGGGTGGACCAAGCCAAGAAGTTACGGAAGCTCTTGGTGAAGAATCTTGGGCATTTGGCATTAAGGGTTCTATAACACTGCTCAGCCCAAGTTATATTCCCCTCTTCTTCACCAGATCCTCCTGTGACTCATTTATTCATGTACTTATTATTCAGAGAGGCTAAGTAACTCGCCCCTGGTCGCACACACTAGTAAGTGGCAGAGGCAGGCTTCACACGCAGACAGTCTCTTTCCAGGTGTGGGGCAGCTCGCCTGGTCACGGGCGACCGTCTTCCGACTCTTAGTGTCCTGTTTGCCTGAGGTTCTTTTCTTCTGGAGAAGCAAGTAGCTGCCCTCTTGTTAAACTGGGAGACACTGTAAGTCTAGTAAGTGCCTGGGGGTGAAGGCTTGCCCTGGGAACTCCCTAGATTTAGGGCCTGGCTCAGTGTATCTTCAGTACAGTTGGCTGCAGCCCCTCCCCCCCGTCTTCAATTACAATGTTTTTCTGAACTCACGCTTATCTGACGGTGCTCCAGTACCAGTTCATGTGTTAGGAGTAGTTTTGGGGTCTGAGGATGGAACAGAATGTCAGTCCCAGCTCAGTTATTTGGGAAAAAACATATCTGAGTTTGTTCTAGAGCATATTTGAGCTTTGTGATTCTTTTCTTTACCCTGTACAGCCGTGGACAGGTAGAAGGTGCTGCCTATTTGACCTTGGCTCACTTCCCAGAGGCCAGGGCCCTGGAGTTCCTGCAGTTCTTTTGTCCAAAATTTTTTTCACATCTTCTGTCCAAATTTATTTTAAAATTCCATCGGTCTTACACTTTTCATAGCTGCTTCTGAGGAAGGGAGCTCTCAACCTGAGGTCACTGGAGAAATCTATTCTAATGTTTAGTAGTTGTTGTTCGTTCTTTAATGCTTTCTTTCCGTGTTTCTATTGCTAACAACATTTTCCTTTATAATAGGAAAACACTTTTTTGTTCTATCTTTTTTTTTAATTTTAAAATTTTATTGGGTCTTTGTTGCTGCGTGCTGGCTTTCTCTAGTTGCAGTGAGTGGGGCTACTCTTCATTGCAGTGCGCGGGCTTCTCATTGTGGTTTCTTGTCTTGTTGTGGGGCACGGGCTCTAGGCGCGTGGGCTTCGGTAGTTGTGGTTCGCGGGCTCTAGAGCGCAGGCTCAGTAGTTGTGGCGCACGGGATCGAATCAGTGTCCCCTGCATTGGCAGGCGGATTCTTAACCACTGCGCTACCAGGGAAGTCCTTGTTTTCTTATCTTAAAGAGGAGTTCTGTGCCTGGGCCCTTGAAGTTGAGCTAAGCTTATAACTTCCTAAGTCTGCAGTAGGCAGTTTGTTTTCATGGCCTCCGAGGTGGTGCACTGTGACCCTCTGCTGTGTTGTTAGCAGTTTCCCTGTTGGCAGGGAATGCTTTCTCGAGGTGCTTTAGGATTGGCTGGCAGAGCCCAAGTTAGGCAGAAGCTGGCAAAGCAGGGCTGGCTTCCCTGCTGAGATGGCAGAGCCTGGTTCCTCTCATACTGGTGGCACCTGCTCGGGCTGCTCCCAGGATTCTGAGCAGGACACGCAGGGAGGCCTAGGTCCCCATATTATTCATGCTGCCACCTTCATGTTGAGCATCCTGCTCGGGGCTCCTTGGTTCTGACTGCAGCTCACCATTGCTTACAGGCGGAGCTCCATGTCTCTAAGCTCTTCAGCCATCCCAATATCCTGCCATATCGAGCCACCTTTATTGCGGACAATGAGCTGTGGGTTGTCACATCATTCATGGCCTACGGTGAGTGGGGAAGGGGTCCTGGCAGAGATGGGCTCTAAGAACTCTGCTGTCGGCTTGCTCACGCACTGTCACCCTTTGCTCCGTCCCCACGATCCTCTTCCTCAGGCTCTGCAAAGGACCTCATCTGCACACACTTCATGGACGGCATGAATGAGCTGGCGATTGCTTACATACTGCAGGGGGTGCTCAAGGCCCTGGACTACATCCACCACATGGGATACGTGCACAGGTGCTTTCTTGGGCCTATTAACCCTTTATAAGAGTGGTATCTGGGCCCGTGAGCCCTCAAGTAAAGGTTGACTGAAGTTAGTGAAGCCAGAGTTTAAATCAAGGGTCGAATCCTGCCCTTGCCTCTGCTGGGAGGGCAGAGCGTTTCCCCTGTCAGTGCTAAAGCTACTGACTTTCTCTTTACCGAGCAGCTTGGTCCTGGGTATGTGGGGAACACCTGGCATGGGCCTCTGCGCCCCACCCTCTCCTTCCTTGGAGCACCCATACTGGGGTGTGCCTTGGAGTCAGCCCTATGCTGGGAGGCTCGGGAGAAGACAGATTGCTCTGAAGATGGTGTCCAGAAAAGCGGCTCGTGGTAGGGAAGATAATAAAACTAGGACTCCTACCTAACTCCACATACAAAGGAGCACTTCAGATAGATTAAAGGCCTACGTGGAAACTATAGACTTAGATAGAAGGAAATGCAAGGAAATATTTTCGTGACCTGAGGCATACCATAACTTCTAAATGTTTTACATGCACAAAACATAAATAAGGCAAAAAATGGATGGAATTGATAATATCAAGATTAAAACTTTCTCTCCAATACAGGACACCAGGAACAAAGTTAAGAAAGGAGTTACAGCGTGGAAGATGTTAGTTTTGTCTAAAACACACAGGAGATTAGTAACAAGGAAATTTTGTGAATCAATAAGAAAAGGATAGCAAAGCAATAGAAGGATGAGCAAGGGATATGGAGTTTATAAAAGAAGACCCGAAAGACTAATGGTCATCTGAACAGACGCTCAAATCTAGTAAGAATCAGAAAATCAAATTAAAACAGGAGGATGTCACCTTATACCCGGGGGACTGGCTGTAATTCAGAGGCTGGGTGAGGACCAGTGCGGTGAAGAGGTGGGTCTCCCGTCCGGATGGTGGAAGGTGGCCCAACACAGCCACTCAGGGTCACTCGGAACCAGGACTGTCAGTGCGGCCTCTGGGTGCATACCCCAAAGAAACCCTCCCACAGGCCCATCAGGGGACATGTATGTGGACATGATTGTTCATATTTGTGGTGATGAGAGGCAGCCCGAGTGTCCTTCCTGGAAGAATGGATTAGTAAGTGTCAGACCCCACTCCGGAGTGCAGGTGGCATTTAGAAGCAACAGTTAGGTGTATACAGTTGGCAACACAGATGGATCTTGGAAACATTACACTGAAGAATGGGCTGCATAACACAGTACTATTAGGTCAATAGAAAACGCATGAGAGAAAACAATACACTTTCGAGAATACCTACAAACAGAAAGTACAGATTAAAGGCAGTAGACAGTAGAGGAAGCAGTGGTCTGTAAGCATAAAAGAGAACTTTAACAAAACATACATAAGTTTTAAAGTCTGGTGATATGTAAATGGGGTCATGCTATTTTTTCTTTTTGTGTATGTTTGAAAATTTTCATAAAAATGCATGTTCTTGTATATATATATATGTATGTATCTGCGTATAGTACACACACACCCCTGCCAGGGGAGAGAGCTGACTGGGTCTAGTGTGTGAAGACAAAGGTTTGTGGTGTGAGGGGCTCCTGCTGCCCTGTGACCCCGCTCCCCGCCCCACAGGAGCGTCAAAGCCAGCCATGTTCTGATCTCAGCGGATGGGAAGGTCTACCTGTCTGGCTTACGCAGCAACCTCAGCATGATCAGCCACGGGCAGCGGCAGCGTGTGGTCCACGACTTTCCCAAGTACAGTATCAAGGTTCTGCCATGGCTCAGCCCAGAGGTCCTCCAGCAGGTCTGTGAACTGGGTCTCAAGGAGCCCCCATTCCCCACCAACTCGTGATTCCCCAAGGAGGCCTCCAGGGATTTCCGGGGATGGGGGTTCCTAGAGGGAGGGCTTCCCTGGTGGCAGGTAGGACTGGGATGCCTCTCGCATGGATGTTCCAGGCCCTTGGCAGGTGATGTCGTCCCCCCCGCCCAACCCCGGGGAGGGTCCCAAACCGCGCCTGAGGCTCCCTTCAAAGATGCTGCCATTTCCTGGGAAGAGGAGCGTCTGGGAAACGTTTGGCGCTCCTTACATCCCCGTCCTAAGCGGGAGCACTTCCTCCTGCCACAGAGCATCAGCAAGGCATTCGTTCCTTCTAAAACAGCAGTGACCCCTCGGCAGTACAGGCGAGGAAAGTCTCAGCAGCCGGTCCCGATCTGGGGACAGGCCTTCTTGGCCTCTCCCCAGTTTTTGCTCCACTCGCTTCTTTCTCTAAGAACAAGGGCCAAGGCTACAGTGTGGAGTGACCTGTGGCTCTTTTCTCCTGATTTAGAATCTTCAGGGTTACGATGCCAAGTCTGACATCTACAGTGTGGGAATCACGGCCTGTGAACTAGCCAATGGCCACGTCCCCTTTAAGGATATGCCTGCCACCCAGGTGAGCCTGCAGCCCGGGGGTTTCCGCCTGCCTGTCTGCCTTCCACAAACACTTGCTGAGGAACTGCCACGCGCAGGACACCAGCCTGGGATCTAAGATGAAAGACCCAGTTCTTTCCTTCAGGAGCCCCACCAGTGGGGAGATAGTTGTGTAACTGTTTACTTCTGTCAGTGGTAACTGGTGGTAATGGAGCCCGGGGGGTGGGGTGGGGGCTCACAATTTCAGGCCTGGAGCCCACACACCAGGTGTCTATTTAACACATATAAATTAAGCTAACAAAGTTTTATAAATTTATAAAATGTGTTCTATCTTCTTACCTTGATCCATATACCTGGAAGGCCAGTTTCTAATTTAGAATTCTTAGACTTCTCAGGTTCTGTGCTACCACGTTCCAGTCAATTACCTTTGCAACCTCCAGCCTGCAAGTTCTACTTCTGTTCATGCCCCTTTTAACCACCGCCCTTGGCTTCTAGGCATACACGCAGCCAGTGGCATCGTCTACCCTTGGAGACAGACCCAGGGAAGAGGGTTATCCGGGTCTTACCAAGTCCAGGATGTGGACTTGGGTCATTTGGGCAAGGATTACCTGGGTCCCAAGTACCTGGAGCATGATCTAGACCTGAGAGGGGGTGGGGGCAGGTGTGTAGGCTCTGAGTCAGCCTCTCCCTGAACCCACAGACTGCTTGCCCTGTGGGGAGAGGAGCAGCTAGAGAACAGCCAAAGGGCAGCTCTAGAGGAGGGGATCTGGGAAGGCTTCTGGGAGGAGGTGACCCTTGAGACTTGAAGGCCAATAGGCATTAACTAGGTGGCGTGGTTGGAGAAGGAAGCAAGGGCAGATCACAAAGGACTTTGCTTGTGTGCCACGCCAGGGTGTTTGGTTTCTGTCCCAAAGCATGTGGAGAATTGCTGAAGGCTTTTAAGCATAGGAGTGATAGCATCAGATACATATTTTAGAAAGATGACTCTCGCAGATGGATTAGTTCTGGCAGACTAGTTAGGAGGGTATGGAAATCTATCTAGGTAAGGAGTCTAGAAAGTCTAAATAAGACAGAAACAGATGCTCAGGAAAGACTTAAAAGGCCATTTTTAGGTAAACAAGATATGGATGCAGAAACAGCAGTGTCCAGGAGAACTTTCTGAGGTGATGGAAATGTTCTATACCTGGGCTGTCCAACATGGTAGCCACTAGTCACCTGTGGCTATTGAGCACTGTGGCCAGTGAGTTTGAGGACTGAATTTTAAGCTGAATTTAAATAAATATAAATAGCTATGGGAATTCCCTGGCAGTGCAGTGGTTAGGACTCAGTGCTTTCACTGCTGGGGCCCAGGTTCAATCCCTGGTCAGGGAACTGAGATCCTGCAAGCCAAGCGGCATGGCCAAAAGCAACCAAAAAAAATCTCTCTCTCTCTCTCTCTCTCTCTCTCTCTCTCTCTCTCTCTCTCTCTCTCTATATATATATATATATATATATATATATATATATATATATGGCTACATGTGGCTGGTGGCTCCCATATTGGACAACACAGCTCTAGAAGGATTTCCAGGTTTCTGCCTTGAACAGCTCATGAGGTCCATGAGGACAGCAGTCCCCACACGGTGGGCTGCTTTTACATGTGTGGAGTCTGAGGACTTTGGAACAGCTGCCCAGGCCTAGCCCGCCCCTGGGTGCACTGCTCCTGTGCAGCCCGCTGCAGTGACAATCGGCCAGAATGAACCCCATCGGACCCACCTGGGCGTGGCACACTGGGGCTGGGCTTTAAAGAAAGGACCTGGCTGCCACCTTGACCCTAGGGTGAGGGCTCTACAGTTAGAAAGATCTGATGCCTTATAAAGGGGGAGAGACTGCAAGCCCCTTCCTTCCAACCGCGGTGGAGGCGGGTACTCTCTTGCAGCCCTCCTCCTCGTCAGTTTGGCCTTGCTAGGGTGTGGCTGCCGAGTCAGTGGCTGGCACTCCTTTGGAAAAGTCGGACTTTTTCCACTTCTTTCTTCACTCCCCCCGAATCACTCGTGTGTTGGGAAGAGTATACTTGTGAAGAAACTCTATAGGCCTTCCAGGGGCCCCTGCAGCCTAGCCCCTGGCTCTATCCTCCCCAGATGCTGCTGGAGAAGCTGAACGGCACCATACCCTGCCTGCTGGACACCAGCACCATCCCTGCCGAGGAGCTGACCATGAGCACCTCGCGCTCAGCGGCCAACTCTGGCCTGAGTGACAGCCTGGCCCCCAGCCCCCCCAGGACCTCCAATGGCGACACGCCGTCCCACCCCTATCACCGCACCTTCTCACCCCACTTCCACCACTTTGTGGAGCAGTGCCTTCAGCGCAACCCGGATGTAAGGTATATCTGCTGGGCTGGGAGTGGGCTTTGTGGGGAGCCAAGGGGGCTCTGGAGTGCAAGGCCGGGTTCGAGAGGATGCATCTGTCCTGTAAAAGTCTGGGTTCCTGGGAGGAGTCCAGAGCCCCCGCGGCAGGAGGGATCAGCCCAGGGCTTGCTAGGAAGCCAGCCTGGGTAGCTCTGGCTGTTGTTTCTCGGTGAGCTGAGGGAAGGAGATGGGGCACTTGAGGGTAAGGTAGAAGCAGCAGGATTGGGGAAATCCGGGGCACAGGGCTGATGCTGGTCTCTCCTCCCCTTCCTCTACAGACCTAGTGCCAGCACCCTCCTGAACCATTCTTTCTTCAAGCAGGTACAGTAGCACTTTCCCAAGGCTCCCTGGTGGTGGTATTTCTTGCCTGTGGTTCCAACCACCCTCAGTCCCCTTAGCTTTGGGGTCTTTAGATTTTCTCTCCTCCTCCGTTCAAATCAGAGAAATGACCATGTTTCCAAAGCCCCTTAAAGGCGCTGCTCCTTCCTCCCATAGAGACTCTTGGCTCCAACAGCCCATCTGTCCCTGGGCTGTGGTCCCTTGCCCCATGATGTCCTGAGACTCAAAACAACAGGATCCACCCCCAACTCTCTCTCCTCCCCCAGATCAAGCGACGTGCCTCAGAAGCTCTGCCTGAGTTACTTCGACCTGTCACCCCCATCACCAGTTTTGAAGGCAGCCAGTCTCAGGATCACAGTGGAATCTTTGGCCTGGTAACAAACCTGGAAGAGCTGGAGGTGGACGACTGGGAGTTCTGAGCCTCTGAAGAAGGTGCACGTTCTCCATCCTGGGCTGCGTGAGCCTCCGGGACCCTTCCTGAGGGCTGGCTGCGCTCCCACCCTCCTGGGGGCAGGTTGAGCAGAAAGGACATTTCTGCCAGGAGAGTAGGCTGCGTACTGACTGGGAAAGAAAGTCCTGGAAGGAAACTTTTTTTTTTTTTTTTTTTTTACTGCTCCAAAGGCTTTTGAGACACGAGGGAATCCCACCAACCAGGGATCGGTAGGGGCCGGAAAGCTGACGTTCCCAGTCCTGTGAGCTCAGGTGACCTGACCTCTTCAGAAGGAATAGATGCTGCTCTGGCTGTGGCGGCTCAAGTCCAAGGCCAGGGTTTGACTCACCCACCCAGGGAACGGTGCGACTTCTTCCCACTCTGGCTCTCCTACCAGCCTAGTTGCGTCCTTCTCCCCTGCTCTCAGACCCTGTAGGTCCAGAGGGGCAAGCAATAAGACTCCCCACCCCTCGGACCTCTCCCTAATAACTGAGGGTATTGTTTCTTTATAAGCACTAGCTTAAGGCTAGGGCAATCCATCCTCCTCCCCCTTTTTGCTTGGGCCCTGACACCTGAAACCTTCCCTTGGTTCATCTTTGTAGCTCATTCCTTTCCCACGAAGAGTCCATCTTACTGACTCCTGCCGGCCGCCTTGGTGCTTCCTCCAAGGGCCATAATGTTTTGCCTAACCTGAGGGCCTGAGTCCTTAGGCCGTGTTACTTTCATTGCCAGAACAAATTAAAAGTTCCAGAGAATCCACTGGAGAGTGACATTGTTGTGCGTTGGCCACGCAGGCTCGGACGTGAGTCATTCCACCCCCGGTCCTGCCATCTGAGAGTGGTCCCACAAGTACTTGTGGAAGCACAGCGGTGACTTCCTTCGTTAGCTAGACAGCCTCACAGCACACATTTCTTTTAAAACCCATAATGGATTTGTCTCTTAACTATCTAACGTTGAGAGGATTAATTTTAGCCTGTGGCCATCAAACTGCTTTGGGGCTGGAAAGGTCTGAGTGCTGGAGACCGGCCGCTCTGCAGGACCACTTCTGGGCCACTGGAGCCCAGGCAGAAGAGGCTCCCTTTTGTCAGGAAAGGCGGTGGACGGGGTTGTTTTGGAACAGGACTCAGTGCCTCCTCACCGCTGGGACTCGTACTCAAAGAGCAGGTAACCTAAGACCCGCCCCGGCCCTTCCTGTCGTCCTGGCTGGCAGCCGGGGAGTCCGGGCCAGGGGGTGATTCTCACCTCGGGCCGCTGCGTGTGCTTCCCAGCCTGCACGCGCCCCCCAGCCGGGCCCCTTCCCCCACCAGTCTCCCGGGGTGGGTGCCCCTCTCTAGCCTGGGTACTTCAGATGTCAGATCGAGGAAGTACCCCTCCCTCTTCCCTGTAGCTGCTTTAACCCGTCAAATGCCCTCACGTTCCCTTTCCTCTGAAATTGTAACATCAGTTTTAAAAAGAAAAAC
Source organism: Hyperoodon ampullatus (assembly GCF_949752795.1). Taxonomy (NCBI): domain Eukaryota; kingdom Metazoa; phylum Chordata; class Mammalia; order Artiodactyla; family Ziphiidae; genus Hyperoodon; species Hyperoodon ampullatus. The sequence goes on along the minus strand of NC_136932.1, from coordinate 11,443,423 downwards.
AGAAAACCTCTTCCCGTGGGCACTTACAGGGGTTGAGGGGAAGGGACTCGCACCAGCCGGGAGGGCCTGGGGAAACCTGAAACGGGGGGGTGAGCAGGCCAGGTCACGTTTATTTCCAGCCCTCTTGCCAGCTCGTTTTTTTTTTAAACCTCAAGTTCCCTTTTCTTAACACCCTCGGCAGCTTGTTTTTTTTCCCTCTGATCTGCTTGCTCCACCTTGCTGTCGGCGCCCCAAGGGCTGATTCTGTGGGGGCCGCCCGCAGTTCAGCTGCGGGTCATCCTGGGCAGGGCAGGGGGGCCTGAGGCGCCAGCCAAGCGCTGCTCCTTGCACCTCCGAGGGCTTCACGTTTCTTGCATCACCACGGCCCCCTTTGATCATCTGACCACAGGTGTGGAAGCTTGGCTGGTAAAGATGCCCGTTAACAGTTTTAGAAGTTCTCACACACCCCATCCAGGGAGTTCGGGGGGCTGCAGCTCAACCCAAACGTAAATCTTCCTCCAGAGAGGGAGGGAGGCTGAGCAGAAGAGTGAAGCACAGCCTGGGTGCCCTGAGCGAGCCAAGGGACCAGCTGGGGGCTGGGGATGCCTGCTGTCCCGCTCACTCTCCTGCCAGGTGAGCACGATGAGCTGTTCTCTTCCTGACAAGGCTGTGGGCCTCGCTCTTGAGCCACTAGTTCTACTCCTGCCATCGCATGGGAACAAGCTATGCTTAGGGCTGTGCTTCGTGAAACAGCTTCCAGCTGCGACCGGGAGGTGGCTTCCCTGTGCTCCCCGCAGAGCTGAGGCTCTACCCCACAAGTGAGTGATGCTCCCTGGGACCCTTAGTGCCGTGTGCCGGAGCCCAGGCAGCCGGCTCGGCCTGGGGGGCGGGGGGGGAGGGGGGAGTCAGGAGGCCTGGCCTCTCACGCCAGCCCTGCCGCTCCAGCTTTGTTACTTGAACGAGTCACTTTAAATCCTCAGGCCTAGCTCCCTGTGTCAAATGAGGTTTGGGTGAACCCAGGTTTGCTTGTTTGAAGGATGGAGATCTCTTTCCCTGAAGGGGGTGCCGGCAGGGGCTGGGAGTTGGGGGGTGACGAAGCCCACAAAGTCCCTCCACAGAAGCGCTTTAGGACGGCAGCCTCTGGGCACCACAGCCGCAGGCTCCCGGTTTCCCTCTCTCCGGGGCGCCAAGAGAAGGCGCTGAGGGCAGGTGGCCAAGCTGACCGAACACGGAGACCCCGGGGCCCTTCTGCGGCGCGGGCCGGGCCTCGCAGCCTCGCGTGGCCGGACCGCGTGCCCGGCCGCCCCTGCCATCTTCCTCGGCGGCGGGAGGACTCGGAGCCCGAGGGGGCGTGGGAGCCGCACGGGGACGCTGGGCGGGCCTCCGGGGCGGCCCCCGCGGGTCCTTCGTGCCGCAGGGCCCACGGAGCGGGGAAATGGAGGCAGCGAAAGGCCCAGACGCGCCGGGTTATCCTTTTCCGCCGCGAGGGCCTCGTCAGGAGCGCCATTTGTCCCGCAACCCCAGTCAGCTCCACCTGGACTCGCCCCTGGCCCGAGGCCCGCGGCGCGGGTTCTCCAGCTCCGGTCCCTCCCTCTGTCCGAAGCGGGCCGACGGGGCGGCCGGTTTCGCGAGGACGGTGAGCGCGAAGGCCGAGGGGCGGTGCGGAGCGCTGGGAGAGCGGGGTCGGCGCTGGGTGCAGACAAAGGCGGGGAACGCCAAGCGAGGGGAAGACAAAGCGCAGAAAGGGGGTCGGCGGCGGCGCCGGGGCCCCGGAGGCGGCTCCGGGCGCTGCGGAGCCAATGGGCGGGCGCGGGGCGGGGGCCGGCGGGGGCGGCGCCGCAATAAGGCGGCGGCGGCGGCCGCGGCCGCTCGGGGACCATAGGCAGCGGCGGTAGCTCGCGCCCGCGCACTTCTCGCACCCGAGGCGTTCCCCGGAGACCGACCCCCGCCCCGCGGCCCAGGCCGGGGCCCGGTGAGACCCGCGGGCGGGCCAGGGGAGGGGCCGACATCACGCTCGCAATCCGGGCGGCCCAGGTGGGGGCTGTGGGCGCGAGGGCCGCCGCCCACGGGGTCCCGACGCCGAGCGCCTCAACCCGTCGCGCTCGCCCGTGGCCCCGAGGCCAGCGTCCGCCCTCCGGGTCCGGCCTCCAGACAGAGGCGGGGCCGAGGTCCCCTCGGCTGGACCCGCGGGGGTCCCGGGTCTGGGGTCCGGTACGCGGGATCGGGACGGAGGAGCTGGGTGCGCGGGCGGCGGCTCGGCCGGGCGGGGCGGGCGGCTCGGCCCGCGAGCGCTGTCCAGGGGCTGGGTCGGCCGAGCGAGGACCGCCCGAGGCCCCGCGCCTCAGCCCCGCGCCTCAGCCCCGCTCTGGGGAGGGTCGGGCCGGGGTCAGGCCGGGGCAGCGGATTCTGGCCGCGCCCCCCTCCCCCCCAGGGCCCGCCCTCTCCTGACCTCCCCTCGCTCCAGGCGGGGTCCTGGTTCGCGAAGCGCTCCGGCTGCTGCACGGAGCCCCTCCCCCAGCCGCTGCCAGCTAACTGTTCTTTCCCCGACACATGGTTCCACTCAGGGACCCCTGCCCCCTACGGAGCCCCGTGGGGGACGAGCGGGCCAAGGGGGAGGTGGGTGAGGGGCGGAAGTGGCAAGACCCAGAGCAACAGGAAATGACTTAGGGAAAGTCCCAACCACGGCCCCCCAGCCCCTTGCCTGTAAACACCCCACCCCCACCCTGCGGGCTGGGGAAGGGCTTGTGGGGCCCTCTCAACCGACTTCCCCTTGCAGAACCTAGCGGGTGCCGCGGCTCCACACGGGGCCTCCATCGCCGCCAGCGAGCCATGTTCCAGGCTGCAGGAGCCACCCAGGCCACCCCCTCCCACGTAGGTGCTCAGCTGGGTGGGAGGGCACTCCATTCCCGCAGGTGTCTGGCCTGAGGGTAAAGGCGTGCCGAACTGGCGTGTTTGCCTGTCTCCCTTCCCCTCCTCCTGAGTGTCCCTGGGATGTGGGCTGGTGATGGTCTGGGGCCCTCCTCAGCTGACCCTGCCCCGCCTGCCCTCTCCCTCAGGAAGCCAAAGGTGGCAGTGGCAGCAGCGCGGTTCAGCGCTCCAAGGTAGGGCCCTGAGGCTGGGGTGTGCGGGAGGGCGGGCTGGTCGCGGGTCAGGCCCCTGATGGGGTCTCTCCCGGAACAGTCCTTCAGCCTTCGCGCCCAGGTGAAGGAGACCTGCGCTGCCTGCCAGAAGACCGTGTACCCCATGGAGCGGCTGGTGGCCGACAAGCTTATTTTCCACAACTCTTGCTTCTGCTGCAAGCACTGCCACACCAAGCTCAGGTGCGCCCTTCCCCTACCCCCGCCCTGGCCTTCCTGACCTGACCCGACCCGACCCGACCCGACCCGACCTGACCGCAGCTGTTCTGCTTCTACAGCCTGGGCAGCTACGCGGCGCTGCACGGGGAATTTTACTGCAAACCCCACTTTCAGCAGCTGTTTAAGAGCAAAGGCAACTACGACGAAGGCTTCGGCCGGAAGCAGCACAAGGAGCTCTGGGCCCACAAGGAGGTGGACCCCGGCACCAAGACAGCCTGAGGCCCCTCTCACCGTCCACTCCCTCCTTCCTCCGTCGAGGGCCTGGAGCAGGCAGCGGGCAGGGTGGGAGAGAGGTTGGACCGGGCCCCGGCGGGGGCAGGTGGGAAGGGGATGAGGCCGTCTTGCTCGGTCAGAGGGTCTTGGGGGCAGGGCTCTGCCGCGGGATTCCCTCCTTCTCCCTCAGTGGGTGGGGGGGTTAGGGAACCAGGACTGGGCTTTGCTCACCAGCCCGCTTCCTGCTGCTTCCAGCCTACCCCACCTCACCCCACGGCCCCCTGGGAAGGCTCCCCAACCCAGCTTCCCTATCTAGGTGCCTTTTCTCCAGCAAGGAGTCAGCATGCCCCCCTCAGGGTCCCAAGCTCCCTCACTGCCACCCAGGGCCCTGTGTGGCCCCCACATCTCCCCATCTACCTCTGCCCTTAGCCTGGTCCTGAGCCATGGAGACTGCAGGAAGGTGAGCCAGGGTGCCCCCTGCTGGGTCTCTCCAAATGCCCACCAGGACCCAGTGGGGGAGGGGAGGGAAAGTGGAATAACCCCGCCCTCCCCCCACCCCCCACCCCCACCCCTACCCCCAAGGCGAGGCAGGGCATGCCCATTAGGGCTTGGGACCATCCCACACCACGGAAGCAGCAGAAGCTAAAGCACCGGCCAGGCTGAGAGCCACAGAGACTGGTGGGGAGCTGGCAGGGTCACGTTCCCCTCTTCTTCCATTTCTGCCGGTTTTGACTGTTGTAATCAACCCTGTTTTAAACACGTTTCAACAGATCCTGACTCTGTATTATGTGGCCTGATGGGGGGTTTGTGGCAGGAACAGAGTCACCACACAGAAGTGAAGGGGGACAGGGTCAGCCCAAAGCACCCCTGGCCTTGATTGGTGGTGGGGGGCTAGTGGTGATGGGTGTCAGGGGAATGAACACTGGGCAGCCTGAGAAAAGGGGGTGCGCTTCCCAGCCAGGTCTTCATGCTGTCAAACCCAGAGTGTCTGATGACTGAACTCCACTTTGCCCCTCAGTCTGTGTTGCTTAAGCTCAGGCCGTCAGTGGGTAATGGTGCTGCGCCTTGCTGCGCTTCCGTATGTTGGGGTACAAGACAGAATCCTTTTGCTGAGTCCTCGCCTGAGCCCCCTTTGCCCTGGAATTCAGGAAGGCATGGTGGGAACCAGCAGATCCAGCAATTTGTATCAAAGGTCTCCTAGTCTCTGTGCCCTTTCCCCATCTGTCCTCTTCCTCCTGCTTTCTCAAGCTCCAGGGAAGGGGGCAGCCGTGGTCACCGTCCCAAGCAGTCTAAGGAGAAACAGCTCACCTGCTCTTCTGAGGGGACAACAGTTTACAACAGAGCAAACAAGGCAAGCTTGGAGGATCTAAGATCCCCCCCTGCCCCCACCCCCACCCCCACCCCCACCCCCACCCCAGCAGAATACAGGCAGGATGTCTGGCTTGTCCTGCCCCAGACCCAACCATCCTGATTTCCCCCAACTGCCTGTGGACTCTGTGAATTGGTGGAACAAGAGGGCAGACTCCTGGGGGATTTGCTACATCCACCCCATATACGTCCTTAAGGTCCTAAGTGACCTTATGCCCATAGCACAGGGCAGGGAGCTGGGCCTCAAACTCCGATAGCAGGTGGGCAGGCCACTGTGCTATGTTGCCCCTGGAAATGGCAGAGCTAACAGCAAGCAGAGTTGGCACCCCGAGCCTGGGTCCTCAGAGCGTGAGGAGGGCTGCTGAGAGCCTCACTCGGGGCAGGTCCAACGTCTGCACCAGAGGCCTCAGATGGGGACAAGGATGGTCTTTCTCTGCTCCGAGCTAAGCAACAGCAGCAGATAGCCCTGAGGGAGCTATCAGAAAGGTGGCTCCTGGAGGTGCCCGATCCCTGCCCTGCAAGGATACGACTCAGGTGAGTCCTTCCCTGGGCTGGCAAGACCAGTGGATGCCACAAAGGTCCCAGAAACTGAGCCACATTGAAACTCGGGTCAGGTGAGCTGACAGTGCCACCTCAGTGAGTCAGCTGTGGTAGAACCACCCTCGGCAGAGCTCCGAGGAAGGTGGGGAAGAGAGGGAGCCACTTCTGAGCTAGCAGTGGTACCAGCCAAGTCGCACCATCCCAGGACCCCTCTTGGAGTCATTTCAAGTTCTCATCTGCTAAGGGAGGCAAGCTTGTTGCCAGGCGCCATACCCAGCTTCTCCCAGGTAAACACCTATTCCCTCCACGCCCCCCCAACCAAAAGCACTGCCACAGGACCCCTTGGGTATAAATGATCCCTTTTATTGTAAGTAATGCACGACACTGGCCTGGCTTTGCACTGCAAGCCCTCGGTCAAGATATAGTCAAAATAACTATGGCTGCAGGTTCTTCTGCACGATCCACAATTCAGACACAGACACAGAGCTGGGGTGTGGGCAGGAGGGGCAGGAGGGTGGTGGAGTGTGGACTGTCCCCAGCCCTGGCCTCTCCGTGTCGGGCTGGCCAAGGCTGACATACCCCACGGACTGATGAGCAAGTGGTGGCAGGCCCTTCCCACAGCCAGCCTGGGGCTGCTAGGAGACGGCCCTTCAGATCCTTTGGGCCAGGCCATCTTAGGCCCCACAACTTTTCATCTAGATTATTTAATAAAAAAACAATAAATTAAAATTAAGCAACAGCTTGGTCCTGAGGATGCTGAGCCAGCATGTCCACAGTTTTTGGCACACAAAAAATCAGGGTCGTGGTTTTTTGGAGTGTAGGATTTGTTGGCTTGTTCGCAAATTCATTTTTAAAAACATTCCCTGTGCGGCAAGACCCCGGGGGGGTGGGGCTCTGTGAGAGCCTGAACCTGGGACACAGAGTCGTCTCATCTTGTCGGCACCGGCACCACGCCGTTTCCTGGTGGGGGTCAGGGACTGGGAGCGGGGGTGTGGGCCCAAGAAGAGTGCTACAGCCATCAGGACGGGGTCGTGGAGAGGCCGAGCTGCCGCTCGGCAGCTTTGGTCGAGGCAAGGGGCCAGTCCCCACCCTGGGCAAGAGCCAAGGTGGAGGCAGGAGCACATGCTCAGTGTCTTCAGAGCGCCCGCCTGGGGGTGCCTGACAGAGACCCCTGGGGGAAAAGGATGGAAACAGAGGGGCCCAGGCCCAACTGGCACCGTGCAACACACATTCCTGCAAAACCAGCTGCTTTCATTTTCTCTTCTCTCTCTTGAGGCGTCCATCACCTGTAACAGTCTAGAATTGATATATATAAAAACCATCAAATATGATCTGAGATATAAATTAACAAGTACAAGGCCTCACATTACATGATGTGAAAAGGCTAAAAACAGCGATAGAAACTACATTCATAAAAGTGCATCGTCAACATACAACGAAGGCTTTGGCTTGTTCTGGTGCCCGTGGGGAAGTGGGCAAGGCTGGCAATGAGCTGCCTGGCGCTAATCCCCAGCTCCTTGGAGACACCCATCCCTGGGCACTGGCTTTTTTTTTTTTTTTTCCTTTAATGACAACTCCCAAGGAAACTGGGTGTTGGAGAGGGAGGAGCTCTAGCAATAGGCACATTTTTGGAGGGGAGGGGCCGGAAGAAAGGACCAGCGCCCAGGCTGAGGTAAATAAGGCCAACTCTAAGCTGCTTGGAGATACTGGCTCCCTGACCCCTGCTGCCATTCCTCCCCCATAGGAGCAACAAGGGAAAGAGGCTGAGACCTCATGGGGATGAGCAAGGCTGGCCAAGGAGGAACAGAGCTTTGCGGTTTTGGACACAGCTGGTGGCATCAGAGAGAGCTCTGGCCTAGCAGGTCGTAACCCGCAGACAGCCTGATACGGCTCCCCTGGCTGCCCTGAACGGCCCGCTCGGTCGCCAGCTGGCTCAGATGCCTTCACTGCGTTGTCCATCTTCCTCTCTGCCCCAGGAGGGGAACAGGTGCCAGGCCAGGCGCACAAAGGCCACGACCTTCAGCTCTTTCCAATCTGGCCCAAGGCCCAAGCCCAGAGCAGGGGTACTCGGAGCCCAGAGGGCACACGAAGTCTCCAGTTTAGAAACTGGGTACAGCATAAGAGTGACTCCAACTTGTAAAACAGAGACAATTGCATTGACAAAACTGGGTCTCCCTCTCAGTGGGGGCAGTTCCACATCTCAGGCCCCTGCTTGAGGGTGGGAGGGGGTCAGGGTCATGGGGGCAGGCAGGACAGGCTCCTCCTTCCCTGAATAAGGCAGCATAACATTTGCTTCATTCATCTTTGGTAAAGGAAAGGGACTGGCAAAGCTGGCCTGGGGCTCCAGGGGGGAGCGCAGCCCAGGCCTCCGCTTTCCATTGGCTGCGGGATGCTGGGCTTTACCTCAGGCTTGGGTGGGCTCATCCAGCCCAGAGATGCCCTGGTGGTCTCCAGACATGGGGAGAAGAAACAAAATAACACTCTGAATGAAAGTAACACTATTCAGACCCTCGTGTCCATCCTGTGCCCCCAGACTCCCTGGGGTCTGGTGCTGACTGCGGTGTCAGGACACAGTGCCGAGGGTGGGGCCCACGGCGCCTCGCACACTGTTGCTAGCCCCTTCCCCTCCAGGCTGAGCTTAGGACGCTGGAGCTTCAGGTCTGGCAGGCTGGGGGCTCCCAGTCCGTGAGGCTGCAGCCACCCTACCTGGCTCTGGGCCCCAGCAGCAGAAGGGCACAGACAACGCTGGCTGGACTGCAGCTCCGTGGTCCACAGCCTTGCCTGGGAGAAGCAGCAATTTTGCTGAGCCCCAGAGCAGCCCGTCACCCATGCAGCAGGGGGCGGCCAGCAACAGCGTGGCCTTGAGAGCTCAGTACACGAGCTGTGCAAAGTGGTGTGTGAGCAGCTCCTCGGCCGAAGGTCTCTGGCGGGCCTCCACAAAAATGCGCCTCAGGAAGTCCCGGCCGTGCTCAGAGATGTGGGAGGGCAGCTGAGGATTAGTGGGCTGGGTGGCAATCTTGAAAATGGCGGCCATGGCTTCATACTCTGCCCAAGGTGGTTTCTCTGTCAGCATCTCCACCACAGTGCAGCCCAGGCTCCTGGAGAGAGAACCCCAGTGTCACCCCCTCAACCTGCCCCAGGCTCCCAGCTGCCCTGCCCACTGTTGTGAAAGGAGGTGCCCTTCCCAGAACACACTGAGACAGGATAGGCCAAGCTGACGGCTGACACCCCTGTAGAGGGTCCCCAAGGCCAGAAGAGGCTTCAAAGCCCCATCAGCTTCGTCCACGTGGGCTTCATCAACCTACACCCACCCAGGTGCTTCCTGACATTGGGGAAGAGAACCACTTTAGCATGTTCAGAAAGAGCTCTGAGGTCATGGTATTAGTTCCTGTTGCTGCTGTAACAAATTACCACGAACCTAGTGGCATAAATTTATTATCATTTTGGAGGTCGGCAGTCTAAAATGAGTCTCACTGGGCTAAAGTCAACGTATCAGTGGGATGGTTTCTTCTGGAGGCTCTGAGAGGAGAATCCATTACCCTGCCTTTTCCAGCTACTAGAGGCTGCCTGCATTCCTTGGTTCATGGCCCCTGCCTTGCGTCACTCCAACCTCTTGTTTCCTTTGTCACCTTTTACTGCTCACTCTGATATCCTGCCTTTCTTTTATAAGGACCTTTGTGCTTATACTGAGCCCATCTGGATAATCCAGGATCATCTCCCCATCTCAAAGTTCTTAAATTAATCTGCAAAGGCCTTACTGTCATATAAGGTAACATTTACAGGTAACATTTACTAATCCCTTTGGCATTAGTATGTGGACATCTTCAGGGACCATTATTCATCCCACCACAGTAACATTCTAAGAGGAAGTGATGCTCTCACAACTTTCAGGCCCTTTCAGAGTATGGACATGAAGTTAGGTAGAGCAGGTGCAAGCCACCTGAGCACTAGGAGGGAGTGGAAGCCTGCTGCTGTTTAGAGAGAGATCCAGGCCCTCAGACTGGATCCTAGTTCTTTCAGGGATTTAGCAAACATCAGGGATGTTTTCCATGGCCAAGTTCTCAGTGATAACAAAACAGTTGCTATTCAGAGTTAAAACACAGCGAATCTGCTGTATGTACTGCTGCAGGCACCACCACCTCTGCCCACATGGAGCCTACAACCTGGCCTCGCTGGCCAGAGGTGAGTTCTCACTCCCTCCTGCCACACTGCAAAGCCCCCAAGCCTCATTCCTAAGTTGGAGCCACTACAGCCCAGACAGGGAGATGGGGTCCCAGCACGTCCCCAGTGCTCACCACACGTCTGCCTTCCTTCCGTAGCCCTCACCGCTGATCACCTCAGGGCTCATCCAGTAGGGTGTGCCAGTGACTGAGCGCATGCCCGTGCCTGACATGCAGATGGTCTGCAGGCGCTTGCTGGCCCCGAAGTCCCCCAGCTTCACATTCCCAGCAGAGTCTCGGAGGATGTTGGCTCCTAAGGCATGAAAGGGCAGAGGCTGCAACCCTGGACCCCTGGGCACTTTCCACCATCCTCCCTCTGTCTCCCTCCCAGGTCAAAGGGCTGCTGGGGAGGATGGGGGGCTACCACGAATTAGACATGAACTGCACAGAACAAACAGGCTAGTGACGGGAAGCCTCAGCCCTACAGCACCAACCGTCATCACCATGGCCGACATCTGCAGAGCACACTTCACAGTATTTTCCCAAATTGCTCAACTGATATTCATGCCAATCCCCCAAGGAAGCAATGAGGGTTCCACTTTTCAGAAAGTTCAAAATGACCCGGTCCAAAGTTCCCAGGTAACTAGGTCACGGGGACCACACAGCCGCCCATGCTTACCCTTGATGTCCCGGTGAACAATCATGTTACTGTGCAGGTAGGACATGCCCTCCAGGATCTGCCGGGTGTATTTTCGGGTCACACTCTCTGTCAGAGCTCCGTAGGCCTTCAACTGGTCTTTCACTGAGCCCTAAAGCCACAGGAGTCAGAGGGAGTCACTGCAGGAAGGTGTTGGGAAGGGGCAAGGCTACTTCCAGCCCCTAGCATTTGGCAAAGGAGTGATTCTTCCGATCCCCATTTGTGATGTGCCAGGCACTTTGCTAGGGGCTGTCAGGCAGCTTGGAGAAAAGTCTGAGACAGTCCTTTCCTCAAGCAACGGATGACCCAAATCCAGAAGGGAGGTCTGTCTACTCCAGGTAAAAGCGCTACTTACTGGACAGTGCCACTGCCCTGTAAGCCTCAGGTTAGGGTGGCCTGGGACTCTTCTCACCCCGCACCATCACTGCAGCCAGACGCAGGGCCTGCTGACTCCTAGTCCTGCCACTGCCTCACTTTCCCCCCTGAGCCTCTGGAGTCTCAGGTAATCAGACCCATGTCAAAGGGACCCCTCCTCCACAGCCCCCAGCCCCAGCAGAGGTCCTCTCCTGTGTGTCCCACATGCATCTGGGGAACATACCCCCGGCATGTACTCCATGAAGATGGTCAGAGTCTTCTCGGCACGGTCCCGCAGGCAGCCATAGTACTGCACTATGCGCTCGTGCTGCAAGTTCTTCAGCAACTGGATCTCGCACTCCAGTGCACTCACCTCCTAGGGGAGAGGCCTAGTTGTCACCTAGGCTTTCAGGGCCCTGGTTCCACCTGCCTAGGATCAGCTCAGCTTGCCCTAGTCAGTAGCCTCAGAGGAGTCTGTCTGCCTTGGGAACTTCAGCTGGAGAAAAGGGGGGACTCTCAACTGTTTGGCCCTTGTCCACAATGCTGGCTAAGCCTTGGGATGGTGGCATTCCCAGGCTGGAAGACAGCAGACAGTGGGGTGGGAGACGGGTTTGTGGGTGCAACTCAGCAGTTTAGATAACTGCTGTATTTGTCCACTCAAACTGGAATGAAGGTCACATCCAAAGCTAAGCTCCAAAGACAGGCTCCTTCCTGGTCTGAGAGCTGGGAGAGAGAGGCATCTGTTTGGTGAGGGTAGGGCAGGTACTGCTCTTTGTAGCACTGCCCATCACCTCCCAGTTTGGGTTGCTTGGTACTTTGGCACCAACTCAGTTCCTCATACCCAATCTCTCCCCTGGGCCAGGGTCAACAGCAAGGGAGCCTGGGAGGAAGAATGATGGGAGAAGCAACCTGTAGCATCTCGAGCAATCTGTGCAACGAGACAGGTATTTTCTTGAGAGGGAGGAACTGGACGTCAGACCATGGGGAAGGCAGTACCTTGCTTGTCTCAGGACTGTCTGGGTCAAACTGGACCTGCTTGGAAGCAAGTTCTCGTCCTGTGTCCACATCATAGCACAAATAGACCCTGCCAAAGGCACCCTGGCCCAGGAGCTTCCCCCGGCGCCAATTGATGGGGGCACTGGGAGCTACAGGAGAACAGAAGGAAAGAGCATTAGAGTTCGTGCACTTAGTTACCGATATCCTGCCTCATCCTACAGAGGCCCGAGCTGCCCCCTCACCCGGCATCATCACATGTCTCAGCATAGCATCTCCACACCCATCTGGAACAGGCTCAGTGCCCTGGTCAATCAGACCTTAAGGCCCAAGGCCTGAGAAGCAGAGGATTGGCTAAAATAGTGGTTAAATGTTCATGTGAATTGATTAAATACCTTCATACTTCCAAGGCCCCCAAATATCTCATATCTCATTATGGATCTCATTAGGGATTAAGGAGACTGCTCTTCAGTTTAAACATGGAAAAACTAAAGGCCAGAGAGAAGTGGCTTGTCACACAACAGTGGAGTGAGGACTAAGGTCCAGGGGATCTGCTGCCCACCCTCGGGCTCTTCCACTGGGTGCGGATGGGCCAGAGCTGCCAACTGCTGAGCCGAACAGCCCCAGTGGACCCGCTGGCCTCCCGCCCTGCAGTTGGTCTGAGCATCCCCTGGGCAGCCTCCACCTGGCCAGGGCCCACTCCTCACACTTGGTTGGCACGTTCCTCTCCTGCACAGAGAGGGCGTTCTCACTGTCCGCACTCCGCAGGCGCCCTCGGGGGTCCAGGTACTGCACTGCCAGGCCCATGTTCTCGCCATTTGTGCTCAGGGAGCGGCTGGAGGGCACCAGGGTGAACAGGTTGCCTTGATGACGTCGTATTCGGGGAAATGTTCTTCTGCCTGAAGGGTTGCAGGGGCCAGAATAGAGCAAGTCAGACCCCTGGCCACAGGCTGAATGTGCAAACCAGGCCATAACAGCAGCTCCAGTTGGGCGAGCTCTCTAGAACCTATCTGCCCTCCCACCTGACTCGTGCCAGAATGGCTAATGTCTCAAGCATCCTGAGAATCAGGACAAAAGCAGGAATTAGCAAGCAGCCAGATGGTTTAGGGAAACCTAGCCAAAGCGAAAGCATAGGGCTGGCCCCTATGTCCTACATCACTCGCAGGGCCAATCCACGGCTGATCTATTTTCCTTGGCATCCTAACCCTAAACCTCTGAGGAAGCTCCATTCCGTTTGCTGCGTGAGGCAGAAGGGGGCGTTGGAGAGCTGACGCCCTGGAGCACGCTGTGCACTCAGACAAAGGACAGAGTTGCTAGAGGCAGCATCAGTCTACAAATACCAGCCTCCCTCTTTTTTTTTTTTTTTTTTTTTTTTTAACCCTGACTCTACTGCCTCAAGCCTGGGCACAGTTCCTCAGGAATAAAGGAAACATGGGGCCTGGAGTGCTTGGGCCACCCGCTCCAGTGGCTTTTCCTGGAGGAGCTTTAACCACATCCCTTCTGATGTGGCCAGCAGGGGGCAGGGTGGAGGCGCACTCACCATCATTGTAGTCCTTGTGGTGCACGGACACGTGGTAGCGCCGGGGGTAGGTTCCACCTTTGACCCCTTTGTCATAGAGCTGAGTTTCCCGATCTGAGTAGGAGAGAGGAATCACTGGCTTCTCGACAGGCCAATGTTAGTGATCCATTTAAGCCTCTAGGTCACCTGAGACCTCAGAGCAGCAAGCCCTGGCCTCTCTTCCCAGCTCAGCCATCAAAAAGCAGACTGCCTGCAGCCCCACCCGGACACCCCGCAGTGCTCACCCAGGCTCTGGAGAACTCACCCGAGAATTCCTGTCTGTTGTCTGGGAAGCTCTGGGCTCGGGACATTCGTGATTTCCGGAAGGATGGGCTAGAAAAACAAAATGAATCACAAAGTAGACTTCAGGGTACCTCCAAAGCAGCTCAACAGGGCAGAAGGCAGGATACTCACACAGACTGCTTCTCCTAGCTCCTTCCCACACATGTCATTGCATGGTAGGAAGCAGAGTTGGAGAGAAACAGCCCTTTCCTCAGCCTACTACTTTCTCTCCACTAGTCTGAGGCCCACATCTGACGGGGTCCTGAATAATGAAGCCCTCCAGTGCTACCGACCTCCACCCTGGCTGCACAGCGCTTTATCTTACCCTTTCCTCCCACCTTGGTGACAAGGGAAGAGCTGCACAAAGTCCCTTGCCCAGCGCAGTAATAAAGATAGCAACAGCATCATCCTTTCAGACTAATCACCACCGTCCCATTTTAGAGACGTGGAAAACAGGAATAGAGAGGTTAAAGGGCTTGTCCAAAACTATTCAACTAATATTTGGTGGAGCTGGGTCTATATGGCTCCAGATCCCGTGAAGGGAAGATGAAAGCTCTGACCTTAGGTTACGCTGGCCCTCAAGGAAGTAAAGTCCAGGTCACTGAGTCTGACTCCCAAGGAGAAGAAAACAAAGCATTGGAGGGACAGAGGAAAAATTCAAGAATCAAGTGAGTTATCTTTCCCAGCATCCACCTGAACGGTTCTTTCCCTCATGTGAGAGTGCCTTTTGAAAAGGTCATAGGTCAGAAACTCTCAAGGCAGTGATGCAGGGGCTGTCCCCTACTTCCCAACTGCTAGACCTTCTGTGGTCCTGTCCCGCAGCTCCCCTCCCCCACCAGCGTGGCCACAAAGCTTAGAAGAGAGTTCAAAGCCAGAGTCAGTTCCTGTCCTGGCAGAGCTCTCAGGTTGCGGCAGCAACTCTGGCACTTTCACCTGTGCCTTCTTACTTTTTTTTTTTTGTTTTTTTGCGGTACACGGGCCTCTCACTGTTGTGGCCTCTCCCGTTGCGGAGCACAGGCTCCGGACGCGCAGGCTCAGCGGCCATGGCTCACAGGCCCAGCCGCTCCACGGCATGTGGGATCTTCCCGGACTGGGGCACGAACCCGTGACCCCTGCATCGGCAGGCGGACTCTCAACCACTGCGCCACCAGGGAAGCCCTGCCTTCTTACTCTTTTGGTTGGAAAGCAAGCCTAAAATAAGGCTGCAGATTGGATGCCAATAAGCAACTGTGACTGTTCTATGATACCTAGAGGGGAGACCACACTCAGCAGCTCACAGGTCTGTTAGGAGAGACACGGTACAAATCCGGCCATGGTCACAAGGTGATTACCCCTGTGAGCAATTAATCAGTTACAGAAAGAAAAGAAAATCCCCAGAACTGTTCCTTAGCCTCTGACCACAGTCCTAAGTCCAGCCAGACGTGGTCAAAATGTGCTCTTGAGCATAATAAGGTCAAGGAGAGAGACTGGCTACATCAATGATAGATATGACAAAGCCACCAATGATAGGTGGCCAATGATAGGTGCCAAAGCCACCTCCAAACACCCACCCCGCTGACGGGCAAACCAGCTCCACAGAACCATGTGGTGTGTAAAGGATGACGCTTGTTGCCTCCCAAAGTGTAAGAACAAGATTACACACCAAGCATGCAGTGTGGTAAGCTAGGCAGTCTGAATATCTTGTTTTCTGGTTTTTATATCCCAGTTTCTTATTCCACCAGAAAGACTTGGAGAAAAAAAAAGAAAGTAAACCCAAAGGTGATAATTCAGTTTTGTCCCCCAAGCATTGAAGGTCGTCCAGATCTCAGCAATGAGGCTAAGGGTACAAGGGCAGCATGTGTTATGTGGGAAGTCAAAACATGTAAAGTGCTTGGAACAACAGAGCAAGCATTTAATACATGTGAGCTGCTATTATAACCTACTACATTCATCTAATTATACAAACATAACATTCTCCCTGTTTGGAAAATTAAGGAGAGGGCTAGGAGTGCTAGCGAGAGGTTTCTTTCCCAGAAGCATGACGTTTTAACCATGGGCCTGCAGACCATTGTGTAGTTCAGGGACACACACACTAGCTGACTCCATTTCCTCAGCTCATCAGTTCCAAAAATGCCTATGCACTAACTCCCGAACCAGCCACAGTCTCATACCTGTCTGCAGACCTGTCCAAGGACTGGCAGCTTCCTGACAAGGAATTTTCAGCACTGCTCAGGGGATCCAGCATCTGCAAGGCAAGTCATACAATAAAACCCCAGCCCCAATCCCAGCCAGGTGACCCAGCCAAGGCCAGCAAATGGTCCTTTTCCTTTTCCAAAATTTGAAGGTGCCCTTTCTCCGCCAGGGCAGTGGGAAGAATGGTTAGGAAGGTACCATTCTCCCCCGCAGTCTGAAAGGCAAGTTTCCAGGAGTGAGAAAAATGCCTGGCTGGCATCCCAAGGAGCTCTGCCAGGAGAGCAAAGCAGAGACGCTGCTTCTCTTGTTGACATTTTCTTGGCTTGTGAATGCTGGAGCCTGGTGCTGGAGATGGTCCTACCCTGCAGAGGCTTCCAGTGCATTTGGGTGGGACCATAATGCTTCTGTTTACACTCCACAATTTATAATTTACAATTCATAATTTTATTGCCCTCATTTCACAGACAAGCCACTGCAGGTCTAGAAAGGTTAGGAGAATTGTCTGAAGTCATGAAACTAGTTAGTACACAGCTGACACAGAACAAAAATTTCCCAGTTCCTGGTTCTCCTGCACAGCCAGTAAGTATCTATGTAAGTTAAAATGTTTCTCTGGCCCTTGGTCAGATGCAGTAACAAAAAGCCTTCAGATTAGCTTTTTCTCCAACTAATCTCCCCTTCATTTTGCCTATGGGGGGTATTCACTATCAGAGAATTTATTATTTGAGATCCAAAGTTAAACATTACATAGGGAAGCAGAGTATCAGAACCATGAAAATTCATGAACAACTTCCATAAAATTGGTTTCCATCTCAAATTATCTCTTCCCATTTAATGCTGGAGTCCACCTCACCCATATTGTCACTCATACATTGTCATATATGATTTTTAAACTGCCGATCAAGGCAAATTAATTGAAAAGTAAAATCCCAAAAATCTTGCTAAGGATATAGGATTTCCCCAAGAGGATAAAACCAACATGGGAAAGAATTGCTCCCAAACCATTAAGTACATATTTGGCGAAGTTAGATCAGATAACAGAAGAAGAGAGAATGAGTAAGTATAACAACATGACAGGTGTGATGAAGGCGGAAGAATACCAAAGGTTCAAGAGAGGCCTGTGGGAAATACACTGAACCCCGTGAAGGCTTCTGTAAAAAAAAAAAGGAGCCTCTTTAGGACAGTGCTGCAGAAGTCAAAGAGGAAGTGAAGGAAGTTATGTTGTGCTAGTAAAATTTTTGTTAGAAAAATTAAGCCAAAAAAGTTAGCCTGAATCATGCTTTGTTCATTCTAAAAATTAGCAAATAGATGCAACTATTACTCAAATCTGATTAAAGAAAAAACAAAATAAAGTTATCTTAGTTTCATTTTTCAAGAAAGTCCCAGTTGGATACTCTTTCACTATATACTATGCTGTTTTGGTCTCTGTTAAGTGGATTTATCTTGAATGGCCCATCAGCAGCAGCAATTCTCTTTAGCTAAAGAGGCAGGCACTGGGGAAGGACCTAGGCATTCTCCTGCTTCCTTGGCCTCTTTCTAAAAGTCTATCCTCACTACAAGTCTAATACTCCCATGCCTTCCAGGGCCAGGCAGGTAAAGAAGTAAAAGGACCAGGATATAGGACCATGGGGAGGGATAGAGAGCAAAGGCAATCAAACTCATTAGCAAAGTCACCCCTAGTACAGCTGATGTCTGGAAGCACTCTGGTTAGAGAAAATGGAAAGGATGGTCAGTAAGATATCCAAGAAGGGACTCTGCAGCTAAAAGCACTCTAGGTCACTGTTCTAAACATAAATTTATCTGGAAGACAGGACTGTAGAAGAGAGAAGAGGCAGTGTAAAAATGCTTCTCATAGCCTATATAGTTTGAACAACGCTACACAGAGATTAGCTATTGAGGGGAAAGAACAGTTTTAAGAATCAGTTTTAGGAAAAAGAAGTTATAAGAATCAGGTTTTTTGGTAAAATCCCCCATGTGATGGCGCTGGCCTTCTACTGGATGCTTTTACCCTTAAGAAATTTCCTCTTTCAAGATCAAATCCCAAAAGTTTATAAGACAGATCTTTTTCTTGCAATCAAAGCAAGCTCACTGAAACAACTTCAGAATGAAGCCAGAGATCTCATTCTTGCTGAATTCACTAAGCCAAAGTGCCATTTTCATCAAGTGGGCCACAAGTTTAAAAAGCTAGCCATTAAAATGGGTAAGCCATTGTGGTAGACACACCCTAGGATGTCCCCACTCCACCCCACCCCAGTAAGTCAAAAGCCTTGCCTAGCCCCCGCCCCTTGAGTATAGGTAGAACTTGTAATTTGCTTCTAGTCAATAGACTAGCAAAGAGGATGGGATATTCATTCCCATAATTGTGTTGCATTATATAAGACTTTATCTTTTTTTAAATTTAATTAATTAATTTTATTTATTTTTATCTATTTTATTTATTTATTTATTTATTTTTGGCTGCATTGGATTTTCATTGCTGCGTGCGGGCTTTCTCTAGTTGCAGTGAGCGGGGGCTACCCTTTTGTTGCAGTGTGCAGGCTTCTCACTGCAGTGGCTTCTCTGGCTGCAGAGCACAGGCTCTAGGCGTGTGGGCTTCAGTAGTTGTGGCACACGGGCTCAGTAGTTGTGGCTCCCGGGCTCCAGAGCGCAGGCTCAGTAGCTGTGGCTCATGGGCTTAGTTGCTCCGCAGCATGTGGGATCTTTCCGGACCAGGGCTCAAACCCGAGTCCCCTGCATTGGCAGGCGGATTCTTAACCACTGTGCCACCAAGGAAGCCCAAGACTTCATCTTTGCATACTAGAGCAAGAGATTCTTCTGCTGGCCTTGAAGAAGCTACCATATTCTGAGAGGGCCACATGGCAAGGAACTGCAAGTGGCTTCTAGGGCTCAGAGTGGCCCCTGGCCGACAGCCAGCAAGAAAACAGGGACCACAGTGCTACAACCACAAGAAATTGAATTCTGCCAACCACCATGTGAACCTGGAAGGGAACCCCAAGCTTCAGAAAGAAATGCAGCCTGGCTGACACTTGACTGCAGCCTTGTGTGACCCTGAGTGGAGAACCCAGCTAAGTCATGCCTGGATTCTGGGCCCAAGGAAACTGTAAAATAATAAATGTCTGCTGTTTAAAGCTGCTAAGTTTGTGGTTGTTTTATTTAGCCACAGGTAACTAATACAGCTGTCTACTATCATAAAAGTCCACCCAAAGGAGCCAGTCCTACTTTGGACTGGTATACTCGTTACCTTTCATTAAGAAATAGCAAAACTAAAATCTGGTTGAAAAGCAAAATAAAATCTGTCTGTTTAGGACTGGTCACATGTTAAAACTCTGCTGAAATGACAGGTCGTTGTAAGGAAGTATACAAACAGCGGAGTGGTGTTCTGCAGGGAGACCAGTGAGAGGACCACGGAAGAGGAAAAATCTGTCAAATGCATATCCAGCACCAAGGAGGCCAGGTAGCTTAGATTCTGTCTTTGGTAGGAATTGATATTTGGCCCCTAGAAAGGAAAAATTCATATTTGGGCAGGCCTGGTTTACAAAAAAGCTACTGGATAGGACTCAAGTCCCTCACCTCCACACCATGCCCACAGAGGACTTCCCCTGCTAAGCGTGGTCTGACACGTCCCAAGACATACCCCAGCCCCAAAACCCCCATCCCCAGACTATACTCACGCACTGCTCGCTGGTCTCTGGGATGAACTCCCCCTCGCTGTTGATGCTGGTGTAGGACCCCTGTCGGGCAATCCGCTGCTGCCGCTCAGGCACGTAGCCAGGGGGAGGCGAGCTTCGGCCGGGGTTCTGGGAACCTAGAGCACAGAAACACGACCTTTGACTGCAGAGCCAGGACCTGCAGCCTGAGAGGAGCAGACTTGGGGCCGGCTCAGACCAAGCATCTGCTTGGTGGTGGAGAGCTGGTTTGGCTCTTTGAACATCCTGGAGGAGAGGGAGGGCCTAACAAAGTGCTGAGGTTCAAGGAAACTTCCTGAGCCAGGCAGCTCCTCCCCCTAACCCAAGGACCCCAAGAAGGAAGAAAAATACTTAAGAGAAAAGTTAAAGAATGGTGGGTAGAGCTGCTCTTTGAAAGATAGTCTTTAAGGAGTTTTAAACTATTATTTTCAATGTCCTTCAAGAAACTGACTCCTTCATTCTTCTTCATGAAGTCAGTCGATCAGAACACAAGGATCATGCGGTTTCTAGAGACGCTATTTTAATGAATTCGCCACCGAGAGCACTTGGTGCTCCAATCTCTTGTTGGAGGCATCAACCCATACTGTCTCCAAGAACCACTGACACGATCTCGGGTGGGAAGGCTAACAACCTGAGGCTCTTGGTAGTCTGGCTTCCCCACTTGACTCGAGGGCAGACGCCAGAAACCAAACTGCTCTAAAAACAGGCATAGAATTATGCTGGATTTCCACTTGCAACACCTCACTCACAGGGTAGAGGCTACCAATTCTGAGATAAGGAGGTACCTGAACCATGCCTTTCAAATGATCTCAGACAGCCATGGAGGAAAGAGTCTGTTTGTCCAAGTTTTCTAACCCCTGGTAGAAACTGATGCTACTCAGAGTATACATTTAGGGATGCTATGCCATGAACTAACAGAGCAATGAAATCAGCCAAGGCAATTTTTCTTTTCTTTCTCCGCGCCCTCCAACCCCCTGGCCACCTGCACAACATGCGGGATCTTAGTTCCCCGACCAGGGATCGAACCCTCGCCCCCGCAGAGGAAGCGCAGAGTCTTAACCACTAGACCGCCAGGGAAGTCCTTCTTTTCTTTTTTATACTCTGTTACCTTGTCTTTAATTCTCACAACACTCTTACAGCGGAGGTGCATTATTATCATCCACAGTGTGCAGAAGGGGAAGCCAAGGCCCAAAGTCATGTGGTGTCTTAAGGGTGGTGCTGCATCTAGAAAACAGGCCTTGTGACTCCCAGTATATTTCAGCCAAGGCAATTTTGAGACCACAGTTTATTTCCAAAAGGGGCAGCCATGCTGCTCATACATTCCCCATAAGCAATCCAAATGGGGGGGGGGATCCCACCCATGGGGAAATGTGACAGCCTTTCTGCCAAGAGCAGGAGGGAGGCAAATATGGGGATTTCTTGACAGCACAAGGGAAACACAGTGCCATGTCTCATGCAGCTCAAATTCAGAGTTGTTCTGTCAGTGATCACTTGTGAGTTGGATGCAAGATGCCATCTGGCCAACAGAGGGCTCGTAGGCAATGACTAGATGGAGGTGGGGGAAATCGAACAAGAAAGCTACTCCATTTTTCAGAGGGCCAGATGTCAAAGATCCATGCAGCTGGCCATTTCCCTTGCCACTGTAGCACAAAATGCCAGTGTAACCATGAAAAGAAAGATACTTTTCTTAAGCCCTAGCATGCCCCAAAGCACAGAGCACTTTTTAACACATGGCTTACAAACATTAGCCCAGTGCCTACTTCCCACTTCCGGCTTTGGAAAACATTCTAGTAGCCCACAGGTTCTACGGAAATCCAATCCCTATGTTGGCAACATTTGTCAGCAGCAGAAGCGACCTAAAAAGGTGAGCAAGGTATAGTGAGAAAAGCCTAGGCTTGAAAATTACATAAACAGAGGTTCAAATCAGGCTTTGTCACTCATTAGCTGAATGATTTAAACTCTCACCTAAATTTCCTCCTTTCAAAAATGGGAACAACTATCTACCTCATAACCGTTTTTGGAAATTATAAATGAAATGTGGTAGCACAGGTACACATATACGTGGTAGGAACTCAGTAGAATTCCATTCGTTCCCTTCACTCTGTGTAGCAGATATAATGGGTAAGACAGACTCAAGAGCCATTCTGCCCTCCTAGTGCGCCTTCCAGCACTTCAGAAGTTCATCAGCTAGAAGCTATTCTAAGACCTCCTTTAGGTTCAGCCAGTCAGATGCACTTGTGTGAGATCTGGATGGCTTCCTAATGTTCCTGGGCACAGTCCTAGAAGCCTTGGTTTTTCTGCTGCAGCACTAGCAGAGGCCCCACACCTGATTTCTAGTTTTTCTGATGTCAAGACACAGATGCAGGTATCCCTGTGTAAGTGGTGTGTGGACAGAGCACAGGGGACCTTTGCTTCTGGATCTGGTGGCTTCCTCATTACAGAGGGAAGAAGAGCTCTGCAGTGTGTCTTTAGACTCAGAGTCTGTTTCTCACTCTTCATGATTTTACAAGCCAGAATGTGCATCAAATGCCTTCTTCCTGAAACTAGTCAGAGTGGATTCTGTTCTGTGCAACTGAACCCTGACCAATACATTCTGGAGCGAAAAGGTATTACATATTTGACCTACAACAAACAAAAAATGTCTCTTGTGAGGAACTGATGAGAGAGAAAGAAAAACTCTTACGTATTGATGAAATCCTATACACTGGTCCAAACTACCCCCAGGTAGGCTGAACTACCCTCGATCTGTTACAAGGAGCATCTAGGGTGAGACCTCCCCGGCATAAAAGATCCCTGGCCCCTCAACACCCATTCTCTCCTTCACCGCTGCCACTGAACTCTCCCCTGGTTTTGCAGGTGGGATGGGACTAGCTCACATGAGGCCAGCACTACAGACCCAGGAGGGGCTGGGGGAAAACAGCAAAGGTTTTCTGAGCTTTTATTTCCAGCCAGAGACTTTCACTTTTTCCAATACACATTGCTGCCTGCCGAGAGCCAGCCTTGTTATCTGATGGGCAATGGGCCAGGGGCTATTGTGCACAGGCCCACAGCTTGGGGCAGGAAAGGGAAGTCTCCCCAAACCAATGGCTATCAGAGGAAGCGAATGGAAAAACCAGGAGTTGGCAGAACTGCTCCAGAGCATTTTCAGTTTTGTTTTTATCTTCATTTCAGAAATTAGGGGCTAATTAGACACACAACAGCATCTGAGAACAAGTGACACAGGGACCTGAATAGGACAGGATACTGAACTGTAAGACTCACTGATCCTCACATATTTACCAGCAGGGACAACAGTGAGCCAGACAGCACAAACCAGTGCTATGCAAGACACAGCTCATCCTAGGTCTCAGAAGGCAGGCAGCTTCTCTGGGCCACCCTTCCCTGGCATTCCAGCCTGATCTTGCTCTAGTCTCATCAGGCCACTTATACCAAGGGGCCCCCTCTCAGCACCAGCTGAAGTAAAAGAACATAGTAGTAATCCTGTGCTCAGAAGGCTCTCTTCGGAACAAGGATTTCAGCTGCCAGCTGTCTGCATTCCTCCAGGGCTTGCTGGCTCTCTGCTTGCCTCCTTGATCTGGGGCAACAAAACCCTTACCCTAGGATACGGTTGATTCTTTTGCTCTGTCTTCTAACTCAAAGCTGAAAGCTAGGTTCTCAGACTCTAGCCCTTCTCATAGGAGACTCCTGTCAGGAAGCTGATGCAGTCAGGAAGTTGCCTCCACAGGGAGTTAGTTCTAGGGCTTTGGGTCAGTGTTAATGTGCAGGTCATTGCAAGTACAAAGAGAGAGCTTTTTTTGGCCATCGACTATTTTCTCTAAACCTTATTCTCTCTTTGGGAGCTGATGAGGGGAAGAATCAAATCTTTTTTTCTTCTTCAATATCCTCGCACTGGACCAGGTTGTGCAGAGCAGAGCTCCTCAATATTTTCATCTCGTAAGACCTTGAGAACATCCTGTGTTTCAACTTTCAAAACTCCCATTTTATTTTGAAGTTGTCACCACCACGAAACAGTTTCTGGTCTCATCTAGTATCACAGAAGAATTTTTAGCAAGAAGGAGAAAAAAACCTGTGCAGTGAAGGAAGCTTACCTTTTCGTTTCCATGTATGCGGCCACTACCTTTGCAGTCCTGGTTCCCACTCTTGCATATCTTACCAGGACTGGAGGTTTGCACCGTGTATAGCTCTCTAACTTGTTACTGCCCGGGTGTCACTGTAAGTCATCTCATCCTTTCAACATTCCTTTTCCCTCTGCCTGAGTTTTTCCTCCTCTGTTCTCAGAGGAAGAGGGCTGCCCTCCTCCTTACCAAGGCACTATAAGCCCTCTGCCTGGACTCCCCAGTTCACCCCCAGCAGGAGTCAGCTCCCCTATGGTCCCCTCTTCACCACCTTCAATCTCCTTTTCAGCTGTTTTTGTGCCTCCCTTCATAAACATGCTCAGATCTCTAGCCTAAAAAATATCCTGACCTTATTTCTGCCACTCCTTTAAGCCACTAGCCCACCTCCTTTTTTCTTTTATGGCCAAACCCCTTGAAAGAACTGATTGCCTCTACTCATCAGCTACCCATTCCTTAGTGGGGCAATTGGGCTTGCCCCACTGTGGGATGCAGTGGCAGGACAAGGAGCGAGATGGAATAAGAAGAGAGGCGAAGGACTTAAGATGCACTAGACCAAATGGGAGTCAGGTGTGGCAGGGACAAGTCCTTTAGTTGATGGCTTAAGGGCACCACCCACTGCATTATGGAAGAAATAGTGCTTGAGCTCAGCTTCAAAGGTGATAGAATTTCTACAGGCAAAGACACAAGGAAGGGTAAATTCGTGTAGGGAAATTCCACTTGCCTTGTCTGCAGATCTTCCCACAGGGGTCTCTCTTTTGGGTTAACACATTCCCTAGTAGGTTTTTAAATTTTATTTATTTATTTATTATTTATTTTATTTTATTTTATTTTTAGCAGACTAACTGGCTTGAAAAAAACCTGGAATTCGAGGTATGTACATTATGATGGAAAAAACAAAAGGTGAACAGGATAGCTGGTTTCAAATATCTGAAAAACTGTCATATGAAAGATGTTATCTGTGTTGCTCAAGAGAGCAGTACTAGAGTCAATGCGTAAAGTGAGAGAAGGCAGAATTTCAATTCAAAATACGGATGAACCTCGAATAAAGAGAGCTGTCTAAAATTGGGTTGGGCTTTGTTGCACTTCCTCATTACTGAAAATGTTGCAGTGGGAGCTGAATGACGTGGATGTTTAGTCTTTCACTCATATGCACTGGTAGCACAGGTACATTAATGCTGGCGGAGGAGGAAGGCAGAGAACCCCCTCCTGTAGGTGGGGGGTTGAATCACTAAGGCTTCTCGTTTAACCCCATTTGTATAGCTAGGACTTCTCCTAGTTCCTCATGCTTAAACCTTGACTTCTCTCTTTCTGTTTCCTTCTATTCCAGAAGGCCTTACCCTGTACCAGCACAGCAAGCACTCAGACATTTGTGGATGAAAATGACAAGTTTGTGTCTCTTACTCTTGGTCTGTCCTTTCCAACCTGGCTGGTACCATGTAATGTCTTCTTCCCACCTTCTCTTACTTTCCCTCCTACTTCTCTGGTCACTCCTTTCCTGCGTCCTTTGCAGGCTCGTCCTCCTCTAATGGGCCACTGTCTGGGTTTCTAAGGCTCAGTCCTAGGCCCTCTTCTCTTCTATTTTGTAGTCTGTTTAGAAACTCTCATCTGGGCCCATGGCTTCGACTTGACAATTTCCAATTGTTTCTTCTACCTCTGGTTTTCTCCCCTCTGAGCTAGCGATCTGTATAGTTAGCTGCCCATCTGCTATCACCTCTTGGCTGTCTCTCTCTCTTTTTTTTTTTAAAACACAAATATGTTTATTGGTGAGTCGATAATCATACCAAAATATCCATAATTATACCAATTCAACCTGTCTAAAACCTTAGGTCTGCCCTTCGCAGTGCCTGAAACCAGGCTCTCTTCCAGTCTCTGTCTTGGTGAAAGGCACTGCCAACTATCCAAATCCACAAACCAGTGACTTACGTCCTGCTCTCTCAACACCTGAAAATCCAAGCCAGTACCACAGTGGTTCGTAAACCTTTTGAACTTAGAACCCTTTTCCACTTCTAAAATTTGGGACACCAAAGAGCTTTTATTTATAGGGGTTATATCAATTGATATTTACTGTATTAGAAATAAGGGTCAAAAAATTGTAAAACACAATAATACACAAGTACACATTCCATTAGCCATAGAGCAATGACATTACCTCAGGCAGGTAACCTCTGGAAAATTCCACTATATATATGTGAGAGCCAAATCACGTCTTAGTATTATTATGAAAATAGCTTTGACCTTCCAGATCCTAAAAGGATCTCAGGAACCGCCCCCCACCATGTCCCCAGACCACGAGGCCATGTTCTGTTGGCTTTACCTTCTAAATGCCTCAAATCCACCTGTTCCTTCCTCTCTCCACTACCCTCACGAGCCTAATCCACACTTCTGTCTTCTTTCACCTGGACCACTGCATTAGCTAATACGGTTCTCCCTTGGATCCATGCTTGCCCTGCCTTGATCGGCTCTCCACACTGTATGCAGCTGGAGCAATCTTTTCAAAATACAAATCCGAATATGCCACCCATTCCTCTTCACTTAAAAATCCTAAGGTGTATTTTCACTGCTTTCAACATAAGGATCAAAATCTTCATCACGGTCCCCAAGGCTCGGCCTCCCTCCCCAGCCTCAGCCCATCCTCCTTTCCCTTGTTCTCAGCTCTCCAGCCCTCGGGGCTTCCTTCCGTTTCTCAAACACACCAAACTCCCTCTACCATGAGGCCTCTGCATGGGGAGCTCTCCTGCCTGGAGCTCTCCTCCCTATATCCCCTTTGAGTAACGCCCCTTCATGCTCTGGGTCACAGCCTAAGGCTTCTCTGGCCCCGAAATCAGGTCACATCCTCCTGCTATACGTGCTCACAGAACCACACACCTTCTGGTCGCAGCCTGTAATTATAGATGAATCACATCATGACACGTAAGGTCTGACCTCCCACAGGTGTACAAGGGCCATAGGGACAGAACTGTGTGTTTTTGCTTCCCATGATTCTGGCACACAGCAGATACTCTGGCAATTATTTCTTGAATGAATAAATGAACAAATGAGTAAAAATGCAGTTTGACAGGGAGAGGGATACAATAACAAGACAATGTGATAAGCATTAGAATAGAGATGGGTACAAGGGGTCACTGTTCCCAGTAGCTTTCCACCGCCCACCGAACAAGCCCACGTGTAGTCAAGGGTCCCCAGCCAAGGCAGGCATTCTTTCCCAGCCTTCTCTACTTCTCCAAATATCAGTACACGAGCCAGTCTGAAGGATAAGCGGGATCTCCACCAGCAAATCACTGAAATGCCCTCTCCCCTCATCCTTGCTTATGGAAATCCTCCATAATCTCTAAAAATCCCAGAATGCATTTCCCAGGTCATTCCAGTTAGAAATAATCTCTGCCATTTTCCAGCTTTTAGAAAGGCTGGCAGGCTCTGCCCGCTTCTCTCGTCAAACCCACCACTCCAAACCACCTGGGGTTCTCAGAAGCCACCACCTTCTTCTGTGATCGTGCCTGGCAGATGCCCTTTTCTGTGCCCGGAGTATCTGTCCCTGTGCTCAGTAAATCTTCCTTCATTTGTCAGCTCTGATGTTCCCTCTCTTTAGTGAAACCTTTCCCCAAAGTCCTGGGCACCGCTGGTTATTGCCTGCTCTGTGCTCCCGCACCACCCTCAGCCTCCCAGATGCCTCCACCATGGCACTCATGCCAGTCCAAAGGCTGGTACCTAATGCTTGCTGACTGACAGAACCCAGGATCTGTGTGTGCTGGGAGGCTGTGTTGCCCATTCTCTAGATAGATAGGAACTCGTTCATAGAAATCTTACATCCCAGTAAGATTTCAGCACTCTCAGACAAGGAAATTCCATATACGGCCCCTACAGTGAGGGCCCAGCATGTAGCTTCCACACACAAGTCACAGGAACTTGCTTAGGAGCCAGAGGCCCAGTCACTGCCCTGTGTCCATCCTCACGGCTTACTCCGCAAAGGAGCAATGCTGCCCTCCTCCAGCCCCTTGCTCTCTACAAGGGCTCTGGAACAGAGGCCAAACTAGCAGAGATTCCCAGGTTCCTGGGCACCTGGATTCTAGGGCCAGAGATACTCTGGATAAGGTTTCCTTGTTGGGGTGCTGGCTCTCTCCTCAACCAGCTTATTGAAAACGCAGCCACCAATTATCCACAATGTTAGGGAAATATGAAACACATATACAGACTTTCAGCTTGGCAACACTTACTACCAGTGCTTGTTAGGGTTCCAGAAATTACTCAGTGAGGCAAAGTCAGTGCCTCAGCAACACATTCTTCCGGCTGCCCCCCGAGAAGGCTTATCACTCCCAGACAAGCTCAGTGACAGGACTGATGCTCAGACCTCCCCAAGCTCAGCTCAAGATCTCCAGAGAGCAGTTCAGTTTGATGCAATTCTACCTGTATGGATAGAACCTGTATGGACAGCAGCAGGGGTCTCAGCAACGTTAGGGCAGCAACCTCAACAGAAATATTGTTAAGGCCAGACTTCCCTCTTGAAACAAACTGCACAATTCAAGAAATGAGCTTTCTCCTCAGACTGTGGGAAATGGGATCCAGAGCAAAACTGGATTGCCTGGTATAATGCACAGACCTGATTTAGATTCCTTTCCTGGGGAGGCCTGGCAGCAGCTAGATAGCTTTCTTCCTAATGAGCCAACTGTATTTACTACGTCAACAGTCTCCTGTCCTTCCCAGACAACTTAGTTTGACTCTCCAGGAGTTCCATTGGAGAAACTTCGTTCCATCTTCCTTGAAGCATTAGGACTCCTCAGGAATCACAAGCAAGAGGTTTGATGTCAAAACTCAATCTTGGACCTGATTCGGAACTTCACAAGTCCCCAGTCCTTTGGGGAAAGAATGGTCAAAAAAGAGGGTATACTGCTGCTGGAGGTCTTCAAGCAGATGTTTGAGATCATCACTTTTTCAGGGCTGTTGAAAAGGAATTTGATTTCGCCACCACATCATGAGCGTGTAAGCTCCTGGAGGGTCAGGACTCCATCCGAGTCACTTGTCTATTTCTTCTCCCCAAAGAAAAGCATGGAAGATTATTCCGAACAGTGTAGCAGTCAGTAATGTTTGATGACTGTTTTTTAATAATTTTTAAAAAGAATATTAAAAAAATACATGGGCAGATAAATTAGATGAGAGGAAAAAAGGGGTGAGATACTCACTGACAGAGAGGTGCCTGCTCCTGGGCTCAGGGGGCTGGTAGATGGTATTTATGTCTCCCGCAGACTGGGAAGCTTTGATTCGCACCTGCCTGGACACCCCGGAGTGGGGAGGGGAACTGGTCTGCAAGATAAGAGGATAAAGGCTGAGCTCACTAAGCAGACAGGCTTAGAACGGCCCCCGCCCCTCCCTGGGCCTCCCCATGCTCTCAGCCGCCATCACGCTTCCAATACGTGAGCTAGCCAGCTTTCCCTCAAATCTCACTCCTCAACTCATCCTGGCAAATCACTGTTTACTCAATGTAGTTATCCAGCTTCACTGATATACAGCACTGAGACTCAGTGCTCCAATTTATTAGGTGATGACCCAGACACAGAAGAATAACAGGCATTCCTGTAATAATGTGCCAAACAGAAAAGCGTCGTAAATACCCTCTCACAAAACTCTCCAGAGAGCTTGGGAAGAATAGCAGGAAAAGCAGGAAATTATTTCAGTGGCAAGATCACCTGCCACGTGGGGGGTCAGAATGGAGAATGGTGGCAACTTCTGCACCAAAAATTCTGGTTGATAAACTTTTAAAAAATAGCTTGGGGGCTTCCCTGGTGGCGCAGTGGTTGAGAGTCCGCCTGCTGATGCAGGGGACATGGGTTCGTGCCCCAGTCTGGGAAGATCCCACATGCCACGGAGCAGCTGCGCCCGTGAGCCATGGCCGCTGAGCCTGCGCGTCCGGAGCCTGTGCTCCGCAACGGGAGAGGCCACAACAGTGAGAGGCCCGCGTACAGCAAAAAAACAAAACAAAACAAAACAACAACAACAAAAATAGCTTGATATGCTGCTTCTTCCCCAACCATAATCACTCCTGGAAAATTAAGGTAAGACAGTCTCAGACGCTTCATATTATTGGGGTTTACATGTGAACCATCTCAGGATTGTGTTCATCTCAGAAAGGCTATCAAGGTACCATTCTGCCAGAGGTCAAGGACTTCAGAACAGGGTCAGCAGCCTTGCCACATCTACCCCACTTTGCACTGACCCAGCTGGGCCTCAAGGTGAGCCCTTGAGAGAAAACAAAGCAACAGAAAGGGGCCCTTGCACTGAGAAAGCTTAAAGCTGAAGCTTGGAGGTGAGCAAGTGATGTCAGGATGTGCTCATAAATAAGCAGGGCACTATGGAGAGTGGGAGCTCAGAGTTTATAAATAATTTGGGTCCAAGTTTCTACTTGTTTCTCTCTCTCTCTTACCTCCTGTAAGAAAAAAAAAAGGTCCAACCTAAACAAACTATATCCTGTCCTCCAGGAAAAAGGCTTCCCGCTCTCAGAGCTAAGTTCAGCTGCCAAGCAGCCTCCTCTAGTCCCCCCACGCCAGACTTTATCACATGCAGGGCTGTCTTGACAAACTGTCTTGCTCTAACGGGAAGTCAGACCAAGGGGAAGTGAGTGTTCTTGCTAAAGCCTCCAATGTGCAATAGCTCTCTGCCGAGGGTCAGAAAGGAAAAAACAATCAAAGCCACACGCTGGGGAAGCAGGCCAGTGAAGGGCAAGGAAAAGGCCACAGCCTTACAGTCAGAAAGAGAAGAGCTGCACGCTGAGCACCCCAAGGACACCTGCTTAGACACAGGGCCTTACACAGGGTGGGAATTCAATACATCTTGGCAACACGAATCTGAAACGTACCAAAGAACATACATTCTAAACTCTCAATTTTAAATCTAAAAGCTGAGCCAGGAGAGGAGGTTCAACAGCCAGCATGAACACAGGTTTCTAAAAGGAAAGGCTGACTGTGGCAACAGTTGGAAAACAGATGAAGGGAATCAGGGAAGGTTTCAAAGCAGGGCTTCTCACATTTTCATGTGCACACAAATCACCTGGGACCTTGATGAAGTGCAGATTCTGATTCAGTAGGTCTGGGCTGGGGCTGAGAATCTGCATTTCTAACAAGCTTTCAGGTGATGCTGACGCAGGGCAGGGTGGCAGCAGGTCTTAGGAGGTGAGTCACACTTGGGTTTAAGGCAATGGTTCTCAGCCCGAGCCGACCAGCAGAACTGCCTGTGGGGTTTTTAACACCTCAGGCCAACTACAACAGAATCTCTGGGGGTAAGGCCAAAGGATTGGTGTTTTTTAAATCTCCCCCAAGTGTTTGTAATAGTCAGTCAAGTTCAGAAAACCCTGATTTAAGGAGATAAAAGAGAATGGCATGGTAAACAAAAATGAGGTTGATGCAAGGATTCAGGGAAACTTGAACAAGACCTAGAAGTGGGAAAGAGAGGAAAGAGGAAGGTGGGACTAGGAAAAATAAAAGGGACCTGTAAGAGAGTGAAAGGAGAGTCAACAGGTATAAAGTGTGTAGATGGCAGAACATTCTAAAGACAGCAAACAGAATGGTCATTTCATTTGACCATTCAATGAAAACCTCACTGAAAGGCTATGGGGGTAGCAGTGTGCTGTGGCCGACACAGGTTAACATGAAAAATTACCAGGGAACCACATGCACAAAGACTGCAGTCACTGGAAGCTCGGAGATTAGCAGAAAAAGAGATTATGAAAGTTGACCCACAAATCATCTCGATAAAAGATTTGGTGGGATCAGACAAAGGGAACAGGTGGATTCAATGATGCAGGGGGAAAGGAAGAGGTGTGTGCGTGTTTGCTTTAGTTTGGTTCACGGAAACATGAGCTGAGAAATGGCACCTTGGATGTCACTAGTCCTCTGCTTCAATGGTGGCAACAAGAGACATCTGCATGGTAGACCATGACAGTTATGATAGCTGTGGAAGCATCCAGGTTATTTAATAGATTTACAGCTTTGACATCCATGAATTTATTAAAAGCCTTAAAAAAATCTGATTTGAAGCTATACAACTTGAATAAAGGATGCCATGTTTATACCCCTTATACAAATTCTTATTTCCAGTTTGTTCTATGATAATCCTCAATATTCAAGGGGCTCATTCAAATTGAGATTAGGTGTTATTATCCCTACTCTTCAATGTGTCACAGACTTTATTTATATATATGTATTCTTTGGCTTCCTTTCCTGACTAAAGAGTTCCAGGCTTTTTAGGCCATACACATATAAAACTGACCCCAACCCCTTAAAAAGTTCGTCTTCTCTTGGACCTTTCCTAGCTCAGTTAACCTTCTGAGCTGTGGGGAAGAGAATGACACATCTCACAAGTTTTCCTCACAGGCAACAGTATACTTTCTGTTCTGTTTCTAATGAACTGTGAAAGAACCTGGGTGAGGTTTTCCAAGGACTACAATAATTCTAAGATCCCTTTCCTGGATGGTATCTAATACATACTGGACTACAGTCAGAACATCTGGATTCAAGACCAGCTCTGTCACTATTTACTGTTTCACCTAGGGCAAATCACTCTAAGCCTCAGTTTCCCCAGAGGGTAGACTGGCGATAACAGATGCCTAACCAACCACTCAAAGTTGCAAAAACCAAATGAGAGATGAAAGTACCTTATACATGTAAAGTGTAATGATTTTTAAACAGCGGCCAGACTGAAGCTATTCTGCCCAACAAGTTTCGTTCTAACTTCCTGCACTTGCCCCATTAGTTTCTTGGGAAACTGAAAATAATTACCATTTAGATTATCCTTGATATTTTGAACTTAAATAGTGTCAAATTCATTGATGGGAAATTTGGGAAGTGGGCAACATTTAGATGAGAAGATTATGAGTTTACTTTTGTCAGAGAGAATCTGAGGTAACAAAACAAAATGCCATTCACAGTTTAAGATGGTTGGATATTTAGTTTTTTTTTTTTTTTTTTTTAGGATTTTAATTTTAATTTATTTATTTATTTTGCGGTACGCGGGCCTCTCACTGTTGCGGCCTCTCCCGTTGCGGAGCACAGGCTCCGGACGCGCAGGCTCAGTGGCCATGGCTCACGGGCCCAGCCGCTCCGCGGCATGTGGGATCTTCCCGGACCGGGGCACGAACCCGTGTCCCCTGCATCGGCAGGCGGACTCTCAACCACTGCGCCACCAGGGAAGCCCGGATATTTAGTTTTTATCATATGCAGTTACAAGTGACAACAGAATGTTAAGCTTGAGATTATGTTATGACAGTGGAAAGGTCGAGAAAGTTATAAGAAAGTCAAGAGCAGAAAGATAAATTAAGAGTTAGATGCACACATGTTTAGAAAAGAAGTCTGTAATAGGAAAATAGCTAAGAGTTGATGGCCCAAGGCAGAGGGCTACGGCAGCAAGAACTACTGAAGGAGACGGTGAAGTATCTTAAAATAGCAGTAAAACCAAGGCTAGAGAAAGACTCTTCAGACTAAGAGGAGGTTCTGTGATTGCCCAAATCCAGGAGTTCTCAGGTAAAAACAATATTGAAGCCTAAGACCTGGCCTTGGCCAGGTGAGATGGGAGGAGTATGACTTTCCACCTTGGTGAGGGATGAAGACAGAGGAAAGATCAGAAGCTGTCATAGAAGGATCAATAAAAAAGGAATCCGGAGAGTAGAAAGAGAGAGTACATTTAAAAACAGGAATAAGAAGGGAATAAAGGTATAGGTGATAACAAAAGGTGGATGAGTTGACAGACTGCTAAAAATGGAGGAAACTAAGTAGAGAACAAAGTGGCTGACAGTTACCATCAAGAGGAGATGAAGACCAGGTTGATATGGTATCCTGGAGACGTGTATGTAAAGTGTGATCTGTGGGCTGGTGCCAGGGTACAACCTGTGGCGTATACCAGTCCTCAACAAGGTAAATACCAAAATGGAAGAGTAACTCTTTAAGCACTTTTACAACAATTTGGCAGTGACTCATGTCTATTGAACTTAACAATAAAAGTTGTGGGCTTGTATTTTATATGTCTCTAGTTAATTTTTCCATTTCACTTTTCATGTTTTTAAAAAAGAATTGGTCCATAACAGATTAGAAACTAGAAGAATAAAACTGATATTTCATCACAAACAGAGAAGCACTTCTAGAAGTAGGACTCCTAAGCACGTAGCAATTTTGGATCATGATACCTCTGTTTATTGAGAAGCCTGAGGTCTAGCTGAGGAAGTCCCCAAGGAAAGATTTCATCACCGCCAATGCCACTATTAGTCTTAAATGTAAATCTTTATAAATGCAAAAAATAGGAGTAGCTTAAGTGTTCCAACAGTAGCAAAAATGGTTATTTAATTAAATTATGGTATATCCACTCAACGGACTTATGCATCCTTATAAATTATAATCATGAAGACTATATTAACAGAAAAATGTACATGACAATGGTAAGTGAAAAATTAAAGTAGAAAATTGTATAAATACCATGACAACACTTATAGTGTGTATACATATGGCCAAAGAGGGGCGTATGCAAAAATCAATCAATGTGTTATGGTACTAGGATTATGTAAGACGGTCCTCTTTTTTTTTTTTTTAAGTTTACAATAAGTTATACTGACCTTTTAATAATTTAAAAAAATACACATCCTTAGAAAGAAAGGCATCAATGTGGCACTTATTTTATGCGATATCTAATGCCACGCCACCAGTGTCAGAGCTCAGATGGTCATCTTTCAAACAGCTCTGGTGTTGCAGCAGTATCTGCAGCTGAGTGCACCCCTTAATGGATGGGAAAGTGAATGCAAAGAACCAGTTGTCTACAGCTTCTCATCAGGGGAGTGGTGGGATCACAATCAGGGGGGCTAGCTCCCAGTTAAACAATCACATCATTAAACTAAACCCCAATTCCAGCTTCTTCTGTAAAGAAGGGGTTTGCAGAATATGATTTCTGCTTGACTCCTGCTAACAATTCAAGAAGTATTCACTGTGTTCTCTTAAGAGGATGGGTTCCAAAACAAGACACAGCTCCCATTCTCAAGGAGCTTATAATCTTTTGGGGTAAAACTTACAAATATGCAACAACTAGAGGGCAATTACTCAGGAACCTATAAACTAGTGTGCAAATTATATCCAATGACTAAAGGAACAGGGAATAATGAAAATGGTGTCAGTCAAAAATACTGGCCAAACTGCAGCAGGTAAATCAAGCTAGAGCCTTAAAAAAGGTTGACAACCATGGTCTGGCAAAGAGGAAGAAGGAAGAACTGCAGAATAGTGGAAGTATGCTGAAGAACTTGGAAAGATGAGACTGGGGAGTTGAGAGGAAGGGTAGTTAGTGATAACCCTTGGGTGCCAGGCTAAACTTAGATCTTGCATGATAGGCAACGAGGAAGGACTACAAGGAGCAGGTGAGTAACTTGAACAGAGAAATGAAATAATAAAGTACATATTTTACTTCAGAATACTTCCCGAAACACAGCCAGAAAAGAAGACATTGTGAGAGAGAAGACCAGTCCTCATGCTCAAGGACACTTCTATAATATTAAAAAATGTCTTCTTTATTCTAAGCCTTCCTAACCACATTCTCCTGTGTCTTTCGCTAATCAATAGACAGTCCAAGGTGTCTTTAAAAATAAATGGTCAGGGGCTTCCCTGGTGGCGCAGTGGTTGGGAGTCTGCCTGCCGATTCAGGGGACACGGGTTTGTGCCCCAGTCCGGGAGGATCCCACATGCCGCGGAGGGGCTGGGCCCGTAAGCCATGGCCACTGAGCCTGCGCGTCCGGAGCCTGTGCTCCGCAACGGGAGAGGCCACAACAGTGAGAGACCCGCGTACCGCAAAATAAATAAATAAATAAAATAAAATAAATAAATAAACAAATGGTCAGCATAAAGCACCATTCCATCTAAACTCTGTCCTGGTGTGGGGTGTCCATAGTTCTCAGGCAGTAATGTCAGCTGTCCACAGTTGGCTGTCTTCAAGCATAAGGAAAAGAAAGAGTGCCAAGAAACCTTCAGGAACATGCATCTGAAGAAAACTGGTAGAGTCATCAGTGATTAGAAGACAGACCCAGATTACAAGCATTCTTGTGAAATGTAGGCCCCCAGGGGCCCTTTAGGAGAGGAAACTACATAAGGGATGATCCCTCACTTCTGAAGGCCCCCACAGATTGCTGCCATTTGGTAAGGTAGCAGCTGGTAAATTACAAGAGGCCCTTTAGCCCATGGCCTTTTTTCCACTGAACAGAAGGGAAAGTTTGTTTCCTACATGTGTCCCAAGGGAAAGCCACGGTTGCCGAGGAGTTTACAAAGCATGATAGTCTCAAATCCTTGACAGCCTCTGCTAATCAGCTCCCCCACGCTGAGCAAATCTCTCTTGCTGGGGTCCAAATCTAGTCAAAAGAACATAAATACAGAGAAAAAGAATTTCCTCCTTTATCATAAAATGTTTCCCTTCCTCCCACACCACAAGCCAAGTCACCTTCAGTGATTTTAACACCAATGATCTGGCTTCACAGTAAAATCAAATGCAGGAGGCTAAATGGCTACTGACCCGGTGGGCTGGGCCACACCTACATTCTCGCTTTAGCAGTGACTAAGGAACACAAAATTCTGTCAAGGAAGCAAGGTGGACTCCTGAAAGACAGCAAGCTTTGTCTTCAGCTGTCAGGCCATGACAGGGGCTACTTACATGGTTTCTGTCCTGGGACAGCAGCAATATCCTAAGGCTTTTCATGCTTGAGCTTCTATCCAAAATATCAATTGCTTTATCAAGATCATCTTGGTTCGTCAGCAGGATGGAGAGCTGTGACACAGGACACAGAAAAAGGAAATCACATAAAACGTAGTCTTTAGTTTGCAAAAATAAGCAAAATAAATAACAAAAATATAAATTTGGAGGAAAACAATCTCAGTGGATACTATGGCGTCTTAAAAGATCTAATTGAAACCATAGAGATATTTTCTTTTCCTTTTTATTAAGTTTACAATTCAATGATTTTTGGTAAATTTAGAGTTGTGCAACCATCACCACAATTCAATTTCAAAACATTTCCATTGCTCCAGAAAGATCTCCTGTGCCCATTCATAGTCACTCCCCTTTTCTACCTCTTACCCCAGGCCACCACTAATCTACTTTCTGTCTCTAGAGATCTGCATTTTCTGGACATTTCATATAAATGAAATCACACAATTCATATTCAATTCAATTCAATTCAATTCATAGTCTTTTGCATCTAGCTTCCTTCACTTTGCTTAACGTTTCTGAGTTCATCCATGCTGTAGCACATATCAGTACTTTATTTCAAGGTATTTTTTTTGATGGTATAAAAATATTTTTAAAAATTTTTTGTTTTTTTAAAAATTTTTATTTGAGTATAGTGGCTTTACAATATTGTGTTAGTTTCTACTGTACAGCAAAGTGAAACAGCTATACGTATACATATATCCCCTCTTTTTTGGATTTCCTTCCCATTTAGGTCACCACAGAGCACTGAGTAGAGTTCCCTGAGCTATACAGTAGGTTCTCATTAGTTATCTATTTTATACATAGTATCAATAGTGTATATATGTCAATCCCAATCTCCCAATTCATCCCACCCCCCCCAAGATATTTTCTAAGAAAAGCTTCATCTCTAAAAATACCCTTTACTCCAAAGCATCAAATCCGAAATGGTTATAGGCCCCATATTTCTTCCCAAATTAAGCAGTAGAATCATGTCCCATTCTACCCTGTGCTGACATTAACAGAATAAGCAGAAAAGGCACAGGAGGAGGAGGGGGCAGGCAGAGGATGAAAATGTTACTCAAATAAGAACACAAACTTAGACTGCATAGAAGGGTTTAGTATCTTAATGTATAAAGGTTAAAAAAAATCAGTGACTAGGGCTTCCCTGGTGGCACAGTGGTTGAGAGTCCGCCTGCCGATGCAGGGGACATGGGTTCGTGCCCCGGTCTGGGAAGATCCCACATGCTGCGGAGTGGCTGGGCCCATTAGCCATGGCAGCTCCGCAACAGGAGAGGCCACAACAGTGAGAGGCCCGCATACCGCAAAAAAAAAAAAAATCAGTGACTAGAACCAAAAACTACTTCCTCTGTTTTCATTCCACTGAAGTATTAGTGAGATTGTTCTTGAGGGTACAGATAAGCCTCACTCACTGTTAAAAGCAGAAGATATTATGAGTACTTAGTATTAAAAGATGCAAAACTATGCTTTGCCTAAGACCTAAAAAATGTCAGATCTTATGTATTTGTGGCAAACATAAAGCAAAAATCCAATTAATTTCTTCAGTTCCCGATTCAGAATACAAGGAAATGAGAACTCTAAACCCAGGCCAGGAAAAAACAAATAGTAAAAACAGTATTTAAAATAAAACCTCAAGACAACCCATGGAATGGGAGAAAATTTTACAAATCATATCATATTGTAAAAGAATTCCTTCCTGGGTAACATTCAAAGTAGGGATAAACAAGGACTGGTGTCGGGGGAGGCGGGGAAGGGGTGGCTGGAGACAGGGGAAGATAAAGAAATTACTGGAGTAGGTTTTAACTTAAAAAAAAAAACAACTACAATTTTGCAAATGTATGATAAGGGTCTAGTATCCAGAATATATAAAGAACTCTTACAATTCAACAATAAAAGGACAAACAATCCAATTTTTTAAAAGGGCAAAGGATTTGAATAGATATTTGTCCAAAGAAAATAAACAAATGGCTAATAAGCACATGAAAAGCTACTCAACATCATCAGTCATTAAGGAAATGGAAATTAAAAACCACAATAAGATACCACTTCACGCCTACTAGGATGGCTATAATTTTTTTTAAAAAGAAAAAAAAAAAGAGAATCACAAGTATTGGTGACAATGTAGAGAAATTGCAACCCTCATACACTGCTGGTAGGAATGTAAAGTGGTACCAGTTGATATGCGAAAGTTGGGCAGTTCCTCCAGAAGTTAAATACAGAGTTTCTACACTAACCACCATTCCACTCTTAGGTATATTTTAGAGAATTGAAAACATTTGTTCATATAAAAATTTGTACACAAAGGTTCATAGCAGCATTATATATAATAGCCAAAAGTGAAAACAACTCAAGTGTCCATCAACAGATGAATGGATACACAAAATGTGGTATATCCATATAATGGAATATTATTCAGCCATAAAAAAGGAATAAAGTATGAGACATGCTACAACATAGATGAGCCTTGAAAACATGCTTAGTGAAAGAAGCCAAACACAAAAGGCCACATATTGTGTGATTCCATATATATGAAATGTTCATAATAGGCAAATCCAGAGAGACAGAAAGTAAGTAAGTGGTTGCCAGGGACTGGGGAGTGGGGAGAATGGGAAGTGACTCCTAAGAAGTACAGGATTTCTCTTTGGGGTGATGAAAAAGTTCTGGAATCAGGTAGTGATGTTACTTACACAACTCTGTGAATACACTAAAACCACTGAATTATACAGTTTAAAATGTAAATTTAAAAATAAAAGAGTAAATTCTATAGTAGGTGAATTATATCTCAATAAAGCTATTATTACAAAAATATAAGCATAAATAAAATAAAATCTCAACAGATTCTTTCATTTGTGGTTCACAAATCCTAACAAGGCAGGGTTTAGAGGGCAAAGAAAAGAAAAATAGTTGAGACATTTGAAATTAATAAGATGTAAATTAGTCAATTCTTGGTCACTGACATTAGCAAACTACGGAAAGACATGAATGATTTAAAATAGTAACAATCATGGGAGTTCCCTGGTGGCCTAGTGGTTAGGATTCCAGGCTTTCACTGCCATGGCCCAGGTTCAATCCCTGGTCGGGGAACTGAGATCCTGCAAGCCGTGCAGCGCGGCCAAAAAACAAAAACAAAAAACAACAAAAAAAAAAGTGATGAAAAATAAGTGCTCAAATAAATTAGTCTTCACTGACTCAAAAAATAATGACAATTACTTATATTTGGCTTTAAAATCAATATCTGTATAAACATTTGAATAAAGGAATGCTCAACATTCTGGGCAGTCATTCCCTTGGCAAAAGAGTTTGAAAATGGATTTTGGGACATCTGAAATTCTTAGTGGAAATATTAATGGAAAGAGAAACAAGTAGTACTAAATCATCCAGAAAAGTCTTTACTAACTAAAGAACACCTTCTTTAATGCTGATTGGCTAGCTGACTTTAGCCTCACTTTCTTATATAGTCACTGACGCTTGAGCTACAATTTTTTTAAACGTCTATGGATTTGACATTTGTATTTGGGGGGGTTTTCATATCCTGTATTTAAAATGTGTTACTTTACATACTTTAAAATACTTACATCTGTGTTATTTATTAACTATAGAGTTAGTGGTTTATTTTTCAAATTTGCTGTATTTCTAAAATTCATCCAAAAAGCAAAAATCAGAGGGTGTTATTTTTGTTAGCTATTTGGCAGTGCATATATCCAGTTGTGGTTGTACATTTTATATGAAGAGGACCACAGAGTTTTTGCCAACAAATCTCATCTCCTACAGATGTAAGCCCCAAAGTAGAGGAAATTCTTTTAACTTTTCAACCAATAAAAGAAAACTACAAAGTAAGGGGGCTTCCCTGGTGGCGCAGTGGTTAAGAATCTGCCTGCCAATGCAGGGGACATGGGTTCAAGCCCTGGTCTGGGAAGATCCCACATGCCGCGGAGCAACTAAGCCCGTGCGCCACAACTACTGAGCCTGTGCTCTGGAGCCCGCAAGCCACAACTACTGAGCCCACATGCCACAATTACTGAAGCCCACGTGCCTAGAGCCCATGCTCTGCAACGAGAAGCCACTGCAATGAGAAGACCGCGCACCACAACAAAGAGTAGCCCCTGCTCACCGAAATTAGAGAAAGACCACACAGCTACTAAGACCCAACCCAGCCAAAAATAAATAAATAAAAATAAAAAAATTTTTAAAAAGAAAAACTACAAAGTAAGGACCTGACTCTCAAAGAGCCATGAGGTTGCCCAGCTTTCCTGTCTTGCCCCCCAACTCAGTTCCCTCAAGGTGCAGGCTCCTTACTGGGCACAAACACAGTGCCTTTCAGACTAATGCAAAGCACCAGCCTAAGCAGACTGCAGGCTCTAGTGCGTTCCTTGGAGCTGGGAAAGCAGCCAAGTAACTGACATTCAAAAGAATTCCTTCCTGGGTGATGTTCAAAGTATGAATAAATAAAATGGCTGTTGGGCAGGGTTAGGAGGACTAAGAGTTAAAGAAATCATTAGAGTAGGTGCTAACATTTGGAACCAGCTACAATCAGAAGTTAAACTCTGAGAGAAGAATCCAGCATTTATGCCTGTCAATAGAGGATCTACCCACCAGTTTTCCACACCTCCCCAGCCCTACTGAACCCTCTGCTACTAAGGCTGTGCTGGAAGGAAAAAGATAACCTACAAACTGTAAAGGAGACAATATAAGCCCTGACCCTAATCCCGTACCTGATTCCACCATGGAGTATTAGAGCTACCAGCACTGAATGAGCAGAGGGAGTGGACACAGCCAGGTAACCTCCCATGTACTAAAAAAGGGAAATCGCAGAATTACTGGAATTAAGAAAAGAGGCTCCAGAAAATGAAAACCTGAAGATGACATTAAAGGAACAAACTAGGAAATCCTCAGTTAAACAGAGAGAAAATGGTAGGCAGCTATGCCTCCCTTGCCCGCACACCATCCATCTTTCGTACCTCATTGTTCATGTAATGTAGATCAAGAGGCTGCCCAAACACTGTCGTCACCTTGTGCTCCACATCTTCATATCTTACAGGCCGGCTGAATGCTATAATTCTGAAAAGGAACAGAAATCATGGTTAGCTGTATATTTTAAATGCAGGGTTTAGAAGCTATGGCTCCTGAGTGTTATCTGCCTTTTCTTTTCAACATAGAATTCTCTTTTTATTTTTCATGCAGCTTGCCTTTCTCTGTATTTTTTTCTTCTCTTACATCTAGCTTTATCTTTTCACCCTTCTTCTGAGCATCTCTCAGGTTTGTCAATAGTACCTATGAGCAGTACTTAATCTCAGCCATTGTTCTTCCACTTCATCTCAGCTCCTTCGGTCAATGACAGTGCAGTATCATAGGAGGATACCTGGATTTAAAAACTATGCTTCAAATATTGCTGTTAGGAAGAAAACCTGGGGATTGGAGCAGCAGTCCTGAAAACATGGTCTTAACCCCTAAACGACTCAACTCCAGGACTTGAAAGGTCTCTTCCATTGTTCATTTTTGAGATGCCACAGTAATCTCAATGCTGATTATCCTCAGAACTGACATTTCCGGCCATAGTCACAGGAATTCCCCTTGAGTTGGTTATATGCCTGATCAGTTTTCTTAACCAGTGACACATGTGTGCATGTAAGTAGTGTTGATATTGATGCTCTTCTAGAGAGACTCTCTAGGTCAGTTCAAAGAACAATTTCTATAAATAGATGGTAGAGTAAGAACATGTTCAAAGAGGTCTTAAAATGATTTGTCATTGAATGTCACAGCAAAATTTACAAGTGGGGATAGATGAAACAAGGTTGGCAAAATGTTGATAATGTTGAAGCTGGGTGACAGGTCCTTGGGGGTTGAGTATCATATTCTATTTTTGTGTGTGCTTGAAATTTTTTTAATAAAAAGCTTTAATTAATGCATTAGGTTTAACTATATGATACTGGAGGTAGTCAACAATTTTTGCATATAAAAGTGGCAATTTTATATGGGACCAACCCAACACTGTAAAACTTAAATAATTAAAACAAAAATAAGCAAAGAGGGACTTCCCTGGTGGCGCAGTGGATAAGACTCCACACTCCCAATGCAGGGGGCCCGGGTTCGATCCCTGGTCAGGAAACTAGATCTCACATGCCTTTCGCAACTAAGAGTTCGCATGCCACAACTAAGGAGACCACGTGCTGCAACTAAGGAGCCCATGAGCCACAACTAAGGAGCCCGCCTGCTGCAACTAAGACCCCACGCAACCAAATAAATATTTTTTTTTTAAAAAAGCAGAGATAGGGCTTCCCTGGTGGCGCAGTGGTTGAGAGTCCGCCTGCCGATGCAGGGGACACGGGTTCGTGCCCCGGTCCGGGAAGATCCCACATGCTGCAGAGCGGCTAGGCCCGTGAGCCTTGGCTGCTGAGCCTGCGCGTCCGGAGCCTGTGCTCCGCAATGGGAGAGGCCACAACAGTGAGAGGCCCGTGTACCGCAAAAAGAAAAAACAAAAACAAAAAAGCAGAGATAAACAGAAGACAATATCAGAAACCCATATATATTATATACATACATACATATATATATATATAAAGAAAATATAGGATTGAAAAAAATATTAGAGTAGGGAAGGTCTTCCTAAGCATTACATAAAATAGAGAAGACAAAAAGGAAGAAGACAAGTTTGACAACAAAAATTTAAACTTTTGATGGGAAAATAAACCATCAACAAAGTTAAAAAGAGGGCTTCCCTGATGGTGCAGTGGTTGAGAATCTGCCTGCTAATGCAGGGGACATGGGTTCGAGCCCTGGTCTGGGAGGATCCCACCTGCCGTGGAGCAACTAGGCCCGTGAGCCACAACTACTGAGCCTGCGCATCTGGAGCCTGTGCTCCGCAGCAAGAGAGGCCGCGATAGTGAGAGGCCCGCGTACCGCGATGAAGAGTGGCCCCCGCTTGCCACAACTAGAGAAAGCCCTTGCACAGAAATGAAGACCCAACACAGCAAAAATAAATTAATTAATATACTCCTACCCCCAACATCTTCTTTAAAAAAAAAAAAGTTAAAAAGAAATACCAAACTTGGAGAAAATACTTGCAAAAATCAATAAGAAAAAGACAATCCAATAGAAACACAAGCAAAGGATATGATGAATGGCTAATAAACACATGAAAAGATGCTTAATGCGATAGGGGAAAATGTATATTAAAACCATCTTAATTTGTTAGCATGTCTAGACTTAGATGAAATCTGACTAGTGTGTGGCGGACTAGCAGAACTCAGCCATCAGCCTCTATAGTTCTTGCCCTCCTCCATACTGACAGGAAGAAGTGTGTGGTTCTTTCACATACTCCCTGCTCCCCCAGAGTGGGAAGTGGTATAACCAGAGGAAGAAGCAATAAGCCACAGGAAAGAGGGATCTAAGCCATTTTTAAAAAAATTTATTTTATTGAAGTATAGTTGATTTTACAATGTTATATTAATTTCTCCTGTATAGCAAAGTGATTCAGTTATACATATACATGCATTCTTTTTCATATTCTTTTCCATTATGGTTTATCATAGGATACTGGATATAATTCCCTGTGCTATACGGTAGGATCTTGCTTATCCATTCTATATATAATAGTTTGCATCTGCTAATCCCAAACTCCCAATCCATCCCTCCCCCACCCCCTTCCCCGCTGGCAACCACAAGTCTGTTCTCTATGTCTGCCAGTCTGTTTCTGTTTCATAGACAAGTTCATTTGTGTCATATTTTAGATTCCACATATACGTGATATCATATGGTATTTGTCTTTCTCTTTTTTTAAATAAATAAATTTATTTATTTACTTATTTTTGGTTGTGTTGGTTCTTCGTTGCCACGTGCGGGCTTCCTCTAGTTGCGGTGATCAGGGGCTACTCTTCCTTGCAGTGCACGGGCTTCTCGTTACGGTGGCTTCTCTTGTTGCAGAGCATGGGCTCCAGGAGCGCAGGCTTCAGTAGTTGTGGCACATGGGCTCAGTAGTTGTGGCTTGCAGGCTCTAGAGCACAGGCTCAGTAGTTGTGGCGCATGGGCT
This sequence comes from Hyperoodon ampullatus, assembly GCF_949752795.1. NCBI lineage: Eukaryota > Metazoa > Chordata > Mammalia > Artiodactyla > Ziphiidae > Hyperoodon > Hyperoodon ampullatus. Next base: position 11,399,219 of record NC_136932.1, on the reverse strand, counting down.
TAGTTGCTCCACGGCATGTGGGATCTTCCCAGACCAGGGCTCAAACCCATGTCCCCTGCATTGGCAGGCGGATTCTTAACCACTGTGCCACCAGGGAAGTTCTATCTTTCTCTTTCTGACTTACTTCACTTAGTATGATAATCTTTAGTTCCATCCATGTTGCTGCAAATGGCATTATTTCGTTCTTTTTATGGCTGAGTAGTATTCCATTGTATATATGTATCACATCCACTTTATCCATTCATCTGTCAATGGACATTTAGGTTGTTTCCATGTCTTGGCTATTGTAAATAGTGCTGCTATGAACATAGGGGTGCATGTATCTTTTGAATTATAGTTTTGTCTGGATATATGCCCAGGAGTGGGACTGCTGGATCATATGGCAACTTTACTTTTAGTTTTTTGAGGAATCTCCATACTGTTTTCCATAGTGGCTGCACCAATTTCCATTCCCATCGACAGTGTAGGAGGGTTGCCTTTTCTCCACACCCTTTCCAGCATTAGTTATTTATAGACTTTGTAATGATGGCCATTCTGACCAGTGTGAGGTGATACCTCATTGTAGTTTTGATTTGCACTTCTCTAACAGTTAGCGATGTTGAGCATCTTTTCATGTGCCTGTTGGCAACCTGTATGTCTTCTATGGAGAAATGTCTATCTAGGTCTTCTGCCCATTTTTCGATTGGGCTGTTTGTTTCTTTGTTATTGAGTTGTATGAGCTGTTTGTATATTTTGGAAATTAAGCCCTTGTCAGTTGCATCAATTTGCAAATATTTTCTCCCAGTCCATAGGATGTCTTTTCATTTTGTTTATGGTTTCTTTTGCTGTGCAAAAGCCTGTTTAGTTTGATTAGGTCTCATTTGTTTATTTTTGCTTTTATTTCTCTTGCCTTGGCAGACTGACCTAAGAAAACAGTATGATTTATGTCAGAGAATGTTTTGCCTATGTTCTCTTCTAGGAGTTTTGTGGTGTCATGTCTTATATTTAAGTCTTCAAGCCATTTTGAGTTTATTTTTGTGTATGGTGTAAGGATGTGTTCTAACTTCATTGATTTACACGTGGCTGTCCAGCTTTCCCAACATCACTTGCTGAAGAGACTGTCTTTTCTCCATTGTATATTCTTGCCTCCTTTGTCAAAGATTAATTGATGGCAGGTAATGTGGGTTTATTGCTGGGCTCTCTGTTGTGTGTTCCATTGATCCAAATGTCTGTTTTTGTGCCAATACCACACTGTTTTGATTACTGTAGCTTTGTAGTATTGCCTGAAGTCTGGGAGGGGTATGCCTCTTGCTTTGTTCTTTTTCCTCAGGATTGCTTTGGCAATTCTTAGTCTTTTATGATTCCACATAAATTTTAGGATTATTTGTTCTAGTTCTGTGAAAAATGTCATGGGTAATTTGATAGGTAAGCCACTGGATTTTAATGAAATCTGGCTGGCTGAAATCAGTGGGTACCGTAAAAGCTGTTATCATCTAGAACTGCGCTGTTCAATATGGTAGCCAATAGCCACATGTGGCTATTTAAATTCAAATTAAATTTTACAATTGGCTCTTTCAGTCCCACTAGCCACATTGCAAGTGCTCACTAGATACATGTGGCAAGTGCCTAGTATACTGGAGAACACCGCTATAAGTCGGCCCTCCATATCCACAGGTCCATATCTGCAGATCAAAAATATCTGAAAAAAATTCCAGAAAGTTCCAAAAAGCAAAACTTGAATTTGCCACATGCTGGCAACTATTTACATGGCATTTACATTGTATTAGGTATTATAAGTAATCTAGAGATGATTTAAAGTATACACGAAGATGTACATAGGTTATATGCAAAGACTGCACCATTTTACATAAGAGACTTGACCATCCAAGGAGCAAACTCCACAGAGGGTCCTGGAACCAATTCCCTCGGCTACCAAGGGATTACTGTAGAACCTTTCCATTACAGCAGAAAGTTCTACTGAACAACATTGATAGGATATTACTGTAAACCATAATCTATCCTTCACACAAAGCATAGCATCTCAGGAAGATAATTTCTCTATAACTTTTCCTTCATCCATCACTGCCTTTCATTTTTGGAAATTATACTGCTGAATGTGTTAATTTATATCCACCAGGAAATCCATCCATATTGTAATCCTTATTTTTCCCTCAAATCAACTGTCCCAAGCAATAATTAGGTGCGATCTAGATATGGGTTATCTAGATACGAGTGTTTTCTGGATTCTTTTTTTTTTTTTTTTTTTTTTTTGGCGATATGCGGGCCTCTCACTGTTGTGGCCTCTCCCATTGCGGAGCACAGGCTCCGGACGTGCAGGCTCAGCGGCCATGGCTCACGGGCCCAGCCGCTCCGCAGCATGTGGGATCTTCCCGGACCGGGGCACGAACAGTGTCCCCTGCATCGGCAGGCAGACTCTCAACCACTGCGCCACCAGGGAAGCCCCTGGATTCTTTTGAGAGAATACCTTTCTATTAATTCAAAAGGGGCCAGCCTTTTTTTTTTTTAATCAATTTTTTAAATTAATTTTTTTGGCTGCGTTGGGTCTTCGCTGCTGCACGTGGGCTTTCTCTAGCTGTGGCAAGCAGGGGCTACTCTTCCTTGCAGTGCACAGGCTTCCCATTGTGGTGGCTTCTCTTACTGTGGAGCACAGCTCCAGACCTACGGGCTTCAGTAGTTGCAGCATGCGGGCTCAGCAGTTGTGGCTCGCAGGCTCAGCCGTTGTGGCTCACAGGCTCTAGAGCGCAGGCTCAGTAGTTGTGGCACACAGCCTTAGTTGCTCTGCAGCATGTGGGATCTTCCTGGACCAGGGATCGAACCCATGTCCCGTGCCTTGGCAGGCAGATTCTTAACCACTGCGCCACCAGGGAAGTTCCCAGGGCCAGCCTTTCTGAATAAAATACCAGGATGTCTCTAGCACAGTTAGAAAAACATCAGGCTCAGAGATAAATTTTCCTGCATTTGGCCTGGTGATGAGCCATTCAAAACCCCCAAAAGCAGCCCAAAAGTCTGGTCAAGATCAGAAACCAGCACTCCCAGGTTTGGTAAGATCTAAGCTGCTGCTGCCACCTTGAATAACAGACATTTTTAGGCCAGTACTTCAAAGAGGGGTCTAACACCCAGGACAACCATCCCCACCAGTGTTCAGACACGAAGGAAAGGAGATCCTAATCAACAGTCCTCTTCTGCCCTCCTGAGGCTAAGAGAGAGGACGGGTAGAAGTCTGATGCCCACCCTTCCAAAGCAAAGGGAAAGTCAGCCCACCAGAATGGATACCTGGCAATGACGAATGGGAAAAGTCACTACTTTCCTCTTTTCTATAAATTCTTATTCTATAAGGGCCTACAACATTTAGGTAGATACTGTCCATATTCCCTGTAAAAAGTAAAGAAAGCCCACAATAACAGTTTCTACAAAATCCTAAGACATGAAATACACGAAACCAGAGCTGTCTGGCACAGAGCAGCTTGAACTTGGCTTCCCCGGACCAAAATTGAGGACTTTATAAAGTCCTCAATTCCACACACAGTACACAAACAGTGAAATGCCATGGCTCCCAAAAACAGCTCCATAAAAAGAGAATGCAGTTTTCAAAACCTTGATACCAACACTGCCGCTCAGGGCTTCAAAAGCCTGACCACCTTAAATATTTGTGGTTTCGATCTGGCAGCATCTCTGAAACTAAACACATACACTTTCTCAGTGTAAGTCTGCTCACTGTAACTGCATACCACTTAGGGAACAGAAATTCAGGAGAGCGTACTGTGTAATTAGGCTCCAACACAACTGAGCTTTTGATTTCCTATCTTCATACTTCTGAAAACTCTCTGCTGCTCCAAGTTTGGCAATCCATCCAAAACCCAGTCAGATCAGAAGTGTGAAAAGGAGCAACAATGAAGTGACAATTTAAGTTCCATGCTACTGGCAGGTCATAGGACAAACAGCTGGGGACAGAGCTCAGAAGACCTTCTTCCCTCCGGCCCTGGAACAGCCCTAGAATTCGCATGGCAGCAGCAGAACCCTGGCTCTGCAGACCACTCTTTGTACAATGTTTCCACCCGGCAACCTCTGACAAACTTGCAGGCTTCCGAATGTATTTTTTTAAGGGAAAACAGCAGCCAAAGATCTCCTCCAGAGCTAGTTTCAAAGTGGGCTGAAAGATGCCAGCAGTAGAGAACTACCAGTACAAGAGCATTTGAAGGCACTAAGGTCCTGGTGGGACTCCTAAAGTAGGTGGATCTTATCCTGATGGGTATGCTCTTTGCCCCTCCAAATGCTCAAAGCAAAGGAAAAAGGGCGGGGCAGTTATCAATGGGAGAGAAAGGCAAAGAGGGGGAAAACAGATATTGAAAAGCATGCTTGTGCCACATACATGCACACACAGGGTCTCAAATATCCCCTGACCAGAGTTCTGTATGCTTTCTTAAAGGTTTTCCTTAAAATAACTTGAGAAATTCGGTGGAGTCATTTTTCTCCACTGAGAACTTCTACCTTGACTTCCTACAAAAAACTAAATACTGACAATGGAGAAAAGGATACAAGGGTTTTGTAACATTACTTTCACTTCCCTAACAAGGTAAAATACAGACTGCAGACTGAAAACTCCCTTTCTATGTCCTCAAATGAACTGAAATCTTTCACAACTGAGGGACTTGATGCAGCTTCCCATGACCTAGAGACATTTTAAACTTTTTTTTTCTTTTTCCGCTGAGTTGGGTCTTCATTGCTGCGCACGGGCCTCCTCTCGTTGTAGCGAGCAGGGCTACTCTTCGTTGTGGTGTGCAGGCTTCTCATTGTGGTGGCTTCTCTTGTTGCAGAGCACGGGCTCTAGGTGCGCAGGCTTCAGTAGTTGCAGCTCGCAGGCTCTAGAGCACAGGCTCAGCAGTTGTGGCGCACGGGCTTAGTTGCTCCGCAGCATGTGGGATCTTCCCAGACCAGGGCTCAAACCCGTGTCCCCTGCACTGGCAGGTGGCTTCTTAACCACTGCACCACCAGGGAAGTCCCAAGACATTTTAAAGAAAAACTTCCAATTCACCAACCTGACCCCAGATGTGGACAAAACCAGGGACACTCTACCAGGGATAGGAATGGCACCACGTAACAGGAGAATCCTCATCTCCCTCTGATGCCCATGGCTGGCACAGTGTCAGTGTGTCTGGAAGCCATGACTCAGTAGAGCTGGGGTCCTGACTTTCTCCCCTAGCACAATGGTGGATCTCACAGTAGCAAAATAAGAGCAGAAGAGTAAAACATTAGCAGTTGAAATGGCTTCCAATTTTAAGACCAGAAACAGGGTTCAATCAGTAGGCCAAACCAAGGGTGAAACTTTCCCCTTTATGCCCTATCAACCCCATTCCCCAGCCAGTGACCCCACAGGAATCACTCCAGGGCAACGGCTTCCACAAGTTGAACGCTTTCTAAGAAATGCAGCAAACATGAACACAACCACTCATCAGAAGGCAGACTTACCGCCTCTCCCCGTTGTGCTCGAACTTGATTCTGACGTCACTCTGCCAAAGAAATGATAGACAGGTTAGCGGGTTCTCTGGCGTGTGTCACTCCTGCCCTTCCCAGGTAAGCCTCAGGCAGTCTTTTAGCAACCTCAGGCAGACATCCCTGATGGCTCCTGTTAGAGCTTCTCTACCCCGACAGGCATTCCTTTCAATGAGTTCTAACCTCAGCGGCAACAAAGCTCTTGGGACAAGATCCTTTGGTGGCTGCCCCAGCTCAGGTGCTCTGTTCTGACAGCATTTCTAAGGTCACACACTCTCTATTTCCACAACAGGCTCTGGAGTTTCTCCCACTATATCACCACCTCCTGCCAGGACACCGTTCCTTCTGGGCTGATGTAACTAGACAGGAAAAGAAATCTTAATACTGATACTTCCTAGCTCTACGACCACAACCAAGTTACTTATCCTCTATAAGTCTTAGTTTTTCCATCTGCAGAGTAGGGCTAAACATACCTAATTCACAGAGTTGCTATGAGAACTAAACGAGAAAATGTAAGTAAAATACCTAATACATAGTAGACATGCAATAAATGGTTGCTGCTGCTACTAATGATTTCCATGATCCTTTCAAGGCTGCCCTCAGTGAGAGTAAAGTGGCTCTCTGGACAAATACCTTATAATTGTCCCCAGCTCTAGCCTAAATGACCATCATGTGTACCCTATAAGCTCCAGGAGAACAGGGATCATGTCTCTCTTGTTTCTGTAGCTCCAGTGACAAGCAAAGGTAATAGTATACATCTGTGCTTACAATATTTATTAAACGGATTAATTGACTGAAGAATAGAGTTGGGTGTAAGTATCAGAAATTAAGACAAGGTAGGAGTGTTAGAATGTTCAGAAACAAATCAAGGAGGACGAGAGATACTGTAAAGGGCAAACAAACAACTTGAGTTCAAAATGACAGGAAAAGGGAGAAGATATTATAGAAGAAAAGAACAGGTACAGGGCAAAAAGAAAACTAAGATAGTCGGGAAACCAACAACTAATAGAGGGGGAGGTAAGAAAGTTCATGGTCAGTGAATGAAAATTATACTGAGATTCACAAATTAAAAAACTGTGGCTTGGAAGAAAGAAGAGGGTTTCAGAGTATCTGAAGATGAAGAACATAGAGCAGATAGAAAAGATGACAGAAAAGATGACAGAAAAGGGAGAAAGCTGAAAGGTAGGGTGGGTGCACACAGGACTTCCTTTTCCCAAGAGATCGGGGGGCTAGAATTCCCTTCCAGTCAAATGAACTAGACTGGCGTTTCTAATTTACACTCTAAAAATTATTGAGGACCCCAAAAAGCTTTTGTTTATGTAGATTATATCTACTGATATTTGCCATGTTAGAAATTAAAACTGAGAACATTTAAATTTTATTCATTTAAAAATAATTTAAAAATGTTATGTGTTAACATAAATATATTTTAATTAAAAAAACTTTAAAAAAGTGAAGTGAGAGAATGCCAGTCTCTTTAATGCATGGCTTAATAGGAGACAGCTGGATTTTCATATCAGTTTTTGCTTTCAAACTGTTGTGATAATACGTATTGTGTAGCCTCTGGAAAACTCTACTGTACATTCTTTAGAGTATGAGGGTATAAAGGGCAAGGAACATCTTAGTACTATTATGAAAATAGTTTTGACCTGATGGACCCTCGAAAGGTTCTTGAGAACTTCCTAGGGGTCCTAGAACACACCTTGAGAGTCAATGAATTAAAATATAAGAATACAGCCTCTAACTCACTATTTTAAAGACAGGGAAATGGAAGCTCAAAGAGCTCCATGACCCTGAAAAGCTCACATACTAAACAGTGGACAGCAAAGCTCCCCTGAGGAGCAGGCCTGCAATGTGACAACTTTTCAAAATACAGCCCTGATAACAGCCCTTTCATCCTTTGATGTAACATATGGGCCACTTGATCCCATTACTAATAATATGACAATAGTTAACATTTACTGAGGATTTACTATATACTAAGCCTTGTTCTAACCATGTTACATATATCAATTAAACTAGCCCTCACAACAGGTACTATTATTGTGTCTATTTTACAGGAGAACCTAATTTACAATGAAGTTAAACAAGTTCTCTCAAGATTATAATGCTTTAAAAGAAGCCCAGATATGCTACAACTTAAGTGTCACATAGGCAAGGGAGGTTTATTTTACTCACAGATGCAGGGCTTCAATGGGAGCACTGAAAGAAGGAAACTATCAAAGGATCTTTGGAGACCTTACTTTTCAGAACTCATGGAGGAAATGGAGTAATAATGGAGCCAGCATCAGGAGACCAGGGTAGCGATCATGCAGGAAGCTATGGGGCCTGGGGAATCAGTAGGGGAGGCTCTGGCTGAGGCTGTGCGTAGGTGGAGATGGAGGAGGTGGCATGGGAAGGCAGTGTGCCCCCTCTGGTGTGCATCCCAGGTAAGAGAGACTGTGTGTGTATGTGTGCACACGTGTGTGTGAACATGAGCACACAAGCAGAAAGGTGAGGCACTGCTGCAGAGGAAGTTATCATGGGGCTTCAAGGTTTGCATGAATGACAGCAGTGTTTTCACTGTCTTCTTTTTCTCCTTCCCCTGAACTACTAAGCAGTTCCCGTGGCAAGGCCTTCCGAAGCACAGTGCCTGCAACACGCTGCCGCATCTGACATGCTGTCTCCAGCTTCCCATGTTGTCTGGTTCCACAACTAGCTCTGGAGTATCCCAAGTGCTCACCGCAGTCTGCAGCCCTGTCTGTCCCTGCAGCTGGGTTACCACCCCTTTCACCTCCTCCTGCTCACAGCCCAGCACACCTTGGTGTAGCACTCATTATTATTATATTTTATTAATCGATTCTATTTTTAGAACAGCTTTAGAATTACAGAAAAATTGAGCAGACAGAGCAGAGAGTGTCCATATACCCTTCTCCCCGCTCCACCCCCAGTTTCCCCTATCAGTAACATTAGTATGGTACATTTCTTTTTGTTACAACTAATCAAACAATATTGATGTGTTAAATAAAGCCCATAGTTTATTCAGATTTCCCTTTTTTCCTGTTGATTAAAAAAAATTTATTCCTGTTGATTTTTATCTAATTTTTTATAGTAATAAAAAACACATAACATAAAAACACATAACATAAAAACACATAACAATAGCTCTCATTCTAAACTGGGACATTATATTTAAATGCACCTATGAAGAAATCCCCTCTGTCCCTTTGTGGGACTGAAGGAACTAAATTTATTTCATGATGGGCCACAATCCAAATACTATTCTACTTGAATTTAGTGAGAAAGGGAATTAAACTTTTGCCTCAAACTACAAATCACTCCTACTCAAGACTAACCTAGCCTGTGATTAGTAAGCAGTGTAAACAAAGACGCCTAGTCTTCTGAATCCCTTGTCTGATGTGGCTACAGCCTTTCCAGAGCAGGATGCAGGCCCATGACTGGCTTCCATGTACCACATGGTGTGCCCAAATCTGCCAAGTTCCTAAATCTGAGTGACCCCTGTCAGGCTGACTAGAATAAGCCATGGATAAGAAAGCTCAGGTGAAGCTAACCAGATTCAATTCCTTCCTGCCCACCACCCTCCTTGCCCTTCCGAGGCATTTTGCACTGGTAGCGGCGTCCTCTGTCATGAGGTTCTCTCCTCTTGCCTCTGTGACTCTATCCCAAGCCAGAGAACCTGCCACCACTCTAACCACTTCTGCTTCTTTGCTGGTTCCTCTTCCTCATGCCTTCTCACACCCCTCCCCCAACATGTAACCGTGCCTCAATGTTTGGACTTTTGGCCTCTGGATTTCTATCCCTCTTCTCACATCTTCTCCTTGGCAGGAATTAAAAAATCAGGCAACCTCTAAATAGAAGATTCCCAAATCTCTATGTCCAGCCCCAATTTCTCAAGCGAAACCTCATCTGTCTGCCACAGATATAAGGCAGATAAGTCATTGTTAGGAATGCGGCACTAGAGTCAAACTGTCTGGCTTCAAATCCTGGCTCTATAACCTCCTTGTTGTAACCTTGAACTAATCTCTCTGTGACTCAGTTTCCTCATCTGAAAAGCAAAAATAGTGACAGTATCTATCTCATGGAGTTATCAAAATAATTAAATGAAATAACTGGATAAAGATATGAGAAGAGTTCCTGACACATAATAAGTGCTCAAAAAATGGTAATACAGGTCCTTTATCCTTTAGCCAAAACCCTTGGGGCCGAAAGTGTCTCAGAAAGCACTTTTGGATTTAGAGAGGTAGTGGTACGTGTTCTGTATGTTAAGCGATGCCCTTCCAGGGGGCAGGTGTCTGGGCAGCACTCCATGGCAGAGCAGAACGCTCACAGGCATTCCGTGCACCCCTCTGCGCTGCTTAGCCTCTCCTGAAGTTAGTCTGGGATTTTGTAACTACTTCTGACCAGCAGCTGGGAACAAAGTTGAGTTCTACACTCTCTTCCCTGGCAGCCACGTGTGCCAGGTCAATGGAGCCACCTTCAATCAGGGTCCTTAAGTGACTGTGGGGAACACTGTCCCCCCTTCCCTGTGCTGGCCGTATCTGTACAGTCACTAAGATTTAGGGTTTACCTGTTAAGAGCAAAAGCTAGTTTTTGTATTGAAAAGTATGAATATTCACAGTTAGTCAAATAAATAAAGACTGTAAATAGCCCTGTGTCCATTCAGGCCAAGTTTTGTTGCCAAATGAATTTGCTGTAAATTTAAAAATAAATAAATAAAAATTTAAAAACACCTTTTAGTTTGCAGTACTCTTTGGATTTTAGAGTTGCAGATAAGGGACTGTGTACCTGCAAAAGCAACATACACACATACCTGCACACACTCTGAGTATTTCGCTGTAGTCCCAAACTCAACCTAGCCATGTGTGTCTGCGTCAACTACCCTCCCGAACTAGTCCCCCTTCTCCGTGTTGCCATTTCTAATACTGGCTACAGGCTCAAACCTCTGAGTTCTGCTTGATTCTTTCCTTCTTTTCCCTTTCTCACAGCCAGACAGCAAGTTCCAATTCTCCCCTCCAGGGACTCCAGTATGAGACTCTGCTTCCCATCCTCTCAGTTGTCATTCTCGGAGCCCCTTTCCCCTCCTGAATTCCTGAAGCAGTCTCTGTACTTCTCAGCTCCCCCTTTCCAGCACATTCTACATTCCTCCACAGTTTCAGTCATCTTAACCACCGCTTTCACCACATCCCTTCTTTGTTCACAAAGTAATCAGCTGGGCTTCCCTGGTGGCGCAGTGGTTGAGAGTCCGCCTGCCGATGCAGGGGACACAGTTCGTGCCCCGGTCCAGGAAGATCCCACATGCCGCGGAGCGGCTGGGCCCGTGAGCCATGACCGCTGAGCCTGTGCGTCCGGAGCCTGTGCTCCGCAACGGGAGAGGCCACAACAGTGAGAGGCCCGCGTACAGCAAAAAAAAAAAAAAAAAAAGTAATCAGTGATACCCATGACCTAGGGAAAAGTCTCTTTACTGTCATTCAAAGCCCTCTGGAATTTAAGCTCACTCAGTTTACCTAACCATCTCACACTGTTTGTTCTCAAAGGGAACCCTCTCTCCAGCCAGATCAATGCCCACCCTATTTCCTGAAATATGCCATATTCATTCCTTCCCCTAGGCCTTGAATAATTCAGCTTCCCAACCTGGAGTGCCATACTCCCTCCTTTCCACCTAACTAAACTCTTTTACATCCTTCACTGCCTGGTTCCAGTGCCACCTCCTCCAGAAATGACTCCATATCTCCTTCGGCCCAAGTTCATCTTTCACTTTCCTGGCCTCCTGTGGCTCTCAGTATCTGTACCATATATTTAGGCATAGTCACATAGTACCTTACTTTTTTTTTTTTTTTTTACATATTTCTCATTTCTCATAAGACTGCATGATTCCTAGGGTACAGGGAATATGACTTATATTTCTTTGTCTAAGAAGGCTGAGTATAGGCCCATGTTGAACTGAATGGAGAGGTGGCAAAGCTGCTGAGAAAGAAGTACCAGTACAAAAATTCAGATCTAGGCAGGTTCAAGTCCCCTGCCCACCAGAGCTAATTTGGTGAAAGGAAGAGTGAGAGCCATGCCCAGGAGAAGGACAGTGTAGGCCTCCAGGCTGAGCTACAGATTTGGGAACTCAGGGGGCAACAGGAGTAACCAACGATACCAAACTTAAGCAGACATGACCTTCTCAAAGTTTGAACTCAACAACTGGACATGTAACCCAAGAAGACTCCCAAGAATTCAAAAAAACCTTTATTAAACAAAGGTTTGTGAACCTCTGACCTGGCAAAGGCCCCAGCCAGCCCGTGTCTCCAGTGCCCTGTCTCTGACTCTGCAGTGCTCCCCCTCCCTGTAGTTGCCATATACCTTTGGCTCCCACATCTCTGGCACTGGAGTCCTTACTTTGCCAAAGAAAGTAAATAAATCAGAAGAAAAGAGCAACGAAAATAATTTTATTTGTGTGACTCAGGAAAGTCCTAAGAGATCAGTGGAAGAGGTGATTATAAAGCAACCTTCTTCCCTACGCTAATTCTTTCTGTATCCCCAGTCCCAGCATTGTGCCTGGCATGCAGCAGGGGCTCAGTGAGTATCTGAATAAATCAATGATGAAATAGTGTATTAGTTATTTATTGCTAGTTAATAAACTACCACACACAAAAAAGGAAGCTTCTTACAAAATAGAATATGAGGCTTGTATACTGTATTATGTTTTATTTTCAAACTAGCCAGCCTATCTTATCAACAACCCATGAAAGAGAAAGGAAGTCCTGAAGAGTCAGGTCTATCACAGTAAAAGCAAAAGACAGTCTGCTCATTCACTGACCCTGTGGAGGAACAGCTCCTAGAATTCTCCTCCTCTGTACCTGACAGCCAAGAGCCTGCCCTTCTAGCGCCTGCTATGAAGAAAGCAACTTTTCCATTCTTAAGCACCCACTAGTGAACACTGGAGGGTCAGACCCAGACCCTGGGCTCTGTTCAAGCCTCTACCTACCACCGTGATAAGATTCAAGGGAAACAGGAATCCATGGTCATAAGGATTCTATTTTTTCTTCTACTGGGACTTTCATATATCAGGTTAGCTTCATAAGTCTGCAAAGGACCATCTGATATATAGTAATGTCAATCCAATAAAGGTAGAAAACCTTAACCCTTTCAGTTCCATGACAATCTGCATACTTCTGGTTAGACGCTTTCACTAGCGCTCATACCCACAATGCCTGAACATAACAGAAGTGATGTAGTCACTACCACTTTACACCCGTACCTTGTTTTACAATGTATAAAATCTTTTACATTCTGTCTATGATCTTACAACAACTTTCAGAGGTAGACACTATGCCTGTATTTTCAGACGGAAAAACTGAGGTTTAAAAAGGTTATCAGACTTACACATGGTAAAATTACTGTGACCGGGAGTCGGAAGATCTGGGTTTGCTTCCTGGCTGTACTTAATATCTTTGCACAAGCACTTTGTAAACTTTAAAGTATTATACACATGCTTATAGTTTAGCTTATAGTTGTTGTTATTGCTGTTAACCGTTGCTGCTGGAAGCACTCTCTAAACTGTAAAATCCCATGTTAATGGATTATTGACAACTCAGTGACTTCTGGGCCAGTGCTCCTCTCACTACACTAAGCTGTCGCCCTCACAGAGAAATAGCACCTGTTGATAAAGCACTGTTAGTTGATGACTGCTAAAGGGTCTGCCCTTCATGGCCTATAAAACCATCCACAGGCCCCAGCTGAGGATGTGTCACACATATCTAAGAACAGGCAGCCAGCTCTAACCGGCTGTAGGCTTCCAGGGACCTAATGTCCAGGTGGGAGAATACAGAGAACACAGATCCTAACTCTTAGCAAATAGTTGAATAACCAAGTACCTCATACCCCTGTACTTCCGTAGCTGCTCAGAATGCTTAGTTTTCCTCAAATGTATTCTCTTTTTCAATTAATTGCCTAGCTTGTTTACTCAGGGAAGAGGATATCTGAAGTCTTGCCAAGCAGAGGTATTAAATTACGATTTTCCGTTCTTCCAGGACTCAGCCCCCAAACGATTCTGTCAGTGAACCCCCAGCTCCTGTGGCATTCCTTGCTGTGCCAAGCTTGAGCCCCATGAGGCTATGCCAATCTCAGCACTGCCATTCTCACTCTGAAGCGCTGCTTGCCTCTGTCAACATCATTCCATCCCTGAACAAACCACCTTTCCTGGTGGCCAAAACACTTGGGTACTTTCAACTGGGACTCTGCAATTTGAATCTTCAGCCCAATTTGACATTTCTTAGACCAATTTGGCATCTCTTAGCCATTTAAATTAGGTTTTGATCTTTCAGTCCTCTCTCCTCCTAAGCATGGACCTTCTGACAGAAGAACTGCTACTGGAGAAAACCGTTTAATCCTATACTAGGCCCAAGCAAACAAAACCAAGAATTTTTAAAAAGGGAATTCACTGTGTAAACTGTAAAGTCCTACGTTAACAGATTATTAACATCTCAAGACTCAGGCTGGGCTCTTTTCATTACATTGAGCTGTAAACACTTCTCCCCCTAAATGTTCCCACCATCCCCATCTCACCCCATCCTTCCTTGGAAATGCAATCACTGAGACTCTCTCTCCTTCTGCTTTCACGATTTTGCTGAAGACTATTTCTCCTGGTCAGAAGCTGAACATCTGCTATACTTCCCAGGAGAGACCATTCTACAACCTTGACTTTATTAAGGGGAGAAGCTATTTTGACGTTTTCATTGCCCTTTTACCCAATATTAGCATAAAACTTTGAGCTTCAATTTCTAAACAGCCATGCTAGTTCCAAGCTTCATATTCCCCCCAGATCCCCATGCCCCCTGGAATAGACTGTTAGCTGGGATTCCCACTGATGAGCTTATCACAATGCATAGAAACTCATGACCTGTGTGGTGGAACGAACGTACCAAGGAGATGTGCACATCTCCAAGCATATACTTAATTTCTTGCCCAACAAATCAATAGTCCCTTATAGAGTATATAAAGTTGTGCTATCCAAGACAATAGCCATTAGCCATATGTAGCTATTTAAATTTAAATTAATTAAAATTAAATAAAATTTTAAATTCAGTTCCTCAACTACACTGGGCAGTACAAATATAGAACATTTCTATCATCACAGAAGTTTACTGGACAGCATTGATAGAGGTTGCTTATGAATAATACTGTTGTGAGAAATGGTGACAGCACACAGGTAATGAGTAACCAGTGCTCCCTGCAAATCCACTAAAACAATTTGTCCAGGAAATGAATTCCACACTCTTCCAGCACTAGTAGATTTAAAAGCACATTTTAGCTTTAACGGGTAATTTTGTTCCTTACCAAAAATTTCTTTTTCTCACTGGCCCCTGCACATGAGCTTGTTGTTACTGTGGGGCTGTTCAGAAGGGCTGAGCTGCTGCTGTTGTGTTTTTTCTTTAAAAGCAAAAAAACTGAGGTTAATAATTTGTATCCTTCATGCAACAGAAAAAGTTTGACGATATTCAAGTAAACTGTGGGTCCAAAGAGCTAGCACCGCTTGTTAAGATTATTTCCTCTATACTAGTCAATCCTTTTCACAGGCTTCTACCTTCATAACCACTGCCTTCACCCCAATAACACAGCAGCAGGCATGGTAAAAGATCAGGATTTTTCTTATAATAGCTTTTAGGCCTAAACAGGATTCCTAAAAGGTAATTAAACAGGATTCCTAAAAGGTAATTAAACAGGGTTCCTAAAAGGTAATCTCCCTTCAAGGAATGATCAGAGACCACTCCACCCCTCCTCTTCTCGGCAGAGTCCCCTTAGGCCTTCCAACTCAAGAAAGCTTCCCCTTTTCACCTACTAACTGACATCCACGCTAATAGTCCCATTTGGAGAAAGATCAGCTGACTGGAGCAGCCTTAACAAGCACACTCTACATAGGAAGACAGGAAGGAAAGTGAGGTCATTAGGCTCAAGCCTGGGGGAGGGGATTCACTTCTGGTAAAATGCTCCTTCCAAAAGCAGCTTTGAATAGAAGTGTTACAGCAAGTGAGAACCCACACAATTAGAATAATGTATGAAAACAGTACAAGAATGGGCCCTATTCTGTTGTTCCCCTAGTTCTGTAAGGTAAACACAAAAAATAAAAGCAGCTTTCTAAACTATTCCTTATGTTATAACTGAAACAACAGGACTTGGGGTCCCTAGTTTTCCTAAAGGCAGGAAATACTCTGAGAGGCTGTATCTAGCCAACCTCAGACAGAAAAAGTTCTAGCCCCTTATACTTTCTCCAGGAACCAAGAGTACTTCTGAAGAATTGGTAGACAAGGTGCAGATGAGGAGAGAGAAGATTAGTTGATAATGAAGAGAACCACAAGGAAGGATATCATCAAACACACCAAACTCAGCCATCTGATACCCACTAGGAAGGAAAGCTCCCCGTCACTCACTCCTCTCTGTGGGCCAAAGGGCCTAGGCAACAGGGAGGTCAGTGACACTGGAGGCGAGAAGAAGGTTCTCAACAGCGCACAACTTTAAATGTTAACAAAATAGAAGCTGTTTTCCTAAAGAAGCACACACCTCTCAATAAAACAGGCACTCTCAACTACCTGAGTTAATGGGGGGAAACAACTGTAAACAACAATAACAAAATCACTCATTGTTACTTTCAGAATATATATGATGTTTTATTAAATAAATTTCCCTTCCTAATTACATTTTAAATAAACCAATACTAAAATTAATTAATTTTTTCTGAGTATATACTGTAAGATAGCTAAAAAGTTTCTGAGTTAGGGATCGTGAATCTGGATAAAATATTTGCCAAATGATCAGTAAAGGAAAAAGTGTATGAATACTGTCCCCATAATTAGTGAAGAAATTATTCTTACTCTCCACAGATGAAACACTATTTACAAGGTGAGATGCACAAGGCATTGGGACTCCAGATCACAACCCACACCTGGTTAGTACATATCACTTACCATTTAACAGACTTAAGGGAAGGGAGCAATAGCATTCAAGCCTGTATCAGAGTATCACTGGCTTCTCACATATTTCCCACCTGAAAACCCCTCCCCAACAAATTTAGTTAACAGCCATGGCCGCACACACCTGCCTATTTGGGTGACCCGTTTCTTTGTTCTTCATGGTCTCATATCCAGGCACCCGGGGACGTCGGCTCATCTGGAGGGCCACCAGATCCTTCATGATTGAGTTCAATGCCTCCTGTTCGTCTGCAAAGAAAGAGAGCACATGGGCTAAGGTACTTTAATACAGACCACAGAAGTACTTTCACAAATTATATGACTAATACTCAGGGAGTTCTGCCCAGGTGAAATGAGAGACCTTATAACTATAATCACATGAATTTGCTATCTGTGAAAAGTAGATAACTGAGGTCAGACTATGGCAATTTGAATTTTAATGGATCCTTAACAGCTCTCCAATCAGATTTCTGGCAGCAGTATCTACCAATTCACTGGGGGCAAGGGAGGTGTTCAAACAGACCAATTCTTCCAGTGCCAGAGAAACTCAACCAGGAAAAATAGATGAAAAGTTGGAGTGAAGAACACCACAGCACAGTGTGGTAGGGTACTGAGTGAAAAGATGAATTCATGGAGAGCTGATTATGGGACAGAGTCAGTCAGACTTATTCCTAAACTATCGTACACAGGAGAGCATACTTAAAAGGTACCAAACAAGGACCTCAGGTCGCTGCTTTGAACAAAAGTTGTTTTACAAGCCTAGCCTCTGAATGCCCCCTCCCAACTCTTTACAATTTTATAGGCCTTCTGCTTCCCACAGGGAAGTCAAAAGGCAGTTCTATTGTTTTTCTTCTCTAACTGACCAAGCAATGCATTGTCTCTGCCTTACTGGTATTACTTTTAATCCCCCTTTCTTGACATAGCATAGAGCACTAGCGTTCTCATGCAATGAAGACAACTGGCCAAAACCCAGAACCTAAACCAGCCCAATTCCATGTTTTGCAAAATCCTCCTAGGTCCTTCAAGAGATCCTTGTCTACTCAAATAGCACTGGGGAGTTGAAAATAAATCTGCTGATCTGCAAAGAAACATGAGGAATGAGCTGTTACACTTGCTTTAGTGACAAATGAGTCACTTAGGGACTTGGGGCGCACCTTAAAAGAAGTACAAGACTGCACCCACAGAGTGTGCCTATCCTCTGCGCTTTATCACCGTCCCTTGAAAATACTCTAATACCCTGTGGAAAGGAAAGAGCAGCATGGAGTATAGGAAGTAAAGTGGCATTATTTGCTTCTCCCCTCTTCCTAAACCAAATCTGCTTGGGTGCCCTACACGCCCTCTGAGGAGATGCAGGAAAGGAAGGAGAAGGGTGCCCCTGAAGAGATTTTTGTCTGCTCAGAAAAGTAAAATTAGATTTAAGACTTGCAGGAAAAACACCAGTAGAGTAGCTTCCCAACTAATTCCACTTCAAAATATATACAAAAGTATGAGAGTTATATAGTTGTAGTATGAAAAGAATGAGGTAAATGCGATAACGAATGAGGAAGTGGGTGTCTACAGAAAGACATCTGTCAAAATTAAAACACATACATCCCATCAATTATTTTATACTTTCTCACAATTTACCTATAGGCTCTTTAAAAGGAACTTGCTTGGTTTTTGTTTTGTTTTTTAACCTCCCAACCAAGATTTTAAAACTAGAGCATAACATCTAAGCTAGGATGACTAACTTATATACATGTATAACATATATATATAGGCTTATATATTAAATTGGCTTATATATCATTAAATATTATATATGTATAAATTTATTGGGCCAACTGTAACAGTAAATTGGGGTCATTATGATTATGACTAGGTGGGTGTTTTCTGAGGAGCATTCAGTGATGGTCCTAATAGCAGAATGCATGTAGTTTTCAGTATCAAGGTAACCAGCCTTAGAATTGAGAATTTCAGTTGTCTCAACTCAGACACTGAAACAAGATGGATGTGAATATACACACACAGACACACGCACATGCTTTTCAAGTCAATCCATGACAAGTATGACTAAAGAAATTGTTTCTAATTCTGTATATGATGATGCTATTATAAGAGCTGGTTTATCAGGTTGACAAATTCTGTTTCCAGGAAGCTAACCAATTCCTGGCATTACTTAATGGATAAGAACTTGTTTGGTAGTTCCAGTGGTGAGAACACACTAGAGGAATGGTTTGGTTCTATCTCTTGAAATCTGGGACAACTGACCCAAGTGAAACAAAGTAACAGAATCTGATTTTGTGTCAAAGTTGCATATATTTCTAGAGGCAAACGGGTTCTTTTTTTTAAAAATAAATTTATTTTATTTATTTATTTTTGGCTGTGTTGGGTCTTCGTTGCTGTGCGCGAGCTTTCTCTAGTTGCGGCGAGCGGGGGCTACTCTTCATTGTGGTATGCAGGCTTCTCACTGCGGTGGCTTCTCTTGTTGCGCAGCATGGGCTCTAGGTGCACAGGCTCAGGAGTTGTGGCGCACGGGCTTAGCATGTGGGATCTTCCCAGAACAGGGCTCGAAGCCGTGTCCCCTGCATTGGCAGGCGGATTCCTAACCACTGCACCACCAGGGAAGCCCTGGTTCTTAAACTGATACTTCAAACTGAGGACATGGATAAAGACAGGAAGCAAATCGAGTGGTTCTTTTAGGCATTTCTTCCTGGATTGGGATTTTAACTGAATTATCTGTGCTACCATACTCATTCCTTAAAAAATAAAAACAAACAAACAAACCTTTTAAAAACAAATAGCAGCTTTCTTAGAGTGCAGTAGTCAGTTATATGGACTTTGGAGTCAGAAAGACCCGGCTTTAAGAGGCCTTAAACAAACTACTTATTCTCCCTAAACCTCAATTTCCTCATCTGTAAAATGGAGATAATAAAAGTATCATTAAACAGAGTTGCTGTGAAACTTAAGGGAAAAGACAAACAAACAAACAAAAAACCTTACAAATTATTCCTCATGGTACCTAACACTTAGTAATGCTGAAAAAAATGCTGGCTATTATTTTTAGTAATGGAGAAAAGGTTAATGTTGAAAAAAATGCTGGCTATTATTATTAGCAATGGAGAAAAGGTTAATGGGAAAAGACTGGAGGCCACAATCTATCCTAATATTTAATTGTATTTCTGAATTTTTATTATTAATCATTAACAATAACCATTTAGTGAATACCTATCATGTATTATACATTAGACAGTTTTGAAAGATACTTTAAGGTATTCAAACTCTAGGGGTAAAAAGACAAAACACACAAATACAAGGTTACACAAATAAAGAGACTGAATTAGACAAGAAACAAACCAGAATACATAAACACACATGTGTAAAAAAATTTTTTTTACAGTGTGAGTAGCAAGAGATTATATAGATGATTTTACAGAATAAGAGTTTTCCAGAAAAGCAAGCTGTTGCAGCTATGCAAGAGAGCTTTACAAATAAACTGAGGAGAAGGACATGAAAGCAAGTGAGCGGTGAAGGAAAAGAAAAGAAGGTCAGGGACTGATCCTCAGTGAATAGTAATGCTATCAAGTAGAGTAGGAAGAAGGTGTGCTGGCACAGAAGCCTTTAAGAGGATTGGGAAAAAACAAGAGGGACACCACGGAAGCTCACACCAAAGAATAGCAGCGGCAGGCAGAGGCCAGGCAGGTCCAATAGGGTTGTAGAGGCAGAAACAATTTTACAGGGAATAGAGAAACTGGAGATTAAACGAAAATTGGAAGGAATGGAAATCAACAATTCATTTATGAACTTTACACGTGAACAAGTTGAGGCAGAGGTAATAGTATGCTATAACCTTGAAAAGATTTCTGAAGGATGGGGGGGGGAGGTCTGACACACTTAAAAGCTACCAGAAAGAAGCACAGAGGAAGAAGTTAACTCTAGAGATTAGGAGGTTAAGGATCTAGAGGTGAGGAATATTCATAGAAAAAGAAAAGAAGGGATCCATGAAACAAGGTTTACAGTTCAGTCTTAAAAAGCGGAAGCTCTTCAGCAGTCTCGAGCAGACAGCTATCCGTAATTATGCAGCAGCCTGTACTGTTCCTTCTCCCCATACCCTGACCTAAGGCTTGGGGGCTGCCAGGCAACACACTCCTCTCTCATTAGTCCCAGCAGGAAGTCACTCTTCCAGACTGAGCTATTACTTCTATCTAAAAGCAGGGTCTTAAGGCACTCCCATTTACAAATTCCCTTGGCTAAAAACCCAGAAAAGTTTCCAGAAGCAACATGTCTGTCCTTCGATAAACGTTGTTGTCCTGCATGATGCCAGACACTCACTCTTGTCCATATATACAACTCCCAAATTTAATCTTTGTTTTCATTTAACAAACTGCTTCTTCACCTCGCTCTACCCAACTCTGCCAGATCATCTGATCACACTGCTCACTCAGGAGATCCTGTGCTTCAGAGTGTCTGTGAGTCACATTTTAC
The DNA here is from genome assembly GCF_949752795.1 of Hyperoodon ampullatus. Classification (NCBI taxonomy): domain Eukaryota; kingdom Metazoa; phylum Chordata; class Mammalia; order Artiodactyla; family Ziphiidae; genus Hyperoodon; species Hyperoodon ampullatus. The sequence continues at coordinate 11,378,316 of NC_136932.1, read as the reverse complement.
TATCTTACTGTTCATGACATGTTACATACTCGCACTGCCTCCACCCTCTCCATACCTGGGCAAACATCATTTCATAGCAAGTATAAGCAAAAAGGTCCAATCCTCAATTCACAAGAAACATTTTTCCTTTTTCCTTCAAGGCCCTGGCTGAATCTTTGCTAGATCTCAAAGTCAAATTCTGCTGTTTATTTTTCTGTTTCTGGGACATACCTGCCCTTCAATATCAACTGATGACTTAAAATTTAAAAATACATACTACAAAGTAAGCTATTGCTTCCTCATAAAAATCAATGCATCACCATCATATTTTATTTTAATGGTTAATGAAATTAACCTTAGAGGTCTGAGGACTATAGAATAATGTGTGTCAATCCCAAAACTACAGAATTGATCTCTCCCTCCTATGTACCTTTACAGTTTTGATGAAGTACCTATAACACCTCATTGCACTGATTTGTTTACATGTTTTTGGTTCACCTCACCTAACTGTAACTTCTTAAACACAGGATAAATGTATGTACAGGGCCTAACACTATATCTGACACATAAGAGATGCTCAATAAATGGGCAAAGAAAAAATGGATAGCTTACATAGTCAGAACCAAGAAAACTGCTTCTTCCTCTATGTATTCCCCTAAGTAATGCTAAGTTGGACTGATACTTACTTTTTACAAATGCCTAAAATTCAGTTTTAAAAACCAATCTTCATTTTGTAAAGTATCAGAAATCTAGTCGTGACATAGCCATGTTGATTCATTAAACTGTGATCCCAATTTCAATCAAAACAGTTGCTAACCATTTAGAGTATACACAGGTGGTCAGATTCTAGCCAAACTGAATTGAGATTGGTCTAATTGGGAGCTCCCAACAGCCTTGAAACCCTAGAGACACACAAGGCATCTGTAAATCACAATGATTCTGACTTCAAACCAAGTTATCAAACCAGAACCACAACATCCTAAATTCTATACTCAGTTCATGATCGTTTCCAGTAACATTTCCAAGTTGTTGCATATTTTTCAGTAATACTTCCCACTAAATTTTAGATTGCATTTACAGAGTCCAAATAAACACTAGTAAATTAATCTTAGGTGTTATTAACAGCATTTGCCATTATAATTACTAAAACTAGGAGAGAACTTTGGTGTGACCAAGAAAAAATGACCAGTCAAGCCCAAATTTTTTTTATAACCACATAGTATCAAAGCCAAAAAAAAAAGACTATTTCCTATTATTTACAAGGATAAGTGTAATTTCCACTAGAAATTTACTGGGGCTAACAGCCAATACAAAATCTGACCTGTTTTCATTACCAACCCAAGTTGTCAAACAAGCTTGAGTCTGGGACTTAGAACAGCTCAGGAAAATATGACTATTAACCAAGGAACCTGCAGGGCAGGGACTCAAATTAGTTTTAGTCCTTTCCTCACTGGGCTGGAGTTTAACAAGTATAATAAAAATATTAATAAGTCTATGCTTCTCTCTTATTACCCCTTGAATTTATTTAGGACTGCATGCAGCAACTAAAGCATACTAACCTGGGAATTTGATTTTTCATCATTTATATCACCAAAATGGAAACTAGTATTTAAGAGAGACTCTGTGTGTGTGTTTGTACATATATGCTTGCTGAGCCCTATACAAAGCAAACTAAAGGCCAGGTTCTAAGAGAATTCAGTATCAGCTCTAATTGCATGTCAAGGTCATCTACTAAAAGGAAACCGAGAATGGTATGAGGGGAGAGTTCTGAAGAAAGCCAGGCTGTGGTTCTTAAATCAGCTTGCCTAATATACTGCAACCACCAGGCAAGTTAATTCTCCCCTCACTGTCTCACTTTCTTCATGTAAAAACTGACATGGGGACAAATGAGAAGATACTCAGTTTTTGGTCTTTTCCTTTGGGGCTCTGGACCCTACCTATATAGTTCCTTTCCTCCTCATCATTGTCTCTCCATATACTCACACACTTAAACTTTTTGAAAATATCTTTTTTTTTTTTTTTTTTTTTTGCGGTACGTGGGCCTCTCACTGTTGTGGTCTCTCCCGTTGCGGAGCCCAGGCTCCAGACGCACAGGCTCAGCAGCCATGGCTCACGGGCCCAGCCGCTCCACGGCATGTGGGATCCTCCCGGACCGGGGCACAAACCCGCGTCCCCTGCATCAGCAGGCGGACTCTCAACCACTGCGCCACCAGGGAAGCCCCTGAAAATATCTTGAAATGTGAACACAGGCTGACATCTATTTTATTGTTAGGCATGCAATGTAGTCAAAGCATCTGGACACTCTGATTTAGCAGTTGAGAAAGTGGGGAGCAGGAGGTCTGCACACCCTCAAGTATTTCACACTCCCCTTTGGGACTTAAGACTGTCCCCGCAGGACAAAAAGGAAAGACTTAGAAAGATTATCGCAAGTGTAGGCTCACAAATCAATTCAAAGATTTAGTTCAATCATCAAATTCCAGAACACAAAATAAATGTGTGAAACCTGGGGAGGACAAGAAGAATTATGTGCCCCATTTATAGTAAATGTTCAATGAGTATTTGGTGAATTATGTATTTAAATATCAGGCCTCACTGGGTTCCTTTTCTGCTTACTGTCACAGACTTTTCCCAGAAAAGCAAGCACTTCTGAAGTAAAGCATGGGAAGGAAACAGTAAGCCCAACAAATGAACAAACCCATCTCTTACTGTATGACGGGCAGTATGGAACAGAACAAGGTAATTCATTCAAAGCCAGAGTGTAAAGATGGGCTGCAAAAGAGTATCTGCCCCATGTGACACAGCAAACCTCCTACAGAAACGACTTGACCTTGCTATAGGGCAAAGCAAACATTAATGTTCCCTCTTCACAGATGCAATCAATGGCTGTGCAAATGATCTTTTTACTGACATTTACCCCCTTGATTATTTATGACAATACCAAATACCTTGCAAAACTTGCCATTGCAAACAACAGTATCAAAATAACTGATCCAACAAGAGAAGCAAAGTACATCTAAAATGTTATTTGCTACTTAATCTAGTCCAACAGTCATTTGGTAAATTACCAAAAAGGACATGAAATATAATTCAGTTCAAATGCTGCGTGTGGAAGACATTAAAAGCTTTCCTTAGATTACATCTTCACAACAGAAATTGCAAATATCGATTAAAAAGGAAATGATTTCATAGAGATTCTTTTGTGTAGTGAATGTTTCTCTCTTTCAAAAGTTACATAATTTCAGGGATACAGCTAGATTAAAATAATGGATGTAAAACACTGCAACAAGATTTTTCGAAAGGTAGGATGTGTATTATAACTGGCAGCCCACGACCAGTTCCTAACCTCCAGCAATCTGCGTGCAGCTCGCATTTCTCAACCGCGCGGTTGATAACAGTGATTGCCGTTTTAATCACCTCCCAACCTATCTCCCTGCACGCCCTCCCCCCTGCGCTGGGGCGCGCACAGGGCTCGAGAGCAAGCCCCGGGAACTCTCACAGGCCAGCCTGTGTGAGCAAAGGGAAGGAAATGACACAGGCAGGAAAAAAAAGCAAATCAAGGAAAAGACACAACAGCAGCTGGGCCTGCACCAGCCTCCAGCCCGGGCCCCACACTGCGCTCGCGCTCCCCCGCCCTCGGGCTCGCGGTCCGGCTCGCTCGGCCCGGAGCGGGCTGCCGCGCCAAGCATGGGCCCTCGACCCGCCGCCGCTTCCTTGGGATGCGCCGGCCGCGCGGCCCGGAAGGAGGCTGCCGAGTGGGCTCCGTCGGCCAGGGACGCCCCGGCGGGCCGAGAAGTCAGAACCCCCGCCCGGGCCGCGGAGCCGCTACGCCGCGAGCAGGGCGGGCGGGAGCCGGCGGTCCGCAGCCCCGGCCCGGCTGGCTGTCCATGCCTGTCAGGCGGCGGCCCAGGGTCCTCCTCCCCTCAGTCCGGGGCGGGGCAACGCGAAGCAGCGCGGGCACAGGCCGGGGCGGTGGCGACACTCACCCATGGTGGCGATGGCGGCGGCGGCGTCTTGGGCCCGAGTGTCACCTCCGCAGCCGGGGCTGCATGCCGGGGGCCCGGGCGGCGGGGACGGCAGCGGGCCTGGCTCCGCGCAGGGGGCGCGGGCTGCGCTCAGGGCCCCCGCCGCCTCCCCAGGCTCCGGCTCCGGCTCCGCCCGCAGCCGGGCGCTGTGGCATGGGCAGGGTGGCCCGCTACATCCCCGGCGCTCCTCGGCTCGGCCCAGCCCGGCCTCGGCGGCGCCGCTCGGCCCGCCCGACCGCCAGTCCCTCAGCCCCGCAGTCGCTCGGTCCGGCCGCCGTTCTCCACCTCAGGAACGCTCCGAAAAACAAACCGCTGGTCGCGCAGCTCGCCCCCTTGTCTGTCACTCACCCCAGCGCCCGCCAATCCTAGGCAGCCGCTGGACCTTGGTACCACCCCCCACTCACTTCACCAGCCAATACCAAGGAGGAAGTCGCTGCCCCCGCCACCCCTCCGCCCCCCCCGCCGGCTCTCCCTCCAACATCCTAACTCTCAGCCGCCAGCTAATCATCAGCACCACTTGATGAACCAATCCCGCCTACTCTCTCAGAATGCCAATAGGCGAAGCCAAGGCAGTTTCCGAGGGCTGTCTACCGCCTGCCAATCATTGAAGCGGCGCCCGGTTCACTCCACTGCTAGCCAATCACATAGAGGGCTCTGAGCACCCTCCTCTGCGCATCCCTCGCAGGCTTGCCCTCCCTCTCTCCCTGGGAGGTGTGGGTCGCTCCAATCACAGCTCGCGCTTGAGGCTCCGCCCACATTCCCACCTCCCGTCAGTCACCCAAGGCTCGGCGGGCGCGCGGGCTGGCGCGGTTCCCCGCCGGCTACTTTGGGGCTGGAGTTTGGGAAGGCGGCTGGAGGGGCCCCTTGGCCTCCCGCCCTCCCGGCTCTCGGCGGTCTCTGAGGCTGAGGTCCTGTCCCTCCCTGTGCCCACACCGGGCGCGTAATAAGCGGGGAGGGTTCTGGCTCTGAGCGCTTCCCGGCGTGTGGCCACCTCTGCCGCCGGATCCCCAGGCAAGTCCTCCGGTCCAGACGCTGCGCTTGCCGGGAGGCAGAAGCGGCTTACCACTGCCCGCCTTTTCCTGGGTCTCACACCTCCAGGGCCACACTCTCCAAGTGGCTGGGGTAGTGCCGGAAAGTGGGTCCTAGGAATCTGCTGGCCAGGGCCGAAACCATTAAGTGCAAAGCCAGAGAGGTTCTTTCGGGAAGAAAACTTTTTTTTTTTTTTCCTGGTCATAAAAGCAATACAAGCTCTTTGTATTAAAATTGAAAAAAATAAAAATAAAACTTCCACCCCAGAGATAATTTTATCTTTCCTACCTAAATATACAACGTTTGATAAAAACGGCTTCACATTGTTTTGTAGTGTGCTTACATTTTATCCTAAGTGTTTTCCGGGGCCACTGAATATTGTTCCAAAACAATTGTACTGGCAGCATGATATTTCAAAATAGAGATGACCATAATTAATTTTCCCAACCCCCGTTGTTCAACATGTTATACACCCAGATCTTCAGATTCCAAGTCCTCCACAATCCGGGTTCCCTTCCTCTGGCCTCTGTTCTACTGTAATATAAATCAGACGCCAGAATCATCTTCCTCTTGTTTTCAACTGTCAACTAAGAACCTTTAGTGGTGGCTTTGCCTTGGTATCAAATCTCTTAAGAATTACCTCAGATTTCTCTCTTCTCTCTTTCTTTACACGCCCCCCACCATTCAATCAGGCCCCTTGTCTTTTATTTTTTTCCTCCAACAAGCTTTTAAGTCTGTCATTTTCCCACTTGAGTAGATCCCTACCCAGTTTATTGTAGTTCCTTAACTATAATAACTTCTCTTTTCTGGGAAGGGGAGGTAAAGCAGAGAGAACTAATATTTATCAGTCATTTTCTATGTGCCAGGCACATCCTCTCAATCTTTTCAGTAACTTTGAGGTAAGTAGTAGTACTGGTGTTTGAATGATGAAGGTGAAGCTCAGAGAAGGTTAAGTATCATGTCCAAGTGGTAAAGCCAGGATCCACATCAGGGCTTTCTGACACCCAAAGGCCATGCTCTTGCACATTTCTCAACTGTTTTTTTCATTATCACCCCCCAAGGAGAAAATTTTTAATTACTTAAATTTAAATTCTCCCTAATGTGAGAAATTAAATATTAAGGGATAAGATTTTGTCAGGTAGGGCTGAGCTTTGAAGCCCATATACCATCATATTATCGAAGATTTTTTTCACCTCTTAAGAATCATTTTTCGTCCTGTTGGGGATATCACCCTGTTAAGAATGTGTGTAATAGGCCAGTGCTGGAGGTCACAATCTGCCAATCTGAGGCTCAGATCTGACCCTTAATTTTATTGAGCTGTGAAATAAATATTAAAAAAAAAAAGACATTTATGACAATGGAAATGTAGGACCCACTCCTAGATTTAGGAATACTTGCCTGTATTCAAAGGTCCATTCAGCAGCTTCTCTTGGAATGTCTAAAACACAACTCCAATTTAATGTGTTTTACACTGAACTCTTGACTCTTTCCCCCTCCCCCCACAAACCTTGCTCCTCTGTTTTCCCAATTGTTAAAATACAAACCTAGGAGGCGTCTTCCTTGATTTCACTCTTTCCCTAACATCCCTATATCCAGTCATCCAGCAAGTCTTTTCAGCTCTCCTTTCAAAATGTATCTGAATCCAACTACTTCTTACCACTTCCACCCTAGCGCAAGCCACCACCCTCTCTACTGTATAACTGCCCTAGCCTCCTAACTGGTTTCCCTGTTTCCTCTGTGGCCACCCAGCAAATGATTCTCCACACAGAAGCCAGAGTGATCCTTGTAAAATGTAATTCAGATCATGTCACTCCCCTGCTCTCAACCCTCTAATGGCTTCCCACCACACTTAGCATAGAATCTTCCAGGCCCAACAGGAGCTGGCTCCAGCCATCCTCTCCTACCTCAACTCTCCTGCTCCCTCAATCGCTCCAGCCACACTGGCATTCTCACCATACTTTGAACCTACCAAGCTCAGGACATTTGCACTTGCCATTTGTTCTGCCTACAATGCTCTTCCCTAAGATGTTCCCACAGCTAATTCTTGCATTTCATTCAGGTCTCTGCTTAGATATCAACTATTAAGAGTGCCTAAACACACCATCCAAAATAGCCCCTCTCCCCTCCATCATTCTGTATTTCCATATTCTGCCTTATTTTTCTTCATAGTGCCTGAAATTATATACTTATTATCTTTCTTCCAACTATAATGAACATAAGCCGGGTAGGAAGAGGGATTTTGTCCTGTTCACTGCGCTATCACCAGCACTTTGAACAGTGCCTCGTACACAGTAGCACATGCAATACAACTACATTAGGTCTTTAGCTGAAAAGAGCCTTCTGATTTTTCTTCTACTTTCCTACCAACTGTTTTCTTTGGGGGCTTCATTTCTGTTGCCAGCTGCTTAACCAGCCATCTCAAACATTCCCATGCTGCATTTACCATACTGGGCTTTCTTCTGAACTTCAGAGGCATCACCCATTGAGTATCCCATAGGCACCTCAAATTCTACAGGTCCAAATTAAACTGATCATTTTCCTCCATAGTTCTCTATATCCTCTCTCCATCTTCAGTTCCCCAAGTTGGATACTTTTGAGTTATCTAACTTGGAGAGCTCTTCCTCTCCATTTCCCTTCCCCCACAGCTAATCTTGACCATGTCTCCAATCTGTCCGCTCCTCTCCCAGCCCCAGCTCCACCATCCTAGTTCAAACCCCCAAAATCTCTCACTTGGATTACTTAGTTTAACAGCCTCTCAAGATCACTCCCATCACAGGGTGATCCTTTAAAACGGATACCTGATCCTGCCATGCTCTGCTTAAAAGCTTTAGGGCTTCCCTGGTGGCGCAGTGGTTGAGAGTCCGCCTGCCGATGCGGGGGACGCGGGTTCGTGCCCCGGTCTGGGAAGATCCCACATGCTGTGGAGCGGCTGGGCCCGTGAGCCATGGCCGCTGAGCCTGCGTGTCCGGAGCCTGTGCTCCACAACGGGAGAAAAACTTTAGAGTTTCCCATCACCCTTAGGACAAGTCGAATACCTGAATGTAGCTAAGAAGGCTCTTCAGGACCCAGGCCACTCCTTTTCCAGCCACAAGTTTTTCCATTTCCCAGCTCCAACAACCCCATCATTCAAATTCTGTGTTCTGGCCACACAGAACCACTGGCAGTTCCTCAAATATGACTCTCTTTTGCCTCTAACCTCTGCATGTGCTATTTTCTCTGTCTCGAACACTCCTCTCCTCCATTCTTGCCCCACCCCCATTCTTTCAGGGAAGAACTAAGCCTAAACATTGCTCCCTTCAGGAAGACTTTCCAGGCAGAAACCCCTAAATCTGGGTACCAGAGCACCTAGTACTTTCTTCATCAAAGCGCTTATCTTACTCTATTGTAATTGCCTTTAAGAAAGTAAGCATAAAGACAAAGGCTGTGTCATTCAAAAAAGATGGCCTAGGGGCTTCCCTGGTGGCGCAGTGGTTGAGAGTCTGCCTGCCGATGCAGGGGACACGGGTTCATGCCCCGGTCCGGGAGGATCCCACATGCCGCGGAGCGGCTGGGCCCGTGAGCCATGGCCGCTGAGCCTGTGCGTCTGGAGCCTGTGCTCCGCAACGGGAGAGGCCACAGTGGTGAGAGGCCTGCGTACCGCAAAAAAAAAAAAAAAAAAAAACAGATGGCCTAGCATCTCTCACAGCACATTCAAAAAAAACAAATATTTGGGACTTCCCTGGTGGCACAGTGGTTAAGACTCCGTGCTCCCAATGCAAGGGGCCCGGGTTTGATCCCTGGTCACGGAACTAGATCCCACATGCATGCCACAACTAAGAGTTCACGTGCCTCAACTAAAGGAGCCGGCGAGCCGCAACTAAGGAGCCCACCTGCCGCAACTAGACCCGGTGCAACCAAATAAATAAATTAAATAAATATTTTTTTTAAAAACTCAGAATTCACAAGATATAAATTAATTAGGCTTCACTCTACTGGCTCCTAAAAACAGTCAAAGTGTTCAACACATAATTCTTAAAAAAAAAACACAATTATTTGGGCTTCCCTGGTGGCGCAGTGGTTGAGAGTCCGCCTGCCAATGCAGGGGTCACGGGTTCGTGCCCTGGTCCGGGAAGATCCCACATGCAGTGGACTGGCTGGGCCCGTGAGCCATGGCCGCTGAGCCTGCGCATCCGGAGCCTGTGCTCCGCAACGGGAGAGGCCACAACAGTGAGAGGCCCGCGTACAGCAAAAAAAACCAAAAAAACAATTATTTGTTGAATAAATAAGTGAACTTCAAATGGGTATGTTAGTAATTGAATGTAATTTCCACAAGTGTGCCCTTTTAGCTATGTACTTTATCTACTCTATGCTGTCTCTCTCCTCACTCTTCATTTTCCCCATGTGAAGCCTCCCAACTGGGCCAGGCCTTCTCAAGTCTATTTCCCTAGTTTTACACTGAGTAGATGCTCCTGGTTAAGCACGTGAGCCACTCCTGACCCCAAGACTCATTAGGCAGCCAATCACACACCAGCTGCACATTTTCCTTTTTTCTTCCAAGAGCATAGGACACATGACAGGGAACAATAAATACAAATGAATAAATTTCCTTAAGGGATAGCTCAATGAATTTGGTGTAAAAAAGAAAACAAACCAAAAAACCTATCACTTAATTTGATGAAAATTCTTTTAATTCAGAGGTAAAGTGGAATATATTCAGATTACCAGTTCAACCAGTTAGTTTACCTGCATTGTTAAGGAGTGATGTACACAGAAGATTTTTACATCTTCTTTACATTTTTATATATTGACATTTACTTCTAAAGAAAAATTGCTTTTCGTTTTGAAATTCCACTTCTATAAATTTATCCTAAAGAATACTTTGCAAGAGAGCAAAGGTAAAGAATGTTCATCGTAGCATCTTCTGTAAGATAGACAACCCAAATGTCCATTGATAGAGACTAGTTAAATAAACTATGGCACATTAATTAATACAATAAAATACTATGTAGCTACTAAAAAGAATGAAGCAGACGTCTCCATTCTAATACCAAAAGGAATCCAGGATATATCTGGGGGGAGGGGGCGCAGGAGACAGGTTATAAAGCAGATATATATAGGGTGATCACATTTCAGTTTTTAAAAAAGTTCTTTCACACTTAGTGGGAAAAAAGGCCAACATACACTGAACACTTCCTGTTGCCAGGCACTGTTTTAAGTGCTTAGCATATATTAACTTATTTAATTCTCAAAACAACCTTATGATATAGATGCTATTATCCCCATTTTATAGATGAAGAAATAAGTACAAAGAGGTTAAGTTCTTCCCCAAGGTTGCTAGCAACTGACAAGAGTCAGAATTTGTTCCCCAGCAGATTGATACCAATGAGTAGAGCAGACTGTTAACGGTGGTGGTTATTTTAGGAGGTTAGGATTAGATGGGACTTTTATGTTTTTGCTGTGTATTTCTATAAGGTTTGACTTTTTAAAAAACAATAAAGGTTACCTTTTTGGCACAAACCAAAGAAAGATAAAAAGAGGAAAAAGTAAAAACTTCCATCCCATTCACTGTCTGGGGATAGAATGATGAGAGAAAGTGATTTCAGTCAAGACGAGTGTAGTATCTATCAGGACACTCTCTTTTGTGAGATCTACTGGCTCATTTATTTTCTCTTCATAGAATGTCTTCAGAGGAGTCCTCAGGGATTCAAAAGTTGAGGACTCTTAGAGTGTGACGCTTTATTGACAGCTGTGCTATATATTTCCGAGAGAGAAAAAAAGTAACTCAACCACAAGACTGCATTTCCGTAGCTGGCTAGAGGCAGAGTCTTCATTGTTCCTGTCTGATTCAGCGGGGGCCCCTGGCAGAGGTGGGGCAGCCACATACCACACGAGGGCTTCTTGTAAGAGTCAAGGCTATGGACAGAGCCTGTCACTGATACTTCCATCCCAATGAAAGGAAACTTGAAAATGAGCCCGAGCCAGCTCAAGGCTCTAAGTGATTTTGTGTTGCTAATACAATGACCAAAGATAAGGCAAAGGCAAGCCAGGACCAGACCCTATTCTTTTCTTTTTTTTTTTTTTGTGGTACGTGGGCCTCTCACCATTGTGGCCTCTCCCGTTGCGGAGCACAGGCTCCGGACGCACAGGCTCAGCGGCCATGGCTCACAGGCCCAGCCGCTCTGTGGCACGTGGGATCTTCCCGGACTGGGGCACGAACCCGTGTCCCCTGCATCGGCAGGTGGACTCTCAACCACTGCGCCACCAGGGAAGCCCCAGACCCTATTCTTTTGACTTTAAGGTACACCTGAATCCCACCCTCTCACATGCTGTCTCCCTAACAGGACAATAATGTGACTAGTTTTCTTTTTTAAAAAATGCTTCCCTGATAAAAGTAAGACACGATTATTGAAAATAAAACTCAATTATAACATCACCACCCAGAGATAACCAGATTTGATATTTCGGTATACTTCCTTCTAGTCTTTTTTTAAAAGTTCATATGTAAAGTATGATATATATTTTAAAATTTGGACCATACTATACATATAGTTTTGCATCTTTGTTTTTCACTTAACATTATATTGTTTACATTTTCTCTGACATAAAATATTCTTTGAAAAATAATTTCTAGAGGCAGAATAACTCATACCCTCTTTACTTAACTATTCAGTTAAATAGTTAACTATTTAACCTATATAGCTAAGGGTCTCTTTACCAGATCTAGAGGCAGAGCAGGTCCAAGTAAGCTTCCATTTCTGCCTTTCCCATACTAACTGCAGGAAAGACTGCAGGGCACCACCAGGGGTCAGTGCAGAGCTGTTTAGTATGTCTTGATGCAAGAAAACTGGTTACACAAGAATTCACATTAACAAATCCTATCTATTAGATTAGAGGACTATTCACATCAGTAATCAAGTTCCCTTCTAGAGCAGGCTTCCTTAGTACAGATTTCTCAGATCAGAATGACCACATTCCTTAAATTAATTTATATTCAACATTTATAATAGACTTTGGTTTATTTTATACAGATGTAGTTCTCACCTGCTTGGTATGAGATCATCTGTGCATAAAATACTTGGCCTAACTATTTTATAGGTTTGTTTTGAAAATCAAATAAATAAAATATGAAAGTATCTTATAAGTTAGGAAGTGGCATTTAAACTTTACATTGCCCTATTTTAATGATGTGCTATTCAGATATTTAGATGAGTTATCTCCTATAAAAACTAAAGAATGCCAGGTAGTACCAAAATTATGAAATGAGGTATAACAGCATATACTTTGGCACGATAACAGATTATTTCATTGGTTTTCCTCCCTCTAGCCTTCACTCTCCAGCTGTTGAAGTCATCATGGAATTAATAATCTGTTTTTCCTAGAAGGTGAAGTTATCATTTATAGCCAATTTGGTTTTAGTTCTTTTCCATCCTCATTTACCTAAGAGTCCTTCAGGAAAATTACTCTGAGCTCAGAACTGGCTTAAACAACTTACAAGAAGGTGAATAATGGGATCAAAAAGCCGCTCCAGGGCTTCCCTGGTGGCGCAGTGGTTGAGAGTCCACCTGCCGATGCAGGGGACACAGGTTCGTGTCCCAGTCCGGGAAGATCCCACATTGCCGCAGAGCAGCTGGGCCTGTGAGCCATGGCCGCTGAGCCTGCGCGTCCGGAGCCTGTGCTCCGCAACGGGAGAGGCCACAACAGTGAGAGGCCCGTGTACCACAAAAAAAAAAAAAAAAAAAAAAAGCCACTCCAGGCCCGACACGCTTGACGGGCTCCAGCACAGGTGGTTGGCACTCCTTGTCTCTCTAAACCCAGAAGTGACTCAGGAACAAAAGGCACCACGGCCCCTATTTCCCACCTGGCCAGGCCTCTGACTCAGCCTTCTTTCTGCTCTTATTTCCTTCCCAGTTCCCAGTGCCCCATCATCTGGCATCAGGGATGAAGAGGAGCCAGGGCTGGGCATTCTGGGGATCAAGCAGCTTTCAAAACCAGCTTGGTATAGCCCTTCCTGAGTGCAGCCCACTGACAGGTCCACTCTGAGCAATCTCAGAACACAGAGGGACCCAGGCAAAGCAGGGCCTGGAGTCCCTTATCATTGGCACTTGATCTCCTTCGGGGCTACAGCCTTGAGCTCTCTGACAGAAGAAGGGTACAGAGGCCACACAAAGAGAACAAGGATGCAGGCACAGCACTTCACATTGCCCTGGGACAGCTCTGGTAGAGAGCAATCCTGTGTCTTCCCACTGAGGTCCTATGTCTTAGAGTGGATCTAATGCAGGGCATCAATTGAACAGCTTGTAAGTGCAGTTCCTGGTACATAGTAGGTGTTTGATCAATATTAGTTATGTGAAAGAATGACAGGTTTAAGCCATTAGATGAGCACTAGAGCACAAAGTACCTGGAGGGACCTACATTTCTATGGTCAATCAAAAAAATAAAGTCTTGGGATTGGAGTAGTGGAACTAAGCCTATAGACTTGAAAGGAAGTCAAGAGGGTCCCAGCAACTGGACACAAACCCAGGAAAACTCGAGTCATACAACAGCAGTGCAGCAAACCCAGATCAATCACTGTTATTATTTAAGAGCAGTTTCTAGTACATGAGCCCTCAGGGCACCTACCATCCCCACAAGGGCAAACTTCCTGAGATCAGAATCTGACCAGCTGACTGGCCTCACTCTGCATCCAGAAGGATGTGGAGGGACCCACCTGGGAGGGCGCTGAGACACCAGCAGAGCTGACAAAGAGGCTTCACAAAAGGGCAGGGATTCCGTTGACCACGAACTACAGGTCTTCTGCTTCCTAACCTGCTAGACCACCCACCGCCCTGAACTGCTTGAGTCTCAGAGGACGCTGCAGAAGCTTGTGCTCCAGAGTAGGCTGCCGGGGGGCACGTACAGCCTGGCTACTCAATGTTGTCATAGACGTGGATCACGTCATCGTGGTTGCCGAGAGCCTGGATGAGATGGGCAGCCTGCTCCAGGTCAGGGTCAGCCAGCCGCACCTTTGTGTTGGGGATGAACTCTAGCATACAGGACACAGAACACAGGCCCAGGGAGTCCAGCTTCTTCCTCACCTGATGCAGTGAAGAGGCATCACAAATAAACTAGGAACAAAGGAAAGTCAGGAGGTAAGTAGCCAGGAGATAACAGGACAAAGCTGGACAGAAGTTTGCAAAACCTGAATGGAATTATTGTATCACTGGCTTTAAGTCTTCACGGGCAGAAACAGAGTTTTCAATGTTCTGAATCCTTCTCATCGTCCTCAAGAGAGTAAGCCCTACCCGGTATTCTCTTAGTAAATGTCTGTGCAATATGTGAGCTCTTTATCTCACCTGTACCCCGGGCACAGGAAAGAAGAGACTGACAGAAGCATGCCTTAACGTGTCAATCGGGGGCCTCTCAGAAGTCCACCAAACACTAAGGCTTTATACTCACTTTAAAAATGTTCGTTTCCTCTTCATCTTCAGTTTCCTTGACATCCTCAGCTCCTGCTTCTATTGCCAGCTCCAGGGCACGCTCTAGGTTCACAGCTTTCTTCTCTTTGTCCTCCACTCCAACCACGATCACCCCCTTTTTGTCAAAGGAGTGGCGAGCTCCTTCAGCCATCATTCCCCTAGTAGGAAAGGAAATGGGCCAGAATGAACGCCTTTGGACACTCAGTCTCCACACAGCACTGCCAAGCACTCATTCCCACCCTGCCCCTGGAGTATAAACAGACACGGAGCAGCTCTCTTCCTGAGGCAGATGCAGCTACCGCTGGGCAAGGGAATAATCCAAACATAACCCCAACCCTCTATTTTCTGCCCTGTCTGGAGTTTGGAGGATGCAAAGACTTTGCTCATCAATTCCTGGGCAATTAAGATTCTATTCCTGGTTGTACATTTTAAGACCTGGACCATTATACAGACAGATGGGATAATGGGACAGAGAGCTCGTTCTACACCTGATGAACAAGTCTTTTGGATCCTGCCCAGTACAGAACACATTAAGGGAGAATAAATGACCCCATTTGGATTCTGCTAAGGATGAAGTGTGTGTAAAACTTGAAACGCCACCAGGAACAACAGTACTTTCCCTGCACTGAATCGGAACCTAAAGACTCTGTACCCGACCTACTAGAGAATGGACTTGAGGATATGGGGAGGGGGAAGGGTAAGCTGTGACAAAGTGAAAGAGCGGCATGGACATATATACACTACCAAATGTAAAATAGATAGCTAGTGGGAAGCAGCCGCATAGCACAGGGAGATCAGCTCGGTGCTTTGTGACCGCCTGCAGGGGTGGGATAGGGAGGGAGGGAGGGAAGGAGACAAAAGAAGGAAGGGATATGGGAACATATGTATATGTATAACTGATTAAATTTGTTATAAAGCAAAAAATAAAAAATAAATAACAAAAAGTAATTGAAAGGCACAAGATAATGAATCAGGAAGGCTTGCATGGTCAATATGTATATGTTTTTTATACAAGGAAACAAATATCTTTTATGATAACATGTTAGTTCTGACTGGACCAACTATAGTTTGAGATAAATGATTTTCCTTCCCATTTGACCTGTTATGTTAGTTATAATTAATGACTCCAAGCTATTGCTGTTTTCATTTTTCTCCTTAAATACATTAAATGTGCATTAATATTTGATGTTACTGACATTTCCTCTAAATGGATTTTAACTTTATTAAAACAAATGTATATTTATAAAACCATAATGTTCATTATAAAAGTATAGATAATGCTTAAAAATATTAAAAAACTGAAACAAACTAGAACCAAAGCCATTCTGATAGTCTCCTGAAAAAAAAAAAAAAAAAAAAAAGACTCTGTACCCTTCTACTCTCCCCAGACACACACCTACCCATTCTTGTTCAGGATACGTTTGATGTCCGAGTGGCACTTGGAGCTACTGTTAGATAACGCCTCAATGAGAAGAGAAGAGCCACCAGGGCCTCGGCCCTCATACAACAAATAAATGTCCTTGGTTTTCTGCAATAAACAACATAATCACATTTTCCGGTTTCCTAGCTCCCTCCTACATGCCAGCCCAGGCACCACAGGCACCACAAAGTTGACTCCATGGGATGGGCTCCCTGGGCTGGAGCCTAGGCTGTTAAGCTTCAATTTTGTCCTCACCTCTGAGAGGAGGCCCTTGGGACCAACTTTTGAGATAACTGGAAGTACTATCCCTTACTTGGAAGGCAGTCTCTTTCTCTTTTCCCTGAACAATCAATCTGCCATCTCCCAGCTTTGTTTTCGCCCCTCCCCAGCTGAATCCCACATCCACCCTGCCAGAGCGCCTACTAAAACTCATTCTCGTACACCTTATCCCGCATGAAACCCACCTGTGCTCCTACCCCAGGGCTGCTGAGTACTGCCACGTGAAATGGCACATCTGGGCCTTATCAAATAGCATAGCCTCAAAATTCAAACAATCAATCAAAAACTCTAATGACCAATCTCATCTGGATCTCCCACACTGCCTCTGCTCATTCTTTGCCCATGCATCCGACCTTCACCACTCTCTCCATCACCCTGCCCTGCCGTCTTCCCAGGGACTCTCAACTGATGACTTCTCCCTTCCTCTTTCACAAAGGAAATTAAGGACACCAGGTGGGGGGAAATCATCTGCCTCCACCGCCTTATCTGCACCACACCTGACAGGAGGGCAGTATGTATGATGGTTAGGCATAGGCTCTGGAGTCTGTCTGGTTCCCAGTCTGTCATTTCCTGTGTGACGTGGTCAAGTCGCCTAATCTTTCAGTGCCTCCGTTTCCATTTAAGGTTGTTCTGAAGATTCAGTGAGGTAATGCATACAAAGTTCTTATCAAAGAACTTGGCCTGGAATAAACACTCAATAACTGTTAGCAATTAAGATGACTACTGCTTCCTCAGATCCTTCCCCCTTGTCCTAGAGAAGAGGTGTCCCCTCAGCTGGGCTTGAAGACGATTCCCACACCTAAGGCTCTACATCCCAGCCCCTCCCGCTATCACTATCAACTGCACCCTCTCTCTTTCTACTGGCTTTTCTCCCTTAAGGCATAAATATCAGAAAAACAAACCCTTCCTCAAACTAACACCAGGGCTTTCCCCATACTGTGCCCCTTCTTTTTACCCCATCTCCTCAAAACTCAGCTCAGCAGTCCTAGGCTATATAGTTCTGTACACTGTCTAGGCATCCTATTCCTGACTGTGCTCCCATAACCAATGGCCGAGAGAAGAGTCACCGGAAGGCTCTGGGTTGAGGGTGTCAACAACATCACTACCCTTCTCTGATCATTTAAAGAGTGTGTGGTGGCCTTCCAGACATGTGCCCTGTAGGGGCTGTGATCAAAAACAAGGAAGTTAAACTGAGGACACACCTCCATTTTCAGTGCTGCCTCAATTGTTGCCTTGGGCATGTGCTTGCTGCGACACATCTCTAAGATGCTGGCCAGGTTGCTATTCAACTCGGGGTTGGGGCCTCCTTCTGAGATAGAAAAGAGTAAGCAGAGACATCTCATTATGACATGAGAGAAAAAAGGGATTTCCGCCTCCTACCCCCCTCAGCCAAAAGAGCGACAAGTCAGCACTTAGATCTCAGTTTGTTGAGGACACTTTATCCAGTGTTTGAATGAGATCTGGGTAAGTATTTTGGAAAAGAAGTTTTCAATTCGTTCTGAATGAAAGGCCGAGGATCGGGGTGGGCCTGGCCCAACTCTAGGAGGCAAGCAAAGCCGTGGGCATAGTGAGGGCAAGTGGCTACCACCGGTGGGTGACCGTCAAGTTCTCACCTTTAACCGCTAGGCGAATGCTCAAACTGAGCTTGGAGAAGATGCGACTTCTTTCGGTGTCCTTGGGACCCTTGATGTGCCGGACTTTGGACCACTTGTTGTGCCCGGCGAGGACTTCTGCCGTGAGGTGCAGCGTCCGGCCCCCACAGGGGCTACAGCCTGGGGGCTCAGGCTGGAAGGCCGGGGGGAAGCACGGAAGAGCCATCCGGACCCCGGAGCCTCGCGCCCACAAGCACTGGGCAGCGGCCCTGCTCGAGGTGACAGCGGCCCAAGCCGCCATCGGCTCCGACCCTGGGCCAAGGTCAGCAAGAGCAGCGGCCGAGGTCAGTCCGCCGAGTCCGCCACCGAAACAAGCAGGTCCAGAGCCTGCGGCCTCCTCCACCCGTCACTGGAGAGCCAAAGGCTCAGGCCCACCCCGGGCAGCCGGAACACGAAGTACGCCGCACCTTCCCCGCGGCAGCCCACCCCGGGCAGCCGGAACACGAAGTACGCGGCACCTTCCCCGCGGCAGCCGAGAGTGGGTACATTCAGGGGTGTAGCACACTTCCTTTTCCCGGTCCGTTCCAAAAACGCGTCCCCACCGCCCACAAAAGCCGTTCCGTCGCGTGGTACTTGCTTTTCTGTTGCTTGCAGCTGCGCAGAGCCTGGGCGGAGGTGGGGCAACCCTGTGCTCAATCCGTCTTGGTTGCCTGGTGAGCGCCGGACTTTACTTCCCACAATGATCTAGTAGAGGTACATCTGAGTTATGAAACTGATTTTGCTTCAGAATGACTTCCCAACTCTAAGCAGGCCTAGAATGATAAATGTTTTGTTGTTGCAAAGAAATAGGTAGTTCAATCACTTCACTTTAAGGTAGGGAAATCGTCTCCCAGAGATGTGATTTATCCAATCATTTAGTCTCTCTGAACTTCCTCTTCGATATCTGTAAATAAGGATGCTTCTACTTGCTTTACCAACGTACGAGGGTTGAAAAAAGCTCTTGGAGCTTTAAAGTAATAAAATCTTATGTAAATAGCAGCAGCAATCATAGTGATGAAGTCCCTAAATGTAAGAGATGCT
This sequence comes from Hyperoodon ampullatus, assembly GCF_949752795.1. Taxonomy (NCBI): domain Eukaryota; kingdom Metazoa; phylum Chordata; class Mammalia; order Artiodactyla; family Ziphiidae; genus Hyperoodon; species Hyperoodon ampullatus. Next base: position 11,359,481 of record NC_136932.1, on the reverse strand, counting down.
TGCCATCCTGGAGAGGGAGGATGATCAGAATTTCCTGGAGCCTAATTCCCCTCTGCATTTTCCCTCTGCTCTCCCAGAAGAGAAAACCGATGCCATTAGGAGAAGGTGTAGAAGAAACAAAGCAGCAACTGTGAACAACTTTCCAGTGGCTCCCCAGGCTGGTGAGATTAAATCCAAAAATTTGGTGTGTTAGATAGAGAGGTTAAGTTTGTGGCCTCTGGTCTTAACTGGTGGGTTCAAACCCCGGTTGTTACACTTCCTAGTGTAACCTTGGGCAAGTTCCTTTACTTTCCTATATTTCAGTTTTCTTACCTGTAGAATGGCCTTGCTATGATTAAATGGGATAACAGATAAAATACACAGGTGTAGGTTTTATGTTATTTTTTAGTTATTATTATGTAAGAAACTTCATAATCTCAGATCTACTCATTTTTCTGGTCTCATGTCCTGACACTACAGTCCAGTTGGAGGGAATTATACTCACTGTACTCTGAATACAAGTTCTTTATCACCTCTCTGCCCCTAACTGCTTGGAGTGAACTTCACTGTCTCGGTGATAAAATCTTCATCATGCTTCAAGACCCAGTTCAGCTGTCCCCTCCTTGGTTAAAGCCTTCCTAAGAGTCCTTCTTTGAGTTTTTAGCTGTAACTAATAGTGCACTTATGAATTGTTAATTTAGTATTTTTTATTATCGAAGCTACTTGGGCTGGGCACTCTCCTCCTTGTACTTTGCACATTATGTAGAAACACCAGATTGTACCTACTGCTTCTCCCAATTCTTGTATTAAAGCACAAACCTGTGTCTTTGCTGTTCTACCTCACTTCTGGCTAATTTTTGTTCTTCCTTCAAGATTCAGCTCAGGCATCATTTCCCACCAGAGGAAAGCATCTCCAAATTCTCCGTTTGGGTTCAGATGCCCTACTCTGTGTGTTCATATAACCCCTCATACATGTCTGTACCATAACACTTACTTTTTTTTTTTTTTTTTTGCGGTACGTGGTCCTCTCACTGTTGTGGCCTCTCCCGTTGTGGAGCACAGGTTCCGGATGCGCAGGCTCAGCGGCCATGGCTCACGGGCCCAGCCGCTCCGTGGCATGTGGGATCTTCCCGGACCGGGGCACGAACCCGTGTCCCCTGCATCGGCAGGCAGACTCTCAACCACTGCGCCACCAGGGAAGCCCAACAGTTACTTTTTAAATATAAAAATGTTTGTCTCTGCCATGATATTAAATACTTTGAGAGCAGGACTGTACTCCTGTGCCCAGTACAGCTTTTTTTTTTTTTAACAAAAACTTTACTCACATGTAATTTAAATATCATACAAATCACCAATTTAAAGTGTACAATGTTTTTTAGTATATTCAGATTTGTGCAGCCATCACCAAAATTTTACATTTTCATCACTCCCTAAAGAAAGTACCCATTGGCAGTTACTCCCCATTTTCCCCAGTTCCCCCAGTCCTAGGCAACCACCAATTTACTTCTGTCTCTATGGGTTTGCCTATTCTGGACATTTCATATGAATGGAATCATATAATATGTGGTTCTTTTGACTGGCTTCTTTCATTTAGCATAATGTTTTCAGGGTTCATCCATGTTGTTAACTAATGTTCCATTGCGTGAATATACCATTTTTTTTTTTTTTTTTTTTTTTTTTTTTGGTGGTACGTGGGCCTCTCACTGTTGTGGCCTCTCCCGTTGCGGAGCACAGACTCCGGACGCGCAGGCCCAGCAGCCATGGCTCACGGGCCCAGCCGCTCCGCGGCATGTGGGATCTTCCCGGACCGGGGCACGAACCCGTGTCCCCTGCATCGGCAGGCGGACTCTCAACCACTGCGCCACCAGGGAAGCCCTTCTACCACTTTTTATTTATCCATTCATCAGTTGATGGACATTTGGGTTTTTTCCACCTTTTGACCATTCTGAATAATGCTGTTATGAACGTTCACATACAGGTTTTTGCGTAGACATATTTTCATTTCTCTTGGGTATATGCCTAGGAGTGGAATTGGTGAGTCATACAGTAACTGTTTGGTCTTTTGAGGAACTGCCAGAGTGTTTTCCAAAGTGGTTGCATTGTTTACATCCCTACCAGTAATGTATGAGGGTTCCAATTTCTCCACATCCTTGCCAAAACTTGTTATCATCTCTTTTTGACTCTAGCTGTTGTCATCCTAGTGGGTATGCAGTGGTATTTCATTGTGGTTTTGTTTGTTTGTTTTTTCTCATTGTGGTTTTGATTTCTATTTCCCAAATGACTAATGATGTTGATCATCTTTTCATGTGCTTGCTAGCTATTCATATAGAGTATTACTTTTTGTAATTTAAAAATATAGCTTAGGGGCTTCCCTGGTGGCACAGTGGTTAAGAATCCGCCTTCCAATGCAGGGGAGAGGGGCTCGAGCCCTGGTCAGGGAAGATCCCACATGTCGCGGAGCAACTAAGCCCGCAAGCCACAACTACTGAGCCCGCGTGCCACAACTACTGAAGCCCACGTGCCTAGAGCCCGTGCTCCATAACAAGAGAAGCCACCACAATGAGAAGCCCGCGCACCGCAATGAAGAGTAGCCCCTACTCGTGCAACTAGAGAAAGCCCGTGCGCAGAAACAGACCCAACACAGCAAAAAAAAAAAAAAGTATTAAAAGTAATAATAAAAAATAAGAATATAGCTTAATATAAATGTTACTTCAAGTAGCAAAAAGCAAATGAAGGAAATCTATAATCACAAATAAGAGTAGAGGCCAAGGGCTTCCCTGGTGGCGCAGTGGTTGAGAATCTGCCTGCCAATGCAGGGGACATGGGTTGGAGCCGTGGTCTGAGGGATCCCACATGCCGCGGAGCAACTGGGCCCGTGAGCCACAACTACTGAGCCAGTGCGTCTGGAGCCTGTGCTCCGCAACAAAAGAGGCTGTGACAGTGAGAGGCATGTGCACCGCGATGAGGAGTGGCCTCCACTCGCCGCAACTAGAGAAAGCCCTCGCACAGAAACGAAGACCCAACACAGCCAAAAATAAATTAATTAATTAAAAATTTTAAAAGAGTAGAGGCCAAAACAAAGTTTGAGATAGTCCTGGTCCAATCAGCCTAAACCCACCAGGGCAAAGCTGTAGTCCAACAATGTCAGGCTATCAACTCACTGCAACAAGGCAAACTGCACACCAGAGGGATGGCGGAGTGTCTCACTAAAGGAAAAGATCACTATTATATAATTATGGGAATGAGTGGAGGTTAGGTGAAATTTCAATGAAACAGAGCTTGATATACTCAAAGGAATACAGAGCTATATGAAAAGAGAGTCAACATCAGCTCTGGACTGCAAAGTGGACCCAAGGTTCAGTTTCCTTGAAAACTACAATGTTAAATGTGGAAAGTTGTGTTCAGAAAGCCCTGAAGTTCTACACCTGGGTTGGAAATCAAGGCTGCTTTTCTGTCAAAGCAACTTAGATTCTCCAAGCAGGACTGTAAGGCTTCATTCTCACTGGACATAATTTCAAACAGCAAACTTCCCGACAGTCTATTTTATTTATTTATTTATTTTTGGCCACACCACGTGGCATGCGGGATCTTAGTTCCTCGACCAGGGATTGAACCCTGCAGTGGAAGCTTGGACTCATCGCTGGACCACCAGGGAATTCCCAGTCTGATTTTAGAGAACAGTTTCTTAGTGAATTTTTAAAAGTCACCCAGAGAAGGGAATTATTATCTGATAAGTTGCAGTGTGTGCTTGGGAGAAATATTGTTTCCTGTTAACTTTGCACCTGGTTTTATCTGTGTCTGTTTATCTGTGATGAATGGCAGGGCAGATTTTTACTTTCTCAGTCTGAGCTAATATTCATGTCCCAAAATGAATTCACAGGTGACTGAACCATCCCTAGAGACCTGGCTGTCAAGATCATTGAAAAAAAAAATTTTTTTTTCGGCTGCTTTGGGTCTTTGTTGCTGCGCGCACGTTTCCTCTAGTTGCTGTGAGCAGGGGCTACTCTTCGTTGCAGTGTGTGGGCTTCTCATTGCAGTGGCTTCTCTTGTTGCAGAGCACGGGTTCTAGAGCACAGGCTCAGTAGTTGTGGCACAGGGGCTTAGTTGCTTCACGGCATGTGGGATCTTCCGGGACCAGGGCTTGAACCTGTGTCCCCTGAATTGGCAGGCGGATTCTCAACCACTGTACCACCAGGGAAGTCCCTGAAATTTTTAACTTACAATGAACCTTGGATTCTAAAGACTGGCTGAAGGCATCATTCTACTAGGTTTGAACAGGTGTCGTGTAGTACTAATGGCTCTCAATGAATAGAACCACACTCGTTACTATTCCAGATACTCTTGCTAATTTGATGGCGTGGTGGAGACATTACTTTATTTCCTCTTCCTAGGCACACAGGAAAAATACATTCCTTGCAGTTAGGTTGAATGACGTGACTAAAGTGGAAGGCACTTACTAAATACTGGCTCACTGAACCAATCAAAATTTCTTTCTTCTTTTCCTTTGAAATGGCTCAACAAGAGCACAGAATGAAAATAAAAATAAACAGAGGGAGTATTCATCTAGGACTAACAGCATTTGAATAGCAGTGGGATAAAACTCCTCCATCCTATCACATTGGGGCACAGGCTTGGGAAACCAGCTTGGACTTGGAAATTCTAGTCAGCCATCAGAGCCTGATGTCCTCACCCAGGGGCCGTGGGAGTTATCATTTCTTGGTTAGCCTTCACAGCCAACAGATTACTGAATCCTGATTAGCCTGTCCCTTAAATCTCTTCAGTTGTGCCCTGCCCTCTCCTTCCCTGCTGCTCCTGCCTTAGTTGAGGCTTTTTCTTTTTCTTATGTTGACTATTTTAATACGTGAGGTGACTCGTCTCACTCCCACTCAGAGGCATGTTCTTCACTGCCTCCTAAAATGCAGAACGGAGCATGACTTCCTCTGTGTAAATTTTCCAAAGTCTTGTACAGGAGTAAGGTCTAAACTTTCTACAAAGCACAAGACCACCTGCTCCTGCTCTCCTCTCTAGACCCACTTCCCACCACTCCCAATACAAAACCCCACATCACCTTATCATTCTCTGAATAGAACCATATTCTTCTTGCCTCTATAGATTTATACATGGATGTTCTCTCTGCCTTAAATATCTTTCTTTACTCCCAGAAAACTCCAACTCAGCCTTCAAAACCCAGTTCATACACTACAAAGCTACAGTAATCAAGACAGTATGGTACTGGCACAAAAACAGAAATATAGATCAATGGAACAGGATAGAAAGCCCAGAGATAAACCCACGCACATATGGTCACCTTATTTTTGATACAGGAGGCAAGAATATACAATGGAGAAAAGACAGCCTCTTCAATCAGTGGTGCTGGGAAAACTGGACAGCTCCATGTAAAAGAATGAAATTAGAACACTCCCTAACACCATACACAAAAATAAACTCAAAATGGATTAAAGACCTAAATGTAAGGCCAGACCCTATAAAACTCTTTAGAGGAAAACGTAGGCAGAACACTCTATGGCATAAGTCACAGCAAGATCCTTTTTGACCCACCTCCTAGAGCAAGCGAATTAAAAACAAAAATAAACAAAAGGGACCCAATGAAACTTAAAAGCTGTTGCACAGCAAAGGAAACCATAAACAAGACGAAAGGACAACCCTCAGAATGGGAGAAAATATTTGCAAACAAAGCAACTGACAAAGGATTAATCTCCAAAATATACAGGCAGCTCATGCAGCTCAATATCAAAAAAACAAACAACCCAATCCAAAAATGGGCAGAAGACCTAAATAGACATTTCTCCAAAGAAGAGATACAGATTGCCAACAAACACATGAAAGGATGCTCAACATCATTAATCATTAGAGAAATGCAAATCAAAACTACAGTGAGGTATCACCTCACACTTGTCAGAATGGCCACCATCAAAAAATCTATAAACAATAAATGCCGGAGAGGGTGTGGAGAAAAGGGAACCCCCTTGCACTGTTGGTGGGAATGTAAATTGATACAGCCACTATGGAGAACAGTATGGAGGTTCCTTAAAAAACTAAAAATAGAACTACCATACGACCCAGCAATCCCACTACTGGGCATATACCCTGAGAAAACCATAATTCAAAAAGAGTCATGTACCACAATGTTCACTGCAGCTCTATTTACAATAGCCAGGACATGGAAGCAACCTAAGTGTCCATCGACAGGTGAATGCATAAAGAAGATGTGGCACATGTATACAATGGAATATTACTCAGCCATAAAAAGAAACAAAATTGAGTTATTTGTAGTGAGGTGGATGGACCTAGAGTCTGTCATACAGAGTGAAGTAAGTCAGAAAGAGAAAAACAATACCGTATGCTAACACATATATATGAAAAAAATGGTTCTGAAGAACCTAGGGGCAGGACAGGAATAAAGACGCAGATGTAGAGAATGGACTTGAGGACACAGAGAGGGGGAAGGGTAAGCTGGGACGAAGTGAGAGAGTTGCATGGACATATATACACTACCAAATGTAAAATAGAGAGCTAGTGGGAAACAGCCGCATAGCACAGGGAGATCAGCTCAGTGCTTTGTGACGACCTAGAGCGGTGGGATAGGGAGGGAGGGAGGGAGATGCAAGAGGGAGGGCATATGGGGATATATGTATATGTATAGCTGATTCACTTTGTTATACAGCAGCAACTAACACACCATTGTAAAGCAATTATACTCCAATAAAAATGTTAAAAAAACAACAAAAAAACACCCGTTCAAGCATCCTTCGTCTTGTGAAGTTTTCCCTGACCCTCTCTGGCTCCCATCCAGACACAGGTGATCACCTCCTCCTCAGGGCCACCAGAGAACCTGAACACACCCATCACTGCACAACACTGCCAGTTTTTCTTTATGTAGATGTCTCTTCTGGTTAACTGTGAGCGACCTGAGGGTCATGGCCCCCAGCAGACAGTAGGTGGTCTGTATTTTGTTAAAGGTGATGAATTAGGCCATCAGATAGTGTGATGGGCTGGGGTGGAGGTCTAATTCCCCCAGCCAGTGTCTCTGGAACATGACCACAGTGGCAGAATGGGAAGAACTGAATTCATCACAGGAAGAAATTCAGTCAATCTATACATGTTCAAGTTTTATTACAAAGTATGATGGGCAGAAAATACGGTACTTCTTATACAGGAGGCTGAAACAGAATGAAAGGGTGAAAAATTAGGTTTAATATACTCAGAAAGCAAGAAATAAAATCATAGATATAACACTCCACTTTCAGGTGCCTTTGAAGTAGCCTTCAATGGAGATTTACCATCATGGTTTCACAGCACAGTGTTAAAAAATTTTTTACAAGCCCTGTGTATAATCAATCCTGTGAAAATAATGTTTTTTAAAAAAAATGGTTACAGTACAGTTCTGCAAGGGGCAGCTTCCTCTCCACCTGACCATGGGATGTCACAAAACCTATAATGTAGAGGAAAAGTTTAAATATATAACAGGAAATTAAGTTCAGACACACTAGGCTAAAGGGGACAGAAATGGATTGGCTAGCGCTTAACACTTCAGAGAACAAGGAATCTCCATTTTCTCTACAAAGAGATTTGTACAATCATGCTACAAATTCACGCTTGGGGGAGGAAGGATGGAAAGTCACTGAAAGGGGGGTCATCAAATACATAGGAACCATATCAAATGATCCATATTCGACTCAAGCAAGTCAAAGCTTTAGCTCCACAAGTTTCATAACACACTGTATTACCACAATCAACCCAAGGTGAGAACATTCTTTTAAATATCAGGTATCACAAGTTCTTATTCACTGGGTTTTCCCAAAGGCCAGTACTTGTAAGTTTTCCAGCTCTGACACAGACTGCCAGCATCCTCCTTCCTCTTGAGTTTATACTTTGATTAGCTTATCTGTTTCTGGCTTGATACACCAGTCCAAGCCTCTTGGGAAGGCACCTGCATGTTTCTATACTTAAAAAATCACATCCAGGAAGTAGCCTGAGAGGAGCTGGCCCATCCCATGTGGCCACACATTTGACTTTGACCACTAGCAGCAATGACAACGGTGGGAAAAGAGGGCGAGGCTCTGCAACACTGAGTAGCTGGCCCAGCCGGTGCAGGGATGGCAATTCTTGGAGAGCCTGGCCCAGGGTTCACAGTGACTGCTCAGCTCAGCTTTCCTCCCAGGGAAAACCTAACTTCAGTGCCAAGCATGAGCCTCCCTCCTCATCCTGGAGCCCAGACAGGAAAGGGAAGAGGCTGCTTTGGGGCTTCTGCTTTAATGGTCTCCCTTCTCCCAAGTCAGGCAGTCAAAGGAGCTGGGGACGGTGGAGGGAAGTTACTAGGCTGGCCTCCCGTGGTTGGTAGGCCCTGCAGCTCCTACATACCTTATAGCCTAGGAATTCAAGGCCCAGGTTGCAGCAGGGAGAAAGTTCTACAGTGGAAAGACAGTGGGAAGGTAAAGAGGAAGAGAAAAGACAAAAGGGAGGGGGGAAAGTCAGCATGACTGTTTACAACCTCTGCTTCTGCTCTCTACAAACCTACAACCAAGAAGAGCCATGGTCTGGAATGATCAAGGGACTCCCACTCCTGCAAGTTTCTACCACCAAACGACACCAGGGCTGAACTGCAGCAGGAAAGGTTCCCCCTGTCACCCTGTCCCCAGTTACCCTGCATCACAGGCACCTGATGAACAGTCCAGGAAGGTTGACACAGGCCGAGAGCACAGTCTCACTCCACGGCCACATGACAGTCTGAATGCTTCCCCAGCTCAGACCTTTACTGCCCTCTAATACTTTCTCCTTTGCTACCACTGCTTTTCTCCCACATCCTAAATCTCCTTCTAAAATTTCAGCCACACCTGTCACCAAAAACTCATCGGAGTCTTAATGTTTTCTGTTTCTTACCCAGTTCTCTGAGAGCCGATCCTGGTTCTGATAAGAAATTCTCACCTGGTTATCAAGTATCTTCCCTCTTCAAGTCCTCATCTTTCAGCCTGGTTCCTCCCTGGAAAGAGAGGCTTCTGACTCTCCTGGCTGTAAACATCTCAAACTCTTGAAGGACTTGGATCCATTCACCAGCTCTCTGATGGGGAACCTGAGGCCTCATTTATTTAGCACCCCCTCCCCTCAGAGCAGACAAGGAAAACAAAGGCGGCTGCGGCTCAGGGGGCCAGAAGCAGAGTCAGAGCCCAGAGGTGCCGCTGCAGCCTTTCCAGTGCAGTCCCGGCAGTGGCTCTTCTCATGTTCAAGGACGGCAGAGACAGAGCCTCCCAACCTATTCTCGCTGGCTGGCAATCTGAGAACCTAAACAAATTAAACAAACACTTGCTTTTGAAACTACAACAGATCTCTGCTTCCTGTGGCGTGGCTGACTAAGAGGCTTTCTAAATCCTGAGACTACAGAAATTCCCTCCTCAGCCGTGAGGCCATCTGGCCCATGGCATAAAAGGAGGGTGAGGGAGCCGGGACTTCAAAATCCCAGCATGCCAGCTACTGTGTGTCTGTGTCTGCTTGGGGGGACTGGGGAGTCTCACCTGGGCCCAGGTGGGATGTTGAAAGGAAGAGGACCAGACCACACTGCAGGGCCTAAGGAGGGTGACAGGGCTGGGAGTCTGCAGGGCAAGGAAAAAAAAACATTCAAAGTTGTTGGTTTCCACAGTAAATAGCAACTTTATCCAAATATATCCCTATTCTTATTAACAAATTTTTTTTCTCCAGATTATTTTCAAGTTAGAGTGGAAAAATCTTCTCACCACTCAGACCACGAAAGTGCAGATCAGGAAAGGAATCTTAACCCAGAACTCAGTGTGGTTAAGCCCTGCCCCAGCAGGACCAGCCCCCTCTACCACTAGACCTCCATTTCAGACCCTTTTCCACAGGAAGGAACTGACAGCCTCCTAGAGCAAGTGACATTCAATTTATACTTGCTCCCCTTGAGGGAAGGACCCTGGAACCATCAAACACAATAACAAGCAGAGGAGGGTTCTGACCAAGAACTGTTCACTTTACATCTCCAAATGATGCAGTGCAAATCTGGTGGTAAGTGCAGGAGAGATGACCTCAAGCAGACGGCCAGCCAAAGAGCCTCCAAATCAGAACAAAGTATAACGGGAGAAGGGGAAATACCCTGACTAAAAAAAAGAGCCTTTTTCTTTGGGACAAGCCCCCGTGTATTAAAGCAAAGAGCTATGACTTTGGGGATACAAATACATCTGCTTCTGAAAAGGAAGACTCAACCAAGAGAGTTTAAGTGCCCAGAAGAACAAAGCTAACTGCTTTGTTTCTCAAAAGCAGATGAGAACTGGACAAAACCATTGGCCTCAAGGTCTGCTTCTCTCCTACGCTTGGACGCTCAACTCAGAGGGTCTCAGAAACCTTCCAGCACGTGGCAGAGCGTGGCAAACTCCCCCCGCCACCCCCCGCCCTGACTCTGAGCATGTCCCCAACCCTGCCTGCCCAAGGATTCACCTACCACCGGAATCACACACAGGCCCCTCCACGGAACTCGCTCATATAACGGAAACAGACACCCACAGCCTGCAATCCAGTACTGCTCAGAACGTAAGCTGGGGTCAGGGTGGCTGACAGGGGTTCGTGGAGTTCTGAACTGGCTGACCCTGGGTCTCTGAAGCTTTTCTTGCTCTCTATATAACTGATGGCCTGGGATCACCACAACCTATTGGTCCATCCTTTGCAAGAGCTGACCGTCTCCCACACTCTAAAGGAGATCCTGTTCAGGCTAGATGCTCAGATTGTGCACCTGTCAAGCCGGGCTCTCTCGCCTCAGAGCACCCTATCCAAAGAGTGGCCAATATCCTGCCAGTCACAGTACACTAAACAAACAGAGATACTGAAGTTCAGCTTACACTTCATTCTTGCCTATCATTCAGACATGAAAGAGATTGGCCGGGGGCTTATATCCGGAGGGAAAAACAGACTCTTAAACTAGGTACAGGAAACATGCTCTAAGCTCAGCTTTCCTGCCACTGTTCCCCTCAGTCAGGCGCTCCAATCAGCCTGGCTAGCTCAGCGCTAACACGTGCCCGGGAGGTCCTGGGGGGCTGGACAGGGGTACTTCAGGGTCTAACAGAAGGAGTCACATGTCTGTTTTGGAGCCCAGAATGCCCTTGAGAAGAGCCAGGCTGAGCAGAGGTGTGAGAGCTGGCTGACTTCAGAGCACCGAGGCGGTTTGGGACTCCAGGTCAGGTATGTTCCGCTCAGGCAGTGATTCAAGAAGGCAAACTGCTCATGGGGTCAAGGGCCTGGGGCCAGATCCAGGCAGGGAGGGAAGAGAGGAAGGTGCTAACAGGGAGGGCTATGAAACAAAGGAAGAGACCAGGGAGTAAAATTCTTTTCGTAAAAAAATTAGCCTGATAGATAAAAAATATACAAAGTTGAAGTTTGTTAAAGACATTGATAACAGGAAGACAGACAACTTTGCACTGGCGTTTGTTCCCACCTAAGTGCTCACATGGACACGGACACAGATTGCTGCCCCGGGCAGCAGCAGACAGAGACGTCTGGGACAGATGAAGACAAACAGAGCCGGTGCCCACAATGCTCATTAACACAACGGCTGACAAACAAATATACAGAAATTTTTAATTGGGGAACCAAAGGAGATGAGGAAAAGAGAGAAAATCTTAAAACTCAGTCCTGGGCTGAGGAGGTGCCACACAGCACTGAGTCCGGCCCAGAGAGCAGTGGGGTGACTGGCCGGGAACTCGTAGAGCAGCTTCTGGGAACAGTGGGTGCAAAGCAATGAAAGACGTACTGGCCACCGGAAACATGTTTCTTCTTACTTTGGGGGTGGGACAGAGGCGGGAAACACACAAGCTCCTGCCTCGTGGGCACGGCGCCACCGACACTACACTCTGAGTATCTCCAGGCAGTTGTTGTAGCAGATGGCAATCCAGTCGGGCTGAGTCGACGCCCACTGCACGTTGTTGATCTCTCCCTCGGCTGTGTAGGCCAGGATAGGGTCCTCGATGGCCCGGGGCATTTGCTGGATGTCCCAGATGAGAGCCTGATGGTCATCCGCTAGGGACACAGAGAGCCAGAAAGCAAGGTTACAACTCAGGCAGCGAGGATCACGACCCCTGCATCTGAGCGGGGATCGCAGTTTACAAAGCATTCACTCACCAAAACCCCAGTGAGGGAGGTTGTACTGCAAGCCCCCATTTTATAAATGAGGAAATGTTAAGGCACACGCCCCAAACCACAGAGCTATGCAGCAGTGAGAGGAAGAGCCCGGACGCAAAGCAAGGCCGCTGCCTCTGACCCATTCACCACAGCAGAGCTAGGATGGCGGAAGGGACTTGGATGGACACCTCATCGCATCTGGGGCAGGCATCAGGAAAGGAAGAGGGGATGGGATAAAAACCATCCCCAAACATGTCATTTTCAGCCACTTAAAGTACTTGAGTGATTAAAGATCCCTCTCTGACGATTCAATTATTTAATGGGATTCTTTTCCCTCCATCTTACGGACATTTATACATCAATGAGGTGTTACACAGATAATGAGATAAAGTGCTGTGGGGACATGTGCCCAAGAAAAGGGCCCTGGGAAATACCAGAAAGAAGGAAAGCACCTTAAAAAGACAGATAAGCACATGAAAAGTGACTGGAAAGGAACATATCAAAATGAGACCAGTGGGGCTTCCCTGGTGGCGCAGTGGTTGGGAGTCCGCCTGCCGATGCAGGGGACACGGGTTCGTGCCCCGGTCTGGGAGGATCCCACATGCCGCGGAGCGGGTGGGCCCGTGAGCCATGGCTGCTGGGCCTGCGCGTCCGGAGCCTGTGCTCCGCAACGGGAGAGGCCACAACAGTGAGAGGCCCACGTACCACACACACACAAAAAAAACATGAGACCAGTGGTACCATTAGGACTGCAAGGTTATGAGTTATGCTTACTTTTCTCTAGTTCCTAAGTGATGTGTAATGTGGTGGTCATGTTACTTTTACGATCAAAATAGTAAGTTCTTAATTTAGGGGAGGAAAAGAAGGGCAATGACCTTCCCCACCACAGTGTCCCCTAGTCCCATCACCCATCCCAACGTGAGAGCCTGTCTCTCTCCTGAATAAACCAAACCCTCAGAGGCCGCATAACCTGGGCACGGGTGAGAGATGCCCTTCCCAGGATTATCTGCATCAAGAGATCTGGGAAGTTGTTTTAAACACTCGGCACCTCTAAAGCACTAAGTGCCTTTTCCTCAACGCTCAACTGAGTGCGCTCTTCAGCACCACCTCCCGCCATTGGAAGGACACAGGGTGGGTGCGGCACCCAGGGCAGCAGCAGGTCTGCAAAGGCAGCCACTGGGAGCCGAAGGTGGGCTTCTGCTGCGTGGGCTGACACTGTGCTCCTTTCTTTCTTTTTTCTCCTCCTGCCCTTCCGTAGCCACACTCCTGGGGAAAAGTGGGCAAGAGTGAAGAAGTCAGGCCACAACATGAGGCACGCAGGATGGCGTCGGGCCTCAACTGCTTCACAAGGAGACGGACAGGCATGAGCAGAGGGCCCCAAACAGGAAGAGCTTCATGCCTTTCGAATTCGTGCTAAAATGGCAGAAAACCACCGAACTACATCACTCCTCTGGCTCCATAATGAACAAGGAAATGAGGACGCTACTGATTTGTGAGGAGGGGAAAAGTATGTTAGGAGGAAACCCAAGGCTCTTCATATGGGAGGGACGTGTACACATGGATCCACCTAAAAAGGTCTGGAAGGAGACACACCGACCGTTGTGAGAGGTGCCACCTATACAAAGTGGGGTTGAAGTGGAAATGGGAAAGGAAGGCGAGAACAGGATGTTCACCTTCCTTTTTTTTTACATCTCTGTATTGCTGAATTTTTAATAGCAGGTATTGTTTCTAGAATACAAGCACACTGACGGCCAGCGTTTTTTTTTTTTTTTTTTTTTTTTGCTGTACTCGGGCCTCTCACTGCTGTGGCCTCTCGCGTTGCGGAGCACAGGCTCCAGATGCACAGGCTCAGTGGCCATGGCTCACGGACCCAGCCGCTCTGCAGCATGCGGGATCCTCCCGGACAGGGGCACGAACCTGTGTCCCCTGCATCGGCAGGCAGACTCTCAACCACTGTGCGACCAGGGAAGCCCCGGCCAGCGTATTTTTAAGGGGTACTCTTTTGGGTCTGGCAAATGGAAAAACGGGAACTACACGTCACACACCACTGACCCGGGCAGGCTGTGCAGGCCCTCCCATGCACCCAGAGCTCAGTGCAGGGGGCACGTGCTTTTGGCATCTCCCAGGCGACAGGCCCAAAGAGTCAGTTACATCCAAGAGAGACTGCCCCCTCCTTCATGCTCCTGGATGAGTCCTCTGTGCCGACCTAGATTTCAGAGGCGCACAGTAGTTGGCACAAGCCTATAACGGGTACACGATGTAAGCAGTATACAGATGCTCTGACATCACTGAGGGTACAAAATCATCTGGGAATCCGGACTGCTTCAACTTTACAAGCATAGGGAGGCTCTCAATGGAGTTACTCTGTGTAAACCTCTCAAACTATCCTTGGCATACAGGAAGGATTACAATTCTAAGGAGACAAGAGGAAGATCTCCTTACCGCTCCCTCCCCATCGCCCCCTGCCAGTACTTACCTGCAGTACAGATGTGGCAGGATGAATGTGGGGCCCAAGCAATGCCATTGACACATGCTCGGTGGTTGTTTAACCTGGCGACAGGCGTGCAGGGAACTCGAACGTCCAGAATCACTACCTGCAGAAATAACAAGGAAGAGGCCCAGAAACTTCAGGGTGTGACAGAAAAAACAAGACACTACACAAGAGAGAAAAAAAAAATTGTTGAACTTGTTCATTTGTAGATTTAATGACTCTTAGAGACAGAGGGTCTCGGTCCTCAAAGTAGCTACAGGATTGAGGAAAAAGAAAAAAAAGGCACAGCTAGTTTCTAGTCTGTGTCATAAGCAGCTCAGGGCCTTTAGGCTGCAAGGGAGAAGGCGGAGTAAGTAACATGAATCTGAATAATCCACCAAGTCCTATTAGGTGCGTGGGCTAAGGATTCCGTGCGTGCTCAGCTGGGCAGCACGGAAGCCCTCTCCCCCAACACCTGAAGCAAAAGTTGAAAGGTAAGCAGCCCAGGGTACTGGTTTCATCAAAATAAAATTAATCACTGCATCATCTCCACCCACAATTTACTGCTTTTATCAAATAACAGGCTACAGAGTTGCCACTTCCACATCTGTTCACTAAGGCTGGCAGAATCTGTCCAGACTACAGAGGGGAGAACTGCCTGTTCCTTTACTCGGCACCATACGCACGTATGATTTGGTTTACTCTTTAGATACTGCTTTTCTTGGCTCCGACTCCAACTCTCCAAGTAGTAAAAGTTCTTAACACACAGTCCTTGTTCTAGATCAGGTTTTCTCAGTTTCAGCACCCCTGACACTTCGGGTCGGATAATTCTGTGCTGTGAGGAGTGGTCCTGTGCACCACAGGACGTGCAGCAGCAGCCCTGGCCTCCACCCGCTAGACACCAGTAGCACCACCCCTCCCCCTCCCACCCCCGAAGGTCTCCAGATATTTCCAAAAATCCTCCGAGGAGACAATGGCGACCAGTTGAGAACCACTCTTCTAGATACAGTAAGTAAGCAGAGCCGGAGCTGAGTGGCAGGGCCTATGTTAGCCTCAAGCGGGGCTCTCACCTCCATTCCGTCCATGGCCATGGTGGCTAGGTAGTTGGGGTCCTGCTTGTTCCAGCAGAGGCGAAGCAGTGGGTGATGCTGTGGGTCTTCGTAAATGATGGTGCTGTGTTCTAGATGACGGAGGTCAAACATCCGCACCGAGCCATCAGCACCCACAGAGGCAAACATGTCCCTGCCACCCCCGGCCCGGCTAAATGCAATATCATAGACCTGTTGGTGAATAAGAAGCGTCAGTCAGATTCAGGTCCGTTACCACCCTTTCCTGTAACAGGGAAATCTGCTATCCCTAGTTCATCTAAACCCTTGCTCATGACCCAGAAGGAGGTAGACAAAGCCAAACAGCGCCTGTGAGGACTGGGACCTGAGAGTGCTAACATGAGTGACTTTCCAAAGAGTGAAGGTCATTCTGCTCTGGAAACTGGCTGGCTTCTTCTCACTTCCTGCTTTCCAAGGATTCTTCCTCCACCTCCTGTGATAAAACAAAGAGCACATACCCTGCTGACCGGCAGAGCACATGTAGCTCTGAGCAAGTATTCTGTAGGCTTGGACAGGCTCAGTGAAGCCAGAGCCAGTGGCTGTCTCCTGCCACCGTTACAAGATGGAGACATTTATTTCCTGGGCCTTCATGGCTTTCATTTGTGTGTGACCAGAGGTAAATCCATGAGCACATTAAGGCCAAGATCATCGATTTGCTAGGTGGAAGCAGCCACGGTTCTGCTGAGAAACCTGGACCTGAGACTAATTTGCGAGAAAGGTAACAGCAGTTTTGAATCTCGGGAGGCTCAGGTGTTCCTATACTTACAAAGAGGCTTAATACCGCTCTCTTGTCCTAGGACATGCTATCTCTTCTCCTAGTTGGTTTGTGTTCATAAGTGAATCAATTTAGGTTTTGAATCATTGTTTTCTGCACTTATTACTTGCTGCAAACATTGCACTCTGCTAATGTCTATGAGAAAACAGAGGCAGAGAGCAACAGAGAAAGAAAGGGACAAAGAGAGACAGAAAAAGCCAGAGCCAGACAAGCGGAGAGAGAGAATCTGAAAAAGGAAAACAAAATGCCAAACGAAACCCATCTGCTGGGGCCAAGGACAATAACAGCTGACTTCTGGGGAGACATGAGTGGAACCTCTCACTCAGTACCGTGACTCCAGCCTTCTGGAGGTTCTACCTACTAAGGGACACTGACAAACAAGCATCTGTTTCTATTCAACCTCATAACTTCCTTTTCCTCTGACTGACTATGAAGAAATTACACTTCTCTTTCTGTAGTAGGAATTAGGAGTGGTTCAGCGGGGAACTGGGCTGGTCGTCACAAGGAGGCCTGACAGATCAAGGCTCTGTCCAACACCGATCAGCTACCTTAGGGCTGGGGTGTGTTTATCCATATGTGCACCCAGGGTTGGCTCCCAGTAACTCGCAGGGACAGGGACACCACGGCGGCACCACTAAACAGTAAGGTTCTCACAGGCAAGATGGCCGAGTGTGTAAAGCTCAGCTCTGTCTGCTTCTTCTTCTGTGCTCCACCAGCGTATTCCATCATAAGCCAAGGGGGGGAAACGACTCCCAGCTATATGCTACCCTCCTCTGCACCAACCCGCCAGTAGCAACGAGAACCTCCTGGCAAGTCTTTACTTCAACAGAGAGAGGTGGGCTGAGAAAAATCTAAGGTGCCAGGAGGCGTCATGTTCCTCTCAGAACAACCACCCTGGGATTCACTTCTTCGAGGCCGGGGTGCTGGTCCAGGGCCCGTTTGCTGTTGAGATCGCTGCTCCCACTGTCTACATTACCTCACTGCAGCTCTGGTGTGGCTTCTCAGCTTTACCATCGTCTGTGTAAGCAATCTCCTCATTAAATCCCCTCAGTTTAAATATTTAAAGTAGCTCTAGGTTTCTGAGTTGGACCCTGACAGAGCACAGCAGGCTAAGCTGTCACAGAACCAAAATGCAGCAACCTGTTCCACTTGATGCCAAGAGGGCTCCCAGAACCTCCTTATACCGATCTTCTCAGCAGGACAAACCCTTCCTTCGCCCCTTGGCTTACGGCAGCCAAGTCCAGCAGATCTGTAACAGATCTTACTGCTGGGAGTACAGAAAGCCAAAGAACAACCTCTCACTAAGAATGATAATCTGGTCACCAACTTTCCATTCTGGGGACAACCTCAAGTTTCTCACCTAATGTCAAGGCACCCTTTTTATCAGTACAGATATTAATAATCCTCACTGTGCAGGGTACGATAGAAAAGGAAACACTACCCACAGGAAACGTCCTGTAATTTTTCTGGTAGAGGAGCAGCATGCAGCGGCTCTGGCAGTTAAAGATTTATGACCATTTTACAAAATCACTCAGAAGAACTCTTTGTTAACACAATTACAGATAGCTTCCTTTGGCTCTTCCAATAAACACAGGAGAAACATCACCATCAAAATAAACCATATTCAATACCAAATAGTATTAAAAGTATAAGCATTAAGTGAACATACTAGAATTTCATAAAACAAGTTTAGAGAAAAATTAACGATTTAGCTTTGTCTTCTAGGAAATTTTCCCTCTTCTTGCCTCCCTGCTCCCAAAAAAGTAAATATATTTCAAGATAAGTGTTACTCTAAGATTATTTTTTAATCACATCAAGTCCAAGTTTGTCTATAACAGATTTCATTATTAAAAGCCAGCAATCTCTGGCACAAAAAGAAAAACAACAGACTACAGAATGTTTACACCAGCCAAAAAAAAATACACTCATTTGTAACAGTGCTGTTTTCCACTGTTCTGACACACTACTATTTTCAATTTAGACAAGACGACGTCAGCATTATGATTTTCCATGTCATTTGCAAAATAGGGAGAGAACAGCCTGACTTCACACTGAAGGCACAGAAAGCAGCTGCGCACCAGCATCAGTACCTCTTTGTCATGGGCAATCAGCTGGGTCTTCACATGGCCGGACACAAGATTCACTCGCCCCAACACCTGCCCGGTCTCCAGCCCCCATATGGTACACGTCGTGTCAATGCTGGAGGTACCTGGAAACAACCAGTGCAAGTCAGCGGCTGACGGGGGTGAAGTTCCCACGCCAGCTTCTCTCCTTGTGCCTATTCATCTGTTCAGCCCAGGGGACAACGCACTGCAAATACTTCTTGAGTACAGGGAGGGAGAGCCCAAAAGAGTCACGTACTCCATCCTCACCCCAGGGCCTTGGACTCTGCCTGGAGAGACAAGACATGCACACATGGGAAGCTCAACTCCATGGGAGGAATTAATAACCACATTCCATATTTAGCCTCTTCCCCACTCGGCCCCCTTTTAGGATGTTGCACGGACCTCAGGGCCCTGGTTAAAAACTGGCCCAGTGTTATATCTGAGAAAATGTATCTTTGCTTCTTCACACTGGAATACACCCTCCCTCACTCCCTTACCTAAAAGATAAGGATCCACCTCATTCCAGTCAAAGGAGGTCAGAGGAGCACAGAAATCCGAGTTCTTGTTATTGTTTAGCAAACATTCCAGCCTGGTCTCTGTTTCACCAACCTGAAGGAACAATAATCTTTAAAAACTCAGCCAGTCTTATCTTCACAAAAAATCTTTAAAGCCTCTTTCAGTCGGTATTTTAGTAAATTTAAGACGTGGGGGACATTTTTATCATAGAGTAATAAAAACCAGAGGAACTACTTGAATGCTACTTCTTTCCAAGCTTTCTCCTCTGCCTAGCTTTGTTTCCCAAATTTTCACCCCCAGATCCTTCTAGACGAGAGGTCTTCTCACTCTGCCCAAACCGGAGCATCTGTACCCTGCCTGGCTGGACGCCACACCTCCAGCTACGGGAGAGGCCATGGTGACGGCTCGGCAGAGGGGAGGGGAGGCTCCAGGATCCACTCCCACGCTGCACTAGAAGCAGCGGCCTGGATTTTGTTTAATTTACTCAAAAATATCCTGACTGTAAATACAATAAGAGGCCACCGGTGTCCCCACCCCTGCAGAAGGCCCTCGTGCTTACATCACGGTCACTGAGCCTTGAGCTTCCAGGCCGACTGCAGCCGGCAGCAGGACTTGAAGGAATCTTGGCTGGACTCACTAGGAAATCTGCTGAGCCAAACAAGCTCAGTCCAGATCCGCTCCCACCTGTTCTCCCGGCTGCAGGGATCTGGCCTCCAGCCCCGTCCTGTTCTCCGTGAGTCCACGCTGCTACGAGCAAGCTGACTCTGCGGAGGCCCGTCAAGCACCTGCTTACCCTCCACACGCGGAGATAGTCGCCGCTCGTCGCCAGCAGGTCTGGATAGACGCCTTTTGTGTCAGGGATCCACATGAGCTTTGTGGTGGGGTACGGATGGTCAAAGGTGTTCCGGCAAATAAACTCCGAACTCTCTTCGTCTAAACCAACAAGCTGGACCTGTAACACAGCAGAATCCAGCCACGTAAACATCTGCTTCTCGGGAGCAGCACCAAATACACCAGACCTCTGTCAGTGACAGCCGTCCTGACGCTGTACTACCCTTCACTGCAGAGGCAAGAAGTAAGAGAGAGAGGGCGTCTAGTCCAACGGGCCTGCTGCTCAGACGAGGAAACCCAGCCTCGGAGGGGTTGAGTTACACTGAAGACTGCAGAGCTAGTCAGAGGCAGAGACAAAATCTGAATACAGGTTTTCTGACTCCAACTCCTGCCCTCTTGATCCAACACCCTAGAGCTGGGTTATCTGCCCAGCTGGTTACCTTCCCCCACAAGCCGAGGCACTTGACAACGTGCAGCGGTGGTTTTAGTGACCCCATGACTAGAAGTGCTGTGGACATTTAGTGACATCCAACAAAGGAACGTCTCACCTAAAAAGGCAATCATAGGGGCTTCCCTGGTGGCACAGTGGTTGGGAATCCACCTGCCAATGCAGGGGACACGGGTTTGAGCCCTGGTCCGGGAAGATCCCACATGCCATGGAACTACTAAGTCCGTGCGCCACAACTACTGAGCCTGTGCTCTAGAGCCTGCGAGCCACAACTACTGAAGCCCACGTGCCTAGAGCCCGTGCTCCGCAACAAGAGAAGCCACCGCAAT
Organism: Hyperoodon ampullatus; assembly: GCF_949752795.1. Classification (NCBI taxonomy): domain Eukaryota; kingdom Metazoa; phylum Chordata; class Mammalia; order Artiodactyla; family Ziphiidae; genus Hyperoodon; species Hyperoodon ampullatus. Next base: position 11,338,784 of record NC_136932.1, on the reverse strand, counting down.
GAGAAGCCCACTCCCCTCAACGAGAGAAAGCCCACGCGCATCAACGAAGACCCAACACAGCCAAAAATAAAAATAAATAAAAAAAATTTATTTTAATAAAAAAGGCAATCATACACAAACTGCCTCCTCCTCTAACCCCCCAACCTCGCCCCCACTGGCTAGTAATATGCTGACACAGAAGGGTGTGCCAAACAAGCATTCGAGAACCCAAACCACTGTAACTGGCAAAAAAGTGGGTACTGTCGATGAGAAAGTCCCAGCTGGTCTGACCACCTTTTCTTTGAGTCAGTTTTGGACCAATATTGACTTCCACCCTTTGCTACCTAACTCAATCTGGCTCAGTAGGAGATGCCACCTGCTATACATTTGCTCATGAACTTCCACCAGCTGGAAGATGGAATGGTAGGGAGGATAAATGAGAGGATAGGCACTAACCATATAGCAGAAAGAATTCCTTCCACTCCTGTCTTGCTGACTCCAGTCTCAGATACCAGTATCTTCCTATCTTTTCTTTGTTTAAACAATTTCATTTAGGTACAATTGCATACAATAAAATTCACTCACTTTAGGTGTACAGTTCCATGATTTGGAATGTATACACTTGCAAATGTATACAGCTGTTTAACTTCCCACAGCAATTAAGATATAGAATATTTCCATCACCCCCAAAAGTTCTCTTGGGCTCCTCTGCAGTCAGTCCTCACCCCCTAAGCAACCACTGGCTATGGTTTTGCCTCTTCTGTAACATCCCATATGGATGTGATGGAATCGTAGTGTTGAGTCTTTTGTGACTGGCTACTTTCAGCATGATGCTCTTGAGATTCAACCATGTTAATGTATCAGTATCTTCTTTTTTTATCACTGAATAATATTGCATTATGTGGATTTATTTATCCATTTACCAGTTGATGAACTTTTGGGTTACTTCTAGTTTAGGGCCATTATAAATATTGCTGCTGTGAACATTTATGTGTAAGTTTTTGTTCTGACAAGCTTCCATTTTTCTTGGGTAAACAACTAAGAGTGAAATTTCTGGATCATATTGTAAGCATATGTTTAACTTTATTTTTTAAAAAATAATAAACTGCCAACATGTTTTCTAAAGTGGCTGTGTCATTTTGCATTCCCACTAGCAATACACGAGTTTCACATATATTTCTTTGTCAGCACTTGGTATTGCCAGCATTTTTAAAAAAATCATTCTAGGGCTTCCCTGGTGGCGCAGTGGTTGAGGGTCCGCCTGCCGATGCGGGGGACACTGGTTCGTGCCCCGGTCTGGGAGGATCCCACATGCCGTGGAGCGGCTGGGCCCGTGAACCACGGCCGCTGAGCCTGCGCGTCCGGAGCCTGTGCTCCGCAACGGGAGAGGCCACAACAGTGAGAGGCCCGCGTACCGAAAAAAAAAAAAAAGTCATTCTAATAGGTGTGTAATAGTATTTTAATTTGCATTTCCCTAATAACTAATGATACTGAGCATCTTTTCATGTGCTTATTTGCCATGTGTATTTATTCTCTCGTAAAGTCTGTTCAAATATTTTGTCCTTTAAAAAAAAAACTTTGTTAGGCTTTCCTAGTGGCGCAGTGGTTGAGAATCCGCCTGCCAATGCAGAGGACACGGGTTCGATCCCTGGTCTCGGAAGATTCCACATGCTGCGAAGCAACTAAGACGGTGCGCCACAACTATTAAGCCTGCGCTCTAGAGCCCACGTGCTGCAACTACCGAAGTCCACGCGCCAAGAGCCTGTGCTCTGCAACGAGAAGCCACCGCAATGAGAAGCCCGCACACGACAACGAAGAGTAGCCCCTGCTCGCCGCAACTAGAGAAAGCTCGCACACACCAACGAAGACCAAACAGCCAAAAATAAATAAATAATATTAATTAATTAAAAAAAAAAATTTGGGCTTCCCTGGTGGCGCAGTGGTTGAGAGCCCGCCTGCCGATGCAGGGGACGTGGGTTCGTGCCCCGGTCCGGGATGATCCCGCATGCCGCAGAGCGGCTGGGCCCGTGAGCCATGGCCGCTGAGCCTGTGCGTCCGGAGCCTGTGCTCCGCAACGGGAGAGGCCACGGCAGTGAGAGGCCCGCGTACCGCAAAAAAAAAAAAAAAGTGTATGGAAGGGTTCTGAGGAGGCACAGAAACGGAAGGCATCCCCAGCAGGTGGGGCAGAGTTACTAACTAGATGGCCCACTTGGCGAGCAGCAAGAGGAACCATCTGAGAGAGCCCCGCAGAGGAGGCTGGGGAAACGTGCCTAGGGCAGGCTCAAGAGCCCTGACAGCAAACTGAGGACAGAGGTGGGCTTTCCCCCGTGAAGGCGTCTGAGAGGCAGCGGTAGGACTATGAGGCCCTGGAGTTATGAGTATGGGGCCCGGTAATGCCGGGCAGGACTGACTGGATCCAGGAAGAGGCTGGAGGCGGGGAGCTCAGCCTGGAGACCCACAGGGGAACAGGTGGGAAAGGTTAAGGGCCTGTGGTGACCGGTAGGGAGAATGGCAAGGGATAACCTGAGACGGCCACAAGAGGGATTTTGACAGAATGAACAGTTCTCATGGAATTAAAAAGTTGACATTCTGACCTTTGCAGAAAACAAAACGTAAAGGAAGATTCTAGATGGAACAGGGAAAATTGGCATCAGGCTTGGTGGGGGAGGGTGGAGAAAATAGATGAGAAGGTAAATTTTGTGGCTCACTGGGCAGAATAAAGTGTTAAGCCTCTCATATAGATTCTGAGCCAGATATTGCATTCATCTATTTATTCAAATATTTACCGAGTGGCCATTAGGTGCCAAGCCCTGTTCTAAGCGCTGGGGATGTGGCAGCAAGCACACAATCCCTCTTTCTAACCATGCAGGTAAGGCTAAACTAGAAGGGGAAAATGCTGCTACTGCTAAAAGTTGCTTTCCAGCCATTGGAGGCTTCTCTGCAAACCTCCAAATATCAGCTCCCGTGAGCACGTGCCCCTTAGGATCCACTTAAGCAGGCATTCAAAGCTTTCCCTAGCCTACCTTATCTTCCACTCTCATTTATCTAGTCAGGGCTTCCCATCCCTCTCCTTACACTGCCCTCACTTGTAAAATCCTCATACCTCCTTCTGTCGATCCAAATCCTGCCCAGTATTAATAAAGAACAGTGGCCTCAGCCTTCCAGGCCTCCTTACTCACCACTTGCTAGTTGTAGGACCTTGGACATGTTACTTAACTTTGCTAAACTTGTTTCCAATCTGTAAAGTGAGGATATTCACAGTACCTATACCTCACAGAAGTTGTATGTAACACCTTTTGTTTGTAAACTGTTCAGTATGATGCCTTCCTCAGTGTATGAGCTTTTAATATTCTTACACCTCACCTCCTTCATAAACCATCTGCAGTCTTCCTAGCACAGTGGTCTCTCAGTACTTATCTATTCCATCCATTTGGTGACTAATCCCACACTGCCTCATGAAAGCACTTGCGTGACTGTCTTATGCTATTTCTCTTAGTAAATGCCTTAAAAACAGGGCCTGTAGGGACTTCCCTGGTGGTCCAGTGGTTAAGAGTCCGCCTTCCAATGCGGGGGACGCAGGTTCGATCCCTGGTCAGGAATCTAAGATCCCACATGTCGCGGGGCAACTGAGCCCGTGTGCCGTGACCACTGAGCCTGCACGTTCTGGAGCCCACATACCACAACTAGAGGAGCCCATGACGAAGAGCCCGTGTGCCACAACCGGGACCTGACACAGCCAAATAAATAAATAAACATTAAAAAAATTAAAAATTAAAAAAAAACAGGGCGTCTTACTCCTGCTTGTACTGCCAACAGCAATGGTTTTCAAATCTGGCTACCAGATTTACCTGGAGTGCTTTCCACATTCCTGGGCTCCCCACCGTTAGCCCAAGATTCTGATTCAACAAGTGTCAAGTGGGGCCCAGGAGTCTATATTCTCAAGACCCTCCCTGGTGATCTGATTCAGCAAGGTTGGACAACCTCTGCACAACAGTACCTAACCTAGGGAAGAAGCCAGGAAACAGCTGGGATCTTTCCTGATCTTCCCAAAGACTTCATGTGTTTGCACAGACTCGTGTTTCATCCTTGGCCTAACTCGCTTTAGCTCTTCGCTCCAAACTGCCAACCAAGTACTGAAAGGAATAACACTTTGCTTTCACCATTATTCAACTGTTGCTCATACACGCAGATGTTAAAAATTTAATGAAAGAGAATGTACGTTCTCTTGAATATTCATATAATACAGAATGAAGTGGTAAAGTCTCCCATTAACTTCACCCTCAATGCTACTTAGTGACTCTCAAACCAGTTTGATATGAACTACTTTCCAAATGGTTTTTCCAAACAAAACAAAACAAAACAAAAACCCAGATAGGTTTGGACCATAAAATGTGTTCTGTAACTGCTCTTAACAACATCTTGGAAGATCTCACGTCCGTACAAATAGCTCTACCTCATTCTTCCACAGCAGACTGTGGTAAACACACCATAATTTAACTATTCATAGTCACTGTGGTTATAGCCCATTGTTTTGCTATTATAACAATACTCTGTACATATATGTGTAAAGGCTTTTATTGGTCAGATTGCTAAAAGTGTAACTGCTGCATCACATTTTAGATGTTAATACCACAGGAACTATGAGATAATAAATGTGTTGCTTTAAGTTAAAAAAAAAAAGTCACAGATTCTGTCCAGCAGTCTTTGAAAAGGTTGCTTCCATTTACACTTTCATTAACAGTATATGAGAGTGCCAATTTCCCCATACCTTTGAAAACACTGAAAATAATCTTTAACATTTTTTTTAATCTGAGAGATGAAAAATGGCATTTTACTACTGAAGGTGAGCATATTTGTTTATTATTTTTACTTCTGAAGAGTAATTTTTAATATGAGTGCTTATAATGGACCAAGTATAAGCATTACACTTACTGCTTTACATGCAATACCTCATTTAATCCTCTCAACATCTCCATGAGGTAGGTACTCTTATTCTTCCCACTTTCTTAAGAGATGGAGTAAAAGCGATGTTAAGTATTTTGCCCAGAATCACAAAGGTTATCACTTCCCCATACTATCAGCAACACTAGAAGCAGTAACTTAATTTTTATAAATTTGAAAGGGAAAAGTAACATCACAGGGTCAATTCTCATCTCCCTTAACTACCTGAGGTTGAGTATCTTTTCCTGTTTATTGATCAACTGCATTTTCTCTTCTACAAACTGGCTATTTATACTCTTTGTTCATTTTTCTATCACACTAAGTAAATTAGCTCCTACTGGCTGTCATGTTTTGAAAATATTTTTCGTTGTCCTATCATCTGTCTTTTGACCTTGTCCACAAGACATCTTTTCACATAGACATGTTTTATTTGTATGTACAGTGGACCCTTGCACAAGGTGGGGGGTTAATGCACGTATAATTTAGTATCTGAATCCTCTGCATCTGTGGATTCAACCAACCATGGACCCTGTGTAGTACTTAATTGAAAAATATCCACTTATAAGTGGACCTGTGCAGTTTAAACCTGTACTGCTCAAGGGTCAACTGCACTATAGCCTGTCAATCTTTTCCTTAGTTGACTCTGGATTTAATGATTGGCTTAAAGATCACCTTCTCTGCGCACCCTCCACTGCCCCAGTACAAATTTCATAGTCAATTTTCTTTTACTATGTTTGTGGGACTGTTCTTTACTTGATCTGGAATTGATTTTCATATATGATGTGAATTAGGGGGCTCTAAATTTTTCTGCCATACAATTAATTTTTTCCCCCAGTGAGTTAAAGTTCTATCTTATCAATAACTACATTTCTATATATACTTAGATCTGCTTTGGAACGTTCTGTGTGATTGCACCAACTATATGTGGTATTGGCTATAACTATACCAATTCCAGTATGTTTACTCTGATCTGGTAGGCAAGTGTTCCCCTCTCTGTTTTCAAAACATTTTTTCCCTTTTTTTTTTTTTCGACATCAGTATATATTTATTTTTAAGACTCTGGAGACAAATAGTATTCCAGTTCTGGCCTCGCATTTACCTTCTATGTCACTTTGGGGAGTTACTTAGCACATCTGGGCCTCAGCTTCCTCATCTTCCCGTAAGTTTTGATATGTATTATTTTTACCAATCAGCTGATTTCCCTTAAGAAAAATTTTTTTCTTAATACATGGTCAATTTTTATAAATTATTTTTTAAGTGCATTCTACTCCCCATATAAATCTTATATACTCAATTATATCTTCAGGTATTCATAGTAGCACAATCTGTAATAGTTGCCGATTTGCAGACACTGCTCCATGCCTTCTATCATCAACTGTGGCTAGCCTGACTTCTCCTTCCCCTCTTCAAGAGGAGGTGATCATTTTGCCTGGATGTCCAAAGATTCTTTCTTCACCCTAGGAAAATGTAGACGCTTTCCTAGGAAAGTTTTCAGTGCCAATTGTTTTGTGTCCATTTCTCTTGAGATATAGTTTGAACTCATTGCTTCAAACCTTTATTCTATAAAGTCTTCTTGAACGACATAGTTGAGTTTTTGTGTTTCATGTCTTTTGGTCTTCTTCAGAGACACCAATTATGCCTAAGTTAGACATTCTTTATTTTCTGCATCTATTATAGTCGAATTGTTCATTTCCACTTCATTTTCTCAATCTGTCTTCCCTTTCACTGCTTTCAGCAGTTTGTATTCATTTTAATTCTCTTTCTAATGTGGATTTTAGGTCTGTGAGAATTTTTGTTTTCTCTTCCACTTTTTTCCTGGGCTGCACCTGGTGGTCCCGTTTTCTCTTGTCACCATGCCTATTTTACCTGATCTCCTGTATCTCTGCCTGGAGTTCCTTATTTTCTTAAGTTCTTTGAATTCATGGTGGCAGGACTGGCCATTAATTTTCAACTAAGGTGAAAACATTTTTCTAGTGTAGATACTTTACCTTCCATTTGTTTCCCATTTTTTTCCCCTCCTTTCTTATAGTATCTCTCTATTGCTACTACGCTGGTTCCTGAATGAGGCAAGTTCTTTCTAAATGATCTGAAGGAAGTTCCTATGGGAGAGAGGTCAGGGCCATGTTCCACGTTAGCATAAACACATGAGGCTTTTGCATCTTCCCAGCCAACGGAGATGAGGAGCTGTCAAGCTGCTCACAATTCAATCTCTTCCAACCTGCCTCATCTAGTGCTTCTAGAGACGATGGCATGTCTCTGTGTCTCCTTGTACAGCTTAGCTTCCCTCTCATCCAAGGTGTCAAGTGCAGTCTAGAGAAGCGCCTGCTGCCAGCTGTGCACTCTCTTCTCACTGTCCCAAACAAAGGGTTGTTGATTTTGCCCATCAAAATCCTATTCTGGAGAACTGTGCTCTTCTGAGTTTGAATCTGCAGCCACAGACATCCTTTCTCAGCATCTTCCTGTACCCACTTGATCTTCATTATACTGCCGTCCTTCCTCACTTATTGTGGGAGCGTAAGGAAAAAGGACGTCTTTAATCGTCTTATCAGCATTTAGGTTACCCCTCTGCCTTTTCTTTCCTCCATAGTCTTCCCTGTCCTCCTACTAAACTTCTTCTATCTCCCACCTCCACTGTCTTTCTGCAACTATTGTTTCACAATGCTTTACCCCAACATATGAAACAAATGCCCCCTAAAAAGAAAAGACTGTGAAACGAGATCATTTTTACTTATTTTTAAACTGTGGATATTACTATGTCAGATATCTCCTAAGGAGCAGATATAAAACATAAAATATTTATTCCTTGGAGGCAGGACCACATCTTCACTTTCAATTACTTTCATGAACAACAACATAAAGTACTATTCACATTACTCATACCTTGTATTTTTTAAAATTTAAAAGCTGCTGTGTTTATCTTGTTACTATGTTCCTTGAGGGAGGAAACTGTGTATCCCTCTTTAACTACATGCAGTGCTAGTACCAGAACATGAAGGTGAATGAATATGAATATGTGTACGCATACATGTAATTAATAAAAAAGAAAAAACCAAGTTATCGAAATCAGTAATACCACTCTTGACAGTGGAACATTTTCCCCACAATTATTAATATAACCAAAATCAGCTAAGGCAAAATTTTGACAGAATAAACCAGCTTTTCTTGGTTTTTACCATTTGTCCTCCTTTCAAGCCTGTTTCTGACTGATTATTGATCAACATCTGCAGAGAGGTCCTGCCTTGTCAAACTCGGAGATGAACTCTGGCACAGCACCCCTTCGGCTCCTGGCTCTGAGGCTAATCAATCAGCTCTGGCATCACAGCCCCAGGCAGGCCAGACTACCTACAGAACACAGATTCACTCCTTGTTCAAATCACAGCATCTCCAGTAAGTCTGTGTGAACCAGGTTAGGGCAAAAAACAATATAGCAGCAGAAGTTTTATTCAGTGGTCTCATGGAGGAATGAGTCCCCTCACTGTCTAGAAAAAAGAAAGGAGGAAGTTAAAACCAGAAGAGTTTTATACTTTAAATTCCCCTGCTGACACTCTTGGCAAGGACTGATGGAGCACTGCAAAATTTTAAATATCTATCAAAAATACTTATGTGTACTAAAACACTTTCTCTTTATTGCTACCAATCTCAAATCTGCTAAGAAAGGATACAGAAGGTTACCAAGTATCATTGCTGTGCCTAAAACACAACAAATAAATATTTGTTGAATTAATGAACAAATGAATGAGAATCCTGAAAGGTTGCCAGAAATCTGAGAAATGAAAACTTATATGCCAGGGTCAAAACCATTATGTGCCAAATAGATAAAGTAATTCTACATTAAAGATCTCATAGGAATCAACACAGGCTGACAAGGCAAGCATTCATCCCATGTGCATTTCAAGTACAAGGCAGTCTTACTCAGATTCGCTACCAGTATTCTTCAAAAAGCATCAGGTATACCTATGATTTCTCTCCTCAGAACCTCAAAAAATGTTTTCTAGATGCCAAATCTTAAAGCACAAATGGTCAGCTAGTTAAATATTAGGGCAAAATAAATCCTAATCACGCTGTCAATTCTATTCAAAACCAACCCTGAAACATGCAACTAAGTGGAATAGAAGCCCAGGAACTGCTACCCATCTTTCCCCATAAAACAAGGGAAATACCACTTGTCTAAAGATGACAGATATTGTCAAAACTCAGGAGAAATACCAGAGTTCTTTTTTTTTAAAATTTATTTTATTTTTAAATTTATTTATTTATTTTGTGCTGTCCTGGGTCTTTGTTTCTGTGCGAGGGCTTTCTCTAGTTGTGGCAAGCGGGGGCCACTCTTCATCGCAATGCGCAGGCCTCTCACTATCGTGGCCTCTCTTGTTGTGGAGCACAGGCTCCAGACGCGCAGGCTCAGAAGTTGTGGCTCACGGGCTCTAGAGCTCAGGCTCAGTAGTTGTGGCTCACGGGCCTAGTTGCTCCGTGGCACGTGGGATCTTCCCAGACCAGGGCTCGAACCTGTGTCCCCTGCATTAGCAGGCAGATTCTCAACCACTGCGCTACCAGGGAAGCCCCAGAGTTCTTATATCAGAGTTACTGTGTCTAATCCAGGTAGAACAAGAAAAAATGGGCTTAAACTAGCATATTACAGTACTTGGAGTCCGACAACAAGAAGCTTCTACACCACAAAATGGGTTTGGTTGAAAGAAACCAAGAGAATTTTTTCCCCTGGGTCTTTAAAAGGCAAAGGAATGAACATAATGACCTTTTGAGGTACCTTTCTGACCTAAGGTCCTGATTTTTCTCTGGAAAATACAAAAGTCAAATTTACCTAACACCCATATAATTCTCCTTGATTATATTTTAATTACAGATAGAGTTGTGATGAAGTTTAAGTAATAATAGCTAACATTTCTAAATTGCTTACTATGTGCCAGGCAGAGTTCCTAACTCCATTACATATATTAACTCATTTAACCTTTCTTATACTCTCATTTTACAGATGAGGAAACTGAGGCACAGAGTTAACTTGCCTAAGGCCACACAAAACGGGTAAGTGGCAGGGCTGAGATCTCAACCCAGACTACCTCTAAGAGGCTATCTGGTAATTGAGCTTTTTTCATGGGATGGAATCAGTGTTTAGGCACATGCAGATGCAAAAAGGATTCCTGTCTCTGGCCAGGAGATGCCAAGGTAACTCCAGGGTAATGGTTTTAGAGCGCCACCTGGACCACCTGTGTCTGAATCACCTGGGTGTCTGTTAACTAGTGAAGCCTGAGAATGTATAAGTCCCTCAAAGGATTCTTATACACAAGCTAAAATTTAGAAAACCATTCTCCAACACCAGTGTTGCTCTATCCCCCAGCAGAGACCACAAAAAAACAACATCAAACACAATTACCAATAGTAGGGCTCTTTATTCCAGGTGTAGTTGATAGAATCTAGTTTACTCCACAACAATTCCCAAATTTATTCAAATGATGGAACACCTGGAAGTCAAGTTGTTCTTGAAATGCTAAGAGATTTAATTCTACCGAACTACAAACAATTTTACTACAGGAAAACGTGATGACATGAATACAAAATTTTTCTTAAATTATAATCACGTTTTCTTAATGTCTCACAGTAAAAAAAGATGACCGTTTCTGGGCTTTTTCATCCATGTTAATTTGCTGTGTCAATTTACTTTGTCCTCTCCTGGCAATTACTATTGACAGCAAACAGGAACCAAAGGTCTGAGAATTTCAACCAATAATTTTAAAATTCCTCTAAAATATGAAGTCTGGCATCTCCGTGTCCAGGTTTCTCCGAAACTGAGCCTGATAATCACTGTGTTAAAGTGAGATTTACTGCCCGTCAGCCCCTAGGCACAGATCCTCTACAGCAGGGTTTCTTACCTTGAGGTCCCTGAACTTGAGGTGGAAAATCACATTTACATTTTCACAAACCTCTAGCTAAAATTTATCATTTCCTTCCATTACAAATGAAGGCAGCTACTCACCATGGCATCAAGGTCTGTGATTTGTTACCAAAAAAAAAAAATCACTGATTTCTTTCATATCACATCACAGTGAACATCTTGAAATGCTGTTTACCCTCATCCCTACTTCAAGATTAATGATTATAATGGGTGATGTAATTTAATGAGTTAACTTAAAAGTACAGATTACTTTTTAAAAAATGTTAATAACTATAGCTCAATATGATTGGTTTCCTTTGTAATCCTATGTATTTTATGCATTTGAAAACAGAATTATGAACAGAGATCTACTGGCTTCAAACTGCCAAAGGTGTCCATGACACACACACACACACACACACACACACACACACACACACACACGTTAAGAACTCTGACCTAGATAGGTGAGGGCACAAAAACAGTAGGCAAGACACTGCACTGCCTACATCATGCAAGTGAACTGAGGCAGAGGTAACTGCTTAACCTATTACCCCTGGGATCATCAGACCACAGTGCCTGTGCGCCTGTGACACAAAGAAGGGGCTCCACATGGTTACTAAATGAAAGGACAAACTTTGGGGTAGAGTCCCTGCAACGGAGGTTTGACACCGATTACTCCACTGATTCCACCAGCAGCCTAACTGTGGCTCAGTTTCTCCTCTCTTAGAAATGGGACTACTGCTTACCCAAATCGACCCTGGAAGAACTTGCAAGGCAAAAAAATCTATCTGTGTGAAAAGATTCAAGCCCTTTGAAAGATATATTTTACTTTTTTTCCCCCTTTTAAACATGTATCCTTAAACAACAGTTCTAATGTTCCCAATTTTACTAGTTCAGTTTACACATCAGGGCCTTGAATTCCATCCCCACCTCTGCCGTCCACCATGGTCCATAAAGAAGAAAGAGGCACCAGAGAAAAGAAAATAAAGCTATGTCTTGTCAGGACTCTCTGCTTTCTGTGGGCAATGGGTAGACTCCAAGATCAGTGCATACTCCCCGAGATTTGTTTGTAAATTGTGTATGTGTGATGTCTGGGTAATGAAAGTCCATCGTTTTCATCACTTTCTCAAAGGGGATTCCAAAATAGTTAAGACCTAACTCTAGAGAAACAGATGTGCTCCTGAAAAACTGTAAACAAAATTACAATGTTCAAATGTTTTTTACAGGACCTTTATGTGTAAAAAAGAACTTTCCTCCAACAAACTGTGGGTCAGAAATAATAAAACTGACCTGTGTAGTGCCCCACAGCTGGTCAGTGGACCAGACAGGACCCAACCCTAGAGCACCTGGCTTTCTTCCCTGCCCCATGCCTGTCACCATCCAACACTTTATTCTTCTTAAGTCACGGTGTTCATGGTGTTAAGCAGGTGTACAGGCTTTCAACACCGCTAGGCACGGCTCTCCGTTGCTCTGATCACTATCAATCACGTTTACTCTAATACAATAAATGGAAGAAATTAAGGGGTAAAGGAAAGAAAACTCTTCCCACTAACTTATTCAACAACTTTCAAAAATAAATTTATGCTGCGCTGTCAACTTAAAGCTTCCTCCTGCTACCCGTGCTTCTATGAAGGATTCTCAAATTGTGGATGTCCAAGAAGACTTACTACTCAAGATTACATATCTATATTAGCACGAAAGATGCCAAGAAAAAAATACGTTAAGTATCATCCTTCTCTGTTCGGAAAACAAAGGCGGGATTACAGCCATTGGCCAAGATTTCCAAAAAGAGGGTCTCTTTGAAGAGGACGAATATGAGGCAGCAGTAGCAATGGCAATCCCGGCAAAGGGCTGGGGGAATCCAGGAAGAGTACCTGGGGGTGGGTGTAGGGGGCCGGGAAGCCTGCGCACTAAACAGTCCTAATAGAGATCTAGCGTTGCCAGGAGTGACCACCGAAGCGCCAGCATTTTCTTCACAGCCATCATTCCCTCATCCTTCTTCCGCCCCCTAATTGAAGCAATGCGGCAGGAGCGGAGCGGATAGGAGTGATAAATGGCATAGCTTTGGGGTGTAAACCTGGGTTTGAGACCTGTTTCCGTCACGAAATAGCTGTGTGACTCGGGCAAGTCACAACACAGTGCCTCAGTTTTCCCATCAGTAAAATGAGAGTAACTACACTCCTGACCACCCAGGAATGCTGCAAGGATTAAATGCGATAACGAGAGCCAAACTGTCTGCACAGGGCCAGACACAGAGGAACCGCTCCGTGGCGCTAGGGCAAGTCCGCGGGAGGGTCCTGGGGTCTGGGCTCCGGCCCGGAAAGGGCGCCCCCGGGGCCCGCTCCCCGCCAGCCGGGTTCCGAGCCCCTGCCCGGCCCACCTTGTTGTTGTACTCCTCCACGAAGCTGCCCAGCGCCAGGCGAAAGCGCTTGTCGGGCCGCACGCTCCAGTTCATGGCGTAGACGGTCCAGGGCGCTTCATACTTGTAGATCTCCTTCCGTTTGCCGTGCAGGGACATGGTGGCGGCGGCGGGGCCGCAGTGCGGACCGGGGCGGCAGCGGGCTGCGGAGGGCGGGGGCGCGAATCGGGAAGGGAGCCTGGCCTGGAACCCAGGGGTCCGAAGAGAGGCGGGGCGGGGGCGGGCAGGGACGGCCTAGCCCGGAAGAAGGCCCGCAGCGACAGACAACGAAGGCCGAGCCCAACCCCCAGTTTCAAACCTGCTTCGGCTCGGACGACAACCACCTTCCGTTTGACACACCGCCCCGCCCACCCGGAGCGGAAGCTACGCGACCCTCGCAGCGGCGCCGGCCGTTGGCTGCCTGACACGTCCTTTCGAATGAGTCCTTCCCATTGGCTATTGTACCCTGGGCTTCTGAAACCTCCTTGCTATTGATGTGTTTGTCATTCCAATTACTTGCCCCGCCCAACTCCAGGGGGCCAGGCGCTTTCACAGCCCCAAAGGTCATTGGCTGACAAAGATGTCAGTCAGAGAGATAAGAGGGCAGTGTGGGTGAATGGGGGCGTGGGTGCATAGAATCTAGCGCGCTGGTTTGCAGGCCTCCAAGTTCTAGGTCAAGTCTCTAAGCGTGAAAGCTCTTGTGTGACGCGCTCTGACTTCCCCACAGCAGCTGCTGTTTCCAACGGCTCCTCCACTCTGTCGAGTGAAAAAGAAAATTCTGCCTTACCGGAGGGCCTGCTGCATTCCGCGGCACTGAGCTCCGCGGCCAGGCTGCCTGGCCTGCGCCAAACGGGAACCACCGTAATTCCCCGTCATGCCAACGCCCCCGTTACGCCGGAATGTTGTTCTCCCAGCGCCCCAAGGCGAACACACCGTTGCACACGCCGATGTACTCAGGGCCAGGCCAGCTTCAGTGAGGCTTTCCTGCGCTATCCTGGCCACTGTAGAAATGCTCTGAATTCTAGGGTTGGTCTTCAGCAGGCAGCAGCCCGACCAGTGTGGCTCTCACTTTTTATTAGTTCCCATTCCATCTTTTCCCCACCGAGGGTCCCAAGGCAAATGCTAATCTAGCCCTAAGTACTATATCTGTGTCTTGAGTTTGAAATGGAGAAGGGTCCGAACCTAGGTAACATCTCTTTATAATTTAAATGGTTTCCAATAATTTGCTTTCAACAAAACTAAAGGAGGACTGAATTGTTAGATATCATTAGTTTTTAATGATAAATGTGATTGTTAACACAGCTCAGAAAGAATTCAAAGAATTGAGTGACACTGTTATATATAACAAACCCCTTATAGTACTATGTACTTCCTTATGTGAACAAGTTTCCTCTGTGCTTCTGTTTTACTCTAATAAAAAATTAATATTCATCCACACACATGAACTAATTGAGAGGAAAATTCCCTCTTGTAAGAGATGTATATCCAATAAAATTTTAGTTTCTATAAAAATTTAAAGAGATACTTATGTTGTTTTGAAAAACCTAGTACTAATAAATGTAACCCTTAAAGCGTTCGTAAGGTTACAATTACTTTAAAAATTTCTTTTTTTATTATTTTTTATAAATTTATTTATTTATTTTTGGCTGTGTTGGGTCTTCATTGCTGCGTGCAGGCTTTCTCTATTTGCAGCGAGCGTGTTTTCCAAACAGATATGATGAGGTTATTAATAACAGACTTTCAAGCATGGAAATAAATTACATGTCAGATAAACTGTGGATGGATTAGAGTGGAATTATGAGCAGAGAAAAAGGAACTATGTTAAAGAAGAGCTTTCTCTCCTGTTTTTAAAATGAATGATATCGGCTTCTGAATCACTGCTATTTGGATTGAAATAGATTGATATGAATGCAACAGTTTATAAAGTGTCAATATTTACAACACACTGGAAATTATGTCCTCTGCAACTATTTATTTTAAAAATTTATTCATTCATTTTTTTGGCTGCGTTGGGTCTCTCTAGTTGTGGCGAGTCGGAGGCTACTCTTCGTTGCAGTGTGTGGGCTTCTCAATGCAGTGGCTTCTCTTCTTGCAGAGCACGGGCTCTAGAGCGCAGGCTCAGTAATTGTGGCACACGTGCTTAGTTGCTCCGTGGCATGTGGGATCTTCCTAGACCAGGGCTCAAACCCATGTCCCCTGCATTGGCAGGCAGATTCTTAACCCCTGCGCCACCAGGGAAGTCCTGTCCTCTTCAACTATTTAAATTTATCATGAAATACTTCAGATGTCAACTAAAAATGTCAGGGGGAAATACATTTTCAAAATTCTTTTAGGGAGTACTGCAAAAGGACAGGACCAGTGACTTTTTTGGACAACAGCCCATTTCAGTGGAGTAGTTGACTGCACATATTCTCAAACCAGACCATCTAGGTTGAAATTATGTCCTCCTTTTGATATGTTTTTGGGAAATTTTTTTTTTTTAATCAAAGTATAGTTTACACATAGAAGTGCACATGTTTTTACAACCTGAAACACATTCATGCAATCAGCACTTAGATCAGGAAATAGAAGAGTACCAGCACCCCAGAAGTTCCCCTCTTGCTTGGGTAAATTTCTTAGTGTCTCTCTGCTTCTGATCCCTCATCTTTAAAATGGGGATAATAATACTGACCCCATACAGTTGCTGTAAAGAGTTGATGAACTAATATCTTCAGGGCAGTCAGCACGGTGTCCCCCAACACAGGGTGAGTGCTATGGGAGTGGTGGCTGTCGTCGTGATTCCCTGTGGCCACCAAGCCAGCGCCTCTCTGCTTCCCTTCACCCCAGCCTGGCTAAAAGCCCCCTCTTCGGGGGACTCCTGAACATGCTGAATCCACCTTCAGGTCCCCAACACACAGCTCCTCGGGAGAGGGACTTGGAGAAGATCACAGCTGTCAGTTACAGCACAATCAAGGACCTGATGACCCTACGTAAGTTACACACCCAGCCCAACATGAAGTGTGCAGACTTTATTAGCTCTGAGACACTCCATTGTCCACTAGGGTCCCAAAGGTCATCACAGAACCTTTGGGGGCAGGGTGGCTGAGGGCTGGAGTTCTGTCCCTGATGTGTCCACTACAGAGGACACTTTCATCTCCAGCTGGTTCACAAGCTCTCGGCGGGAGGTCTTGACCAACCTTGGGGGCTGGCTGGGTGGTGGGGGAGAGTTCTGAGCTGGGAGGTGATCGTACTTGGCACAGAGCAAGGCTCTCACACAGTAGATCAGAAAGGTCTCTGTTCTTCACTGAGCCCTCTGTCCCATAAGCTACCTCTACACCTGAGGCTCACCCACCCTCCACCAGGCCTGCTGTCTAAAGAGAGAGCTGCGGGAGGCTGGGAGAAGTCCTGAGCCTCTTCGCCCAAGCCATCTTGGGTCACCTGGATTGGCAGTTTGTAGCTACTCTAGGTAAATGGTTTTCAGTTTACAGGCTGTCTGCCTCCCCCAAATCCTTAACTGTCACCTCACCCACCTTCAGTTCCTTCCTGGTGTCTCTTATCTTGGGGTACAGTGGCTCTAGCTCCTCACAAATCCAGGATCTGAGCCATGTCTCTGGAATTCCAGCTATTTGGGGACAGAGCTGAGGTGTTCAGGGAGTGAGGGAAAGCGAGGACCACAGACAAGTCCCTGTACCTCCAGGGGATGCAGAGGTGAGGCCAGGGGTGACAGGAGCCCCTCAGGCTGCTTCTGTTCCGAGGACAGTGTTGCAGTTTTGTCCATTTCTGTGGCTGGGGCCAGCATCCTGGAGGAGGAATTCCCGAGCTTCGGCCTCCATTCGTCCAGGTCACCATAACTGGGGGCCTGGGAGGGGCAAGAAAGAGGGAGGCATCAGTACGGGCAGCCTCCCCAGGCCACCCTGACTTCAGCGATGGGAAGTGGCAGGAGCTGTGTCCTGCTGCCCTTGCCCCAGATGTGGCATCCCTGGTCACAATCTGGGCTCTGTCACCGCCTGTCCAGCCCGCCTGTCATGACTCAGACCATAAAGGAGGACAGCAAAAGTCATAGCTGCTCTTGGACCACAAAGGCCCTGGGCTGGATGCCCACTGAGACCAAGTTAAGGGCGGGGGAAGACACGCAGCTGCCTCCAGGCAAGCCCCCCGGGGATCTCCTCCACCGCTTACCTGTGCAGGGGGCAGATCGCCCTGGGGTAGTCTAGTTCCTGGACTCTGAGTCGCTGAGGTTGCAGGAGACAAGGTCAGGTCATTGGAGGCAGGGGCTCCCAGAATGTAGCCAGTGTGGTCCTGGGGCGGGGGCTGCTGAAGGAGCTGCAGGATGCGGCTGAGGTCTGAGGACATGCGTGATTCCAGCCTGCCAGGCAGAACCCCACAGTCAGAGTCAGGGTCAGGGCTGGGGCTGGCAAAAGCAGTTGAGGTCCTGAGGGCAGCTCTCGATTTTGTAGCCTGCATGCTGTCCCTGCTATTTCCCTGCTATAATCCACAGCCCCTGCCCAAATTCCCCTTAGCACATCCCTGACTCTGATAATAACAGTGATCAGGCATGGATCATTTAGTCCTCATAATGAAGTTTTTTTTGGCAGGGGGGTGGGTAACCAAATTACTTTATTTGACATGATGGTACTATGGAAAGAACTTAAGTAGATGTTTTGGTGCACCTTAGGAAAGGTGAAGGTAACCCAAACGTGCATGCACTGCCTTGGTGACCAGGGAAGTCACCCCCGTGGCTACAAGAAGCCAGCCTAAGGCTTAGCTCTCCTTAACACTGTTTCCCAGAGGGTGCCTGTCAAAGAGATACTCTGGCCTCATAATGAAGCTTGACGTGGGTATTCTGGTTATCCCCATTTCACAAAAGGGAAAACTGAGGCTCAGAGTGGTTAAGTAACTTGTCCACAGTATTGCTGGTAAGTTGCAGAGACAGGATTTGAACCCAGGACTATAGTGCCCCTAAGCCCTCCCTCTGCCACCACAGCCCTGCCATCCACAGGTCACACCCCCTTTCCAAGAGCCCGCGGAATTTGTTTCTGCATGAGGTTATGCCCCTCTCCCCAGAAGTCCTCCTTGGCATGCTCCAGGGTTTGCTGGGACAAGCCATCCAAGGAATTGCACTTAGCGACAGGGATGGGGAGGTCTGCAGCTAAATGGGGCTGGCCATTCTCAAACCCATGGGGCACCCAGCGATGTCCCTGAGGCACCAGGAGGGGGCACCCGTGCCTAGCCTGCCACTGGGCCTGCCCTCTGTGGCTGCCCCCATCCGTGGCCCACAGGTCACTCACCTGTTCATCTGGGCCTGGAGCTGCTCTAGCCTGGAGCCTAGCTCCCGAGGCCAGCAGTCTGGGTCTCCCTGAGGGTTTGGGGTGCTCTGACTTGGCCTGGGGGGCACTTGCTGCAGCAACTCAGGCCAGCGGCCAGATGCATTTGAGATGCTCAGGGAAGGGGCTGCACCTGCACAGGGGGAAAGGGAAACTTGAGCTTCGGTTCAGCCGGTTCCATGGGCCTGACCTTCTTGAGCTGAGCCCGGGCCCCTCCCCCTACCTGCCATGGGAACACAGGGTGGGAGGAGTGGATCTCCTTACCTGGGTGCCCTGAAGTACGAGGTCCTGCCCCCATAGAGGCCTGGCTTCTGGGACCCAGAAGGCTGTAGCCCTGGGAGGGGGGCTGGGGCCCCAGCCTGGCGGGGGTGGGTGGCTGGCTGGGTGGGAACGTCCAGCCCTGGCCTCACTGTCCAGGGAGCTGCCGCCCAGAAGTGCCCTTGGTGCCTTGATGTGGAGCCCCAGGGGGCTGGCCGGTATCTACCCCTGAGGGCAGCCCTCACTCAGGCTCTGAGGACACAGGGGGAGGAAGGGTACGAGGGCCTCCCGGCACTGAGCCTAGGGAGGGAGCCCCTCTCCACTCACTGAGGGGACTGGGGAGGCCTCTCCCAGGGGAGGCAGGTTGGGGAGGATCTGAGAAGGGGTTAGGAGGCTGGGCAGGGGCTTCGGGCTAGGGAGGGGCAGACACTGGTGGGGGCTGGCTTTGCTCACCTGACTGGTTGTCACGGAGGAAGAAGCCTCGGTGGTCCCGGCTGCCTGGGGCCTGTTGGGGTGATGACTGGAGACCCCCGCCTGCCTTGTGGAGAACGAGAGCATCAAGTAACAGGGACCAAAGCCAGGACAGGGCCTCTTTGCCCTCCCCTCCCCCTCCCCCTGTGGCCCTGTGGCCACTGGGTGAAAAAGTGGTGACATGTGGCTGGGCTCCCTGACTGTGCTCCGGCAGCTCCTCTCCTGTGTGTGTGGGTAGGAGACGCACAGGGGCTTGGAGACGTGCAGACCCCCCCAGAGTCTCGCGAGAGGCCGCCTTGAGCAGCAAGGTTGGGGTCGAGGGAGACGGGGGACTGTTCTTCTCCCTTTTTCCCCCAACGCTCTGGTGTCCCCGCCTTCAGCGTGGGCCAATGGGGCGATTTCCTCTGAGGAGATGGGGTCTGGAAGTCCCAGTCCATTCAGGGGGTGCCTTCAGCAGCACCCCTGGCAGCCCACCTTCCTGGCACCATGAGACTTGGGGGTACCCAGGGGCTACAGATATCCCAGGCCGTGGGGACCGCATCCCTCTTGCCCTGGGGTCCAGCCACTGAGCACTTGGGCCACCTGATGGCTCCTGGCTGCTGGACCTCCCCCAAGGAGGGTCTTTACAAGGTGTCCCCTAGACAGACCAGGTGGGAAGGCGGGGGACAGCAGAGGGCAGAGGGTGGGCAGGGCCGTCCAGAGCATGTAAACCTGCCTCAGCACCACCTCCAGAAGCTGGGTGTGGGGCTGGGCCAGCAGGACCCCTCCTCCTGACACCGGGGGTGGGGGGCTCAGCATCGGGGCCTCAGCTGCTGCTGCCCCTGCCGGGTGTGCCTGCCCCCGCCTTCCCACTAGCTGGTTCCAGACCCGCTCCTCCATACAGACCCTTCCGGGCACTTCCACTCCATACTGGCTGCCCCACACCTTGGCAACCCTGAGCTCCACAAATATTTGGTCTCCCCGCACACCCTTGAGACTTCCTTGGTTATTTAACTATGCAGCTCTTTCTTTTTCCTGAGTTATTATAATTTCCTCCACTGAGTGATAAACTTGAGAGGAGAGACTGCTCTATTACTGTTTATACCCCTGGGACCTGGCACCGTGAGTTCTTGGATGGCAGACACCACCGCCCCCGCCCTGCACCACCACCCCCTTGCAGCTTGGTAGGATGTGGTGGGAAAAGCCCGGGCTATGGAGATGCACAAACTTGAGTCCCATTTTGGCTGCGCCATTGACTATAGGGCTTACTGTATGGCTGTGTGGCTTTGGTCATTTGTCCGCTATGACCGTCAGTTTCCTCATCTGGAAAATGGGGATAATAACACCACTTGCAAGAAGACTAAATGAGACCATGTAAAAGGAGCCCAGCGCTTACCACATAGTTGGTGCTCGATAATTGGTAGCTACTTTCATATTTAGCATGATGTTGGCCATGGTAGGCACAGAAGAAATTATGGCAAAGGATGCAGGAGGGGGTTGAAAGGAAGGCAAGTGGCCAGATGGGTCCCTTTAGGCCAGGCAGGCCAAGCTCTCAGCCGGCTGACTGGCCATTGCCCATTACCAGCTGGCCGAGGGCCACCCCCCACCCAGCCTATCCAGCCCGGACTCACATCCCGCAGGTTGAAGGTGACTTCCAGCTTACTCCAGAAGCTGTCTGCGAAGGCGGGGTACATGTCCAGCACCTCCAGCAGGTCTGCCCGCTGGATCTTGTGCAGGTCACAGTAGGTCAGGGCCCGTACGTCTGCACTGGACTTGCCCGGCCGGGCATGGAGGCTAACGGGCTCCCCAAAGATGTCATTCTTTCCTGCCAGCCAGAGGGGCGGGGTCGTTCTAGGGCCTGGCTCCAAGCTCTCTTCTGAGGAGCCTCCCTGAGGACCTCTTAACCATGACCTCACCCCACTTCAGGGATCCTTCTGGGCTGGGGCCTGGGAACAAGGTTGGATGTGCTGGCTGAGGGGTGCTGCAGAGACCCCTCCCACCCCAGCATGTGGGGCCCCTGGCTATCTCCAGGCCCCTCGGGACCATCCTCTATTAGACTCCCCACTCCTGTTTCCCACTTTCTTTGGAACTGCCCCTACCACCCCCACCCAGGGGACAGTGGGCAGTAGGGACCCTAGAGGCTCCCTGCTTAATCTCTTCTCCGGGCTGCCGCAGTGCTGCAGAGTGGACGGGACCCAGGGTCAGGAGTAGTACCCAGCTCCCCAGGGGAGGGCCTGAGGCTTCTCTCTCTTCGTGTTCCCGCTCCCTTTGTGGGGCCAAGTGACCAGCATGGGCCCAGCAGAGGAAGCCTGGGGAAGTCACTTCCTCTCTCTGGACCCCAGTGTCCTCATCTCTAAAATGGGTATAACCATATCTGCCTTGTCTACCCCCCTGGGCTGTCCAGAGAAGCAGATGTGATGCTTGAGGAAGCGGCTCGAATAGCAAGACGCACCAGACAGGTGGATGCAAGGCCCTGGGAGGGACGGATGTCACAGGGTGGACAGGGGCTGGATACAGGGGCACGTGGTGAGGGTGTCGGGCCCTTCTGGTGCCAGATACCATGCTAGCCACAGCACGTAAACATGAATAAGACGCTGTCCCATGCACAAGGAGCCCCCCAAAATCCAGAGAGACAGATTACAAAGTGATCTCTAGAGCCTTAGAACAGGGAAGAGCCAAGAGCAATGGGGCTACGGGGGAGGGAGAGGCTCGTTCCACCAGGAGTGGCTGGGAGCAGGGAAGAGGGGGGCATACAGAGCAAGTGAAGTCGGGGGGGGCTGTGTTGTGAGACTCTAGGAGGACTGGAAAAGGGCAATGGGGTGGAGGAAGCAGCATGTGGTCCGTGCGGCAAAGTCAGGGCTGTGGGCAGAAAGCCCAGGGCCAGGGTGCCAGGGACCATGATTACTTGGATGGCCACTCCCCACAGGAAAGTCCAGCCCCCCAGCCTGGCCATACCACACAAGAGGTGCTAATCGCTTGCACAATGATGGACAGAGGCCAAGACATATGCCCCAAGAGAACCGGATAAAAGGTCATTTACAGAGGAAGGGACTGAGACTTGGAGAAGGAAGGGACCCTCCGGGGTCACAATGAAACCCAAGAAGCTGGAAATCTGGGCAACATTATAAAGTGATGGTTTTCCAGTAGATGAAGGATTACGACCTAATGTCCATTTCCACTCAGGACAAAATGAGAGGAGTTCATGTCTCTAAATAAAACTTAAATTGGACTGGCTTCTTAATTATTAATAAAAATTATTCTCTCTCCCACATGGATGGCACTTCTAAGCTTGGCTGAGACTGAGGGAAGGGCTCATAGAGGAGCCCGTGCTTGAGCTCAGCATTAAGGATGACTGGGGTCTGCCAGGCAGGGGTGCAAGACAGGTGCTCTGAGCAGAGTGGCAGCAAGTGCAAAGGCACTGAGGTGTGACAGATGGGCAGGTTTCGAGAACTAACTAGTTTGTATGGCTGGAGCGTGAACTACTAGGGGGGAGGCTGGCAGGACTTAAGGTGGCCACAATGGGGAGGGCTGTGCATGCCATGCACAGGGGTTTACATTTGTCCCATGGGTCATGGGACCCATGGAAGGATTTTGAGCAAAAGAGGAGTATGCCAGATGTGAATTTCAGGTCACTGGCAGAAGGCGGAAGATGGAGTATGGCAGTAGACCAGATTCAGGGCCACGGGAAAGGAGCTCCTGACACCTGCCCAGGAAGGACACAATCAGGGGTGGACCCAGGCAGGGACAAGTAGACAGGTATGGGACAGAGAGATTAATGCGGGGAACAGACAGGGCTCCGTGGCTGCCTGGATGGTGGCAGTGGGGCAGAAAGGAGGAGGGTGCTTCCTTGGTTGACTCCCAGGTCTCTGGCCCAGGCAACGGAAGGTTCACACTGATGGGGATGCCGACAGAGCTGCCTTTGAGGGCAGATGATTTCAGACTGAGATATGCTGTTTGGTCTGCCTATGGAATATAAGGGTGGCCATGCCCAAGAACACATGGAGTAGTCCAGTCTAAGGAGAGATTGGGGCCCGGACACAGTTCTGGGGGTCCTTGTGGCATAGGTGAGGCTGAGATCACGGGAGCAAGGAGCTGGCCCAGGTGAGGATGCAATGGGAGAAGAGAGTGAGCACCACACTTGGAGAACACCGGCCGAGGGCAGGCCAGAGGGAGAGGACTGGGTGGAGGGGTTAGAGTAGATCCCGGCCATGGCGAGCAGGGGAGGGTGAGGCTGACGGCCTGGGCAGGGACTTGGGGCGGGCTGAAGGCAGGGGGAAGGCAAGGAAGACGAGCATCATCTCAGACAGCTGCAGTGACCTGCCCAACGTAAGCGGCAGGGGCTGTGTGTGCCCCAAATCTGTCCCCTGTCCAATGCTCGTATCCTTCCTCCGAAGTGTCCAGCTGTCCCTGCAGCTGCACCGAGACTGGGGACCCCCCTCCATCCGAGGCAAACCCTCGCCCTCTCACCCTGAGCTTCCCAAGGGTGGGAGAAGGTCAGAAGCTGCCTGGACTTCCAAGTCAGCCCCGTAGCCCTGGAATCCCTGCTTGTCCACCCACCAGACGTCTCTGAGCATCAGCTTCCCTATCAGGAAAATGGGGCCTGCGGCAGAGGTTAGTTTTAAGGCTTGAGTGAGCTGGGTGTAAAGCTCCCCCGTGGCACACGCTCTGCACATGGCAGGTCAGCAGAAGGGGCCACCGTCATCATTGGGAATGGCCTGGTCCAGGCAGGGCACCCCACACGCCGGCCTAGCCCTCCCCGCCAGACGCACCGAGGATGGCCACCACTACGTCGTCGCGCAGGATCTCGATGGAGCCGCGGGAGATGAAGTAGAGCGTGGAGAGCACGTCGCCGAGGTGCACCAGAGTGTCCCCGGGTGGCGCATGCGTCGTCTTGAACTTGACGGCGAGCGCGCGCAGGCAGCCCTTGCTGGCGCCGTGGAAGGCCGGGCAGTGCTGCAGCAGCGCGCGGTGCAGGTGCAGGCAGATGTCGGCCTGCAGGCACTCGGGGAAGCCCTTCAGCACCTGCGAGAAGGGCGGTCGCGTCCAGCGGGGCGCGGCCGGGGCGGGGGTGGGGCTGGGGGAACGGGTGGGGAGGGCTCTGGGGGCGCCCTGCGCCCGCGGGACTTTGGCCTCCCTCGGGGAGTTAGCCAGAGCTGGGACTTGGGCTAGGTCGCCCGCCCCGCCCCAGGCAGAGCGGCGGGGGCTCACCGCGTTCATGTCGATGCCGTTGGTGTAGGACCAGGCGTGCTGGAAGTACTCCTCGAGGCGCTGCCGCAGCGGGTTGGGAATCTGGTGGAAGCGGATGAACTCCTTGACTCGCAGCATCTGCGTGTGGTAGCGCGCCGTGCCCGAGTACAGGCGCTGGATGATGGCCGACACGTTGCCGAAGATGCTGGCATACATGAGGGCTGGGGCAGGGAGCGGGGGATATGGGCCGGGGGTGGGGTGAGGGGTGAGCTCCTGAGCATCCCCACCAGGCCCAACACCTCAGGGCCTGCTCCAGGACTCTCTCCCTCTCCCTGGGATCCCCCAGCCAGGGACCCCTCTGTCCAGGGCAAAGTCACAAGTGCCCAGGACGGCGCCAGGGCATATGGGGGACAAAGACCCCTGGGCTTCCTGCCCTCCTCCCTCTGCCCTCCCTCTTGGCAGCTTCCTGGGCCCAGAGGCCAAACTCCTGAGAAGAAGAAACTAGGGCAATGAATTTTTTGGGTTCAGATTTGTTTTCTCTTTCAAGTTGTAAAAATATAATAAAGGGAAAACTCTTGGTCTCTTGTTTTCACCCATTTTCCCCTTGTTTTTGTTTTTCTGGGCTTTAACATCTCTAAATACTTCATGGGCGTGGACCTGTGCTAAGAAGGGCCCTGGGCTTGGTTTAATGCTCTGCTGTCACCGTCTTGAAATTCTTAATAATTTTGTTTTAACAAAGGGCTCCACATTTTCATTCTGCACCAGGCCCTGAAAATGATGAAGCTTGTCCTGATCCCTGGTATACAGCAAGGGCTACATGGGTGTTAAATTCTGTGTATAGTTGGCGTACACATATGCAAAAGTTCATTGTGCTGCAAATTTAGGATTTGCCTATCATACACACTCTGTTATATCTCATTACAAAACTGAAACTGGGATTCTATGAGTAAGGCCCGGGACACTCACAGCCGATGAGCATGACGCAGATGGAGAAGACCTTTTCAGAGTTGGTGTTGGGTGAGACGTTGCCGAAGCCCACGCTGGTGAGGCTGCTGAAGGTGAAGTACAGGGCCGTGACATACTTGTCCTGCACCGAGGGGCCCGAGGCTGGGTCGCTGCCATTGTAGTGCTTGCCGAGCTGCGCTCCCAGGCTGTCCAGCCAGCCGATCTTGGGCTCCAGATAGGGCCGCTCCACATTGCCGATGGCGTACCAGATGCAGGCCAGCCAGTGTGCGATGAGCGCAAAGGTGCACATGAGCAGGAAGAGCACGGCTGCCCCGTACTCAGAGTAGCGGTCCAGCTTGCGAGCCACACGCACCAGCCGTAGCAGCCGAGCCGTCTTCAGCAGCCCGATCAGGGTTGTGGTCTGGAGAGGTAGGGAGGGGGCCATGGAGTTGGGGGTCAGCCCTTGAAAGGCTGTGCTTAAGACCACGTTTATTCACTTGCGAATGTGGTCACATAGTCATTCAACAAACACTTACGGAGAGCCTGCTTTGGGCCAGGCTCTTGGCAGTGGGGCACAGTGCAGGGCCTTAGGAGCTCTCAGTGTAGAGTTCAAAATAGCCTTATGTTTGCTCGCACAAAAGTCTACGGGGAGCACAGAGGAAGGGGAGGTCAAGTCTGCAGCGGCAGGGCAGGGAAGGCTTCCTAGAGGAGGTGACACAGGAGCTGAGTCTTGAGAGAGGAGGCTGGGTCTCCAGGCAGACAGGAGGGAGAGGTAAAGGGCACTCCAGGCACAGGGAGCAGCATGAGCAAAGGCATGGAGGTGTGAGAGGGCACAGTCCACGTGGAAAACCAAGGGTGATGCTGAAGCTGGGAGCACAGAGTAGAAGACGGTGGAGGAGTGAGGAGTGAGCCTGGAAGGTGGGCAGGGGCTGCTGCTGTGGCCGCAGGGCCCACAAAGAGCTCGGCTTTTATTCCAAGCCACTGGGGAGCCACTGAAAGTTCCGAAGACTGGGTCAGATAAGGGACAGGGTCAGACAAGTGATTTGAAACTCACTAGGGCCTCTGCGTGCAGGGGCTGAGGCTGGAAGGTATGGGGCTGGGGCAGAGGTGGGTAAGAAGGCCACGTAGTGTGCAGGCAGGGGCAGTGTGGGTGGAAAGTGGGAGGGAGGACTTGGGGATAGATTTGCTGGGAGTGGGTGGTCATGGGAGCAGGTAGTCACGATGGACACCCCGTGCTGGACAGGCTGGGTGACTGGGGCTTGACTGGAACACAAGAGGCAGAGCTGATCTGAGTGGAAAGCTGATCCCAAGAAGGTGGGTCAAAAGGACATAGTGGGACTGGAAGCCACGAGAAGAGAATGAAAATGCCCTCACATCAGCTATGAGAAGCAGAGTGGGCATAGTGGAGGGGCTAGGGCTTAGGAGGGGGTCGGGCTGCATGGAGGGACAGCCTGTGGATTCCTTTTCTAACGCCAGGGTAAGTGTGGTTTAGAAGTCAGCACGAGGGGCTGGGGCACAGGAGTGCCCGTCCCAGAAGGGGCAGGATTCTGGAGCCCAGGGAGGGCGCCCAGGCCTGGGGTGCCCAGCTGCGCCTTCTCCAGGGCTGGGAGATGACAGATGTCTGAGGCCCCCCCTTTCCACCACCACTTGCTTTGGCAAAGGTGCCCAATGCCAGGTACTCTCTGCACCCAGGGCTGGGGCGCAGGGGACGGCCACAGCGGCTGGCCTGAACGGGGTTCGCTCACCTCATCAGAGCCAGTACGGAAGATGAGCAGGTCGAAGGGGATGGCGGCCACCATGTCGATGAGGAACCAGCCCTTGAAGTAGTGGACGGCAATGCGGCGTGGGTGGCTGACCACCTCGTCGTTGGCATTGACGTAGGTGGTGCGGAAGTTGATGACGATGTCCACGACGAACATGATGTCCACGATGAGGTCCACCGTGGTGAGCGGGCTGCAGGTGTAGCCACAGTCCGCGCGCTGAGGCTCGTCCTGGTCGCCGAGCAGGAAGGCGGCCGAGTAGGGCGTGAAGACGGCCGTGTAGATGACCAGCAGCAGGATGAGCCAGTCCCACACGGCCTTGAAGGGGCTGTAGTGCAGGAGGGTCCCGCGGTGGATGCGCGGTGCCTGCAGCTGGTACTCCGGCAGCACGTCCGCACCCAGGGACAGCACCTGGGGGTGGGGACCGTGGGGCGGTCAGCAGGGTGGCCGCCGCTGGTGAGACGGGTCTGGGAGGGGTGCAGATGCAGGGCTGAGGCCTAGGAAGGGAGATGTGGGAGAGGGTGGGCGATCGGGGCTGTGCCGGGGAGAGGGGACGACACGAAGATGGGGTGTGCACGTACGACAGGGCAGGTTCTTAAGGGGACAGGTGTGCTGGAAGTGCAGAGAGAAGGGGGGTCCAGATGAGGGGTGCAGCTCTGTCCCACAGTGACCCCAGGTTTGAAGCTCACAAACTCCCTCCCAAACAGGCCAGCCTGGAGCGGGTGGAGGCTGGGGGAGGGGAGCGGGGAGGGCCAGGCTCAGGCAGATTGAGAGGGTGGTGGGGCGGGGGGCGGGGCATCAGTCCTCTCTGGCGGGTTTGGGAAGTTTCCAGTGGTCAGGTTCCCGATGGGAACAAGTCATCCCCAAAATACCCTCTTCATTCCTGAGGGCCCTGTGGAGCCTGGACCAGTGAGGGCCCTGCCTGGGGCCAACCCTCAGAGCCTCCGTGGAAAGAACCAAATTTGGGGGTGAGTAGCTAATCTGAGCCCTCGACAGGTGCTGTGTGCCGGAAGCCTTGACTACCCCACACGTCCGAGGGGGTTTGGATCATTACATTCAGCCGAACGCCCTTCTGCTCTGGCCCTCTGACCCCCGCCTCCGAGCCTGTGGCCAACACAGGATCACCAGGGCCCAGCCCAACATACCCAGGCTCTGCCCAGCTGCCCAACACAACAAACAGCTGGGGCAGCGGGAAGGCATGCGTTTTGAAGCCAGACCTCCCAGGTTGATCCTGGGTCGGACGTTGCTGTGTGTCTGTCTTGGGGCAAGTTTTTTAACCTCTGTGAGCCTCTATTCCCTCACTGGCAGAAGGGGATGACACAGGACAACAGACTCCACGGGGCTGTTGTGAGTAAATGAGCTGATGCGTCTCAATGGCACATGCCGCTCTACACGATAATTCCTCCTCCCCACTCAACCCACGTCAGACACTGCCCCGACAAGGATGGGGCCTGAGGGGTGTCTCACGGACCACGCCCCACCCCCTGCCTAGCACTACCAGATAGGGCCCTGCCAGTGGTCCTGGTTTAAGAAAATCTACCATGTAAGGTTCTGACCTTGCAAACCAGGTCCATTAGCAGATGGGATCACAGTAAGGAAGATCCACCCAAGGGCTGGTTCCAACCAGACGGTCCCCCATCTGCCACCCAAGGCCCTAGGAGGGGCCACAGTGTCCCCACCCTGTGGTGACCTCCAGCTCAGCCTTGGCCTCGGCTCCTCTTTTGCCTCCCCAGGACGTTTCCTCTAACCCTGCACAGACTCAAACCATCTTTTTCAATTTTCTCCCTGCTCCTTGTAAGCGCCCTGGCCACACAGCTGTCCCCCACTGACTTAGAGCTGCAGATCCCTTGTCCCGCACGTCCGTCTCCTATGCCCCGCACTTAGTCCACACGGGCTCAACTAAAAGGGGCCAAACGAGCACTGAAAGCCTGGCTGTCATGGCCACCTCCACCCTGGCTGCTCAAGACCAGCCAGGATGAAATAGCAGAGCACGGGGAGTACGAGGGAGGTAGTCAGACTTTGGGGGGTGGGGTCCGAGGAAGTGTACATCCTCAGGGCTTCCAGACAGGGGTGCCATCTCCCCCACCACAGACCTCCATAGTCTCCCATTGCCTCTGAGGCCAGCACAAGGCCCTTCCCAGTGGGCCCTCAGGATGTAGGAACTCAGGTGTGGGATCACAGCCCTCTAGGCCCTTTGAGTTCTGGCTGAGGCTGGTGTGACTTCCGTGCTCTGGGCCATGCCAGCCTGAGCTCTGTCAGGCTCCTCCCCACCTTAGGGCCCACAGGCAGTGGGTCAGTAAAGTCAAGAGGGGCTGGGGCATGGGGAAGGGGGCAGGACAGGTTGGGTGCGGGCCGGGACCACGGGCCCCAGCCAGCTCTGTCAGGCTTCACGGGCAACTCTCCAGTCCAACAGCCCCCATGGCCCCTACCACCAACCTGAGGGCCCCGGGGTGTGCAGCTAGGTGGGCTTCCCAGGCCATTGGGCCACCCTGCCTGACCTCCAAGCACCCAGCCCTCAACCTGGGGTCCTTTCCCAGGGTTCCTGTGCTTGGTGAGGGGCTGGGTCACAAGGAGTTTCTACTCCATCTGCTCCGGCACAGACAGTGCTTCAGGTGAAAAGGGGCAGGGAGGCAAAAGAGCTGCTCCCATCCGCTTATGAAGCAAAGTCCCAGGGGAAGCTGGAGTAGGCGCCTACCTCGCCCTGCAGCCCCTTGCCCATCTCTGGCCTAGGCAGCCCTCAGTGCTTCGTGGGGCCAGCACACTCAATGTCAGGTGAGTCCTTAGAGACGGTGCGGTCCAACTCATTCCTTTAGGTCTTTAGGTCTAAAGAATCAGACTCCAGCAGGACAAGAGGCCTGGAGCTCAGACCAGACAGTAGGGGGCTGGGTAGGCCGGCTCCCTCTGCTAGCCCAGCCCCAGAGGAGTCTAGCCCAGGGCCTGAGAAGGGACCCTAGAGCCCCAGCAGAGCCCCGTCCACCCTGTCCTGCAGGCCGCACCTGGGTGACCTTCTCGGTGACGTTCTGGGTCCGCTCTACCACCTTGTGGGGTGCGATGATCTCAATCTCTGTGGTGGAGCCCGAGCGGTGCTTCTCCAGGTTGAATTCCACAAAGTTGAGTGTGAACTGTGGGATCTGGCTGATGGTCCTGTACTTGACCCTGCCCGTGCCAGGTCCCTGTGCACCCGGTCTGCCACGAGAGCCCTCTGAAACCAGGGCTGGGGTCAGAGCAGCCAGGGCTGGGGGACCCACTGCTCTACCTGGTGCTCCCCACCCCTCCCCTGCCACCTGCTCCCCGCCTCACCGGAGCCCAGGAAGCTCTGGGAGAGCAGGCGCTGGGACAGGCTGCGGCTCCCTCGCTTGGCCAAGAGCTGGGCCAGGTCCTCAAAGTTGAGGATGAACATAATGACGGCCCCATCCTCATTCTTCACGGGCACCACGTCCACGAGGCAGCGGAAGCTGGAGGCTGCAAACACCGTGGGGAGCAGGTGTCACTGGAGGGGTCCTCTCCTGCAGAAACCTGGCCTGGGGAAGCTAGGGAGTGAGCTGGGTTAAGGTCAAGTTAAGAACAGCCGTGGGAGGTGAGGAGGCCTGCAGAGTGACCAGAGCTATTGGGCAGAGGGTTGGTGACACTGCCCAGCAGGCGCCCCACTCACAGGGCAGAGGTGGAGAGAGCAGCTAAGCTTCTCATCAGAAGATAATGTAGCATCGGGCCCAAGTCCACACTCAGCCCTCAGCTCAGGGCTTAACCTTGAGGTTCGCTTCTGCTGTAATTAAAGCCGAGCAGATGGGGGTGGATTAAGTGGGGAGGTGAGGTCGGGCATTCTACCCCCATGTCGCTCTGGCTGGCCCTGGGTTCAGCTCCCATATTCCCGTCTCACAAAGATGTCCTGCTCCCGATGCTGGAAGGAACTCACTGTTGAGAACGTACTAAGTGCTGGGCACTGAGCCAGTTGGCACATGAGGCCTCAAGCTCCAGTGGATCCCTGGAGGGCACACACGGACCCCTGTTCCGCTGAGCCTGGGGTTCTGAGGAACTGACTTGCTGGGGCTGGCTGGGGCCCTGGAGCGGGGAGCCCTGGGCTCTCAGTTTGGAGAGGGGAGGGGACTTGTCTGGGGCAAGGACACTGGAATGAAGGCCAGGCTGCTGCTCCAGGCCTGGAAGGGGCCCATGGTCTCAAGGCAGAGGTGCTGGTGCTGGGACTGAGGGTGGGGGCGGGGCAGGCAGGGCAGTGGCCTGGGGTCTGGAGAGGGAGAGGGAGATAGATGGCAGGGTGGGGGCAGGACAGGCCCTCCAGCCACTCTCCCCGCTCTCTCAGGAAGCCCAGACCCAGCCATTGACCCCACTCTTCCTCTTTCTCTGCTCCAGGGTCTCACTCCCCCTCCCATAGGTGAGTGGAACAAAACAAGCTAAAACTCCCCTGTACCCCAGAGTCCAGCCTGTGGGCTGGCTGGATGCCCCATGAGCCCCCTCCATGGTACCCGGTCATCCCATGTCCCTCAGTTCAAAGTGTTGGTGGGTGTCAGGCCCAAGGGTCAGGATGCTAAGGGCAGGGGCCTCAGGTAAAATGACTATCAGAAGGCAGGTTTGTGTCTGTCTCATTTGCCAGCTGCCAGCACCTGTTCCAGGTGTTGTTAACTGAGTGAATGGAAGAATGTATGTAAATGTGAGTGGGTGGGAGTCTAGCTCACAGGATTATTACTACTTTGGGTTCCACTAGAGTCACGCTTCCCCCAGCTGCCCCTCTGGGGTGCTTCCTCACACCATTAGTGCTGGGGTGCAGCCAAGCTGCCCCCATCCTCCCTCCCACTTTCCTTCCTGGGAGCAGGAATCTCCAGGATCAGATTCCCGGACTCCCAGGCACCAGGCGTCAGGCAGCCATCTGCCAGCTGCTGCACTGGGCCCCATGGGAGACATCCACCCCGAGGAGAGGTGACCCGCTTGCCTCTGTGACCCACTCCTGGGCTCACAGCACTGTAGGCCTGCCTCCCAGGCCAGAGCCTGGTACTCTCGTCAGCCCGGGGCATGGCGAGGCTTGGGTACTGGGACCCACCCAGGAAGCCTCCTTGGCCAGTGACCTGAGACACCGCCCCCAAGGCCAGACTATCTCCTCACTCTCTCTGGCACTGCAGAAATCTGTCCTGGGAGCAGGTGCGGAGAGGGCAGAGCTGGGCAGAGGGCAGGGCCTCCAGGCTCTGTGCTGCTAGGGGTTGCCAAGGCCCAGTCTGTACCCACTGATGCTATCTTTGGAAAACTGAGGCTGGGAATGGACCAAAGACCAGCCCATCAGAGCAGTGAGGGCTGGAAAGGGGCCATGCGTGACACCCTATGCCTGACCTTCATGCTTGCTGCCTGTGGGGTGGTGGAGACAGGAGGCTATGAGGATTTGGACGAGTTCAGAGCATTCTTTTCCTGATCCCTAAGCTGTTCTTGCTCATGAGCTCCTGTGTCCGGGTGACCGGAAGTGGGTGAGTGTGGTCACCCTAGGTTGTGCCCAGGAGTGGCAGTGTTCCTGTGCCCTTGCCCGCTCCCTGGACGGGGGGCCACAGGCTGTGCTCATTCTCCCTTCCAGGGACTCCTCCCAGTCACCTCTCTGACCAAGGGCAGCAGGAGCATCTGCCCCCTGGGACACCTCACTGCTCTCCGCTCTTCTCTGTGTCTTGGAGGTGTCCCTTCCTTCGATTTCTTTATAGTCCCCGCCCCTCCCCTGTGAGCCTCCCTGTTGTCTATTGCCCCCATCTCTTTACACACCCCCATCCAGCATGTGGTGAGCCCTCAGGGAGGAGCTGGTGCCACAAAGGCTGCCACTAAGAGGGCGGCTCCATACCGCCTCCCGACTTGGTCTTTCTGACACTCATGGGTGGGTGTAAAGAAAACACTGGGACCTCAGAGCTCAGCCCTTGCCCTATCCTCCTGATCTGGAGCTGAGGACTAGAGGAGCCCCAGGCTTGGGGATGAAGGGACTCTCTGGTTTGGGGTCATCAGAGAAGAGGATCTGGCCAAGGCAGGCAGGGATGGGCCCCTCTGGCAGGTCCCCAGTAGGGGCGCGGGTCGGGGGGGAGATCTGAGGGCTCTCCATCCCTCCTTGCAGACCTTTGTTCATTCTAGTCTTACGGCCATCCCCATGCCTTCCAGCTGTTAGGTTCTTACTTGTCCCAGTGAAGGCAGATGGCGGCAGAGCCAGTTTCTCAGGGGTCTCTGAGCCCTGTCTCATGGGGTAATTTTTGTCAAATGCCCTGGCCTCTTTGAGCCCAACTTTACACAGCTGCACAATGTGGAGATATATGGACATAGACCTTCTACTTTGACTTGGAGAACTGTCAGCGGATTACCCCTTTAGGGGAAAAGAGGACTCTAAATCAGCTAGAATTCTGTCCAGGACCCCTTCCCTTCTCACCTCCCTGGAGTCAGAGGGGGGAAAGAGCGGGGAGAAGAAGTATCCTGAGGAGGGAAGAAATCGCCATTAGGATGCCCTCCGGCAGGACTGTAAGATGTATGTGAATATGATAAAGAACAATCATGCAGTCAGAGTGGGCCATAAGGTGAACATAAGTTATCTGAGCATTACATCCTTCCCTTAGGAGAATGCAGGCCAGGAGGTTCCCCTTTCTGGGTTTCAGGCCAATTTTGGGCAGGTCCAGGTGGTCAAAGTCTTGGACTAAAGGACAGGGAAGGGCTTCGGGTGGGGGTGGGAGTAGACTGGGATTTATGGGGCACCAAGTATTGGGGTAATTTTTTATTTTCACCCAGGGACAACCTCCAAGACTAGGTCTCTAGGGCCCCTCTGATTGCTAGAGGACCCCAGCAGGGTTCTGAAGACCTGAGTCCTGATCTGAGGGTCAAGGCTTGGCCTTGACCTCTACTCCCTGCCCAGGCACATGCAGGGTGCTGAGGAGACCCTAAGAGCTCTGATTTGACATCACTAGGAGTCTGTGGTCAGTCCTCACCCCTCTGGGGCCCAGGTAGGGCTCTGGGGTCAAGGGGAGGGAAAGAGAAGGACTTATTGTCCACTATCATTTCCTGCTGGCCCACCCTGTTCCCCTGGGACCCTTCTCACTCCTTTGACTGTCACCTCCTCTCTGCAATGATGTGAGGAGGTGAGGTCACAGCTTTTAAAAATATTCTGACTTCATTAACCCTGTGAGCGCTGCCAAGCTAAGCCAGGTTCTTCCTAGTCCCCTAATTGCTACCCCATTCACATGGGTGGCAGCAGCAGGGGACAGCCAGAGGTACAGCCAGGACCTGCCCAAGAAGCACCCGGAAGCCCTTAAACACATACACACATGCTCAGGTTCACACTTACACTCATGCTCCACACACACACACACGAGGCCCCTGCTACCTGGCTGTCAGCACCCCTCAGCCCCAGGACCTGCCCTTTACCTGCACTCCCATGATCCTCATGCCTTCTTCCCCAGGGGGGGCCCTCTTCTGAGGCTTCCTTCCCCCAAAGTCCTGCCTCCGAACACAGAGGCTGTTGGGTTCCTTTCTCCCCTCTTGGGATTATTCAGACCAGATATCTCTGAGGGAAGAATGCAGAGATTTGGGGTCCAGTCCCAGTTTGGACCCAAGCAGTAGAATCTTGGCCAAGTCCCTTCTTTTTCTTGGGCCTTGGTTTCTTCATCCATGAAAGGAAGGGATTTATCTAAGCCAGTGGCTCCTAAACTTGGCAGAACACCCAAACTGCCAGGGAGATTTTTACAAATACACCTGCTTTGTCCTCACTCCACACCTCTGAGTCAGCCTCTCTCTAGGGAAGGTGTGTTTTGGAAAACAAGCTCCAGGTAATTCTGATGAAGAACCAGGCTGGGGGCCCATTGATCCAGGTGATTTCAAAGGGACTTTCAGGATCCTAATTCCCACTCCTCTCTTCCCTCCCCTCACGGATCCAGGGAAGCACTGGGGGGAGGGTCTTAAAGGGCTCCATAATTTTTCATCCTCAGCCCCTGACCTATGCTTTTGTTCTGTTTGCAGTAAGCTTGGGCTGGCAATAACATCCCAAACAGGATGAGCCTCCAGGTCATGGCAAACTCCAGATCCTATCTCCCCAGGGAGCTAGGGCTTGGTGAGCCAGGCCCAGCACTCTTTTCAAGCCAGCTGCCCCATGCCTTGCCTGGCCACAGAGGCCTTGAGAGGGTGACTTCTCCCCTAATCCCCAGAGCAGATGGAGATGAGTAAAGGTTAATTTCCATCCCAGCTGCCTGACAGCTGGGGCTGACAGTGACAGAGTGGACAGCCAGGAGACCAGGGACATGGGGGAGGGAGGGTGGTGCGGGAGGCCCTGCATGGGGCCAGGACCAGTTGGTGGCTCAGCCTGGTCCCTGGCCTCTGAAAGGGACCTCAGAAGGCATTTCATCCAGTGTCCATCACTTCACCCTACAGATGAGGAAACAGAGGCCCAGAGAGGAGACAAGATTTATCCAGACCCTTTGGTCCCCTGGGTCAGTGCCCTTCCCATGGCCACTCTGCCTGCACAAGAGAGGGGCCAAGCCTGCCTTGCAGAACCTGTGGCCTGAGGGCACCTCACCATCCTTGCGGTAGTAGAGGATGTCCACCTTGCACTCCTCGGCCCCCAGCAGGGCCTGCGCCAGGCGGGACATGGCACTGCGTGGGGTGTTGGGGCCTGTGAGGAAGTCGCAGGTGCACGGTCTCTGCATCACTTCCACGCGGGAGTAGCCGAAGAGTTCACAGAAGCCATCGTTGCAGTAAATGATGGCGCAGTTCTCCATCTGAGCATTGGCGATCAGGAACTTACGACCTGGGGTGGGAGGTGGGAAGCCCATGGCAACCAGGATCAAGCAGCAGAGAGGGAAAGATCACAGGGACTCTTGGGAGCCGTCAGGGCGGGATCTGGGTGGGGGAGCAGAGTGGTGATCAGAATAGGGTGGGGGGAGGTCAGGTCTGGGGAGGGTGGGAAGGCCAAGGAGGCCAGAGCCATGGGGGAAGGTCAGGGGACTCCTGGGAGTAATGAGGGGGTGGTCAGGAGGGGGAAGCAGGAGAGTGACTAGACAAGTGAGGGAAGGGGAGTCAGGGCTGGGGATTGTGGGAAGACCAGGGCAGGAATGAGTGGGGTCGTGAAGAGGGAGGGAGGCCCAAGGCTTCCCGGAGGCAGGGAAAGGGGTGTGCCCAGACCGGGGCCAGGCCTCGGTGAGCTCCTGGAAAGACCAGAGTGGCTATAGGGTTAGGAGGTGAAAAGGAGGGCGAAAAGGAAACCTCTGAAGGAATTTGGGGGGGGATAGGGGGCGGCTCAAGAGGGAATTGGTACAGTGATAGAAGGGGAGGTCAGGGCTTGGAAGGGGGAAAAAACAGCTCCGGGGTGGACGGGAGCACTGCGCTCTGCCCACGGTGCTGTAGAAGAGGGCGGCATTGGAGGTAAGCGGGGTCTCCCTGGGGGAGGTGGTGTTTCGGGGACATTAAAGAGAAGGGTTTTGCGTTCAGCCTCAGGTACCCCCCCACCCTGCTCTATCTGAAGTTAGTAAAGGGTTCCGGCCACTCCGGCCACCGAACCAGGGCTCCAGATCATGCCCCCACCCGACGCACACACTCACTCTGGCCCTCGAACTTGCGGATGATGGTGTCCAGGTAAGTGTTTTGGGGCGCGACGTGACCCCTGCGGACCGGCATCTTTCAGCTGCGGCCTCTGCCTGGAGCCACCAGCGGCCCGGCTCCCTGCGTCTCCGTCTGTCCTCTGGCTCCGCAGCGTCCGGCTCCGGGCGGGCGCCGCCCCCGGGGAGGGCCGCGGGGCTTCGTGCCCCGCCCGCCCGCCTGCGTCTACCCTCTGCTGCCCTCCCCGGCCCTCCCCCGCCCTCCCCGGCCGGCCGCTCGCCGCGCCTCCTCCCCTCCGCTGCCGCCCGGGAGCTGTCCGCGCCGCGGTGCTGAAAGAAGCCGCGCAGCGGCGGCTGGGCGGGGGCAACTTCTCCGGGACTCAACGGGGCAGGGGCGGGGCCCCGACTCCTAGGGGGCGGGGCTGGGCGGGAGTCCCGCTCCAGGACTTCTTGGAGGAGCTTCTGCTCTGTCCCAGTGGCCTGTGGCCTCGGCCCCTCTCAGACCCGCTCCTGGTACCAGAGGGCAGTCCGGACGTTGCCAGGCGGTCTCTCTCAGGCCATGGGGAGTCGGGGGGGTGTGGCGCAGAAGGGGTTGTTAGAGGCCTCAGGTGGTTTTCTGCTGAAGGTCTCTTTCCTGATCTGACCGTTGGGCTGGACTCCGGCAATGGTACGGTTAGACCTCTTGCCCATCCTTACCAGGTGCCCTCCAGCTGAACCCCAGTGCCCATGTAGAACTCCTAGTGGCAAGCCCATCCAGGACCTGGTCCTGGCAGAGTGATGTACGAGAAATATGCAGTGAGGTGCTTTCTTGAGCTCTTAGCATACAGGAACTGCTTGGGAAGAGAACAGATTTAAAACCACCTATTAGCAAGTGACCACTGATAAAAGTGTCTGAGTACAGATTGAAAATGAATACAATAGAATAAGCAGATGGGGATGGGGTGAGGTTTATTGAAAGAGGCTTCTTGGAGAGGAGGGAGAGAAGGGGACCACAGTTTACTGAGCATCTTGGTGGGCTTGGAGCTTTGTAGAGGGTCCAATGGCCAGTTTCAAGCCAGGCCTTGGAGGGCAGGACTTAGGCAAAGGCTGATGGTGGAATCAGTGCAGGGGGCTGAGCTGGGGGGTGGGAGAGGTCAGGTGGGAGAAGAAGGGAATGATAAAGACCCTCAGATGCCATTTTGAACATCTAGATTTAACTGATGGACAACCAAGTTGTTAAGCAGTTAGACATGAAGGAAATAGTCCAGTGAAAGAAATTTTACAATGGCGGGTGGGGGAGGGAAGATGGACAAGGAGAGGCTCGGTGAGACTTTTGCTGGTGTCCAGGTGAGAGGCTCAGAGTCCTGGGTTGGATGTACCTTTGCCACGCAGAGCCACAATGCCTGATGGGGGCCTCGTTGGCCACTGTGGCTGGGGGATGGGAGGGCTGCAAGTGTGGCCTCCTGCTGGGGGCAGAGTTGCCCTGGCTGACCCTGTGTGTGGGGGGATAAGCTGTCTGTGGAGGAAAGGTGGGGCTGTTTCTCATGGGCTCAGTGTGTGGGGTGCTGAGCTCTGAGGAGGGATCTGGGCAGTGGGACACTCATTCATTCACTTACTCAAGTCCCCACAGGCCATTTTCCAAGTCCCCACTATGTGCCATGGCCTGTGCTGGCTACAGGTGTTACATAGTGTCCTGCCCTTACAGAGCTGACAGCTAGTAATGGGGACAAATAAGGACACTGCAGCACAGCAAAGAGCAGTGACAGAGACATCAAACAAGGAGCCTGTGGAGCCTGCGGTCAGAACAGGAAGTGCTTGGGCTCAGCCAGAACTCAAGAAGACCTCTTGAAACCTGGGCAGAGGTAGGATCCATGGAGGTCTCAGCCTATGGGTACAGGCCTTCTGTACCCTGAACCCCTGACTTCTGGGCTCAGATCCTCTCTCTCAGATCTAGAGAGAGCCAGTTCCATCTTTTGGCCACCTTCCCACTAGCTCAACTGGAGCTCCTGTGCCTCCTCTCTGTGGTTACTGGTTGTGATGCTACTTCTCCTCAAGGTTTCCCTAATCTCTGACAGGCATTGATTCTCAGCCTCCCCAGCAGCCCCTGGGGCCTCAGTCCAAACTCAGTAAGTTCCCATATATTGGGTGTGGCATCCTTGGGTTAGACAGACAACACAAGAAAGAAAGGGTGAGAAGAGCAGAGGCCTTCCCTCTCTCTTCCTAGGTTTGCCCCTAGAGTACTCATTCCCCAACGTCCTCCTAAAACTCTCCCTCCCCATCCTCCCCTCCCCCACTGAGCCTGGAAAGGTGCTGTTTGCCCTGTGCTCAATCCCCAGGGCAACAGCCCAGGCAGCAGGTGTGTGTGCTGAACAAGGCCATCTCTGGAGCGCAGTGGCTGGAGATGAGCTTTGTTTAAATATTAAAGAAGTCAATCATTAATCAAGCTTCTCTTGGTGCCCAGCTACTCACTCTCTCCATTTGGGAGGGCCTGGACTGGGGCAGGGAGGGCCATGGGGCAGTTTGTAAGGCTACTTGCATCTCAGACAGCTAACAAGCAGCTTTTGGGGGCTGGATCATGCAGCCCAACACAGGGCAGGCCAGAGGATCAGCAGAAAGAGGTGGCGGCCAGCATACAGAGCATCATGCCCATGAACTGGGCGCTGATGATCTGTACAGGAGTGTCTGGCTCTACTTGAACACATTTTATAAGGGGACTGAAGCAGTGTCCAGTTTCTAACCAGAGCAGATTCTCCTTGGGTACTGCAGTCCCTGTCCAGCCCCACAGCTGGGCTCCTGAAGAAAGCAAGACTATGACGAACAAGTTCTGGGCATGAATTGGGGCTGGGGACTGGCTTGGAGGGACATAGCCCCTGAGTCACTAAAACCATGGTTCCTGAGCCCCCAGGGAAGGAGGTTGGCCCAGAACCCAGGGCATACATGGAATCACACAGTCACATGGCCTCACATACATGAGTTCATAAACACACAGTTACAACTCCGCATGTACCCAGATCTGCCACAGCTGCACCCAATTACAGCTGGGCACTATGTGTGCAAGTGGTCCCCTCCTCAACCTCCCCAGCATCCTCTCTGGCTTGGCCACCCTCCTCCTGCCCCCCAGCCTCACCAGTCACACTGGTGTCTAGTCCCAGCTCCACCATTCAGCTCTCATCCACGGAGGCTTCCTGTTGTGCTGTGTGAAAATCCGAATGGTCAGGCCGATTGAGCACAGCATCAGGATGAGGCAGAGGCCCAGCAGCAGCCACTGTTTTTTGACAACTTGGTGGGGCTCCATGGCTATGCCTAGAAAGTAGGCTTTGGGTGGTGACTTGAGTGCACTGGTGTCCTGTGCACTGGTGTCCTGTGTACTGGTGTCCCGTGCACTGGTGTCTTGGGCCAGTGAGCTTTTTTCCAGGATGTACAGCCTGTAGGCCAGCAGCAGGACCACCAGTAACATGACAAAGCTCAGGGCCAGCAACACCCACTGCCTAGATTTGGCCTGGGCGGGGTCCAGCTCCAGACCCAGAAATGCCACCCTGTTTCTTTCTCTATGGGAGACATAGGAATCTTGCCGAGCAGGTGGAACTGTGGAGGGTACCTCATGGTGATCAGAGAAGATCTGACTGCCACGGGCCTTCTCCCTCAGCCTCTGGCACCCACCTTCCAAGCCAAAGTTGAGGGCCTTGCTTAGGAAGGAGGGTGAGAAAGAGAGCAAAAGGAAGAGAAGGAAGGGATGGTACAGATAGGGCTGTGTACCACATGGTGCCCAGCAGTGGCTCCGTGCAAAGGTCAGGAGGCAAGATGCCCACCCCGTGCTCAGAAGCCAGCCTGGCAGTCTAGCTGGAGAGTGGGCAAGGAAGCGTCCAAGCGAGCTAGTGGCCTGGGGCGTGGGCTGTGGTCTTGGCCGAGGCTGCATCAGGTGCAGACAGGGCTCCACAGCAGAAAGCCAGGTCATAGATGGGCGAGGGGTGAAGGCTGGGTTGGGGTAGGGGCTGGCCCAGGGCAGCCTAGGGTAGGGCTTGGGGCTAGAACAGTGGTGGGATTAGGGTCAGATTACCAAACCTTCAAAGGAGCAGGTGAAGTGTGGCCAGCCCAGGATCTCCCCACGCCGCACATTCTCGGTGACCAGCCAGTTCAGCGGAGGCTTGAAGTAGGTCATGAGGGCCTTTGTAGACACCTTGGTCTCCCCGGTTATCTTCCGCAGGACCTCTGGCCAGGGCTTGCTCGAGCCAGCTTTAGGACATCCCTGGGAGAGTGGGTACAGCTGTGAGGCTGTGTGGGGGAATCAGCTGATGCTGCTGGGACTCCTCAGTATGCCCAGCCCCGCCTTTAGGGCTTTGATACCCACACTCTTCCAACAGAGCTCAGCACAGTGGATAAAATCACAAGCTTTGAAATAACACCAACCTGTGTCTGAGTCCTCTGTGGCTCAGCTGTGGGGCCTCGGGCAAGTACTTAACCTTTCTGAACTACAATTTCCATATCCATAAAATGGAGAAAATAACAGTACCTATCTCCTAGGGTTGTTGTGTTGGCCAAATAAACACAATTCTGGGAGCATACTAGGTAGGCAATAAATGTTTGCCGAATATTATTATTATTATTATTATTATTACTACTGTGATGAATATTGTTCTCCTGGACTCAAATAAGCCTAAAGTCAAGAGGGAAACCTCATGTTTCCCATGAGGTGCTCAGTGTTAGTAGAGAGAGGTCACTCTTCAGTCCCTTCCGGTCTCTCAGGGAGCATTTGGGATGATTAGAGAGATAATAAGCATGGGATGTGTCCTGTGCACTGCCTGCAGCGCTGCAGAAATGTCAGCTCTGTCTCAAGGCACACCCAGTGCTTGGTGGCAGGGGGTCTAGCCTTAGGCTTGGCCCGTGCACTCATGGTGGGGTTACAGAGTGTGCTGCAGCCAGGGCTCTGGGCTCCTCCACCCCAGGGCCACCCGCAGAGGCAGCAGGAGGCGTATGTTGATGCTTCTCAACCTGTTTCCCCTGATCCGACCAGGAGAGAGGTGGGGCTGAGAGGCCCAGAAGTCAGAGTGTGGAATCTAGACTAACAGGACCCAGGTTCAGACCCAGCAGTGCTAGCTATGGGCTGCACAACCACAGAC
The DNA here is from genome assembly GCF_949752795.1 of Hyperoodon ampullatus. NCBI lineage: Eukaryota > Metazoa > Chordata > Mammalia > Artiodactyla > Ziphiidae > Hyperoodon > Hyperoodon ampullatus. The sequence continues at coordinate 11,297,038 of NC_136932.1, read as the reverse complement.
AATCAATTTAACCTCTCTTAGCCTCGGCTTCTTCATCAGTAAAACCGGGTTCCATGAATACTTGCATTTCACTGTGGTGAGGATTAAGTCACATAATGGCAGCAAAGAGGGCTTTGTTGCTCGCGAAGACTTACACACATCGCTTAATAAATAGCTGGGAAAGAATGAGGTGACGAAACTAAAGGTCAGTGGATCCTTGGAAGAAACCACTGGGGGAAAATGTAGTTATGAGCCTAGAGAAATGGAGGAGAAAAGTCATCAAGATAGAAAGAAAAAAACAAAACTAACTTTAAGTTAGAGGATTTTTATCAGATGCCAGGTCCTGGGAAAAAGGAAGGACGTGGTGGGGGAAAAGTTTCAACCACTGAGAGTCTGCCTACTCAGAAATAGTCTTTCAGGCTGGGCAGGACAAGAGGTTTGATGTGGGCAGCACATGAGACTTGCAAGGGTGACAACTGGGCACTGCCTGGAGCCCTCAACTCCAACGTGGCAGCAACGGGCCCCATGGACAGGGTCAGGTCCTCATGGCTGGCTGGGTGACTTTGGGAATTTGGACCAAGTCCCCTTTGACCCTCTCTTCCCAGGAGAACCAACCCAGAGGCTGTCCCACGGCAATCACATTTAGGGGAATGAGTCAAAAATAGCAAAATCAAGTTTTAAGCTGTGGTAGGCAAAAGAGCAGCCAAGGGTCTTGCCCTTCCCCCTCTCCCCTGCAAGCACGTGCCTACCCCATCCCTCCACAATATGCCTAGTGGTGACCAGCAAGGCTTCTACATGCTTGGTGTCAAGTCAGACCCTGGGAGCCTTGTGTGCCCTGTGTGGAGTGGGGGAGGGAAGTGATGAGAATGACTGAGCTCAAAAGTCCCAGCGATCAAGCGGGATGAAGGCTCAGAGTCAAAAGTGAGTAGATGTTGGGAATTCCCTGACGGTCCAATGGTTAAGACTCCAGGCTTCCACTGCAGGGGGTGCGGGTTCGATTCCTGGTCGGGGAACTAAGATCCCACATGCCACACGGTGCGGCCAAAACAAGAAAACAATACAAAACAAAAGTGAGTTGATGTATAGAAAATGGATGTCTGCTATTTTTTGAGCTCCTGCGTTGGGGGTCAGAGATCCCTCCTCACTCTCTTTGCATGTTCACCAAAGCCCTTTCCTACTGCACCAGCTCCTTTCTTGGATTACGGTTATTGATTTATCCTGTGGCCCATTGCCCCCTGCTGGACGCAGGGCAGGCTGGTCGGCACGTGCACAAGTAAATGTTTGCTGAATGAATAAATGATAGGCAGCCAGAGACATGAATGCAGGGAGCAGAGAGGCCTCTTATTTTTCACACATTCAGAGAAGCTCAAACCTGGGCAGTTGACTAGAATAAACTGCTGTAGTATGAAAAGACAGAAAAGCAAATAGACTAGGCAGACAAGAAGGCATGCAAGGTGTAGCCCTCCTGCAAGCAAAGGCAGGGATCAGTCCTGCAACTCCATCTGGCCTTGTGGTTACTGATGAATGGCATGGTGGAATCACAGATGTGCTCATTAAATTTGCAAAAGATACTAAATTATTGTGGATAATTAATAGGATACTAAAAAGAGGATTTGGGGCTTCCCTCGTGGCGCAGTGGTTGAGAGTCCGCCTGCCAATGCAGGGGATGCGGGTTCGTGCCCCGGTCCGGGAAGACCCCACATACCGCAGAGTGGCTGGGACCGTGAGCCATAGCCGCTGAGCCTGCGCGTCCGGAGCCTGTGTTCCGCAACAGGAAAGGCCGCAACGGTGAGAGGCCCGCATACCGCCAAAAAAAAAAAAAAAAAAAAAAAAAGAGGCTTTGTTTATCCTCTGGGAAACCAGGAATAAAACTCAACATGACCTTGACAGGTTAGGGTAATGGACCTACTGAAATCGGTTGAAACTCAATGGGGAAAAGACCATGTCACTGGGTGGGCTTCATGTCTCAGTGGTTGGAGCGCTGATCTTGGGACCAGTGGACTAGGTCAACTTCACCAGACCAGTATCGTTTGACTTATGGAAGCAACAGGGTGAAAGACATTGTGTTCTGGAGTCAGTTTGGGCCTCAAAGCATGACTCTGCCACTTCCTAGTTGAGCGATGTGCAATCACATTACCTCTCTTGGCTTTGGTTTCATCATTTATGAAATGTGGATAATAATATCCATTTTGCAAAGTTATGAGCTGCTAACGTGAAACACTGTAAGAGCGCTTGTTAGAGAGCCCAGCCTGTAGCAGTAAATGCTTCCCACCATCAGGTCAGCCTCTCGCCCCACTCCAGGTTTGCTTCAGGACCAGAAAGCAGTGCCACAGAGGCAGGGATGGAAAGGATGGGCTAGATACCAAGTGCAGGAAAAAAGACTGCGGGTAGGGGGTCAAAGTAGACCACAGCTGATCAGAGTGTGCCAAGAGGCTGGTGTGAAAGCCACCTGGATCGGCCTGGGAACTGGGTTCAGACACTTCCAAGAAAAGATGGAAAAAGCAGAGTGCACCTTATCAAATGCTGCTGAGAGGCTAGGCAAGCAACTTGCCGGGAAAGAATAAGGAGATTCAGATGGAAGATAGAGGCAGAGGCAGGACTCCAACACTGGGTTCTGATCTGGGACAGTTTGGTTTATTGGCTGAGTGAGTGAGTGTGTGTGTGTGTGTGTGTGTATGTGTGTGTGTGTGTGTTAGCAGGAGGGGCTAAACAGTCTCTCTGACCACAGGGGTTACACAAGAGAAAATGAACTTTGATTAACATAGGAGAGACTGCAGTCTGACAGAAGGAAGAACTTCCACTAGAACACAAGCTCTGCTCAGGGGGCCTAGGGTGGCCAGGTGAGAAGAGGGGCCCTGGGGCAGGCTTCCTGCAAGGTGGGGAAGGGGAGCCAAGGACAGGGGAGGGAGGAAGGCACTCACTCCAGGAGCTTCCCAGCCGGCAGGGGCCCCACATGGCCTGAGGCCTTGCAGAGTGCTTCGTGGAACTGGAACTGGAGCAGGAGGCTGAGGAAGTACCTGGGGAGAGAAGGCGAGGCTGGCTAGGGAGGGGTGGCAGAGGTGGGCCTGGGTCAGCAGACGCAGTGGGGCAGGCTGGCCCTGGAACACTGCGAGGGCTCTCCTTCCTGGCCTTCTGAGTCAAGCCTATGCTGGCCTCCCGCTTTCCTTCCCTCCTCTCAGGGACATCAGACACACTTTCCCATCAGCTCTGCCCTCCACACGGGAGCTGATGTAAAAGCCCAGTGGATTCAGGGCATGGCCCTCAGAAGGTTGTGCCATCCGATGGGAGGAGGTGGGGAGGGGTGCAGGGGGACATCTGGATCTGGTGCCTTCCTGGAAATCCTCAGCCTGGGTCCTATGCCCCCGACTCCCAACTCGAAGAGCCGGTTCTGCTGGCAGGGCCCAGACCTTTACCGAATGTAGGGCAAGCTGGCAGAGATGTGGAACTTGGCGCCCGGATCAAAGTCATCCTCTGTCCGAGGGACAGGGGGGCACAGGCCCTGGTACTTCAACCTGGGGGCGGGGGGTAAGTTGGGGGCTTGATAGTGCCATCCGGTAGGGTTCCCAGAGCCTTTTCCTTTTGAAACATTTGCACAGCTATGAAAGCGACTTGGCGTGCAGAGGACACTTAATGCATTTTTACTGACTAAATAAATGAGTTGAAAACACATGGGATTGGGAATCAGAATCAAATAATAATAGTTAACACTGAGGACTTCCTCTCTGCAGGAACAGTGCCAAGCTCTTCACACAGACTCACTCAACATTGTCCTGGTTCTGGGGGCACAGGAGGGAATGAGCTAGGCAAGGTCACTGCTTTCATCCTAATGATGGGGGACGGTTGTAGACCAACCAACAAGGTCGTTTCATCTGATAAAAAGTGCCAGGGCTTCCCTGGTGGCGCAGTGGTTGAGAATCTGCCTGCAAATGCAGGGCACAAGGGTTCGAGCCCTGGTCTGGGAAGATCCCACATGCTGCCGAGCAACTAGGCCCATGAGCCACAACTACTGAGCCCGCGCGTCTGGAGCCTGTGCTCCGCAACAAGAGAGGCCGTGATAGTCAGAGGCCCGCGCACCGCAATGAAGAGTGGCCCCCGCTCGCCGCAACTAGAGAAAGCCCTCGCACAGAAACGAAGACCCAACACAGACATAAATAAACAAACAAACAAACAAATATTTTTTTTAAAAAAGGGTGCCAAGAGGATACCGGGGATAAGAGGGGGTGGGATAAATTGGGAGATTGGGACTGACATGTACACACTACTATATATAAAATAGATAACTTCTGAGAACCTGCTGTATAGCACAGGGAACTCTATTCAATACTCTGTAATGGCCTATATGGAAAGAAATCTTAAAAAAAAAAAGAGTGGATATATGTATAACTGATTCACTTTGCTGTCCATCTGAAACTAACACAACATTTAAGTCAACTATACTCCAATTAAAAAAAAAAAAAAAAAAAAAAAAAGAAGTGCCAAGAAGAAAACAGAGTAACATCCCTGTGGTGTAGTACTACTACCATTCCCATTCTACAGATGAAGAAAACCGAGGCTTAGGGGTCAGGGAATTGGTAGCAGGACACAGAACAGTCATGGGCAGACCCTAATAACTTTCATGTTCAGGTCTGGTTTTGCCCCCCTGAGCTGTGTGACTATGGGAAAGTTATTGTCACTGAGCCTTGTTGTAAAATGTTGTCTGTGAGATGGGGATAAAATGACCCATCTTTGGGATGAGACAAAGTCTATGAACAAGCTCATCGTTTCACCGTTGGCCCACTGGAGCCTTGAACCATACCCTCAGGGAAGTTCCTCTCTCACTGACAGGGTTTTGTTCAAGGACCAGGGAGTTGCCGTCCCTCTCCCTCAACCCCAGGTTTCCATCACTCAGGTGGTGGTGGGCATGGCCGAGAGAGGAAGGAAAAATGTCCTGGGCAGGCACTTCAGATGGCTGGTGGGGGTGCCCTTGGAGGGGGCACAAAGTCAAGACTCTGCCAGTCCGTCCAGTGAGGCCTGGCCCTGTATTCGGGGCGGGGGTGTGAGGGTGAGAGGACGAAGGGAGGGGCCCCCAGCTCTGCCATCCCTGGATGGCGGTGTGACCGCAGGGTGGTCACACGTTCTTCTGTGAGTGGCCAACGTAAGGGCCTGGTGCAGAGCTAGCAGGCCCATCAGGGTCGTCTGTAGCAAGCACACCTGAGCTGGTCAGTCTGAGGCCTAGTGGAGATGGAGAAGCCATAGTCATGGGCAGTTATTATCCAAGCAAACAGCCAGGGGTCAGTGACAGGATGGACCCAGGTGCCCCTCACTCAAGACTGATGCTGCCCGACTGCTGGTGGTGCTCCTTCTGTTGCCAGCTCTGCCCGCAGACAGGTCTGGGGATGCTAAGTCAGAGGCAGGTGTGTGTGTGTGTCCGGGTAGCAGGAAAGGGGGCACTGGGCCTGCCCCTGTCCCATGAGGACTCTTTCCACAGGAGGGAAAGATCTCAGCCCCCCAAACCCCCCTTCTGCTGGTCCCACTGGTGGGGACAGAAAGGGAGGGGAGGAGGAGGAAGGCCTGCCCGGCAGGCAGTGTCCTATTCTCGGAGGAGCCCAGGCGCAACGACTGTGCGAGCTTCCCGGCCTCCCAGGATCCCCAGAGCGGCTAAGGGGCCCGCTCAGTGCTGGTGCTGGATTCGACATGATCCCCCATGACTGCATGCTCGGGCCCTACCCACTTCAGCAGGAACGCTTTTGTCCGGTGACAACAAAGAGCCAACGCCACCCCAGGGCCTCCCCATGGCCCCAGGTCAGCAGCATCTCACGCCCAGCTCTGCCCTCACAGGAGAGGCGGCAGCGCTCTTTGGTAGCAGGCGGTACCCTTGAGGCTGCCCTGAAAGCCCCGGGAAAGCCCACACCAGGGCTGGGCCTGGGCAGCGGGCCCGACCAGCGGTCCTCCCCACCTGAGGCTCCACCACTCCTGGTTGTACATGGCCTTCTCGATGGTGCCGTCAAAGACCTTCCAGAGAAACAGGTCCACCAGGTAGGCGAAGGGGATGAAGGCGATCTTCTCCAGGGCAACGTTCATCAGGAAACTGACCTCCTCTTCTGGGGAAGGTGGGGCCGTTAGGAGGCTGCTCCCAGTTCCCCCTCCCCTCAGCTTTGCCTGGAGAGCCCCAGCTGCAGCCCCAGGCCCAGGCTGGCCTCCTATGATCCCCTTGGTCCCCATCACCTTTGTCCTGGTGCTGGTGGCTGAGCAGGCCTCTGTTGAGCAGGTGCTTATGGGAGGAGGCCGAGAGGGTGATCACCGACCCCATGGCCTCTTCAACGGCTGGGTTGGCGCCTGTGCGGAAGATCACAGAGAGGTTCTTGTACTGCGGGAAGTACTGGATATGGCCCATCTGGTGGAAGGTGGAGAGCAGGTCTTCTATAGTCACTTCGGTGCACTTCATTATCCTAGGATTAAAGGGCAGGGGTCAAGGAGCATGGGGATGCCCTGGGAGAAGGAGAGATTTCTCCATTCAGGCTCTGTTAAGGGACGGGGGTGGTCGAGCCAGAGACCAGCCGGGCCTTATGCTGTTACTCCAGGCCTCACATCCAAGCAGCGGCCAAGCCCTTTGCTCTCACCCACCTGGCCCACGTGGCTGGCTCACCCCCCGCCCCCGCTGTCCTCCTGAGCCAGGCAGACAGGTGGAGAACGGAAGCAGAGGCAGGGGGGTGATGCTGGCTGCAGGCTGAGCACCTGAAGTCCTTCCCCTTGTAGAAGTCCCAGGCGGATGCGTGGCACTGCACCTCCCGCCCGTCCGTTGGCCTTTCCATCATGGAATTTTTCCAGAACTCAGGAGGGGTGGAAGGCAGGGAAGTGATGAATTTTTCAGCCTCTTGGAACATTTTCTCAGACTTCCACTGCTGTGAGGAAGAGGAAGTGCATGGGGCCCCACTCAGGGCTGCAGAGTGGGAGGATGGATGGATGGAAGGAAATGACATCTCTGGGTCTCTGGACTCTAGAAGCACAGCTGTCTCTCCGTGTTCTTCTGACTTGACCTCCTATGTTCATATTTTTGGCCTTTTTCTCTCGTGGGATGTATGACCATCCCAGGGCTGCGCGGGACCCTTCCTCCCTTTCCCTGTTCTTACAGCTGCTTCCCCAGGGAGAGACTGATACTATGAGTTTGCTGTCAGAAGGAGGCATGGAAGGTAGAGGACCATCTACTATGATAAAAATAGTACTTTTTGGTTGTTGTTAACAATTGTCATCATGCTATACATTACATCCTCAGGACTTATCTTGTAACTAGAAGTTTACACTTTTTGACTGCCTTCACCCATTTCACCCACCCTCCCACCCTTGCCTCTGGCAATCACCAATCTATAAGTTCAGTTCAGTTTTGTTTTGTTCTGGGGGTTTTTTTGTTTTTGTTTTTTAGATTCCACATATAAGTGAGATCATACAGTATTTGTCTTTCTCTGTCTGACCTCTTTCACTTAGCATAATGTTCTGAAGTTCCATTCATGTTGTTGTAAATGGCGAGATTGCCTTCTTTTACATGGCTAAATAGTATTCCTGTGTGTGTGTGTGTGTGTGTGTGTGTGTATTACATTTTCAGTGTCCATCAATGGACACTCAGGTTGTTTCCGTATCTTGGCTATTGTAAATAATGCTGCAATGAACATGGGGGTACAGATGTCAAGATACTGGTTTCATTTCCTTTGGATACATACCCGAAGTGGAATTGCTTTATCATATGGTAATTCTGTTTTTAATTTTTTGAGGAACCTCCATACTGTTTTCCAAGTAGCTGCACCAATTTACATTCCCACCAACAGTGCACAAGGGTTTCTTTTTCTTCATATCCTTCCCCACACTTATTTCTTGTCTTTTTGATAATAGCCGTTCTCAGAGGTGTGAGATGATATCTCATTGTGGTTTTGATTTGCATTTTCATGATTAGTGATTAGTGACGTTGTGCACATTTTCATGTACTTTTGGCCATCCATATGTCTTCTTTGGAAAAAAAAAGTCTATTCAGATCCTTGTCCACTTTTCAATCAAATTGTTTTTGTTGTTGTTATTGAGCTGTATTAGTTCTTTATACATGTTGAATATTTAACCCCTCATCAGATATATGATTTGCAAATATTTTCTGCAAGTCTGGGGGTTGCCTTTTCATTTTGTTGATGGCTTCTTTTGCTGTGCATGAGCTTTTTAGTTTGATGTAGGTCCACTTGTTCATTTCTGCTTTTGTTGCCTTTGCTTTTGGTGTCAAATCCAAAAAAATTCATTACCAAGACTGATATCTAGGAGCTTACCTCCTATATTTTCTTCTAAGAGTTTTATGGTTTCAGGCTTTACATTCAAGTCTTTAATCCATTTTGAGTTAATTTTTGTCTATGGTATAAGATAGGGGTCCAGTTTCATTCTTTTGCATGTGGCTGTCCAGCTTTCCGAACACCATTTATTGAAGACACTATCCTTTCCCCATTGTATATTCTTGACTTTTGTCATAAATATATTGACCATATATGCATGGGTTTATTTCTGGGCTCTCTATTCTGTCCTATTGATCTATGTGTCTGTTTTTATGCCAATACCATAACGTTCTGATTACTATAGCTTTGTAATAAAGTCTGAAATCTGGAAGTGTGATGCCTCCAGCTTTGTTCTTCTTTCTCAAGATTGCTTTGTCTATTTGGGGTCAAAACATAGTATTTTTTAAAATGCAGGATACAGAGCTGAGATGGAAAGCAAGAAAAGGGACTCTTCAGATGCCTGGGAGACAAGGAGGGCTCATGCAGCAGTGAGTGGGGGCCCATGTGGTAAATCAAAGTTCATCCATGCCCAGAGGGCTGCAGCATTGGTGCCTGCCTGGGGATAGCCAGTCATAGTGGAAGTACTGCCTACATCAAGGGAGCCAGCAGATGGCTTCTTTTCTAAGGGAGCCCTGCAGGAAGCAACCATGAAACCGACCCGGAGGACATCTTCACAACCTGGTGTTGCATGGGAAGGGTCCCCCTGCAGAAGGCTGTCCCACTGAAGATGGCTCATAGGTCAAGATTTCCATGTAAAAGAGGAAGTCCAATGCAGTTGGTGTTAATAATGATCGCCAGCCCCCACTGAGCATTTTCCATGGGCGAGGGACCCTTTGAGGGCTTTCAGGACATGAATCCTCACAACAAACCCATGAGGTAGGTACTGTGATCAACTCCCCCAGTTTACAGACGAGGAAAATGGGCACAAAGAGGTTGAGAAACTTGCAAATAGTGCAGGTGGGACTCAAATCCACATAGTGTGACTCCAGAGTCTGTGCTAAACTACAGACACAGGCATGGATTAGACCACACCTGAGGAAGGGCAGGTGTTAAGAGCAATCTGAAAGGGACTTAAAGTCTGGGTTTTACACCATCTACAAAAATTAACTCAAAATGGATTACAGACCTAAACATAAGAACTAAGGCTATAAAACTCTGAAGAAATCACAGGGGAAAACTTCATGACATTGGATTTGGCAAAGATTTCTTGGATATGATACCAAAAGCTCAGGCAACAAAAGAAAAAAACAGACAAGTTGGACCTCATTAAAGTTAAGAGTTTTTGCACATCAAAGGACACTAACAACAGAGTAAAAAGGCAAGCTACAGAACTGGAGAAAATATTTGCGAATCACAGATCTGATAAGTGATTAATATCCAGAATATACGACGAGCTCCCCAAACTCAGCAGTGAACAAACAAACAACCCAGTTCAAACATGGGCAAAGGACTCGAATGGACATCTCTCTAAAGATGATATATAAATGGATAATAAGCATTTGAAAAGATGCTCAATATCACTAATCATTAGGGAAATACAAATCAAAACCATGAGATACCACTAGGATGGATATTACAAAGAAACAAACAAAAAAACCCAGAAAACATCAAGTGATGGCCAACACGTACAGAAATTGGAACCCTGGTGCACTGCTGGTGGGACTATAAAATGGCTCAGGCACTGTGGAAAACAGCGTAGAATTACCATATGATCCAGGAATCTCAATTTGGGGTGTATACCCAAAAGAAGTCAAAGCAGAGACTTGAACAGATATGGTGATGGTTGCACAACAATTGAATATACTCAATGCCATTTTTAACTGTACACTTATAGTTAATGGGACTTCCCTGGTGGCACAGTGGTTAAGAATCCGCCTGCCAATGCAGGCGACGTGGGTTCGAGCCCTGGTCCAGGAAGATCCCTCATACTGTGGAGCAACTAAGCCTGTGCGCCACAACTACTGAAGCCCGCGTGCCTAGAGCCCGTGCTCCGCAACAAAGAGTAGCCCCCACTCGCCACAACCAGAGAAAGCCTGCACAGCACAACAACGAAGACCCAATGCAGCCAAAAATAAAATTTAAAAAAAAAGGTTAAAATGGTAAATGTTATGTATATGTTACAACAGTTTTAAAAAAGGTCTTTAAAGGGATGAGAGAAGGAACAGGATCTGTGAAGCAAGGATAGACTTTTGTGGAAACACAGTAGGTTTGAAAGTAATAGAGATGCAAAAATAAAAAACATAGTTATTAAATTGGAAAACAGTAATCTCGATGCACAGGCTAAGACACAGCTGAGGAAAATCGCTTGGAGCACAGGACAGAAAAAGAGATGAGAAATACGAGTGGGAACGAGGAGACACAGAGGACAAAGTAGGAAGCTCCAAGCTGGGTCTGGCAGGAGGCCCGAGGAGGAGACCGAAAATGACGAGGAGATGATGGCTGAGCATCTCGAGAACTGATGGAAGCCAAGTCCCTGAGGTGAACAAGCTCACTGCACCCCCAGGGAGACAGCGTCCGATGGTGCACGGAGGAATCATGAGAAATGTCTATCCAGCTGGCAGTGAGCTGCTCTGGAAGACTTTCTGTCTCTCTAGTGAGGGGCTTGCCCTTCCAGCTCTCCACTTTGCGACTCGAGGGGACGTTGGAAGTGGGAGGCAGGTATGAAGCAATCTTCATCAGGAGATGATGCAGTCATTACAAAGAGAGGAAACCAGGCACCGGGAATTTGTATTATCTCATTCGATCAACTGCAGCAATCATGAGGCAGTGTCATAAGAACCATTATAAGCATTATAAGCAGCATCATAAGAACCACCTCACACATGTGAAAATGGAGGCTGAGAAAATGGAAGTAAATCACTCAAGGTCACATAGGTGGTAAGTGCAGAGGTGGGATTTGACTCAGGCCTAATCCAAAGCCACTGGACTCACTTATGAGAGCCAGAGTGAGCAGCTGGGGGCAGGGTGGAGAGATCAGAGAAACCACCATCACCCCTGGCCTCTGTGCGTCAGAGCTGTCACTGAGAAATGACTGCTTGATGGGCAGCGCAGGGCAGGGCTCAGCCTTCAGGCCACTGGGAGAAAATGTTGGAATGGCCCCTCTTCCTGCTGTCACCACCTCCCCTTCCCTAGGCCACCTCCCAGGTAGACATGGCCCCTCCTCGCTCATCCGAGGTGGAAGAAACAGGAGTCTGAACAGTTTTAATATCTCAAAAGGCCTAGTGGATAAGGCTGTTTTCTTTGCACCTCAGACCTTTGGGTGCTGAATGCTGCTGCTCTCACGCCGCCCACAGCTCTGACAGGCAGCAGGAACCTATGTCGTTCATAAAGATAGGAAAGGGGGTGACGTGACAGTGACCTTCATCTAGCAAACAGCTTTTGAAACATCAGGCTGGGGAGGGGGTAATTACAGAAGTCTTTGGTGGTAGAAGGCTTGGAACTATTTAGAGGCTATGTTTATAGATTCCATTGTTTAAGTAATCATAAACTTCCACCCTCTTGCAAATCCAAAATACCTCAACTCCACGTCCTGCCCCATGCAACAGGCCTACAATTAAGCCTATGTACAACATACACACACAGACACACACACAATCACAAACACATACACACACACAGACACAATGGCAGCTGGAGACTGGGGGGGTGGGCAAAGGCTGTGGATTAAAGGATGTTGGGGGACAGATACTAGGGGCTGGGCCAAGTCATCAGCAAAGCCGAGAAGAGGCTCAAAGCCGAGGGTCTTCACAGAGGCGGCCAGGCGTTGGCCAGTTTCTAGGTTCGGCATTTAAATATCTAAAATAAATAGGTCTAGTCATGTTAACTGGAAAAAAGATTACACAACTGTAAATACAGTGTGACCCCACTTAAAATATGTGCTGAGAAAAAAAGGTTGGAAAGACATACACCAAATGTCAACAGTGCTTATCTCTGTGTTGACATAAAGGGCTTTTATTTTCTTTATACTATTCTGTGTTTTCTAGATTTTCTACAATAAACATGTAGATAAGAGATTTTAAAATGTCTCTCAAAATGATACTCCCTCAAACCCATGGTGGCCTTCCAAGAAAGGCTCAGGGTGAGGGCATGTGCTGGGGGGACGGGCAGGGGTGTCCCCCAGCAGTCAGTCCCTGCGTGGGCACCAGCTACTGCCTAGCTGGGGTGAAGGGTCCTGACCCCGGGCCCTGTGGGCAATACTCTGGTGGCTCTGTCCACTGTTTCGAGTGGAAATGGAACTGGGGCAGGCAGGCGCCTGAGGTCACGCCGGGGCCAGTTGGCCAGTTCTACAGCCTCAGCATGCAAGGCGCCCTCCCCAGGGAACCAGAGGGTAGCCAGGAGCCTTCCATCTGGGGGACTTGGACATTTATGGGAACAGCTAGCGCAGGGCTCCGGAAGCCCAGAATGTCTGCTTCCCCTTTGCTGCCCAGAGCCCTCCTGGGTTGGTGTCCAGGGCTGGCAGGGGCTGCCTGCCATGGCAGGACAGGGGCCAGCGGCCCTGGCTGAAGGGGAGACTGGTATGGGCACTGGGGGGTGCTGGGGCCAGACCTCTGGGTGTTTTCCAGCCTCTTCTTGGAGGAGGATGAAGACCCCCGAGAAGTGACCCCTTGACTGTCAGGAGGCGAGAGAGCTTCCCCCGTCCCTGGCTTCCCTGTGAGGGACATGGACACAGACGGGGAGGGCAGGACCTTTAATTGAAATCAGAGAGAGGTGGGGAGGGGGTTCCATGTTAGGTGGCCTGGTCCCCAGGGGCCAGGGGGCAGGGGCCAAGGTGGTTCTTGGTCCAGGGGACTGGAGGAGGGGGGAGGAGGGCTGGGGTGAGCCGTGAGAGCAGTGGCGGGTCCTCAGCCCACCTCCGGGCCCTTCCCGGTCCCTGGGTCTCCCGGTGGCGCATTCCCCCGCAGGCCCGCCCAGCCCTCATCTCAGGAGTGCCTGAGCTCCACCTCGGAGCCAAACTGGGGCCCGCGGTGGCGCTGGTGGAGGCGGCGGATGCTGAAGAGCCGCAGGGTGAGGCCCAGGGTGGCCACCAGCAGGGCGACGCCCAGGAAGAGCAGCACCCACTGGCCCACGCGGGCCTGCTGCTCCTCGAGGTTCAGGCCCAGGAAGCTGACACGGCCGGAGCCCGGGAAGGAGACTTCCAAGCGAGCTGCGCAGGGAGGAAGGAGAGCGGGCGCTGGGCCGGTCCCGGGCCGCCCCCGCCCGGAAGTCGGCCTCCCACCTGCCTTAACCTGGGGGGGCCTGGCCCTGAGCGAGCCCAGGGGCGGCCTGGGGCCGAGGCGGGTGGGTGGCGGTACCCGAGTTTGGCGTCCAGTTGTACTGAGGCCAGCCCAGCTTCTCCCCGTTCCGCGTGTTCTCGGTCACGAGCCAGTCCAGCAGCGGCTTGAAGTAGGTCATCATGGCAGCGGCCGACATGTTGGGCTGGCCCGTGATGAGCCGCATGGCTTCGGGCCACGGCCGACTGAAGCCCAGCTTCATGGCGTCCCTGGGGGAGCCCCGGGAAGCGGACCGAGTCAGAGCGACAGGCCGCGAGGCTCCCTGCCCGTCTGCCCCAGCCTCGTACCTGCTCTCTCTGTACCCCACCTCCCCGCGCCAGCTTCCCTCGGCCTGAGAGGCCCGCGCAGGGCAGGTCGAGGGGGTGGGGGCTGGGGGCTGGGGGAGGGGCTCCTCAGGCCCTGGGAAGTACGTCAGAGGGTGGACAGCAGGCCGGGGAACGCCAGAGGAGACTCACGCCAGGCGCTTCCCGGCCTCCTGGGACTGGTAGATGTCGCACTTGTGCACGGGGCCCTGGTGGCCCGCCGCCTTACACAGCGCCTCGTGGAACTGGAACTGGATGATGAAGCTGACGAAATACCTGAGGAAAGGCAGGTGAGGCCTGGGGCCGGGGCGGAGGGGCGGAGTCACCGAGCCCCCACCCCCCCCGCCTCCGACCCGCCCACGCCCACGCCCACGCCCACGCCCACGCGGCTGCCTGCGCTTCTCAGGAGGGCCTGCTCTGAGCTGCTCCGGGCCTCCCTCATGGGCGAGGAGGGGCAGGGACAGGGCCCTGCACGGACGGTCGTGGCAGGCTGCTCTGGACGCAGCGAGGTCTCCGTCCCTGGGCTACGTGCATGGAGAGGCCGGGTGTTGCCCAAGGGGTCACCCCTCTGACGAGGCAGGGAAGCCAGCCCGAAGGGCCTCCTTTATCCCAAATTTGGCAGCAGGAATTCCCAGCAGAAGTCTGCCGGTCAAGGTGGGGGTCGCCTCTCCGAGCCTGGGGAGGTTGTGAATGTCCTGAATCAGCAGGGCGGGGCTCCCGCTTTGAAGGCTGGGCACAAGCCATGTGTCACTGACTTTCCTGGCATTTCCTAAAGTGCTTCGCCAAGGCTGCTGGTCAGAATTTGGAGTGCATCCCCTTTGCCCACCCCCGCCTAGAGAATTATCTGTGCTAAGCTCGGAAGCTAACCATCACATGGGCCTGGCTTCTGTGTGAAAGTGAGTGCCAGCTTGGAAGCTCAGAAATCCTTCGGGAAGGCGGGCGGAGGCCCTCCCTGCAGGTCATCCTGGCGCACTGGCCGGGTCAGGCCTGTGCTGAGGTGCCCTTGAGTCTCCTTGGCTCCCTGCCCACCTATGCTCTCTGGAGCATCTGAGCAGGCTTTCTCTTTCTTCCTGGACTCGGGGACAGAATTCACCCACCCCATGCTTATTTATTAGGTCTTGACTATGTGCTGACGTTGTGCCAGGTGCTGGGGTGGAGGACTGGGCACAGTGGGCATAAGCCCTCCCTCACTGCCTTCCAGGGAGCCCAGGAGGCAAGGGCTGGGGTGCCCTCTACGTCCTGCCTCACGGGTGGCCTGGGCTACTTGCAGCCCAGGGGCCCCCAGCCCTCTACCCTGAGGTGTCCCCAGATCCCTACCTCCGGAAAGGGCTCCAGCTCCTCTAATCACCCTTCCTAGTCCCCAGCAAGTGCGCCCCTGCGGCACATAGAGGGAAAGGGGCTGCGCTGGGCGCATTCACGCTACGGCTGCATGACTCACAATGCGGTTATGTTTCTGTATTCCATTTAAGACAGTGACTTAGGGACTTCCCTGGTGGTGCAGTGGTTAAGAATCCTCCTGCCAATGCAGGGGACACGGGTTCGAGCCCTGGTCTGGGAAGATCCCACATGCCGCGGAGCAACTAAGCCTGTGCGCCACAACTACTGAGCCTGCGCTCTAGAGCCCGCGAGCCACAACTACTGAGCCCGTGTGCCACAACCACTGAAGCCCATGCGCCTAGAGGCCGTGCTCTGCAGCAAGAGAAGCCACTGCAATGAGAAGCCCATGTACTGCAACTCGAGAAAGCCCGCGTGCAGCAACAAAAACCCAACCTAACCAAAAATAAATAAATAAATAAATTTTTTAAAAAAGAAAAGAAAAAAAAGACAGTAACTTAATAATGGTGGGTTATGGCCACCAGTTCCCAAACATGCTATGTATTAGACAGTGTGATAAGAAGTTAGCTCGTGCAATGATCCTGTGAAATAGGATTCCACAGCTGAGGAAACTGATGCTTACAGAGACTGAGGAATTTACTCAAGGAAACAGAGTTGTGGAGACGAGATTTGAACCCAGTTCTGTGTGGGCCCCAGCTTATGACCCCATGCCCCTAATAATACAGACTCCCAATCTAGCTGGGTCTCTAATCCTAGCTCTAGTGGATAGAGGTATTCCAGGTACAACTTAAGTTATATCAGAGGAAATACGTTCAGTATAGAGTAAAGGAATCACAATCTTGTAAAAATAAAAAAACAGTGCTCAGGTCATGATCTGGCCGTGGGTCATGGTTAATGTTACTAACCAAGGTCTTATAAGCATTAGCCAGTTATAGTGAAGTTTCTGTTTTCAGCTGTCAGGAGGGTGCGGGCTCTCGTCACATCACAAGAGTGAAACAACGGTCAGCCTTGGTCACGGGTGAGTGGCCCAGACACAGTGGGCCATGCAGCCGGGTGCCCAGGTCGCCCTGCCGGTAGCTGCCGGGGGGGCAGCAAGGGCAGCCTGAGCGCTGAGCGGAGGCGCTGCCCCTCATGGCGCCCTCCTCCCTTTCCTGTTACCTGATATATGGCACGCTTGAAGGAATGTGGAACTTGGCCCCTGGGTCAAAGTCGCCTTGAGACCTGGCCACTGGGGGACAGAGGCCCTGGTACTTCAGCCTGTTGAGGAGGAAGACACGTTAGAGGGGGGGTTTGGGAAGAATCAAGCCGGGAGGGTTGGTGTTTTTGATTTGAAGTATGGCGCCTGCACTGGGCGCTCCAGACACCTGCGTGCTGTGCCTCTGTGCGTCACGGCACTTACACACACACACCCCCCTGGACGCCACAGACGCAGACACACCATGTGCACACAGATGCAGGTGCATACACCCCCCCATGGAGGGCCCCCCCCGGCCCACAGCAGCATTCTAGAACCTGAGGCTCCACCACTCCTGGTTGTAGTTCTCCTTGGTGATGCTTCCGTCAAATACCCTCCAGCGCCACTGGTCCACAAGATAGCTGAAGGGAACAAAGGCGATCTTGTCGAGCGCCACCTTCATCAGAAAGTTGATGTCCTCCTCTGCCAAGGGAAGGGGGCCCTGGCATCAGATCCAGGCCTGCCTCCTGGCAGTGGGGCTGTGATGGGCGCGCGATGGGGGAACGGGCGGGGCGCGCTGTATGTCTCTGGGTCCTGCGACCTGCCTCTTGGGGTGGTATGGGTTCCATCCGCCCACTCTCCCTGCTGGTTGCCCCTCTTGTTCCCCACTGCTCTGGCCCAGCTCTGCCTGTGGGCTATGAAGTCTCCTCTCTCCACCTCCCAGGCTTGCTGCCCGTTCTTGGCCCCTCTGCCCACTAGGATCTCCCCGTTCCTCTCTCACCTCGGCTGCCGTCCCCACTACTCAGCAGGTTGATCTTGTGCAGGTGCTTGGGGGTAGACACTGAGAGGGCCAGCACATCCCCAATGGCCTCGTGAAAACCAGGGTTGGCGCCCTCCCGGAAGGTCACAGGCAAGTCCTTGTACTGCATGAAATACTGTATGTGGCCCATTTCGTGGTGGGCCACCACCAGGTCCTCCATGTTCACAGTGGTGCACTGCTTGATCCTGGGAACACGGGGGTGGGGAGAGGGTGTGGAAGGGGGCAGTGAGGATCCCTGGGGCAAAGGGACCTGCTGTCCTTACTGGATGCAGAGCATACCCCCAGGACTGCTTTATGCAAGGAACGCAGCATTATGGGAAGGAAAGCCAAAAGGGGAAATAGAGGGAATCTGGGGGGTTAGAAGCCCCTAACGTCTGGTCCTCCAGGCCATTCCTCTGCCCCCAACTTCCCTGAACAACTAACTCCAGCCCACACTGCCGTGTGGCTTTCTAACTGTATGAAGTACGTGCTCTAAAGGCATGGGGACCCTCAGTCAGGGTCAGTGTAGGGCTTGGGTCATGTGAGTCATGTGGTTCCTCATTACATGTTTTGTCTCTCCCAACACTTAGGCTTCCTGAAGGAAACAACAGTGTCTGAGCTCTTCTGCATCCCTTGTGCCCAATGCCAGCAAGCATATTCATCCCAGGATTTCTCAGGGCCAGGACTGAAGGGACATCTGCAGAGCAGTCCAAGCCAGAGGCTGCACCTCACTTTCCGTCTTTTGTGAGCCAGAGAAATTCTCCCTTGGATCTAAGCAGAGCTCTTCAGCTCAGTTGACCCTCTTTGTCTGTCATTCTAGGGGGAGGGGAAAGAGCTGCCCAGCACCCCGGTGACAATGAGGTTGGGATCTGTCCACCTCCTGCTATGACTCCCCATACGGGGAAGATCCCCAAAGAACCCTCACCCCCTTGATTCTGTCTGTGCCCAGCCCTACAGCTCTGGTCCTTGTGCCTTTGAAGCAAGGGCCCAAGGCCAGGTGAGCCAGTGAAACTACCGCTTTGTTCCAGGATCTCTGTGCCCACTCTTCTCATAAGAGACACTTCATCAGCTGTGGCAGGTCATCTCTGCCACTTCTCCCAAGAGGTGGAATCTTCTTTACCTTCTCTTGAAACTGGGGTGGCCTTGTGACTTGCTTTAGCCAATAAAATGTGGTAGAAGTGACCTGTCCCAATTCTGGACTTAGTCTTTAAGAGATCTGGCTACTTCTACTTTTGCTCTGGGGATGCCAGCCTCCAGGTAAAAAATCTGACCGCCTAAGGCTGCCATACTGTGAGGAAGTCCAAGCTTTCCTGGAGAGAGATGTCCCACCAAACCCCAGCTGCTCCAGCTATGCCAGCCCAGGCACCCAGCACGTGAGTGAAGGAGCCCAACATGAACATCCCTGCCCCAGCACGTGCCACACAGAGAAAAACTGAGGAACCGAACAGAAAGCCAGAAGCACAGCCACAGATAGATGGCCCCACTGAGCCATGCCAGCCCTCTCTAGCCCTGCGGAGGTCTCCACCACTGCAGAGCAGGACAAACCATTTCCACTGTGCCTGAATTCTTGGCCCATAAAATCATGAGCATAAGCAAATGGTTGTTTTACACCACTAGGTTTTGGGCTGGTTTGTTACGCAGCAGTAGGTAACTGAAACACTGTCCTCCAATGAAGACAGCTTCTGAGCCCATCAGTGGTGAGAGTGGATCTGTGCAAAGCCCCCACGTCCCCATGTGCCTCCGTGTCAAGGCACAGGCACCCAGGGAGAGGGCCAGCTGTACACAGGGGCTGCCTGAGAGGGAGGGAAAGCTGGCAGCTCACGTGGGGCTCACCCCCAGGACTGGAACCTTGAACGCTGGGCTGACAGAGCTGGTCAGCGCTCGAGGAGACCCTGCCACAAGCCAGTGGCCAAGCTGCGGCCAGGCCCAACTCTCTTAACCCTCCGTCCCATGTTCTGGCCGAGGAGACGGCAGCGGAGCCTCTACTTGACTCGTCTCCTTGTCCTCTGGGCTCAGGACCAGGTCCCCCTGTCCTGTAGCCCGGACATACCTGAAGTCCTTGCCGTTGAAGAAGTCCCAGGCGGAGGCGTGGCACACCACCTCCCGCCCGTCGGTCGGCTTCTCCAGCATAGACTTTTTCCAGAACTCGGGGGGCATGGGCAGCAGCCCCAGGGAGGTGAAGAAATTGTCTGCTTCCTTAAACATCCTTTGGGGTGTCCAGCCCTGCAAGCAGAGGGAGCTCTGGCAAAGCTGGGGATTGTGGGGATGGGCTGTGTGCCGCAGTGGGAGGGCCCTGGGAGACGGCCAAGCTGGAAGGGAGTCCTGAATCAGAGGGCACTCTCCCACCTGGGCAGGGTTCCCCTCCCCTGTGCCCTGCAGAAGCAGGGGTGCAAGGAGGGGGCCGGTGCGGACCTGCTTTATCATGGCCTCTGTGGCATCCATCCTGGGGGCTGAAGGGAAGGGTATTACCAAGTCATAGATGTTGGACCAGCTCTGTGCCCACATGTTCCCTGGAGGCGGGTAGAGGAAGAGATGGCGGAGAGAGGAGAGACAGGTGTTAGATCTTAGGCTCAGCACCCTCACGCAGGGGGAGGGGACACTGATCATAATCTGACCAGCCACTGCTCTGTCCCCTCCATGTCGCCTGGGGTCAGTTTACGAGGTCAGCTGGCAAGAACCACCCTCCTTTTGGAGAGGCTGATGCCTCTGCATTTACCGCAAGACAAGAGTGGAGATAAGGAAGCTATTCAGAATGAGTGGAAAGGTGCAGAAATGCATTTGGAGAGGCTTTGACAGCCAAAGGGGACTAAGCTGGAGCTGACATCAAGTGGAGCCGACAGTGCAAACCAGTGAGACTCAGAGTGAGTGAGAAGCAAGAATGGGAGTGGGGAGCGAGCCCGGACCCGGCTGCTCTGCTCGTCCTGGGGGCTCAGCTCTAAGCCCCAGCTCCCAGGGCCAGCCGGGCACCTGCATTCCCTCCCGGGGTCTGTGTTTCCCTGCCATGGAGCTGATATTCTCTGGTCTCACTACAGAGGTACCAAATATGGCTGGTCTCTTGGGCTGCAAAGACCCTCTAGGCTGAGCAGAGCTAGACCCAAAGCTGGACGGGTGTGGGGGGGTCTCTCTCATGATTTGTAAATGGTCCATGGCCCTGCCTGGCCTCTCTGTTCACAGTAAGAAGCCCCCAGAAACATGTTCCTGACGGCCCGACAGAGACAGGAACCCAGTAGCCTCTACTTTGACCCAGTCCCTACCATCCCTTATTGTCTTCCACTGCCTGCTTCATGTGTTCAGGGCATTTGAGTTTACAACCCCTGGAGAAGGAGGCTCCTAAAGTTGAGGGGGATCTACGCTCTCACAGCTCCCTTGGCCTGAATGTCGTGTCTGCCCTTCTCTTCCCACGACTACTTTCTCCACCTGTCAGAACCTCTCATCTTTCAAGGCTCTGCTCACGAGCCACCTCCTGGGGAGGCCCTTCTCAGCACCCACTCACGGCCCCCTCCTCCCGCTCATGCTGCCTGGAGCTGTGACGGGTGATGTGGTCTCCCTAGGACAGGCCTATGAACTCTGCCCACTGCCCCATCCCTGATGACCTGTGTAACGTGGATCTGTAGCAAACGTGGCACCAAATGCAGGGAGGGGGCTCTTCTCCCCACCCCCAGCCCCGACCCCAGTCCAGCCCTGGCAACATTCCCCCAGGCTCCAGTTGTTTCACTTCCCCAGCCTCAGGTGTCATCTGCAGACCCTTCCCAGTCTGCCCTCTGCCCTCTGCCCTCTGGCCTCTGGCCAGCCCTGGGCTGCCCCCTCCCTCATACTGTTGACTGTCTCACTTGCCCTCACCCAGCAGGTGGGCTGGAATGGGGCCCTCCAGGTTGATGAGCTCGGACCCGTAGAAGCGATACAGGGCCCGGCGCACGTAGGCGTGCAGGTTCAGGTAGAGCGGCTGCAGCTCCTGGAAGAGCTGCTCCAGGTCGTCCTCCAGGAATGGCATCTCGTACATAGATCTCCAGGAGTCCCCTCCGTCCTCGTAGCCTGCAGAGGGGACACAGCCAGGCTCTCTGAACACCTGACCATCCCCTGAGCACCCTGCCTCCTCCCCCCTCACCTCTTGGGTTTCAGAGGACCTTTCTGAGGGCCTCGTGGGGGGCTGGGACCCGACAGCCAGTGACACTGGCAGAGAGGACTCACCATTGAGCCTGGCGGCCTTGTTGGTGAGCTCCACATATTTGGGGAAATTCGGGAGGATGGCTCTCCCCACCTTGTCTCGCCAGCCCTTCCATGCCCACAGCAGGTCTTCATAGTTCCGGGATGTGGCCATCAGATTTGTCAGATCTGGGTGGGAGGGGGTGGATGGCTTTAAGCCTCCAGCTCTTGGCTCACCTCCCACCTCCTTCAGAGGTGGAATAAAACTGCAAAGGGACCGCACAGGCAGCAAGTCGAGGGAAACTGGAGACAGGCTGGCGCCCTTTCCGTGGGGCTTACAGGGCGCCAGGCCTGGGGCTCAGCGCTTCACAGACACAATCTCAGGCAACTGCGGGGCTGCAACAGCCCTGTGAGGGATGCCCTTGACTCTCTTTCCACACAAGCGGTTTGGTGACACGGCTGCGTCCCCCCGCCAGCAAGTGGCTGAGCTGGGGCACAAACCAAGGGCCCAGACCCCAAAGCCACTGCTCCCCACTCGTTCCCTGCCCACCACCTCCCTGGGAGAAATGGCTTGGAGGTCAAAAGACCCGAGTTCTTGTTCGGTTTCCTCCTGACCTTGAAATCACCTTGGGTGAGTCACGGGACCCCTCCTTCCCTGACTATGAAATGGGGATTATGCCGGCCCAGGGGCGGGAGGGGTTCCCCACAGGGCCCAGGGCGTCTTTCCCACATTGTGACTGAACTGATTAAATAAAAGAACAGCTGTGAAGGCAAAGTACAGAGATCCATTCCAGCATCATCAGGGAGCCAGAAATCTTGTGTTTGTGTCCCATCCAAGCCATGACTCTATGAGTGGCCTCCTGGCTTATGGATTACACGGAGCTCACATCCACCTCACAGAGCTGGGAAGAGGACGGTGTGAGCTCACGTGTCAGCTCTGAAGGTGGCTCGCCTTCCTGCCCGGCCTGGCCTGAGACGGAGGCCTGCGGGCATCCACACCTCATGGACTTGTGCTCTATCCTGAAACATGCGATGTGCTCTCTACTCTTCACGGAGAAAGTACATTCAAGTTAATTTTATTTGGAGAAAAAACATACCTTGAGAATTGTGTCCTCTGCTGATGTGAGTGTTCTGTTATTGTGGGCGCTGCTTATTTTTACTACTGGCAGTGACCCGATGGCCCAGCCCTGGATTAAGGGGCCGACCGATGTGGGGGGAAGGCCATACTCCCTTGAATGCTCTTCTCCATAAATGCACACAAGTGCGCGTCCCCTTCCCCCCACTTTGCGTGCTTACCCACATACACAACCCTCAGGCCAAACTCTGTCCCAGGAAAATGGTTTCTCTCTCCTGTTTATTTTCCATTTCCCCTTCTATTTGTCATTGTTCTAATGTGGGAGTTGGGCGGAGGGCCAGGAAGAGGCTGTTTCTGGGTGGAGATTCCTCAGGAAAAATGTTTATGCCTCTGACTCCTCGACCCTGGGAAGCATGGGTCAGAGAGGGGTGGGGGTGTATCTGTGCACAGGTACTGGGGTGTCGGGGCTGAGCTCCTTCCAAGAGGAGAAGGTAAGAAGGAGCAGCCAGTCTCCTGCGAGAGGAAGAGGACACGCCAGAGCTGGCCCACTCCTTCCAGTGGGAAGTGGCGGCAGAGGGAGTGAAGTGGGAATGGCGTGGACGTGGCTCCTGCGGGCTGAGGCTTCCGTTTCTGGGTGGGGGAGGGGGCCAGGGAAGGGCCAGGGACGATGGGGAAGGTGGATGGGATCAAGGAAAGGGCGCAGAGGGGAGATGCCTCGAGTTACTCTCCCTACTGGGGAGTCCAAGCCCCTGAGAGACAAATTTGAGATACACCTGCTCTGAAGGGCGGAGTGGAGGGAGGAACAGAGGGGACCCAGAGGGAGCGGACGGGCGGAGCCAAGGGCAGGGCGGGGGGACCACGGCCGCGATGAAGTAGGTGTCGGTTCTAAGCAGTGGCAGAGGAGCACCACGGGTGGAAGACAGGGAAGTGAGTCTCCCGGGCGTGCGGACCCCATGAGTCAGACGTGGCGTCCGCCCTTCCACGGCCAGCACCCCTAGCCTCCCCAGGTCTCCCCCTCACTCCCACGTGTGCTCACCAGGCTCGAGCTGCAGACAAGTGCCGTTGCTGTGGCACACAGAGGCCACGCTGTAAGTGGTTTCCATGTTCAGCAGGATCCGGTTGTACTGCAGGGGGAAGAAGAGGGGCGGAGAGCTTGAGCCCTGGGCTCCCTGCTCCGCCCCCGGCGCCATCTCGGACCCGGGCTCTGCAGCTGGGGTGGGGGGTGCTCCCAAAGCTCTGCCTTCTCAGTAAGTCTGTAGGTGTGTGTTGACGTGCCAGATGTCACGACATGGCAAATCGAGGAAGGGGAAGCATGAAGGCCAGACGCTGTCCCCCGAGCTAGGATCCTCCACCCCCTGCTCCCCGCGAGGTACACACCTCCTCCAGCTCCCTGACAGGCAGTGCCGCCCGCTCTAGATCCTGAATCTTCTTTATCATCCGCTTCATGGTGGCGTTCTGGAAGTTGGTCACATCAAACTTCCTGGCCCAGGTGCCATACTTGACAGTGTGGTTGGCCATCTGTATGTTCTTCTCCAGCTGAAAGCACAGGGGAACTGTATCATGAGGCCCAGGAGCTCTAGAAAGGCCTCCTAGGAGGAGGTGCCTTGAGGGGAGCCAAGGGGACTGAGGGTGTCAGGGTGGGGGCGGTTTTACCAAGTTGTTGCCTTTGCCTACAAAGACCCTCTTCAACCCGGACTGTCTATAACATCCTGTGCGCAGTACCTGCCCCTCAACAGATGGCCATTTCGAGCAAGACATCTGATGGCAGAGGCAGAGAAGGAAACCCCACCCCGTGTCCTAAAGGCTGTTAGGATAGATGCAGCCTGGTATTTGCTCTGCGGCCTCTCTGAGCCTCAGGGTCCCAGCTGTAAAATGGGAATAAGGTCACTGGTTTTGCAAGGCTGTTGAGGAATAAATGAGGCAACAGATGTCAAGTGCCAAGGAACAGTGGCCAGCACGCAGTGGGTCTTCAAGAAATGTTAGTCCTCTGCGGCTCACCTTGGTTATAATCAGCGCTCAGCCATACAGGTGGGGAGGGGGCTTGGAGGGGACGTATAGCCTCCTCTATGGTGGCAAACAGGAGCTTTCAATCTTTTTAAAAACTGACTTTAGCATCACTTATTTCTGTACAAATTATTCCGTTACCAACAACAGATTGATTGTTAATGATAAGACAACTTGTTTAGGCACTGGTGTGTGCCTGAAATTGGACACTTTTCGATATGCCATTGGGATTTTTCACAAATTCTGACGGCCTGTTCCCACCGAGGTGACGTCGGGGGCGGAAGGGCGGCCTGCAGTGCCTTGGGTTTCAGAGGGTGGGCCCCCGGGGGAGGAGCATACGTGCGCTGAGTCTGTGAGCGAGCTCCGGGGTGGGGGGAGGGGGCGTGCAGGGGCCCCTACCAGTATCTTGCTGCCCTCCTTGGTGATGTTGGTATTGTAGTCCCAGCTGGCCTCGACATACTCGTTCCACACCACCTGGGACCTCCGGTCATATTCCTCCACAAACCTGCTGGCCTCCGCCTCGTCGGACACCAGGTCTGTGGGACAGAGCGGAGAGACACAGACAGGCCTCGCCCTTGCCCTTCCACTGCTGCCCCGGCCTCCCCGCCCCGGCACCCAGCTGGTCCCACTTGGGATCTGGGTGTTCGGGCTGCTGGTTGTTGAGTGGCGGGTAGTCGTCTGGCTGCTGGTTGTTGCCTGGCTGGTCGTTCCCTGGTTGACTGACACCTGGCCGGTGGTTCCCTGGCCAGGGGCCAGCAGGGGGTGCCCACAGCAGAGCAGGAGGAGGAGGAGGAGGAGGAGGCGGGACAGTCCTGGAGCAGCCCAACCTTGGCCCATGGCAGCAGGAGAACAGAGTCCTGCAGCCCCTGCCCCCTGGCCAATAAGAGCGGAGCCTGCAGTGTGACCTCATAGAGCAGTGTGCCCGCCAGCCAGCACCCCCCGGCCGGGGCCTCAGATCTGGGCATACCCTGCCCAGGATGCTGGGAAAGATGTGCCCACCCCACCCCAGGGCCCTGCCGACCAGCTCAGGGGACCGCCTGGCCCTCCAGGCAGGGCGCCAGGGCCCGGCTGGGAGAAGCTGATCGGGAACCATGAACCGGGGGGCCTGGTCCCGAGCCTGGAACTGAGAACCTGCTGTAGCGCCCCGCCCCAGGCTCCCTCGGGCTTTACCAATGCCCTCTGGGTAATTGTCGGGCATCGGTGGGCGCCACTGATATTCTGGCCAGCCCAGGACCTCGCCATTCTGCTGGTTCTGCTCTTGTAGCCACCGTGTGACCGGCTGGAAGTAGTTGAGCAGCGGCTGAGCGTCCAGGGAATCTGAGCCGACCATGTCCTTCAGCAGCTCCTGCCAGGGCCGTGAGGAGCCTGCCCGCAGCAGTGCCCTGTCAGGCAGAGCGGGCACAGTGGGCACAGGGCTCTCGGGCCAGGGGCCACTACCTACCGCTGCCCTGGCCCACCTGCCCCATCTCCGGCCACTTCTGCCCCCACTGGATGGCAAGACGGCAGCATTAAGGCTCAGGGCCTAGGAGCTCTGTGAGGGGAACATGTGTTGTGCCCCATGCCAGCCAAGAGGCCCACTCAATAAACATTCCATGAGAGAACGAAAGGGAGGGGGAGGGGAGAAAGGTCCCCTCCGCCGGTCCGGTGGTGGTGCCCCCGCTGGCGTGCCCTTCCCCGCTCGCTCCCCTCACTCCCCACCGCCCTCCCTCTGCTCCACACACCGGAGCTTGGCCCCTGCCTGGGTGGACTGGTAGATGTCACACTGGTGCAGTGGGCCCTGGTGGCCCGCCTCCTTGCACAGGGCTTGATGGAACTGGAACTGCAGGACAAAACTCACGAAGTACCTGCAGGCACAGGATGGGCGTGAGGCGGATGGTGGAGGCCCCTGGCCCAGGTCCCAGCCAGCTTCCGCCAGGCAGAGCCCAGACCAGGGGCTGCCTGGGGGAGAAGGGAGAACTGAGTTTGGCTCAGGAGAGAGGCCCCCTCAAATTCCAGGCCGTTGAGGGGTCCAGAAGGGTGTGGGAACAAGCCCTGGGAATGGGGGTCCCAGAGTAGGGGGAAGGGGACTAAAGGTGTGCTGGAACGGGGGGCAACAGTACCTGATGTATGGTGTCACACTTGGGACATGAAACTTGGCTCCAGCGTCAAAGTGGGTTTCGTTTCGGACAACTGGAGGACAGATCCCCTGATACTTGGTTCTGGAAGAGGAGGTGATTAAATTGTCTTAGGACCCAAGGGTTGTACGCAGGCTGATGTTACCTTTGCAGAAAAGTCTGCTAAGCAGACATTCCCACCCGCCATCCCTTCCCCATCCTGGAGAACGGGGAGAGACTGCCTGACGGAGGAAGTTTTAGGCAGGAAATAATGCCTCGCGCAAGAGGATGGAGGCATCATTAGAGAGGAGGGAGGCAGGAGGCAGGTTGCCCGGGAACGGTGGGAGGGCTGTTTGGGATTAGGCCCTTCCCGGTCCCGCTTTGCTCACCGAAGATACCACCAGTCATAGTTGTAGAGGGAAGGGGGGGTACGCCCACTAAAGACCCCCCAACGCCACTGGTCCACCAAGTAGCCAAAGGGCAGGAAGGCAATTTTTTCCAGTGCCATCTTTAACAAGTAATTGATGTCGCTTTCTGTCGGGAGATGAGATGAAAAGAGAGAGGTCAGAGGGAGAGTCCAGCTGGGACAGGGTGGGCCTGGGGAGAAGCCAGCAGGAGGTGAGGCTGGGCAGACGCAGAGAAGGGAGCGCCAGCCTTTGGGACCCTGGGGGCCCGCTTGGAAGAGGGCGCTCGGGCAGTGGAGTTGGGACTCAGGGTGGGCTGTGAGGCTCTGGATGGATCCCCAAGCCTGTCTGACGTGGGGCAGTGAGGCAGAAACAAGAAGGGCAGAGGGGAGCGGGGACCAGTGCGGGCCTGCTGTGGGATCCAGCGGGGTCTGGTGGGGGGCTGCGCTGGGCTCTCTCCACCCACCCCCGTACCCGTGTCGTTGGTGACGTGGTCCAGCAGGCCAATTTTGTACAGATGTGCAGGAGTGGAGACGGAGAGCGCCAGCACGTCCCCGATGGCCTCGTGGAAGCCAGGGTTGGCGCCTTGGCGCAGGGAGACGTGTTGGTCCTTGTACTGCAGGTAGTACTGCACGTGGCCCATCTCGTGGTGCACCGTGGACAGCTGGTCCATAGTGACCTGCGTGCACTGCTTGATCCTGGGGCGGGGAGAGGGCGTGGGTGAGGGTCGAGGACGGGAGGGGCAGGGACCAGAGCACGGTGGGGCTGGCGCCCGAGGGAAAGGAGCCCGGCGGGCACTGCCCTGGGGCTCGAAGGAGCTGGCGGAAACGGGCAAACCCTTTCCCCTGCCCCAGCCCACACTCTGGCCTTTTCCCTCCGTTCCAAGGTACAGAGCTGACTGCCTGTCAAAGCTGCCCAGGGAAGGGACCCTGCCCCCCAGCCACTGCTGGGGCTGGATTAGAGGCGAGCATGGGAACTGGCTTCTCTGTGCCCAGGCTGCCTGCCCTCCCGAATTGAGACCTGAAGTCTTTCCTGTTGTAGAAGTCCCAGGCTGAGGCGTGGCACACCACCTCACGCCCATCGCTTGGTTTCTCCAGCATGGACTCTGCCCAGAACTCAGGAGGCATGGGCAAGAGCCTTAGGGAGGTGAAGAATTCCTCTGCCACCCGGAACATGTGCGTAGCGTTCCATCCCTGGTAGGAGTGTTCGCACGGGTCAGGGGCCAGCCGCTGGAGCCCGCCATGGCTGCCCCAGGGGCACGTCTGTGGTCCCCCACCCAGCTCAGCTCCCTGCTCATGAAGAGCACCTCTGCTCTGTGGCCTCCCTTCCCAGACGTCCGGCCCCTGCTGGCTAGAGCGGATGGACCACTGCTCACAACCCCCGCCCCCGAGGGGCCCCGGAAGGAGGGATGGGCACCTCAGCGAGGACAAGGACACAGGGCCCAGCTCATGGCTTGGACACACACTCCAGGCTGCTGCTCTGTAGAAAGGGAGGGACTGAGGTCCCTTCCCGTCCCTCTCCTCACGTCTGATTCACTCCTGTGGCCCCACCTGGCCTGACTCCGAGCTTACCTTCTGCACCATGGTACTGGTAACGTCAAGATTGGGCTTGTCAGAGAAAGGCACCACCATGTCGTAGATTTTGTCCCAACTCTGGGCCCACATGTCCCCTAGACAGAGGAGGGGAGCCAGACAGCTTGGCTCCCAGCCCAGCCAGTGCCTGCTTCCCCACGTGTGTCACTGAACAGCACCCTGGGCGCCTGGTGTCTGGACCCAGGGCGCTGCAGGGCCACAGCCCTCTCAGCTGGCTCACACATCAGTCCCACCCACACTCCCGAGTGCTCCACGTTCCCTGGGGCTGGCAGAGGCCAAGTGTGAGCCCAGGTGATGCTGCTGGGTCCTTTCTGACGGTGCCAGGGTCCCTGCCTCCCAACCCTGATGCAGGGCCACAGGGCTGGCTTCCTGGGGTGTAAACTAGGCTTATTTTTCTTCCTCCACTGGACCTGGAGCTAAAGCCTTCGGTGTGACTCCTGGCTCTGCCTTTTAATAGTTTTCTGCCTTCTGCCAAGTCACTTGCGCACCCTAAGCCTCAGGGTCCCCTTGTGAAAAGTAGGAACAGTAGTGACCATGAGAAGGATCACCTGCTTTGTGGGCTCATGTGCAGGGGATCGAGCAGTGCGGTGCTCTGAAATGTGACACACGATAAGGAGGACCCTGGACATGTGTGGTGGCAAGGCCAGGTCCTTACCCAGCAGGTGAGCAGGGATGGGTCCCCTGAGGTTGATGAATCTGTCCCCGTATCGGCGGTGCAATGCGCGTCGGACGTAGGCGTGGAGGTTCAGGTAGAGGGGCTCTAACTGATGGTAGAGGTGCTCCAGATCCTCCGTGAAGGTGGGGGACTCGTACCAGGAGCGCCAGTAGGCCCCCGTGTCTGAGAAGCCTAGCCAGGGGGTGGCGTTGGGGTGCGCTCAGGCCCCAGGCTCTGGCACCTCCTCCTCCCAGCTACCACCTGGCCGTTCTCCCGGCTCAGGGCCAGTGTATCTGCCTGCTAGCTGGAAGGGAGAGCTTGGGGGTTGCTGCTCTACAATCTTCTAACTAGGGGTCGCTCCAACTCCAGCTAAACAGATCCTAGAGGGCAGAAGAGGCAAAGTTGAGCCCTAGGGCTGGGAGGAGTGCCAGGAGCGCGGCATGAGGGCGATGGGGCTAATGCCCATTCCGCCATCCGCTATCTGTGTGAACTTGGACCAATGTATGGAGTCATTGTAATAGCCGCTCTGCTTGCCTCAGGGGGCGGGGCTCAGTGGAGACAGAAAATGAGAGGGAAACGCCCACAAAAGGGACAGGGTGGCCATGCTCACCATCCTGCTTGTAGGCCGCATTGCTGAGGGCAGTGAAGTTCTGGTACAGGGGTTTCAGCGGGATGCCCACAGCGTTGTGCCAGCCCTCCCAGGCATATAGTAGCAGGGCGTAGCTTCGCGACGCAGCCAGGATGTTGGTGAGCTCTGAGACACAGGTGAGCACGGTCAGTTCGGAGACTTCTGCGTTGAAGTCAGCAATAGCCTTCACCAGAGCTCCCACACTGGTCCTCACCATCTCCACCTACTTCCTCAGCATCATGATACCCTCAAAGCCAAGGGCAACCTACAAGCTGGACAGGATGGGACTGGGAGCTATACAAAGTAAGCAGCCAGGCAGGGTCCTGGTTCCCAGGAAGTGATTATCTAAGGTGGCTGACACAAAGAGGACACCCAGAAGTTGAAACCCAGGCAGACCCTTCATGGCTCCTTGGACGGAGTGGCTGACCTCAAGGATGCCTGGTACGTGGTGGGGTGGGGGGCGCTGTGGGGGGAGAGGAGGAGGTTTGCAAGGGAAGCCATGAGGGGTCTAAGGCCTGTGGAGGGCACTTGTGGGGAATGAGAGGACCCATGAAAGGGGAAACCAGGCAGCCAGGAGGAAAGCCGGTTGTGATGGGAGAGGAAAAAGCACACGTGTGGGTGGGGGTGGAGCAGGGGCTGGAGGCTGGAGATTCCAGAAATCAGTTTGCCTGGAGGAGCAGGGGTCTGGGGGCCTCTGACAGTCCAGTCCCAGTTGGAGGTTAATGCCTTTGGGTTTACCCACTCTCTCTGCAAAAACACGCCACCCTCCTGAGTGCAGCAGGTCAGTGGGGAAGGGTAGGAAGCCCCCGAAGACAGGGTAGACACAGGGCCGTACCTGGGTCCAGGGACCAGCAGGTGGCAGTCTTGTTGGGGAAGCAGACCTTGGCCGTGGAGTAAATCCTGGACATGTTGCTTAGCAGAGAGTTGTACTGGGGAGTTAGAGTTGAGAAAATGTTAGCGCTGAACAGCCCTTGGAGGGAATGTGGCCTCTCTCCTCTTTCCGCTGGGAGGAAAAGGGGAGATGCCTGGAGAGGGGGACGTGGCTAGGGCAAGGCCACGCTGGGGCACCCAGAGCACAGCTGAGCATGCATGCACGGATTCCCCTTCCAGTGGAGGCAGCCTGGGAAACTAGTGTCCTGAGAATTAGGGATCAGGGTTCAATTCTGAGCCCAGCCACCACCTTGAGCGAGGGCAAATCCCTCTCATTCTCTGACCTTGATGCCTTCTCAGCCCTTCCCAATCTTTCTGAGGAAGCCCATAAACCAAACCACCTATGGAGAAAGTCTGAAAACCCCTGTTTCATCCTTTACTCTTGACTTGAATTTTGCTTTCTGCTCCATAATACTTGCTTTGATAGATATGAACTTCTCTCACTCCAGGTCCAAGGAAAATCAGTACTTCAGGAATCCGTTCTGTGCTTGCGGGGCTTCCCCGACAGTCGGGGCCGGTAGAGATCCCAGGATCCCTCCCTGCCAGGCCCCACCCCCCCGGGCAATGGGGGCACCCGGGCCACTTCTGCCTCCACCCCTCCACCAGGCCCACCTGCTGCCGCTCCTTCAGGGGCAGGTTGGCAGGGCCCAGGGTGCGCACGGCACTGATGATGCGTCGCAGCTTGGGGTCGGTGAAGTTCTGCCAGATTGGGTCGAACAGAGCCTTGGCCTTCTGGCCCCAGACCTCTGAAAACTCCTGGCTGAGCAGGGCTGCCTCCTCCTGTGGGTACCAGGAGGGCACGAGAGGGTAAATAGGGGAAGCCGTGGCGCGGGGGAGGGGAGGAATGCCAGGGCTTCAGGAGGTTGGGGCTTGTGGGAGCACGGCTCCCTCCTCCTGGGCCCTCGGGGTGAAGAACTGGGGGAGCCTGCCTCAGGGAGGCTGTGGAGCAGAAACTGGGGCCAGAAGAGAGGCGGAGGAAGAGAGTGTGAACAGTGACGAGCGGTGACAGGCACAGTGAGAGAGGGGTAGGTTGCAGTCGGAGAGGATGAGAACCCAGAGCAGAGCGGGCACCCTCAGCGAAGACTGCCGCGGACCCAGCCCGTCGTCATCCCCAGGCGCTGCCACCTGGGAGGACTCGGGGTCAGAGGGGCCAGCCTCATCCATTCGGTCCCTTACTGGGCAGGAGCATGTGCCCAGCACCGTGCTAGGGAACCGACCGCCTGTCTGCTGGGACGGCGTTGGGGTGGGGGTTAGCGGGGAGGCCGGCTGGCCCAGCCCGGTCCCCACCGCTCAGGGGCCGGGGGCGCGCGCGGGGCGGTGACTCCCCGCCCCCCAGCGCCCGGCCGCCCGCCTGTGATTGGGTGCCCGGGCCCCGCCCCCGCCCCGGGCCCGCGCGCCCACCTGGCGCCGCGCGTTTTCCTCGTTGATGTTGGTGTCGTACGCCCAGCTGGCGGCCGTGCTGTGGAACAGCACCTGCTCGGCGCTCGAATTGAAGCGCTTTGCGAAGACCTGCGCCCCGGCCTCGTCGGCGGAAAAGTTCCCCGGCTGCAACGCGGGGTCGAGCGCCAGGACCACAGGCGGCGGTGGCGGCAGCAGCAGCAGCAGCAACGGCAGCAGCGGCGGCCGCGGCCACCGGCGGCCCGACGCGGCCCCCATGGCGCGGTGCGTGGTGCAGCCCCTTCTCCCGCGCCGCGCCCGCCCTGCGGGTTATAAAACCCGGCCGCCGCCGCCGCCGCCTTCCGACACACCCTCACCTCCCCGCCCCGCCGCGCTTCCTCCTCGGCTTCAAAGTCCCCCGGCCGTTGCGCGGGCCTAACGGAGCGGGGCGGGGACCGAGGCTTCCTGGCCCGCCCCAGGCAGGGGCGCCGGCCCGAGGAGGGGCCGAGGCGGCCCCCTGCGAGATGCAGCCCAGGGGTGGCGGATGGGCCTTAGGTCAGGTTCTCACAAGGGAGGCTAGAAAGAAGCCCCCCAACGCACGCACACACCTCTGAAGCTGAGGGACCCAGCAGTTTGCTGGAACACCCCAGCCTGCCAGCGTGCCCTCCCCTTCCATCCCACAGCCTCGGCGCAGGGACGCGGGGCCCAGCGGTCTCTGACGCTCAATCTCCCGGCCTCGCCGCCCCAGGGCTCTCTGGACTCGGGAGTGACAAGGTGGGGGAGCTGTCCGCAGTGCCGCTAGTGCTGCAGGATAGGGTTAAGGATGGTCGCCCGGTCTAGCTTCTTCACGAGGCCCTGGGGGGAGAGGGTGTGGCCTGCGCGGGTAGGGGAGAGTTTAGCTTCCGCAGGCGCCTGGGGCGGTGCTCAGAGCCCCCGGCTCACCTGCGGACTGGGGAAGGGGGGCTGTCAGAAGTGGGGGGAAAGAATGGAGGGGCTGTTCTGGGAGGAGGGGGCGGGTAATAGAGCCACAGGAGCACTGGCACACCTGCTTTCTTCACACGAGCTGTCATTCGCTCAGGCAGAAACAGTCGCAGACTTGCCGACTTTGAGAGCTAGCTACAAAGATGAGCGCAGAGATGACAGCAACCTCTCCTTCAACAGGGGAAGACATTAAGACTCAGGTTGAATGGCTTGCTCCAAGTCACTCCAGGTCTCCACACTCCCCATCAGTCTTTCCCTGTCTCACCACGCGTTCCTCCAAGTGACAAGCACGGGGGAGGAAGGAGAGTGGCATCCTCTTGGGGCGGCTGGGGAGGCTGAGGGCTCGCCCCTAACTCCTCAGCGTCATGGTGTCTGTCCCCAGAGGCGGGAGGACCTACCCTCAGCAGACGCCGACAGAGGTGTGGGCAGGGCGACGGAGGAAGCACAGGCAGGGCAGAGGGAGCAGGGAAGGAGTCAGTGACAGCTGCTCAGGAGACCCAACCCGTCCGCAGCTTGGGTCCCTTGGGAATCACCTGGGCTCCTGGGTATCTGCGTGCGGGATGGCGCCTGGGGCTCTGACGGACACGTGGGCTCGCTGTGCCCTCTGGAGTGTGTGCAGGAGGCTGTGTGGCCCGAGGCCGTGCTGAGTTGCCAGCTGACATGGTGCCAGGGCGGTGTGTGGAGGGGGGAGAGTGAGGGAGGAGGGGGAGGAGAGGAGGAGGGTGGCTGCCCCGGCCTAGGAGGGGGAGCAGGGCATCGTCAGCGCTGTTGTTCAACGGTGCGGGGGGGAAGGCGGGAGGGGGGGAAGAGGAGGCCTGGGCCCCCGGCTTTCCTTCACTCCAGCGGACACTTCAGGGCTGGCGAAGCGGACACCTGTGATCAGAGCAGCCCCATGGAGGGCAGCGGCCCGGCTGAGGGCGGCGCAGTGAGCCTGACCTCTCTTGCTCAGAGCTCGCCAGCTCTAGAGTGGCTCTAACAACTATGCTCTCTCCAGGCTTTGAGGGCAATGGGCCGTGTGTGCACAGTGAGCTGCTGTCTGCTGGGAGAGAGCAGTCTCTCCACCAGCTAAGGCATGGGTGGGGGGGATTTTGTGAGTGGCACCCCTTCAGGCCCCAAAGAAGGGGTCGGAGCAGAAGGATGGGCAGAGGGGGTAGAGAGCCTGGCACTTAGCGTGTGACCAGGGAGCCCTTCTCTTCTACCAGGAAAGAAACAGTGTGGAAAGCTGAAGGGTTTGAGCAGGTCTGAGCAGGGCCTTGTCTCTGAAGAGCTCTTGAGCACCGTGTCTGGGAGGCTGGTAGGGCAGGGGTTTGATTCCGTGGCCCATCCTCAGCTCTAACGTGGCCTCGTGACGATGTCTATAGAACATCTGGGTTCAGCATGGAACAGCTTCGGCCTCATTGAAAAACCATAAAAGCAAAGGCTAAATGGGGTTGGAAAATAATCTAAAAGTAAATACAACTTACATTTGGATAGTATTTTAGACCTTTCTAAATTCTTTTGAGTAAATGATCTTATTTGATATTTATAATAACCTTGAGAGGTAGTAAAGAGATAAGGTCCTTTGTTCAGTCAGCTACCTCCCAGCTGCCATCAAAACAATGGAGACAGCTCTGAAACCTGCAGGAGGATGTAATTATGACCCCCCGGAGGGCTCACCCACCAAGGAAATGCAGTCTGCTTGGGAGAGCTCCCATCTCTCCACTGCTCTTCCAGGGGAGGACAGGTCACACGTCACCACAGTTTGAGAAAAATATTCCTTAGAAAATATGCCCAACAATGGAATAAATTTGAGACCTGACCAATAAACACATGAAAAGATGCTCAACTCCATCAGTCATCGCGGAAATGCAAATCAAACCACAATGAGATACCACTTCATACCCACCAAGAGGCCTAAAATCAAAAAGATAGACGATAACAAATGTTGAGGATACGGAGAAATTGGAGACCTTATACGTTGCTGGTGGGATTGTAAAATGGTACAGCCACTTTGGAAAAAACATCGACAGTTCCTCAAAACTTTAAACAGAGATGCCATGTGACCCTGCAATTCCATTCCTAAGCATGATAGCCCAAAATGGGAAATAACCTAAATGTCCACCAACTGATGAATAGATAATCAAAATGTGGTATATTCATACCACAGAATATTATTCAGCCATAAAAGAAATGAAGAATTGATTACTTGCTACAGCATGGGTGAGACTTTAAAACATGATGCTAAGTGAAAGGCCACATGTTGTATAAATCCATTTACATGAACTGTCTGGAACAGGCAAATCCATAGAGACAGAAAGTAGATGAGTGATTGCCAGAGGCTTGGGGGAGAGGGAATGGGAGTGACTGCCAATGCTATGGAGTTTCTTTATGAGATGATGAAAATGTTTTGAAATTAGTAGTTGCACAACTCTGAATATACCAAATATACTAAAAACCACCAAATCATACAATTTAAAAGGGGGAATGTTATAGCACATGAATTATATCTCAATAAAGCTGTTATTAAAAAATACGCCCAGTGTTGACTTTTGTCATTCTATGTTCATCAGGAATCTCACGATTATTGATTGGTTTTCAGAGGAGCTGTGGTTCTCTCACTGGATACCCACCTGCTCTTCTTTGTTTAGCCAAAACCTACCCATTTCTCAAAGACCAGATCAAGTCCTGCCTCTAACATGAACAGCTCTAGCTCCTCAACCAATGATCATCTCGCCTTTCGATATTTATTCAGCATTAACTCACATGGACTCCAAAAGCCAGGTGTAGGGGAAATAGCACTGGATCAGGAGCCAGAAAAATCTGGGCCACACTTACAAGCCTTATGACCTGAGCAAAATAACCTCTTTGAGCCTCAGTTTCCTCATGTGTAAAACAGCTATAGACATTTTTACCCATTCTCCCTCTAAGGGTTGCTCCCTGAGTTGAGGAACAGCTAAGGGACCAGTGCGGCTGGGGCATGGAGAGACAAGAATAGGCTGAGTGTGGACAGGTGGCCAGAGCAGGAACCCGGTTATCTTGAGATGAGAACCCAGTGCACTTGTTGGGTATTGGTGACAGGCTTTCATTTCTTAAAGTGTCTTCTTATAATGTAATATATGTTACATAGAATATAAGTAGTATGTATATATGATATCTAATGTATATGTAAGTTATGAAGCATAATAAAGTGAGGACCCATAAATCCACTGCCCGACATTACTCTTGTCTAGCTGAGTCTGGTCCTTCCCTTTCCCCTCCCCCTCCCCCACACCCACATGCACCCACACCAGCTCCCCTGAGTGCTATCTTTACCACTGAAGAGTTTCAGTACTTCGTATGTATCTCTAAACATCACACTGTTTAGTTTTGCTTGTTTTAGAGATTTATAAAGACGGCGTCACCTAGGTATGTACCTAAGAGAAATGAAAACACATCTGTGCGAAGACCTGCGTGCAGAGCAGTGTTACTCAAAGGAGCTGAACAGTGGAAGCAACCCCGACGTCCATCACCTGGTGAATGGGTAGACAAAATGTGGTAGATCCACACAATAGAATATTAGTTGGCAATAAAAGGGAATGAAGTTCTGATACATTATGCTAAGTGAAAGAACCTAGACACAAGAGGCTACATATGGTATGATTCCATTTATATGTAATGTCCAGAAAAGTCAAATCTATAGACACAGAATATAGATCAGGGGTTGCCTGGGGCGGGGGGTGGGAATGAGGAGTGACTGAAAATTGAAAGGAGGGTTATTTTGAAGGCGATGGAAATGCACTGAAATTAGATAGTGTGATAGTTGCACAGTTCTCAAAATAATCTATTAACCATTGAATTGTACACTTAAAATGGGTGAATTATGCTAAAACGTGGAAATGTAAATTACACTTTGATAAAGTTTTTTTTTTTAAAGGCATCATATTAGAGTCTTCTAAGGTTTGTTTTTTCTCTTACAATTACATTTCTGAGACTTTGTCGTTGCTGTTGCATGTTTACAGTTCATTTATTTTTATAACTTTTTCATAGTCCATAGTAATCCATCATGTGATTATGCCACATTTTTTTCTTCCAACCTCTAATCCTGTCACTGGACATGTGAGTTACTTCTTGTTTTCAGTTACTACAAGACAATTTGCCAGTAACATTCTCGCACAGGTCTCCTTGGTATACATAAGTAACTTTATGTCTGTTGAATCTAATATCAGGCTTGTATACTGTGTGTCTAGTTTCACTTCATTTTTAGGAATTCATTTTTACTGTATTTTACGAAAGTATTATTCCCCCAACAAATTAAAAATCAAAACAAAACTGGTCCTCGTTGAGAAATATTGCTCTAGGGAGTAAAATTTCTGGGCCAAGGATATGCAGATGTTCAGAGATACGCAAAAGTTCAAGGGGGTCCCAATGTCAAACTGCTTTCTAAAATAGTTGTACTGATTTGCATTCCTGTCAGCAGTGGATGGGAGTTTGCACACTGCTCCACATCTTCATCAACACTTAGTGTTCTCCTATTTTTAAATTTGTGCCAATTTTGTGGGCATGACATATTTTCATTCCTTTGTTGATAATGAGGTTGAACATCTTTTCATGTTTATGGGGCAATTGTGCTTCCTCTTCTGTGCTATTCCTGTTTGTTTCCTTTGCCCTTTTTTTTTTTTCATTTTCTTATCAACTCATACAGTTCTTTATATATTCTGAATATTAGTCCTGTGTCATTTAAATGTGTTAAAGAAATCATTCCCAGTGTGTAACTCGTTTGAATTTCCTTGTGGTGTCTTTTAATAAGAGAAGGTCTTACTTTTTTTTCTCTATTTTTCCTTTTTTTGGCTAGCTCCTCTTCATTCCTTGCAGATCATGCCTATTTCCTGGTCAAAGCCTCTGCATGGTCCCTACTGAACTGATAAGCTCTGAGCAGAGCATGGACGGCCTCCTGCATCCAGCCTCATCTCAGTCCCACTTTACACTCAGTAGTTTGTTCTGGAGCTCATGTTTTCCCCCCTGAGTCTGTCCTGGCTGCAAAGACTTCCCTTCCTGTGCTCATAGAACCCCATCACTCCTCAAATCCCAGCTCTGGCACAACCTCCTCCCTTCCCCTCCCCTCCTCTTCCCTTTCCCCTCCCTCTCCCTCTTTTCTCCTTCTCTCTC
Organism: Hyperoodon ampullatus; assembly: GCF_949752795.1. NCBI lineage: Eukaryota > Metazoa > Chordata > Mammalia > Artiodactyla > Ziphiidae > Hyperoodon > Hyperoodon ampullatus. Next base: position 11,258,891 of record NC_136932.1, on the reverse strand, counting down.
TCTTTTTTTCCCCACAGTCCAGAGGTCTTTTACTTTTTTACAGCTATCAAGCCATGAATTCACGGGGAATGGGTTCCAGCAGTGCAGGCTCCTCTCACTGGTTCTCACAAAGCGGGACTCTCTGGGCGGAGCAGGCTGGCGCTTCAGTTGAACCCAAGTATATTTCTTCCTTCTTTTTCTGATCATTTTCTTTCACACGTTTCAGGAAGCTGTCTCGGCTGGTGGAGTAATTCCTATGCTCAGTTCTTAATTCTCTTGCCAAGAATCTTGCCCTTATCTTGTTTGTTTACAACAATGCCAGCCACATGCTGTGTGCACTGTAGACTCTTCCTGTTTTGCAGTGGGGAACCTGGTGGGGCGTTCCTTTTTTGTTTGTTTTGTTTTGTTTTGTTTTTTGTGGTACGCGGGCCTCTCACTGTTGTGGCCTCTCCCATTGCGGAGCACAGGCTCCAGAAGTGCAGGCTCAGCAGCCATGGCTCACGGGCCCAGCCGCTCCGCGGCATGTGGGATCTTCCTGGACCGGGGCATGAACCCGTGTCCCCTGCATCGGCAGGTGGACTCTCAACCACTGCGCCACCAGGGAAGCCCGGAGCGTTCCTTTTTAAACGGTGCCCCTTCCCTTCACGTCTACAACATCACCTTTCTTGTAGATTCACGTGTACGTGGCCAAAGGAACAGCTCCTTGTTTTCTGAAAGGCCTGGAGAATATACAGTAAGTGCCTCTCCTCCCCACTCTTGTGTTGGTCACTTTGGTGAGTTACTGGAAAATGGTGGCTCGGGAGGAAAGGCACAACCTCCTCTTCATAGAAGCATTTCTTCCTTCCTTGTTCAGTGGGCCCCAAGCCTGGCTAAGCATCAGATAACTAACAATACACAGCTTTTTGACTATTAAAATGGAATAAATTTTACTTTAAGTACAATTTATTAAATAGATACATTATTATAAAACATGGGATTCGTGAACAATGGGATGTTTGGAAGGGGAAGAAAGGTTTGGAAACGCTGGTCTCTTGCCAGTGATGGCCATGATATCCCTGACATCATCCTGCTTCCATGAGAACATTTCCAGCGACAGGAAGCTCACCACTTTGGTGGGCTGGATTGCTCTAGCTGTTAGGAACTGCTTTCTTCTGTTGTGTCTCCTGCCTCACCGTCTATACTTATTGTTCTTCACTCTGCTCTCTAGAGAAACACTTCATCTTTTCTCTCTTTGGCATGACCATCCTCCAACAGGAGAGGTCTCTCTATCCACGTCTCCTTTTCTCCAGGAGAAATCCATCACCTCCAGTGATTCCCGGGAAGAGATGGTTTCCAGATCCCTCCGTACCTGCTCATCCTCTTGTGAATGGATTGCAGAGCTTCCATATTCCTGGTAAACCGCACACCCATGTTTGAGGAAGACCCCAGGGCTGGTCTAACCTCAGGGCTGGTGCAGAGGGGTCCTGATCCAGTTAATGTGAGTCTATTGGTGCAGCCCGAGGGCCGTGGCTGTTCTGGCAGCCTCATCGGCCCTGTGGCTCGTACTGAACCTGGGATTTGATGAAAACCCTTAGATTTTTTTTCATGTGAAAAATTACCAGTTTGTTTATGTGCATCTGACTTCCCCCTTGTCTAAACGCAGAATATATGTAAAATTCAATCTTACTGCTTTTGACTCAGCAATCCTATCTTTTGAGAAATTTTTCTTCACTTTCATGTCTCATTTTGTTCTTCCCCTCAGCTCCATGTCAAGCACAGATTTAGTCAGCAAGATATTGTTTTTAATGTTGGCATCCCCAGGACAGTGCCCTATGGCAACTAAGCATCCGTGGACCCTGTAGGCGCTGTGCTCTGCCTTTGGGATGTCAGGCCCCTGACCCCAGGGAGCAGGGGAAGGGGAGGTGCACCGCATCCCTCCAGGCCCAGGCTGAGGCCCAGCTCTGCCACAGCTGTGGCGGTGACGGTCAGGTCTGTCTCCCATGCCGGGAACATCTGAGTAATCTTTGACTCACACCTGTCCTGTCTCTTCTTGCCTAATCTTGCCTGGTCTTCATTAAAAATGTCTCCCTCCTTTTCTTTCATTCACTGGTTCCTCTGCACATTTCTCCTGAGACCATGGGGTGCAGGCACTGTGCTTGTGCTGAAGATGGTCTCACCAATACAGAATCCCTGGATGTTTTCTTTAGGGACTCTGGCGCGGCATGTGGGATCTTAGTTCTCCAACCAGGGATGGAACCCACACCCCCTGTACTGGGAGTGCAGAGACTCCCTGGATTTTTTTTTTTTTAATAAATTTATTTTTTGGCTGCGTTGGGTCTTCGTTGCTGCGTGCGGGCTTTCTCTAGTTGTGGCGAGCGGGGGCTACTCTTCATTGCGGTGCGCGGGCTTCCATTGCGGTGGCTTCTCTTTGTTGCCAGCACGGGCTCTAGGCGTGCAGGCTTCAGTAGTTGTGGCACGTGGGCTCAGTAGTTGTGGGTCGTGGGCTCTAGAGAGCAGGCTCAATAGTTGTGGCACACGGGCTGGAACCCATGTCCCCTGCATTGGCAGGCGGATTCTTAACCACTGCGCCACCAGGGACGCCCTCCCTGGATGTTTAACAGCAATTCCCAAAGTGGTGACAGGCCCTGTGCCCCTCTGGGGGGTGTTGCTTGGGCTGAGCCATGAAAGCAGAGGTAGGACTTGATCGGGTCAGTCGTTGGAGGACTCACATTTGAAGCCGATGAAAGAGAAAGCAGTTTCCCCCCCCGGTCAGCACACGGATGTGAGGGGGCGCTGGAGAGTAGGCTGCGGCTGCCAAGTCAAGGTGGGTGGTCAGACTTCCTCCTAAGGAAGGGCTCGCAGAGGGCAGTGCCAACGCCACAACTGTATTTCAGGGTGTTCAGTGAAGATAAGTGATTAGCAAACTCTGGAGGCCCAGAGGTGGCAGCAGAAGATAGGGCTCAGGGTCCCCCGGAGACTGAGGGAGGTGGCAGATTCAGGGTCTGCTGAGGGAGACAGGGGCCGAATGGATGGGGGCAGGGCGGGGAGGAGCTGAGGGGTGATGGTGCCTTGAAAGGCACGATCCCAGGCAGCAAACAGCCTAGAAGCAGGCTTGGGGGGTGGGGGGCAAGGAGATGAGGACTTGGTTTTGGAGGGCACTGGTCTTTCGCTGGGAGGAGGTGGGTGACTGAGCAGCCAGCTCTTCTCAATGCTGCCACCACCGGGCATCCTCCAGTCTGCTCTCCCTCCTGCGGCTCCCAGACCCTCTGCCTGCCTCCTGCCACCACCGGGCATCCACCCCAGAGAACCTTCCAGGAGGTGTCGAGTCCCTTCCCACTCCTGGGCTCAGTCACAGGCTCACCAAGTTTCCATCTCAATCAGCGTTAGGTGTGTGGCAGGTAAGAGCTGCCCCAAGAGAGCCCAGGAGGGTTCAAAACCCTGCCCAGCACCCCGGAAGGCAGGCTCCGAGCCCAGGGCCTTCCACGAAGCCAGGCCTAGTATTTTCACCAACATTAACAATCCCCCCTATTCTCTGGGGCTGTGTGAGTGCTGGGGATGTGACAATGTATAATAATATCAGGCCATGTCTATGGAGCTGGGCATCTAAGCGCTTTACATATCTTAATTAATGTAAACCTCCCAGCAACCCTATGAGTTAGGTACTATTTGGTTCCCATTTTATGGATGAGGAAACTAAGGCACAGAGAGGTTAGTAAGTTGACTAAGGTGGCACAAGAGGTGGAGCCCAAGTGCAAAGTCAGACAAGGGCCCCCACTGTGAGCTGCCCCACTGCTCACTCCTCCCCTGCCTTCCAGAATGCTCACTGCCTTGGTCCCCTCTCACCGACGTGTCATGTTTCATATTCTTTACAGTCAGGATGTTCTTATCTTTAATCCCAAATCCTAAGCCCACTTCCTCTGGTTCTGCCCCTCGTGAGGTTATCTCTGTTCACGGTCCCTGTGAGAACGTGAATGTGAGCACGGGATCACACCTTCCTCTTCCTAGCTCCTCCCCCTTCTCCAGTCCCACCGCCACTGTCCCCACCTTGGGACAGACCCTCATCATTTCTGCCAGCTCCCTCCCCCGGGCTCCCCAGTCTCTCTCCCTCTGGTCCATCCTTACGGCTGTGAGAATGAATGCTTGTCCCAAAGCACGGATCTGACCACAGCACCTGTTCCCTGAGAGCCCCTCCTGGTTCCACATCAGCTGGGGGATAAAATCCAAACTCCCAAGTGCATAGTCCAAAGTCCTTCCTGGTGTGGTCCCTGCCTCCTCCAGGTCCCCAGCTCCTGCCCTGCCTCTACAGGCCCCTCTGTCAGCACTTCCCAGAGGCCAGTCCACTTTGATAAAGTGTTCGATAGTTAGCAATAAAGCAAGACAAACAAGAATAATGATATATAAAATCAGTCGGCATACATCAGCCAAGTTGCCAGCTGTCCTTTCTTGGTCACAATGTCTTTTATTCTAAGTATTCTATTTTTTTTATAGTGAAAATACTTCTTTCATAAAATGGTGCTGAGAGAAAAATGATGGATTTTTTTTTCTTTAATGTCCTTACTTGGCAAACTAAAAAATGTTTGCAACTCTAGTCAGATTCCTTTTTTATTCTGACAATTCAGGGGTGGATGGAAGCTTGCCCCACTGGCGTGCCAAGCAGACCCTGATCTCTTAGGTTCCTGAGTCTTTCCTGCCATTCATTCCTTCTGTCTGCAATGCTCACCCCCTGACCCAGTGTTGGTCATCACCCACCGTGCCTCAGGCCTGACCTTCCTTCTCAAAAAGCATGTCTGCAGCACCATCATATTCACATTTCCAGAGCCTGGTGCAGGCCCAGCCACCCATGTACTTGGAGGTTTGCTAAGAGCCTGACTAGAATGAATGAATCCCAGCCTTCTTTGCAGCAGGTTGAGTGTGTGGTGGTGAGGGGCAGTGGGTGGAGGTGTCCAGGCTTCCGCTGGCCTCAGCTGTCAGGCCGGGGCACGGCCAGCTCTCTCCTGCTCTGAAGGCCCAGTTGGGTGCCAGCGACTCTTCCCCAACCCCAGTGGGGCCCAGCTCAGAGCTCGGAATCTTAACAGGCCCTAAAGCGCTACCCGGCACCTATGTGTATCTCACTCATTGTTCCCAGGGGGGCCAGGAAACCAAGTGAAACCACCCTTGCCCTGAAATGCTGGAGATCATCATCTCCCTCCTGGAAGCCCAGGAGACGTCAGGTCAGACAGGAAAACAGAGGTGGGGGGAAGGGGGAGAGACCGAGAGAGAAACTGAGAAAGAGAGAGACAGTCAGGGGAAACAAAACAAGGCCTGTTGTGGCAGCAGAGAGGGCAACGTGGGGGACCCAGAGAGAAGGGGGTCAGGAAGCACAGCTGTCATTGGAACGGTGGGCAGTGGAAGCCTGGAGCCGGGGGTCTGGACAGCCTCCTGCTGGGCTGGGGAGAGGCACCCTCCTGCTGCCCTCTAATACGGTCTCCATCGTGGGACCCAGAATGCAGGAGGCAAATGCACCTTTGGCGTCTGCCCCCACCTCTACATGTCCAGGGCCCAGCAAGGCCCTCTGAATGCCCAGGGCTCCTGAGAGGCCTGCAGCCCCCCTGCCATGTCCAGCAGCATCCTGGTATCCACATCCCTTCCCTGGGACCCTTCAATAATCAAACTCCCTGGAAGGCATCAAGGATGGGTCAGAGGAGGGGCCCCTAAGGGAGAAAATGACATTTTGTCTTTTAGTTAACTTGGAGTAGTTTGCTTTGCTTTAGCAGGTACCACTTGAGAAGGTCTTTTATTTTTATTTTTTTGGCCGTGCTGCACGGCATGCAGGATCTTAGTTCCCCATCCAGGGATCGAAACTGCGCCCCCTGCAGTGGAAGCGTGGAGTCTTAACCACTGGGCCACCAGGGAAGTCCTGAGAGGGCCTTTCACGCAGACATCAAGAAGAAAGTCTGGGGACTTCCCTGGTGGCGCAGTGGTTAAGAATCCACCTGCCAATGCAGGGGACACAGGCTCAAGCCCTGGGCCGGGAAGATCCCACATGCCACAGAGCAACTAAGCCCGTGCGCCACAACTACTGAGCCCACATGCCACAACTACTGAAGCCCGCGTGCCTAGAGCCCGTGCTCCGCAACAAGAGAAGCCACTGCAATGAGAAGCCCGCACGCCGCAACGAAGAGGAGCCCCCGCTCGCTGCAACTAGAGAAAGCCCGCACGCAGCAACGAAGACCCAACGCAGCCATAAATAAATAAATAAAATAAAATAAATTTATTAAAAAAAAAAAAAAGAAGAAGAAAGTCTGTTGAGGAGACGGATGCAGTGGCCTTCTGTGGCTGGGCAGAGGCCACCTCAGGTCACGCCCTTTGAGAGGGGGGTGGATGGGTTGACCAATGTGCATAAGAGGAAGAAAGAACGTGAGCTGAGACCCTTTTGACTTAGCGGACCCGCTCTGACGGCCAGCTGGCCAGGCAGGCGCTGGGGCTGCTGGGGAGAAACCTCTCCGCGGAGGAACGTGGATGGGGCCGGGCTCCGCAGAGGGCCCAGTCGGACTCAGTCATCTTGTGGGGTAGCTGGTGCTGTTCACTGCACATGACGGCTGCTGACCTGGCCACCTGAGCGCTGCGGGGAGGCCATGGGGGGCGGGAAACAGAGCACGGGGTCTCTAAAGAGCTTAGAAGCTGGGCTCACTGGCCTGGCACCATTGGTCTTGACTCTGTGGCCAGCTGAAGCCAGGACTGAGCCCTGGGCCAAACTAAGCTCTTGGAGGTGCCTGGGTTTATGAGATGAAGAGAGGCCCGTGGAAGGGGAGAGAAACTCCTCAAGATGGATGACAGCACTCAAAGTTACACCCGTTTGGACCTGACACTGCCTTCCAAGCTGTGAAGGTAGCACAGACAATGGGAGGTCGGGATGGATAATGACTCCAAGCAGTATCCTTGCCTTCCAACAGCCTTAGTCCGTGGAACCTGAGAGATGGCACTTAGGGTCATCATTTACGGGCCCTGGAGCTTTGGGGTGAGCTACCCAGAAGCCTACCCAGAAGACCTGAGCTCTCCATTGCTGTAGGAGCAGAAGGGCCTAGCTCTGGCCCCTGGATCCCTTCAAGAGCAGGAGGCATGACTGCCCCACAGGAGGCCATGAGGCAAGAGACTAGGGGATCAGCTGAGGGGCGTGGTTCCCCCTGGCACCAGCCCACCTCGTAGGGTCTCCCACTGGCTGGGAGGGATCAGAGGAGTGTGGCTTCTTGCGTGAGGGAAGTTCTGAGCTAAGGTCAGGGTACCTTCTCATCTAATCTGCTCTCGAATCAAGGACCAGATGGCCTGATGGGAGCACTCAGGCAGGAGGTGATGGCCAAGGTCAAGAGAAGTAGAAAGCATGAGGCGGGGGGCAGAGCAGAGCAGGGCGACGTGAGGCCTCTGACTCAGGACCAGCAGGCTGCCGACTGGCTATGACCTCAGTGCACTCATCAGGGGCAGTGCCTGACCTGTCCTCCCCTTCGTTCTGCTCCTCTGACCTCAGCTGCATCCTGCTCTGGAAGAGGGTCATCACAAGGCTACAGCTGGAAAACACTGCCTGTGCCTTTGCCCATCTCCTGCTAGGGGCATCCTCGGGGCCGTGGCTTGGCCACCCCACACCTTCGGCTCAGAGTGGCCTCTGCAACCTCAGCACCCTCCTAGCATGTGGAGCGTGGCTGAGAAACAGGGGGTGTGGAGCCAGAACTGGAGCAGCCAAGATGAGCACTCAGCTGTCACAGGCTCTGAACAAAGTGCAGGAGTCCTGGCCCTGCACGGTTTATGGCTGGTTAGTGGAGGCGATTAGACGGCTGTCATCAGCAGCTCATGCCCTCCCCCTTCATGTCTCTGCTGACACCACCCGAGCTTTAGCCAGTCCTCACCCCCGGCCTCACACCCTTGCCCTCCTGGGTCCTTCTTGCTCTCCACAACGCGCCTAGCACTCATGTAGCAGGTCTTCAATGTTTGTTGACTGAGACTCAATGACTGATGGACTCGGAGAAGAGTGGGGAGGTGGGATTGAGGACACGACTGGGAAACGCACCTCCTCATGGTTTCTTGTCTGGAGGGGAGCGCTGGCCTGGGTGGACGTCATGCCGGGGCTGGGCTCCAATGCCTCCTTCTCGGGCCGTACCACCAGCCACAGGTAAACCTCGGCTGGACTAGGGGAGCTTGGTGGTGCCCTACTGACCGGGACTGATGTCTGGATTCTCCAGCACTGACATGGTCAGTGCTCAGACACAACCACAGCTATGTGCCTAGAGACACTTCTTAGACGCCCCAGGAGCCTCTGGTGGGGTCCCTGCTGCACACCTCACATCTTCAACCTCTGCCCTCCCTAATGACCTGTTTACATCCCTGCTTTCTTGTCTGCACACGTGGCTGATTTCTCCTGTGATGGGGGAAGAGGAGTGTTGGAGGGCAGGGTGGAACGGCCATGGCCATGCACGTTCCTGTCCTGGGACCTTTGTCCTTCTTCCGTCCTCTTTCCTCGGCTGGAATCACCTTCCCCTGGACCTTCACGTGGCTGCACCCTCACTTCTCTCTCCTCAGACAGCCTTTACTAGCACCCCTCAACAACAGCCCTCCCTCCCGGGACACTCCATCCCCTTCCCCTGCTTAATTTTCTTTGTATCATCTGTTACTACATGCAATTAGGTTTCTCTGTGTGTGTGTGTTGTTTGTTTACCTTTTAATTGTCTGTCTCCCCCACTTCATGTAAGTTACATGAAAGCGGGGACCTTGTCTGTCTTATGGATTACTGTCTCTCCAGGGCCTGGAACAATGTCTGGCATAGGTAGATGCCCAATAAACCTTTGTTGAAAGAAAGAAAGGAAGGAAGGGAGGGAGGGAGGGAGGAGGGAGGGGGACGGAGGGAGGGAGGGGGGAAGGGAGGGAGGGGGGAGGGAAGAAGGGAGGGAGGGAGGGGGAAGGGAGGGGGGAAGGGAGGGGGAAGGAGGGGAAGGGAGGGGGAAGGGAGGGAGGGAGGAGGGAGGGGGGAGGGGGAGGGAAGAAGGAGGGAGGAGGGAGGGAGGAGGGAGGGGGGAGGAGGGAGGGGGAGGAGGGAGGGAGGGGGGAAGGGAGGGAGGGGGGAGGGAGAGGGAGGGGGAGGGAGGGGGAGGGAGGGGGAGGGAGGGGGAAGGGAGGGAGGGGGGAGGGAAGAAGGAGGGAGGGAGGGAGGGGGAGGGAAGAAGGGAGGGAGGGAGGGAGGGGGAGGAGGGAGGGGGAGGGAGGGGGAGGGAGGGGGAGGGAGGGGAGGGAGGGGGAGGGAGGGGGAAGGGAGGGAGGGGGGAGGGAAGAAGGGAGGGAGGGAGGGAGGGGAGGGAAGAAGGGAGGGAGGGAGGGAGGAGGGAGGGGGAGGAGGGAGGGGGGAGGGGGAGGAGGGAGGGGGAGGAGGGAGGGAGGGGGGAAGGGAGGGAGGGGGGAGGGAAGAAGGGAGGGAGGGAGGGAGGGAGGAGGGAGGGGGAGGGGAGGGAGGGAGGGGGAGGGGGGAGGGGGAGGGAGGGGGAGGGAGGGGGAGGGAGGGGGAAGGGAGGGAGGGAGGAAAAGTGGACTTCCTCCTGATCCCTCCCTCCCCCAGGGGGCTGCACAGAGCTCACTGAGAGGCTGGGAAAGCCCACCCCTTCCACTGCCACCCACTTCAGGTGCCCAGTGCTGTTTTGCCACCTCCTGCACTGGGCCAGTCCCCTGCACCACGCCGGCCGCTTATGCCTCCCACGTCTGTTTGCTCAGGGCCAACAGAAGTGAAAGCTGGCCTGTTTTGTTCTCACCGCTTCTCCATCCAACCTGCAGTGTTCTCTTGGCCCGTGGACTCTTGTTTATCTAAGTCTTGTTTTCCCAGACTTGGACCAACTTTGTGGGTCAGCCGGGGAACCACAGCCTGGAACACTGCTCAGCCCCATCCCCTCGCATTCTGGAGGTCCCAGGTGACTCACTGTCTTCACCGGAAGCTTTGTGGTCAGTCCCCTGCGTGCCGCCGCTCCCGCCACCATCGCTGCTGCTCTGCTGGACGCGCTGGCTGCTTCTGCTCAGGCTGCTGATTTTCTGGCCTCCTTTGCTGCCCCTGAGGCTGGAAGATAGGATTTTCCCCTGAGTGATTATTGTTCCATTTTAAACTCATCAAAGTAGCCATGTAGTTTGAGATTCAAACCAGTTTTCTTTTCCAGCAAGTTGGGGCAAGTCCCCCAGGAAGCGGACCTGACGATGCCGCCCCCCCCGCTGAAGGATGCTCTCACCCTCAGAGTACAGGTCAGCGGGTGTGTCCTTCGACTATTTGCCACCCGAGTGCCGCGCCCACCTCCCAGAGCTGGCATAGGGTTTGGTTCAGGCATATGGATTCCTGATTCCTATCCCCGCAGTACTGGTTGGGCCTCCTCGCCTGCCTTCCAGCCAGCACTCCTGCTCTCTCCCTGCTGTCGCTTCGCCAGGTTACCCCTGCTCGCCCTGCAGCTCTACGGTTCTATGCCATGCCCCAGAAGCCTTCCCTGACCCTCACATCTGGGTTAAGCGCCCTTTCTATGCACTGTTAGGGCCTGAAGAGAACAGGGCTGTGCCTGTCCTGTTCACTGTTATACCCAGTGTCGCCCAGCGCCTGGCACACTGAAGGGACTAGATAAAAACTGTTGTGAAGAGTGAATGAATTGTGTGTGTTTGCATCTTACAGTGCGTTAGGACTGGGGAACCCCATCTCCAATGCCTTTGGTATTCACTGCAGCCCAAGGTTAAAGCCTCTGGCTAAAGTGTGTGCTGAACAGGAGTTAACTGGGTGTTTCCGCCTGCTGTAGGGATGCTTTGCTGGGAGGGGCCCGAACTGCTGGGAGGCCCTCTGTCCTTCCCACACAGGAGCAAGGGTAGGACTGCCAGATAAAATACAGGGCGCCCAGTTAGATCTGAATTTTGGATAAACAGCAAAGACATTTTTAGTATATTGCATGTCATACGTGGGACATACTTACGCCAAAAAAATATTAAATTCAAATTTAATGGGGCATCCTGGGGTATTTTCCTTCTTTTTAAGTCTGGGAACCCTAGCAAGGCAGACATGATCCGCCAGGTGCTAGGGATCTGAGGTCCTTCTACAAGGTACATTCTGTTTGCTGTCTGGGTTCTTCCTGCTCTTTAAATGCTTTTGGGCAAAGAACAGGGTGAGCTCAAGGCGTGGTTTCCCAGGGCTGTCACTAGCACACTTAATCCACTGTATCTCCCTACATCTCAACCCCTGACCCGGGCTACTGGACTGGATGGTTAGGGAAGGCCTCTCTGAGGAGGGGATATTTGAGCTGAGATTTGAAGGAATGAGCCAAGTGATGATCGGTGAAGAACGTTCCAAAGGAGAGTGGGTGTGAACTTGGTAAGTCTGAGGAACTTAAAGGCTAGTGTAGTGAGTGCAGGAAGGGAGGGGTTTACATGGAAGACCTTGGGCCACATCCTTGGTCCCCAAGAAGGGGACTTAAGGCTGCACTCCTTGCTGGTCACCGCCCCCAGCTGCAGGGTGGATGCTTCTCTGGCCTCCAAGGCTGAGTCTCAGCGGCAAAGATGGGGGAGGAAGGGAATGAGTGTCTGCCATCTGGGGTTAGGGATTCTGGCAGCAGCGGCAAAGCCACGGGGCCTGGTGCTTGACTGCAGTTTGCAGCTCTTAAAAATGGCGTGGAGCCATGAGTGCTTAGAGCTAAGACCCCATGTGACTGGTCCCTGTGGAGAGCCACCTCCATGCCCTCCTGAGAGCACTGCTGGGACCCAGGTGTGCTCTCCTTTCTAGGGGAAAATGCTGCAGCCCAGGGCCACAGGGCCACGGGGTGGGGAGGACCCAAAGGGCTCCATCCCACCTCAGCAGGAGTGCCTCTCCTGGCTTTGGAAGGGGTTGAAAGCCCTACACCAGGAAACTCAAATCAGGTCCCCAGTGAGGTTCGGCTCCTTTGTGCAGCCCTGCCCACCCCAATCCTCCTCCTCCAAACCCAAATACGCAGGCTAAAGAGTGGGAAATGGCTCGTTTCCAAGGTCTCAACTCACAAGATACTTGTTGCCTGCTGTTTGCCTGCCAGCATGTGAAGGAAGCTGTTTCTTAATTTAAAATATCCATGAACTCCCTCCAGCTGGAAAGCTACCCCAAGAAAACTTCTGTTTGTGGCAGGTTTAAGCTTGGTCACTCTGAGGGCGGGGGCCCAGCTGGGTTTGCCCCATTGGAAGGTGTGCCCAGGGCAGTGGGCACCCTTAGGTGTCTTGCCATGGCTTGAGAGTATGTTCTCTCTGTCAGGAGGTATTGGATCCCCAAGGCCCACCTTCGCCAGGGCCCTTGGGAAGCCCACAGTGCTGGGGCAGGGGGTGGGGGTGATGTCCCTTTGCGGAGGCTCTTTTATGTCTCCAGGGGAGGAAACCCCATTTCCCTACTACCCCCAGGCCCTCGGTGAGTCTTGCCAGGCATCCGACAGGAAGGAACCTTTTGTTCTGAGCTTGTAGGAAGTCTGAGCTGGACTTGTTATCTACCCACAGCATTTCCTGGATAGGGGGCCTGGACGGGACTGCACTAGCGGCTGGCTCCCAGCCTTGGCCTTGGTTCCTTCCTCTCTTAGCGTCTGGGGCCGGGGAGGCTGCCCATGGCAAGGTCTAGGCCTTCACGAAAGGCTGGTGAGAACTGGTATTTATCTTTAGGGTGTTGGAGGGGGTGTGTGTGGGGTGGGCGCTATAGCCTGGCAAAGGTCCCTGGCTTGGGGAAAGGGGGCAAGAAACGTCACCTAGTGCGCGCGCGCCGTGTGTGTGTGTGTGTGTGTGTGTGTGTGTGTGTGTGTGTGTGTGTGTGTGTGTGTGTGTGTGTGTGTGTGTGTGTGTGTGTGTGTGTGTGTGTGTGTCGGGGGGTGCTGCGGACCTGGAGAAGGGGTGAGCCCAGCCTCCCTGCAGAGTGACACCTCCACCATCCGGCTGCAAGGAAGGGGCGAGTCCCTCAGGGCTGCAGGAGCGGCAAGGTAGGCCAAGGTCCGGGCCACGCCTGACACCTCGTGGCCACCTGAGCCCGGGGCAGGGCGCGGGAAGAAAGGGGGAGCGCAAGGGAGGGCGTGGAGGGCGGGAACCTGGAAGCGCGGAGACCAGGCCCGAGCAGGGCGGTCGTTCTCCCGTTCTCCCGGCCGGCATCCCCCTTCCCTCTGCCCGGGGCCCCGCCCCGGCAGCCCCGGTAGCCCATCCCCCTCAGCCTCGCCCTCGGCCTCCGAGTCAGGCCTGGACTTGGAGGCTTCCCACACCCACGGGTGGGTCGCAGAACCCCATACGCCCCCGAACGTGGCGGACCCGGGAAGCCAGGTCGTGAGGCCCGGATTCGAAGGTTACCCGAGCGCGGGTCCGGAGGCCGGGTCACGGTGGCCGCCGTTCTCGCGCCGCAGGCCTTAGCACGCGGGCGTCAAGGCTCGGGCCCGGAGTCTGGCGGGACCCTGTCCCTAGACCCGGGACCTTGGGGGGCCGGGCCCGGTCTCAGGTGCGCGGACCCGCCGGGGGCACTTCCGGTCCCCGCGACCCCCCCGCCCGCCGGGTTGCCAACCAGATGCAGCCGCCCGGTCGCCATGGAGACGCAGTAGCGCCGAAGTCCGCGCGGCTGGCCGAACCGGCAGAACAGCCCGGGCGTGGCGCGGGCAGATCGCGGGCCAGTGGGCAGCGCGACGCTGCTTAGCGAGGACAAGGTCCGGGCTCGACGTCCGGCCAGGTAGGTGGCCGGGGCGGGTGGGGGAGAGCCGAGCCCCGGCGCGGAGTCCAGAGGGGCCCCGGGTGTGTGCGGAGGTCGGCGAGCTCAGGTGTGCCCGGCCTGGGGCGGGACCGCGCCCGCGCCCGCGCCGGGACAGGCCGGGATCCCGGCGCCGCAGCCAGTCTTTCTCTTTCCCCCTCCTGCCACCACACCTGACTCACCTCACCTGCCTCCCCCGCCTCGGGGCCACCGAGCAAGGCCCGAGGTTAGGAGCTCATCCCACTCCTGCCTGGAGCTGTCAGCCGTCGGCCCCGGGTCTGCCTCTGTGCCCAGTCTCTGCGGGAGTTAGCACGGAGCGGCAGGTGATCCCAAGTTTATGTACAGCGTAATGTTTTGCCCTACTCTAGAAACTAGGTGGCATAGAAGTGGATCAACCAACATTTGCCACGACTGTTCTTTTGAAACCTGAGACCGAGCTGCCAAACTGCTTCACTAGTGGCAGCGCCTCCCGCCCTCTGCCTCTTTCCTCTTGGGGTGAGATGTCTAGCTAGTAGAGCCCTTCCTTGTTCTTCTCCAACATCTCCAGCCTCTTGGTGTGCAAGGAGTTTCCCGTTTGGGAAATCCTTACTCCCTGGGTTGGCCTTGGTAGGCCCTGAACTGTGGTTACAGGGGATGCAGAACAGCTGAGGTAGGGATCTGCTGCTGCCTTTGACACCTGGGAATGGTGGGGGGTACCTCCCCTCTCTGTCTGCCCTTCCCCCCAGGGCACCACAGAGAGGAGGATCCAGGTGGACCCTGGAGTCCCAGACATGTCTTTAGAAGGTGGCACCCCTCCCAAGTCTTTCTCCCTTCTGGTTGCCCCTCTCCACTCTCACTCTACCTTGGCTTTGAGGATTTTCTAAGACTCATTAAATGAAGCTCTGTCTTATCTGGATTCTGTTCCTTCGTTTTCTTTCTTTTTTTTTAATATAAATTCATTTATTTTATTTTATTTTTGGCTGCGTTGGGTCTTCGTTGCTGCGCGCAGTCTTTCTCTAGTTGCAGAGAGCGGGGACTACTCTTTATGGCGGTGCGCAGGCTTCTCATCGCAGTGGCTTCTTTTGTGGTGGAGCACGGGCTCTAGGCACGTGGGCTAAGTAGCTGTGGCTCACGGGCTTAGTTGCTCCACAGCATGTGGGATCTTCCAGGACCAGGGCTCGAACCTGTGTGCCCTGCATTGGCAGGCGGATTCTTAACCACTGCTCCACCAGGGAAGCCCAGTTCCTTTGTTTTCATAGCAAATGGAAAACAAAACAAACAACAACAACACCACCCCACAGAGCTGTGCTACCTTCTCATACATATCTTGATTTCTCCTGTGAAACTGGATTGAGGCAGAAAATATAGGCAACTTGTAAATGCCAAGGGGAGCCCCATACAAAGAAGGGCTGCTACAACCCCGCCCCCGGGGCAGGAGGAGCCTCCTGGACCTGAATGGATGCCCTGCTTGTCCCACTTCTTCCCTGCCTGCGCCACCTTCCCTTGGCAGGCAGAGCTTGGGTGGCTTCTAATACAAAGTGGTTCAGCAGCACTGGAAGAATTTGGTGGAGGAATTCACCCCAGATCCAGGGGTTTCTGCCCAGTGGGGGGATTCATGGTAGACAGAAGGCGGGGTATGGATTTATTAGAGGGGGTCGTGCTGTCTGCTGCCATCTGGCTCTCTGTGGCCCCAAACCTCATGTGTCAGCAGCTTTGGATGCATGACTCTTCCTAAGGTGCTATTAGGAACAGGTTTAGTTTTTGTTAGATTGCTATTTAACTGAATACCTACTACGTGGCAGGCAGTGTGGTAGGCACTGGTACGTATTATCCTGTTTAATCTTTGCTACAGGCCAGTAAGGTAGATCTCAACATCCCCCTACCTTATGGAAGAGGAAGCAGGCTCAGAGAGGGTGCTTGGCCCCCCACCCACCCCCACCCCGGGCGCACACAGTCATGAATAGTGGGGCTGGCTTTGAAATCATATCCGTCTGACCAGGGCTGCATTGTGACTTTCCCCTTCCTCCATAAAAAAATAAAGAGTGGGCTTCCCTGGTGGCGCAGTGGTTCAGAGTCCGCCTGCTGATGCAGGGGATGCGGGTTTGTGCCCCGGTCCGGGAAGATCCCACATGCCGCGGAGCGGCTGGGCCCGTGAACCATGGCCACTGAGCCTGCGCGTCCGGAGCCTGTGCTCCGCAACGGGAGAGGCCACAACAGTGAGGGGCCCGCGTACCGCAAAATATAAAAAATTTTTTAAAAAATAAAGAGAATTATATTTTACAACCACATTGGTATAAAGATGAATATAATCCAGGCTGGATTAAAAATTAAAATATTTTCTTCAACCCTAGAAGGTTTTCTTATGATTTTAACAGAAAGCAGAACATTTTTTGTGAGCCCCGACACTGAGCCCCTGGGCCCAGTGGAGAACTGGGCTCAGTGTCTGACTTCAAGCTTTCCACCCAGGGGTTACTTGGGTGTGGGTAGTAAGAAAGTGCTCCACCTAACAGCTCAGCCCTCATTTTGCCTTTTCTTTGATCACATTCGAGGACATTCTAGGACAATTGAGTCGTTTCTCCCCTTCATCCATCAAGAAAAGATCTAGCCCCCAACGCAATCTTTTCTAACCCAATTAAAACCCTGCTTCAGATAAGGAGGCTGTGGTCAGGCCAGGCTCCCTGCTTCCAGGCTGTGGGACTTGGGCGGTGTCTGGTCCCCATAATGAGATTAGGCCTGGTGGCCTTTCAATGAAACCCCCTGGGCTCAGGAAGGGAGATGGATGCTCGTTAGCACGTTCAAGCCCTGCGGCAGCTCCTGGCCCTGGTTGATCACATTAAGTGGAGTCTGGCTGCAGGTGTGTGTGTGGGGGGAGGGGTGACTGTCACAGCCCAAGGTTCCAAAAGCTGCCAGAGGTCTGACATCCCCATCCTGTGCTCTGACAGGAGGGAGGGTGGCCGGGCAGGGATCCACAAGAGCTCGCCCTGGTTCTGAGACTCTGGTCTACTGGGCTGAGGAAGCCTTTGGGGGTGTAGATGGGCTGCTTCCAGACTGTTGACATTGCTGCCTGTACTGCTGCACTGGGAACACAGGAGATCCCAAAGCAGCCAGTGTTCTGGGGTTCCACAGGAAGGAAGGAAGGAAGGAAGGAAGGAAGGAAAGGTGAGAAAACGTTCCCACCGTCTCGACTGGGAAATGAGGGAGCAGAGTGAAAGGTACTTGCTTACTAGGGAGTGAATCTCGACGGATTTCAAGGCTTGCAGATGTGTTTGTGGGTTACTCAGATCCCAGCCAGAGTCCTTGAAATGTCTTCTTTGTATCCCCCATCATCGGAAGCAGCCCCTGTGTGTACAAAGATACGTTGTCACTTATGTTGAACCGAATAAGCAATAGGGCAGCGGCATTGCTGAAGGGGTCTTTCATCTTCTGTGAAGCACAGAACCACTTGATGCTTTGTCTTTTCTGTAAATCTGGATTTTTCACTTAGATCTTATTGGCTGTGAGGTCACCTATGGGGAAGCTACAGGCCTGCCCGAGGAGGACTGGTCTTTCTGTGTGCGTTTTCCTGTCACCCCTCATACCTGGATTTAGAATCACCTTCAAATTGGAAGGGGCCACAGGGGAGACTGCTTAGGCCTCCATGAGTCCAAAGGTCATTATCTCTGGCTTCCTCTGGGATGCCTAGTTACCAGGGCACAGGGACCAGGAGAGATGCCTTTGGAGCAGTTGGCATGAAGATCTTGCAGCTAGTTTGTCCCCATCACCTCTTCTCTCTAACCCACCTGTTTCCATCCTGCAGCCTTTTCTCCCAGGAGAGCCCACGGCGGACACCAATGCTTGATGCTATGGTGGGTGTAAACTGCCTTAGAAGCATGGTTCCCCAAGGGGTGGGGAGGGCCCAGGAGGACTGGCATGTGAGGGGAGAGGCCTTCCTGGAGCCCAGCCTCCAAGCAGATTCACATCCTCTGAATACTGGCTTCAGTGTTCAGGAAGTTTTCCTTTCTTCCCTAGTTACTGGCCTGAGAAAGGGCAGAGCCACACCCCGAGCAGGCAACCCCTGTGGGAAATTCACAGGAGTGGCCACCCCAGGGTGGTGCAGCGTGGACTGTGGAAAGTGCTCTGGGAGTTCAACTCATAGCCCGAGTTGTTACGGCCTTTTACTCTAGAATCTGCATCTGCTCTGTACCTCGTCTGCAAGGCCCTGGAAGGCGGGGGCCACGGCTCATCTGTATCCAGCAGTGTGACCCCCATATCGCAGGCGCCTGATAAACAACTGAGTTGAGCCCTTCTTTGCTGCGGCTGATTTGGGGCAAGTCATTTACCCTCTTTGAGTCCCAGTTTCCTCATCTGTCAAATTGGGGCAATACTCCTGTTATCACCATAGGTTATTGCGAAGATTGAACTGAGTACAGAGCGGAGCTCCCTAGCCCTGAGGCTCGCAACTCCAGTCCACCATCCTGGGGTGCAAACAGCACTAGGCTTTGGACTCTGAAGGGAATTCAGGTTGTGAGTTTTCAGTGAGGACATTAAAGCCACGTATTTAGTCATTGTGCTGTTCCCACACGTTTTCTTTTCAACACCACCAAGCGAGTCTCCATTTCTCAGCAGATGCTCCTGGGTGTCCTACAATTTAACTCAACATCGACACTACCTACCCGGAGACGGCGTCAGATCCCGAAGGGCTCAGTCCCATGACACTGCCCCCCCCACTTCAGATGCTAACTGCAAGTCCAGGTTGTCACCTGTGCTGCTGAACAACAGGCTATAGATCAGAGCTTCCCACGACCTTTTCGTCAGGTTCAATTAATTTGCTAGAGCAGCTCACAGAACCCAGAGAAACTTGCTAGATTGCTGGTTTGTTATAAAAGGATATCACTCAGGGACAGCCAGATGAAGAGGTATGTAGGGCAAGGTCTGGAAGGGTCCGGAGCACAGGAGCTTCTGTCCCCGGGGAACTGGGGTGCACCACCTTCCCGGCATGTGGATGTGTTCGCCAACCTGGGGGCTCTCCAAACCCCATCCTTTAGGGGGTTGGTTTATGGAGGCTTCATTACACAGGCCCGATTGATTAAATCATTGGCCACTGGTGGCTGCACTTAGTCTCCAGCCCCTCTCCCTCCCTGGAGGTCAAGGGTGGGACCGAACGTTCCAACCCTCCAGTCACGTGGTTGGTTCCCTTGGTAACCAGCCCCACCCTCAGGTTTCCGAGGGGCTTCAGTAACACGATGTAATATTAACATAACAAAAGAAACGACTGCTTTGTCACCTGGAAAATTCCTAGGGTTTTACAGGCTCGGTCCCATATATTTCTTATTATAAATCACACTATCACTGTGAAGATAAGTCTGATTTCTGCCTGACTCACGAGGAGGTTGGCTGGGGAGGGGGGGGGAATCTGGCTCTGGCTTGCGTCACCACAGAGCAGCTCGG
Source organism: Hyperoodon ampullatus (assembly GCF_949752795.1). Classification (NCBI taxonomy): domain Eukaryota; kingdom Metazoa; phylum Chordata; class Mammalia; order Artiodactyla; family Ziphiidae; genus Hyperoodon; species Hyperoodon ampullatus. The sequence continues at coordinate 11,239,828 of NC_136932.1, read as the reverse complement.
GACCCAGGAGTGGCAGTCTTTGCAGCCCTGAGCTCCCCCTTTGTGCTCAGTGGCTACCCGGTGGGGACGCTGTGGCAGGCCTGCTGGGGCAGAGCACGTTCCTTCCAGTCTTCCTAATTCAGAGCTAATCAGATTCTGACTGCGCCCCAGGCTCTCGGGGAGGAATCTAATAAAGCAGGGGAGGACAGCATTTCTCAGTTCAGTACATTTTTCCTGTCAGAGTCGGCCAAGAGATGAGATCCCCGAGGGAGAGGTAGATGCATTCCCTGCCTTCTGGGAGCTCACAGGGCTTAACGCGAGGCAGGACACCGAGGGTAAGTGAGCGCCAGGCCAGCCTTGGGGACACAGAGGAGGAGAACAGAGTGGTGAACAAAATGCCCATTTCAGGTCTTGGAGCAAATCGACAGAGGCGGAAGAGGAGGAGCGGGGAGTGTGAGGTGGAGGGGATAACAGCAGGTTGTGTGGCTAGAGCTGGGGAACTGGGAGCATCTCTTCCGAGTGGACTTGGTAGGAAAAGAGTGGGGGCTGCCGGTGGGCTCTGGGTTAGGGTCAGTTGTGGAGTTGGCATTTGACCACCATATGCTCGTGGGTCTTCTGTACCTGGTGGGGCAGCATGCCTGGGATCTGGCTTTGTCCCTGTCCCTGTCCCTGTCGGTCAGGCAGATTGACGAGGGGAGGGAGACGGGGGCAGACGCTCCAGGCCCTGCTGGGTGGTGGAAATGAAGATGGCCAAGAGGGAAGTGATGGCGAGACGTGGGGGAGAAGCAGGAGGACTCGGCACTGGGACTCGAAGGGCGACCTGGGAGGTCAGGAGAGGAGTGTAACTTTGGATGTGCTGAGTTTGAAGTGTTTGAGGGATGTCCAGGTAGAGATGTTAGTGGACAGTTAGAAATGGGGTTTAAACGTGGGGGAGAGGACAGACGGGCACTAGATGTAGGAGTCATCAGTGTAGAGGTGACAGATGAGCACGAGGGCAAGGGTTCCAGAAATACGGCTTCACTGCTGCCCAGGGCTTCTGGAAACAGGTGTTCCCACCTGCCTTGGGAGTGTTTTCTGGAAGATGATTTGACAGAATGTATCCAAAACCTAAAAAAGAACCTAGCCCCTGCTCAGGATTCCATTTCTTCATTTAGGAATTGGACGAGTGTAGAAAGATGATCACAGTGTTGCTTATTTAGTGAAAAGCCGAAAGCTGGCTAAATATTTAACAACAGGAGATTAGGGGATTGGTTAAAATATGAAATAGCCTGTCGTGTACTGACATGAAAAGATGTGCATGATCTATAATGAAGTGAAAAAAGCAGGTTAGAAATTGGTATGGTCATGTTTCTATGAAAGAAGGTACATATATTTCCAGAAGAAAAGGATATAAATCAAAATGTTGATTACTTTTAATTTTTCTCTTTTTTTGCTTATCTGTATTTTAATGCAGGGAGGTGTGTTACACTGCCTGCCCCCCTTTTTAAAAAATGATGGAGTTGCCAACAGTTGTCAAAGGTGGCAGAGAGAACTGGGGGTAAAGACAGCCTGGTCCCCAGGAGGACAAGGCCAGGCCAACTGGAAACTAGTTCTTTTTTTTTTTTTGCGGTACGCGGGCCTCTCACTGCTGCAGCCTCTCCCGCTGCGGAGCACAGGCTCCGGACGCGTAGGCCCAGCGGCCACGGCCCATGGACCCAGCCGCTCCACGGCATGTGGGATCCCCCCGGACCGGGGCACGAACCCGCGTCCCCCACATCGGCAGGCGGACTCTCAACCACTGCGCCACCAGGGAAGCCCTGGAAACTAGTTCTTGAGCAGCACAGGGTACAGGGTGTGTGCTCGGTATTAGGGGGACCCCAAAATGTGTTAGTCAAACATCTCTGCTCAGCTGCTGTTCTCTGCTGGTAATGAAGGAGAAGGAGGGTGTCTCCAGAGCTGCTGCGAGAGGCTGGGGCAGTGGGAGAGGCAAGATGGGATGGAGTGCTCGGCCCTCTGGGAGCTGCAGCAGCGCCTTTCTGTGGCCCCAGGCCGCCAGCACCGAGGCCCAGCAAACGGAGCCCGTACTTGTTCATCAACCGCCTCCTCTCCTCCCATCCTCCAGTGCCTCTCCCACCTGGGTGTGGGGAGAACCAGCAGGTTCAGGGGGAAGAGCTGGCACACAGGCCACCCTGAGCCCGGGCGAGGCTGGGGAGACACTGGGGACTGGGCAGAGGAGCCAGGAAATGCCTCCCACTGGCCCCTGAGCGTCGCTTCCCCAAACCCCGTTGAGCCCCCGGTTCCCTGTCTGCACGACGGGAGCAGCGACACACCTGCTCTCACAGGATCCTTGTGCGCTAAGTGACCCCAGGAGTTCTCACCTTGTAGGTCTCAGTTCGGGAAGCCTGGCCTGAGGGAGGGGCGCAGGCCCACGCCCCGGGTGTGGAGGGGAAGACGAGGCAGGAAGGGAAACGGGCAGCTCGGAGGCTCCTGTCACCTGGTCCTTTCTACTGAAGCGGCTCAGAGAACATTCCTTCTGCCGTGCAGCTCTCTGTGGGCAGGACTTCCTTCATCTCCAGCTGGAAGCTGAAAAAGCAGGCACGGGGGAGTCAGGTTCCTCATTTCTCACCCTAGATGTCCTTTATGATTCATCTGGAGGAAAAATTCCGGCACAGTCAAGGAATTTGCTCACTTCTCTGTTTCACCTGTGAACCCCACCGGAGAAAACCCAGGGCCTCCTGCAACAGAAAGTAAAGCACTGGCACTGGGCCCTGCTGCTCCAGCCAGAACTTGGAGGACTTTGACTTGCTCCCTCATTGCAGGTGGAAGTGCAGCCAGGTGTGGGTCTGTCTCTGCAGGAAGGTGGGCCCCCCGCCCTCCCCACCGGGTGTTCCGGAGCCTTCAGAGGTGGGAGCAGTCTCACAGAGGCCTGGGGTTGTGGGCCGAGGGAGGAGGCAGAGGTGGGCAAGGGAGGCCTGGGATGTCTTTTTGGAGGCTGTGGGCCGCTCCTCTAAGCTCCACCATCTTTCCTGCAGCAGTCGCCTTGGCATAGAGCCGCCTTGGCATAGAGCCGCCTCGGCATGGACAGCCCTGCCCGCCCAGCACCCGCCCCTGCGGCGCTGCTTTACTATGTGGCCTTCTCCCAGCTGCTGGGCCTGACCGTGGTGGCCACAACTGGCACCTGGCTCGGTGTGTACCGAGGAGGCATCGCCTGGGAGAGCGCCCTGCAGTTCAACGTGCACCCTCTCTGCATGATCATAGGCCTGGTCTTCTTGCAGGGAGATGGTGAGTCCCTGGGCGATGCCACCTGAGAGAGGAGATTTGCAGGGACCCTTTCACACCTGAACCTGCCCAGTAAGAGAAGGAAGCTGGCTTGGACCTTGGGGACACTGGGAATCCAAATCAAGGGCCCCAAGGCTGGTGGGTGGCAACTCCTTTCTGACTTATCCCAGATCTTTCACCTCGTGCTTCAACAAGGAGCATCTGAAGGTGTGTGTGCTTCACACAGCGGAGGCCCAGGGGCTGGGCTGTGAGCAAGACCATCTGCAGAGGCGGTTTGAAATTGAGGGAGAGAAAGTGAGTGTGAGCGTGAGTGTACGTGTGTGTGTGTGTGTGTGTGTGTGTGTGTGTGTGTGTGTAGATGCTGGACTTGGCGGAGCTAGAGCTCCTCTCTCTGGGGTAGGATCCAGGCCGTGGCTGGCCCCCACCCTGCCTCAAGGCCAGGGGGCCTTGGCCTTCTCCTTCTGGTAACAAGCAAGCTGGATCTATGCATTCTTCCTAGATGTGGTCCTGGTGACAGCCACCTCCTCAGCAGCAGACTCCTGAGAGACATTCCGCAGGACCCCTGGCCCTGACTGCTTCAGCCCAAAGAGGGGGAATTAGCTTGGGGTCACAAGGTTCTTCTTTGAGAACCTGGGGTTTCCCAACCAGGGAGCCTGCTGGCTAAGAGTAGTGAATGTCTGATCTGATTTCAGTGCTGTACAATCTGAGGACCATCATAGCTAAAAGGTGAACTCAGAAGCTTGGGGGCACCTTGATGTGACTTCACGATGAGCCTAGAACAAAGCCTGGGATACACAGGACAGCTAAGAAGGGGGTGGGCGGGGCGGGGGCGTACGGAGCCTTGTTTCCTCCCCCACTTCCTGTGGCTGGGGTACCTGGACAAGCCCTCCCCTCTCCGGCCAGGGGTGTCTCCTCGCTGCCCTGGCAGGAAGGCCTCGTGCTCGGCTTAGCGCCCTGACATTCCCTTTCTCACGGCCCACCAGCCCTGCTGGTTTACCGCGTCTTCAGGAATGAAGCCAAACGCACCACCAAAGTTCTGCACGGGCTGCTGCACGTCTTCGCCTTCGTCATCGCCCTGGTGGGTGAGTTCCAGGCACGGGCCCGCCCTCCTTCCCCCACCTCTGCTGACTCGGGGAAGGAGCTGCTTTACTGTCCAGTCCCCCCTCCCCACCCGTCCTCCCCCTTCCAGGCAGGGACACTGGTGCTGGCAGCCACCGAGCTGGGACTGGAACCCAGAAGTCCCGGCGGGTCGGGTTTCCCTTGGGTCACCGCACCCCCTCCGTCGCCTTCAGCCCAGTCCTCACGCGACCCCCGCCTCCGGCCAGGCCTGGTGGCGGTGTTCGACTACCACAGGAAGAAAGGCTACGCCGACCTGTACAGCCTGCACAGCTGGTGTGGCATTCTGGTCTTCGTCCTCTTCTTTGTGCAGGTGAGTCCTCGCGGCCCCACGGCGCTGGGGAGGGGCGGGGAGCAGGGCCCAAACAGGGCCGGGGCCAGGTGTGCGCACAGGCGAAAGGCGCTCCAGCCCGCCGAGTGCTGCCTCCGACCCGGCGCCCTTCCGGCGCCCTTCTGGCGGACAGGCACGTGGATTTGGTCCCAGGCCCCGCCTCGGGGTGCACAGTGTGGGGCTGAGACCCGCCTAGAGCGCCGGCCCACCTTCCCCACGTGCTCAGCGCTCTGGCCGCCGCTCCGGCCGGAGGCCACCGCGCGGGGGTGGCGGGGCCTGCGGTCCTCGCGGGCGGCGGCCCACCTGGGGCGTCCTCGGGCTCCGGTCTCCAGCGCAGCTCAGCCTCCGGCAGCACCTCGCCTTTCCTCCCAGTGGCTCGTGGGCTTTAGCTTCTTCCTGTTCCCCGGCGCGTCGTTTTCTCTGCGGAGCCGCTACCGGCCTCAGCACGTCTTCCTTGGCGGCGCCATCTTCCTCCTCTCGGTGGGCACCGCCCTGCTGGGCCTGAAGGAGGCGCTGCTGTTCAAGCTCGGGTGAGCGCCCCCTCCCTGCGGCTCTGTGTGGGGCCGCCAAACAGCGGCTTTTCTCCCGGTGGGGTGGGGGGGCCCGGGGTTGGGCTTGGGATCGCATTGCATCTTGCGGGCCAGGGGCGAATGGCACTCGGCCTAACGGCGACGCCTCGGGTGGCCTCGCCCTCCGCCCCAATCCCGCAGGATCAAGTACAGCAAGTTCGAGCCCGAGGGCGTCCTGGCCAACGTGCTGGGCCTGCTGCTGGCCGCCTTCGGCGCGGTCGTGCTCTACATCCTGACCCGCACTGACTGGAAGCGGCCCCTCCAGGCGGAAGAGCAAGCGCTCTCCATGGACTTCAAGACGCTGACGGAGGGCGACAGCCCCAGCTCCCAGTGACGCGCGCCCAGTGCCATCCCGTCCTGTCCCGCGAGGCGGTCTCCGCCGTTTCGGGGCCCCGACAGGTGTCTGTCCCGCACCCGCCGAGGCTCCGGGCGTGGGGAGCGGGGGTGGGGCAGCCCTCTTCCCTGAGCGCTGATTTCCGGGGTTCAGGCCCCCTCCGCTTTCCCCTCCTCGCTGCTGCCGCCGCCGCCGTCGTGTTAGTCCTGCGCAGACCCCCGCCCCCCGTGCCCCTGCCACCCCCTCAGATGGAGCAGCTTTGGGTAGGGTTCTGGGCGGTTGGGCCTGGTCGCAGAAGCACAGATCCCTAAAGGGGTCGGAGAGGGGGAGGCGGCTCCCCGCTCGGGGCAGCGGGGGGCCTGGGCTGTGTCCGCGGAGAAGGCGGGGCTCAGCGCCGGGTCTGGCGAGGCCAAGACTTGCTTTTTGTGACACCGAACTCCAACCAGGAGTCTTGCGGGCCCAGCCTTTGGCAGCGGAGCAGGTGATATTATGGGTAAAATATGCTGGTGTCAGGGCAGGGTTCCCCAGGAGAGGGGAGGGACTGGCCCTTGGGAAGCTCTGGACGCGTGGCTTTGGCCCAGCTGCGCTCTGCAGCCTTCTCTTTCTTTAACCCCTTAGCCCCAGGGCGACTTTCTTTGCCTATGGGGCCCAGAAGAAGAGGCAGGAGGTGGGCCTGGGCGGGCGCTGTGGGCCGTGTGCCGCCTGCAGGGGCTCCCCTCCCCGCGGGGCCGGCCTTGGCGAGCCAGCTGCCCACCCTCGGAGCTCACTCAGGCGCTGCTCTGACGGAGGCCCAGGACACAAGCCTTTTTGCTTTGAACAAAAAGCTGCCGCTGTTGCCCCCTTTCCCTTTCCATAGGGAGGGTAGGGGCTGCCTGGTCAGGAGGAAAGCCTCATCCTCTCCTACCTGGGGCCCGTCTTTGCAGGAAGTTGGGACCAAGTCAGAACCGGATTAATCCCCCCAACCCCATGAGTGTGTAATGCTGTTAGCTGAGTCACTGTTTGGCTTCTGTCTAGAAATAACGTGATTACAGCATCGATCTTGTGCTTCTTGGACTTGGTGAATGCTCTCTCCTTGTTTTTTTCGTTTTCTGGGCTTTGAGGAGCATGACACTGTTTGAGACAAGACACAGTTTACTGAAATGAAGACAATAAAATTTCCAGATCTTTTTAACGGCTGCCTTTCTCACACCTAAATGCTGCCTTCGAGAAAGGGGGCTTGTCTCCCCTAATGCTCAGAATTCTAAGACAGCTTTTGTGGTGGGTCCTGCCTCAGGCGATGCTGCTTCTCAGAGCAGGTGGCTGTGTTGGGTGCCTTACCAGCAGGGCTCCCTGCTCCCTCCCGTGGGCATTCCGGGCTCTGCTGCAGCCCCAGCACCAGGGTGTCTCCACACCCGGTTTATATCATACGCTCTGCAAGGGCAGGGGCTCCGGCAACTCTTTGATCACCTGGTATGGTCAGTGTTTACACGTGGGAACACTCCACCTGAGACAAACTACCAGAGTACAGTTGTATATCTCCATTGCCAGAAAGGCACAGAGAGAAATGGAACCTTGGATTTGCAAGAAAAGTCTGTACGCTGGCCTGTTTGCCAAAGCGTATGCTGGATGATTCATGAGCCAAAAAGCCCCCCACCCCCCACCCCCAAGCTGATCCGTGGTGGTTTATTTTATTTTGCCTGTGGCCAATCTTCTATGAAGTACAATGTAGTGTTGGTACAACAGATGATTCAATAAATGTCTACAGCAGGTCTCTTGTCTGTTATCTTCATTTACTGTGGCAATAAAAGGAGCCAGTGCTTTTAGCAGATGCATGAAGTTAGTCTACTAGGGTTGAAAGAATTTGCATATCCCCGGGCTGGGCACAGAAGGTAAAGTGATTAATGATACTTAGGATGACACAGGCTCTGAAACAGCCCAGTGGCTGTCCTGACTCTGGACCCAGTGAGGGAGGCTCTTCCACACGGTTAGAGAAATTCTCTTCTCAACCCAGACAGAGTGGCCTGGAGGGTGGAGCCGTAAGAGCCTGACAAGGGCCTTGGCAAGAAGTTTCCCCAGTATTCAATTAACCTTTTTCCTTTTAAAAATGTCTCTCTTCATTCCTTAAGAAGAGGAGCAAAGCTTTGAGAACAAGCTGAGATTCCACTTTAGATCAATTCCTGAGGCTCAGGCAGATGTGTTTACAGTAAAGCTGGGTGCGACTCAGATCCCACCGGGATCTACCGTGTGCTCCTGAAAAGCACTGTCACTTAACAGCTGAAAAACTTACTAAGAGGGCTCACTATTGAAAGGGACCATGGATTCTTACTTCCTAGCACTTACTTTATTTTCTGTATTGAATCTGGTTTCTGGCGTGTCTCAGCCAGAGCTTGAGAGGTCTTTGCTTGATGCATCTATAGAGTCTTTCTCCTGAATCAAGGCTTCTATGTGGACCTTCATTTGCTTTAAAAGCCTGCAAAGCATGGCCTGGTACATGTCACAAGGTGATCTCTCGGTCAGGGTCAGGGCTGGCTCTCCGCGCGAGGGCAGAGGCATCCTGACCCTGTGACGGTGCCATCTCCCTTGCGGCCTTTGTGCTAGCCTCTGAATCTTAAGGGTCTCTTTGTGTTTGAATATTCAAATGATCCCAGATGCTCCCTCTCCCTCCAGGGGGCTACTCCTTAACCAACTTACCTTCTCACTGGGTTTGGAACCTCGAGAGGCCCCAGAGTTATTCCTCTTGCCCGTGGCACAGAGTTGTTTCTCTAAAGGAGCACAAAGTAGCATTCTCGAAGCTTCCTTCTGGACTACTGCCTGTGCTGCTTCCGGGGTCATCCAGATTGCTTACTTGTCTTGGAATACCCGCTTCTGAGGAAGGGGGCAGGCAGCATGGTACAGGGAAAATGCTTTCTGGGCAGATCCGATTCAGAGTCCCACCTTTGACTCCGTGACCTTGAGCAACTTAAACTCTCAGGATCTGCTTCCTCATTTGTGTTTTGGAGACGGCAATGTCTGTCAGAAATTGGATGAGGAATACGTTAGAGAACACATGGGAAGTCCCCATCACAGTGTCTGGGACATAAGGGGTATCTCAAGAGAACGGCCTTTTACAATGGACTCAGCGCTGTCTCTTCTATGAGGCCCTTTTTTTCATAGGGCCTTCCAGACATGATGTCCTTAGTATGAATGTCCTATCCTTATTCCTGGCAATGGGAAGACTCAGTCTCCAAGTTTCTTCAAGCTCCTCCAGCTTCCATTTTTAAAAGTGAAAGAAGATGATACTGTGTTCCCGCCTCAGCCTCGGCCTGTGGAAGGGGAGTCTGACTGCCCACGTGCATGTGTGCACAGCGGTGTGTCGAGCTATAAAGAGCAACTAAAGGGCACCTACCAGGGAATGAAAATGACTAGGGGAAGACCTACCAGAATGTGCTGAGTGCACTGTTTCCTGCTGCTCTGAGTGGCTCTTTAGTTAGGTTCAGGGCAAACAGCTTTTAATAATTAGCTTTCTGGGACTTCCCTGGTGGCGCAGTGGTTAAGAATCCGCCTGCCAATGCAGGAGACACGGGTTCGAGCCCTGGTCTGGGAAGATCCCACATGTCGAGGAGCAACTAAGCCCGTGGCCACAACTACTGAGCCTGCGCTCTAGAGCGCATAAGCCACAACTACTGAAGCCCGCATGCCTAGAGCCCGTGCTCCGCAACAAAGCACTGCAATGAGAAGCCTGCGCACCGCAACGAAGAGTCGCCCCTGCTCACCACAACTAGAGAAAGCCTGCATGCAGCAATGAAGACCCAACGCAGCCAAAAATAAATACATTTATTTTTTAAAAATTAGCTTTTTAGGAATCATTCAGTGCCTCAGGAATTCTTAAAATACTGTTTTCCTGGGCTTCCCTGGTGGCACAGTGGTTAAGAATTCGCCTGCCAATGCAGGGGACACAGGTTCGAGCCCTGGTCCGGGAAGATCCCACATGCTGCAGAGCAACTAAGCCTGTGCGCCACAACTACTGAGCCTGTGCTCTAGAACCTGTGAGTCACAACTACTGAGCCCGTGTTCCACAACTACTGAAGCCCACACGCCTAGAGCCTGTGCTCTGCAACAAGAGAAGCCACCGCAATGAGAAGCCTGAGCACTGCAACGAAGAGTAGCCCCCACTCGCCACAACTAGAGAAAGCCCGCACACAGCAACGAAGACCCAACGCAGCCAAAATAAAATAAATTTATAAAAAACCAAACCAAAAAAAAAAAACTTTTTCTTTCAACCACTTATCCACTTTTAACTTTTAATGAAATAACTGGAACAGCCCAGGAATGCTTTTCAGACTGAGCAGGTAGTTCCTTCCAGAGTCCTCTCCTCTTTAAAGGCAGTTGTGGCATCCAGGCTGGGATGACTGCATGCCTGTCGTTTTCCTGCTTACCCAGCTTTGGTGCTTTGGGGGAAATGGATGTAGTTACACAGCAGGGATGTTTGTTCAACAAAGTCTGGCGTCTAGAGGAGGTGGTCTCCTTCCTTGCTTGTGCCTGAAGTAGACAGAGAGGTCGAAGCCAGGCAGGAAAGACCACAGGACTCCATCCATAACAAAGGGTATGGAGTCTCCAGCCAATTTCAGAAAATCTGCAACCTCTCCATTCACAGAGCAGCTGCCTAGCTCTCTATATGGCGAGGATTGGAAATTCCGGCCAGATTTCTGAAGAAAAAATAAAGTCACTGGAAGCAGTGGGCTTCCAACTTTAACCAAGTTAGCCTTGGGAACTATAGCTGGTGCTGTCCCCCTGCCTCAGGCCTGCAGTCTCTAAACCTAACAGTTCTAACTGGCAGCCTTGGATTTTGGTACCGTAGCTGGATTGGAATGTAGCCTCAGCTATTAAAATCAAAGGAGAGGAACTCAGTGCTCCCTTGGCATGGCTGGAGAAAGACTCTTCCATGGAAGAAAAAGCCTCCCTTTCTCAACGAATGCAGTGAGCCTTGGCTGATGGGCGCTCAGGACTGTCTTGTGCATGGTTCTTGTGTGCCCACCGCAGTGTCCAACTCCCGAGAGAGGTGCTCAGTAACTTCTCTGATGAACCAGAGCCTGAAGGGGTGACTCTAAATATCCCTTAAGAGACCAGCCAAATCATTAGGAATTTGGCCTCTGCCAGTTGTTCTTGGGGGAGGCTTCCTCACACACTGCAGGCTTCAGTGAAGCTGAGAGCAAGTCAGGTCCCCTGAGAGTACTGTAATGAAAGGAGAGTGCACCACAACGCCATGTTTTTCCAAGTGTTACCCATTTATAAATAAGTACATTTGCTTTCATACATACAGTTCATTGTACAGATGGCGATCTGTATACATGGGCAGGAAACTGCATTCATTTAACTTTTCACATCTATCTCACACAGCTCACATGTACAGACAATAAAACTGCTCAAGCAAGTACAGCAAAGGAAAACGTCTTTCCTTATACACAGGGGCCTAGATGCCTCTGTTGGGTGTGGGACATCCCCACTGCACGAGTTCACAACTGTGTGGTGTTCAATATATCAGGATAGAGAACAAACATGCATTGGATAATATACTGTACAGAGAAAGTCCTTTACATCTGAGTTATAGAAAACCTAAAGGAAAACTAAGTGCATTAAAGCTTTTTCCAGCAAGTGTCTTGAAAGGACAGCAAAGAGGAGGAAGAATCAAAATCATATTAGTACAAATCACTCTTTAATTGTAGACTGTACATATCTGTACTAATTAAAATCATCTTGGATTTGGAGGAGACAGAACAGAGACAAAGATGCTATGCTGGATGGAAAGGCCATGCCTGAGAATGGCACCTGCCCTGAGCCTGGCGAGGAACTGGCCCCACTCAGCAGGAATCAGCCAAAGAGGAAAAAAAAAAAACAGAAACAAAAACAAACCAAAAAAACCAAACCAGAACAGGAAGTGTAACTTACAGAACTTCCAAAATAACCTGTGAATGAAGTAGAGATCTGGAGCCAGCATTTCTAACTTTTTTCCAGTAAGTTGGTTCACAATAAGGCAGGTACATTCAAGTACTGAATTTTCCAGAATTGACTCTCTGTCTGGTCCTGAGGACCAAAGGGATTGAGTTGAGTCCCCCTAACCAGGTGTTCTGGTTAGCGATTAGGCAAAAGAAAAATCCAGCCAGGAAGTGCTACAACACAGCCCGCTAAGCTCCTTCCTTTCCACAGACTAGGTGGCAAAAACGAGAGCGATGCCGGCCTGCACCTATATGCATCCAGCTAAAACCTGACAGGTTGGCTTAGTGGAGATATCACAGAGTCAGCAGGAAGAAATGAGAGGATACGGGTGAGGAAACATGAAAGTAACACTTGATTTTTGGTGTCCAATTACGCATTCATTTGGTACTGACTTTCAAAGCTCTGACTGTGGCCATCAGCTGGCCACAAGCATCTTAGGGTGGTTCAGCTGCTGTGAGGCATTGGACACCGAAATGCAGGTTACCAACACTTCAGCCCTTGAGTGGTCTGTGTTATAAAAGTTGATGAAGACCCAGTGATTATTCAAGTAGCTCTGCACAGTGGCTCCACCAGCCCCATTGTGCTTGTGTCCAGGCCCCCAGCCAGCCACCTCTTCTTGGGAGCAGCCAGAGCTGAGTTCAAGGCATTGCATGGTGAAGGTTTCCATGACACGTCTTTGTAGGTAGCTCCTACCCCTAAGCCCTTTGTTCACTGTTGTCAGTCATGGTAGCTGGTCAGTCTGGAATTCCTAGAGGAGAAGGAGAGAAAGCCACACACCCCCAGTGCACACGCAACCGGGCGGCACAGGCCTGGTGTGGGAGCAGCTGCAGGCTGCCTCTGCAGGGTAGCTTCTCGAGAATGGGGCAGCCCCGGGACAGACAGGCAGGCCGGGCGAGGCTGGGATGGGGTGGGTACATCCTGCCCCCTGGGGAGCCTGTTCCATTTTGTGGCAAAGATTCAGCAAGCAACTGGTTTTGTCCAAAGCAATTCTGCAGGAGAAAAATAACTATCTTTGAATCAAACCATCCAACCGTGACACCTCTGGAGTTATAAAAGTTGGAGGCCGAGAGGAACTGAGAGGGATGCTCGTGGGGAAGAAATGGGTCTTCTGCATACCCACTCATCCACCAGAGAAAGGGAGCTCTGGCCAGCCTTCCCCCAGCCTCTGCCTGGCTGAAGGTCCAAAGCAGGTAGTGTTCAAAGAGCTTATCTCGCCACATCTGGCACAGATGTGTGAAGACCCCTTTCCAGGCCTTTGTTCCCTCCTTCTCGAACTCTCTTGAGCCTGTGGGCCTGTCTGTTGGCCTGGATGTCGCTCCTCCAGAGATGCTGCCATTCTTTGCTACCAGACAAGCCTGGTGCAGAGCCACAGTGACACCTAGTGGTAAAGTATGGTGAAGCAAGGTGACATCCACAAAAACCCACTGTCTATGACTAAAATCTAAGGAAAATACTTACGGATATTAAATTAGATACTGATTAATTTTTCTGTTGGGTACATCTCTGGAATATAAAAATACCAATATTTAGAGAGGGGGTTCATAAACTACTATACAATATAAGGACCGAGAATACCTTTCTCTAAGCTGTTCTGTTTACAATAATCCAGGCTTAACTAAATTAGCAAACTTGTTATCTCTGGACAACGACCTGGGGTACTGTACATGATTCTAATTAGTGGAATTTTCCTGAGCCTTCGAGTTTAAGTTAAACACATCTAGAAAGAAGGGCACATGGGAGAGGAACAAGAAGGGTTTGTGCTCTATTAACTTGGGACTTTTAATAGCGCACGTCTGCAACCCGGACAAGATACAACAGCAGATACAAAATGGTCTCCATTTTGTCCATGCCAAATTCTCATGTTACACAGGTTTCCCCTTTACTTTGTAAATAAACATTAATTTTTAATTGTTAATTGTGTGCCTTACTGATCCAGTAAATAAAGTAACTATGTCTCAGGAGTCCCTAAGAAAATTGCTGGAAAAGCACTTTAAAATCACTGCAAATACTTTTTTGTATTTAAAAACTCTTAATCTTTTTGATGCTTATATACAACAGTTATTTCTTGTGCTATAAATGTTGTGATCCACTGCTTGCTTTCTTTCTTTTTTTTCCCCTTGAAAAATACACTAAAAGGGCAGTTTTGCTATTTTCTAATGAAGACATTACTCACACTTAAATATCCAGTATTTATCAGAGTTACAAACAATAAAGTGCACCCATTTAAAGACATGATGTGATGGAAACCCATTAGTGCAAGAATTCTGGGTGAACGGAAGGTAGGATTTGGTGAGAAACCTGTAAGCTGAAGTCTGTCACCACTGTCTCCATTTCAGGGTGATGTGAATCAGCTGAGTGGAACTTACCGGTTTCATGTGAAAAATTTCCCCCCCACCTGAAGCCAGACATTGATTCAGCAAGTGCTGCTTGGGGAGGAGGCACCTCTAAGGTACAGCACTGAGATCATCCCGTGGCAGTCAAGTAGCAAAACAGGGCACAGGCAGTCTGCTTACAAAGAAAAACTTTGTCTCCTGCTCCAATAAGGTCCAGTTGGCAATTTTTAGTCAAAAACAACCGGCGCCCAGTAGTGATATTCACTCCCTCTTACAATGGCTAAAAAAGAATTGCATCTTGACTGTTGACAGTTTAGTGTTTTGGCCAGTAAGGCATGGACCCTAAATCTGTCTGTCCTAGAAAACTCTAAGAGACACGCTCGGGAGAAGTGGCATCAGTGGTGTATTTGTAGAACTACAGCACCTGCTCGCCCACTCAGGTGAGTGCAGGTGGTATGTGTGGTGTTCCAAATAAACAAGGGGCACTTTTCTAATAAACACTGAGAAATTTTCAAAATGTAGCAGCAGCTCCTCAGTGAGTAGTAGTTTAAAAGGGTAAGATGCAAAGAGCCCAACAGGGCTGAGACCTGGACAAAAAAAGCTGAGAGGCTGCTGGGCTCCTGGCTGTAGGCTGATGCTATAGCTGTACATTTCACCTTCTTGATGAGAGAGAGAGAAGAGACACTGATGTCCACTCTGGGCTAGGTGAGTGGGAGATAGTCCTTAAGCATCAGAGAGAGTGGACAGAGGCTGGGTCTTGAGTTAGCCTTGCTGTTTACTTCTAGCACAGGACACACATCCTGGCCTGTTCCAGGCTTGGGGGTGCAGGGGTTCATCTATTTGGCAGAATCTAAGTTAGTAAAGAAGTGTTTCTGACTTCAGCTTCATGCTCCCCATGTCTTAACGGTTCTTTCAGAGGACACTTACTATTACAAACAGGTCTGGTCACATCTGGATTTTTATTCAGGAAACCTCCCTTCCTGTAGCCCTTTACTAACAAGAGCAGAATGATTCCTGGTAACAGTGACCGAATTCTCTTTTGTTTAGTTTGTTAATTTTAAGAGCTGATGTGCAGTCGCTACCAGGCCTGTGCTAAGGCTTTGATTTCAGCGTTCTTGCCGTCCATCTCATGCTGGCCTCAGTCACTCAAAGGACCGGTTAGCAAAGGACCACCAGACACAGGAGATGTCTGGAGGGTGACTGGATCAGAAGACTTGCTGTTTACCTTACGTGCTCCTACCCAGGGCTGAAAGGGGTCTTTCTTCACCCTGAAACACTTTGCTGTGCCTGGCTTTTAAATATCAATCCCCAAACACTCCTACCTAGAAAAAGAAAAGAGTAAACAATTCCTGTAATAATAGATAATGAAACAATAGATCTTGAAATGGAGTTAGACAACATTTGCCATGGAATGCAATGGCCCTGGGTGCAAGCTCTGGGAATAAGTCTTACCGTCCCCAGAGAATTCAACTTCCTTCCCCAAAAACCAATTCTTCACTATAACATCTGGGTTAAAAAAAAAAAAAAAAAAAGAGGGCCAGTAGAACAAAATCTGGCTCTAGGCAAAGATCCAACTTAACAGGATTACTACACCAGTCAACCTCCGGGAAGAGTATGCTTTTTGAGGGATACGATGCTCAGTGACGTTATCAGGACCCAAAAAGTAGACTTCTCCAAGACAGATTTTCTACAGCCTTTCACTGAGAATCCAGAACAGTCTTTCTCTATGTATTTATTCTCTCCCCCACCCATGGAAAATCGGTAGCTTTTAATGGTTAATTTGGCTAAAAACGTAAAGAATAACTCAGTGAATTATTTAAAAGTATGCATGATTCTCATCCAATTTCCTCGGCTGACTGAAATATTTAAACAGCTGGTTTTCTCAATGTTCCTAAAATGCCTCTTGGGAAATCCATGTAGTGACAGTTCAAATAACTGTATCGGTGCTTTCTTATTTCTTCTCTTTCTCCTTGATCCTTTACCCCCATAGGAAGACCAGCGATAATCTAAATGAACATTCTAGACCGGATGGCTGCAGGGAGCTGGCGGTCCAGGGGAGGAGACCATGGCACAAGAATGCACTGGGGCTATTTGGATAACACTGGATAAGAATGCAAAGGCAAAGGGGCATCACACTCTTTCTAAAGTTCCTAGAAGAAAATGAACAAGAACATCTTATTTTTGTAAAAAAGGAGAAAGACATTTTACACAACATCAGTGAAAGCGATTGTCTCCTGGAAAAAGCTGACCAGTGTGTCTGATCTCCCTGGGTTAAAGCACACGGCACAACAATCTCCTCGTTGGCATCTGAAGAGAGGGAGAGAGCGTGTGGCTAGGGTACAGACAAAAGAAACCCAAGTCCTGGCTCCCCGGAGGCCAGCTTCCCAGTTGGCTGCATGCAAAGGATTTCGGCATGTGGGCTGCCACCTCTGAACACCACGCGGAAACTACATGAGAAATTAAGCCAGAGAACTACCTCGAATGTGGAAACCAAGCCTGAAAATGTGCAGTGAACACATAGGGGTCTCACTCCAACACACGTCTTTTAAACATTAGACTCCACAAATGGTCTCTTTGGTTTGATAGGGGACGTCTGCCCATGTCGAGAGTCCCGGGACAGCTGCCTATGCAGGTTGTCCTGGTACGCCTGAGCCACAGGGAGGGTCCGAGCCACCTTCACGTCGGGGTACGAGGAGGCCTGGCTAACTCTCTCCAGCAGGTCTCCGCGTGACCCATTAGCCAGCATCCCATGGGGGCTGTAGTAATCGTCCTCCAGCAAATGGCCGTTCTGTGCATTGTTGGTTTTGTTATAAAAGGCAATGTTGCTGATGGATGACGGTGGGCTGAAGGACTCAGGCTGAGGCAGGTTGCCTGGAGATGTAGGACTGAGAACGGTATCCACCGATGACACTGCCCAGGTCCGATTCTGCTGGTGAAGGTGGGGGTACTGTTGAGTCCGGGCTGTTTTATCTATGATCCCCATGAATGGTGTGGTCCTGGATCGGGTAGGCTCACTAGGGTAACCTCCCTGAGTGGGAGACACTGGCGACAGCTCGTCACATGACCTATCATATGCCGGTTTCAGTGGGATCTCCATTTGCTGAATCGAGGAAGACGGCCGGAAGGTAGGAGTTAGGTTGGAGGCGGATGAGATACTATTGCTAGATGGAGAGAAACGGAGGCCTACGCTTTGGGAGTGCAGCAGTGGCCTGGGAGTTGGTGGGTGGGGTTTGATTTCATTAGGGTTGACGCTAATAGGTCTTCTGATTAAATGTGACACGTCGGGGGAACCTAGCTGGCTGGAGGAACGCTCCAGATCTAGTTTTGAGTGACAGACTGGGTAATAGGATGCGGACTGGCTACGCCCAATCTGTGGTGTCTGGCTGTATCTCATGCCACCTCGATAGGCGGAGGAAGGTCGCTGGGGAAGGTCTTCTTTGGTCAACCCTCCATGCTGACAGATGGCGCCTGCACTCAGGCTGGCCTGCACATGCTGCACGGGTCTCCCATCCCCTACAATCCCCCCGATTGACCCTTGATAAACCAACCGGCTCTGACTTACTCCTATGTCTCCTTGTGAAGACTGGTATTTACCAGCCATTGAATGGGCCACTTGGCCATAGGCCCCTGTGGAGATGACGGTGCTCGAATGAACTGCTGAGCTGGGCTGGTTGCTTCTCACAATCTGGGCTTTGGCCGGCTGGAGCCTGAGCCCTTGCTGGGGCACTGCCACAGGAAGCTGGGGCATCTGGTAGGGCCGCTGGGCCATCTTGGATAATGGAGATTTCGGTCTGCCTGGAAGCTGACTAACATTTGTTTCTTGCTGATAGCGCACGGGGGAGCCTGACTGGGATCTATAGACACTCATGCTTTCCGCTGGAGGGCTGGCCCGATACTGAGAGCCTCTGCGGAGAGGGGACGGGGGAGGGCTCGGGTATTCCTTGCCCTGCCCTCCCACAGGAGGGGGGCTGAAGCGGTAAGATCCTCCCTGATGAGCTGGGGAAGTATGCGGGGGGCTAGGCCTGTAATGTGAGTTCTGGTGAGTCGGAGAAAGAGCAGGTGAGGTGGACTGATAGCTCTGCCTAGTGGGAGAACCTACAGAACTACTGGACCGGAAGTCAAAAACCTGATGAGAGCCAAGAGGCGAGCTGGAGATGTAGGCCGCGTCACGGTGGGCCGGGGAGGAGGGCGGGCTCTGGATTATCGGGAGCCCCTGGCTGGGCCGAGCCTCCGTCTGGAGGCCGATGGACACATTCTCAACATCCTGTTCCAAGAACTCCTCCTCGAGTATGTCCTGCACGGAGTAGATATCTTCATGCTGGGGTTCGGGTTCTGTTTCTTCCGGTAACTGCTGCTGAGGCTGCGGCTGTGCCGCCGGCGGCTGTTGCTGCATCTGTCGACACTCTTCCTCCACTCTCAGCAGAAGTCTCTGGATCTCACGGTTGTTTGGACACAGCTTGATGGCCTCGTTCAGGTCCTCTAAGGCTGCTGCAAACTGTCTGCTTGACAAAATGTAAACACAGGAACTGGAGTTATTCTGAATCAACAGGAACCACCAAGAGCTGAGAACACGGTCACTGTTTCAGAGAACTGTTAGCGTCTGGGGGCATCTGGGGGGCTTTGGTTTCGTCTGATTTGTAAGGAAGGAAATAGGTAGGCTGTCATTCCAGAAGAGTCCAGAATGATTCCCTAGCCAGTTCAGCCTCCATCTTCCCTCTGGCCTCTCTGGGATCAGTGGAGAAATGTCCCCATTTTGTCAGTCCAGCCAGGCCCTTCAGGAAGTGTCTCTCAGTGTCCAAATGCACACCAGGTAGTATGAGGGTTGGGTGGGGTTGTCATTTACAGGGTCACTGTCAATTAGCTTAGGAACAAAACAGTAACTACAATATTTAAAATCTTGCTGATCCAGCAGAATTTTTTCTTTATATTTTAGCTCCAATTTTCAGGCCTGTTCCATCGTAGGCAAGAACCCTGTCCTCTGCCCTCTCTACCCCTCGCCCCACAGCACTGCGGCTCCTCCATTCTGCTACATCAAAGCTGGGCAGGTATTAGGCTTGCTGACTAGAAAACTCAGCTTCTGATCTACAAATAAGGACACAAACAGTCAGAGATACTCCCATCCTCTCTATTCACCTTGCCCAGAAAAGGGGCAAATTGGCCTTGTGGGGAAGGAATAATCCAAGGGGAAAGAGAATTTGACAGTCAAGCTTCTGTAAGAAATCTGTTGCCCCAGCTAGTTAAGACTAAGATCACTGCCACCATCATCACTAGACTTCACCTGGGTTTGATTTTCAGGACCACATGCCCCCTGGTCATAGCTGTGAACCTGAAGCAGTTCTTTTACAGGCAGAGCCGGGGAGAAGGGCAGGGCGCCGGGCAGGAGGCATTAAGGACACTGACAAGTTATCTAAAGATCACTGATGGCAGTTTCTAGATCTTTCTGGAGGCTTTCCTGCCCACTGGCCAGACCACAGCAGATGGGGCATGAGAGATGGGGTTTCCCTTGGGCCCTCTCAGTCCTGGCAGCAGAACCTCCTGTCTCCATGCATGTGTGGTGTGGTGCTGGGAGGGGTGCGTATGTGAGAAGGAGGCTTGATGCCACCAGACTTGAGGAGAGCCCCAGGAGGAAGACTAAATGATCCAGGGAAAATCTCCCAAATGCCTGTCAGAAAAGAAAGAGGAGCCTGTGATACATGACCCATCCTACTTTCCCCTCTAAAAGGGCTGGGAGGATATTTCGCTCAAGTGACCTCTCCTTAAGCCACCAGTGTCTCTACGCTATCTGCTTTGGGGGTTCAAAAGCGACTGAGATATGGCAGAGGCTTCTTGGAAGAAGGTGCCATTCTCCAACAATGAAAAGGCAGTTTTCTCCCGAAGGAAAATGCTCTAGGTCTCCACAGCCCCAAAGAGTTGCCAGCTGTACGATGCCTTCTGTGTGATGGGAGCCATCCCCAGAGCTCGGTCCTGCGAGTCCTCAGGGACAGACAAATGGGTCTGTCCGATATGCCCCAGGATGGTCTACGTTGCCTTGGCCCGATTTTCAGAAAGGAGAGCTCTTGCTTCTCACCCTCTCTCTCTCTCTCCTCACCTGCTGCTGCGTTTTGCCCTTGCTCTTGCATAGTAAGCTTCATAAGATTTCGGTTTCAGCTCCAGGGCCTTAGTAGCAAATTCCTCCGCCATTCCAAAATCCTGTCATTACAATAGGTGTGCAAATGAGTCATTGAAGAGATATGAAAAATAGACAGCTTGGGAATAAAACAGATTATATGTACATTTCTTTGACATTCATGGACGGAACACCTGGGATGCTTGACATGCCTGGCATGGCTCTAGCCACGTGGCCCAGACTGAAAGTTCCTTCTGCCTTTTGCCCTGTGTGGCCCTGCGATAGCTCACAGGAATTCATCTGCCCAAAAGTAGGAAAATGTTTTTAATTTGTCCTCTTTCTGCCTTTGTAACATAGTTCTTTCTGGTCCAGAAGCCAAACGTCAACCCACTGAAGCTCTTGAAGGTGGAAACCCGAATGCCTGCTGCACACGCGTTATATGAGGTAAACACACATGTCGACGCCTCATGTGTACCCTCGTCCTACCCCCCACCTTCCTGCCGCACCCACTATGCCTTGGCTTTAAAGGGATGAGAAATAAGTCTAGGAAGATGGGATTTGTGTAAAAAAGAAATGACTGGCTATGGAGACTCGATGGAGGAGGGATGTCAGACAGGCTTGCGTTCAATTCTCTGCTCTGCTTTGTAAGCCCTCAGGGTGTGTTGTGTGTTTTCTTATCCATACGGACCTCCCAGGTAGGATTAAGAGCAATAAAGCATTTGAAAGCTCCATACACAGTCCCTGGCGCACAGGAGATGCTCAATGAACGGCAGTTTCCATTCTGCTTCATAGAGGCTTCTCTGGCCTGCTCCTTCCCTTAACTTGTTCCTTACTAAGGAAACATTTAAAATTTAAATAATAATAGTAAAACAAGAGAGAAGACTGGCTGTCACTGGGGCCTGTGCTGTCACCTCATCTCTTAATCACTGAGGCTCCCTGGAGGAACACGGTCCCATCTGTCCTCATTCTGAGAAGCCCTGGGAACAGGAACCAGGGGAACGAAGCCATAGTCTTCAAGACACCCTTAGATACTAAACTAAAGGGGAAGGTTTTCTTCTCTTTTACTATCAAAGCCATAGTACAGCACAGTAGCCTCTGGTTAAACTTGTGAGTCCTAAGGCAGAACAAAGGCCCTGGGGTGGAGGTAAAGTTGAAAAAAAAAAAAAAAAAAAAAAATTAATGAGCAACTTTCTACATAGGACAACAGACTTCAGGTGGTCCTGGGAGGTGATTAACTGTTTCTGATCCAATGTGGAGCTAGAGAGGAAGTGTTCTATTTTATAGCATCGGCTTCCAGCTCTACTGTTTCAACCTTTCCCCTTAATTTTTTCTTTTGGGACAATCATTATTTCTGGGAAGATTATAGAGTATTTTTAAGAAGCAGACTATTTGTGAGGCAAAAAGGCAGCCAGCAGGTTGGCAGCAGCTTCGGAGCTTTGTCTAACTCTTACTAACTGGAGCTGGAGGAGACCCTTGCTGCTGTTTCTTTTGTTTCACGTAAGAACCTCACTGCCTTTCCCCGAGAACCTCTCCCATGTCCCCACTCTCCTCAGCACCTGGGAAAACTCCGCCTCTCAGGGCATCACTGTGCCCTCTGAGATGCCCATGTCTATTTATCAGGGTGCTCTTTTCACTGCCATCTAAAGATGGATGATATAAAGGTCACTTTTCCAGAACCGATAGCAGATCTGTTGCTACTGAGGCCGAAAGCTCACTTTTGTACACCTGAGTTCTCTATCCCTTTATTCAAACATTCCTGTTTGGCTTGGATTATTTTTATCTCCTGAGGAACCATGAGACCTCAGGCTAGTGGATGTCAGAGATTCCTGACACGATCCTGGCTATTCCCAGGATCTGAGAGAGGGTTCTTGGCCCAGGAGTGTCTGCAGGTCAAGGGAGCAGTGCCTGAGGGCATCAGAGGCTGTATCTGCGAGGCAGGCAAGAAGGACCAAGGACTATTTAGGGGATAATAAAGGACCAGGAGGAGTTCTACGACTCCCTCTGTGACAAGAAGGGACGTGTTATGTTAGAATAAAAGGATGAAGAAAGAAGTGAAAAGTTGAAGATTAGCCTTAGAAATTAAACCTTGAAGTTCATGGTCCTGGGCCCTCTTTCCAGCCCTTCCTTAAATGACTAGGGGGTCTACCAGTAAGGAAGGGAATGACTAAAATTTGTATCTAATTGCAGCTGGAATTCCAGTGACCACTGCTCTCACATTTTCCCAAAGACCAGAAAACTGACTTGGGGGCAGGGCAGGATGATGATGGCATTCCAATCACTTTCAGCAGGAATTAGGAAAATTCAGAAAGCTACAAAAGTGCTCACAGGATTAACTTTTTTATAGTTTGAGGTACGGATTGTACTTAGACTTGATTTCTTTCAAATTGCAAATGTCAGTGCTCTGTGAAGGACAACCAAGTTCCAAATGGGGCAGACAAGGATTTCAGGGGCCTGGTAAAAGCCAGTGCGTGACATGGACCGTCAACTTCCAGGACTGCAGAAAGGAGCTGGGATGAGAGGGACTTACGTTCATTTTCCTGCGACATCGAGAGAGGTTGAGGAGGAGAGACACTTTTAGCTCCCGGAAGGTTTTCAAGTCCTCACCAAACCCTTCTCTAGGGAATTTCTTCAGAGCGTACTGGTAGCGCTGGGCAGCTTCCTTTACTTTTCCTTTCTAGTGGGAGCACAAGATAGCAAAACACACTGTTGGTCTGCTGAGCAGCTGAGGAGGTTTGCCCCCACTCCCTTCCTCTCTCCGCAGTTACTACTAAGGGTTAGCCCTCCAACACCAGCGCTGACGGTGACAGCAGAAGGGTCCAGTCTTTTCTACTGGAAGCTCACCTGGCAGGCGAGGGGTGATGAAGGGGATTCCCAAAGATACAAGCCAGAGAAACAAAGTCTTGGCGTATGAAAGGCCTGGGACCCCAGCTTCCCAACTGGACTCCCAAGGAACTGACCTTGTTCATTTCAAAGGAGGTTTTTCTCGACCTGATCTCCCTAGGACACATAGCATTTCCCAGTCCCAATCACTCCAAAGTTATTACTACTTCTTTACATTTGTCTTATCTGGAAATTCTTTTTGTTCCACCTTGCCAGTCCTCTACAAGAGACCATTCTCTTCCTCACAAAGGATGTGGGAGCTACAGCAGTCTAGCTGTTGCTCCCCTAATCTCGTGGCATAAAAGAATATCAATGAGTCTTCCCCTGTTTTTCGAAAAGGCATGGGGTAGGGTGGTGGTAGAGAAGTGAAATTTAGAATTTGTGATTCCATCTGACTATGTCAGAGGGATTTTCCAAGATGAGGTAAATCTATGACCCACCTAGGGACCTGGTCACAGGGGCCTTGAACTTTTCTTACATTTTGCATCTGAAAATCTATAAGCTGAGCCCAGAATGATGCAGGAGGCATCTCACACTCTGTTAGCTGCCCTTTATCTACTCCATTCCGTCTGTATAGTTGCAACTCCAACCAGGGATCCTGATCTTTTATTTTCTCTTTAGACCCCTTCACTGAGGATAGACTTGGGAGTCTTCCAAGGCAGAATTCTGGGTAGAAGCAGCAGTAGCTCTGCCTGTTTAGGAGGTAGGACTCCTTGTCTTAGGGTGCCAGAAGTTATGTCGTAAACAGGGCTGAGATTCTTGACAGCAATGCCACTCTCCAGTCCATAAACATGGCACCCTGAGAGGTCCTTCTTTGAAGTCATGTAAAATCATGGTTGGGTCACAACTCAAGTTTCCTAGAAGCCTCAGAGTCCTAGATTACAATAACTCTCACTCAAAGGGTCTTCGGGAAATACAACTCTACTCCCAGGAGCTCTGTATACTCCTTCCACAAGGCGGAAGTAACGTGCATCACAATCATTTCCTCATCTTTGGGCCTGGGCACGTCTCAGTGACACCCGCTGCCAAAAGCTGGGCTGGATTTGTATTTACTTTAGGAGAAGAAGATTCAGCTAATCTTAACACAATGAGATAACTCTGACATGGAAACTTCTTAAGGGACTTCCTGCAGCCCATGGGAGTTTGTGTGTGTTAGGGTATGGAGCCTTCAGCTTGAACTGAGTACAAGAAGACTTCATGCCTTTTTTGTTGTCATTCAGAGAATGACTTCAAGTAAATCTTGTAATTGCTATTTGTCTTGGTTTCCTTTTCTTCCTCAGGGATGCTGATAAGCTATTATTACTACAGATTTTTAAGTCTACATATATATTAAATATAAAAGCTAACACTGATGCCTCTTTCTCACAGACTGAAAATATCTGCACTATTTAACGTTTCTTTTACTTGTCCCATGGTTTCCAGGCTCCAATGAACAGATTCCATGTAGAATCTACGTATCTGCCTATTAGTGACCAGGTAAAACTAGGTCTTTAGGTTCATCAGCTGCAGGCATGTGCAGGCTACTCTTGCTCTCTTGTTGAGAAAGCAAAATCCTGGGATCCTCAGCTTATGAGCCCACCACTGAGGGATGGCATTGCCTCTAGAACCAAGGGTGAGACCTGCCGAGACTTTGGGAGATTCTACAAGTAGAGAACAGTCAGCGGTTGTCTGGAGGACATGGTTCCTTCCTCCCCTCACCTTATAAAACATGTCTCCCTCTTCCATCAGCTTGCTCAGCAGGATGATCATGATGTCTGGTTTGGAGGTGGCCATCGCCCATGTGGCTGGACCTGTAGTGTACAGGATGCATGATGGGTAAAAAACTCATACAATGTAAGGGTGGTAGGAAGCTAGGTGAAAAAAACACCCTTGGGGAATTTCTGCTGAGAGAACAACTTGCTCCACAACAATGGCCTCAACTTTTAGAACTGGGAGTGTCTTAGTAACTCCCACTGCCAAGAAGCTGTGTTGGATTTGTATTCACCTTAAAATAAGAATGTTTGAACTGAGTTTGCACCATTGGAGGGCAGCAAAGCCTGCGTGTTGCATTTGGGCAGGCGATGGCTTAGTTTGGAGTTATTTTAAATAAGGAAATTGGGAGAAAGGGTTTACATTAAATGTCACCATAAGATTTTAAAAATCCCAAAAGGGTAATTTATTTTAGAATCTGGGACTCAAAACCCCCAGCTGTTTAGTCTCAATTTTTAAATACGTTCTTTGCAGAAGGGAAACCATGAAAGACTCTAAAGGCTCCCCTAATTGGTAAGGACTGAATAGGACTCCTGGGATTCATGCTGAACCAGGAGCACGGTTCCAATGTGAAACAAGCCAACATGACTGAGGACCACTTTACCCACAAAGAGAAAGAAAAGGTTAACTCGATTAGTTTACGGATGCCTGAATTATTTACCAACTAAGCTTTTCAGGGTTAGTTATCAAAAGTTCAAGTTATTCTCTACAACAGTCATTAAAAAAAATCTTCTTTTAAGGTGAAGTAAATTAAAAGATTAGAGGTGTAGGGAACTCATGCAGGCTAAATCAAAGAGGAGAAGGCAAAGCTGACCAAGCCATCAGACCACGCCTGATGCTGACAGCGGTGAAATATACCTCGTGGGCGACTCGGTAACGTCTGACAACCTTCAAAGAAAGGAGAAAACAAAAAGTTGTAGGAGAGGAAAAAAAAATGGATGAAGGTGAAAAAAAAAAAAAAAAAGAAGGAAAAAGCAGCAGTGAGAGGCAGGCAGCAAAAAAGCCAGCATATCAGCCAACCCTTGTCTACAGGTCTGAGGGATGGGGAGCGGATGGGACAGCAGCCGCAGGGACTCCAGAGTCCAAAGCACATACAGAGCAAGGGAAAGCGAAGGCTGTGGCAGTGCAGGGATCCAGGATGCTCACAGGGTGGGGCTGTTACCGAGGCATCAGCGCTGAGATGTGCTTAAGGTCAGAGCAGCCTCCTGGCTAAGGCTACTCGGGGCACGGCAGATAACCGTGTGATTTTGGACACAGGGTAGTGTAGACCATGGCTCAGATGGTGCTTTCTCTGGGCCAAGAGTCTTTCTGTTCACTTGGACAATAACCGGGCCAGGGCAGAGGGGAAACTATATACACTCACACCACGCACCCAGGGCAGCCAGACCACCAGACCAGTCTGGCCCCTGGGCACAGATGGCCAGCACCTTCTTCCTTTTTCCTACCTATCTTGGCTCCTTTCTTCAGAAGAGTGACAACAACAGAAGTGTTCCGGCACCCCACGGCCCTATCCAAAGGGCGCATTCCGCTGTAGTCAACATGCTCGATCATGGCCCCGTGATCCACCAGGAACTGGACCTAGGACACAGATGAAGCAGCGCAGTTAACCCAGGTGTAACGGCTCACACTGCTCCACTCAGGCCTCTGGCTGCTGCCTGCCCTTTATTCAACTACTGGTTTGAACCAGGCTGGACAGTCATGGTATTCCAGGCCAGACCTACTTCCTGGTCTTTAATGGTGTTTTGAATGTTCCCGCCCTCGAGCAAGTACAGATCTGAGAACTTTGTATCAGGAATCATCAACCCCAGATAACACTGTGGATAGAGAACCTTCCCTGTTCTTACCACCCTGAGGCTTGGTTAAAGGCACTCACCACCTCAGCATCACCATAGAAAGCTGCCAGATCCAGTGGGGTGCGGCCATTCTTGTCAGCATGGTCTGTGGCAGCTCCATTATCCACCAGAGAACGTACTACTGAGAGATGACCCTTCAAACAAGCCCAGCTGAGGGCTGTCAATCCTTCTTTGTCCATTAGTGCGATGGAGGCACCTACAAGAGCAGGCATAACACAGGGCTGAGGAAACATGAAAAACATGAAAACTCACAGCAGGAGGGAAAGCTGGTATTTAAGGTGTCCACTCGGCCAAAGCACAGCTTATGTTTCTGGTATGTGAGTTGTCTTTTGATAAAACTGTTAACAAAATTGCTCCCACAAGCTGTCAGTACAAGAGTCCAGTTCTTTGACAGGGCAGCCTATCCTGGGTTGTGCATAATCTCTCCCCAAGCTTACTGTTTATCCTTAAGTTTCATTACTCCTCTGTGAGAATCCTCAACTTTGCCCCAAATGGATGTGCTCACCACCTCTAGAATCTCCCACAAGTACTCCTGTATCCTCACTTCTGGTCATGCTGCTCCCATGTGTGGATACCTTTTTTCTCCCCATGACTTACCTCACTTCTACCTGTTCTCTAGGAACCATCTCAAACCTCCCTGTCTCCAAAAAGCTTCTCCCATTCACTGTTACCTCATCTTGAACCTGCTTTGGACATATGTCACCTTATTCTGTTATTAATCTTTTTTTAATGTATCCCACTTATTTGTAATAAATTCTCAGTGCATGTTTTCTGAACTTGGCAAAAATCTTCGATTTCTAATGGTATAAACTCCTTGAGAGGTTCTCATAAAATAAGGAGCTCAGAACATGTTTATCATTGATGATAGTACCAGGCCACCTTCTCCCGCCTTAGAATGGGAGGGAAACGGACTCATGGGAAGAGACTGAGCCCAGGCCAGGAAGGAAACAGGAGTTTAATTAAACTAGTCAGCCTTCAACAACCCCATCCCCACTCTTTTAGCCTATTTTATATTCTACATCTTCTTCCCTTCAACATTTCTATTTTCACCTGTGAGGAGCAAGCACACTTGACATACTGTTTTTGTAATTAGTCTAAGATTCAATATACGTTTGGTTCTCAGCCTAGACTGCAAGCTCTTGGATGGCAAAGAGCCTGTCGTGCCCTCGCTAGTTTTGAAGAGCACCTAAGATGACTCTTTCCACACAGCTGGCATGACATGCTCACTAACTAAATTAGAGATCAACTTACTGCACACACAGTACATTTTCCAGGCTGCCTCCTCAGCTGGACAGGATTCAGATGTCAGAGCAAGCTCAGGACCTGCCACAGCCAGGCTCTGGGGCTACTCAGCAGATATGTGGCCTATCACCTCTGTATCCCTAGAGGTCAGACAACCAGACTTTGTGGCTTCCCGTAACAGGATGAAGGGTTGTAAAGTACGATACTTCTAACCCTGAGGACAGCCATCCATGTAGTGGGTTATCTTTTCACAATGGTGTAGTTTGCAACTAAAACATTGACTCTAACATGGAATGAATCTGAATATGGGACAGAATCTAAGGAGTTTTCTCAGATGCAACATCTATAAAAGACAGAGTCTTCAGGGGTGGAAAAAGCAGGATAAGAAGGTTCTGGATGTATGTTACAGATAAATTGATTTTACAAAGATAAGGGAAGCTGGAATTTAAGGAATTAAAAGGAGATACATATGAAAAAAAACCCAGGTATTCAATTTCCTCCGGAAATTCAATTTGAAACTTTCCTCTTCTCTCTTTTCTTCTCCGGGCAGTTAACAGAATCACAGTTCTCCCAAACATCCATTTTCGAACTTTGGAGTTACCGTCAACTCATCTATCCTTACGACCTGCATGTAATCTACACTTACATCCAAAATCTTTTTTGCACTTAGCCCTCCTGTTCTATCCTAACAGCTACTGCACCTGGATTCGGCATTACCTCTCATCTACTCAATGACAATGGCTTCCTAATTGATCCCCAGGTCCACTATAATCCCTTCATCAACTCTACTATTCACACTACTGCCAAAGTGATTTTTCTTTTTCTTTCTTTTTTTTTTTTTAAAGAGCAACTCTGGTACTGATTCCCTTTTTAAAAATCTTGAAAGCCTCCCTACTGCCTTCAGATAAGTCCAAACTCTTTTAATCTGCTCCTTTTCAATTTCTTTCCACATACATTTCCAATTTTATTTCCCAACAGTCCTCATGTACGTCACTGGACAACTTGCATATTTTCCCAAACCTGTTGTGTACTGTTTCTCCTC
The DNA here is from genome assembly GCF_949752795.1 of Hyperoodon ampullatus. NCBI lineage: Eukaryota > Metazoa > Chordata > Mammalia > Artiodactyla > Ziphiidae > Hyperoodon > Hyperoodon ampullatus. The sequence continues at coordinate 11,211,084 of NC_136932.1, read as the reverse complement.
TCTGACCTTTCATTTACATTACGTCCTCTCCCTGAAAATAGAACATTTTTCCCATTCAGATTTCAAAGTCTGTCCTGTTCTAACTCAAATACCTTTATCATCAGAGTACTTAGGATTCTCTGCTTTTTAAGGTAGTTCCTTATCTTTGTTTTATCCCCTCCTTGCCAGATTATAGACCCTTTGAAGACATGGATTGTAGTGTATTTATTTTAAAAAATCACTCAGTTCCTAGCATAGTGTTTTGCGGATAACGTAGGCTAAATAAACTTGGGTAGGATCTGTTGATTGAGAGAAAGTCTCTGATTTAAGTGTGAAAGAATGAAACAGTACGGAAGACCGGAGACCAGAATGCCTGCAGCGTAAAGGGAACAAATGTCTGGGATCTGTGTCTGATGAGCTTCTACGGGCTGGTCACAGTCACACCACCTCCTGCTTGATGCCAATGCTCAAGCTCCACTAGATGGTACTGCTTAGTCACCAGTGACTGGAGCTTTTCTACTACAGAGGTTCCCCTGTCACTCACTACTGTTCTGTATAGATGACTGAGGTCGGAGCCATTGAAGGGAATGCTTTGGATAGTATGACCACAATCTCCTTTAACTTATTTCCCATTCACCAGGAATATATGAATGTTGGTAAATGTCAAAAGGAATTTATTACAATAGGAGGGTAATAATACCCTGATTCCTCACATAGGGTCCCACGGTCAACAATCATTTCAACTTCCATTTGCCTCCTTAGGATACAAGAAAAATATTAGTTGTGCAGGCTTACAAAAGAACTGATAAAGTCAAAATACGATCCCTGGAAGATGAACATTTATTGAGTGTACATTAAAAAAAATCAAAGTTGGGAGATTAAAGAGCTTAGATTATGTAAATTTGATTAGGATACCAAAAACCCCTCAAGCCATAAAGAAATAGGGAATGTCAGAATTAGAAGGGTCCCACTGTACAGGAGAAGAGAGGAGACAGACTTTCATTTTCTAACCAACTGGCTTAAGAATATCCATTCTCAACTCCTCTTGGAATCCATCCCTGGAAATCATGAGTTCCTTGGGTTGTTATGGGCACTGATCACCAAGCTCTGGCATCGTAGGACTGACCTTGAGCAAGGAGAAAGTCCACAGTTCCCAGGTGGCCTTCGGAAGCCGCCATCATCAGGGGAGTACGGCCCTGCTTGTCTGCCATGTTGACATCAGCTCCATGGGTGAGTAAAAGATCAACAATCTGCAGGTGCAGAGAAGCAGGGACCAATCAGCCAGGAAGCGTTGCTGAGCAGACACATGCATGCCCTCCCCCACACTGTGTGAACTCCCCGCGAGTCACCTCTAAAGAAACTTTCCACTGCAAGAATCCCCTGCGTGGTCTAGTACCATGGGATTCGATCTCTGACTGTCTCAGAGACAGCCAAATGAGAAGAACTCAACTCTAAATGTCCGACCCAGTCACTCAGTAAAAAAGAATTCAAGATAACAAAGGCCAAGATGTAGACTAAACAACCCCATGATGGAAGCGCCAACACCTATGTCAGTGCCATTTTACTGGCCTCCAGGGGTGGCAAACCTGCCTGTAGTGAATATTTACAACTGAACAGAATACAGTAAATACAGAATACAGCCTCTGACAACTCTTTAGCACTGTTTGGCTCCTAGGACTTTTTTCCTACTTAAACATTTTCAAAGATTATAACCAATATACTTTTTTTTCCATCCTAAATATATAAATTAGCGTTTATCCAGAATCCAAACATCTGGAAAGACTGCATAACTAGAATTTACATATACCACATTTTCTTTTTGCAAGTCTGAGACACACCTGCTGTAAGTGGTTAGCAGGGATCTGTTGAGGTTTGAACCTTCCAGAGACCCTGGGGATGCTGTGAAGTGTGAGAAGGAGATCACTGCACCACCAGGCCAAAAGTAGCTAGTCCTTCTACACGATACAGATCATCAGGAATGATCTGTATTATACAGAATGTATGAATGTTAATTTTCTGACGTATTCTCAATTAACCAGAATATTAATTACAGAGGCCCAAGTCTTCAAACCCAGTGACTGCTGGATAACCCAAATTTTGTGATTTTTTTGCTCTCTGCTTCAGAAGTTCCCACCCAGGAATGTGAATTGATACAGCCTATGGAGAACAGTAGGGAGGTTCCTTAAAAAACTAAAAATATCCAAGTTGTATATTTGTTTTCCAATAAAAAAATTACAATTAAAAACAAAAAACAAAAACTGAAAATAGAACTACCGTATGACCCAGCAATCCCACTACTGGGCATATACCCTGAGAAAACCATAATTCAAAAAGAGTCATGTACCAAAATGTTCATTGCAGCTCTATTTACAATAGCCAGGACAAGGAAGCAACCTAAGTGTCCATCAACAGATGAATGGATAAAGAAGATGTGGCACATGTATACAATGGAATATTACTCAGCCATAAAAGGAAGTGAAATTGAGTTATTTGTAGTGAGGTGGATGGACCTAGAGTCTGTCATACAGAGTGAAGTAAGTCGGGAAGAGAAAAACAAATATCATATGCTAACACATATATATGGAATCTAAGGAAAAAAAAAAAGGTCATGAAGAACCTAGGGGTAAGATGGGAATAAAGACACAGACCTACTAGAGCATGGACTTGAGGATATGGGGAGAGGGAAGGGTAAGCTGTGACAAAGTGAGAGAGTGGCATGGACACATATACACTACCAAACGTAAAATAGATAGCTAGTGGGAAGCAGCCGCATAGAACAGGGAGATCAGCTAGGTGGTTTGTGACCACCTAGAGGGGTGGGATAGGGAGGGTGGGAGGGAGGGAGACGCAAGAGGGAAGCGATATGGGAACGTATGTATATGTATAACTGATTCACTTCGTTATAAAGCAGAAACTAACACACCATTGTAAAGCAATTATACTCCAATAAAGATGTTAAAAAAAAAAAGTTCCCACCCAGAACTCACCCCTGCCTGGGGCACTGGAAGTAGCTACCTGCTTACCTGCCAGTGGCCTTGGCGAACGGTGCTGAATAAGGGCACTGCCCCTCGGCGGTTTGGCTGGGCCACTGCTGCCCCCTGTTCCAGGAGTAGACGACACACCTCCAGTTTGCCCCTTCCGGCTGCAGCTGTCAGGGCTAAGGGCAGAGAGCACAGAGTGAGGACAGGGGGTCTTGCCTTCTCCAGCCCTCTAGGGTAAGCAGGGCAGCATACCTGTGTTTGATGAATGTAATTGCTACTTTACCTCCAAGAATGATGATTTTGGCTGCTTTTGCCATGAAGGAAATTTTCAAAGAAAAATAAAAGGGCTTACATATATGGAGACAATTATAATAATTTTATTCACCTTTGGCCAAACTTATTTGGTTTCATGTTTCCTACCCAGACTGCCTTCTCTGCTTTTAATCCCTCTCTTTTTTGGTACCTTGTCCCAGTTACAAACCTTTCACTGGTATGTGCATGGGTAAGAATGCAGAGAGAAGGGTCTTTGCAGACTAAGGTCTTTTAGGGTTAGCTAGGAACCACCTCTGGCCAATTTCTACTCCTGGGCCCTTAAACTCAGAAAACCAGTCAGAAATTGCAGTCTTAATTTTTGTTGATTTCTTAAATGACAGTTTCCTGGATTGCTTTTAAGGGAGTATTTACAATAAAAATATATTTAAAAATGTAAAAAAGAAAAAAAAAGAAATTGCAGTCTAAGAGCCTTGGGCCAGTTTTCATTCTCTCTTTTTTTCATCAGTTGGGACAGAAGTTTCTAGTACATGTGTGACCATTTTCATAGGAGGGTCAAGACTGTTCAAGGTAATAGTCTTAAAGATGAGAGAAGTGTGACAAAGGCTCTGTTCTTCTGAATACAGGATAATGGAGTCACAGATAAAGAACAGCTATAGCGAGGATAAAGGACACACAGCAGGAAGAAACATAAACATTCTTCCTGCTGTGCTACTGTCCATTGTTTATGATCTCTGATACAGTGGAGATTCTAAGAGTGCTTATTTCATCCTTTGAGTACTACTTCAATAGCAGTAAGAGGAATTTGTTGATATACTTTCTACTAAGTTCATATTTGAACAAACATGTATTTGTTTCTTAACCAGGGATCTCAAACGTGTACACTCAGTGTTTTAAATGGATGAGGGTAGGGAAGATGGTAAACACTGTTAGAAGATGGCAGGAGTTATGCTTTTAAAGAAAGAGTATGGAGACCTTTTTCCCCACACAGACTTGAAAAACAGATGTGGCAGTCAGCAGGTCCTTTATTGTGGCCACCTACTCCAATGACAAATCAGAGGAAGATCATACTTGGCAGGTGCAGAAAATATTTCAGTTTACAAATGTTGGTATCTAATCAGGGAAGCAATTGAAATTCAAATCAAATGGTCACTTGTGATTTTTTTCATTTAAGTGCAAATTAAGGCATTTTGTCTTTGAGTTTGGCCAAATTTATCCACAACTGACTCATATGCAAAACTAAAACTACCTGTAATTTCCACTGAGATAAACCTTCAAAGTCATCTTTTCCTTCCTCAAGGACAGAAAGGGCTTATGAAGGAAAATGTGGCAATTTTAGAAGATCTTAAACTAGATGTATCTAGGCCTTGTCTTATGTGTATTTTTCATTTTATTTTTTTTGGAACTCTTAACATAGGCATTTCCGTCCTGTTCCTCACAGAAGGGCAGAGGCTTCATCCTATCTGAGGTGAGGGTCATTTCCAAGTCCCGAATGGATAAGTTACAAGTATTGATGGGTTTGATTGTTTACTTGACTGAGAAGTTTTGTCTCTTGTTCTTTAAATCAAAGTGATTTTCCCTCTTTTCCAAGTTCACATTTCTAATAGTTCAGGAAAAAAAAAAACAACTTTAGTTCCTAGGTCAGAACACAAGAGTAGCTTAAGAATTTGACTGGCAATCATCACATTGTATACATTAAACTTACACAATGTTGTATGTCAATTATATCTCAGTCAAGCTGGGGAAAAAGAAAGAACTTGACTGGGTTAGACACTTGTTAGGAACCATAAGAATCATCTTGTTGGTACATAAAACAAAGGGTTTGGAAAATTTCTAACTCTCCCAAGTTTAAAGTAGCTACCAGGGGGCAGGGATGCAGCAAACCTCCCTTTCAATGTCTTGTGTATGGCATGGGGTGTGTGTGTGTGTGCGCGCAAATACATTCTTTTTCACGCAAGAATTTCTAGCACTCTGGAGAAAATACAGACAGTATTTCAGAATCAAGCCTCTCGTCAATGGTGCTAGTTCACAGAACACAGATAAAAATTCACAAGCAGTGCCCATCCCGAAAGCTAAACTTATATACTGTCTGCTTTAACCTGGAGTCATGTTGCTGGGGGCTGGCCCATCTCAACCCACCGGACAACATGTTTATATGAGAGGGAATGTTCCATTCGGCCTTTTTCTTTGTTGTATCATCTCTGTTACTTAGGTTATGATGTAATTTGGCAGGAATCTCCAGCTGATATCTGGACATGGTCATTAACACAGCTGGCCAACTTCATCTCAGAACAACACAACTATGGAAAATTGGGTCTGTACTTTTCAAAATCCAAGAGCAAGGAGTTGCTTTGGCTGGATTTTATATAGTTCTTATCAAAAACCGTTAAAACTTTTTGAAAGAGAGATGATTAAGGCAAAGCCAGTTCTGTAAAACAACAAACTGATTCTTAGAGCAAATGTTAACAGTTTGGAGCCAAATCTCTCTTCCTAAGAGACCAGTAACAGAATTCGTTCCCTAGCGTGTCAGCATCTGATGAGATTATCTGAAATAAATGGTCCTTTTTCAAAGGGAAACAGCTAAGGAGTTTGAAGAGACAGACAGGATACAGCTCAGAGTTGATGAAATAGCCAAAGTCAGCTTCGATGGGATGCTGATGCTAAATAGAATGCAGAGAAGCAAATGGTTCTTTTATCTCCTCAACCTTGAAAGTGTACAGCACCGACAGGTCATGGAAGACCGATGGGATGGAGGTGGGTGGGGAAGACATATACTGATCACTGCTATCCAAAACAACATTAATTAGTTAAACATTTATAGAGCTATTTGTCAGATACTGTCGGCTCTCAAGGAACTCAGGGTTGAATAAGGATAACAGACAAACAAATACATTACTATACAGTGTGATAAGCACAACAGAGATAAGTCCACGGGGGTTGTCTGGAGGTGGCACAGAGGAAGAAGTGTCTGAGAAGGTCTCCAGGAAGAGATGACAATCTAAACCAGATGCTGAAAGAGAAATAGGAGACTTATAGGCAACGACAACAGGGAGGCATTCTAGGCACAGGGAGAGCACGTATAAAGGCACTGAGGTGGGGAACGGCACGTTTACTCCTACTGGAGAAGACAGGCAATAGATGATGCTAGAGATCATGACACGTCTTTTTATGCTACCTTGTTTTTTTTTTTGGCCACATCACACAGCATGTGGGATCTTAGTTCCCCGACCAGGGATCGAACCTGTGCCCCCTGCATTGGGAGCGTGGAGTCGTAACCACTGGACCACCAGGGAAGTCCCTTTTTATGCTACATTAATGTTACAGGTGGTCAATGAAGGGTGGTGAGCAGGAAAGTGACATGGGCAGACTGTGGCTTAGAGAGATCACTTTGGCTGAAGTCTGGGAGATAAATCACAAAAGGGTGAGGCCAGAGGCAAGAAGATCAGCTAGGAAGTAGTTGCAATAATCTAGACAAAAGATGATGAAGGCATGAATTAATGGTATCTTGTTTATTTTCTGAATTTTTGCTACTTTTGGGCCATGGATGGCTCAGGCTCTGCAGAGTTGCTAGAAGCTTTTAATGCTGGTTCTGTTCTATAGCTGTAAGACAAAGGAGAGGAGGGATTGGTGAACAATCTTGTCATCTTAATTGCCTTTCTTCTGTGTTGGAACACAGATTTCTGTGTTCCATAAGAAATCTGTGAAAACCCTGCAGGAGGGAGGGGGTCAGCCAGATGGTGAAAGCTTGATGTAGGAAGGTGCTCTTTGGAAGGACAAAAAGGCCATAAAAGGAGGACGAAGACAACCAGGATATTGCAGTGACCTGCTTTTAGAAAATCTGATATGTAAAAATTACATCTCAATAAATATTTCACTATATGCTAAGATATATTTCATTGATTCTAAGATGTACTGTCTTCCCTCCGCATTTTTAATATCTCAAAGTCAGGTTGCATCTTATAATCGATGTGATAATAAAGAACTGTGTCAGTTTTATAGGCAGAGGGTTTTTCTTTCTGGTTTTTTTTTTGGAATGGCACATAAAATAATGGTTATATAGTTTCTTATAGTTACTGGTGTTTTGGATTTAATACAGTAAATGATACAAATTGTTGGAAACATCATTACCATCATATTTTCCCTAAGTAAAAATTGGGTTGTTTAGGCCAGGGTTGCAGATATGAGATGCTAACCAGCTGGCTGCAGGTCATAGACCTTCATTCTCTATGCAAGGGAAACCTGTATAAGATTTTGCCATTGGAGGAAACATCACAATTCAATGAGTCATTATAAATTTTAAATGATTATGTGTTGTAAGTTAAAAAGAAACATGTGTACTTGGTAAATCCATCACTATAGACAGAAAAGCAACTCAGAGTCTACTCTACACTAGCGGTGAGTTGCAGGGACATTTTTTAACATAGCAAAGACATTATTTCCCAGAAATTTTTCTGAAGTCAAATAACTTTTTATAGTTCTATAAGTTATATTACAAATGTATTTCATTCTAACTCATATTTAAATAACGTCTTATGTTCATAATGCTGAAATTAGTTCATATAAATATAAAATTAAACACAACACAATCCTGACTACAAGCAAACTGACATGAAAATTTGATTTTTTTTTTACAATCTCGAGATACGGTATGTATGTAAGAAAATTAATGTAACAAACTTTATTGCACACTTTAAAGCAGGAAATCTTTTAAAAGTCCTGAGGCTGTTACGTTTTATTCTAATAAGAAATTCATATCAATAAAAATAAGTCTTCCACTTAGTTCACACCCTTCTTGAACATTTTTAAGGAATTCTTTCAAGGACAGCACTAGGATGTGTGTGATATTCATCACTATGATTGTTAGTCTTGTAATTTCTGTCCACTATCGCCATCGGGCCACTACTTTTTGTTGCGCTCCCCAGTTAGGGTTAGGGTTGCACGCGTGTGGCCTGGCAACAGGAGACTCTGGGAGGGACGGCGGGGCTGTGCCAGGGAGGCTTTGCTGATGGGCTGTAAACCATCATGTCTCTCCTGCAGCTCCAGGTCTCAGGATGCACACTCCACAACTGCTGGCGTCCTGGCCAGCCCCTTCCCCTCGGTCTGTCCTCTGGCTTCCCTCAGGGTGGGGCCCCAGAGACAGCAGCTGTTGCCAGCTGCACATTTTCCTTTAATCTGTCATGGGCTCTTAAGCTGCAGCTGCCCGGCATCTGCTCCCTTTGGCTCTGACAGAGGGAGGGATTGTTTGAGAAGCAAATTCCTGAGCTCTGGACCATTCTACACGATGTTAAAGAAGCCATGAAACCTATATAAGATTACTGCCATGTGTGGAAACATCACAGTTCAATAGGTAATTATACATTTTAAGTGAATTCAAGCATCTTCTCATTTTTAATAACATTCTGACCCTAACCAAAGCATATCCCCTTCTTGTTTAGTAAAATATTCTCCCTAAAATCGGCCATCTCAATGTTGGTCTACTTATCCTGGCAAACACGACACATATCTGTGGTGACTCTACAGTTTTTACTGCCCTGGTTTCACAAACACATAAAAGGTTACTAATGTTTTTCCAGATGTTCCAGTTTAGACTTGGGGGGAAAGACAACAATCACTTCCTGCAAAGGCCACAAGGAAGAGGCTTCTGTTTGTGGAGTAAGTACCAAGCAATATAGAAATGGCTTTGCTATCTGTTTGTGGAGTAAGTACCAAGCAATATAGAAATGGCTTTGCTACAGATCGTGAGACACTGTGCAGGGCTGTGCCCTACAGGGGAGCCCTTCATTTTGCATCCTGATAGCAACTGTACTCATGACGTATCAGTTTAACCACGTCAGGACCACTCCACCATGATAACACTTGGTTCAGTAAGCCAGAGGTGTCGATAAAAATTTAACTTCTTGGTTTATAGCTACAGGAGAAATACTTATGCCTAACTGCTATAAGGATCACAGGAAAAAAAAGTTCACAACTATTTTCTGCTATGGTTTGGCACATTGTAAGGAAACTTTCAGTCTTTTAAAATATTTGGAAACAAGAGCGGGGGAGGGTTTTGTCTGAAAGAAGACGCTGGGGCTAATGGCATGGAGCATCCCAAGGGAAAGAGGATTGACAGAAGGAAACAGTGTGACTTTTTACTTTGGCTGAATCAGTCTCCAACACAATAGCCATAAGACAGAGACTGCCACCTTTGGTCTGGCAGAGAAAAAAATCAGGGTGTGAGATGCAGAGAATATCTCCACACAGACATGACACATTCACAGAGAAGAGAGAGATGTCCACAAGAGGTACCTGTCTCTCCCCAGAGACTGTCAAAGCTGTTGATCTGTGCTCGCTCCACCTCCTCCTCATCTTTTTCTGGAAGATCAAGTAGGTAGGAGACAATCTGAAACAAGAAGTTGTGTCAGCTCAAAGGTCAGGTGGAAAACTATACTACTGATACTAGCCTGTGAGGTTTGGAAGATACCCGGATACCCCAGGGTCACGCTCTCTCTTGCACACAAAAGGAATCAGAACTGACTGTCCTCGCATAAAAACCCAAAGCTGCCATGACGAGCATTTGTTCTACCAGGTACAGTTTACATGTTTCCCTTGAACACAATTAACTTACATAGCATGTGACTTTTAAAAATCACATATTTATCACATTTGAGTTAAAAAAGCAAACCCTCATCCTCCTAATAAAAATGCTACCAAGAAATAAACAGGAAAAAAAATCAATAAACAAAACCCAGAATATAAATATGGAGAAAACTGAGGGCCTGTAGTTTTTCAGAGCGGAGCTATTATCTTTTTTACTCTTGGAATTACAAGGACTGCTTGGGGATAATAAAAGGAGAATGGCTGCTAACAACAAAGGAAAGTGACAGCTCTGTTTCCAGGAATTCCACTGTAGAGAGAGCTAAAAAACCTTCTATAGGTAATAAAAATTCCAATTTTACTTAATATTCCCTTGGTGATACGTCAGGTCAGCTGATGGGGTAGCTGTGTCACTGAAGCATCTCAAGCAGTGGCGAGCCAACTTGTACTGGCCCATGAAAGCGGACTGTTAAATTTTCGGAATTTTGCAAGCCAGTCAGTAAACAAAGATGTTTATTAAAAATTAAATAACAATTAAAGATATTATATTTAAAAAAGTTAAAATATCAAATGTTATAATTTCTTAATTGGCAGCTTGAAATCAGCCATGGTGGGGGTACTTATACCCTGGAAATTGGCAAACTTTGTAAATGAGGATTTGATTTAGTGCTAAAGCTAAAAGAGGTTCCAGTTTAATGAATATAATTTGTATGAGGGTGAGAAGTAGTTTAACAGTAGATTGCACATCAGATTTAATGACAAAATTATTGGGAAAAGAGCAAATAGGGGTGCAACTTCATTTATCAAATCATGGTTGAGTTGTAACCACAGGCTGGGTACGGATATACATTTAGCAAAAATCAACAAAACCATTCAATTAAGAGTATTACACAATTCATTATTATTTGTAAACTGTCTGCAACTTTTTTTTTTGCAGTTCGCAGGCCTCTCCCTGCTGTGGCCTCTCCCGTTGCGGAGCACAGGCTCCGGACGCACAGGCTCAGCGGCCATGGCGCACAGGCCCAGCCACTCCGCCGCATGTGGGATCTTCCCAGACCAGGGCACGAACCCGTGAACCCGTGTCCCCTGCATTGGCAGGCGGACTCTCAACCACTGCGCCACCAGGGAAGCCCAACATTTTTTTTAATATCAGTAAAATCTATAATAAACTTAAGTCTGTATGTACACACACACACACTCTCTCACGCACACACACACACTTCTGCTCCACTCCACTCCCATCCCCAGAGCTGGCTGTTACACATTTCCTAGAACACTACCAATTCCACATATTTTGCCACTGTATTATTACTTTCATTAATAAATAAATTAGCAAAAATACCATCTGCACAGTGTTTAACAGTTTACATCTCATATCAACCTTGTAAAAAAGAATTTATTAGCCTCGCTTTACTGGTCGGAAACTAAGGTTCTAAGAGATTAGGTAAATTGCCCAAGGTCCAGAGCTGATGAGTAGGAAAGCTGGGCCTCAAACCTGGTCCTTCTGAGATTCCAACTGTTGTACCCTTTCCATTCCACTCTGCCTACCCATGTGAACACAGGTCAAAAAATAATCCCCCTGAGCCTAGTGTCATTGTCTGTTAAATAGGGGTGGAAAGATGGGGAGGAATCAGATTAGATAATTCCCAAGGTCTTTTCCAACATAATTCTAGGTACCCTGGAATCTCCCTACTCCTCAGATCAATGACCAAAAACCTAATTCACATTAATTAGGCTAACAAAATTTTTTTTAAATTTATTTTTGGCTGCGTTGGGTCTTTGTTGCTGTGTGCGGGCTTTCTCTAGTTGCAGCGAGCGGGGGCTTCTCTTCGTTATGGTGTGCGGGCTTCTCATTGTGGTGGCTTCTCTTGTTGCGGAGCACAGGCTCCAGGTGCGTGGGCTTCAGTAGTTGCAGCATGCGGGCTCAGCAGTTGTGGCTCGCAGGCTCTAGAGCGCAGGTTCAGTAGCTGTGGTGCACGGGCTTAGTTGCTCTGCGGTATGTGGAGTCTTCCTGGACCAGGGCTCGAACCCGTGTCCCCTGCATTGGCAGGTGGATTCTTAACCACTGTGCCACCAGGGAAGCCCTAGGCTGGCAATTTTATACTAATCTAACCCCTTTTTCCTGGTTTCCTAGGTCCTTCAATACATAGCTTGAAAAAACCCCCCAAACCTTATCTGCTGCTTTCTTACCTCAGTATAACCCATGCTGGCTGCAGCGATGAGGGCCTGCTGGATGGCGTGGCTCTTCTTAAACACCCCTTGCTGCTGGCCCGCCATTGTCCAGTCACACTGAATCAAAAACTTGACAACCTCCAGATGACCTCGGAGTGCAGCATGGACCAAGGCACACTGCCCATTCTTATCCAAGTGATCCACCTACGGGAAGGGACAGAGAAACCTATGTGAAAAAGACTGTGGCTGTATTCCCAATCTAGTCACATCAGCCCATGGCACAGGTCTGGACTACTAAGATTCATCCTCTCCTATTCCTTGGACCAATCCCTGAGAAAATTTAGAAGATACTCTCCTACTCAGGCTAGATCTTCACTGAGCTACAACTCTGGTAGATGCCCCTCTGGGGAGAACCTCTTTGCATAACGTCAGGCTTTTGTTTTCACATCAAAAGAAACGAAAAAAAAAAAAACCAACCCCAAAACTAAACACCAAAACTCCCAGCTCCAGCTCTGTTTTCCTGAGGTACACTCTCCCTTGTCCTCAAATAGTTCTTTTTAGACCCAAATTTGAAAGACTTATAAGCTGCGTTGGCACAAAAAACTGTCTTTGAAATCATGAAAGAAAAAAATTTTGAAGCTCAAATTTTTTGGCCTTCCAAAGAAGCAAAACATCTCGTATCATGAATCACACATTTGACCACTATGCTTTGGTAAAGGCCACTGCTCTCTTCCAGTGGGCGGGCAGAATCTCAACCATCTGGCCAAAATGGCTAGAGGTACTTGGAACTTAATGCTAGACTATGTTCCAACAGCAGTTTTTACAGTTGCAGTGCTGGTTACAAGTTTAGGCTGCAAGAGAAGGCTGACTAAGGTCAATCTACCAGAAGGTCCCCAGCTACAAGTCTCAACAGATGAACAGCCTTTTCTGGCAGGTGGGCAGGTTATTTTCCAGTGGTAGTTAGAGCACTTGAAGCCTAAGTTCTGTATCTGGTTCTCTCCAGCTTTAGTTCCACCCGGCCATCCATATAACAAATGTTTACTGAATGCCCACCATGTACAAGGTACACAATAGGATAAAAAGGTAAATAAGAGAGTAAAATATAGATTCTACTCTCAACGTTTTGAACAAGATAGGGGCGATACAACCAATACAACAAAAACTTGTCCAACAAAGGTGTAATATAATAAATGTCAGAAGGAAAGCAAAAGTGCAATAAAATTTCAGAGAATTTCCAGCCAGAAGCAGGAACAGATTCAGAGGGAAAGGTGCAATGGTCTGAATGTTTGTGTTCTCCCACCATTATTCGTTGGAATTCTAACCCCTGAGGTAGTTAGGAGGTGGTGCCTTTGGAAAGTGATTGGGTCTGCCCTCATGAATGGGATTAGTATCCTTATACAGAGGCCCCAGAGAGCTTGCTTGCCCCTTTCCACCGTGTGACGACACAGCGAGAAGGCACTGTCTGTAAACCAGGAAGCTCTCACCAGACACCGAATCTGCTGGCACCATGCTGTGGGGACTTAGCTTCCAGAACTGTAAGAAGGAAATGTTTATAAGATACTCAGTCTATGGTATTTTATTACAGCAGCCCAAATGGACTAAGAAAAGGGCTATCTCAACTGGCTGGGATAGGAAATGATTAATTCTAGTTTTTGAAGGGTAAAATACATTAAGGGGGAGTTCAAACTACAAAGTTGAGAGTGTCTTTTGGGACAAGAGCATGGATATTTGAATGCCAGGCTAGTGGTCTGAATTTTAATAAGTAATGGAGAGTCATTGAGAATTTTCATGTTCAGAACTGTATTTTTTTTTAAAACTAAAGGAATGAATTAAAAGAACCCTTGGCTTCTTGGGGAAATGGTTGATTCCAGGGCTGGGACAGTAATAGCAAAAGATGAGTTTGGAACATCTTGTGGTGCCAGAAAGTACAGAAGCACTCATGAAATAATGTGTGTGTGTTGGGGGGCGCTTGAAAGGACACAGGAACCAACGTCAAGAAGCTCCCAATGGCCAGATCTGGGGCAATTTGAGCAAAAAAAGAAAACACCGGCAATGAGTTATAGATCATAGAATAAAATAAATATCCAGGAACCCATAGCGCTATAAGTAAATGAATAAATGAATACATTGAGGAGAAGGGACAGCTCTTCCTTACAGTAGAATTCCAATTAATTAATGTAGAAGGAAGAGGGAAATAGAAAATCACTATAATGCAAATATCATAGCAATAATTACTGCAGCAAGAATGGACCCATCAATGGATGGATGGATCCTAAATTAGTGGACAAAAAAATGAGTGGACAAAAAAAAAGATACAAGGTATCTGCCTAGTCTGAAAGCATCTCCCTAAAAGATACTTCTTAATTCCAAATGGGAGAAACAGTAACTTGAGGTTGAGAAACCTGGAAGATACCACCTTATCCAAGTGATAGAGGTTAACATCCCCTGTAACGAGATCTCAACATCACGCACCTCCTGCAGTGCTGCATGAATAAGGGCAGGGCACCATGTCTGTGGTGTGCTTGCTGAAAACATACAAACTCAATCTAATGAAGAGAAAATATCAGACCAACTATAACTGAAGAACATTCAATTCAGTTATGCAACAAAATAACTGGCTAAATACTTAAGTGGTTTAGAGGGGTGAGAAATGAGAAGTAGTTACTTTATTTGGCGATTGGCAGTTGTTACTTTTGAGAGCAGCTTCAGTTGAATGCCAAGAGGTTGGGTTTTTGTTTTTTTTTAAGGATATTATTTATTAGGCACTGCATGAGACTAGAAGAGACTTCATCTCTTTTTAAAAAGGCTCGATTACTTTTAAGTGTCACAATGCCCCTCTTAATCCTGTTTCTAGGTTAAACAAGTGAGGCTGAGAGAGGTCAAAGGACTCGTCCAAGCCCTCAGAGAAAGCAAGTGTGAATGCAGGCCTTGACCAGGTCGTGCTTGAAGCCAAAGTTTATGATTTTAATGACTTGCCTCCTCTTTCTGTCACGGAAGCCAGACCACAAGTGGTTAAGAAGTAGTAAGGACGCAGTGGTAGCAAGTAGAGAGGACTCTTAGGACAGGCTTGGTGGACGTGGGTGGGAAGAGACGGGATGGTGGCCTCTGGTTAGGAGAGAGGGGGGAGTTTCTCTTTTGGGTTAGATAACACATTCATAGGTTGTAGAAACTGAGAAGAAAGGTAGCGTGAATTCAGAAAAAGAATGAAATGATGTGAGAGAAAGAGCAACATACTGAGATTAAAAAATATAGGTGGGGAATTCCCTGGCAGTCCAGTGGTTAGGACTCCGCACTTCCACTGCAGGGGGCATGGGTTCCATCCTTGGTCGGGAACTAAGATCCTGCAAGCCGTGCGGCATTGCCGAGAAAAAAAAAAGAAAAACAAAATATATATAGTGGAGGCAAGCATTCTGGAAAGGAAGGCAAACACTTCCTTCTCTGAGGCAGAAGTAAAGGTGAGTGTACGTAAGGATTAATAGAGTTTTGAGATCGAGGCACAGTGAGATAAACTCAATCTTCGTAGTCGTAGGAGGGCAAAAGAGGTTTGAAAGGGTCTTGAAAAGATCACAAATGATTTATTTATCTGCTCTGGGGAAAATAAGAGATGAATAAAATGATATCTGAGCAACAGGAAAGACCCAGCTGAGATTAGAATATGAATTCACAGCAGTAATAATAAGGCCCAGTTATCACTCTGTTTCTAGAGGTGTTCATTCAAATGACTAGGACATTGCAGGTGGACCATTCCTGTGTCACAGTTAACATCTACAGTTCTGAGATTTCACTGAGGTTCCCAGGTCCCAGCTCCCAAAGGAGTCTCAGGAGACACAGTTCTTCCCTGGTACGGACACTGGACACCTCAGAACGAGGTCATACATATTACTTATATTTCACTGCAAAACCACCAAAACCCTCAGTTTGTTTTCAGGATGGAAACACAATACCATTGGGCTACAATGTTCCTCAAAGGCCTACATTTTTGAGACCAGCATTTTTCTTTTCACCAATATTTTGAAATTGAGTTATATCAGTGGCCTTTGAGATACTATAAAGCAAATATATTTTTGAGAAATGTTTTGAGAGAATTAAAATACACTAACAGAAACACTTCTGAGTTCCTCTGGTCAGAGAGAATCATCTTCTCCCCATACCTCTTCAGGGGTGTCTTCAAGACTCTAAAGTGAAAGGCTTAGAGTCTAGAGGCACCATTCAGTTCAGACTTCACAGTGCCATCTCCTTGCTCCCCCACTTCTCTTTCCTCACTCTGAGCTCAGGAGAAAATTTCTTGGTTGTTCGGGACTTTTTGTGGCTGCTGATAAATGCAGTTTCCTAAGTGCCTCTCAAAAGTTTTAGAACTGTGTGCAAATTCAGCATGGAACTGGCCATGGCAAGTGGGCAACAGTAGGATGTAATCAGAGCTAGTTCTCCCTTTGATCTGCTCCCTAACAGGATCCAATGTATTCTACCTACACTCAGGAGGTAACACAGGAGACAAGGAAGAGTCTATAGCAGGAAGAAAGAAAAGGGAAGAAGAAAAGGCAGCAGAGCTGGACAGCCACTACCTTGGCCCGTTTCTTGCACAGCAACACGACAATGCTTAGGAAGCCTGCGGCTGCAGCATAGCCCAGAGGAGTCAGGCCGCTTTCTGAGGAGGCATCCACATTGGCCCCAAACTCCAACAGCAGGGCCACCATTTCTGTGTAACCAAGATGACACTGGACGCATAGAATTGGAGCATTATTTAAAACCTCTGTCCGGTAATTAATGTTGGCACCTCCCAAAATCAGCAGTCGGCTGACCTAGAAATAAGTGAATAAACAGAAATAATACTCACATAAATATCAGTTATATCCTATTAGTCATCTTTTATTAAGTCCTCTGGGACCCCACAATAAGTGCCCAGAAGCATTTAGTAACGGCTTTATTTTAAAATCTTCATTTGTTCCTTTTTCAATACCTTGCCTTTGGAAAGGGATGTGAAATACCTCCTTTATATAAACCACTCAGTAACTAGAGTCAACACCACCCATACTGTAGTGCTGTCAGAGTCTCCACTAAGTGAGCTGTCAGTCAGAAAAACCCCTATCAAAACAAAGGTGGTCCAAGAATGACGTACTCCCTAGAAGCAGCAGGACTTATTCTACAAATCAGAGTCATCTTATACAAGGTGCAAGGTCAATAGGTTTGGTCTTCAACTCACAGAACAAAATGTAAAATATATCAAATTATCAGTAAAAGGTTAATTAATAGGAGACAGTCTAAGGCAAGTCAAAGATCGATTAAATAGCTACTTAAATGTCCTCCTAGTTTTAGGTTTTCATAGTTAATTCTTTAATCTGACTGTAATTTATCACTTACCTTTATATTTGGAGTATAGAGATTTCGTAAAGATGCCAATGCCATGGAAAGACCCTCTGTGCTATAGGAGATCCAGAGACCTTGGAGGATGGAGGATGATACTCCAACTTTTTTACTCAAACCCTGAAAAAGAAATATAGAGACAATTAAATCATTAGCCCAGCTAAAAAGTACCATCAGTAGTTAAGTTAGGAGCCTCTAGGTTTGTGGTACTAACAAATGAGAATAGAGTCTTGCTCAAACAATACCCAGGCATAACAAAGCCAATCCACTGATGCAGACGAAGACTAGTCCTGTAGGAACAGGCTAACTTAAACTGCCTCTACCTTGGCAGTCTGCGGAAACAAATCTACTTAATACCTCTCTTTTCTGCTATATCTGGATATAATCCCCCACCCCCCAGATCTTTTCTATTAGCCTTCTTGAATCAATCTCTTAAATTCAAGTTAGTAAAGTATACATGGTAACAGAGATAAAGCAGTGTGATCACTGATCTCCATCTCATTTCTGTCCTGGGCATTTGTGAAAACTGTATCTCCCAGCCTCCTTTACAGTTATGTGGGCCATGGGACTGACTTCTGGCTAATAAAATGTGGGCAGAAGTAATATGTCATGTCCAGCCTTGGCCCCAAATTCCCCGTGTGTTTCTCCACACTTTCTATTGTTCCCTTTGATTGCAGGCCAGATGATCCAGTGGAGGATCCTGAGGCCCTAGGGGATTTTGGAACTACTATGTGGAAGAAGCCTGCCCAATGATCTGTACTGGACTGCAACAAAAGTGAAAAATAAGCCTTTGTTAAGTCACTGAGATTTTGCAGGTTTGTTATAGTAGCTAGCATTGCTCACCCTAACATAGCCTAAAATAATCACATCTGTTCATCCTCAGGGAAACAACATAGGTTTGATTGCCATCAGCAACAAATTTTCTCTAGTATGACTGGCCTAAGTCCCACTGTATGTACTAATGTTTGCCCCTTTTACTTGGACTTCTCCAAAAGGAAGTTAGAATCAATTGTTTTTTAAAATCTCCTGCTGTGATGGCAAGATTCTCTGGCAATCTTCTTCTTCTTCTTTCTTTTTTTTAAAATAAATTTATTTATCTATTTATTTATTTGGCTGCATGTGGGCTTTCTCTAGTTGCAGGGAGTCGGGGTTTCTCTTGTTGCAGAGCATGGGCTCCAGGTGCACAGGCTTCAGTAGTTGTGGCACGCAGGTTCAGTAGTTGTGGCTCACGGGCCCAGATGCTCCGCGGCATGTGGGATCTTCCCGGACCAGGGCTCAAACCCGTGTCCCCTGCATTGGCAGGCGGATTCTTAACCACTGTGCCACCTGGGAAGTCCTTTCTTCTTCTTTCTTAAGGCTGTGCAGCGTGGCTTGCAGGATCTTTGCTCCCCGACCAGGGATTGAACCTGGGCCCCCTGCAGTGGAAGTGCGGAGTCCTAACCACTGGACCGCCAGGGAATTCCCAGCAATCTTCTTACTATTCTGCCAATATCTGGGTCAAGTGAGTTAAAGCAGGAAATCCTGAGGGCCGCAAGATATTAACAATGAAGTTTGGGAACCACAAAGTAGATCTGAGGAGGTATTCTTTTTAAAAACTTAATCTGTTCTGTTTGCTTTGTGAGAAAGTAGTCCAGTTTGATTCTTTTGTGTGTAACTGTCCAGTTTTCCCAATACCATTTATTGAAGAGGCTGTCTTTTCCCCATTGTATATTCTTGCCTCTTTTGTCATGGATTAATTGACCATATAAGTGTGGGTTCATTTTTGGGTTCTCTGTTCTGTTCCATTGATCTATGTGTCTGTTTTTGTGCCAGTACCATACTGTTTTGATTACTGTAGCTTTGTAGTATAGTTTGAAAACAGGGAGCATGATACCTCCAGCTTTGTTCTTTCTCAAGATTGCTTTTGCTATTCAGGGTCTTTTGCATTTCCACACAAATTTTAGAATTATTTGCTCTAGTTCTGTGAAAAATGCCTTTCATGTTTTGACAGAGATTGCACTGAATCTGTAGATTGCCTTGGGTAGTATGGTCATTTTAACAATATTAATTCTTCTAATCCATGAGTATGGTATATCTTTCCATTTGTTTGTGTAGTTTTCGATTTCTTTCATCAATATCTTATAGTTTTCTGGGTACAAGTGTTTTACTGCTTTAGTTAGATATATTCCTAGGTATTTTATTTTTTTTGATGCAATTGTAAATGGGATTGTTTTCTTAAGTTCTCTTTCCAAAAGTTTGTTATTAGTGTATAGAAACACAACAGGTATCTGTTTATTAATTTTGTGTCCTGCAACTTTACTGAATTAACTGATTAGTTCCAACAGTTTTTGGTAGTATCTTTGGGATTTTCTATATATAGTATCATGTAATCTGCAAACAGTGACAATTTTACATCTTCCTTTCCAATTTGGATGCCTTTTATTTCTTTTCCTTGTCTGATTGTTGTGGCTAGGACTTCCAATCTATGTTGAATAAAAGTGGTGAGAGTGGGTATCCTTGTCTTGTCCCTGATCTTAGAGGAAACGCTTTCAGCTTTTCATCATTGAGGATGATGTTGGCTATGGATTTGCCATATATGACTTTTATTATGTTGAAGTATGTTCCCTCTGTATACTCTGTTGAGACTTTTTATTATAAATTGATGTTGAATTTGGGCAAAAGCTTTTTCTGCATCTACTGAGAAAATCATGATTTTTATCCTTCATTTTGTTAATGTGGTGTAAGATGTTGATTGATTTGCAGATATTGAACCATCCTTGCATCCCTGGGATAAATCCCACTTGATCATGGTGTATGATCCTTTTTATGTATTATTGAATTCAGGTTACTAATATTTCGTTGAGAACTTTTGTATCTATGTTTATCAGTGATCTGGGCCTGTCATTTTCTTTCTTTGCAGTGTCTTTGTCTGGTTTTGGTATCAGGGTGATGCTGGCCACACAGAATGAGTTTGGAAGTGCTCCTTCCTCTTCAAGTTTTTGGAACAGTTTGAGAAGGATAGGCATTAACTCTTTAAATGTTTGGTAGAATTCACCTGTGAAGCTGTCTGGTCCTGGACTTTTGTTTGTTGGGAGTTTTTTTTTTTTAATTACTGATTCAATTTTCAATTTCATTACTGGTAATCAATTTGTTCATATTTTCTATTTCTTCCTTATTTAGTCTTGGGAGATTGTAAGTTCCTAGGAACTTATCTGTTTCTTCAGGTTGTCCATTTTATTGGTGTACAATTGTTTGTAGTAATCTCTTATGCTCCTTTGTATTTCTGTGGTATTTGTTGTAACTTCTCCTCTTTCATTTTTGATTTTATTTATTTGGGCCCTCTCTTTTTCTTCATAAGTCTGGCTAAACATTTATCAATTTTGTTTGTCTTTTCAAAGAAGCAGCTCTTGGTTTCATTGATCTTTTCTATTTTTTCTATTCATTTATTTCTGCTCTGATCTTTAAGATTTCTTTTCTTCTACTAACTTTGGGTTTTGTTTGTTCTTTTTTTTTCCAGTTCCTTTACATGTAAGGTTAACATTGTTTGAGATTTTTCCTGTTTCCTGAGGTAGGCTTCTATCACTATAAACTTATCTCTTAGACTTGCTTTTGCTGCATCCCATAGACTCTGGATCATTGTGTTTCCATTTTCATTTATCTCTAGATATTTTTTGATTTCCTCTTTGATTTCCTCAGTGACTCACTTGTTGTTTAGTAGTGTGTTGTTTGGAGTTCACCTGTTTGTGTTTTTTGTAGTTTTTTTCCTTATAGTTGATTTGTAGTCTCATACCACTGTGGTCAAAAAAGATGCTTGATATAATTCGATCTTCTTAAATTTATTGAGAATTGTTTGTGGAACAGCATGTGCTCTGTTCTAGAGAATGTTCCATGTGCACTTGAAGAAAGTGTGTGTTCTGCTATTTTTGGATGAAACGTTCTGTACATATCTATTAATTCCATAATTGTCATTTAAGCCCAGTGTTTCTTTGTTGATTTTCTGTCTGGATGATCTGTCCATTGATATGAGTGGGGTATTAAGTCCCCTACTATTATTTTTTTACTGTCAATTTCTCCCTTTATGTTTGTTAAAATTTGCTTTATGTATTTATGTGCTGCTATGCATCCATATTTACAATTGTTACATCTTCTTGTCAGATTGATCCCTTTACTCCTTTATCATTATGTATCATTGATCTCTTTATCATTATCATTGATCCCTTTACCATTCTTTGTTAGTCCTTGTTTTAAAGTCTATTTTGTATAAGTAATGCCAGCCCAACTTTCTTTTTGTTTCCATTTGCATGGAATACCTTTTTCTATCCCCTTACTTTCAGTCTGTGTATCTTTGATCTGAAGTGAGTCTCTTGTAGGCAGCATATATACAGGTCTTTTTTTTTTTTTTTCAGTCCATTTAGCCACTCTATTCCTGCAGCTCTTTGGGACTCCCAAAAGTAAACTCCACTGGCCTTCAAAGCCAAATGCTCTGGGGACTCATCTTCCCAGTGCAGGACACCCAGGCTGGGGAGCCTGATGAGGGACTCAGACCTCTCACTCCTTTGGGAGAACTGAAGACACGTCCACACAAAAACCTGAACACTAACATTGTAAGTGTACTAAATGCCAGTGAGTTATTCACTTTAATATGTCTAATTTTATTTTAAAAAAATAAAGAGGAAAAAAACCCCTGTATACTATGTTCATAGCAGCATTATTCACAACAGCCAAAAAGTGGAAACAACCGAAATGTGCAACTAGCGAATAGATAAACAAAAAGGAGTATTACTTGGCAATAAGAAGGAATCAAGTACTGATACATGCTACAACATGGATGAACCCTAAAAACATCACGCTAAGTGAAAGAAGCCAGATATAGACAACCTGGATTGTATGATTCTATTTATACTAGATGTCCAGAAAAGTCAAACTTACAGACAGTAGATTAGTGGTTGCCAGGGGTTGGGGGAAGCTCATGGGGAGTGACTTCAAATGGACACAAGGTTTATTTTTAAGGTGATGGAAATGTACTAATAGTGGTAATAATTACACAACTCTGTAACTATACCAAATATCCAGAATTACAGACACTCAACCTCATATTTTTAAGGTGATTAATGACATCATATGTAATTTTTCATGAACAAAGATAAAATAAGGGAAATTTAAAACTAATTGGAAAGAAATATGAATTGGACTATATGTCACTGCTGATTGGCAGTTCTAAGTGGTGCTGAGTCTAAGCATTGAGTCTGTCTTTGCCTTTTCATGACCCTCAGCTGATAGGAAGTGAGAATTCTGGCAGTCTGAGAGAAGCTTAAGTCTATCAACAGGGAGCACGCTGCATTTAAAGGACCCTGAAAAGTGCGGCATCAGGAAAACCATGGTCCGAGTCCACATTCTTCAGCTTGCAGTCATGTCATCACCACATGCTATACACCCGAATATTTATGGCCTGAATCACACACGGAGCCAGTCTTATCTCAGGCAACCATGTTGTCTGCAGCAACATAAGATAAAACTGTGTCAGTGACAGGAGTGTATGGTTTAAGTGTAGGTCTCTATGACAGGCTGGTGGTTGCCAGAGAGGAGGGGGTTGTGGGGAGGATGAAGTAGGTGAAGGGATCAAGAGGTACAAATGTCTGGTTATAAAATAAATAAGCCATGGGGATATAAAAAGATAAATAAATGTAGGTCTCCCTGTAGTGGATAAAGTCACAGGGGATCACATGAAACTTCATATCATTTATCTGTTTCATGTGGTATTTATTTTATGGTGCAGGGCATAAAGACAGGCATCATCTTCATTGCATTTGATCCTAGGCAGAGGGTGATGACAAATGTTCAAGCGTTTAAAGCAGTGATGCTTAATACGTAAGTTACTTTCCCGTCTAATTGAAGGATACTCATCTTAGAGTTTGTAGAAGTAGCAGATGCTTTTTGGTCCACTTGAAATTGGAATGAGACACCTTGCCTGTTAAAATAAAAGAGTCTCATTCTGCTCCCATTAAGTAAGGTCACTAGGTACGGTCATTTTTGGTAGAGTGATTTATTAATAAGACAATTATGATTCAAACAAAGGACTTGTCACTGTGGGTTTTACTTCTGTCCATCTGATGAAAAGGCTTCTCTAGCTGTGTACTTATATACTGGGAAGAATTTGCTAGGCTCTTGAAGTTGCCCTTAATGTCATTTTTCTCTCTGAAGAGAACAGAACTGTTTTATCTTGAACAGTATCTCTTGGGGGAAGTCCAAGCCAGAGGACTATTTAAGATCTCTGTATTTCTCAATCTGGGAGCAGCAAAAGTGGTCTGAAGAGATTGTAGGGATTGTAGGTGGCCGATGAAATAGCAAGCTGTGGGCTAGGAAAATCAGGAAAACACATTTCTTCCTTGACTTCTGTCCTTTGCCCCACAACTGCTATCTAGACAATAAATTCCTTGAGATTAGGGGCTGTATATTTTTGGTTTGTGTATCCCTAGCACCTAGTACAATGCCTCAGTAAGCACTGAATGAACAAATGAATGCATACAAGCACAAACAGATGAATTACATGCTCTTCTCTGGGTCCTCCACTCCAGCCGTGTGGATTTTGGGAGAGGGAGGCTGATGCTTGGAGTCGTTAAAAGTTTTGAAACTACTGCGAAAAACTGGGATTATAATTTGAAGAGAGAATGGGGGAAGTAGCTTAAAGGAAGGTTATAGTTGGTTCTAGACAAAGAGTTTGAAAATCACAGCACTAGGAATATTAAAATCTTCCCTAAAACAATTATGAGAACACTGAGAGAGTAAACTGCTCTCAGCGATTTTTTTTAGGCATTGTGAAAACCTGCAACTAATGCTACAACGTGACTCTTCTCAGCAGATGGTGGGTCATATATGGAGTACACACGTGTATGTGTATATGCTTCTTACCTAAATGATTATACATGTACCTTTCCTGGAAAGCCTAGCAATCCACTAAACTGGGAGATGACAAATGTGGCTTTCTTTCAAAGTCCTAGGGAGGAACAGGTCAGAAATTTTAGGAGATGGACCAATTTTGCAACAAACTGATTTCAGAAAGCAGGGGCCACACTGACATAATAGTAGCTTCATACACACAGTGTTAAGGAAAGCCTGATGGAAATGGAAAGAAAAACATCTCCAACTTAAATTACCTTAAAAATGTGTGCTTTGAGGATGTGATGTCCCAGTTCAATTGTCTGCTGTCGGTTTAGTTTTCCCTCTTGGCGGGAAAACCAGAAGGCAAGTAACGTGTGACCACTCCTGCCAAAAAAAAAAAGAGACCCATTTTAGAAAATTTAATGCTCCAATTCTCCTTTGGGTGGATGACTGTTCAGGTCTAGCCATACCTCCAATGAAACTCTGTCTCATTCAACCAGTTTCTTAAGGAAGGGCACCTGCTATTGGGCAAATAACGGGTAGTGAACGGTTCCTAGCTTTTACCAGCCCTTTACCCAAATCACATGTGTGAATATCACAGAATGTCATTTCTAGTTGGCTTACACCCATCCCACACATAGATGACATTAAAAGATCCATTTTTATTTTCTGTCTCTGTCAACTCCTCTTATTTCACCCATGCTTTAAAAGTCAGTGTTGCTTCCTCAGGATCACATTTTTGGTCCTAGTGTGTCCTCTGGATTTAGCTCATCCATCCTCAGAGCCTTCGCCACCACCTAAACCCTATTATCTTTTTCTCTATCTAGATGTTTCAGCTTTAGATCAATATACATCAACTGTCTACTGGATTTCTCTACCTAGAGGTCCTATAGTACCTTAAACTCAACATGTCCCAAACGGGATTAACAACCTCTTCCCCAAGTGAAGTCTTCTCTGATCAGCTTCTACCAAGCCTCTATCCTTTCTCTCTAACATTTTCTCCCAGCCAAGAACACAGCACTCTGTCTTTGGTGCAATCATCATCGGTTGTATATGCCTTTAATACAGTGTCTACCACACTATTACATGCTCTCTCCTCTACTAGACTGTAGGTTTCCTGATGGCATCATTCTCACCCTCCATCTCCTTGTCAACAGATCCCCAATCTGTTCATGAATGAGAAAACCCTTTTCTCTGCCTCTGCATGTTGTCTTATCTGCCCAGGATGCTCAGTACTGCCACAGCCCTCCTGTAATCACGTGGTCAGCTGGCCTGATGACAAAGCCAACAAAAAGGCTAAGCTAAGAGAACTGCTGAAAAATAGAGCCTGAGTCCCGACTGTATAGCATCAGAAGGGGCCCTAATTTTGGACTACTTGTTATATGAAGTGATACATTTCTTTATTGTTTAATCCATTTGAGTTGATGTTTTCTATTCCTTCCAGCTCAAAGCATACTAATGATATATGCCTTTAAGTGTGAATGTATATATGTATATGTGTATGTATGTAAGCTATGTGTATACATGCAGGATTGTGTATGTGTATTTTTATTTACATTTATGACAGAAATCCCGAGTTGTTTATACTCTCCACAGTGCCAAACGTTGTGTACTGCACATAAAAATTCTCAATAAAATTTTTTGGGGGGCTTCCCTGGTGGCGCAGTGGTTAAGAATCCGCCTGCCAATGCAGGAGACACGGGTTCGAGCCCTGGTCCGAGAAGATCCCACATGCCACGGAGTTAACTAAGCCAGTGTACTACAAATAGTGAGCCTGTGCTCTAGAGCTCACGTGCCACAACTACTGAAGCCCGCACGCCTAGAGCCTGTGCTCCGCAACAAGAGAAGCCACTGCAGTGAGAAGCCTGCGCACCGCGATGAAGAGTAGCCCCTGCTCGCCGCAACTAGAGAAAGCCCGTGCACAGCAACAAAGACGCAACACAGCCAAAAATAAAACAATAGATAAATAAATTTATTTAAAAAAAATTTTTTTTGGAAGCAAGATCAGACATTAAAAAAGGATACTGGGTCACCTTTGGGCTGTGCCTTCTCACCACATTTGCTGTAGTCTGTAGGAACTGTGACACTTAGAACTGTCTCTCTACTCCCCAACCAGGTTAGTGTCAGCAGAGTTCTCTATGCTGACAACACAACTCTTTTACTCCTTTCACTTGGAGTGTCATAGAGGAGGAAAATCAAACTATTATCTCAGTTTCAAGCCTAATGAATTAATCAAACAGAAGGAAAAACAGCCAGTGAATTTTTGTTGGTGACACTTCGCTGAGAGGAGGCCCAAATGTCTACTGGACGATTTTGTCTCATATTTAACACTGGCTACTCTGCCAGGTTTAACATTTGAAGATGTCTAATACTGAAGTCTGAAAAATGAACATATCCTTCCTTCCTTCTTCCTTTCCTTCCTCCCTTCCTCCCTCCCTCTTTTTTAAGCTTCAGTAAAGAACTTGGAGAACAGAGGATGGGACAGTTCCCATCTTAGGTAGGAATCATCCTATAAAACTTTAAAAAGAAATTCTACTATGTTCTAACCTTTGGCTTTGTAGAATTTCTGAATTCTAGTGGATACCAGGTCATCTTACTTGATCAGATAAAACTAACCATAAAGGAAAGAAAGTTATTTAATTGAGAGAATGTCTCAGACAACTGTTATCTTGTATGGAATCATCAGTGTCATCTGAAGATATGAGCCCAGGGTTGTTTCACACTCACAAAATCTAGAAATTGTTACTGAACTTTTATATATCCCTTGAAAGCCCAATGTAGTTGGTAGGCTATTTTAACAGAAGTTAATGAGAACCATTTATAAAAGTTCCCTATCTCAAGTTCTCAAAATCCTAACCAGTTATTAACAATGAAATTATTGTAGCCTCCCTGGTGTAAGAATTATTACATTAAGTGTCTCATCCATGGCTGTACATAGTGACTAGAACTCCTGAATACGATCCACCACTTATGCTTCAGGCCATTAATAAGAATCCATGCTGGTGAGGAATAAGGATAAAGCTCATGTCTGACAAGGATATGAATTGTCAGTTAGACACAGAACTGACTTGCCCTAGTGCATTTACTTTACTACCGTGACTAGGGCACCCTGGGAAGATGCTTCCAACTCTCTAGTATGCATTTCAGCCAGCTATACAAGACAGTGCTTGCTTTTGTTACTGTTGATCAGGCACTGAGGAGAAACAGCAAGCCATCTGGCTCAAGGAAAAGATGAAGGTGACAACACTAGTTTATTTCTTTTTGGATACAAGCATATTACATTATTCATAAAAGAATGATTCTGGTCAGTTCACCGGACTCAAAGCTTATGGTGTTTAAGACACAAAAGGTAAAATAGCAATTTCCATTACATGCTGGCATTTCCATTTGTACCTTACTATGCTTATTTTTTTAACACCTTTACTGGAATATAATTGCCTTACAATGATGTGTCAGTTTCTGTTGTATAACAAAGTGAATCAGCTATACATATACATATATCCCCATTTCTGCTCCCTCTTGTGTCTCCCTCCCACCCTCCCTATCCCACCCCTCTAGGTGGACACAAAGCACCGAGCTGATCTCCCTGTGCTATGCGGCTGCTTCCCACTAGCTGTTTTACATTTGGTAGTGTATATATGTCCATGCCACTCTCTCACTTCGTCTCAGCTTACCCTTCACCCTCCCTGTGTCCTCAAGTCCATTCTCTATGTCTGTGTCTTTATTCCTGTCCTGCCCTTAGGCTCAGGAGAACCTTTTTTTTTTTTTAAGGTTCATATATATATGTTAGCATATGGTATTTGTTTTTCTCTTTCTGACTTACTTCATTCTGTATGACAGTCTCAAGGTCCATCCACCTCACTACAAATAACTCAATTTCATCTCTTTTTATGGCTGAGTGATATTCCATTGTACATATGTGCCACATCTTCTTTATGCATTCATCTGTTGATGGACACTTAGGTTGCTTCCATGTCCTGGCTATTGTAGATAGTGCTGCAATGAACATTGTGGTACGACTTTTTCTGAATTATGGTTTTCTCAGGGTATATGCCCAGTACTGGGATTGCTGGGTCGTATGGTAGTTCTATTTTTAGTTTTAGAAGGAACCTCCATACTGTTCTCCATAGTGGCTGTATCAATTTACATTCCCACCAACACTGCAAGAGGGTTCCCTTTTCTCCACAACCTCTCCAGCATTTATTGTTTGTAGATTTTTTGATGATGGCCATTCTGACTGGTGTGAGGTGATACCTCATTGTAGTTTTGATTTGCATTTCTCTAATGATTAGTGATGTTGACCAACCTTTCATATGTTTGTTGGCAATCTGTATATCTTCTTTGGAGAAATGTCTTAGGTTTTCTGCCCATTTTTGGATTGGGTTGTTTTTTTGATATTGAGCTACATGAGCTGCTTTTATATTTTGGGGATTAATCCTTTGTCAGTTGCTTCCTTTGCAAATATTTTCTCCCGTTCTAAGGGTTGTCTTTTCGTCTTGTTTATGGTTTCCTTTGCTGTGCAAAAGCTTTTAAGTTTCCTTAGGTCTCATTTGTTTATTTTTATTTCCATTTCTCTAGCAGGTGGGTCAAAAAGGATCTTGCTGTGATTTATGTCATAGAGTGTTCTGCCTGTGTTTTCCTCTAAGAGTTTTATAGTGTCTGGCCTTACATTTAGGTCTTTAGTCCATTTTGAGTTTATTTTTGTGTATGGTGTTAGGGAGTGTTCTAATTTCACTCTTTCACATGTAGCTGTCCAGTTTTCCCAGCATCACTTATTGAAGAGGCTGTCTTTTCTCCACTGTATATTCTTGCCTCCTTTATCAAAGATAAGGTGACCAGATGTGCATGGGTTTATCTCTGGGCTTTCTATCCTGTTCCATTGATCTATATTTCTGTTTTTGTGCCAGTACCATACTGTCTTGCTGACTGTAGTCTGTAGTATAGTCTGAAGTCAGGGAGCCTGGTTCCTCCAGATCCGTTTTTCTTTCTCAAGATTGCTTTGGCTATTCGGGGTCTTTTGTGTTTCCATATAAATTGTGAAATTTTTTGTTCTAGTTCTGTGAAAAATGCCATTGGTAGTTTGATAGGGATTTCAATGAATCTGTAGATTGCTTTGGGTAGTATAGTCAGTTTCACAATATTGTTCTTCCAATCAAGAACATGGTGTATCTCACCATCTGTTTCTATCATCTTTAATTCCTTTCATCAATGTCTTATAGTTTTCTGCATACAGGTCTTTTGTCTCCTTAGGTAGGTTTATTCCTAGGTATTTTATTCTTTTTGGTGCAATGGTAAATGGGAGTGTTTCTTTAATATCTCTTTCAGATTTTTCATCATTAGTGTATAGGAATGCAAGAGATTTCTATGCATTAATTTTGTATCCTGCTACTCTACCAAATTCATTGATTAGCTCTAGTAGTTTTCTGGTAGCATCTTTAGCATTCTCTATGTATAGTATCATGTCATCTGCAAACAGTGAGTTTTACTTCTTCTTTTCCGATTTGGATTCATTTCTTTTCTGTCTCTGATTGCTGTGACTAAAACTTCCAAAACTATGTTGAATAATAGTGGTGAGAGTAGGCAACCTTGTCTTGTTCCTGATCTTAATGGAAATGGTTTCAGATTTTCACCATTGAGAATGATGCTGGCTGTGGGTTTGTCATATATGGCCTTCATTATGTTGAGGTAAGTTCCTTATATGCCTATTTTCTGGAGGGTTTTTATCATAAATGGGTGTTGAATTTTGTCAAAAGCTTTTTCTGCATCTATTGAGATGATCATATGGTTCTTCTTCAGTTTGTTAATATGATGTATCACATTGATTGATTTGCGTATATTGAAGAATCCTTGCATTCCTGGGATAAACCTCACTTGATCAAGGTGTATGATCTTTTTTTTTTTTTTTTAAAGCTTTATTTATTATTTATTTTGCGGTACGTGGGCCTCTCACCGCTGTGGCCTCTCCCATTGTGGAGCACAGGCTCCGGACGCGCAGGCTCAGCGGCCTTGGCTCACGGGCCTAGCTGCTCCGTGGCATGTGGGATCTTCCCGGACCGGGGCACGAACCCATGTCCCCTGCATCGGCAGGCGGACTCTCAACCACTGTGCCACCGGGGAAGCACCTATGATCTTTTTAATGTGCTGTTGGATTCTGTTTGCTAGTATTTTCTTGAGGATTTTTGCATCTATGTTCATCAGTGATATTGCAGTTTTCTCTTTCTGTGACATGTCTGTCTGGTTTTGGTATCATGCTGATGGTGGTCTCATAGAATGAGTTTGGGAGTGTTCCTCCCTCTGCTATATTTTGGAAGAGTTTGAGAAGGATAGGTGTTAGCTCTTCTCTAAATGTTTGAGAGAATTCGCCTGTGAAGCCATCTGTTCCTGGGCTTTGGTTTGTTGGAAGATTTTTAATCACAGTTTCAATTTCAGTGCTTCTGATTGGTCTGTTTCTATTTTCTATTTCTTCCTGGTTCAGTCTTGGAAGGTTGTGCTTTTCTAAGAATATGTCCATGTCTGCCAGGTTGTCCATTTTATTGGCATATAGTTGCTTGTAGTAATTTCTCATGATCCTTTGTATTTCTGCAGTGTCAGTTGTTACTTCTTTTTCATTTCTAATTCTATTTGAGTCTTTTCCCTTTTTTTCTTGATGAGTCTGGCTAATGGTTTATCAATTTTGCTTACCTTCTGATCTTTATGATTTCTTTCCTTCTGCTAAGTTTGAGGTGTTATTGTTCTTCTTTCTCTAACTGCTTTAGGTGTAAGGTTAAGTTGTTTATTTGAGATGTTTCTTGTTTCTTGAGGTAGGATTGTATTGCTATAAACTTCCCTCTTAAAACTGCTTTTGCTGCAGCCCATAGGTTGTGGGTCTTCGTGTTTTTGTTGTCATTTGTCTCTAGGTATTTTTTGATTTCCTCTTTGATTTCTTCAGTGATCTCTTGGTTATTTAGTAGTGTATTGTTTAGCCTCCATGTATTTGTATTTTTTACAGGTTTTTTTTCCCTGTAATTGATATCTAGTCTTATAGCGTTGTGGTCAGAAAAGATACTTGATACAATTTCAAATTTCTTAAATTTACCAAGGCTTGATTTGTGACCCAAGATATGATCCTGGAGAATGGTCCATGAGCACTTGAGAAGAAAGTGTATTCTGTTGTTTTTGGATGGAATGTCCTATAAATGTCAATTAAGTCCATCTTGTTGAATGTGTCATTTAAAGCTTGTGTTTCCTTATTTATTTTCTTTTTGGATGATCTGTCCATTGGTGAAAGTGGGGTGTTAAAGTCCCCTATTATGACTGTGCTACTGTCAATTTCCCCTTTTATGGCTGTTAGCATTTGCCTTATGTATTGAGGTGCTCCTATGTTGGGTGCATAAATATTTACAATTGTTATATCTTCTTCTTGGATTGACCCCTTGATCATTCTGTAGTGGCCTTTTTTGTCTCTTGTAATAGTTTTTATTTTAAAGTTTATTTTGTCTGATATGAGAACTGCTGCTCCAGCTTTCTTTTGATGTCCATTTGCATGGAATATCTTTTTTCATCCCCTCACTTTCAGTCTGTATGTGCCCCCAGGTCTGAAGCAGTTCTCTTGTAGACAGCATATATATGGGTCTTGTTTTTGTAGCTATTCAGCCAGTCTATATCTTTTGGTTGGAGCATTTAATCCAATTACATTTAAGGTAGTTATCGATATGTATGTTCCTATTACCATTTTCTTAATTGTTTTGGGTTTGTTTTTGTAGGTCTTTTCCTTCTCTTGTGTTTCCTGCCTAGAGAAGTTCCTTAGCATTTGTTGTAAAGTGGGTTTGGTGGTGCTGAATTCTCTTAGCTTTTGCTTGTCTGTAAAGGTTTTAATTTCACCGTCGAATCTGAATGAGATCCTTGCTGGGTAAACTTGGTTGTAGGTTTTTCCCTTTCATCACTTTAAATGTGTCCTGCCACTCCCTTCTGCCTTGCAGAGTTTCTGCTGAAAGATCAGCTGTTAACCTTATGTGGGTTCCCTTGTATGTTATTTTTTGCTTTTCCCTTGCTTTTTTTTTTTTTTTTTTCGCGGTACGCGGCCTCTCACTGTTGTGGCCTCTCCCGTTGCGGAGCACAGGCTCCAGACATGCAGGCTCAGTGGCCATGGCTCACGGGCCTAGCTGCTCCACGGCATGTGGGATCTTCCCAGACCAGGGCATGAACCCGTGTCCCCTGCATCGGCAGGTGGACTCTCAACCACTGCGCCACCATGGAAGCCCCCCTTGCTGCTTTTAATATTTTTTCTTTGTATTTAAGTTTTGATAGTTTGATTAATATGTGTTTTGGCGTGTTTCTCCTTGGATTTATCGTGTATGGGACTCTCTGCACTTCCTGGACTTGATTGACTATTTCCTTTCCCATATTAGGAAAGTTTTCAACTATAATCTCTTCAAATATTTTCTCAGTCCCTTTCTTTTTCTCTTCTTCTTCTGGGACCCCCTATAATTCAAATACTGGTTCTTTTAATGTTGTCTCAGAGGTCTCTGAGATGGTCCTCAATTCTTTTCATTCTTTTTTCTTTATTCTGCTCTTTCATAGTTATTTCCACTATTTTATCTTCCAGGTTACTTATCCATTCTTCTGCCTCATTTATTCTGCTATTGATTCCTCCTAGAGAATTTTAAATTTCATTTATTGTGTTGTTCATCGTTTGTTTCCTCTTTAGTTCTTCTAGGTCCTTGTTAAATGTTTCTTGTATTTTCTCCATTCTATTTCCGAGATTTTGGATCATCTTTACTATCATTACTCTGAATTCTTTTTCAGGTAGACTGCCTATTTCCTCTTCATTTGTTTGGTCTGGTGGGTTTTTACTTTGCTCCTTCATCTGCTGTGTATTTCTCTGTCTTCTCATTTTGCTTAACTTACTGTGTTTGGGGGTCTCCTTTTCACAGGCTGCAGGTTTGTAGTTCCCGTTGTTTTTGGTGTCTACCCCTAGTGGATACGATTAGTTCAGTGGGTTGTGTAGGCTTCCTGGTAGAGTGGACTAGAGCCTGTGTTCTGGTGGATGAGGCTGGATCTTGTCTTTCTGGTGGGCAGGACCACGTCTGGTGGTGTGTTTTGGGGTATCTGTGAACTTACTATGATTTTAGGCAGCCTCTCTGCTAATGGGTGGGGTTGTGTTCCTGTCTTGCTAATTGTTTGGCATGGGGTGTCCAGTACTGTAGCTTGCTGGTCGTTGTGTGTAGCTGGGTCTTAGTGTTGAGATCGAGATCTCTGGGAGAGCTCTCGCCCATTGATATTACGAGGGGCCAGGAAGCTTCTGGTGGACCAATGTCCTGAACTCAGTTCTCACACCTCAGAGGCTCAGGCCTGACACCTGGCCGGAGAACCAAGACCCTGTCAGCCACTTGGCTCAGAAGAAAAAAAAAGAAAAATAAATAAAATAAAGTTACTAAAATAAAAAAAATTATTAAAAATTAAAAAATAAAAAAGAAAGAAGAGAGCAACGAAACTAAAAAACAAATCCACCAATGATAACAAGTGCTAAAAACTATACTTAAAAAAACAAACAACAAAAAAAACACGGACAGACAGAACCCTAGCACAAATGGTAAAAGAAAGCTATACAGACAAAATCAGACCAAGAAGCATACACATACACACTCACAAAAAGAGAAAAAGGAAAAAAATATATATATAAAAAAAAGGAAGAAAGCAACCAAATCAATAAACAAATCTGCCAATGATAATCAGCTGTAAATATTAAACTATGACAAACATAAAACTAGAAACAAATTAGATGCAGAAAGCAAACGCCAAGTCTACAGTTGCTCCCAAAGTCCACTGCCTCAATTTTGGGATGATTCGTTGTCTATTCATGTATTCTACAGATGCAGGGTACATCAAGTTGATTGTGGAGATTTAATTTGCTGCTCCTGAGGCTGCATAGAGAGATTTCCCTTTATCTTCTTTGTTTGCACAGATCCTGGGGTTCAGCTTTGGATTTGGCCCCGCCTCTGCATGTAGGTCACTTGAAGGCGTCTTTTTGTAAGTCTGAGGTCTTCTGCCAGCATTCAGTAGGTGTTCTGTAGGAGTTGTTCCACATGTAGATGTATTTTTGATGTATTTGTGGGGAGGAAGGTGATCTCCATATATTACTCATCCGCCATCTTGAAGGTCCCTCCCCTGTGCCTTACTATTCTGACAAAATATGATGTCACTGGCTAATCCATAGTCTGAATGTGCCTATATGTGGAGTTGTCTACATTTATGTCCATTTTTCTTATTATTTGCTCACTCCCAAACCTTTTTTTTTTAAGAATACATTTAAACATTTTTTTAAACTTTCTTTTACACTTATTTAGGGTTATAAATTTCAAATATAACATTTTTAATTTTTTGTTTACATCCCTCTCATTGAAGATGGCAAGTGTTAACCAAAACAAGTCCCTGCAAAGTCACATGACCAAGGGCTTGGCTACAAGAAAGAACAAAGAATTAAAGTCCATGATGCAATTTACCAGACCATGATACAGAGATGAGTTTGCAAGAAGCTAGCATTCTGGCTGGAGTGGTGGATGGAGCAGAGTGGGCACTGATTGTGGTATGGGCTACAAAGAAGTACAAAGAAACAAATATAACATACATTACTATGAGTCCATTTCTGAAAATAAACATGAACCAGGCAATATGCTGTTTCATATACATCATTTCATTTACTCCCCACAACAACACAAAGAAGTAAATATAATTATCCCCATTTTACAGATATTAGATATAAAAATCAGAGAGGGGAAGTGACTCCACTAAGACAGCACAGTAAGTGACAGAACCCAGATTCCATCCCAGGTCTATCTGATTACCAAGCTTGTGCTCTGAACCTCTTGACTGCTACTGAGTTCCTGAAATTAAATGTAACAGTGATTCAGAGGAGAGAGAGGGAATTGAAAGTCTTCCTGCAAGAGAAATCCTTTGTCTCTGGGTCCTGGAAGTTTGAGTGTGATGCTGATAGGTAGGAAAATAGGAAAGTGGGGAAAGGCGTAGAAGATGGAGGGAACAGAATGAATGAACATATAAAGGCAAATTTTTACAATCCCAGAGGATGTATGGGGAGAAACAAGTCAACTGCTTTGGCTTCCCAGGAAAGTTAAGATTCTGGGCTGAGGAGTCGGTATTCAACACCACAGGCAATAGGGAGGCACTGAAGCCAAACCTTATTCCTTTTGACTCCTAGCCTCACCATTCTCTAAGATCACCAGGAGCCTCTTAATTGGTTTTCTTTTAGCCTTTGATCTTTTTCTTTCTTTTTATTTTCTCCTTCCTGCTTTAGGTCTTATGGACTATTTTCCTTGAAACTGTCTCTTTTCTTGACATCTGTGACACTACCTTGGCACTTTTCCTTTCCTTTGGTTACATTAACTTCTTTGCTCTATTCCCCATTCACTCTTCTTTCACAGGCAGCGACTCCTGGCTTCAGCTCTCACTGCAACAGCATCTCTAGCTCTGAGATTTCCTTTGCTTCTCTAGCTGCCTGCTGATCCTTCTACCTCCAAATGACCAGTCAAACGATGCTGTTTGAAGCTGAAGTCTTCCCTTAAAACCAAATCCCCTTAAGAGTTCTTTATTTTTAAAAAATACTTCCAGTCACTCAGGCATAACATCAGCTGCTGCTTTTCTCCCCCCTTTGCATTGTCTCTCTTGGATAACTGCAAACCACTCATTCTCTCCACTGCCTCCTTCCTGGCCCACACAGAAACCTGATCAAAATTCACCTCAAAATTCTTCAATGGCTTTATATTTCCTCCTGTACATAATCTAAACTCCTCAGCATGGTATTCAAAGGCTCTCCATAATTTGTCCCTCATCTATCTGTGTCTTTACCTCCTTACCTTGTACTTCTAATTCCAGACAGAGTAACTTATTCTAGAGTTTCAAACATGCTTTCCCTCTGCCTGGAATTCTCTTCTCTGTTTAGTTCATCAGGCAAACTACTTCTCATTCTTCAAGTCTCAGTCCACACCATCTCCTCTGTGAAGCCTTCCCTGGTGCCCCCAGATGGACTCAGGGATTCTTTCCTTTAGGCTCTGTTGTACCTGGTACACATCCCCATCACTGCACCAACTGCAGCACTCTCTCTCTGTCTGCACGTCGGTCTTCCCACTAGACTGTACTGAGGACGGAAGCTACGTTTTTTCACATATGTACAACCTGCTAATAGGAGTAAAGAGCAGCAGAATGAATGAATAATAATCCCTTACATTTGTAAACTACCTCATGGTTTTTGAAATACTACACTTATATTCTCCCGTACACCTATACTACATTATTTCTCCTAATACGGTAGAAAATTGACTGAAACTCAGGAAGATTGAAGGACAGATCCAAGCGCACGTTGCTCAGATGTAAAAGAGATGAGATGAGAACCCAGGGTCTTCTGAAACCTCGTTCCACTGCCACACTGACAAGATTAGGAACTGGTTTTTATTTCTGGGCAAATTTGTATGAAAAAGTTGACCAATGTAAAGAACAATATGTTCATTTTTACAGTGTACAATCTGAATTCTTACAATTAAAATCAGCAACTGTTAATTTTGACATTTTTCGATTAGCATTTTGGGAGAGAGTAGTTAAGAAATAGAGAGAGCCCTAGTCACTGTAACATTTTACGCATGACTGAACACAACTATGTTTTCCCCTATAATTAAAGATGATGGTGACCAAAATAAACATTAATGTGGGTTCATATGTGGTTATAAAGACCAATGGGGGGGTGGCAGCAGTGAGGGCAGAAGTATTTCCACATAGCTCATATAATGAGGTCACCTTGTGATTCAGTCACCCTGCAGACTCCATCCCTGAAAGAAAGTCAAATCCCAGTTCTGTCACTTACAAGCTTTATAGCCTTGAATAAGCTTTCTAACTTCTTTGTAAGACAGGGATAGTAACACCTGTCTCTCAGGACTGTGGTGAGAATTAAGTGAGAGATATTAAGTAAAATGTACTTTATATTTCTTTTATATCCTCCATAGTAACTAGCACACTGCTGGACTAAAGGAATGAACGTTAACCATAAAAGACTTTAAACATATCAGAAGATGACTGTGTGCTCAAACAGAACTTTAATCTTTAACGTATGCAGCAGGGTGAAATGCAGTACCCTATCCTTAACTCCAATCTTTGCCCCTCCACACCTAACCCCACTACCTTTACAGACAGAAAGGGAAAAATGACTGGGGATGGATGTCATTCACTGTTAGTCACTGCAGGAAAACTTGGTAGTGTAACTTCAGGCAGAGAGTGGGGATAAGGACAGAGCTAACCAGTCCCTAAGAAATAAGGTAAAAGTTAAGCTAACAGGAGGAATATGAACCTCTCATGTAGATCAGAGGTCTTCAGGAGGATATAAACCTTACATTCAAGATATATTTGCTTTGCGATATTTTAGGAGAGAATCAATCACATATCAGAGTTAAAGATTCTTCCCCCCAGAACTGTCTCCTCACCCCTCTCCTGACAAAAGGCAGGGAAGGGCATATCCAGAATAACAGAGGGTAGATCCAACCTCCATTCCATCTGTAGGCATCAGCAGCCCCTCAATAAGGATTACTGGAGACAAGTAATACTCACCCTTGGACAACTATAGGTTATAAGACAGTGAGGATCTGCCCTTACCTGATGCCCCTGTACCACAAGAGTTCAGAACTATGGAATCTTTCAGACAAAATCTCTTTCTAAGGCAAGACTACCCTCTAGGGCATCCCTACCCTCTGCCCATTTACCGGTTTGGAAGTTTCATAACAGTTGTTATATATAAAATATAGAATGGTACTATGTTTTTCTAATAGATTTTCACTTAGCACACAAGGGAGATAGTTAATCTTAAGTTTCTATTTGTGGTACTGAAACACACTAACAAATGGACTCAAATATTTCCAGCATGGATGTTTTCTCCATTGTTCTAGCCAGAGTCACTAATGTGTAGTCACATAGATTTCATCAGCTCTGGTGATGACAAACTTGATATACAACACTTTAGTGTTTCAGAGACATAACACTTAAGTGTTCTGATATTCTTCTATGTGGTGCTCAGATGTGATAAAGTGGTACAGGGACAGCCAGCTGGCAAGGAACTACTTACAACCTAAAGCCTATCCTAGCTATCTTATAATGTGGGCTGAAATAACATGTGCTGCTGTGAAATGTCTTTATATTATAGAGGTACTTGTGGGGAATTATTTAGGGAGACCTAGTGAGATTAGAATTATGGGGCAGAGAAGGATATCTGTCTGCAAAAGGTCTGTGCTCCCATCCACAGTTGAGAGTTGTTGGGAAGCAGTTACTTTGCCAGGGACCTTGCGTTCACATTCAAGTGGGGTCACCTGACAGTTCTGGCTAATGGAATACAGGCAGAAATTATATTCATTACTTCAGACCTAACCCGGAAAAATCTTCTCCTTTGATTTCCATGACCTTACTGTCTCTTGTTTCTCTAATATTACTCTTGTAAATTATTATTTGGCTCACCATTTTCTTCTAGCATTTAAATACACCTACTCTGATATGAACCTATTTACGAAACAGAAATAGACTCACAGACATAGAGAACAGACTTGTGGTTGCCAAGGGGGAGGGGGCTGAGGGAGGGATGGAGTGGGAGGCTGGGGTTCGCAGATGTAAACTATTATGTATAGAATGGATGAACAACAAGGTATTACTGTTATAGCACAGTGAACTATATTCAATATCCTATGATAAACCATAATGGAAAAGAATACAAAAGAAAGGAAAGAATGTGTGTGTGTGTGTGTGTGTGTGTATATATAAATCACTTTGCTGTACAGCAGAAACTAACACAACATTGTAAAACAAATATATGTCAGTAAAAAAAATACCTATTCTGTTTTCATGCGTCCAAACTTCCTGCTTTATACTCTTAACCTGGGTGATCTTGTTAAGTTCTATGGCTTCTACTGTCAGTTATTTGCTGATAACTCCACAGTCCATAACCTCATGCCTTCAACTTTCCCTTTTCCTGTTTTCCAAGGTCACATATCTACATATATTTGTTCATCTTCCCTTGGAGGCAATTCAGTATAAACATGCCAAAAATAGGATGTCACCTCTCCCCATAAGCCTATTCTTCCTCCTGCCCTTGTTCATGCTAAAACCCTTCCTCCTTTCAGAATGTTCTATGCTGGTCAGTAGCTTCACTATTTTCCATCATTCAAGATAAGTTCTGAAGTCATTTTTGATCCTTCCACCCTTACCTCCCATACACACAAAAAAAGACCAAGTGCTTTTGAGCATCTCCAAAATGTCTACCTTGCTCTCTGTTCTCACATTACAGGCCTTAGTGTTTCTCACCTAGACTACTGCTCTAAACCTCATAACTAGTATGCTGACCTGCAGTCTCTCCTCTTCTTCAACCCATCTTCTATATGCTACTTGTCAGAGCTATTTTGCACATTATCAGAGTTATCTGATCATTGTCTCCTCCTCCTCACAAAATTAGACTCCCTGATATCTACAGAATAAACTGTAAAGTCTTACACCTGGCATTCAAGACTTTTTTCCTAGTGACACGTGCTATCATTCTGACCATATGTCTTTTTTTTTTTTTTTTTTTTGTTACGCGGGCCTCTCACTGTTGTGGCCTCTCCCGCTGCGGGGCACAGGCTCCGGATGCGCAGGCCCATTGGCCATGGCTCACGGGCCCAGCCGCTCTGCGGCATGTGGGATCCTCCCGGACCGGGGCACGAACTCATGTCCCCTGCATCGGCAGGCGGACTCTCAACCACTGCGCCACCAGGGAAGCCCTTTTTTTTTTTTTTTTTTTTGCGGTACGCGGGCCTCTCACTGTTGTGGCCTCTCCCGTTGTGGAGCACAGGCTCCGGACGCGCAGGCTCAGCGGCCATGGCTCACGGGCCCAGCCGCTCTGCGGCATGTGGGATCTTCCCAGAATGGGGCACAAACCCGCGTCCCCTGCATTGGCAGGCGGACTCTCAACCACTGCGCCACCAGGGAAGCCCATATGTCTTATTTTCTAATTATGGCTTCTCAAAATTCCGCAAGGGCACTTCATGGCTTCACACTTGTTTTTGTCCCTGCCATTATGTTTTATAGCCTGCTTACAGTGCTCTCCTGTGCCAATGCTGCTGAACAGAATCAACTCATCCTTCAAGGCTGAACTTGACTGTCACTTACTCTGCAAAGTATTTTCTCTTTGTCTAGGTCCCTATGGTACTCAGTACTATGGCACTGTCATTGGTTGCTATGTGTCTGGCGTTCCTCTAGAAGGTCATGGCTCTAGTGTTGGGGGTGTCTTAGTCACCTAAGTTTCTCTAGTACCTAGCAGAGTCCTTGGTGTAGAGTAAAAGTTCAATAAATGTTTCATGAATGAATAAATGCCACGCAGATGCGTTCATGGAAAAGCAACACAAGGACTTCAGATCCACTGTCTAATGCACTACCCAATTCAACCTTGAACTGGCAGGCATCTCTGTTGCCACGGATCAACTGTGAAACGAGTGTGACCATGACTCAAATACTGACCATACACTGACAATCTTGATCTTTTTCATCTCTCATCTTAAAAATCCTGCCTGCAGTTAAACTTTGGTGGTTGCTGCCTTACAGTCTGCTTGTTGCAAATGACACCCACATCTTTACAAAAATGCTCGCCTCTATCTTCAGCTTTTCAGTTAGTAACTGCTTTGGCATGTTCTTTTTGTGGCTTTCTCATGGAACCGGAATACAAAATACATTTCTAGTCAGCTTGTCTTACTGGTTCATATTCAACGTGGAGATGGAAGCACTAACGATAAGGAGGACACTATAAGTAAAGCGTGCCCAAGATGTACCTTTGTAGAAATGGGTGGAACAGCATAATTTCTTTTTAAACATAGAACTTGGATAGAAATTTGCTGCTTTCTCCCGCTATGCCTCACAGTTTCCTCCTGCGCTTCTGTTCTGTTAACGCATCACTGGCCCTAGGAGAACGGACGCTGTCTGCCTCTGCTGTGCCAGTGAAGCCTTTAGGCAGTTGGCAGGGCTTCATGAGGCAGCAGAGCTGTGACGCCACTGAACTGCCACAGTTTGAAACGCCAACAACAGGCACAGGAAGATGGATCACTTCTTCCACTCCACGTTCCTCAACTCTTCCTTTGTACCTCCAGCACAGCACTCGGCCTTAAATTATAGCTGGTTATAAATATGTCTGTTAAAACCGCAATCCTGTAAGTCGTGGTAGACAGATCTTACTTGTTATTTGTATCCGCTGCAGTGCTTAACACAGAGCCTTGAATGTGTTACCTAACAAATGTTCACAGGGTGCATGCCAAAATGCATGCCTTCACTTTCTACCGACGTGCAGGAGCAGAACAAACGAAACTACTTAACTATGGGAAGAGTTTCTCAAATACTTCCAGTTGCAAGCTTAAAGTTAGTACCACTGACCACTTCTTTGTTCACTCATTAATGCATTATTTAACAAAATATTTGCTGAGTGCTGACTGTGTGCCAGCCACTCTATTAATCATTAGGAAGACCAAGGTGAGCGTGATAGGAAGGCTCCTGTCCTCATGGAGCTCACTCACATTCTAGACGGGAAAGCAGACAATAAACAAGTATCCACAGACAATAAATTAATAAAAGACTAGAAAGTAAAAAGGTTGCTATGTTAAAGCCAGGAAGGACTTTCTTAGATAAGGTGACACGTGGAAGTCTTAGGAGGTGGCCATTAGGCTGAGACCAGAAGGAGTGAGAGATCTTGCCATGTGATGAGGGAAAGTGAGCTCCGGATGGAGCGGACTATTAATTGCGAAGAGCCAGGGGTGGAAAAGAGCTTAGCAAGTTCTAGCAACTGGCAGATGACCATTTATGACCAGAAAATTGTGAATAAGAGGGAGAACAAATGAACCTAATTAGAGAGGGCAGGCAGAAGCTATCTTTGTAATACAGGGCTTTGAAGGATCTGGCTTTGATTTTATTCTAATCACAACAAGAAGCCATTGCAGGATTTTCAGGAGGAGGTTACATAGGGTGTGGACAGTAGAGGTGGAAATAAGTGGATACTTACAAGTAAAGTTTGGGTGGTAGAACCAAGTGGGTATGCTGATGGCTATAGTGAATACATGTTTCACAGCTGTGGGTTCTTATGGTTGAGTGAATAGAAGGCTATTAGTGTTGATTTTACCAAATGTGGAGATTCAGCTGCTTTTGAAAGTCTGGAGACAGCCGAGTAAGTTGCTCCGCTCACAAAAAAAGAAAATGTGCTGTCATATCCCACTAAGCTGGCAGTAACTCCTTCTGATTGCTGTGCCATGAATCTTGGTTTGACAATCTAGGAAAGCCTGTGGGATTCCCATCTTTTCATTCAGCCAGTGTTGCTTCAGAGACTCATTAACAGGACAAATTAGCCTCTATTTCCTACGCTACTTTCAGTATCAAAAATTTCCCTGCTCTCCTTCTTCTTTTTTTTTT
The DNA here is from genome assembly GCF_949752795.1 of Hyperoodon ampullatus. Classification (NCBI taxonomy): domain Eukaryota; kingdom Metazoa; phylum Chordata; class Mammalia; order Artiodactyla; family Ziphiidae; genus Hyperoodon; species Hyperoodon ampullatus. The sequence continues at coordinate 11,168,446 of NC_136932.1, read as the reverse complement.
TTTTTTTGCGGTACACAGGCCTCTCACTGTTGTGGCCTCTCCCGTTGCGGAGCATAGGCTCCGGACGCGCAGGCTCAGCGGCCATGGCTTACGGGCCCAGCCGCTCCGTGGCATGTGGGATCCTCCCGGACCAGGGCACGAACCCATGTCCCCTGCATCGGCAGGCAGACTCTTAACCACTGCGTCACCAGGGACGCCCCCCTGCTATACTTCTTATGTGTAGTTGATTTAACCCGTATTTGCTACACCTTAAAAAAGCAATATATATATAAAATTTTAATATATAAAGCAATATTATGTTTGTAGCAAAATCACATATAGGAGAGTACAAGTTCCTTCTGTGTTTTCATTAGTTGACTCTTCTGCATGCCTGCCAAGTCATAAAATGACACTCTCTCTCCATCTTATAAGCAGAACTACTTCTCTGTATATTTATGAACTTAGCAAACTTCACATGAGTTTTTATGACAGTAAAAATAAGTAGTTCTCAGTTTTAAATAGGGGTGGAGAAGAATTCTGATTACCAGCTTTCCCCAAACTTAATTTCGTACTTGGAAAAGGAAAAAAAATATGTTATAGCTGTCCATCTTTGAAGACATGAGAGTTTTAACAATGGGGACAATTTATCTATTTGACTGATAGATGTGGGTTCCATGATTTATGCTGAGAGAAACAAATTTGTAAAGTTTAAGGACATCATGCCTGGGGAAACTGGACATATTCCCAGATATATAGTAGATTTCATGTAATATCTCCCTTGCATTATATTACAAAACCATGACCCTGGGTCACTAGAATAATAGATATTCCATTATTATTTTGAGTCTCAAATTTATTCTCGATGCCAATAGGGAGTTAGAAAATGGTTTAGATAATAAGGACAAAATATTTATGGCAAATTAGACAAATCCCCCCAATTATTATAGATTAGTGAAATTTCTCCATGAAAATCACATATTGAAATCATGACACCAGAAGACTGACTTCCCCTTAGTGGTAGAAAAGAATTAGAAGTGAAGCAGATCTGGACCCAGAACAGAGATTAGAGAGCTAGTATTTCTAGGCAGGTAAGGTCATCTACTAAGGGACATGTACGAGCAAAAGGTGTTTGGTACCCCTCTCTTCTCTCTGCATTAACTCTTCCAAACCTCCTAAAGGCTGACTTAGTTCCAGAAGCCTTCTTTTTTCTTCTCATGATCTATCACTTTGCTGAATTCTTTCCTAATGCTTTTAGAAAGCAGAATCCATCTGCCAGTTCAAGGGGTTGTTGTGGGAGCCTGCAATGGCTGAGGAGCATTAACCTCAAGTTCATGCTTCAGTGAGGGTAAGGTTAAGTGTGTCCTGCCTGGAGGCTCCTGTTCGGATTAAAAAAACAAATAGGGCTTCCCTGGTGGCGCAGTGGTTGAGAGTCCACCTGCCGATGCAGGGGACACGGGTTCGTGCCCCGGTCTGGGAAGATCCCACACACCGCGGAGCGGCTAGGCCCGTTGAGCCATGGCCGCTGAGCCTGCGTGTCCGGAGCCTGTACTCTGTAACCGGAGAGGCCACAACAGTGAGAGGCCTGCGTACCGCAAAACAAAAAACAAAAAACACCCCCCCCCCAAAAAAAAACAAATAAAACCACCACAACCCTGCAACTCACCATTCTGTGGTCATTTCAGACTTATGTATTCTTTAAGAAGCCAGGCTGTACAAGTTTCTGACACAGAATTAGTTTTCCTTTATAGGGAGAATGGCCTCTTTTTTTTTTCCCTTTGACACACTGCTTCTACTCTGACACTCTGCTTTGTGACAAGGATTTTGGAGCACCCAGTCTCCAATGTGTAATTTGCTAACATGGCCAAAATAATTAAGAAAAATCTTAAAGAACATTTATTGTAAGATATCAACTCTGGCCACAAGGAATCGAGTAAGTACTCAACTGTCCCCACAGGTACAGTTAGGACTTGCGTAGCTTTTTCCCTTTTCCACCCACTATAAATTTGCTTCTCTTAGTTTGAAGAAATCGGGCCAGCTCAAATTAGGCTTCCAAATCAAACCTCATTAGGTTCTACAGCTTAAGACTCGTTAAAGTTTACAACAGGCTTCCTGTGTTTTATTCAAACAGCTAAAAATAAGGCAGCTGAGTCTTTGAATCTCTATGTCAAAATCTTACATGTATATACGCATCAAAATGTCGATCTGAGAGCTGTTCTTAGGGAAGGGGAGGCTAATACCATGAAAACAGAGATAACAGGAAAGAAACAGGAAAAAAAAAGAGTGGGGATTCATTCAGGGCTAGCCTAAAGCTATGTAGAAATATTAGGCAGTAATTGGACAGCACCAATAGGCTGGTGGCCCCAACTGTCTACTCTATCAGCCTCACATTTCAACTATCAAAGTCATTAATAGGTTGGATTATAAAGGCTGGTGACTTCTCTTAAATGCCTTACTTAAAATACGCAAGTTGCATTTAATGTTTTCTACTTCCCTGTTATGAGCATAACAACAGAGATTAGTTTATTAGATTAGTGAGTTAATCTGATAGCTCAGTGGCTGAGGGAATAACATATAAGAAAGATTAGTTTCAGAGTTTGACAGAATATGACAGTGATGAATAGTGGGAAATAGAAGGCAGAATAAGGTGATGAGGTCTAAGGCTTGTGAGTACCTCAAGGGGCAAACTTTTATCTAGAATGTAAATCTAAAATCTTAGAAGTTTTGATGTAATGAAAGATTTTGCAGTGATACTTTGCTTACAGTTTGCTAAACACCAACATGCATATATATACAAATACTCTACCCTGTTACCAAGCCAAGAAAAGGTATCTATAACTCATTTCTTTCTGTGACAGACGTGTATGCAACCTTAGGTCACTCTTTCTGGGATGTCAATTGTCTGCCCTGATTCTGGGACAACAGGAAGTCTGATATTTAAAATAAGGAAACTCTATCTCAGCTGCTGCACTGACCTCCAGCTCTGCTTTTTCCTCCTTCTAGTGCCATCCTCAGATTATTGACTCTCTTCACTTAGCAGAAGTACCTCCCTGGGTGGCCTATTTCTGATGAAGGTCAACTACTTTTTGGCTTCAGTAGAATATTCTCATCTGTGTCTAATTCCCTAATAAGGTCAATAAGTTCAGGGTGAAGACGTGAGTGTTGAAAGCCCAGGAAAACGGACTAGAAGAGATGCTCTGTAGCTTCTGAAAGTTCTCCTTACACAGAGTTATGCATGTCAGGCACTGGCCTACATAATGTGACTTCAGAGGCACTGAGTTAGTCTTCCCTGGTCTACTGAACCACATTAGATGTTCTAGAGAGAAGCTGGAGATAAAGTGGAGAACAGAGTGGGAAACAATGTACAGGAAAAAGAGGCTGAAGCCATAAAGGCAAACCCTGCCTGGAAAGGGTCCTGCTAATCAGGCTCGTTTACAATGGAAAGCAATTACAGCAAGTTTCTTTGAAAGGCCAGCCTGGGCTTTGCCAGTGACATTAAATTCTTAGCGCATTTCCATCTCATTGACCCAGGGGGCCTCAAGCTCTGAGATCAATACCTTAGTAACAAAGCTGGTGCCAGACAGTGCTGGGAAGAAGGCTGAATTCCAACTGAGATGAAACATGTAAGAAAGCTTTTTTGATAATGCCTGGTCCTGTTTACTCTCTGCCATTAAGTGATATATGATGATCCCTCAGCAGCCCTGAGTGTTATTCAATCGCCAGGGAACAGACTACACAGCATTTGAAGTTAGAAGTGTTTGCTCTCCTTGTCCCAGTGCATCAGCCTCTTGCCAAAATGATTCTAGTTAATAAACAATGTTGAGAAGGTAAGCCATGATATGGCTGCATAAATACCATCTTTTTCCCTTTGAAAGCCTGAGGGTTTTATCTGTTGTAAGGATACTGTTAATTCAGCGTTAGTCTGGCTCCTTTGGACCTCAGTTCTCAATCCTCTGAGACGTTCCAGGATAAGAGAGCAGATCAGCCAGCAAAGTTCCTCTGGAAACTGATTTCAGTGTTTATTAGGCAATTCTAGATTGGTCTCTTTTTCTTAACTATGTCGTTGCCAACTCTGTGTACTAACATCAGCAGCAGTACTAGTGAGATTTACAGTAAAATCCTCTTGGGAATGGCATACAACTCATAGAAGAGACTCAGACCCAGGGTTTTTTAAAAAAAATCTTGTGCCCCCAAATGCTGATAGCAGAAGACTCCTGCTGCCTATCCAATTAGCCACAGGATTTAGTTGAGGTACACCTGAAAGGTCTATTACTGCAAAGAGAGGGAAGGACAAAGAACATCCCCTGACCACTTTCTCTGTACTCTGTGCTAGTCTAGGCATTACACTACATGACCTCAATTCTCAACAGCTCTAGGAATTATCACCCCTTTTATGTAGATGAGAAAACTGTCCCAGAAACATTATGTAATTTTCCAAAGGCCACAGTTCCTAGAAGAGGTAGGATTTATTAAGCAGGTCATCTGACTCTAACGTTTATGTTCTTTCCACTACAGCATGTTTCTTTAAAAAGTTTCCCTCCTAGGGAAGACAGCACAAAATCTACTGCCTGGCTTAATATCGTCATCAGAATCTGGAACTGATTTTCTAATGAGTCGGCATGAAGTAGGCCGAGCAGCATGCCCACAAGCACAGGTGTCTCTAACAGGACCTGGTGAAGAACATGCCTTGCGAGTAATAATAAAATCCCAGCACGGTCAGAGACGGTCAGCCTCTCTGATGGCTCACAGCGGAAGGCACAGGCAAACCTGGCCTATCTTCTTTTTGAGCCAGAATAAGCTCTGCGTTTGTCAGCTATGTTGTCGGTATCTTCTTTGTTTCCAGGAAATCAGGACTATACCTTCTTTTGAAAACATCAACTTTATTAAAGGAATAATTCTTTCAAAAAGGAGTGTGAAGGAGTAGAAAGCACACCTCACTAGGATGCTAGAGATCTAGGTTCTACCCAAGAGAATGGGAAACAGTTTCATATCGAGTCTGGTTTGTTGAGCTGAGAAAGATTATGTCAGGGTCAAGCTCATCAGGAAAGAGTGCTGGGGTAAATCAGTGGCGTCTGCCACGGGTGCAGGATAGGGGAGCGGTGGTACACACAGCACATGTGCCATGCCTCTTTGAACTCCTCTTCCTTTCTCCCACCTGTTAACCTTATGGCTTTTCACAAGTGATTCAGCATTTTAAGGCCTTTATAGTAAAATAGGGATAATGACACTTCATTTATCTAAAGGTAAGAGTGGCTAAATCAGCTGATCTCCTCAAGTCTTTTTCAGCTATAAGGTGTAAGATTCCATTTTCCACTATAAATCTTAGCATCAGCTGGGCTCTAATGGGGTCAGTCATTGGTGACTTTAACAATGGTATGGCTTTTAAAAGGGCACTCACAGTCTTAAAACAATTCTGCTCTAAGTCACAGAGATGAACAATGTATCAATTCTTTCTGAAGAATACTGAGGAAGTCTGTTAAATGTTTAAATTAATTACCGCCTGGGGACTGCCCTGGTGGCACAGTGGTTAAGAATTAGCCTGCCAAAGCAGGGGACACGGGTTCAAGCCCTGGTCCGGGAAGATCCCACATGCTGCAGACCAACTAAGCCCGTGTGCCACAATTACTGAGCCTGTACTCTAGAGCCTGCAAGTCACAACTACTGAGCCCGTGCTCCGCAACAAGAGAAGCCCGTGCACCGCAACAAAGAGTAGCCCCTACTCGCCGCAACTAGAGAAAGCCTGCATGCAGCAACGAAGACCCAACGCAGCCAAAAATAAATAAATTAATTAGTTAAAAAAATTAATTATAGCCTGTGAACGCTAGTGGAATCAGAGAAAGTTGTTTAGAAAAATACAGGAATGTAAGGAGCATTCTAAACATCTATGCAGATTTTGAGTCTTAAGGAAATAATACTGTGAGAAAATAAACTTCATTATAGCCTTGTCTTAAGAAGAAACAGAGATGATGTTTCCTTTATGTGAAATGTTCAATGAAGAACACTTCTCACTGTTTTCAATACCCATGCTCCATGCAATAAATACAAAATAGGCTCACAAATTGCTTATTACAGATCTATGGCTTACCTGGGATCACAGAGAAATTTGGTTTTCTCTCCTTCTTCTCTCCAGATAAGCCATTCTCGAAAAGAAGGATGTACAAACATACGAGTCATGTCTCTGCGCTTGATTAGGAACATGGAGAGGTTCTCCATTCTCTGCTGAAAATCCTCCCATTCTAGCGTGCCTTCAATGCTGCCAGCATTGATGGCTTGGAAGATATGTTCATCAGTCAGTGGGTGGAGAGAGGCCACTGCCACATTCAGGAGAGGCATCACCCGGTCAAAGGAAGACTGGGTTGGGAACTTCATATTGCACTGGAGTAAGTAAACCTCAGAGAGCGAAACAGGAACTACTTTGTAGCTAGAGCTCTTTAACACTAGATAGCCTTTCTCTATGAGGTCAAATGTGAGTTTCAGGTATAGATAGGACCCTTGACTGAGTGTCTTGAGATGAGAACTGAGTTTGCCAAATGTAGTATTGTCCATTTTGCCATTAAGTGAAATGTTATTCTGGATCTCTGAGCTGCTGTGTATCCGGTGCAGGATGTAAGCCTGCAGGTCCTGGTCTATGGCTTCATTCTCTTCTAGTCGATCCAAAAAAATCCTATGGAAAGGCAGCAGCTTGGTAATTTCCTAAAACAGATGGAGAGAGAGAGAAAGAGAGAGAGAGAAAGACCTTCAGTTTCCCCTAACTCTTGTGATAAACTACGAGGTCCACAAATTTATTCTGAACTTCTGAGTGGTCAAAGAAAAGAGGGAAATACGATCGAGTATTAGTGTCCATAGATTAAGACATATTAGTTGCACAGGAGGGACACTTTTCCTAATACTGAGACTTAAAATAACTTTTATGGGTCTTCACAAAGGGCACTTTAGGAGTGATTTAATGGTCAATATCCTAAATAACACTCACTCCTAAAATAGAAAAGAGAATGCCATATAACTTTTGTTGTAATTTTTCTCAGTGTAAACCATAGCATAATGTCAAAGTACAACTCACTAAATGTAAAAGGACTTAAAGAATATCATATAAAAATGTAACCTTCTATCCTGCCTGATAAAATGACTTTATTTTAATGTAGGTTTTTTGGAGATGCCTTAGCTCAAAGGAACACTTCTAATAGTGAGAAGCTTGGTACCTTGGTGATCTGCTTGGAAATTACATTGGGGGAAGGTGACAGGGCTTTGTGGTGACTCTCATGCTCTGGAATCCATCTTTTCTTATCTGCTTATAGACTTTGCTCCTGTATGTATCTATTCCCTCTCCTGCATTAATTTCCTCTTCTCTCCTCTTTCTGTCTTGTCTTCACACAGACATGTGACTCCATATTCCTCCCTCCAACTACTATATCTCTGTGCCCATGTTTAGCAAAACCTAACAGAAAAGTTTTCTCCACTTACTGTATTTCATTCCTCCCTTCCCATTCTCTCCTCCATTTGTTGCAATCAGGCTTCAATCCCGTCACTTCACTGAAATGGTCCTTGTCAAGATGATCAGCAATCTTCATCTTGCCAAATCCAATAACCAAGTTTCATTTCTCATCCTCCTCAACCTCTCAGCAGTATCTGACACAGGTGAACACATCTTTCTTCTCGAGTGCCCTCCTGCAGCTTTTGCTTCCACAGCATGTGCCCCTCATCTTCCTCTTAGCACACTGGCTACTCCTACCCAGCCTTTCTGGCTGGCTCCTCTCTCATTTCTCAGTCCACCCAGGGCTCATGTCTCCTCCATTCTTTCCTCTTATCTGGCCACCCTCACTCCCTAGAATAGTTGGGTCCCATGGTTCTAAATATCATCTATACATGGATGATGTCTAATTTCATATTTCCAGCTTAGTCATTTCTTCTGAGCTCTCATCTTATATCTCTGTCTACTCAACAATGACACTTGGATGTTTCATAGACAAACTTAATGTGATCAAATCAGAACTACTGAAATTTCCCCCCACCACAAAACATCCGCATGTCAATAAATGGTATTACCACTGACCCTACCACCAAATCGTAGGAACTATCTATGATCCTTCTCTTTTCCTCAAACCAGCATCTACCCAGTTGCTCACCAAAACCCCACAATTCATCCTGGAATCTTCTCTCTTGCTCATTCCCACATCCAGCCCATCATCAAGTCCTTTGGATTCTTCTTCAAAATATACTCCAAATATGACCACTTCAGAGGGTCTCCACTGTTCCCACTCTAGTCTAAGCCACCATCACCTTTCACCTGTACTTCTGCTTCCATTCTTGATCCCCTACATATTATTATCTACACAGCCAGCAGCCAAAGAAAGTAAATCAGATGTTATCACTTTACAAGGCTCCTTGGAGAGGCCTTTCCTATCTGCCCTATCTAAAATATCTGTCATCCTCATTTATCCCTTTACTCTGTTATATTTGTCTTCATAGCACTAACACTACCTAAATTTTTAATATACGTTCATTTTTTACTTTATTATTTGTGTTCCTCACTAGAATACAAGCTTTATGAGGGCAGGGATATTGTCTGTCTTGTTCACCATCGTATCCTCAGCTCTTAGAAAGAGCCTTTTATACTTGAAGTACGTAAAAAATGTTTGTGGAAATAATGAATGATCAATTATGAGGGTTCATTTTTAAAGACCTAGGAATTGTTTCATTGTCAGCTAAATAATTTAAAAAAGTTATTGGTTGAAGTGAATGAAGTATCTGGGAAGTCATTGCAGGTCTTGATCTATGAAGACACTGACATTTGGACTTTGAGTGTATAGTACTTTTCCTGTTCTTTGGCACAGCTGAAAAATTAAAGTCACGTGGTCTACCAAGTCATACTTAAAACGTCTTTTGAGATTGCACATGGCATTATATAAAAATATAAATGAAGAAAAAAACCCAAAACAAACAAACAAAAATTATATAAACGAAGATATCTCCTAAGTACGTACTTAGTAAAACTAGTCAGAGATTGTGTTCCTGGAAGTTTCTTTTATTCATCTTTCATCTTTAACAAGCTACTGACCAATAATGGCAGATTACATAATTTTTAGTTGTAAAGATGCATTTATGTTGATTCATTCACATTCTTCAAATTACTTTGAGATTTCAATAACAAACATCTGCAAGTTGGTGGTCAGGATCAGAAGTACAGTCTCTGATCAAAGAAGGCAGATTGACCTAAATTGGTCAATCTATAGGAAAAATACTAAATGCCTGGGAGAGGGGAAAAGGAGGGCCCCGAGATGAGTTTCTGTATATTAACAACTGTTTTAAGGGAGCTGCATCAAAATAGTGGGATGGCTGTATACTATGCAAAATTTTAATGTTCTTTAAAAGAGGCTATGGTTAGGGGAAAAAAGGTTGAGAAACCCTGTTTCAAACCAAGTGTGACTACGTAAAGAATGGAAAATACCAACTCAGCTATACTGTGAATGGTAGAGAAGGTGGAGTCATTTATCCTTAGCCCATATGTCTTTACAGGCGCAGTTCCAACATTCCTAGTCATTCTTCCAGGCCATAAACTGAGTGATCAGTGAGTGAGCAGGGAAGGTAATTAAAAAAAACTCTTATCTCCCAGTTGCAGTAAATTTAATATAAAGCCTTAATATTGCCAATATTTCTTAGAAAAAGAAATATATAGAAGAAAGTCCATCTTCATGCTATAGAAAGTTGAGAAACAGAGGGAAGAACTAGAAAATCTGACTCTACACTGTACATTGAACTGGATTTTGCCTGGCATTAAATGATAAAAAAACATAAAACAAAAGTCAAACAGTGAATTAGAGTGTTACAGCATCTAGTTGCTTTGCTATACTCATGACAAAGTCTAGAAAAGTGGACTTTCTTTTCATGCTTTTTTGAGGGACACTTTATCAAAACTTACCCAGAGCAATGGAAATGGGAATTTGAGCTAAGAGAGTTACAGAGAATGCTCTCTCTAGATTGTATCTCTTACTCTCAAAATATGCTCATTGGGAATTACTCTTGCTAGTGCTCTAGGACATGGTAGAGATTTAGAAAAGCTCATCACTAAAGGTACAAGGACCTAGAACTTTTTCAGTTTAAGCACTCTCCAAGGGAAATAATTTATGGTCCAAAAGCAAACAAACACATACCTGTAAACTGGTCCTAACTGTTACAATTAGTTTGAGCCAGGAAGGAAATTTTCCAATCATTTTACTCAGAAATGATACAATTGTATCCCCATAATCCGGTTTGTGAAATTCTGCTTCATTTAATCCATCAATTAAGATGATGAAATCTTCATCTGGGATTTTTCTCTCTGAGATAGAAAGAAACAAATTACTTAATAATTACCAAGTGGATAAGTGAGTTCTTTCTGGGTCTTTGATCATGTACCTCCTTGGAAGAAAAAATTAGAAAAGGTCTGTTGTGTGTTTAGTGAATGCTCAGGGTACATAATTTATTATAAAGATGTGGAATAATTCATTTAGTGAGTTCATTTTGCTTTTCACCAGGTATGAATGTGTTTGTCACATAAATAATATATAAAGCATATGTATCATCATCATCATTTCCCCCATGTTATCAGTTGTGAGACAGCCTGAGCATTGCATTTATGAGAATTTGCACATGTAAATTAATTTTTCTCTCATACCTGAAAAAGCTGGAAAGAATGTTTTTCTCCCCCTCAGCCCCCCCGAATCTGACAGCATTAAAGAGAATAGTATCACATGTTCTTTGGGGAATTTCCAAAAAAAAAAAAAAAGGTTTAATTTGGAATCCACAGCAGTATATAAGACTATATGTGAATACGTAGTAGGAAGGAAGGGATGGAGGAAGAGAGAAAAGGAATCCCAACCAACAGACAGAGCTACACTAGGCAGGCTGGATTCCAAGATCTTACAGAACCAGCAGCTTCCTAGACTATACCTAAAGCAGCTTCAAGGAGACAGACCCTTACGTGATCTTTCCAGGGGAGCAGGAGCCATGCAGGAAAGACAAATTTCTTTTGTTTCCCTTTCCCGCCTGGAGTCTATACTATCCTAAATTGACAAGATCAGTTTATCGTTAGGGCTAGGCTTCAGAAGACTTGGTAAGATTTCAGGTTTCCACTCCCATTAAATGCTTACTGATTCTTAAACAATATTGAACAATTAGAGATTAAAAAAATTCCCTGGCTGAATGAACATTTCAGTATAAATGAATTGCAAATAACAAGTAAAAGCTCCTAGTTGGTAGGACCTTACAGGTTCTGAAGAGAGGAAAGCAGGGGAAGAGATAAAGAAGTCACTGGATGCCTGAAACAGGAAATAGGTTATATCTGAGGAGGAAACAGAAAGTGAAGCTGGGGACAGAAGGAAAACTCTGAGGAACTCTGTACCACGTTGGCTCTTTTAGCTTTTGAAAGAGTCGAGACTAATCGAAACTCTACATATTTTTGTTCCACGTTTGAAAATATGCAGATTTTTTGCATGATTCATAAAACTTTATATTTCCCCTCTAAAGTACAAGCTTTACATAAAGGAGTTTAATTTCAATAGCCTAAGTACTATAAATTAGTTCTCAAATTATAAAGAGTTTCAACTATAACTTTCATCTGGTGACTTTAGGAAGAGAAATGAACTATGGATTTCAGCTCTCTAACTGTTAACAATGATTATTAATGAAATGGCATTCTAGATGATGTAGGGCTAAGAAAACACATTACTCCTTTAGGGAGTCCAAAGCATTCCCGAAGAGAGAGGAGTTGCTTGGAACTAATTGGGATTTACCCACACAAATGGGGGCATAGAACAGTCAACTGGAACACTAATATACAGCTGCTCCATGTGGTTTGTACTTCCTCACAGCAGGGTAAACTCAAAGTAGTCAGCCTTTTTTTTTTTTCTTCTTTTTTTTTGCAGTACGCAGGCCTCTCTCTGCCGTGGCCTCTCCCATTGCGGAGCACCAGCTCCGGATGCGCAGGCTCAGCGGCCATGGCTCACGGGTCCAGCTGCTCCGCGGCATGTGGGATCCCCCCAGACCAGGGCACGAACCCGTGTCCCCTGCATTGGCAGGTGGACCCTCAACCACTGCGCCACCAGGGAAGCCCAAGTAGTCAGTCTTTTGACGTGGCAATGAATACCCCCAAAAGCAAGTGTTTCAGTGAACAAGATGGAAGCAGCATGACCATTTATGACCTAGCCTCAGATATCACATAGCATCATTTTGTAGTATTTTATTGGTTGAAGCAGCCACAAGTCTGCTAAGATGTAAGGGAAGGAGACACAGACCCTAAATCTGGATGGGAGGAATGTCAAAGATTTTGCAGCCACGTTTTAAAACTGCCACACTACTTTTAAAATTTCAGTTTTCAGTTGTTTGCTGCTAGTATATAAACACAACAGATACTGCGTATTAACCATATAGACTGTAGCTCCACCTATGTTAATTCTTGTAGGCTTTTTTTTTTTCTTTTGTAGATTCCTTAGACTGGTCTAGGTAAATAATCACATCTGCAAATAAACACAGTTTTACTTCCTCCTTTCCAATCTTTATACTATTTGCTTGTTTGTTTTCTTATTGTGCTAGCTTGGACCACACATGGAATGTCGAATGTTAAGTCGCCTTCCTCCTGATAGTAGGGGAAACGTATTTAATATTTCATTGTTACTTGCATGTGTTTTGGAACTGTCCTTTATGAGACTTAAGTTTTCTTCTATTCTTAGTTTGCAGAAAGTTTTTATTGTTAATTGTAATATTTTGTTAAATGTTTTTCTGCATTTGTTGAGATTATAGATATATATTTATATAAAGACATATAGATTTTCTCATTTATTCTGTTAATATTATGAATTACAGTGATTAACTTTCAAATGTTAAACTAACATTGCATTCCTGGTCAAGTAAAACTAATCATTTTGCTATCAGTGTGTTTCAGGATTTTGCTATTATGGTTATGAGGAATACATGTCTGTAATTTTCTTTTCTTATAAAGTCCTTATCATACTTTGGTTTCAGCATTAATGCTTGTCTAATAAAACAAACTGAGAAATGTTCTCCTTTATTTTCTGAAAACATTTGTGTAAGATTCACATTATTTCTTCTTTAAATGTTGGATACAATTCATTAGTAAAACCATCTGAGCCTGGAGTTTTCTTTTAACTTACAAATTAAATAGATAAGAGCTAGTCAGATTTTCTCTTTCCTCTTGAGTCACTTTTGGTAAGTTGTGTTTTTTATAGAATTTGCCCAATTTAAGTTGTTGAATTTATTGTTATATAGTTGTTCATAATAATCCCTTATTTTTCTTTTAATGTCTGTAGGAACTGTAATGCTAGCTCCTCTTTCATGCCTGATGTGTTTTCCTCTCATTTTCTTGATCAATCTTCCTAGGGGTTCATTCATTTTAACTATTAATTTTTTTCTATTTCACTGACTGCTGCTCTTGCTTTTTATTATTTCCTTCTTTCTGCTTACTCTGGTTTTATTTTCCTCATTTTTTTCTAGTTTATTAAGTCATAAACTTAACCACTGATTTTATGTATTATTCAGCTTGAAATATTCTATAATTCGCTTTGTGATTTCTTCTTTCTCTTATGGGTTGTTTAGAAGTGCACTGCTAAATTCCTAAATATTTGGGGATTTTAAGTGTATTGATTTCTAATTTAATTCCATTATCTCAGAGAATATTTTCTGTAAGATTTTAATTTTTTGAAAATTTCAGACTTATTTTATGGCCCAGAATAAGGTCCATATGCACTTGAAAAGAATGTATATTGTGCAGTTATTGGGTAGTGTTCTATAAATGTCAGCTGGATCAAATTGGTTGACAGTGTTGTTAAAATCTTCTATATATTTACTAATTTTTGTCTACTTGTTCTAACAGTTACTGAGAGAGAGGTGTTAAAATTTCCAACTATGATTGAGTACTTGTCTATTTAGCTCTTTGGTTCTACTAGTTTTTGATTCATGTATTTTGAACCTCCATTATTAGGTTCATACATATTTAGGATTACTTTATCTTCTGATAAATTGGTCCTTCTATGTTTATCAAACGCCCCTCTGATAATACTCCTTGTCTTGAAGTCTACTCTGCCTCACATTAATAGACCCACTCCAGCCTTCTTATGCTCCATGTTTATAGAGTATATATTTTTCTACCCTTTCACTTTCAATCTGTGTCTTTAAATAACCTCTCCTGCAGACAGCATATGGTTGGGTCTTGTTTTTTATCCGGTCTGACAGTTTCTGCCTTTTGATAGAAGTATTTGGTCAATTTAAATTTAATGTAATTATTGATATGGTTGATTTTAATCTCTCATCTTGTTGTTCCATACTAAAAAAAATTATTCTGTTCTTTCTTTCCAGGCTTCTTTTGGATTAATCAAACAATTTTTAGTATTTCATTAATTTTATAAATTGTGTTTCCAGTTATTGCTCATGATGGTGATTTTGTTTTAAGGGTAAGAACATGGGAATTTGATAGAATAATTAAATTCACTCAGAACAACATTTACCAATGGGGGTATCTAAAGCTGGTTATGCAGACCTAAATGAGAAGCAAATATATCTAGTAGCAAAATTAAAAAACACATGAATTATGGTTGAGAATCCAGAGCTGAGTCTGCATGCATTTGGATATTCTCCTTGAATTAGCCTTAAGATGTAGATCCTTGTGTCACCGACTTTCTTTCAAGGTACCCCTACATGTGAGCAATTTCTATGTTCACTTATTTGTTCAAAATTTATTTTCTGAAATGCCTACTATGTCCAAGGTGAGGTAATCACTATGAAGGATAAAAGTTGAATAAGAAAAGGTTCCTAACTTCAAAAGCATGCAATTTAGTCAAAGGAATAAGTACAGAAATAACTAATTCTTATAAAGCACAAAGTATAATATATGACATATAATAAATGTTCAATAAATGTTAGTAATAAAAATTTAAGTTCTTATTATACATACAGTAATGTATGAAGTACTGTAAGTGAGATATAAAAAAGAAAAACCTATTGTCAATTTGGAAGGATATTGTAACTTACTGGAGGGGGCAGGTGGATCAGCAGGTATTTCATGAATGAGGTGGTATTTAAGGTGGTCCTTGAAAGATGGGTAGGATTCTGACAGGCAGAGATGTGAGGAGAAGGTATATCAAGAGAAGGAAACAATGAACAAATGTATGGAGGCAGGAAAATGGAGGGGAATATTTAAGGATTAGTGGATACTTTGGTTTATACGTAAACACAGGGTTCATAAGGGTAAAAGTAGATAATAAGGCTGGAAAGTAGGTTGGATCCAGGCCATTAAGTACCTTAAATGATAGGTCAAGGAGCTGGAAGTTAATTCAGTGAGGTAATAGGGAAGCACTGGAGGTTTCTGAACAGGGAAATTTAGTGATCAGAGCAATGTTTTACAAAGCTTTATCTGGAAGCAGTACATAAAGTCTAGAAGACTGGAGAGACTGGGCAGAGACTACCCACCAGGTATGCCATTAATGGGTTAGAGGTGTGCCTAAAAATGAATCCCTTCAGCCCTCAGGGCTTCGGGGGATTTGTGCAGCTGTAGCCTCAGGGCCAGCCATGTCCAGCCATGTCCAGCCATGAGGAGGCATGATTTTTTATCCCAATGAGCTATACAAATTTTAATAATTTTCCGAGTGTGTTATGATGTGAAAGAAGCACTAGACCAGAAAACCAGAGAAGACCAGGAAGGGTAGCAACACAGATGTGATATCATGGGCAGCTGAACAGCCTTCAGGGTAACAGTGGTAGGAATGACTTTGAGATTAACGGATGTGAGAAACATCAGGAGGGCAGAATTAACAGGATTTAAAGATTGACTGAATGTACAGAAATTTCTCTTTAATTTTGCTCAAAATACTTGCAGAGAAATTCCAATGTTTAAAAACGTCTAGGGTATGGTAAAGCTAATAGTAGGTAGTAGAAGTATAGATAGAGGTCATCAGCATTGAGAAGAGGAACTCTGATATCCAAGTAATTGGCATGTAAGTTCACATACTGAAGATAGAGGCCGGAAGAATGTAAATTCTTATAAGTATCTCCGAAATGCTCGAGAAAAGTATATAAGTCTCTCAGGAATAAACAGGATTGCTCAGCAATCTCATGCTTACTCAGGTCCTTTTCTTTGGCTTCCAGCACTGACAGAACATTAGGAAGGGGGTAAGGCAGAGAGACGGGTGAAGGAGGAGATGGTTACATTTAGGTCACAGCCAACACTTGAGCTGCAGAGTTAAAACGGAGGAAAGGCATGAGGCATGAGAGGGAGATGGATCCCACTGCATTTTCCCCCACTTCTTAAATATATCTTAATACCTTTTAGTGGACATTTAAGTAATTTTTAGCATATACACAGTTATGCAACTCTACATGCCATTTCATTTTACCTGACTGTGGTTAAAAAATATATAAATATAATAGCAAGTATAAAAACTGAGGATGTTTCTAACCACAGAAACTCCACAGCACTGGTTTGGAGTCATGGCTTTACCAATTTATTTGAACTCCACGGAAGGACTGGTAGCTCTACTACCTTTAGTTCAAGAGAAATGCATTATATTTGGAAATAAGAATGAGAATTTTTACAAAGAAAGGAGGAAGTAGCAATTCCTGGAGGAATTTTTATTTTTCAGGTAAAACCTTTTATTTGTTAACTGTATCCTGTAGGAACATTTAGTTTTCGCAGTGTGATAAAAATAATTGGGCTTCCCAGGTGGCGCACTGGTTGAGAGTCCGCCTGCCGATGCAGGGGACACGGGTTCGTGCCCCAGTCTGGGAAGATCCCACATGCCGCGGAGCGGCTGGGCCCGTGAGCCATGGCCACTGAGCCTGTGCATCCGGAGCCTGTGCTCCGCAACGGGAGAGGCCGCAATAGTGAGAGGCCAGCGTACCGCGAAAAAAATATATATATTAAAAGTAATCATTTCTATAGCATGACCCCAGGTGAACTTGGGCTCCAGAGCCTCCACCTTCCACCTGCTTTGCACCTCATCTGTACCTTTGTGGAGATTCTCCAGGGGCTCCAGCACTCCCCTCCGGAAGGAGGCCATGGGATCTTGAACACAGGACCGAAGGCTCAGCATGCTCTGTAGGTGAGGCTCCCGGAGAAGCTGCTCCCGATAGGCCGCCAGCTGCGGTGAGCGGCAGAGCAGGGCAGCAACATTGTGGACGAATTCCGGCACCAGGCAGGTGTAGGCATTATCTGCTTGGCAATAGTGATAGGCAACCACCTAAAAAAGAAAGATGAGAACACAGACAGGTTTATCAGTAGCAAGAGCAACGGTCATGGCTACTGTACAATCATTCTCTAACACTGTCTTCTGTCTCCCTAACAATGCAGGGGACACTGGTTCAAGCCCTGGTCTGCGAAGATCCCACATGCTGGGGAGCAACTAAGCTCGTGCACCACAACTACTGAACCTGTGCTCTAGAGCCCACGAACCACAACTACTGAGCCCGTGTGCCACAACTACTGAAGCCCATGTGCCTAGAGCCCGTTCTCTGCAACAAGAGAAGCCACCACAGGGAGAAGCCCGTGCTCCACACCGAAGAGTAGCCCCAGCTCACCACAACTAGAGAAAGCCCACGCACAGCAACAAAGACCCAACGCAGCCAAAAATAAATAAATAGGTAAATACATAAATTAAAACAAAACAAAAATTCAAATGCTGGAAATGTCACTTTTTAAAAAACACCTGAAATTGTTCTCATTAAGCATTAAGAAAATTGAACAGTACAGGAAATGTTACGACACATGTAAAGCTGAGGATAGGAATTGCTTGTGAGTGAAGCAATGATGTCTGAGCACAGTGTGCAACTGGCAATGAGGAGGTGTACTTAGAAATCTCCACTCCTTTCTGTAGACAGATTGATTACAGCTTTATTACCGACCTTAAGCACAACATAAGGAACCCAAAGAGAAAACTTGGCAGCAATCCATCTGTGCTCTCAATGAACAGTGAATGTCAATGGTTATGCCCACAAGGACACAAATCTCCACTTTATAAAAAGCAAACAGCAAACCTCTGAATCAATATGAACTTCCATCGTATTTTACCTCAATTGATTTCATATGTCGAGGCAAACCACAGCTGAGCAAATCAGCTGTAACTTACCCTTTACCTAAAGTAACGGGATAGAAGTTTGAAGATAAAATTTCTGAAATTTAGGAAGACGGTTCTTTTATTGATTTCATTAAAAACCATCTGCGTTCTTGGCTGTATGAGGTTTTATCTAACAAAGATCATTGCTAAAGTTGCCCCTTCTGTGGCTGCCTTTCTTTCTTTTAATTAAAAAAAATTTTAGGCATTCTAAATATAAAATCTCGATTCCTCTGAAGAATTCAGGCAGAAAGACCACTCAACATCTTCATGAAATTTGTAGTTCGACTCAGAACTGATCATCTACTAGACATTTCAAAGCAGCTACATAGTATGTAAATGTACACACAATCTGTCAAAAACACTTGGTACTTCCCCTTAAATTGTCTATTGACATTATTTACAACTTTTCCTACATATACAAATAGGAAACAAGTCTGGGAATGCAGTTTTTTCCTGCATTCTCTCATTGTACTAGTGTTCAGTGATGGATAATAGATCACTCCCTTCAGCTCTGAGGAAGTCATCACAGCCACCCATACTCAGTCACTATTATTACAACTTCTTGGAAATGGTTCAGAATTAGTCCACCCTCAATAAATCAGCAGGTAAAACCTTTCTGCTTGGTGAACTCTTGTCTCTCACAGTGACTTGTTGAAATTTCATTTTCAGCTATGTTTTTCTTATGTTATTAATTTTTTTCCATCTCACATTTTCCTTATGTTAAATCTCTATATTTTTTATTAAAACAATTCTATCCAAAATATATCTAATATGACCAAAACTGTAGTAATTCTTTGAAGAGGACAGTGAGTAACTTGTAGATTACTGCTGTGAGGGAAGAAAAAAAAGGCCAGGTTTGTAGACTATACAGACCAAAAAAAAAAGACTGGAGGTCAGTATCGCCTTGGGTATAAAAAGGTTTTGATTTAAAGCTATACACAAGAAATGATACAACTAAGCAAAATCCTTATCAAAGGCCTTAATCAAATGATTGAATGGCAGCAAACCTGTCAGGCTTGTGTTAAAAGTCCCAGGCCTTCACTCTTTAAAGATTCTTTTCTACTTCAAATGAATAATCTGTGACAGGATTAAGCTAATCTCACATAAAGAAAAGGCAGCTTTGAATATCTGGAACTCATTTGGACATAAAAATTTAATTTACATCATGACTGGCATTTGCATTACTTAAATTCTAATGTTGTCATTGACCTTCCTTCAGGTCTGCTCTCATATTTATTCCCTGTCTCCTTCTCATCACTTCTTGAATGCCCTGCCCTCACCACCACCTGATTGATTTTTTTTTTTTTTTTCCCTGCGGTATGCGGGCCTCTCACTGTTGTGGCCTCTCCTGTTGAAGAGCACAGGCTCTGGACACGCAGGCTCAGTGGCCATGGCTCACGGGCCCAGCCGCTTCGCGGCATGTGGTATCTTCCTGGACGGGGGCACGAACCCGTGTCCCCTGCATCGGCAGGCGGACTCTCAACCACTGCTCCACCAGGGAAGCCCTCCTGATTGATTTCTGACTCAGCGCATCCCTTCCAACACTTCGGGTTACTTTGGCTTTTCGTGTTTCTAGGGACCTGAAGGCTCAGTGTCAAAAACTACTTTCTCTGCCTTTTCTCCTGTTCCTCAACCTGACTCTAATCCCCATCCTGGGACTGGAAGCTAAGAATAGCTCCAGACTTGGGTTCGGCCTCAGTAATTTTCCAGCTTGGAGCTCTAACTTTTTTTTTGTCAGTAGGACTTTTATTTATTTATTAAACCTTTTTATTTTGAGCTAATTTTAGACTTAAATGTTGCAAAAAGATGTGAGTTTCCATATATCCCTTACCCAGCTTCCCTTAACATTTTATATAACCATAGCATAATTATCAAAACCAGGAAATAACACTGGCACAACACTATTAACTAAAGGCAGTATTCGAATTTTGTCAGTTTTCCACAAATGACCTTTTTCTGTTCCAGCATTCTATCCAGGACCCCGTGTTGCATTTAGCTGTCATTTCTCCTTAGACTCCTGTAGCCTGTAAGAACTCCTCAGTCTTTGTCTTTCATGACCTTGACACTTTTGAAGAGTCCTGATCTGTTATTTTGTTGAATATCAGTCAACGTGGGTTTGTCTAACGTTTTCCTCACATTCCAACTGAGACTTTTTCGCAAGAATACCACAAAAACAAAACAAAACAAAAAAGCAGATCAATAAAAGGGCTTCCCTGGTGGCGCAGTGGTTGAGAGTCCGCCTGCCAATGCAGGGGACACGGGTTCGTGCCCTGGTCCGGGAAGATCCCACATGCCGCGGAGCGGCTGGGCCCGTGAGCCATGGCCGCTAAGCCTGTGCGTCCGGAGCCTGTGCTCCACAACGGGAGAGGCCACAGCAGTGAGAGGCCCGCGTACCGCAAAAAAAAAAAAAAAAGAATACCACAAAAACAATGTTGTGTCACTCTCAGTGGATCATGTAATGGGGTTCATGATGTTGACATGTCTTGTTACTGGTGATGCTGACCTTGATCACCTGGCTAAGATAAAGGTTTCTTCTACGTTTCTCTACTGTAAAGTTACTGTCTTACCCTTTGTAGTTAATAAATATCTTGGGGGAGATACTCTGAGAGAATGCAAATCCTGTCTCTCCACAAATTTTTGCCCACTACTTTTAGTATCCATCGGTGGATGTTGTCTGCAACGTTATTATTATTGTGACGTTGTACAACACGGTGACTATAGTTAACAATACTATGTTGTATAGTTGAAAGTGGCTAAGAGAGTAGATCTTAAAAGTTCTCATCACAAGAAAAAATTCTGTAACTACGGGAGCTGATGGGTATTAACTAAACTTAGTGTGGTAATTGTTTCACAATATACACACATATCAAATCATTATGCTGTACATCTTTAACTAATACAATGCTATATGTCAATTCTATCTCAATAAAACTGGGGGAAAAGCACTATGAGAGATAAAATATAAGATGTTGGTACAACATATCTAAGTAACTTAGGAGAGCCAGAGAAGTCTTCTTGAAAGTAAAACTGAAGCTGAGATCTAAAGGATGAGGTGGAGTGAACGCACAGGAGTGCCCCAGGCAGAGGAAAGCAATACGTGCAAAGGCCCTCAGGCAAGACACAGCTTTACACTTTCAGGAAATCAGTTTTAGTGTGGCTACAGTGGAAGTGAGCTGGGAGTAGTAGGAGATAAGAAAGAGCAGAGGTTTTCATTTGGGGTGGCTCTGATCCCCACGGGACACTTGTCTGGAGACAGCTTTGGTTATCACAACCGGGGGTGGGAGGATGCTACTGGATAGTGGGTAGAGGCCAAGGACACTCCTACACATACTACAATAAACAGGACGGCCCCAAACAAAGAATCATCTGGCCCAAAATGTCAATGGTGCTGAGGCTGAGAAAACCTGAGCTAGATATAAAAGGTAAAAGCCCTTTATGCTAATACATGTGATGTTTCAAGAAGGGAGTGTGGATTCCATTTAAGGGCAAGGAGGAGCGCCATTGACAGGTTTTATGTAGCAAGAACAAAAATATGTTTTAGAAAGATTACTCAGGCTTCAGTATAGAGAACAGACTACAATTTAGTCACTCATTTAACACATATTTCTGTGCAAGGCATTGTGCTAGGAGCTGGGGTTAGAGTGGTGAACAATAATTTAAATACTGACCATTCTGGTGGAGGAGACAGATAAAAAATACAAGATTGACAAAGGAATAAATAAGGTTGTTTCCCATATTCAGTATCCTGAATGTAGATGCAATCTGGGTCTCACTATAAAATTTCAGTGTTAATTTTTAGAGGAAAAACGCCCTAGACACATTTTATAAAACATCATCTATAGGTTACTTGTTTAGTTCTGATCACATTTCTCCTAAAATGTAAATCTTTTAAAAAATACCCAACTGGAACACAAACCAAATTTTATACTTCACTGTTGTCATTTTTTGTTTTTCTCTCTCCATGTGTGTATGTATGGCTTAAGTCTTTGTATTATGCTCAACACACACGTGTGAACTGCTGAAATGATCACTTCTTTGGCTGATAGCTTTAACAGTAGCAGCAACAATCTCAGGAACCATATCACTTGACATCCTCCTGATTTAGTACAGAACTAGTCTCTTGGCAAGGATGACATTTCAGTTTTCTTTCTTTCATAGATTTCCTTCGGTGAAAAAAACCTTTGCTTTTTGTGTCACTGTGACACTTCTTAAAATTAGCTGGCTTCTCTAATTAGCTTATTTCAGATGTGTTAGCTTCTTAATCTAAGGACTAACCTAGTGACAATTTACCTAATGTGACAAGAGCTTCTAGTTGCATAAAAACTTTTTTTAAAGACTTTTTTTGGGATGTGGACTGTTTTTAAAGTCTTTATTGAATTTGTTACAATATTGCTTCTGTTTCATATTTTGGTTTTTTGGCCGCAAGGTGTGTGGGATCTTAGCTCCTCAACCAGGGAAGCTAAGCTAAGCGAACCCGCAACCCCTGCATTGGAAGGTGAAGTCTTGACCACTGGACCACCAGGGAAGTCCTGCATAAAAACTTTTTGAAGAAGAATTTTAGGTCAGCAAAATTTCTGAAAGGTGTCCCTTCATTATGACTTCCTTACTTTAAAGCCACATTCAATTATCGATAGATTTTCCAAAAGAACACTAAACAAAAATCCTTCCTGTCACACTACAGAGGCAGCACAGTGGTTAAAAGCATGGACTCTGGAGCCTGCCTGCCTCAGTTTAAATCTGGTTTCAAGTCACGTACTAGTTATCTCAGCAAGCTGTGTAACCTCAGAGTCTCTGTTTATCTGTAAAATGGGGAGAAGAAGAAGACTCACTTCATTGGGGTGAATACTGGCTCTGTATCCTAGCTCTGCCATTTACTAACAGTAAGACCTTGGGAAAATTAACTATCACTGAAGCACAGTTTCCTCATCTGTAAAATGGGCATGATAATGACCACCTCACAGGCTTAAGAATGAAGAAGTGAAATAACAAATATAATGTAAAAAGTACTAAGCTCAATACACATTAAGCCCTCAGTAAATGGAAGTCAGCCTCTCCTTGTCTGGAGAATTCTGCATGTATGATCACTTGGTGGCAACAGACCGAAAGCCTGGAAAATCTATGGTTGTTATAAAGTCACACACCCAGGAAAGGCCCTGCATGAGATCTTTGCACTGCTCTACTGTGATTATACTTCAGAACATGTAAGATTAACTGGGAATACATTTAGGAGATGTACACCTAGCAAAACCTGTTACTTCAAGTGGGAAGTGTTTCTTCAATAAATAAAATTGCTCTAAAGTTGTGACAAGAACTCTTCAATGTTCTCAATTATGAAGAAGCATAAGAAGCAGCAGGCATACTACGAAATACCAATGATAATTAATGATATACAAGCACCAACACTAAGAACTCTGGCTAGCAAATCAAGAAGTTTTTCAAGGATACTTTTAATTCTCATATATTAGCTTACTTTATCAAAATACTAACTGGTTTGAAAAGATAATTTCTGCTTACCAGTTTGTTACAGATGAGAAGCAAGATTGTTGGCTTCTGCTCTACGCTTCTACAGCACAAACTTACGCCTGAACTGCGACCTGTGGCACAATTACTGGGATAATATTCAATTTTAATCTAAGGGGCCATTTGTTTTAGATTTTTTTTTGTTTAGTGTAAACTTCACAATATTCCATCTCTAGGTGTAAACAGATGTATTTATATTTTGCTTAAGGAAGAAATAAGGGTGAAATTTTAAATATGTTCCTTGAGTAAGTGTAAATAATCACTAATTTCTCACTTATAATATTTAACATTTTCCAAATATTGAACTAAACATCAATTTTAATCTAAAGGGCCATTTCTTATATAATGTTTAATATAAATTAAAAAATATCCCATTTCTAGGTACAAAAGACATTTATTTATATTTTGCTTAAGGAAGGTATAACCATGGAATTTAAAATGTGATCACTTTTCAAGTAAGTATAGTCACTAATTACCTACTAAAAATAAATAACATTTTCCAAATATTGAACATAAACATCTTGGGACTTTTTCTCTTGATGAGAGAGAGGCTGAGAAGTGACAACATGGGGAGACTTTCTTTTTAGCACTCATCACCATCTGACATATTACATATTTGTTAATTGGCCTTTTCCCACCACAAAAATGTGGGCTACATAACAGCAGGGATTGTGCCTGTCTTGTTCACTGCTTTAACTTCAATCTTGTGTTATAGGCATTCCAAGCATATATTCTAAATGAATAAATAAATGACTGTGATGATGAAAGCTCTTCAGCATTTGTGTATTTCTTTTCTTTTCTTTTTTTTTTTTAGCATTTGTATATTTCTAAGATGACAGTTATTCTGATTGTTCTAAAGAAGAGGCAGGAGTCAGCTTACATGGAATATTTGGAAAAGTAAAACAAAGATGTCTTTTTTTCTTTTTTTTTTTTTAGCTCCACTGGGTCTTCGTTGCTGTGCACGGGCTTTCTCTAGCTGCAGCGAGTGGGGGCTACTCTTCGTTGTGGTGCACGGGCTTCTCATTGCAGTGGCTTCTCTTGTTGCAGAGCATGGGCTCTAGGTGTGTGGGCTTCAGCAGTTGCGGCACGCGGGCCCTAGAGTGTGCAGGTTTCAGTAGTTGCGGTGTGTGGGCTCAGTAGTTGTGGTGTGCTGGCTCTAAGGCATGTGGGCTTCACTAGTTGCGGTGCACAGGCTCAGTAGTTGTGGTGCGCAGGCTCAGTAGTTGTGGCTCGCAGGCTCTAGAGCAGAGGCTCAGTAGTTGTGGCACACGGGCTTAGTTGCTCTGCGGCGTGTGGGATCTTCCTGGACCAGGGATCGAATCCGTGTCCCCTGCACTGGCAGGTGGATTCCTAACCACTGCGCCACCAGGGAAGTCTCTCAGAGATGTCTTTTAAAGTTGCACTGAGTTAGCAATGAATATAAGGGAAACTCAGACTGTTTTCAGAAGCCCATTTATAAATGGATGTGTACCAATAAGTGGGGACAATTGAAAAAGTATTTGGGGGAAACATGCTGTTTCTGGCTGTAAGCTGGACAGGATTTCTATGAGGAAGTTAGAACCTTATGACATTGAAGATAGCTCCCTGTTCCTCATTACTAATTAACCATGCCAAGAGATTTCTTTAAATACTGGAGACAGGCATTCTGCACTCTATACTTCTCCTTAAAATCCTCAAAAATAAGGAGAATAAGAAACAGAAATGCAAACCCCATTGATTAGGAATATCTATCTCTAATCTTAGATTATAATATATAAAGATGGAAAGTAGATGTAGGATTAAATAACCTAACAGACAGAAGAAGGTGAAACAAATGCCTGCTGGGGTTAACAACAGAAATGAGCCAAATCATCTGTCAAACCTCAGAAAAGCACAGGAGTTAGAAGCACCAGGTACTATGGAAGATGGGGGTGAGGAAGGAAGTTGCAAACACAGAAATTATTTGAACTTTATATAAAGAGCAGTTAGATTCCCAGATATCCATCCCTATCCTGCCCAGCCAGGTGACTACCTTCCCCCAAACCCACAGGAAAGAGAAATTAAAATCACTAGAGAAACTAAACCAGAGAATCTAGGCTTAGGAACACCAGACACAGAATAGGTGAGGATCAGGTGCAGGACTGAAAACAAGGGGCTTAGGTAAAAGGCTGCAACCTAAATGATGAAACTCCGCCACCTTCTCCTACTAGCTCCAGAACGTTGGCGACCAGGTTATACATCCTCCAGGAAATTGGTGGATTCTTTGCTAGAAAAGATGAACAGTGCAAGGAAAAAACTTATGGACTGACTTTTGGGTTTTCCCATAAAGGCTGGTGGGTCATCTTAATGCTCTATAGTTAAGCTCTCAATATATACAAGCTTCCATCAGTTTTTCGGTGCCTAACTATTAAGGAAGAGATAAGAGAACATGCTGCATCTATAAAACAAAAACAGTATGCTATAAAAAAGAGGGGAACAGGGACTTCCCTGGTGGTCCAGTGGTTAAGACTCTGTGCTTCCAATGCAGGGGGCTTGAGTTCAATCCCTGGTCAGGGAACTAAGATCCCACATGCCATGCAGTGCTGCCAAAAACTAAAATTAAAAAAAAAAATCTCAGCTTCCCTGGTGGCACAGTGGTTAAGAATCCACCTGCCAATGCAGGGGACACAGGTTTGATCCCTGGTCTGGGAAGATCCCACATGCCGAGGAGCAGCTAAGCCCGTGCACCACAACTACTGAGCCTGTGCTCCAGAGCCCGTGAACCACAACTACTGAGTCTGCACGCCACAACTACTGAAACCCGTGCGCCTACAGCCCATGTTCCGCAACAAGAGAAGCCACCGCAGTGAGGAGCCCATGCACCGCAACGAAGAGTAGCCCCTGTTTGCTGCAACTAGAGAAAGCCTGCGTGCAGCAATGAAGACCCAACGCAGGCAAAAAAAAAAAAAAAAAAAAAAAAAATCTCAATTAAAAAAAAAAAAGAAGGGAACAACTGGGGGAAAAAAAAAACCTATTGGAAATTAAAACTATGATAGCCAAAAATTTTTTTGTGAAAGGATTGAAAGGTAATGTTGAGGAAATCTCCTAAAAGTGGATAAAACAAATAGGAAAACAGAAATATAGGAAACAGAAAAGTTAAGAAGAGTAACAATATAGGAAATCTAATTTTTGACTAAAAGGAGTTGTAGAAGGAGAGAACAGAGGAAGTGGTGGTGAGAAAATTTTCAATAAATACTACAAAAGCATTTCCCTGAATCAAAAAATATCTCCAGGGCTCACTAGGTACCAACAGAATATGAAAAAAAGACCCAAGAACAGTGGTGATAAAAAGAAGATTCTAAAAGCTTCTGGAGATAAAAAAGGTATATATAAATAATTAAGAATAAGAATAGCACCATATTATTTAATAGCAATACTGGAAGTTCAAGATGGATGCCTTCAAAATCCTGAGGGAAAATAATTTTTAACCTAGAATTATGTCAAACAAAGAGTAATGTATGAGAATGGAATAAAGATGCTTTTAGGAACGTTAAGTCTCAAAAAACTTACCTCCTATGCATTCTTTCTTAGGAAGCTACCAGAGGACGTGCTCCATCAAAATAAGGAATACAATCAAGAAAGACGATGACATGGGATCAAATACAAAAGGGAAGTTAACAGGAATTTCCAGGATAACAAGTAGGTGGTAAGACTTGAGAGCATCCTAGGTCCAGATTAGCTCGATGGAGAGCTCTAGGATTTCCAGGGGGGGAAAAATGTAACTGATGTGGAAAACTATATTGAGAGGCATTTTACAAAGCATTAAGGCTTATGGAATGACAGCCATAGTTTTGAAGAAAAATAAGCAAATTTTACAATGAGGCATTTCATAACCCAGGAAAAACAAAACTGCTCAAGAAGAAAATGTAATCCTTGGTTCCACAGTGAACCATATTTGTGTAGTATTAATACTGAAAATACTGTAACATGGATTCAGACTAAAATCATGATATAACTGTACTGATATGGTAGAGGGAGGAAGGAAGGCGAAAGAGCTAACATTCTCAACATCCATAATAAGAAGCAATAGATAATGTACAAAACTCATCAAAAAAGTTATAGCAGTATATGAATATTATTTAGAAACATGGAGGTAAAGATCAGAGAAACATCTCCAAATGTTGAAAGTAGCTGCCTTTGGGGAGAGGGTGGGCTCAGGAGGGGAAAAGAATTTCTGGTTTTTATTATAAGTCTTTGAACATTATTTGATTTCCTAAACTATGTATATGTGTTACTTTGATAAAAATAGGAAATTAAAATGCAAACATATAAAGAAGTTATGGATAGTGTGGTATAGCAGGAAGAGTTTTGAGCTAGGAATGAAAATACAAAGCTATTGATTACTTATACTGTGATCTTGGGTAAATCATACAACTTCTTTGAGTCTCAATTTCCTTATCTATTCATTGTGGAACTTTGGTTATTTCTAAGGGCCTTTCCAACAATAAGGTTCTGATTCCATAATAACGAAGTATTTTTCTAGGAACAGCAAAGAGAGAGAAACTTTTCTCCATGTTCTCATGGTCCACCTGTACATACTTTTGTTCACTTTGCCAGGGGTCTCCCTACCATTGCCCCCTTGATGTTAAAATGGAACTAGCATGCCTGCAACCTGAGAATCCTATTGTACCTGCGAGGCTAGTCTTCGCATGGCCTCCTCCTGCCGCCTCCGCATTTCTGGAGTTCCTGGGCAGCTTCCACTGGTGATGGATGAGTGGGCTGAAGGTGGCTGTGTGAGTGGCAGCTCTCTGTTGGCATCCACATCTGTATTAAAAAGATGAGATGTTTGCATCAGATAATCATAAAACTCTAAAGAAAGACTGGTTAAATCCCATTTGTTCTTTGATCCAGCAATTCTACTCCTAGGGGTATGTACCCAAGAGAATTAAAAACATATGTCCACGCAAAAACCTGTACATAAATGTTCAAAGAAGCAGGATTCATAATAGCCCCAAAGTGGAAAGGACCCAAATGTCCATCAACTGATGAATGGATAAAAGGTGGTACAGCCTCACAATGGAACATTACTCAACAATAAAAAGAAATGAAATACCAATATATGTTACAACATGGATAACCCTTGAAATGTTACACTCACTCAAAGGAGCCAGTTACAAAAGACCATATAGTATACGATTCTATTTATTTGAAATGCCCAGAATACGGAAATCCATAGGGACAAAAAGCAGATTAGTGGTTACCTAGGGGTAGAGATAGGGATTTAGGGGGGAAATGAAGACTGACTGCTAATGGGCATGGGATTTCTTTTAGGGGGGAATGAAAAAGTTCTAAGATTATGGTGATTGCTGCACAACTCAGTGACTACAGTAAAAAGCAGTGAATTGAACCATTTAAATGGGTGAATTATGCAGTACGTGAATTGTAGCTTAATAAAGCTGTTTTTAAAAAAATTCCATTCGTTCATGTTATTTAGGTAACATCTTAACTACTACTAGAAATTATAGACTCTATTTATAAATACAGACCATATTTTAAAAATGGGTACAAAATTAGTAGACTGTTATTTGATGGTCAATAGCTACTAAAAAGGAGAAGAAATAGGGGAAAATAGTTCTCATTTAACTCCCTACCAGTAGGACTTAATTGAGACTTCTTCCATCCAACTGGCAAAGTAAATTCCCTGGCCAGTGCATAGAGTTCTGAATAAACTGTAGGAGGGTAGGTGTGGGAGATGGCTGTGAAAAAGACTGAAGAAATGTGCGCAGTAAAGTTCAGTCACTGTCACTGTATCATGCCTGTTGTTCACTCCCTCTGTCCACCCCATTCCCCCTTATCTGGTTTTTTTTTTTTTTTTTTTTTTTTTTTTTTTTTTTTTTTGCGGTATGTGGGCCTCTCACTGTTGTGGCCTCTCCCCTTGCGGAGCACAGGCTCCGGACGCGCAGGCTCAGCGGCCATGGCTCACGGGCCCAGCCGCTCCGTGGCATGTGGGATCTTCCCAGACCGGGGCATGAACCCGTGTCCCCTGCATTGGCAGGCGGACTCTCAACCACTGCGCCACCAGGGAAGCCCCCCTTATCTGGTTTTGTGGGTAATCAGTGTCTGAGTACGTTCTGTCTTCTAGCTGTTCCCTTTTGGAGAGGCCCTCCTTTTTGTCTGGGTGTCTTTACTTTCTGCTTGGTACTCAGAGGACAGTAGAAATAAAAGTTAACAGGGAGGAGAAGTCAGTGTGCACAGCAAACTGGCAACACAGACTTCTGGAATGAGCAGAGTGGGGAGGGTAGGGGTTACTCACTGAACAGCTATTTGGGGGCATGGCAGCTGTTGG
This sequence comes from Hyperoodon ampullatus, assembly GCF_949752795.1. Classification (NCBI taxonomy): domain Eukaryota; kingdom Metazoa; phylum Chordata; class Mammalia; order Artiodactyla; family Ziphiidae; genus Hyperoodon; species Hyperoodon ampullatus. Next base: position 11,138,551 of record NC_136932.1, on the reverse strand, counting down.
CAAATGTCAAATCCAAATGGTAACTACACTGAGACTTTCAGTGATAGGAAAATACAGTCTTGTAATTAGACCGAACTTCCCTAACTACTGTACTGAGTACACTTGTAGTTAATGTAATAATGCCTGGATTACACAACAGGTCCATTTTCACAAAATGTTTCTGTTCTCTGTACGTATGTGTTGGGGGGTAGGTGGTGACGGTGGTGGTAGAGATTGATGGGGGTGTCAGGTTTGGGACGGGGTGTAGGTGGACAGCAGGATGACAGGCTAGTGCCTGCCTTGACAGCTTCTCTGTGCCTTCCCAGGGAAATGACAAGGAGGGGGCGGCTGGGGGCTGGGTGTCTGTGGGGGAAGGACAGAGCCAGGCAATGCAGTGCTGCAGGCTAGACTGCTCACGTCTTCCACCGCAGCGCTGCTCAGCGTGGAAGAGTGAGGGACAGAAGAAAGAATGACACAGGATGCAGAAACGGAAGTGGGGAGCTCCAGTAATCCTCACCTATTTTCATTACTACTACAACTGCATCACTGACTTAGGGTTGGGAAGGCCAGTGGGATCCCAAATACCTATCAAAGCTGAATGTAAATTAAACTGTAAAAAATTAAGCCAACTCTCTCTCGATAAGACATCATTCTTATTCACTAATGAAAAAATTCTGCTACTGCCAGTAACATTTCCAGTGCCGGCTCACAGAGTAACAGATCAATGCCAAAAAACAGCTTGCTCTTTATCAACCACTTATTCTTTTTTTTTTTTTTCCTCAAAGAAATATCTTTAAATTGGTTAAGATATATTCAGTTCATATTTGTTTAAAGAAATAACAGAAATATAAAATAGAAACATACAGATCATTGATTTTTTTTTAAAAAGTAACATTTTTGAGTCCTAACATTTGAAAAGCTTTAACCAAAACCTCGTGAGGATAATACGAGAAAGACAAAACATTTGTCCTCAAAACTAGAAAATTTAATGAGACAGCCAGTTCTAAAACAAACTGAAGTTAGGTTTTATTATTAATCATTTGCATAACAGAAAATGAAAATTTTACAGATGTGTGTAGCTATTGGGGTAATTTCAAGAGTTGATTTTGTTGTTCAGAATTAATATTTAAATACCAGTAAATGACATCAACCACTTATTCTTGACCATTCTTAAGTGGTTTGGTTAAGATGGCAGAGGTGGAATGTAGTTTGGACATCAAAGCGGACAACAAAAATTATTACATCAAATTACGACAAGGCAATGCTGGTTCTGTGTAGTTCTGATAAATACATAACCACATACTAGATCCCCTTTAACACCTTTTCAAGTTTTCTAAGTTAACTATCAGGCCAAATCTATAGTCTTGACATGTGGACATTTATCACATGAATGGGGTATTTTTAGAGTTTCTCTGGAGGTAAAAGGCAACGGATGTTAGAGGATAACTTAATGAACTATCTTTAAAGGACCTCTGCTTTGGGGAGCACATGGGCTGTTTTCTATTAACTCCTGCTCTCCCAGGCTTAGAGGGGGCACTTCCAGGCACCTTTGCTTTCAGAGAAAGCAGCTCTTCTTGCCCTTGAGCCATGATTCTACCATCTGTTATCTGCAACAGTGATTGATATATAGAGGACTCAGAGAGACTATTACCTAGCTGGTTTTCCTTCTCAAATAGTTAACCTCTTGGATTACTCAGATAAGAAGTAGTCTGGCGTGATATTTAAGCTAAGCACTCTAACGAAAATACTGGAATAGGTATGGAAAGTTACTTTCAACCATGCAGACATCTTAGAATCACAGAATTTTAGCACAGGAATGAATCTTAAAGATCACCTAATCCCACTGACTTATTTTACAGATGACAAAAACCGAGGTCTAAAGAATTAAAGTGAAATTCTCAAGGTTACAAAGTATAGTAAGTTTGAGCGCTGGAGCCAAACTGGGGGCTCTTGACTCCCGTGACATTATGCCAATCTACCTCACAAAAACTGCATCCAGAAACTAAGCATGATACTGCTCTTAAGACATGAATTCTTCCACACCAATTCTTACCATACCCTGGCAAATGGGACTCTTGATCCAACCAGTTTTCTTTCTAGACACTAGTTCTTCTACGTGTCAGATGTCCGTAAGTTTACCAGAGGCAATCTGCCCACTTAACGACATGAAACAGGAATGAATTTCAACAGGAAGCCAGGATGTTTGGAGGGTGTTCAGTGAGTTCCTGTTGAGTCCCCACAGCACCGTGCTAGACTCTGTAACTACAATACTATGATCCCAAACAAACCATTTCTAGCGGTTGTTGTCTGGAAATCTGTGGTGAGCTAGATTATTGATTTGGACTAGCAGGGCAATAGTTTCTTTTTGTTCTCTTATAACTAGCAGAAGCCAGGTAGACTGGTTATAGGAAGAACCCCTATACATTTCTTTTTATCTCCTTTACTCAAGTGAGTTCCATCAATAAGGAGAGGGAGCACAGCAGAATGGATGACACTGGGCTCTGAAACCAGACTGCTTAGGCTCAAATTCTAGTTTCACTATTTACTGGCTATGAAACCTGGGAGGCTTACTTAACCTCTCTGAGCCTTAAACCACTTATCTGTGAAAGGAAGATAACAGGAACTACCTCTCTGAAAGAGATAAGAGGGTTGGATGAATTAATATTTGTTAAGCTCTTAGAGAGTGCCTGGTACTAAGGACCATATAAGTTTTTTAAAAACAAATAAACAGGATCCTGATGGCGATCATTAAGCTGCACCCTGCCTGTGATGAAAGAAGCATAAATATATATGAGATCTCAGCATCTTTTCACACAGAAGCAGGAGAAACCCTTCAAGGACACAGTGAAGTTCAAGCCCAAGCAGTGCAACACTGACATCGATCACAAGGAAATGAAGGCCGCAAACAGATTGTGCTGGTGTGAATAGGAAGCCTGCACACAGGCTGAGCAAAAGCTGACAGTGATGGATGCAAACAAGCTCTTACAGGCAATTGCTGTAGTCATTATCCAAAGGACAGACCAGCCAGCCAGTCAGGAGGGAAGAGGCGTACATTTATTCTGAGAGAAAGGTTTTTTCAGTCACTCTCAGGTGACCGTTGGATACGTGGGTTAAATGTCAACAGAGTATTACATTCTTTCCCTCAACTCTGAGTTAATGGTCCTCACATGCCAGTCAGGTTTTGCAGATCAGAAAATGAAAGGATACAAGACTTAATACAGAGATGCTGGAAAAAATTTCAGAGCAATGAAGCATGGAGTTCTTTATTTTTAAAAACAATTTTTTAGTGGGTTTTTTTTTTTTTTAACATCTTTATTGGAGTATAATTGCTTTACAATGGTGTGTTAGTTTCTGCTTTATAACACAGTGAATCAGCAATACATTTACATATATCCCCATATCTCTTCCCTCGTGTCTCCCTCCCACCCTCCCCTATCCCACCGCATGGAGTTCTTTAAAAAGGGATACATACGTTTGGGGGAGGCATGTGGGCTGTCTGAGGCAATCTGTCTCATCCGTGTTCCATGGCAGCTGAGGGCCACCAGTCTGGAGATGATGGCGGTTTTGCCGAACCCAATGTTTCCCACGATCACTACTCCTTGGTTCACGCTGGCATTTGAACTTTGAAGTTGAGCATCTATTTCGTGGAAAACCCAATCCCGGCCAACAAACACTGACTCTGTAGTGATGCTGGGCACTTCAAAGAGCAGCGGCTTCAGGGAGATATCTGGAGGCCTATAAGGTGCAAAGCGAACTGGAAGGAACAATAAGAGAACACAGAACTTAGGCCAAACCATCAACATTGCGAGAAATAAACAAAAAAACCAGTATGGTTTAGGAGACCACTGGGAGTTATAGTATGATGGTATTCTGGGTTATTCAGAAAATAATAAAACTCTGAATTTTGGTTCTACACAGATAAGCAATGGCACGTGAGCTAGAGCTATTTGATACTGTAGCTGGCAGAACACAAACATAGTTAAAATAGTAATAATTTGCGTTATAGGCAGAAAGTCACGGTGATATTCAAAATTATTAAGCAATGGAGATGGCCCAGGCACCAGCAATCAGGATGCCTGCAAAAGTTACAAAGTGCAGGGTTCTTAAGGCCTCCTTCTATGCCTGGGGATAACCTTCAAAATGTTGGATTGCGGGAAGATGTAGGGTTGGAGTTTCTGGGGGAGAGGTTGGGGTGTGGCAGGGAATCCGGATGGCTTACAGCATCAGTCCTGTAGAAAGCAATGTAAAGAGAACTTATTTCTTTAAAAATACCAATAAAAACAGTAACTCCTTTAAGTTCACAATGGTAGTTTTAAAAAATCTAGTAAGTATATTAAGGGAAGCAAACACCTAAAAACTGTGATGGTTTAAAAGGTTTAAAAGGTTTTCAATATGTTAAGCAGTCAAGGAAGCAGAAACCAAATTTTCATTTAATGTCTCTGCACCTGTAATGCTTGTATTCATGCCAACCGAAAAAAAACACAAAAAAACAATTTCTGGTTTACACACACGTCTTGGGGACAAATCCCTATTGCTTTTCTCGAGATTTTTTTCTGTGCTTATGTAGTTGTGAGATGTGCTAAGGGCCAACAAAGCATGAGCTCTACTTGCTCTCTAAAAACGCATAATAGATATAACCTGGTTTCAATGATCAACCTTCTAATTACATTGATGGTAAAAACAAGTCCTGCCTGACCTCCCTTATCTGAGTTAAATGCCTTCGTAACTCTTTCTTTGTTTTTTTGGGGGCCACGCCGTGTGGCCTGTGGGATCTTAGTTCCCCGACCAGGGAATGAACCCGGGCCCCCAGCAGTGAAACCCTGGAATCCTAACTACTGGACTACCAGGGAATTCCCTTCTTAACTGTTTCAAGAGTAGTTCTAGATGTATCATTTTTTTCCCATTTTATTATTTATTTATTTATTTATTTATTTATTTATAAAATATTTATTTATTTATTTGGCTGTGCTGGGTCTTAGGTGTGGCATGCAGGATCTTCTGTTGCAGCATGTGGGATCTAGTTCCCTGACCAGGGATCGAACCTGGGACCCCTGCATTGGGAGCATGGAGTCTTACCCACTGGACTGCCAGGGAAGTCCCTATTATTTATTTTTTAAAAGTTCATTTTCTGTATCATTTACCTTACCATAGCACCTTGACACATAGTAGATGCTAAATAAATGCTTACTGAAAGAATTAATTAAAAACAAGGTATTACACTCTCACCCTATTTTATATTTTGATGAATAAAGTCCAGGGGTGGGAAGGGAACGAGGACAGGAGAAAGGGAAATCATAAAGGGGGAAATTAGATCTATTAATACTGCTTATATTACTCTAGAACAAACTTAAACCAATTCTACATCATAAATTGGGATCTAGAGATGGCAGCTTACTCGAAAAACACACACAAGCACACTTCATGTAAACACTCATTTAAAACTGTCTGAAAGCCATTAGAATGATAGCTGAGCATTTTCAAAAAGGTAACAATTCCAAAAGTAGTACAAAAATTAAAAATATAAAGCCAAACTCTTAATAATAGAAGCAAATTGTTTCCTATGTAAGTTTTAAAATGTCCCAAATGTCTACAAATAAGGCTGTGGAGATACACCTACATGGTTACTTATAATTTCCTGATTCACATCTCTTTATCAAAACGTACTCTTTTAAAATACATAATTACAGAATTAAGTGAAAAATTAGACTTTAACTTGCTAAAAATATTCTTAATTCTAGTGTCTTAGCTAAACAGATTCTATTTTATTTTTCTTAAACATTATCTTATTGAGCCTCACATGCCATAAAATTCACCCTTTTAAAGCATACAATTTGGTGATTTTTAGTATATTCACAAAGCTGCAAACATCACTATTTAATTCCTGAACATTTTCATCATTGCCCCCCAAAAAATCACATACCCATTAGCTGTCACTCTCTAGTCCCCATTTCCCCCAGCCCCTGGCAACCAGAGAATTTCTGTCTTTACAAATTTGCCTATTCGAGACAGTTCACATATATATTATCATATGATATGTGGCCTTTTGTGACTGGCTTCTTTCACTTAGCATGTTTTTGAGGTTCATCCATGTTGTAGCATGTATCACTACTTCATCCTTTTTATTGCTGAACAATATTCCATTATATGGATATATCACATTTTGTTTATCCCATTCATCAGCTGACAAAAATTCGGGTTGTTTCCACTCTCTGTCCATTATGAATCATGCTACCATGAACATTCATGTACAAGTTTCTTTTCTTTTTCTTTTTTAAAATTAATGACTAATTTTTAAACATCTTTATTGGAGTATAAGTGCTTTACAATGGTGTGTTAGTTTCTGCTGTAAAACAAAGTGAATCAGCTATACATATACATATATCCCCATATCTCCTCCCCCTTGCATCTCCCTCCCATCCTCCCTATCCCACCCTTCTAGGGGGTCACAAAGCACCGAGCTGATCTTCCTGTGCTATGTGGCTGCTTCCCACTAGCTAAATATTTTACGTTTGGTAGTGTATATATGTCCATGCCACTCTCTCACTTTGTCCCAGCTTACCCTTCCCCCTCCCCATGTCCTCAAGTCCATTCTCTACGTCTGCGTCTTTATTCCTGCCTTGCCCCTAGGTTCTTCAGAACTTTTTTTTTTTTTAGATTCCATATATATGTGTTAGCATACGGTATTTGTTTTTCTCTTTTTGACTTACTTCACTCTATATGACAGACTCTAGGTCCTTCCACCTCACTACAAATAACTCAATTTCATTTCTTTTTATGGCTGAGTAATATTCCATTGTATACATGTGCCACATCTTCTTTATCCATTCATCTGTTGATGGACACTTAGGTTGCTTCCACGTCCTGGCTATTGTAAATAGTGCTGCAATGAACATTGTGGTACATGACTCTTTTTGAATTATGGTTTTCTCAGGGTATATGTCCAGTAGTGGGATTGTTGGGTCATATGGTAGTTCTGTTTTTAGTTTTATAAGGAACCTCCATACTGCTCTCCATAGTGGCTGTATCAATTTACACTCCCACCAACAGTGAAAGAGGGTTCCCTTTTCTCCACAACCTCTCCAGCATTTATTGTTTGTAGATTTTTTGATGATGGCTATTCTGACAAGTGTGAGGTGATACCTCATTGTAGTTTTGACTTGCATTTCTCTAATGATTAGTGATGTTGAGCATCCTTTCATGTGCTTGTTGACAATCTGTATATCTTCTTTGGAGAGATATCTATTTAGGTCTTCTGCCCATTTTTGGATTGGGTTGTTTGTTTTTTTGATATTGAGCTGCATGAGCTGCTTGTATATTTTGGAGATTAATCCTTTGTCAGCTGCTTCATTTGCAAATACTTCCTCCCATTCTGAGGGTTGTCTTTTCGTCTTGTTTATGGTTTCCTTTGCTGTGCAAAAGCTTTTAAGTTTCATTAGGTCCCATTTGTTTATTTTTGTTTTTATTTCCATTTCTCTAGCAGGTGGGTCAAAAAGGATCTTGCTGTGATTTATGTCATAGAGTGTTCTGCTTATGTTTTCCTCTAAGAGTTTGTTTCTTTCTCTTTCAGATTTTTCATCATTAGTGTATAGGAATGCAAGAGATTTCTGTGCATTAATTTTGTATCCTGCTACTCTACCAAATTCATTGATTAGCTCTAGTAGTTTTCTGGTAGCATCTTTAGGATTCCCTATGTATAGTATCATGTCATCTGCAAACAGTGACAGTTTTACTTCTTCTTTTCCAATTTGGATTTCTTTTATTTCTTTTTCTTCTCTGATTGCTGTGGCTAAAACTTCCAAAACTATGCTGAATAGTAGTGGTGAGAGTGGGCAACCTTGTCTTGTTCCTGATCTTAGTGGAAATGGTTTCAGTTTTTCACCATTGAGGACGATGTTGGCTGTGGATTTGTCATATATGGCCTTTATTATGTTGAGGTAAGTTCCCTCTAGGCCTACTTTCTGGAGGGTTTTTATCATAAATGGGTGTTGAATTTTGTCGAACGCTTTTTCTGCATCTATTCAGATGACATATGGTTTTCATCCTTCAATTTGTTAATATGGTTTATCACATTGATTGATTTGCGTATATTGAAGAATCCTCGCATTCCTGGGATAAACCCCATTTGATCATGGTGTATGATCCTTTTAATGTGCTGTTCGATTCTGTTTGCTAATATTTTGCTGAGGATTTTTGCATCTATGTTCATCAGTGATACTGCAGTGTAGTTTTCTTTTTTTGTGACATCTTTGTCTGGTTTTGGTATCAGGGTGATGGTGGCCTCATAGGATGAGTTTGGGAGTGTTCCTCCCTCTGCTATATTTTGGAAGAGTTTGAGAAGTATGGGTGTTAGCTCTTCTCTTAATGTTTGATAGAATTCACCTGTGAAGCCATCCGGTCCCGGGCTTTGGTTTGTGGAAGATTTTTGATCACAGTTTCAATTTCACTGCTTGTGATTGGTCTGTTTCTATTTTCTATTTCTTCCTGGTTCAGTCTCAGAAGGTTGTGCTTTTCTAAGAATTTGTCCATTTCTTCCAGGTTGTCCATTTTATTGGCATATAGTTGCTTGCAGTAATCTCTCATGATCCTTTGTATTTCTGCAGTGTCAGTTGTTACTTCTCCTTTTTCATTTCTAATTCTATTGATCTGAGTCTTTTCCCTTTTTTTCTTGATGAGTCTGGCTAATGGTTTATCAATTTTGTTTATCTTCTCAAAGAACCAGCTTTTAGCTTATTGATCTTTGCTATCATTTCCTTCATTTCTTTTTCATTTATTTCTGATCTGATCTTTATGATTTCTTTCCTCCGGCTAACTTTGCGGCTTTTTTTGTTCTTTCTTCTCTAATTGCTTTAGGTGTAAGGTTAGGTTGTTTATTTGAGATGTTTCTTGAGGTAGGATTGTATTGCTATAAACTTCCTTCCTAGAACTGCTTTTGCTGTATCCCACAGGTTTTGGACCATCATGTTTTTGTTGTCATTTGTCTCTAGGTATTTTTTGATTTCCTCTTGGGTTTCTTCAGTGAACTCTTGGTTATTTAGTAGTGTATTGTTTAGCCTCCATGTGTTTGTATTTTTTACAGGTTTTTTTCCCTGTAATTGATATCTAGTCTTATAGTGTTGTGGTCAGAAAAGATACCTGATACAATTTCAATTTTCTTAAATTTACCAAGGCTTGATTTGTGACCCAAGATATGATCCTGGAGAATGGTCCATGAGCACTTAAGAAAGTGTATTCTGTTGTTTTTGGATGGAATGTCCTCTAAATGTCAATTAAGTCCATCTTGTTGAATGTGTCATTTAAAGCTTGTGTTTCCTTATTTAATTTCTTTTTGGATTTTCTGTCTATTGGTGAAAGTGGGGTGTTAAAGTCCCCTATTATGACTGTGCTACTGTCGATTTCCCCTTTTATGGCTGTTAGCATTTGCCTTATGTATTGAGGTGCTCCTATGTTGGGTGCATAAATATTTACAATTGTTATATCCTCTTCTTGGATTGATCCCTTGATCATTATGTAGTGCCCTTCTTTGTCTCTTGTAATAGTCTTTATTTTAAAGTCTATTTTGTCTGATATGAGAATTGCTACTCCAGCTTTCTCTTGATTTCCATTTTTATGGAATATCTTTTTCCATCCCCTCACTTTCAGTCTGTATGTGTCCCTAGGTCTGAAGTGGGTCTCCTGTAGACAACATATATATGGTCTTGTTTTTGTATCCATTCAGCCAGTCTATGTCTTTTGGTTGGAGCATTTAATCCATTTACATTTAAGGTAATTATTGATATGTTTGTTCCTATTACCATTTTCTTAATTGTTTTGGGTTTGTTATTGTAGGTCTTTTCCTTCTCTTGTGTTTCCTGCCTAGAGCAGTTCCTTTAGCATTTGTTGTAAAGCTGGTTTGGTGGTGCTGAATTCTCTTAGTTTTTGCTTGTCTGTAAAGGTTTTAATTTCTCCGTCCAATCTGAATAAGATCCTTGTTGGGTAAAGTAATCTTGGTTGTAGGTTTTTCCCTTTCATGACTTTAAATATGTGCTGCCACTCCCTCCTGGCTTGCAGAGTTTCTGCTGAAAGATCAGCTGTTAACCTTATAGGGATTCGCTTGTATGTTATTTGTTGCTTTTCCCTTGCTGCTTTTAATATTTTTTCTTTGTATTTAATTTTTTATAGTTTGATTAGTATGTGTCTTGGGATGTTTCTCCTTGGATTTATCCTGAATGGGACTCTCTGCACTTCCTGGCCTTGACTGTCTATTTCCTTTCCCATATTAGGGAAGTTTTCAACTATAATCTCTTCAAATATTTTCTCAGTCCCTCTGGGACCCTATAATTTGAATGTTGGTGCGTTTAATGTTGTCCCAGAGGTCTCTGAGACTGTCCTCAATTCTTTTCATTCTTTTTTCTTTATTCTGCTCTGCAGTAGTTATTTCCACTATTTTATCTTCCAGGTCACTTATGTGTTCCTCTGCCTCAGTTATTCTGCTATTGATTCCTTCTAGAGAATTTTTAATTTCATTTATTGTGTTGTTTATCATTGTTTGTTTGCTCTTTAGTTCTTCTAGGTCCTTGTTAAATGTTTCTTGTATTTTCTCCATTCTATTTCCGAGATTTTGGATCATCTTTACTATCATTAATTTGAATTCGTTTTCAGGTAGACTGCCTGTCTCCTTTGTTTGATCTGGTAGGTTTTTACCTTTCTCCTTCATCTGCTGTGTATTTCTCTGTCTTCTCATTTTGCTTAACTTACTATATTTGGGGTCTCCTTTTCACAGGTTGCAGGTTCGTAGTTCCCGTTGTTTTTGGTGTCTGCCCCCAGTGGGTAAGGTTGGTTCAGTGGGTTATGTAGGTTTCCTGGTGGAGTGGACTAGCACCTGTGTTCTGGTGGATGAGGCTGGATCTTGTCTTTCTGGTGGGCAGGACCACGTCTGGTGGTGTGTTTTGGGGTATCTGTGAACTTACTATGATTTTAGGCAGCCTCTCTGCTAATGGGTGGGGTTGTGTTCCTGTCTTGCTAGTTGTTCGGCATAGGGTGTCCAGTACTGTAGCTTGCTGGTCGTTGTGTGGAGCTGGGTCTTAGCACTGAGATCAAGATCTCTGGGAGAGCTCTTGCCGATTGATATTACGAGGGGCCAGGAGGTTTCTGGTGGACCAATGTCCTGAACTCGGCTTTCCAACCTCAGAGGCTCAGGCCCAACACCTGGCCGGAGTACCAAGACCCGGTCAGCCACACAGCTTTTGGGAAGTCTGAGGTCTTCTGCCAGCGTTCAGTAGGTGTTCTGTAAGTGTTGTTCCACATGTAGATGTATTTTTGATGTATCTGTGGGGAGGAAGGTGATCTCCATGTCTTACTCCTCCACCATCTTGAAGGTCCTCCCATGTACAAGTTTTTATGTACATATGTTTTTAGTTCTCTTGGGTATATGTCTATGAGAGGTATTGCTGGGTCATATGGAAACTCTATGTTTCAGCTTTTTGAGAAACTGCCAAACTCTTCTATTTTACTTTTGCTTTTTTACATGGAAGTAATACATACTCACTACAGAAAATTTAGGAATAGCAGATAAACAAAATAATAATTTTACTCCCACTGGCTAGAGAGAAACACAATTCACTTTAAAAACAATTAATTTAATTAAAATAAATTATTTTAATTAATTTATTTTATTTTATTTATTTAATTTTTGGCTGCATTGGGTCTTTGCTGTTGCATGCGGGCTTTCTCTGGTTGTGGCGAGCGGGGGCTACTCTTCGTTGTGGTGCGCAGGCTTCTCATTGTGTTGGCTTCTCTTGTTGGGAGCACGAGCTCTATGCGTGTGGGCTTCAGTAATCATGGCACATGGGCTCAGCAGTTGTGGTGCGTAGGCTCTGTAGCTGTGGCTCGTGGGCTCTAGAGCGCAGGCTCAGTAGTTGTGATGCACAGGCTTAGTTGCTCTGCGGCATGTAGGATCTTCCCAGACCAGGGCTTGAACCTGTGTCTACTGAATTGGTAGGTGGACTCAACTACTGTGCCACCATGGAAGCCCCGCACAATTCACTTTTTTTCCCCTGAGTTTTGTCTGTATTATATATACTTATTTTTAAGACAAAAATCACACTATAGGTACTGTTTAATAATCTGCTTTTCTTGCTTTGCTTAGCAATTCTAGAGTTCTGAAAAACTCTAGAGTTCTGTCAGACTTGCTTCAGTGGAGGGACTGATTCTTGGAGTTCCTTACTCCATTTTCCATAATGTCACTTGATAGTACGGAGCTGCTAACCATGCAGCGGGGGTTCCGGTTATCTGTGTGACTTTCGTGGGCAGACACTCAGATAAACATGCCGAGCTCTGGCTGAGCAGTCACAGGACTCACAGCGAGGAAGGAGAAAATAGATCAATTGGTTTGAGATAAGTGTAATTAGGCCTAGAGAGATCTAAGGTCACAAAGCTGGTTTCAGAACTAGAATCAAAACCTAATTTTGACTCCAAAATTCAGGGTTTTTTTCTATTATTTTATGTTGCTGCTCTATAGGATGTCACTATTAAGTCTGAATTCTGGTCATGAGTTATACCACTGATGACCAGAATTGAGTAGACTTAGCTGACTGGATAGGCTAGCTTCTTTCTCCTTCACCTCTCCTGCGCTCCCCTTTAGGAATTGCATGCTTGACCTTTCCAGAGAGGGAAGAGCTTCTGAGACACTCAGTTGCTTTCTAAACTAACAGACCTATCTCTTCAGGTCCAAGATTACTTAACATTTTGCATCAAAAGGGGGTTTCATGAATATGACCGGTGCCAATTTATAATACGGGATAAGCAAAGATTCAACTTAAATGCTGAAGTTTTTGAGAAAAACTCTATTAAGATAACTTGTTCTCATGTTGATGTAATCTCTCATCATATTTTATTCTACTCAGAAAGCTTTGACATTTTAAAAAGTTATTTTAAAAATTTTCTAAAAATGTGATCAATTTACAAAAGCCTCAAGGGAAGAACAGACAAAATTAGCCCAGCACCATATGGTAAGACAACTGTAGACACCAAGAACAGCCTAGAAACAATTTCTGTACCTCAGAATCTAAGGCTTTTGTCAGATCAATATGATAAAAGAAAGCCATACCTCCTATGTACCAACAATAAATTTAGGGCATACGAACAAGAAGGCACTTTGGCCTGCACTGTGAAACACGGAGGTAATGAATACCCTCTGTGGAGTTCATATTCCTAAATAAATGCTTCTTTGTTTAGGATATCCACTGGCTTCCAAGAGATTTTCTAAGGCAGAAACCACTGAAATAATCCAGTGAGAAATGACCACTACAACTATAGCTGAGCCAAGGGATAAAAGATGAGCTAATCCATACATTTAGTAACAGATGTGGTCTTCTTACCCCTGACACCCAAGAAGTGGCAGTCCCAGGGTGACAACAGAGCAGGAACACCATCCCATCCTTCTCAAAATATTCCAAAGTATACTGATGTCTGGAATTTACTTTGAAATTTGTAAAAAATGATGTGTGGTTAAAGAGATGGGCAGATAGATATGTGATAAAAATAATAAAATATTAATGATATAATCAAGGCAAGTAAACGAGGGTTTACTGTCAAATTGTCCTTTTTTGGGGTATATCCGAAAAATTTCCTAATAAAATGTTGAAGGAAAATACACAAAGAGGAAAAACATTCCAACAGGGTATACAAATAAGACAAGCTTTGGAAGGCAGTTTTTAAAAGAAATTTAATAACCACTCAAGACTCAGATCTGTGTGTGCATCTCTTCAATGCAAATTAGGCTTGTGACAGACACATGAATGCTCTCTAGGAAACAGCCTCTGTGAGGCCATCAATACGAATAATTCTATATCTAGGCTTATAGAGAAAACTGACCTTTCTTTAACTATGGTAAAGAGTAAACATTTAAAAAACAAACAAAAGTGCATTAAGGCTAACAGACCAGCTCATCCAAATGCAAATATAAACAGCTGCAGCAAGAGGAAAAGGGGAAGGGGAAGTGGGGGCAAAAGACCTCTAACTGGATTTAGACTAACGCATATTTACTCATGGAGAACAACTATGAATCATCTTAGAAGAAGTCAGTCACAGGACTGGCAGAAGAAGGGGTGTGTGTACTACAGACAAAGGTCTGGTGCAAACAGGAGCAGAGCTGTATTTCCTCCCATTCTTCCATTATGGCTGCACAGCCTAGCCCGGAAGCACCTCTGTTCCTCAGAACAAAAGATAATTTCAGGCTTATTCTTAGGGTTCAGGCCATGCATGCTATTCCCTACACAGAGCGGAGGAAAAAAACATGTACTTCAGACAAAACCTGATATCACTTTAGTGCCAAACCTAAGTCAAAAAACATGCTTATTTTTTCCTCAAGTATATTTATTAAACTGAGGCAGGGCTCATTTGTCTACTGAGTTTCTAGAAGACTCATTCTTCCATTTACAAGAGTCAAATCTCTTTAGGATCTTTTCCTTATTTATGGCACTCAGGAATAGGACTACAGTCGGCAGGTACTCCTACCCCAGGAAATGAGTTTTGGAAGAATGTAAAGCGATTTGAAGCAGGTCCTAAAAAAACAATCTAAAGATAATAGCTTGAGAAATGTTCATTCCAGATAACTTCTGTTTAAAAAAAAAAAAAAGATTAAATAAAGCAGAGTCACTTTTTGGGTGAGCGGGGAAACATAGAGCAGGGTGGGTAAAACTGTGGACTCAGAGCCAGGATGCTTCAGCTTGTATCCAGTCTCTGTTACTTACGGGCTGTGCAACCTTAGGAGAGTGACTTATGTTCTTGGTATCTCAGTTTTCCTTATCTTTTTTTTTTTTTTTGCGGTACGCGGGCCTCTCACTGCTGTGGCCTCTCCCGTTGTGGAGCACAGGCTCTGGACGCGCAGGCTCAGCAGCCATGGCTCACGGGCCCAGCCGCTCCACGGCATGCGGGATCTTCCCGGACCGGGGCACGAACCCGTGTCCCCTGCATCGGCAGGTGGACTCCCAACCACTGCGCCACCAGGGAAGCCCTTCCTTATCTTTAAAACAGGGATAACCATGACATGTGAGGATTAAAATGAGTTAATACATGTAGTGCGCCTAGGACAGAGTCTGCTGGTTAACTCTGGTAGCTGCTACTACTATCCACATGATCAAGCCAAAAAAGAAGCCAGTGCAACCTAATCACCTCCCTCCCACACACATTTATTTAAAACAAACATAATGAAAAGGATATTGAGAACATACTAGCTCTCTTGGAGCCCTCATCCCTTTGAGTTTCTGACTTATGTCCCTTCTCCCTTTCACCCCCACCCCCCTGCAACATTTTGACTTGCTATCTTCACTTCCACAGCGGTAACTCATCCTAGCCTGGCTTCCTCCCATGTTACTCTGTTGAAATTGTTTTAGGTAATGACACTAAAGACTTTCTAACTTTTAAGTCCAATGAATTATTTTCAGTCTTTATACTTAACCATGCTTTAGTATTTAACACTTCTAATGAATCCCCACTTTTTGAAATACATTCCCTTCTTGGGCTTTACATAATAACACTTTCTTCTAGTTCTTTTTTTTGGTCCTCTCTTCCTGATATATCTTTAATGATTCCTCCTCTTCTGTCCATCCCTAAAATATTTCCAATCTTAGGTTCTATATTTTATTATTTTTTCTTCTTCATGATCTCCCTGGGTAATCTCAAAGGAACAGACTGATGGCTTTTATAAACCATCTAAGTGGTGATGGTTTACATTTCTGTTCCAGATCCCATTCCTAAACTCCTGTATAGCATTTCCAGCAATTTACAAGAGTTATCTATGTGGATTTCCAATAGATATCTCAAACTTAAAATGTTTAGAACTAGAGTTATTTTCTCACTCACCTTAACCTATCCGTTATTTTCCATTCATTATCTCAGTTAATGAAATATCATCATCTGCCTGGTCTCCCAAGATAGAAACTTGGGACTCACCAGGATTTCTTCTTTCTTGACCTTTACATCTAATTTGTCACAGGCCCTATCAATTATTCTTGAGGAATATCTCCCAGATATAATTCCTGTTTTCTTTTTCCATTCCACTGTTACTTATAATGATATAATCTTTGGAGGTGTTGCCAGATTACTCTAAGCCTCAGTTTTGTTATCTGTAAAATGAGGATAATAAGAACATCTATCTCATAAGGCTAAACAAGAAAATGTACATTAAGTTCATAGTTCAGAACCTAGTTAATCCTCAATGAATGACAGTCATATAGTTCAGATTCTCAACATCTCTTGCTTTTTACCATGTACTTAAACAAGCTTTTAATGAATAACTTTGCATTCCACACATCCCTCCTGTATACAGTCATCAATGATATGTATCTGATATAATCATTTCAGCCCCTACACTTCTACCCTCATATCTCATCAACTTACCCTACCACAATCACCCAACCTAGTAAGTCCTTCTTAACTAGGACAGTTCTTGTCACAGGGTATGTACACTTAATAATGTTTAATAAATGAATTAGTGAATGAAAACAGTGAATATGAATTTTCCATTCTTAACTGCAGGGAAATGTTTATAGACTTGGCTTTGGTAGGACAGCAGGGCTACAGGAAAACAGTTATAGGATGCAAACCAAAGTCTTTGAAAATCACTTGAACCATACTATGATAATAAAAAGAAATGAACCATTTGTTTGACACCTTTCAGGGATAAATTCCTGTTTAAAGGCTACTGTCATAAACAAGAGGGCCATTAAGTAACAAGACATTCAGGGAAGAAAAACTGTTATTTTCGAAGCTCTGTACACATCACAGGCAAGGCCTGGATGCTGGCCAAGACACAAACAATCATATTCCTACAGGAAGCTGGGGGAAGGGAGAAAATGTGCCTTAGAGCTAGTGTCCAGAGAGAACAGGATATATTTTTTTTAAAGACTAGTTTTCCTTTCTTTTAGAAAAGTTACTGAGAAGGCTGAAGTCACATATATCCACTTAGTAACTAAAGTCTTGCTAATGTGACATGTGGGATTTATTCTGTGCAAATAATAACCATATTTTACTTCATCATTATAGGTAAATATGTATTTTAGCTTACAGAAAACCCAATTCTAACTCTCAAGCCAGTCATTTTCTAAGGAGAGATGGGTTGATGCTCTGGTTCATTTCATCTATAATTTTCTTTTAAAAAATCTGACATGGGGCTTCCCTGGTGGCGCAGTGGTTGAGAATCTGCCTGCCAATGCAGGAGACACGGGTTCGAGCCCTGGTCTGGGAAGATCCCACATGCCACGGAGCAACTAGCCCCGTGAGCCACAATTACTGAGCCTGCGCGTCTGGAGCCTGTTCTCCGCAACAAGGGAGGCTGCGATAATGAGAGGCCCGTGCACCGCGATGAGGAGTGGCCCCCACTTGCCACAACTAGAGAAAGCCCTCACACAGAAACAAAGAGCCAACACAGCCAAAAATAAATAAATTAATTAATTAAATTAAAAAAAAAAACACATAAAAATCTGACATGAATTTCCACTTCTGGCGAAGGAGAAACAAGGACTAGATTTGCCCTCCCACCTAAAACAACTCCAGAACAAACATATAAAGCTCTAGACAAAGTATATGAAATGACGGTTTTCAAGGCACTAGACACAGGTAATGAAAAATAGTAATCCCTGAGAGATGAAAAACAAATGAGGTAAACCCTATGCCCATTCACAACATTGAGAAAATTTTCAGACCACTATGTAGGGAGGGAGAGCCCAGTCAGATTCTGGCAGACTCCCTTAGTTGAGTAGACTGAGCTGAGAATCCAGGGAGACCAAGGCAGCCACTGTTCAAAGAACAGAGTACTGGAAAGGAAAGAGCTTACAGAAATAATTCTGGAGGCCTGTGGAGAGTAACCCTTGAGTAATCAGCAGGATAATGATTAGCACAAGTATGAGGATTGGAGACAAGAGTATCTGCAGCTTACATAGGGCCAGGAATAGTGCCTGTTCCTACCAGCCAGAATGGAAAACCTCACAATGCACAGGACATTGGATAAATCCAGGAAGACCTTGACTCAGCAGTATAGAATAATGAGACCTGTAAATATTGTTCTGGTTCTACTCAACAAATTTTAAAGGCAAGACCCCAAATTGATCATACTGTTTCCAAATAAGTAAGTCACACTCCAGAAAAAAGCTGAAGAATATTTATAGGAATACAAAAATATCCAACACCCAATAAGGTAAAATTCACAATGTCTGGCATCCAAATGAAGATTATCAGGCATGCAAAAAGAAGCAGGAAAATATGAGCCATAATTAGGAGAAAAACCAATCAACTGTAACTGACCCAGAACTGACACAGATGTTAGAATTAGCAGAGAAAAGTATTAAAACCATGACTATATTCTATCTGTTCAAAAGGGACATGGAAGATACAAAAGACCCAAATTGCGCTTCTACAGAAAAAAACATCAGAAATGAAAAATACACTAGATGTGATTTGTGACAAATTTGACATTACAAAAGAAAAGATGAGTAACCTTGAAGACACAGTAATAAAAACAATGCAAGGGCTTCCCTGGTGGCGCAGTGGTTGAGAGTCCGCCTGCCGATGCAGGGGACACAGGTTCATGCCCCGGTCCGGGAAGATCCCACATGCCGCAGAGCAGCTGGGCCCGAGAGCCATGGCCGCTGAGCCTGCGCTTCTGGAGCCTGTGCTCCACAACGGGAGAGGCCACAACAGTGAGAGGGCCGCGTACCGCAAAAAAAAAAAAAAGTCATTAGAAATAATAAATGAGTTTAGCAAGGTTTCAGGATACAGGAGCAATATACAAAAATCAATAGTACTTCTATGTAATTGTTCACTAGCAATGAACAATTAGAAATTGAAACAAAAAGCAATACTATTTATAATAGCATAAGAAATATGAAATACTGAAGGATAAATATGACAAAATATTTTCAACCTCTGTACATCTACAAAACGTTGCTGAGAGAAGTTAAGGAAGACCTAAATGAATGGAGAGATATATTATGTTCATGGATTGGAAGACTCAACATTGATAAGAAGTCAATTTTCCTCAAATTGATCTACAGATCCAATGCAATCCCCATCAAAATTCCAGCAGGATTTATGGGTAGAAATTTACAAGGTTTCATATGGAAATACAAAGAACCTGGAATAGCCAAAACAATTCTGAAAATGAACAACAACATTGGAGGGTTAACAATACCTGATTTTAAGCTTTATTATAAAGCTACAGTAATCAAGGAGGTGTGGTATTAGCATCAAGATAAGACAGATGAATGGAAGAGAAGCAGTCCAGAAACAGATCCATACATATATGGATGACTGATTTTTGACAGTGAAAAGGTGCAAAAGGAATTCCATAGAGGAAGAACAGTCTTTGCAACAAATGATGTTAGAACAGTTGTATATCTACATGCCAAAAACAAAAACCCAAAAAACTTTTGATACATATCATGCACCGCACCACATACAAAAATTAACTCAAAATCAATCACAGACCTAAACGTAAAACCTAAAACTGTAAAACGTCTAGAAGAAAATACAGGAGAAAATATTTGTAACTTTGGGTTTGTCAAAGAAATCTTAGATACAACACCAGGAGAACAAGCCATCAAAGGCAAAAATTCATAAACTGGACTTCTAAAAACTTCTGTTCTTTAATAGATACTGTTAAGAGAATGAAAAGACAAGCCAAAAACTGGGAAAACATATTTGCAAAAGTACCCATCTGATAAAGGACTTGTATCCAAATTATATAACAAACTCTTGAAACTCATTAATAAGAAAAGAAACCATCCAGTAAAAGGGGACAAAATATTTGAATAGACACTTCACTAAAAAAGATATTTGATGGCAAATAATCATATGAGATGATTAACAATAAGCACAATGTTGTACAGCAGATCCCTAGAACTTTTTCATCTTGCATAACTCAAACTTTATACGCCCAATCAACAGCAACTCCCCATTTTCCACTCCCTGCAGGTCTTAGCAACCATCATCTGGCAATTAGTGTTTATATG
Source organism: Hyperoodon ampullatus (assembly GCF_949752795.1). Classification (NCBI taxonomy): domain Eukaryota; kingdom Metazoa; phylum Chordata; class Mammalia; order Artiodactyla; family Ziphiidae; genus Hyperoodon; species Hyperoodon ampullatus. The sequence continues at coordinate 11,118,587 of NC_136932.1, read as the reverse complement.
CAACTGTTTCCCATCCCTAACACCCCAGTGTACTGAACTATGTACAATAAGCCATAGTATTGCTATTATTATATTACCTAAAGCTTTTTATATTATATTGTCTATGACATAGGATAGCATAGTGGTTAAGAGCACAGGCTCCAGAGTCTTCCACATATGAAATGAATCCTTGCACTGCCAATTACGAGACCTGTAACTCTAAGCAAGTTACTTAATCTCTCTAAGTCCCAGTTTCCTTACTACCACCACTTGCATCAAAGAGTTGTGAGGATTAAATAACGTTTAAAGCTCTTAGCACTGGGTCTATAAAGAATAAGAACTCCAATAAATGTAAGCTATCATTTTTATCTGTTTAAAAGTGCCCCATTCTCAGCATCTGTCTTAGTGTTTTAAGAAGTCTATTGTATTCTATTAATGTGAGGATAAAAAAGGGAAAAGGCTTATTTGCCTCTGGAAAATAATACTTTGAGTCTTTGAAAAACTTGTATATTAAATTTCAGCTTTCTGACGTTGGTCTTATAGAAAAACATTTGTTGAGAAAAACCTGGAATCATTGCTGAGTGGAATTTTCAGGAAGGGAACAATGATCCTTGAAAAACAGTGGAAGAAATAGGGAAAATCCAACTCTCCCAAATGCTGCTACTTTTTACATGTTTCCTCACATTTAATATCTCAAAATGTGGGGAAAGTATAAAAATGGTAAAGCTTTTAAAATGTGAAACATCTGATAAAAGAACTATATAACTATGTCAACATAGTTTTTTTTTTTTTTTTTAAAGAAGATGTTGGGGGTAGGAGTTTATTTATTAATTAATTTATTTTTGCTGTGTTGGGTCTTCGTTTCTGTGCGAGGGCTTTCTCTAGTTGTGGCAAGTGGGGGCCACTCTTCATCGCGGTGCGCAGGCCTCTCACTGCTGCGGCCTCTCTTGTTGTGGAGCACAAGCTCCAGACGCGCAGGCTCAGTAGTTGTGGCTTACAGGCCCAGCTGCTCCGCAGCATGTGGGATCCTCCCAGACCAGGGCTCGAACCCGCGTTCCCTGCATTGGCAGGTAGATTCTCAACCACTGCGCCACCAGGGAAGCCCTCAACATAGTTTTGTGCTATTAGATTGTTGGTCTTGAAGGTGAGATTTTTATTGGGGAATCAGAACTGGCTAATTACTTGAAATTTAAGATTAAACTTTTTAAAAATTAATTAATTAATTAATTGGCTGCGTTGGGTCTTTGTTGCTGCACGCAGGCTTTCTCTAGCTGTGGTGAGCGGGGGGCTACTCTTTGTTGCGGTGCACAGGCTTCTCATTGGGGTGGCTTCTCTTGTTGTGGAGCACGGGCTCTAGGTGCGCGGGCTTCAGTAGTTGTGGCACATGGGCTCAGCAGTTGTGGCTCGCGGGCTCTAGAGCACAGGCTCAGTGGTTGTGGTGCACGGGCTTAGTTGCTCCACGGCATGTGGGATCTTCCTGGACCAGGGATTGAACCCGTATCCCCTGCATTTGCAGGCGGATTCTTAACCACTGCACCATCAGGGAAACCCAGATTAAACATTTTAAAAGTGAACACTCAGTGATGAAATAGCTATGGCCCTACAAAGGAAATTCTCCCATGCTATATTTTATTAGTATTTGGGGAAGTTATTACATAAAAAATCTTTTATTACATACTGCAAGATTGGAACGCTTAGATCATTTTACTGAATCAAAAATGTTTTACAAAGTGTTACCTAAATAAATTTACTGGCATTATGGTTAGTTTAATAAGATTTAGTCACTTTTGGAGAAAATAATGATAGAAAGATTAACTGGGAAACTATTCTTTAAATCTAATTTAGATCAAAACATAAAAATGGCTTAACAGTTATTTTTCTTTATTGCACTTAAGGCATTTAAAAATATTTTCAGTGATTTATTCTTGCAGAACTAGATATCACGATTAGAATTTCTTTCATGTTACTCCACAGCCTTTAAGTAGTGTGTTATTTAACGCAAGAGGTCAATACGTGCCCTGTTAGAAGATTAAATGATTTATAGACTCTTCTCTTTCCCAAAGGCTAATTTTCCCTTTCAGGTCTTGTGGGGGAACTTTGTTGTACATTAGCCACTGTTTGGGCTTTCAAATTTTAAGACAGATTTATCAACTAAAGCTGGTTTATATAAAAACCAGATCTGTGTACTGATCTGGAGCTACTTTAACAAGTAGTGATCTGCTTTAAAAAACTACAGCTAGACTACTCCAAAAAGTATAAATCAGTTTCTAGCAGACAAAGACATCCAGTTTGAGTACTGCATTTTCAAATTTTAGGGTACTTTGCAAAAGAGCTGGCTGGAGGTGAGAGGATCACCTCATACAACTAAAGCTTACAATCTACCCTAATATTTATATATAGGCAGTTATGTGCATGCAACTTTATTTCTGGATTTTCGATTTACCTAAAAAGAAAGAAATTTAATCTTGTAAAAATAGAACAGTGAACAGTGAGATAGAAAAGACTGATGGAAATATTCCCTTGTAAATGTGAGAGCTAGCCAGGCAATGATCAAGATGACTAAGCAGCCTCAGGGATGTGTGACTCAGTAGGCTAATGCAAGATTATTAGCTTCATGACATACATCTTAGCCATCTTCAGAAAGGATTCAATGTTTTGGAGAAGTAGGGGACTCACAAATGGCATGAAACACTGACTTTATTTGATAAAAATTCAAGTTTTTGCTTTGACAAAGCCAAGTTAACTGTGTCAGGGTCAATTTTACATCATTTCTGCCAATGAGTCAGACCATCATTTGCACATTCGCCCCCAACCTAGTATCTATTAAAGCAGCTATTAACTAAATCCAATGCCTGTGAATGGCCATTTATGTAATGGGATTTAGTAAAAGTCCTAAGGAAACCAACACATATTGAGAAATGAAGTTTTAATTAGGAATGTATAATCTCTTTAAGCAGAATAGTGTGATTATGATTTCATATCAGGCAGGTTCCAGAGTCTTATCAATAATAATCTGTTGTTAATTTACCCCAAGTAGCTACTATTCAAAGTCATTATGCTATGATTTGCTTTGTGTACTTTAACTTCCCCTGATTCCATTTATATATTCTTTCTTCAGATTTATTACATTTATCCATAAAAACCAACATCCTCTTCTTCCCTTTTACTGGACAGTAAACAGTTTCTTTCTTTATCTGGGTAAAAAGAGATTCCATTAAGGTGGCCAGAGAGAGTGAGAGGTTTCAGGTCTAGCATGACTCCACATTTACACAAGGTGATTAAATTAAAAACGGACCCTGAAAATAATTTTTAAAACTTGACTTAAAAACTTTAAGATTTCAGGGCCTCCCTGGTGGCGCAGTGGTTGAGAATCTGCCTGCTAATGCAGGGGACACGGGTTCGAGCCCTGGTCTGGGAGGATCCCACATGCCGCGGAGCAACTGGGCCTGTAAGCCACAACTACTGAGCCTGCGCGTCTGGAGCCTGTGCTCCGCAACAAGAGAGGCCGGGATAGTGAGAGGCCCACGCACCGCGATGAAGAGTGGCCCTCACTTGCCACAACTAGAGAAAGCCCTCGCACAGAAACGAAGACCCAACACAGCAAAAATAAATAAATAAATAAATAAATAAATTCCTACCCCCAACATCTTAAAAAAAAAAACAAACTTTAAGATTAATATCTGTCAAGGACATTAGGCTTTGGGACTTAAAAGGCACATGTAGTACGTTAGCTAGCTGTATACTCTGCATTAGGACACAATCTACTGTAACTATTTTGTCATTAGAGCTCAAGCTCTTGGATGGTTGACAGCTAGAAATCTACTGACTTGCTGCACTAAGATCCTGGACAGTGCACTTATGTGACCTCCTCCCCACTGTTGGGCTGGGTCTCTGGAAACATCAATTTTGGGAGAACAGCTGTTCAAAACAGCTGTCTTGAGAAGTAAAAAAAAAAAAGACTTTTTACTAATGAAGCAAATGTTAATGTTAATACTCAACTTGAAGATCCAAACTGTAGCTCATGGGTTACCTCAGCAAATTCTGCTTCAGCAGTCAAAAGACTATTATTATGATCAAACAACTGCAGTTATTATTAAGATAACTGTTAAATGAACTATGCCTGTACTATTAAACCATGTTCATGAATAACTTCTAACCAACTCTCAAACTACACTTTTCTACATTTCTGTAAACAGGCTGTGTGATCCTTAAAGGCATAAAACTTATCTTCAGTTATAATGGTATCCTCTAAACCACTCTTTCTTAGTGTGATCTTGGGACCCCTGGGGCTTCTCAAGACACTTTCGCGGGTCCACAAAGGCAAAACTATTTTCATAATATTAAGAGATTATTTGTCTTTTTCCACTCTCATTCTCTCACAAGGGTATGGTGGAATTTTCCAGAGCTTACATTAACACATAATGGGTCTACTATTAAAAAAAAAAACAGGTATTTTAACAATTTATCAGTTCTAATTTAATATGGTAAATATTAATCAATATAACTCATATAACACAAGCTTTTTAGGGTCCTCAATAATTTTTTAAGGTGGAAAGAGGTCCTGGGACCAAAAAGTTTGAGAACCACTGCTCTGAACAAAATAGTGCAGGACTGCCTGTATGAGCGCCCAATAAATGCTTGCCATCCCTTCATATATTAAAGTGATTTTACTTCAGATAATCTCTGTACTTGAAATCAGTAATTTAGTACCCACTGGATATACTACAGGGTACATGACCATTAACTACCTTCTTCTGAAGATCCAGGGTCATTTAAAACCGGAATTGTGATTTAAAACCTATTTCATAGGACTTGTTTGAGTTATATTTTAAAATACAGAAAGATATACTTCTAATGTAGAAAGAGATACCTTAATGTACACTAAAAAAGGTTTTCAATCACTTTATTACTTTTTTGGGGTAAAGTTGTTTTACTTCAATCATAACCAGAGTTAGCGGAAGATATAAAACTGAAATATGACTGCAATTTGTATGTTCCTTAAAATAAAAGTAGAAAACATGACGTGACATGATTTTTTAAAATTATACCAAGAAAACAATATGATTCTGTTTCTATAGTAAAGTGTACTGTTTTGGATATAATAACCACAAATTATAAAGGCTTGCCAAACAGGTCTACAGAAACACAAGGAAAATCTGTCCAAGTTTGCTTTCCTTTCTTGCTAATGTCTAAGCTACAGAGTTCATTTGTAAATAGTAATCAAGATAACATGTTTTTGAGGGAAGGTTATTGTCTAGGGCCTCAAAGTTCTAAATTAAAGTATGCTAATTTTAGAAGATAAAATACTGCTTACTAAACACCCTGTCTCTTATGGATTAATACACTCAACTGGATGGCATGTTCCAACCCTTTGGACTGCTAAAAGAAAACCTCTTGAAAGAAAAGACAACTTTAAGGAACTGAAACACTAATACCATAGCACACTCATCAACAGACAAACTCCATCTTTAAGTATTAATGTAAGCAGTAAGTTGAAACCCTATCTGCAAGGGATATGAAATTAGTTTTGTTAGGAATGCATTATTCAGGTGGAGAGCTTCCTAAAGATTTAGGTATGCTTTGGAAAAATCTTTGGATGCACTTTGGTTTTACTGAATGTTTAGGCTGAAGCCTAGTGAAATGGAAAAGATTTTCATTGTATTCTATACACAGCTGATATCTATGTGTAAACATCAAGCTCACCAGAATGTATCTGTCAAAGACCTTACTAAATCTTTAGATACTGGAAGTAGACATGTGTCATCAAGTATCAATAAAACCCAACATGAAGAGTTCTCAAAAATACATAGCTGAAATCTGTCATTAATTTTGTTTTTGATGTCATATAAAATCCATTATTCAATGACTAGCAAAGCAGAAAATAAAATCAACAACGTCAGTATGTTTTTCAGTAATGCAATGCAAGGTGATGCCAATGTGGCAGATTTTCAATCAAATCTGAAGGTCTATATAGATCAATAGTTGTATCCCATCTTCTTTATTATGGTTATGCCTTCTGGTCATGGCACAAATAATTTAGTTGGTCTTTGAATAAATTTATTCAGGCTTTGGACATAATCAGTATAGCAGCACTAAAGTAATACTTGACATAATTCCACTTTGTGGGATAAGCAACTAAGATGTGGCTAACTGAAGAAACAGCAAGCAGGATGGATAGGATTGGGAACTAACACCATGACTGAGGCCATCAACTCACCACTGTTGATGGGAGGTATGGTAATTGTAGCAATACAACTAATTATTTTATGCTCCTAGTTGCCGAGCCATCAGTAAAAAAATGGTCAGCATAATGACTTCCAGAATGGACAGCAGGCATGTTTGAGTCCCTTCCCGTGTGAGTTATGCATGTGGCACTACACAGATTAGACTAGGGCACAGGACAAGGGGTGAGGAGAAGAGCAAAGCAAAGATTCAAATAATCTATAAGATAAAATAAATAATGCACCTGATGTAGTAGAGCTATGGATTACCAGATACTAGAGAAAGCAGACCATCTGTTAAGACTATCACAGACAGTTTGGTTCACTTGAACAAACAAGAGGCACAAGCAGAGATACCAATAACAGGCCTCTCAACTAGACTGTTGTTATAACAAAATGAAAAGTCTTCAAAAATATCAGGTTCCTGACTGCAGAAGCATGTAGCATGCACAAAGGGTGTAAAGAAACAGGTGTCTGAATGGGAAAAGGGTAAGTTGTTTAGATGTTGCCAGGACAGGACTAGAAGCACTAAAATTCTAAGAAAATAAAAGTACTGTATGTCACTAGAAATGGCCACTAGAATGTAAATGAAATGCATTCTCTAGTGAAACAAATTAGCAGCATCAAGTTCACCTGCAATAGGGCTAGGGCTGAAATTGGTCAACAATTACTTCTAAAATCCAGGACCTTAAAAAGGTTATTTCCCCCATCAACCCCAGCCCTTTCCACTTGTTTTCTTTCAGAATTTCAAGGAATCAGTGCTTCCAACTGTTGGTAATTACACTGCCTTTCTATGATGATGAGTACAACGTATTTGTGTTCATCTTTCTCTCTAGATTCAGCAGAAATGAACTGGTTACACGCTCACTTAAGGGAGGCCTAAATAGGTGTGGAAATTGGAAACAAAGGAACTTTTTGCCTACTGCCCATTTCCATTTTCCCCTGGGCATCCCCATGCAAAGCCCTCTGTGGTTCTAACCTCTTAAATCCTGTTGTGTGCGAGCACCGGCCATGCTCTGTCTTGGCATTCGAAGAGAAGTTCTCAAAGGTGTATGTCTCTGCTCATCCAGGTAAGCGAGGTCCTCCAAGTGGGTGGAGCTTGTGGCTGATAAGACAGAAGAGTTTAGTCAGAATACCTAAGTTTAGAAAACTGTCAGTTCGTCTGTATCTCCAGACTTCGGAATCAGAGCAGATACATTCACTGAGAATTTGCTCAACTCAAAGTCCTCATCAGTGTCTGGAACATGTGCCAGGAAAACATGTCAAGAGTTGTCTGCGGCTCCTTCACTACTATCAAATGCCTGAGCTTATAGAGAATACTAGCAACAAGTTGGCAAACACATTAGTACCTGACAACAAAGATTATTAGTTTCTGCTTCTTTTGGGTCACAAATCCCATTTGTATAAACAACATCAGTGGAGGAATCTGTTCCAAATTATATTAAGCTATAAAAGAACCACGAAGCTCTATTTTCAACATTTCCTATTCACGGTAAAGAATGAAATATCCTAAAAACAATTTTCACATGTGTGTATATATATGTATATAATGGAAAGGCAGGCACCTGGGACAATGGACAGAGAATTGCCAAATAGCATTTAGGGAACTGCCAATGTCCATGAATTCCACAGAACATGTTGTTGCTCTCTGAAGATAAAAGTCAAGTAACAGTGGCTTCCCACTGCATCTATAAATCCTTTAACCCCTAACCTAGCCACGAAAGAGAAAGAGAAAATGGCAGAAGATGGGGGTAAAATGGCACTGCTACATACTGAGAGCTATTGAGTCCAAGAATCAGGAAGTGCTGAAGACAAAAAGCTTTTAACAAAAAGGAAAAAAAAAACTTCCATCAGAAAATGGTTATTTAGAGCTCATACGTGATTAATTAAACCGTTAATTCAATCTGTTGCCAATTATGTAAGATACTGTGCTGGGGGTTAGTTCAGTAATTCCATGACAATAATTTACTGAGAGAATCCTGTGTGCCAGGCTCTGTTCTTGGTGCCCTCGCTGGCTTCATTGCTAGTCTACCCCTGTGACAATTTGGAGTGGGTGAAAGGAAGCAAACTGAGATCACTCTTGGCTGCTGAGCTGCAATGAAGAATTGTCCACATCCTCAGTCAATGTAAGACACAACAAAAACATAAAGAGGGCTATGATAAATGGCACAAAGTCAGTTACAAAGTGCCCCATGAGCTGAAAAAGAGAGAGAAAAGATGGAGAAAATCGAAGAGAGGGAGAGGAAGAGAGAAAAGAATAAGAACAAGTGCAAGAGACATATATTGCCCTCACCCTTCAATTACTGCAATTGTCTTATTTACCTGGATCTACTGGAAACCCACACAAAAGACATTTATCCAAATTATACATATAGTTTCTATAAGGAAATAAAAGTCTTTGAAAGCTAGTCCAGGGAACTTATACCAAGAAAGGGAAGCCAAATGACGCATGACATACCAGAGAGAGGAAGAGAATAAATATCAGAAGAATAAAAGATAATCTCGATTTCTGCATTCTGAAATTAAAACTATCCAGAATAGGTAACTTTCTAATCTCTTATTTAAAAACATTGGGGACAATTACACCATCCCCACTGGTTCTAATTTGGTTCTGTGAATTAGTTCTTTCTTATGTTTCATACAATCCCTCCTGTTTTAACCAAAGTCTATTTTCTTTTGCTAGGTTCTTTATCCATATGTGTGTAGCTACCAAAAAAAAAAAAAAAAAAAAAAAGGCGGGAGGTGGGCAGCCCCCAGAAGTCCTGTCCCCACAGAGCCCTCCTTGGAGCTCAGAAATATTAGCATCAGCTGAGCATGGCCCCTTCACAGAGATGTTTGTTTCAGCTTTGTGGGGCCTCTCCTCCAAGCTTCTATGGTTTAATCATCCCAACCTCTTCTCGTTTACAGGCTCAGAAGTGGTAGCTGCTTCCTGAAGTTGCTAAGTCCATGATATCTCAGTGTTCTCTTTTACCTTTTCAGTTCTTTAAAACCTAGTTAACAATTCTTTATATATAACATCTTCTGTTAAAATATCTGTGTGGTTTCTATCTCCTGGCTAGCCCCTGGCTGAGATAGCAAATAACAGCAATTCTTTTACTATGTGATGTTGATAATAAAGCAATATCACAGAACGCAGATGTAAAAGATGTTTTAAAGGCCATCTAGACTAGAGGTCGGCAAACTATGGCCTGTGGATGAAATCTGGCCTGTCGCATAAAGTTTTACTGGAACACAGCCTTGCCTCTTTGTTTAAATAGCTGTTTACCATAGAGTTGAATAGTTTCGACAGAGACCATATGGCCTGCAAAGCCTAAAATACTAGCTGACCCCAATCTAGTCAGATCCCCTCCTTTTACAGTTTAGGAGACAGTGAAGTCATTTATCTACAGTGACTCAGTTATTCACTGGAGAGCCAGGTCTGGAAACCAGCTATCTTAACTCTCAATCCAGTGAGCACTATTTGCATTGTACCCTCCTCTCCTTTTAAACCTAAACAAATCTAATTCTTCTTAAAAGGCTTATTTTTCATTCCTTCTTCATCTTTGTCACTTTCCCTCAATTCTCTGTTTTTTTTGGCTTCAAAGAGCAGTGATCAAACTTGGGCAATAAAGGCATTGCCAATGCATAGTAAGGTGCCCTGCATGTCACAGACCAATAAATCTCTGCACTTCAAAGTTTTCTGCAGTAAGAAACAAAAGAACAAAAGTCCAAATTTGTTATTTTTTTAATAAGAAAAATACTTATAAGTTACTTTTTAAGCTGATAAACTGAAGAGTAATATGAAAAGACCAATGACAATGAGAATTTTAAATTTTCTTTTATTCACATTAAAACAAAATTGAAATAAAAACTGTAACAGCTGGATGAGTGATAGAAATTTCTGGTTATCATTATGGCAATATTAATGGTACACTATATGATTTTAAAGCAAGGTTCTAGCAGGGTACTTTTACTAAAATGGTTCTATATGCTAACACACTAAGATGGTTTGATATGTTTTAGTAAAAAGAATATATATTTCATTAACAGTAGCCAGAATGATCTAGAAATACACAACATGAAGTAGAGCAAAAAGCTTTGTTAAAAAAAGAAGCCTAAACTCTTTCCTTTTTATATGTTTTATCCATCTATGAATCTTTTAAAGATTAAACTATGGGAGATCTATACTTGGAGTATAGATTTAAATTAAATAACAATTACATAATCCATTTTAATTTCTTTTCTTTTCTTTTTTTTTTTTGTGGTATGCGGGCCTCTCACCGTTGTGGCCTCTCCCGTTGTGGAGCACAGGCTCCGGACACGCAGACTCAGCGGCCATGGCTCACGGGCCTAGCCGCTCCGCGGCATGTGGGATCTTCCCGGACCGGGGCATGAACCCGTGTCCCCTGCATTGGCAGGCGGACTCTCAACCACTGCGCCACCAGGGAAGCCCGAGAACTACATTCTTTCAGAGTAAATCAGAGTGCTCCGCACGTAATGCTCAATACAGAACTAAATTCCAGGCTAGTCTTACTTAGATTTAGAAATCTGTCTGGCTCTATCCTCACCTTCCTCATTGCGCTGCTTAATGTTTAACAGACATCACTATGGTAGTATGCTTGGCTCCAATGATGTTCATAAAATCTTTCTTCAGGTACTGCTGATCCTTTACTTTTTTCTATAACACATATCACTTTCTATTGTATTGAATACTATATAAATTACTTATTTATTCTGTTTATTTTACTTTCCCTGGTGAGAATGTAAGTTCCACGAGGGTGAGAATCTTTGTTTTGTTTATTGATGATTCTCAAGTGCTTAGAAGAGTGCCTGGCATATATAGCCTATGCTCAATAAGTGCTAATTCTAATGACTAAATAATTGTATTTAACATACACGTTGTGTTTTGCCTATATTTAAACAATCAATGAATAACAAATTAGGTTTTGTCTCACTGGGTTATCTGAAAGTTAAGGGTGAAGGAGGTGGCTATAACAACAATGCCTTTTACATCATCATCCCATACAAACACCAGTGATAGATCTATAGGGACACATATATTCCCACCTTGTAGTGCTACTCTTACTGTGAAATTGTCCTGGCAATTTTTTGAGATAATTCTGTCAAATTAAATCAATACTATAATATTTAATGAACACTTTTTAGATACAAATATAAGAATTAATCAGGTAAGTTGAAGTGAACTGATGAAATAGGAAAAACAAATCAACAATAAAAAGTTTTATGTAAAAAGAAAATGCTTTAAAAAAGTAAGCCCATAAAATCTATGTCTTTAAAAATCCTTGTTTTCAGAGAAGGAAGAGGGAAGTGGAAAAAGGGAGCATATATTTTTTTGAGATTTCATCAGATTGGAACAGCTGACTCATTTACAGAACATTTAACTGACATACTTTTTGAATTTAATACACAAGTGGGCAGGAAGAAATCCAGCAGATGACATTTGGTACAAAACATTCCAGAGGCAACTCTGTATTATAGAGTTTGGAATCAGTGTAAATTGTTTCTTCTTATATCAGTTGCCACTAATGCAAACAGATTTTAGTAGCACAACTGCCATTCTGGCTGACCTGAGCAGGGAGCCTGGAATGACACTTTATGTTTGCTACAGCCTGGGCAAGAAGCCACTCTGCTGTTCTTACACCCTTGATTCATAAAGCCAACATTCTGACTGCAGAAAAGCTCATTTCTGATTTTATTTTTTTTGGTAAAATCTTTATTACAGTTTCCGATTGGATTCATTTAAATCCCCCAGGATTCCCATTTTGCATTTACCTGATTCTTAAGATCCTTCTCTTAGGAAAATGTGCAGCTCCAAACATTAAGAAGCAGATGGTGAGAGTTTATATTTTAACTGACTTGTGTTGTTTGCATGTTTCCCTGATAGACTCTTCATTTTCACACAAAGCACTGAGGACAGCTGTTGTAAGCGAACATTTCCTGCTTCCCATATCCCTCCAATTCACTGCCAATCTCATTTTAAGACATCAAGGATGACCACAGACAGCCTACTCTGATAATTTCTGCCATGCAACCACAAGTCCACAAGGGTTCTCTGCCTCCTTCCAACACAACAGGCTTAAAAATATGCAATAGTGATTTACATTTTGAAAACAGTAAAAGACAGTTTTTATTTTTTCATATTTTACAATTTTAACTTAAAGGTGCATAAACTTCTAAATTTATATTCAGAAAACTGAGCTGCTCCAGGAAAAACCCAACCTTTAAGGCTAGACTGCCAAAACTCACCTTTAATCACTTCATCATTCAAGATAAAAGTTTTTATGTTTTCAGTAAATAGTACTATTTTCATTTGTGGTATATGGAGCTTTTAATTGGTACACTAACTTTAGACTTCACTTGTTTAAGAATCTTTATGTTGCTAAAGGTATATAGCTAAATCTAACTGACCAATATATTTATTCAATCAGACCTATTTTAGTAATCAATAAAAAGTACACGATTGTTTAAAAAATTTCATTACATATGTTACTTCAATACATTGCAGTGAGTTAAAATCTCAGAAAATATTAAAAAAATAAATCACCATAAACATTTTATAGTGCTGACTCCATTCCCTGAAAATAAAAGTGTTATAAAAGCCACACATCCTTTCCAATTCTCTTTAAAATCAAGAATTATGGAATAACATAGACAGTTTTACTCTTCAGAGTTCAATCCAGCATCAGCCTCATATAACTCCTTGACAATTTCCTGGTCGTGACAAATGTGGTCCTGTAAAGATGCCACAAAGCTCAAGCTAAAGAGGATGCTTCTCTTCCCCAGGTGGGGAGAAGTCTATAACACAGCAAGGACCAATTAAACAGTTAATCCCCTAGGTTTTTAAAAATGTGATGAAAATGGTATTTTCATATCATTATTCAACATTAATTGGTCTCTAAAATAAATATATCACTCATACTGAGATAAAGTTTAAAAAAAAGAAGGAAATTTAAAAGCTGAGTTTGAACAAAGTCTTTTATTATTGGCATTCATCACCCCCCCAACCCCGTTCATATGCTTAGAACAATTTAATAAGTAAAATATACTGACTTTTTTCCCTATTTCAAACTCATCTCATATTTGAAATCCTTAATCATTCCTGTTCACCAAGGAGATTTCAGTATTTGATCTTCCCCCAGCTTGGGGAACCACTTCTACGTACATTAGAAAGTAAAGGAAAACATATATATCTAGAGCTAAAATGAGAAGAGAGTACCCTCCTGAGCTAATACAATTTACTTTAAAAACTGATTTAGGTATCTAATCACTTAAGCTACCAGAGATTGTGGTCTTATCAAATATTTACACACATTATACAGTTAGCAGGTGAAAGTAATTTTGTCTTTCTACATTCTGGAAACACTTTCAACCTACACTCTATAAATTTTGAAAATAATTGAGTCATTTGGTTTACCTTCCTGCCTCTGTGTGAGGATCTGAAACCATGGTTTCCAGATACAGATACATGGTTTCCCATACAAACTACTCCTTGACCTATGACTTGCCCTGTAGGCAATAGCAGGTCTGTTTGTATTACATTCAACATTGACAAGAAATAATTCTCTGATGAAGTATTTTGTTCAACATAGTCAGTAAGTGTTCCTCCAACAGTAAAAAATCCTATTCTCCAGGGCAGATCTATTGAAGAAGCATGACCAGTACTGCTTAAGAATCTGAAAAATCTCTGCTAGCCAGAAAGGCCAGTGTTATGAGATGACCACTGTGATAGATGAAAAACTAATCAATAATTAAGGTTTATCGGAAGAACAATTTAGACTAATATTATCCCTTTTACTTATGTTTTAACATGAGGGAGGGTAAAAGGAAAAGAAGAAGGAAGAAAGCATTTAAGTATGTAAGGAAATATTTTTCAGTACTTGAGTTAAAATAAACTCCAATAACAAAGAAAAATCAGTGTTTTATAATACTTGATATAAACAGTTTTACTTTCTGTTAAAATGATTTAAAAATGGCACCAAAAGCATGGTCTACAGAAGAAAAATCTGATAAATTGATGTCATCAAATTTTGTGTGTTTCAGATGAATGGATAAAGGAGATGTGGTATATATATACAATGGAGTATTACTTAGCCATAAAAAGGGGGAAATAGTGCCATTTGCAGCAACATGGAAGGACCTAGAGATTATCATACTAAATGAAGTAAGTCAGACAGAGAAAGACAAATATCATATGATACTACTTGTATGTGGAATCTAAAAAACAATACAAATGAACTCATTTACAAAACAGAAACAGACTTACAGACATAGAAAACAAACTTATGGTTACCAAAGGGGAAAGGGAGGGGGGAGGGAAAAATTTGGAATTTGGGATAAACAGATACACGCTACTATATATAAAATAGAGAACCAACAAGGACCTACAGGGTACTGTATTCAATATCTTGTAATAATCTGTAATGGAAAAGAATCTGAAAGAGCATACAAATATATATGTATAACTGAAACACCTTGCTGTACACCTGAAACATTGTAAATCAAGTATACTTCAATAAAGGAATAAATATTTAAAAAACTTTTGTGTTTCAAAATACATCAATAAGAAAACAAAAAGATAAGCAACAGACTGGGAGAAAATATTTTACAAACACATCTCTGATAAGGATTTGTATACAGAATATACAACAAATTCTTACAACTCAATAATAGGAAGACAGACAGCCCATAAAAAATAGGTATTTCACCAGAGAAGATATATGAATAGCTAATAAGCAAACAAAATAAGCACAACATCATTAGTCACTAGGAAAATGCAAATTAAAAACCACAAGACAGCATTTCACATCTGCTAGAATAAGCATAATAAGAGGTAAGACAATAACAAATGGTAGACGGGAGGTGGAGAAACAGGAGTCTCCAGACATTGTGGGTGGTGCAGTCGCTTTGGAAAACAGTTTCGCAGTTTCTTAAAAAGTTAAACATAAATTTACCCTATGATCCAGCAATTCCAATCCTAGGTATCTATTCAAGAGAAATGAAAATATATATTCATTCAAAGGCTGGCACAAGACTGTTCATAGCAGCAGTATTCACAATAGCTAAAAAATGGAAAAAACCTCAAAGTCCATCAACTTGGTGAATGGACAGATAAAATGAGGTACAGACGTACAATGGAATACTATTTGCAAGAAAAAGGAACAAACTTCTGATACACCTTAAGTAGATCATCCAGTTCTTGAAGCTATTTGGATATTTTTAATCAACACTAAAAATAGGTATTTCTTCAAAGATCTAGTGATATCACCTAGGACTGCTATTTCTAAACCAAAGACAAAGGAAAACCCTTTTAGAAAGACAAGAGCTTAAATATATACTTTATATGTATTTTAAGTTGAGATATAATTTATATACATAGTGTACATAAATCTTAAGTATTTAGCTCAATAAATTTTTACCTATGTATACACCCATGCAACCACCATTCAGATCAAGATATAGAAGGCTCCTTTAATTGATATTCCCACCAAAGGTAACCACTACTTTAGTTCTTCACCACAGAAGTGCCATAGTTTTGTCTGTTTTTCTGAACTTTATAAAAATATACATACTTCATATAGTATGTACTCTCCATGAGGTTGTCTATAGCAGTAGTACGTTCTTTTTCATTGTTGTACACAATTCATCAAGACTGTTGATGGACATGTGGATTAATTTCAGCTTTTGGGTATTATAACTAAAATTGATATGAACATTCTTATATTTGTCTTGTGGTGAATATAAGGACTTATTTTTGATGGCTAGTCTATGCAGGAGTGGAATCGCTAGGTTTTAGGTAACATGCACATATAGCTTTATACACCTTTAACAGATCTTGCCAAGCAGCTTTACAAAGTGGTAATGCCAATTTATTAATATACCCCCATCAGCAATGTATGACAATTCCAATTGCATTACATCCTCACGAACACTTGGCATTGCCATTCCTTTTAATTTTTTTAGGTATGGGTATAATAGCATTTCATTGTCAAGAACTGTGAAGGATCTGATGTTTTATCCTACTAGTAAGCTAACAAGCCTGGATGCTTGAGGAAGAAGACATGAGACATCTAGGTCATAGATGAAAGACAGTTTATTACTCAGAGGAGTAACAGTAGCCACAGTATCAACACTGTGTCAGTTATGAGCCCCAATTCCCACAGGGTAATACAAAGAGGGCTCGGTGCAACTTGCACGTGCAGATGGTTGTATCGCAAGAGAGACCCTCTGTGCCTATAGACTAGTTTGCATTTTCTAGGATTTTATATAAATGTAATCATATAGTATGTACTTTTAAAAAATCTGGCTTCTTTCACTCAGCATTAACTATTTTGAGATTCATACATGTTGTTGCAGTATCAGTTCATTCTTTTTACTGCTGGGTAGTATTCACTGTAAAGATATGCTTAATTTGTTTATCCGTTCACCTGTTGATGGGCATTTGGGATACTGACAATTTGTGGCCATTACAAATAAAGCTGCTATGATTTGTGTAAATCTGGGTAAGAACATATGCTTTCATTTCTCTTGTATAAATCTTATTGATTTTTGACCTCACATGTCTCTTAACATATATTATGATCACATGTAGCTATATAATATATATTACGTATATAATATATGTATAATATATATATTTTAAAGAATCATAATATTAACGTTTTACTAAGAAGAGAGGGGAAAGTGGCTTTTCCTTTTATGTTTTTTGTTTGAATCTGAATTTTTATTTTATATATATTATGTAATATATATGAATCTTTAATTTCTAGAATATGTCAGCAGGAACCACTGGGCAAGGAGATTATAGCTCATTTCTTGTTTTGTTTTCTTCTTTATATCTCTCTGTATTAAAAAATCTAAAAAATGTTATTTTTTAAGGCAAAAAAGAAGAAGATCTCTCAAGCCACTCTCTCAACTCCATTGATATAACCTGGCAATTCAATTCACTATAATTTTGCACAATACCAGAAGCTTTTAACTATTTTCTCTAACTCCAGGCTTTTGCCCTCCAGTCTATCTTATAAGGGATGGATATGTACAGTCATTCTTTTGAACTGCAAATGTGATAATATGGCTCCTGTTTAAACTCACTATCAACAAAGTAAACCCAACATAACATCAGAGTGCATAAGGTCTTTGGCTTCCCTTTCAACATCATTTTCTACCATTCCTTCCATATACTCCAGGTCCTAGTCATGCAGAAATACCAATTATATGCCAAGTTCTCTAACTTCTTGGTGCCTCCTTCCTCTTTCTTCTCTTAGTCCTTCTAGTGAATTCTTATTTGTCCTTCTCTGTGATGTTTTCTGTTCTTCTCTACCCTACTTTCCCCTTTGCACTTAGATTCTTCCTTCTCTGTGTTCCTATGGTACTTTATAAATTACTGTATTATAGCATTTATCACACTGTAGCCGAGTAGGTTACCAAAACAACAATGGATGTCAATTAGAATTCCCTACTGTAATTCTCCAAAAGAATCTTAATATTTGCTTCAGTCACTGTTCCAATGGATATGCAAAAAGTTACTGAAGTACAATTGTAGCCACAAGTATGCTGACGACTACAAACAGTAAAGTTGCTAAATGGCAGTTTGCAAAAAATATACCATGAGAGGTAGTTAAGAAGTCTGAAAAATTCACAAATTGAATTCTAATTCCCTAAAAGTTGACCAAAATTTAAAAGATTTTATTAAGTAACTAGAATAACAGCGCTTACAAGATAAAATTCTAAATAGACAAAAATCTTACAATCCATATAATGGAAGAACGTACTCTTCACCTGATAAAATACTGCTTGCTTTTTAAAGTTTTTTAAAAAACATATTTCAAATTATATTTTTACCTGGTGATTAAAATACCTGGTATAGAAACCTGGGCTCTATACAGTCAATTTCTTCAATATCTGTTAGTTAGAGAAATGTCTGATAACTTATTGATGCTTCTGACAGCTGCCTTATGCCATTTTCTAGAAAGCAACAGTGTTAGAAACCTTTAGAGACAGTGAGGGATGAATCATATCTGTCTAATTAGTCCTGTACAACTTTTTGTAAAACCTAAAGTTAGTTTTTGCATAGGGTAAAATAATGAATCTTTACAGACACTTATGCTCAAGAAGGGAAAAGTATTTTATAATCTCTTCAGTGAACTAAAAAGAGAACAAAAGAAGCTTATACCTCTGTTTCCTACTAAGTGCTCAGTATTCTTCTCAAATAACAGAGCCAGAATTCTCTTAGAAATCACTGCAGCTTAGTTAAGAAGTAAATTGGGATGTACCATTAAGGTTGGTAGCTATATTTTCCATTTTTATGTAAGCAAGGATTTAAATGCTTCTCTTTTGGATAGACTGAATTTGCCTCGCAATTTCTCATAAGTTATAGCATTCTAGGATTCTAAAAATGATGTCATGGTTGGGGATCATCATATTTAAAAGAACCCAGGAGAGAAAATTTTCTGTCATTATATAAAAGTGAATAATCTTGAAAAATTAATATTAAAATTTTCTGCAGTGACTGATCTTCCAGATGAGCCATGCTCCTCGTAATCACATCTGATGACAGATGCTGATGGTCTCCAGAGGACAGAACAAAGAGTAATGGTTTAGAAAAGGTACAGAAGGGAGATGGGAAAGGCAAGAAGCATCACACCATCATCTGCGTAACAAATAATTACATCTGGAAAGAGCTCTTGACTACAATAAGTATTTTATTATCTTGTGTCAGTGAGATAAACCCATCCTGACACTCATCAGGCAAGTAAGAAAGACAAACATAACTTTGATTTTGTAGCACGGACAAAGTCCAGATGATGATGCATTTTGAAAATGTCAGAATGCCCAACCATTCTGCAAAAGTCCTGGTCTGAATTATTAAATAGCAACTTAGCTGTATTAAAAATATCCCTTGACGTAGTTCTGAACAGCTGCTAAAGAAAAATGGCTCCATATTCCAGCCACTTATTGTCTGTATCATCCCCTTATGACTGAGACTGCTAGTGGTGTTTGAGTTATTCTTTAGCAATGTAGGTACCTGATGATTCTACTATGGTAAGATAGCCAGTGTATTGTGAAAATACTGAGCTCTTCGAATGGGGAAGTTGAATTCTTGCCTGCTTGTCACTCTCTCAAACTATAGGTGATGTTTCTGGTAATATAAATTCTACTGAAATATACTTCAATTTAATAATGTTTTTCATTCTTTATTTTGGCTGCACAGCACAGCTTGTGGGATCTTAGTTCCCTGACCAGGGGACGAACCCAGGCCCTTGGCAGTGAAAGCCCAGAATCCTAACCACTGGCCTGCCAGGGAATTCTCAAATAATGTTTTTTAAAGCTAAAGCTTTTAAAATCTAAAATCTCAAATTGAAATCCTTTGCAAGGCTTCTGATATGAGAAAAGACTTTTAACAGTTTGACAATATACTTTATAGGTTCTCTTTTTGATTTTATGTGTTTTTATTTTATATTTATATTTTGGTTTTCTTTTAAGATTTTTTTTGATGTGGACCTTTTTTTTAAAATTTTTTTTTAAGTTTTTATTGAATTTGTTACAACACTGCTTCTGTTCTATGTTTTGGTTTTTGGCCGGAGGCATGTGGGATCTTAGCTCCCTGAGCAGGGATCAAACCCGCAGCCCCTGCGCTTTGGTAGGTGAAGTCTTAACCACTGGACTACAAGGGAAGTCCCTATTTTATATTTATATTTTGGAAGCAGAACTAAACAATCACTTAAGGAACACGAACCTTCCCCCAGGTTCAAAAAGATATACACATGTATATTACCCAAACATAAAAGAATAGCTTAGCTGAAGAAGATGAATGGAAAATTTAAATACTGTGAGAGCAGAATTCATCTTCATTTCAATATATATGCCAGTAAAATGGTGATTTAAAAAACATAAAACTTACCTGCTACTGAATTTGGCCGTGGCATAAGATAAAGAGGAATAGACTGTACTGACTGTGATAAAACTGTTTCCAAATTCCTCTCTGGGATCTTATTCAGACTATAGGTGGAAGCCGTCATGTTTTCATCTACTCGATATAAACAGGAATCCATGCTGGACTTTTGAGACTGCCAAGGCTTTACGTTTCCTCCAGATCCTAATTCTTTACTGCTTTCCCCAACGTATTTTGTGCGTTCCATGTTTTCAGAATAGCTTGTCAAGGTAGCTGAAGAAAAGAGTAAAGTGAATTAAAAAAGAAAACCAGACCTAGAGGTTAATCTGTTTACTACTCTCCAAATACATGACTAGATAATGACAATATTAGAAACATTATTTTAAAAAAGTTACTGATGATTTTATCTCCATCATGAGGTTTAAACAATTGAAACCAAAATATAACTCTGTCACACAGGTTCTCTCTCAAATATTTACTTTTAACAACTCTATTTGAATGAATTAAACAAATTCATATATCAGTGCTAAAGGGCCTACAAATAGGGCCTATAATGGTAAAAACTGTAGAATTTCATCAAAAGGGAATTTACATACTTTTCATGGATTGCTGGAGAGCCCTAGAGCTGTCAAAAAGATCTTTATACTCCTTTTATCCTATATTTTTCCTTCCTGGCCCTTTATATGAAACAAAGAATTAGAAAATGTAGAAACATTCCCTAAGTAGACGCTAATGTAGGAGAAAGAATCTGTCTAAATAAGGAAACACTACAAGGCCTGTTTTAAATTAAAAATTCATTTCATATATTTATCTTTCAGTCATAAATAGCCCAACGGATCCTAACCTTTTTGCCACCAAACACAATGTTATACCTTCCCCAATGAGATTTTATGGATTCTATAGCATACTGTATAATTTCTAAATATGTTCAGTGATAATATATAGGTGTAAATTTATATTATGTGTGTATGTGTCTGCATGAGTTCTTTTTAAACAGATGCATGCTTCTTTTCCTAATTTCTGGAAATTGTCTTATTACTTTAAAATATATTTAAACATTTTTCTTTCTGTAAAATTTGACTGAAGTATAATTTCATTTGGTGTAAAGATGTGGTGATTCAGCTGGCTTTTAATTCTCAGCTAGAAGCTTGGAGTTCACACAGCTGCTAGGGTCAGTATAATGAAAGCTGGAGAATGTAAAACTTCTGTTTCCCGGAAGACTTGTCTACATGTAAAGTGTCTGTTAGTTAACCCTTTGCCTTTCATGTTTTTTTTTGGTGGTGTGTCCCAGCAGAAGTTTTTATACTTAGGTCCCAAATCAGAGCTGGCTAAGATTCACTTGTATCTGTGAGGTCTTACCCTGGTATATATTCCAGAAATATACCCCTTTTCTCCAGATAAACCCTGAGCACATTCAGCAGGCTCCAAACACTGGAACACGACACCTTTAAAGGTCTGAGAAGGTAGTAATGGGTTTCACTATTTTCAATATTTCAAATAATTTGTAAGTAATAATATGTTTTCAAATGATTTATAAGTAATAATATGTTGACTAGTTACCTAAAACATCAAGCTTCTATAAACTTAGCTGCAATTATATCAAGGGTGATAACATTAGTTATCTCATGTTGAACAGAAATTTTGGAAGATATATATATGTATACATATCATACATATATATATATATATCATACGTATATATACATTTGATAAATAAAAAATGAGATGGAAACTATTGGATAATGAATAGAGTGATGCTGAAAATTTTTTCAAAAATACGGGGTCTGGGGCTTCCCTGGTGGCGCAGTAGTTGAGAGTCCGCCTGCCGATGCAGGGGACACGGGTTCATGCCCCGGTCCGGGAAGATCCCACATGCCATGGAGTGGCTGGGCCCGTGAGCCATGGCCACTGGGCCTGCGCGTCCGGAGCCTGTGCTCCGCAATGGGAGAGGCCACAACAGTGAGAGGCCCACGTACCGCAAAAAAACAAAAACAAAAACGGGGTCTATCAATAAAAATTATGAAAGTCCTCATTGGTGGTGAAAAGATTTGAGAAACGTTGAATTAATTCATGGTACAAAGAATTATTCAGTGGCCTATGGACCCTATTTTATCATTTAAATGATAAAGTTTACAATAAGGAAGGGCTTCTATGGTCATGGTATTTAAAAGTAAAGACAAGGAAGACATCCAGTTTCCTAGTGTGAGAAGAGCAGTGATGTCATTTTGCACTACAATTGTACTATCTTCATGAACCAAACCTGTTATTACATAGTTCACTTGTTTTTTAAGCCCAAAGTATCCCTTGCCCTTTTTCACTAGAGAGAAATGTATCTAGTCCCTGGCACACAGTATATGATCAACAAATATTTGTTGAGAAGATGAATAAATTAGTTTTATTGGATGCTCAATGGTCCAGAACCATTGGGGCACAGAAAGAGTGAAAACAGACAACTCACATAAAATACCAAAAGTAAAATTCTCTGGTTAACCATTCCCATTTAGGAATTTTGTACATTTTTGCTTCATTGATGCTTTTCACAGAATATGGTGACTTTTAGTTTATTTCATTCACTTATCTAGCCAATAAAATTTTATTGAGCAACTAGTATGTGTCAGACTACAGTGGTGAACAAGACAGGTCCTAAATCCTTAATCCCAGAAAAAGGACAATCCTATGGCAAAAGAGGCCACACACAGAAAAAATGAAGAATCACAAAATGAAATGCTATTTTTTTTTCTTGCGGTACGCGGGCCTCTCACTGTTGTGGCCTCTCCCGCTGCGGAGCACAGGCTCCGGACGCGCAGGCTCAGCGGCCATGGCTCACGGGCCCAGCCGCTCTGCAGCATGTGGGATCTTCCCAGACCGGGGCACGAACCCGTGTCCCCTGCATCGGCAGGCGGACTCTCAACCACTGCGCCACCAGGGAAGCCCTGAAATGCTATTTTTAATAACAACATGCTAATGTCTGCATATTAGTCAATTTTATGGATGCTCCTATTTTACTCAACCATTCCTCTATAGTGAGAACTTATCATACAACTTAAAGTCACCAAGGTGAATGAAGCACCAGAGAATGCAATGATATTTTGATTCATGTGGCTACTAAAAGTTTCAAAAGTCTAAAGCCCAAGCAGTCTATATGTCAGATATTGGCCTACATAAATTAAGCACCCCTATGTGCAAAGTTTCTATGAGTGGAGCTGAAGAGGAAGACATGGCCTCTCATTGAAAAATATACATATTTGTTTTCCACTAGACCTATTCTATCTCCATTTCAATTCTCTAGACCTAGTCGTTCCCAGGTGGAACAAAGAATAGTGGGAAATATGGAGCTGTAAGTAACTAAGGAGATTTTTCTGAGAATTTCTCCATTTTCCTTCCTTGATATAGAAAAATAAATTGCTACCTCAGTATAAAGAACTGCTTACATGGCATTTCTGTTTATATTGCCATATAGGCCAGGAAGATAGTGTGAGGAAGTAGGAATTACAGGCTTATAAACAGGCTCATTGTGAATAAAATTAGCTCCATATATTTAAAAGTTTCACTGAGGTACAATTTACATACCATAAAATGCACCCATAGTAAGTGTACATCGGTACAAGCACATTTGCTTGTCATCTATAATAATTAAAAACTGATAGTAGGGACTTCCTTGGTGGCACTGTCATTAGATTCCATGCTCCCAATGTAGGGGGCCTGGATTTGCTCCCTGATCCATGAACTAGATCCCACAGGCATGTCTCAACTAAGGAGCCTGCCTGCCGCAACTAAGGAGCCCATGTGCTGCAACTAAGGAGCCCTTGAGCCACAACTAAGGAGCCCATGAGCCACAACTAAGGAGCCTGCCTGCTGCAACCAAGACCCGACACAACCAAATAAATATTAAAAAGAAACTGATAGTAATAATTTTTATCTTGATTCACTACTTTGCTTTTGTTGATAAAGACTAAATTTTTAATGCTGGATAATAGTCTTAGGTCATCTGTTCTGAGAGAGAATTATTTTAGAACTATGCACTGTTTTATAATAATTAGGACCATGGGTTTTGTAGTTATAGAGACCTGAACTTGAATCTTAGCTTTGCCTCTTAATATCTATGTGATCTGGGACCAATTATTTTTGAATCTCAGTTTTCTAAGTCTAAGAAAGACTGTTATACTATTATGTAAGACAGAGTTAATTTACAGCTAGACTGGGCCAGCCCTACACTTATCTCTGGGGATGCCTGGAACTCTGGTACTAACTCGTAGCCAAGATAAGGTCAACTGGGATAACTAATGATTTATAATTTGCTGTTTAAAGTTTGAAACTCCCCTGGTAGCAACCAGGTCTAGTTGTTTATTGACAGCTTACACCTGGACTACTTGGACAGTCTGGCTTAGCTATGTGACCAGAGGGGCATAAAAAGCTTCACTGTAAACTTCTGGGGAGCTCTCCTGAAACCAAGATTCCTTATACAAATCTCGGTGATTTATACTCTGGGGACAGGCACATCCTATTTGATTAAGAATGAACCTGGATATATATGGAATCTAAAAAACCAAAAATGGTCCTGAAGAACCTAGGGGCAGGACAGGAATAAAGACGCAGATGTAGAGAATGGACTTAAGGACACGGGGAGGGGGAAGGGTAAGCTGGGACGAAGAGAGAGAGTGGCATGGACATATATACACTACCAAATGTAAAATAGATAGCTAGTGGGAAGCAGCCGCATAGCACAGTGAGATCAGCTCAGTGCTTTGTGACCACCTAGAATGGTGGGATGTGGGGGTGGGAGGGAGACGCAAGAGGGAGGAGATATGGGGATATATGTATATGTATAGCTGATTCACTTTGTTATACAGCAGCACCTAACAACAATGTAAACCAATTATACTCCAATAAAGATGTTAAAAAGAAAAAAAGAACCTGGAGAGCTGCACTTGGCAATGGATCCTCGGTGCTCGCCCGCATTCTCTTTCGCCTGCTGTACTGTATCTTTACTAAAAGCTTTTTGTAAGCATTTTTCTGTGGAGTCTTATGTACCCTTTCAATTATCTGATCCTGTGAAACCTTTACAACTATTTTCTTATAAGATGATTGTAAGGATTAAGTAATGGTACCCGCCTCGTACTTTGTACTCAATCAACGGTTGTTGTTACTATTATTATTATTGTTATATTAGGTCAATTATGCAAGAGAAATGCTCTGTTTGGTCTCCTTGATCAATTTAATAGGCAGTATCTAGACTTCTTTAACATATATGCCCTGCCATATAAATATAACGCTATAGCTACCAAAAATTTATTAGTGCTAAGTAAGTAGAAGGTGGGAAGGATGACAGAGTCACTAGCACAATAACTGGAGACACTTAGCAGTGAAGATACAATTGCACATTTCTGAAAACAGGTTGGAGAAAATATAAAAAAATAACTCAAATTATCTAATGTTCAAGTTTATGACTCAGGGAGGTGATTTTTTTTTTTTTTTTTTTTTTTTTTTTTGCGGTACGCGGGCCTCTCACTGTTGTGGCCTCTCCCGTTGCGGAGCACAGGCTCTGGATGCGCAGGCTCAGCGGCCATGGCTCACGGGCCCAGCCGCTCCGCGGCATATGGGATCCTCCCAGACCGGGGCACGAACCCGTATCCCCTGCATCAGCAGGCGGACTCTCAACCACTGCGCCACCAGGGAGGCCCCAGGGAGGTGATTTTTTAAACGTGAAAATTTGCATCAAAAAATGAACATACAACATCCTACTGGAATATATGTTACTAAACGAACAAAGGTCTTTGATTAGGAGTTTCTGATTTTGCTTTTTAGTTACTAATGTGAAATACTAGGAAAACATAATCACTGAACAATGAGTAAAGCTGTAGATGTTTCATCTTCCTAGGTGTTAAGTGATATCAGGCTAAAGGATATAAGAACAAATTTGGCAATAAATCAGAACCTAAAGAAAAAAAATCCTGAGATTTGATTAAAAGAGGGAATTCAAGAATTATACCTTTCTGGGACTTTCCTGGAGGCACAGTGGTTAAGAATCTGCCTGCCAATGCAGGGGACACAGGTTTGATCCCTGGTCCGGGAAGATCCCACATGCCATG
Organism: Hyperoodon ampullatus; assembly: GCF_949752795.1. Taxonomy (NCBI): domain Eukaryota; kingdom Metazoa; phylum Chordata; class Mammalia; order Artiodactyla; family Ziphiidae; genus Hyperoodon; species Hyperoodon ampullatus. The sequence goes on along the minus strand of NC_136932.1, from coordinate 11,092,410 downwards.
GAGCAACTAAGCCCGTGCACCACAACTACTGAGCCTGTGCTCTAGAGCCTGCGAGCCAAAACTACTGAGCCCGAGTGCCACAACTACTGAAGCCTGCACGCCTAGAGCCCGTTCTCCGCAACAAGAGAAGCCACAGCAATATGAAGCCCACGCACTGCAATGAAGAGTAGCCCCCGCTCACCGCAACTAGAGAAAGCCCGTGTGCAGCAACGAAGACCCAGTGTAGCCAAAAATAATAAAGAAACAAATAAATTTTAAAAAAAGGAAATTTAAAAAGAATTATACCCTTCTGAAAGGAACTGTGATCTCCAGATAAACAAAAGGCAAGAAACATGCCTAAATGGATCCATGTTTAAATTCATTTTGCTATGTAACACTATACCAAAATAGCCCATTATTAAAACTTAACATGAAAACTGAATAGGATATAAAAATGATGTATATCTCACGGAGTTTATGATTATCAAGATTTTTGTGAAGCTATGTAGGAGCTTATATATAAGCTAATAGGAGATTATATGTAGTTGGTGGTATCTAACTAGCCACATATATAAGACCATTATACCATTTAAGTTATACCAATAAAATAAAACAGTAACAAATATGGGGGCTTCCCTGGTGGCACAGTGGTTGAGAGTCCGCCTGCTGATGCAGGGGACACGGGTTCGTGCCCCGGTCCAGGAAGATCCCACATGCCACGGAGCGGCTGGGCCCGTGAGCCATGGTCGCTGAACCTGCGCGTCCAGAGCCTGTGTCCAGAGCCTGTGCTCCGCAACGGTAGAGGCCACAACAGTGAGAGGCCCGTGTACCGCAAAAAAAAAAAAAAAGTGACAAATATGAAATTACATTGTAAATACCTGACAATCATGTCAGTGACATTTTACCACATATTTAAGAAAGGTTGTGAGTTTGAGGAAAGGGAAGCTATGACTGGAACAGAGAATGCTTTCTGTGGTAAAAATTAAATTACATCTGGGGTGAATCTAGACCACATAAAATCTAAGAAGTTACAGTTATTTACAACCTTTTAGAATCTGAGAGAGGAACTTTTTACATTAACAATACTTAAAAATTCAGGAACTCTGTATTTCTAGTATTCTGATTCTTATAACTAGAATTCTACATATTTTGGCATGCTGTAAGAGTGATACAGTAGGCATCACTAAAATTGATTGCTATAATTACAAAATGTAATCATAAGGAATTCACACTGAACTGACTGATATATAAATAAATCAAAAATAGATAATTTAAATAAATACATTTAATAACTTTTGTGCTTTTCGCTGACGGGGCAAGATTTAAATATGAAACACTAATAAACAACAGTCTATCTTGGAAGTTTTTGTTTGAAATAATATAAGCAATATTTAATTTGGAAAAGCAGATGTTTCTATAATCAGCGGGGAAAATACTTGAAACATATTTAACAGTTAAGGTAGGCTAGCCTTGAGATTTCCAAGGTAATAACAATATCTTTGACTATTATTACTTATGCCATATACAATTTTCTTCCAAATCAGACTGCAGTGAAAAAAAACTAAAGGGAAACAAGTCATTTCTCAAGATAAGCTGCTCACATATAATTTGATAATTACTCTATAGTCTTATGTAATTTTAGGAACAGACATTATTCTCTTTCTTCTCTCATTATTTTGCAAGTAAATCTGTTTCAGTATTTATACACATTAAAGAATGGAAGTTCATTATTCTTCAAATTAGCTCTCTTATCCACAAAGGCACTTATATTTACAAGGAACACAATTTTGGAAATTTATCAGAAAAAAAAATGAGGAACACTGTCTGCTATAAGTCAAAGCAGGATCTCATTTTTAATTTTCAGAACATTATGAACATTTATTCTGATCACTCACTGACATGTTAAGCTTCCACTTTGAAAGGTAACTACTTGTAAACGGATTTTATCCAATCTGTCAGCACCATGCCTTCTGCTTGGATGAATGTATTTCTAAAGCTATTTTTTTTTATGTATGGCAGAATAGATGATATGCAGTTACAGACACTCTAATAAGATTGAAAGAAGAACCCAGGAAGAGGTTTGGCTGGGATTATAAAAGTCACTGGGCCAAAATGAATCATAAAGAGAATTTAAGAGAATAAGATTAGTTGATGGAGAATTCTAATCTCTATTATTTATTAAAAATTTAATAAAGTTCCATCTTGTACCCAATGGTCACTCTAAACACTCTAAACACCTGTCAAAAAAGTAAAGTGCCAGGTCAGTCCCTTATGCCCTATCCTTCCACACTTAAGCTTTCTTTCCTTTGAGCACCTACTATGCTACCATATGTCAGTCACTGGACTAGGTGCTACAGATACGGATGAATAAGACACAATTTTGGCTAACAAGAAACAGTCTAATGGTGAAAAGCAGGCTCCAAAAGTAATTATAATACCATGTGTTAAATGTAACGATACAGATATGCACAGGTATTACTGGGAACATGGAATAATAATATGTATTGGATAGGAGGTGGAGTGGAGAAGTGAAGAGAGGTAGTGGTAGTAGTGGTGACAGAATACTCAAGGTGAATCTTAAAAAAATATGTAGGAGTTAGTCAAATTTAAGAGGGAGAGAGGAGATTACAAGGCAGAATGCTCAATATGAGCAAAAGCATAGAGATGAAAAAATGAATGTGTCAGGTAACAACAAAATCTAAAGTTGCCAGAATAATATATACAAGGCCGGAAGTAGTGGGCTTGAAGGCTGGAGAAATTGGCTGCAGTCAGATCAGGAGAGCCTGGCCTTTATCTGCTAGGTAAATGGGAGCCAAAGGAGTGATCTGATCAGATTTGAATTTCAGGTAGTTCACTTCATCTTATAGATAACAGAATCAAAATAGTAATTGTTTTTCAGTTAATTCACTTTAGTGGCTGTGTGAAAAACAGACTTAGGACAAGGCAAAAAATGCAGAGAGAACAGTTAGATTTGTATTAATCTAGGTCTAAGATAATGCGGACTATCAAGGCAATGCTAGGAAAGATGAAAAAACAATACAGGGATGAGAAATACAGGGGGAAGGAAGGTGGGAAGGACTCTCCTCTTGGCTTTCTAGCTTGGGTTCCTGGGTAGGTAGTGATGTCATTATAAGAGAATATTTTGGACAAGTTTTTGCAAATAAATTTGGAAGAGAAACTATTACTAAGGAAAACACATTCAGAAAGAAAAAGAAAAAATTTTAAGTCCTATAGTATTAAATACACTGAAATAGTAGTTTAAAAAATCGACATAAAGAAAATAACAGGTCTGAAATATTTTAATGGCAGGTTCTACTAAATAGTTCAGAAACAGGTAATTCCAATTTTCTATAAACTATTTCAGAGGTTAGGAAAAGAGGTCAATTTTCATCATATTTTATCTATCTATGTATTTTATTTAGTTAAAATATTTAGCTATTTAATGATAATATCTTCATAATGACTTCTCATATAAAGTAATCACAAATTAGAAATTATTATGTTACATACTGAGGCTATATAAAATTATTAGACATGAATCCTGCCTTTTTGGAGCTTTATATTACGTTTTAAAATCAGGAAATGTGAGTCCTCCAACTTTGTTCTCCATTTTCAAAATTGTTTTGATTATTTGGGGTCCTTTGAGATTTCACAAGAATTTTAGAATGGGTGTTTCTATTTCTGCAAAGAACATTGTTGGGATTATGATAGGGATTTCAATGATTCTGCAGATTGCTTTGAGAAATATTATCATTTTAACAATATCAGTCTTCCAATCCATGAACACAGAATATATTTCCAATTATTTAAGTCTTTTAAAATTTCTTTAGCAATGTTTTGTAGTGTTTAGTGTACATGCCTTTTGCCTCCTTGGTTAAATTTATTCCTAAGTATTTTATTCTTTTTGATGCTACTGTAATGGAATTGCTTTCTTTTATTTTTTTTGGTTATCCATTGTTAGGGTATAGAAATGCAACTGGTTTTTTGTGGGTTTTTTTTTTGTGGTAGGCGGGCCTCTCACTGTTGTGGCCTCTCCCATTGCGGAGCACAGGCTCCGGACGCACAGGCTCAGCGGCCATGGCTCATGGACTTAGCCGCTCCGCGGCATGTGGGATCTTCCCAGACTGGGGCACGAACCCGTGTCAGCAGGCGGACTCTCAACCACTGCGCCACCAGGGAAGCCCGCAACTGGTTTTTGTATGTTGATTTTGTATCCTGTAACTTTGCTGTAAAAATATTTTTTTTATCAACTCATTATTTATTTAAAGTGAATAAATTCACATGTTGATGTATATTCATTTAAGTACTAGAGATATGCTTAGTTGACATGGCATTAAAATATCTGCAATAACATCTAAACAAATAAATATTTTGATTTGATAACCTTTAGAAGGAAGCCAAATGAGGAAAAAATATTTCATTGTCTTTATTCCTTTATCGTTTCCACTTTCCTAGCCTCTTCAGCTTCTGTCATTTGTTGACTAGCCTCTCCTCACCCCTTCCTTGAAACTTTTATCTTCCTTGGCACTGGTAACATTATACTGCCCCAATTTTTCTCCTATCTGTCTGACTACCCTTTTTCTGTATCTACTGGCTCATTCTCACACCTCTCACCCCCTGCTCAATTTGAACGTGCCCTAAGATTCTGTGCTCAGTCTTCTTTTCTTCTCTTTGCATTTCTTTGTCTTCAGATTCTTCTTTTCCCAAAACTTTGCTCACTTCCATGTGACTGACTCCCCTTAACAAGTATACAACAGGCAATAATACGAAGAACTGAGAACCACCAAGAAACTACTAGTTCAGTGAGGGATAAACATTTTCTGAACCACTTCTTTTTTTTTTTTTTTTTTTTTTTTTTTTTTTTTTTTTTTTTTTTTGCGGTACGCGGGCCTCTCATTGTTGTGGCCTCTCCCGTTGCGGAGCACAGGCTCCGGACGCGCAGGCTCAGCGGCCATGGCTCACGGGCCCAGCCGCTCCGCGGCATATGGGATCCTCCCAGACCGGGGCACGAACCCGTATCCCCTGCATCGGCAGGCGGACTCTCAACCACTGCGCCACCAGGGAGGCCCCTGAACCACTTCTGTTGGCAGACAGATGATGCATGTGAATTTACAAGAAGAAGTAGAAAGAACTTTTTTCTATCAGATATTATCTTTAAAGGACTGGTTAAGCAGGGAGGGATACCTCTCATTTTGTTTACCCTTTATGTCTCTCTCCTGTATCATTAAAAAGAAAAGGACACATTTTATACATACACCTCAGTAACTAAAAAGCAGAATTTTTAAAAACCTGAGCTTGTGTAATTATTTTAAAAAGAAAAAAAGACACAAAATGATTTCTTTTTTAATGATTAATATAAAAACCAACTTACCAATGATACCGCTATCTCTGCTTTCAAGGGTGGAGGTTGGACTAGTGACAGCCCCATAGCTGCCATCCTTGGCAGTTGCATTTGTACTGACTTGTGGGAGAGTGGAGCAGGGGCTACTGGCTGGTGGAGAGGCAGTGCTGCTAGTCAAGGTGGAACAGGGACTTATCCTCTGGGTGATTGCTGAGGTCTGAAAAATTGAAATGAAAAATGAGATAAACTTATCAGCTGTTAAAGTAAAATATATCTTATGGTAAAACACATGCTTTGATAAGAAAAAGAAAAAAATCCACATGCACAACTTTTACATCTATTAGGTTCTGTTTGTTTTTGCCTTCCGGGATAAAGCATTCTGTGTTCTATAATTAAGGTGAAACTTGATAAATTTAACATGAGCAGAGACTGGCCTGTTTTTCTGCCTAGGAAACTCACAGTGACAAGTAGTCTTTATCACTGCTATGAACTAATAGACGAATTTATTAATCACAAATTTTTCTTGCTATTTTCAATCGAAATTTTTCTGAAGGCTTGGAACTTTTTCTTGCTAATAATTTTCTTTGGATAGAAAAAAAATATCTCTGCAGCCAAGGAGAAATAAAAATAAAGTTCTTAATGCAAATAAATGGGTTTTTTTTGATACACAGGTGGCTGCTCAGAGACAATAAATGAATGGAGAGAAAATGACTTATCTAAAAGTTTGTCAAATAAAATAGATCAAACAATATTAATTTAATACAAAATGAAATAATTTCTCTGTAGAAATTGATTACAGACTGAGATCACTGAGTGATTCTTACACCTAAAGTTACCTCCTTTTCACATTTTTGATGGGAAGTAATGAATAATCACCAAAAAGACTGATGGTAGTATATTCTGGTTTACCTAATTTAATGATAATCGCTTTTCTTTAGCTCCTTCTACCCAAATAAATAAATGAAATAATGAATGAAAGTCTATGTTTTCTCAAACACTCAAGAAATGTTATCCTACCCTGATACCAAAACCAGACAAAGATGTCACAAAGAAAGAAAACTATAGGCCAATATCACTGATGAACATAGATGCAAAAATCCTCAACAAAATACTAGCAAACAGAATCCAACAGCACATTAAAAGGATCATACACCATGATCAAGTGGAGTTTATCCCAGGAATGGAAGGATTCTTCAATGTATGCAAATCAATCAATGTGATAAACCATATTAACAAACTGAAGGAGAAAAACCATATGATCATCTGAATAGATGCAAAAACAGCGTTCGACAAAATTCAACACCCATTTATGATAAGAACCCTCCAGAAAGTATGCAGAGAGGGAACTTACCTCACCATAATAAAGGCCATATATGACAAACCCACAGCCAACATCGTTCTCAATGGTGAAAAATGGAAACTATTTCCTCTAAGATCAGGAACAAGACAAGGTTGCCCACTCTCACCACTCTTATTCAACATAGTTTTGGAAGTTTTAGCCACAGCAATCAGAGAAGAAAAAGAATAAAAGGAATCCAAATTGGAAAAGAAGAAGTAAAGCTGTCACTGTTTGCAGATGACATGATACTATACGTAGAGAATCCTAAAGATTCTACCAGAAAACTACTAGAGCTAATCAATGAATTTCGTAGAGTACCAGGATACAAAATTAATGCACAGAAATCTCTTGCATTCCTATACACTAATGATGAAAAATCTGAAAGAGATATTAAAGAAACACTCCCATTTACCACTGCAACAAAAAGAATAAAATACCTAGGAATAAACCTACCTAAGGAGACAAAAGACCTGTATGCAGAAAGCTATAAGACACCGATGAAAGAAATTAAAGATGATACAAACAGATGGAGAGATATACCATGTTCTTGGATTGGAAGAATCACACTGTGAAAATGACTATACTACCCAAAGCAATCTACAGATTCAGTACAATCCCTATCAAGCTACCAATGGCATTTTTCACAGAACTAGAACAAAAAAATTCACGATTTGTGTGGAAACACCAAAGACCCCAAAGAGCCAAAGCAATCTTGAGAAAGAAAAATGGAGGTGGAGGAATTAGGCTCCCTGACTTCAGAGTATACTACAAAGCTACAGTCAGCAAGACAGTAATGGTACTGGCACAAAAAGAGAAATATAGATCAATGGAACAGGATAGAGAGCCCAGAGATAAACCCACACACATTTGGTCACTTTATTTTTCATAAAGGAGGCAAGAATATACAGTGGAGAAAAGACAGCCTCTTCAATAAGTGGTGCTGGGAAAACTGGACAGCTCGATGCAAAAGAATGAAATTAGAACATTCCCTAACACCATACACAAAAATAAACTCAAAATGGATTAAAGACCGAAATGTAAGGCCAGACACTATCAAACTCTTAGAGGAAAACATAGGCAGAACACTCTATGACATAAATCACAGCAAGATACTTTTTGACCCACCTCCTAGTGAAACGGAAATAAAAACAAAAATAAACATATGGGACCTAATGAAACCTAAAGGCTTTTGCACAGCAAAGGAAACCATAAACAAGACAAAAAGACAACCCTCAGAATGGGAGAAAATATTTGCAAATGAAGCAACTGACAAAGGATTAATCTCCAAAATTTACAAGCAGCTCATGCAGCTCAATATCAAAAAAACAAACAACCCAATCCAAAAATGGGCAGAAGACCTAAATAGACATCTCTCCAAAGAAGATATACAGATTGCCAACAAACACATGAAAGGATGCTCAACATCACTAATCATTAGAGAAATGCAAATCAAAACTACAATGAGGTTATCACCTCACACCAGTAAGAATGGCCATCATCAAAAAATCTACAAACAATAAATGCTGGAGAAGGTGTGGAGAAAAGGGAACCCTCTTTCACTGTTGGTGGGAATGTAAATTGATACAGCCACTATGGAGAGCAGTATGGAGGTTCCTTAAAAAACTAAAAATAGAACTACCATGCGACCCAGCAATCCCACTACTGGGCATATACCCTGAGAAAACCATAATTCAAAAAGAATCATGTACCACAATGTTCATTGCAGCACTATTTACAATAGCCAGGACATGGAAGCAACCTAAGTGTTCAGCAACAGATGAATGGATAAGGAAGATGTGGCACATATATACAATGGAATATTACTCAGCCATAAAAAGAAATGAAACTGAGTTATCTGTAGTGAGGTGGATGGACCTAGAGTCTGTCATACAGAGTGACATAAGTCAGAAAGAGAAAAACAAATACCGTATGCTAACACACATATATGGAATCTAAAAAAAAAAAAAAAAGGTTTTGAAGAACCTAGGGCCAGAACAGGAATAAAGACGCAGATGTAGAGAATGGACTTGAGAACATGGGGAGGGGGAAGGGTAAGCTGGGACGAAGTGAGAGAGTTGCATGGACATATATACACTACCAAATGTAAAATAGATAGCTATTGGGAAGCAGCTGTACAGCACAGGGAGATCAGCTCAGTGCTTTGTGACCCCCTAAAGGGGTGGGATAGGGAGGGTGGGAGGGAGACACAAGAGGGAGGAGATATGGGGATATATGTATATGTATAGCTGATTCACTTTGTTATAAAGCAGAACTAACACACCACTGTAAAGCAATTATACTCCAATAATGATGTTTAAAAAAAAATGTTATCCTTTTCAAAACAGTAACTGATCAGTGGCAAAATTACTTGAAGGAGTACTAATGATAAATTTGACATCTTTAAATGTTAAATTAAATAAAAAGCATTTCAACTTTACTTACAGAGTCTATTTATAATCTCTCTGCTAAAATTGAAGATTTATATTTTATAACTTGACTGGAAAATATGTTGATCACTGAATATGAGAATATTAAGGCTCTTTGACTCGTCCCCAAATGATTTCCAGATGCAATCTCTTATATTTAATTATCTGTGTTGAATCCAGGTTTTGATTTTAATTTAAATGCCATAACCAGGTCATAAAAGATACATTCAACTCAACCAAGCATAAATGACATTCTCAGAACCCTGCAACCAAGTAAATCTTTTCAATCATATGAATAATATTAGAAACTGATTTTTCTTAATAACACAATAAGCCCTCAAATCTATGCCATTTCTCTTCTATATAATTTTTCTCCAGAGGAGGGAGGAGTTTCAATTTCTTTGTAATTTCCTCTATTTCTATAAAACGATGTTGGTCTACCAGAGCAATGAATTTTTTTAAAACTGGGCTTGCAGTAGAATTTCCTGTGGAATGTAAAAAACAAATTCCCCTACAAAACTGACAGATACTGAACCCCACCCCAGTCTTACTGACTTAGAATCCTTCCTAGTTAGAATTTGGTATGGCAATTTTTAACTGCCTCATTCTCAGTTCAAGAAATATGTGGGTACTGTAATAGAACTGTATCAGAGTCTTCTACATTAGATATATCTATACTACAGTCATTCCATGTTGAAAAAGTTTCATTTGGGTATAAATCTATTACCTCTATAGCAACTAATTTCCATTTTTAGACAAGATTCTCAGTCGGTTCTTTGAGAAAGGAAACTGTATTATATGCATAATATAGCCAATGTGGAGGTTAGGCTCAAATGATGCATAATTTTTACTACAAGTTATTTTTTGGAAAATAAAGCATTTATCACAGACTGTATGCTTTAAAAGCTTTAACTGTAAAAGCAAAGCTTAAAGATCAAGCCATTCAGAAAGCAGAAAATTGTTCATGGCTTGTGAATTAAAAGACAAGCCTTATATTTATTTAAGGAGGCTAGTTAATGAGACATAGAAATCTCTTCTAGGCACAGAAAGACAACATTATCTACTCTCCATACTGCAGGCTAAAATGGACATCTAATTAAGCCGCTCCACTTCTAAAACCTTTCAGTGGTTTTCCCATTGATCTTTTAGTGGTCTCCAGAAGGATCCCAAACTCCCAATCAGATCTCTTCAAGGTTCTACAAATACACAAGGGAAGAATCTAATGATGGAATTTATAAGGTACATCCTAATACCCCAGAAACTACTGAGAGAAGAAAATATAGTGATCAGTTGAATATCACTTTCAATATGTTGTCCTTTGCAAAAAAATAATATATGCTGACTTGCCTCTGCTGGATTTTGTCATTACTGGCACTATTCTGAGGACACCATTACTATAGGGTCTTTCTAAACAAAGCAATCTATCGTTGTCAGTACGCTGTTTAGTACAGAAGAAAGTCACTAAGTGAACATGACCTCCCAGTTCTTAATCATTTTCCTAAGACTAGAAATTCCAATGATCAATTCAGCCACTTTCTTCTGTGGTTCCAAGATAGTTTCATGGTATATTATATTCCAAGAGGGCTATCATGTAGCTTCATTATTAATATTTTACATTTGTTCCATGTTTCGTAGTTAAAAGTTTTTAAATGTTATAATTGATACTTCATTATCTCCTTATCAACCAAGTATGAGGCATAATAAATATTATTTCCCCATTTAAGAAATGTGAAAATGAAACTACCCTAAGTATGCAAGCTATGAAGCAATTTCCCCCAAATCATACAGTTCCTGCATACATTTACATACTAATTATATTGCATATATATCTTTTGTTTATATGACATTTTACAGCTTACGAAGTGATTTCATATTCATGATTTAACTTGATCTTCACAACAATCCTGTCATTATTTCATGCTATACTGGACCAGTATGGTGTAGCTATTAAGAACGTAAGTTGTAAAAGCAGACTGCCTGGATTTGAATACTATTCCATCACTTTCTGGCAGTGTGTTTCCACTTTTCTTTACCTGAAAATTGAAATACAAATGAACCCTACAAATCTTCTACCTCCTAGTTCAGTGACTTTTCTATTATACTGTATCACTTTAATTACATTAAATCAATGATACTACTCATTTACTTATTTTATGATGAATTTATTCAGTAAATGCACAAAGCACGCTCTAATCTGAAATCTTTATTTACCATGGCCAGGAAGGGGCTACCTGATTTCTAAATGAAGTCACAAGTCACGTGACTTCATTTAGAAATTACTGCAACAGGCTGTGACACGAAGCATCTCAAAAGCAACCAAATATAAATTTTAGCACCTCAAGAAATGTAGCTTTTTAGAAACAACAGGGTCCTTGGCAAATTCTCAGATTGTAATGTCATGTTTCTTGGTCATTATTAGAACAGTCATATTTTAACCTGCTGTGAATATAAAGAGATAAAAAGTAAAATAGATGTTTTATTTATACCAATTTAAATGAAGCCCTCAACATGTATCATTTCCATTTTTTATTCACAGATCACAGCATACTGACATAGTTACAATGTAAATTAGTTAAAAAAAATTAATCCCTATCACCATGAAGCTTACATTCTTGTATGATATACAGACAACCCTCCCCACAACTAAATATATAATGTAATAAATTAATAAGAGCTATAAAAAAAATAAAGTGCCAGGATAAGGGGATACAGTGATGGGCAGGTCTTATTAGATAAAGTGATTAAGGAAGAGGCCTCTCGGAGGAGGTAACATTTGGGCAGAGCACTGGACAAAGTAAGGAAGTAAGTTACGTGGGAAGAACATTCCAGTATAAATGAATGTTTTATGTGTTTGAGGAATGACAGGAAGGCCAGTGCTGCCGGCGCGCTGCAGGTGAAAGGGAGAGGGGTAGGAAATGATGTCGGAGAGGTAGCCCCTTGCTGGTCATGGTAAAGAGTTCAGATTTAATGTTAAATGTGGGGGAATATAGTGGGAGATGGAGAGAAGAGAAGTCAAAGGACCAGGTTCACATTTTACAAGGATCACGCTGGCTTCTGTGTAAACAGACTACAGGGGGCAAGAGTGGAAGCAGAGCCCTATTGGGAGGCCATTTATTCAGACAGTAAATATTTATTGAGCACCTACTAATAGTAGACATTGTTCTAGGTGCAGAGGATACAGCCATAAATAGAACAGGCAAAAGTTCCAGCCTTCTAACCTTACATTCTAGGAGCTATTGCACTAGCCCAGGCAAGAGATGACAGTGACCTGGATTTAGGTGTACCAGTGGAAGTAATGAAAAGGGACCAGATTTAGCATACATTCTGAAGACAAAGCCTACATAATTTGCTGAAAGAGTGAATGTAGAGTGTGACAGAGTAAAGCCAAGAATGACTCCAGTGCTTTTATCTTATGCCTGTAGGTGATGCCACCTATTCAGACAGGAAACTCAGTAGAAGGAGCAGGTTCTGGGGAAAAATGCAAGAGTTCAGTTTTTTGACATGTTAAATTTGAGATGTATCTTGGACACATAGGTAGAAAAGGTAGTGTAGGCAGCTAGAAATACAGATCTAGAGTTAAGGGGAAAGGCAGGGCTAGAGATAGTTTAGGAGTTAAGACAGTATTTAAAGACATAAGAATGGAAGAGTTTCAATCTGATTAGAATCTCCAGGTATTTGAATTTTACAGAAACTGCCCATGTGATCAAATGTGCAGCCAGCAAAACCAATGACCTTAGGAGTGAGAATATAAAGAAAGGAAAAGTCTGAGGAGAGAGCTCTAGAACATCTGAGCATTAACCACATGATCGACATATATATTCAAATAATCCTCGTACACTTTATGATGAAGCTAACATGTGACACAGAATCTTCACCAACATTACTGAGAATACGCAATTTGAATTTAATTTGTCATCTTCTGAGTAAAATGGTTCACTACTGAACATTCATTTTAAAGATTAAGACCGCATAAATGAATCTGAGTCTAATACTTCTTTTGCTACATTTTAACTGAAAAGAATGGAATAGCCAAAAGAAAAAAGTCTATGAAATAATAATTTGTTCAAATTGCTGATATTTTTAATTTTCTGAGATAAATATCTAGATCATTAATTTTTCGGATTTTCTGCTTTTCTAATATATGTATCCAAAACTAAAGTTTTTTAAAGCATATTTTATATACAAGTTTTATTATATTTTGTTTTTTATTATTTCCGTTTAAAATATTTTCCAATTTCTTGTGATTTTCTGACTTAAAGGCTACTTAGGAGTGCATTAATATCCCATCACTTGGGGATTTTGATTTTCTGAGTTATCTTTTAGCTATCATTTTCTATGTTATTTTATAATTGATAATTCTACTATGGTCACAGTAATTGAAATCTTTTGACATTTGTTGAGATCTGTTCTATGGATCAACATATTGTCAATTTGGCAAATAATCCATGTGTACCTGAAAACAATATGTATTCTGCAATTTGGGGGTGCAGTGCTCATATATATGTCTATTTTGTTTGTTGGCTTATTTACTTATTTATTTCTTCATTCATTCAATAAATAAGTCAAAACCTTAAAGTGGCTTTTTAAACTTAAGAAGGAAACTAAAAGATGTTCCAAAAAAAACCTGAAGAAATATAGTGATTATGGAAAATTAAGTTATATCTCCAGGCCTCAAAAGGCATTCTATACTTGGGATTATTCTTCTCAGAACACCGACACCTTGCAACATTTTTCCTTTCCTGGTTATAATAGGCTGTTTCATCCCATGTTTCACTAAGTTGATAGGAAACAGTTTACCTGATTTTCATCCTGTACTTCCATGTTGTATTGGTCACCTGGCTGAACTTCCGTGACTTTCTCTCCAAGGAGGAAACCCAGACGAGTCATGAGTGTGTTTGCTGCCTCATCTACAGATGGAGGGGGACCAAGTTCTTGTTCAGCATCACCTATAACAGGAAGACATTGAAACACCTGAATCTATCAAAATAAAATGGCCAGTTTTGCAACTATTTTTACATTCAGTTTGGTCATTTCTTTTGTTTTCACATTCTAAATGCAAAATTACTAGGTCCTTGACTAGAAGCTGATTTTTCCACTGTTACATATTATAATTGATAGTCTACTCAGAATCCTCAATATATTTACTTGAAACCCTTGAATTTGAGAGAATGTTTTTGTAACTCACTGAACAGAAGTTTCCCATTTCTTTGGCAGTTAGCCTTCCAATACAAGTCCTAGTCTTGGGATCTAGTCCTGGCCATAATCACCACCTTCATTCAGGTTCTTTTATCTCTTTTTTTCCTTACGGTTCATGTAAATATCCTTTTTTATTTTAAAATCAGTTCAAACTTACAAAAAAGTTTCAAGAACAGTACAAAGATCATTTTTTTCCTTAACCATTTGAAAATATAGATGTGATATCCCATCATGCCCAGACAGTATGCATTTCCTATAAACAAGCAATTCTCTTACATAACCACAGTACTAGCAGAGAAATCAGGAACCTAACATTTTACATTATTATGATCTCATCCACAGACCCCATTTAAGTTTTGATATTTATCCAGTAATGTCATTTCTAGCAAAAAGATCCAATTCAGGATTAAGCAACTGCACTGAGTTCTTAGTTCTCTTTTACTCCTTTAATCTCGAACAGTTCTTCAGTCTCATCTTAACTTTCATGGTCTTGACACTTTTGAAGATTACAGGCCAGCTATTTTGCACAGTGTCCCTCAATTTGAAGTTATCTCATGATTTAATTCAGGTTATGCATTTTTGGCAGGACTATTGCAAAAGCAATGCTGTGTTAACTTTGATCACTTGGTTATGGCAGTGTTTGCCAGATATTTCCACTCTAAAATTATACTCTCTTTGTAATTAATAAGTATGTAATGGGGGGATACTTTGAAAGTATGTAAGTATACCATTCTTTTTTTTTTTTCTTTTTTTTTTAATTAGTTTCTGCTTTATAACAAAGTGAATCAGTCATACATATACATCTGTTCCCACATCCCTTCCCTCATGCATCTCCCTCCCTCCCTCCCACCCTCCCCATCCCACCCCTAAGTATACCATTCTTCAACAAACTTTTAAATTAAAAAAATTTTTTGTGATAAAAATACACGTAACAAAATTTGCCATTTTAACCTTTTTTTTTTTGCGGTACGCGGGCCCTCTCACTGTTGTGGCCTCTCACATTGCGGAGCACAGGCTCTGGATGCGCAGGCTCAGCGGCCATGGCTCACGGGCCCAGCCGCTCCGCGGCATGTGGGATCCTCCGGGAGCGGGGCACGAACCCGCAACCCCTGCATCAGCAGGCGGACTCTCAACCACTGCGCCACCAGGGAAGCCCCATTTTAACCATTTTTAAGTGTACGATTCCATGGCATTAAGTATGTTCACAATGTTGTGCAACCATCTCCATTTTCAGAACTTTTTAATCATCCCCCAGAGAAACTCTGTATCCACTAAACAAAACTCCCCAATCTCCTCTCTCACTAGCCCCTAGTAACCTCTATTCTACTTTCTGTCTCTATGAATTTGCTTATTCTAGGTACCCCATATGAGTGGAATCACACAGCATTTGTCCTTTTATGTCTAACTTATCTCACTTTGCGAATTTTCAAGGTTCATCCTATGCTAGATCATGTATCAGAATTTCACTCCTTTTTATGACTGACTCCATTTTATGTACATACCACATTTAGTTTATCTATTCATCTGTCCATCAAGTTGGACACTTGAGCTGTTTCCATCTATTAGATATTATGAATAATGATAGTATGAACATTGGTGTACAAATAGCAGTCTGAATCTCTCCTCAGTAAACTTTTGCCCACTATTTTTAGCATCCATTAATGTTTCTTGGTAGAATTAATTACTATCATGCTTGCCAAACAGTGATATTTTCTAAATCCATCACTCTTCTATAGTTTAGTTTCTCTTCCTTTACCTATCTACCTACCTATCTGAACTCAGACTCCTATCTTACTCAATGAGTTATAACCTGTTACTATGATTATTTATTTTGATGCTCAAATTGTCCCAAAGTTGGCCACGTGAGCCCTTTCGATTTGGCCCCTGTAACCTTCTGATATATTCCTGTCATTTTCTGAGCACTTCTTTGCTTTTTGGCATCAGATGTTCCAGGCTCATCTTGTACTTTCCCTGCCCTAGCCCTAGAATCAGTCCTTTTCCCAAGAAGAGTTTTTTTTTTTTTTTTTCCCAGTGGGGAAAGGTATTTAGAATATCAGGTATGCTCATTGCAATCAGGATGTCACTGCCCCCCAAGTCCACTCCGTCAACAGAGTTAGGCAGTATGCTCATACACTTATATACATACACACAACTCTATATTCATTTTTATTTGTAAATCCATATACAAACATACACTCTAAATGTTCACAAAGATGCTCCAATCCAATTCAATACCATAGGGTTAATTCTAGATTTCTTCCTTTCCAAAGTTATAACTCTGTTCTCCAATAGTGAAAAATCTGGTTCTCGTTTTCCTTATTTAATACTATACTTATTTAATCTATCCCCCTACATGTAACAAATCTCACCACTGCTCATTGCCACCCTGCACACAGGTGCACTACTCACCCTGGTTGGGTTCCTACCCTATGCCAGATGGCCCTGAGCTACCATTTCCCCCATAGTCAGGGTCATTTTTTCAAAATAATTCATATACCATAAACTCTATCCTCTTAAAGTATACAGATCAATGGCTTTAGTCTCTTCATAAGTTTATGGAACCATCACCACTTCCTAATTTCAGAATACTTTCATCACTCCAAAAAGAAACCCCATTCAGGATCATTTTTTTGCCCTGGAATTTAGACCCCTAAAATTCCTGATCTCTGGCATTCATTTTAATCCTGTGCTTCCAGACTGCTACACTCTTTCCATACAATTAGCTTTTAACTCAATTTTCTTTTTTTTTCTTTTTTCTTTTTAAAGAGCTCAGCTTTTTATTGAACGTGTTACTAAAGAGGTTTAGTCAAAAAGACCAAAGTCCATGTCACCATTAGACTCTTCAGATTCTTCTTTCTTTGCTTCCACTTTCTTCTCCTCAGCTGGGGCAGCAGTGGTGGAGGAGGCAGGACCTCCTGCCAGTGCAGCCCCAGATGCTGGGGCAGGTCCACCTGCCCCGACATTGCAGACGATGCTCCCGATGTTGACACTGGCCAAAGCCTTTGCAAACAAGCCTGGCCAGAAAAGTTCAACATTTACACTGGCTGCTTTAATGAGGGCATTGATCTTATCCTCGGTGACTGTCACCTCACTGTTGGGCAGGATGAGGGCTGAGTAGATGCAGGTGAGCTCCGAGTCGGAGGCCATGGTGCGGGCGAGTGCTAGGCAGGGGCTGCTGGGCATGGTGCAGTCGCACCATGAAGTGAGGTGAGGGCCTACACCCCAACGCGGCCTCAGCTTCCTCGGAAGGACCGAGCACCTTAGCGGCAGCTGAGGAAAGCGTAATTTTCTTTCTATTTAGGCTATTTTTCAGTGGTCACCAACTACAGGAATTATTCTTTTTCAAACCTTTTCACTGAGGGATGCTGAACAATGTCAGTATGAGGTTCTTCCTCGGGCTCAATTTATTTCCAAATAGAGAATTTATAGACATAAAAAATAGCCAGGGAACTCAAGATGATCTATTTTAAATGTGATGCAGAACTAATTTACCTAAACTGAATATCTCTTTACATTAACTTGATTCATTGTCAACATTTTTTCAGATTTTGTTTTATGTTCAGATGCATTCAGTCTAACCTGTTAACAATCCACAGTAGCACATACCCTACATAGGATATTACAAAAATCTTTTTTTTTTTTTGGAGTCAGATATGTCCTTTCACCACAGCAAGAATTAACTAGAGTATCATATGGTTTGATGCTAAAATATAATAGCTTAATTTTTTAGGATATTCAGTGTTACACATTAGATCACTCCTAATGACAAGAAAGTGAGGTTTATGTTCTTATTATTCAATTTAACACTTATCTTAACTTCTCTACTAAAGTCACAAGCTGCAGGCCAGAGGAAGGGACTACAGGTGTATCCTTGTATAGTATTATTGAACTCAAGCTCCATCTGTGGAAAATCTATATAGAATTCTCACTGAGGACTTCCCTGGTGGCACAGTGGTTAAGAATCCGCCTGCCACTGCAGGGGATATGGGTTCAAGCCCTGGTCTGGGAAGATCCCAGATGCCGTGGAGTAACTAAGCCTGTGCACCACAACTACTGAGCCCGTGAGCCACAATTACTGAGCCTGTGTGCCACAACTACTGAAGCCCTCGCGCCTAGAGCCTGTGCTCCACAACAAGAGAAGCCACCACAATGAGAAGCCCACGCACCGCAATGAAGAGTAGCCCCCACTCACCACAACTAGAGAAAGCCCATGCACAGCAACGAAGGCCCAATGCAGACAAAATAAATAATAAATTAATTAATTAAAAAAGAAAGGCCTAGACTGGCATTCAAACCTAATTCTACCAGCATTAAAGTCCCATAAAAAAAAAAGAGAATTCTCATTGAAATTATGTCAGAGTAGAGAAACAGGATCTATATTCCCTTCCTTACTTCTCTGCAAGAGGCAACAAAAATGGATTTCTCTGCCACAGACCAGAAAGATATCCCAGGGGCTTTATTACCTCTATAATGTCCAACATTATAGACAGTTCCTTATCTCTCTACCTCTGCCCAACTATGACACTCTAACATAAAATCTCAGGAAAAAGCTGTGTTACAAATGCATGCAAATGCATCTTCAAAACAAGTACCCTAAATCTAAAAAATAATACAAATGAATGTATATACAAAACAGAAACAGAGTTACAGAGATAGAAAACAAACCTGTGGTTACCAAAGGGGAGAGGGAAGGGTGGAGGGACAAATTAGGGGTATGAGATTAACAGATACAAACTACTATATATAAGTAGATGAGTACCAAGGGTATACTATATAGCACAGGGAATTATACCATTGTCTTGTAATAATCTATAATGGAATATAATCTGCAAAAATACTGAATCATTATGCTGTACACCTGAAGCTTACACAATATTGTAAATCAACTATACTTCAATTAAAAACAAACAAATCCCCTATCCGTCATTCAAGCAAATTTCCACCTTTAAGCCCTTGCTATGAAGAATTTTCATTTCGTTACCACAGTGTGTAGAATTTCTAAACTATTGAGTCAGCTATTTAGTGTTATTAAAATTTATCAAAGTCTACTATGATAACAAGAATATTCATAGCATATGAAATTTGAAGTAAACAGTTTCAGGTTAAAATGCTAAGTGTAATTCTGAAGACATCTATAATAAAATGTAAAAGTTTCTGACCTCTTTAAATTTCACAACATACTACTACACTATATACAAATGGCAGGCAAGAGGCTATAATTATATTATCATTTCATGCATTATTTGCAAAAGTCCAAATGTTACTCACTTAAGAAAGAGGCTGGGGAAAACAAACCGAACTCTTCCTTTTTCTTCTAGGCTCTTATACTCATGTTACTCTTAGTCTTACTATATCACTCTATTTCTCTGAAGTGCTTTTTTCCCTAAATATTAGTTTCTTAAAAAGATACTAATATTCATTATTTTTCAGAAGGCTACAAGCTGATATACTTTATATACATTAAAGTATTTATGGGAGAAATCATATAATGACCAGGTTTTGCTGAAATTACTACAGAAAAAAATGGAGAAGATATAGATAAAACAAAGTTGTCAAAATTATTGAAGCTAGGAAATGACTACATAGTAGTGCATTATTTTATTCTCTGTTTGTGAATGTTTGGAACTTGAGGAAAAAACTCTATGCAGGGAAGTTTCTTTTAAATAACTTAGCAGTTCTCAACTAGTGACAATTTTGCCCCCCAGGGAACGTTTGGCAATGAGTGGAGATATTTCTGGTTGTCACACTGCAGGGAGCGGTGCTGCTACTGGCATCTAGTAGGTAGAAGCCAGGGACTCTGCCAAACATCCTACAATACACAAGACAGCTCTCCACAATAAAGGATTATCTAGCCCCGAAAGTCATTAAATAGTATTGAGGTTGAGAAACCCTGAAACAGCTAGAATCAGCTTATCCTTTAAAATCTGTCAAACTGGATGAACTCTTAACACACAGTCAGTAGGAAAACCAGTGTCCAACCTGTTACTTCCAGGATTCTTAAATTACTTCAACTTCTAACTTACAATGAATTTTTAGTCTTTGGGCTCTTTCTTTCCTGAGTGTAGAGTCTGTTTTCTGCACTACTAGATTCTGCTGTAATCTTTTCAGTCTTCAATGAACCTTAGTCTTATGGTGGTGTGTGGACAGGACTTTACTGGGGGTACAGTGTGTTTGTTAAGGGTGGGGGATTATATCATGGCACAGAACAATTAAATGAAACTAAAACATATGATATATCTCAGATTTTCAGATTATCCTTTATTAATTATAATAACAGCTAGCACATATGGGGATTAATTATATGCCAGGTACTGTTTCTAAGTATTTTATATACATTAACTCTTTTAATCATCATAACCACCCTATGAGGTAGGCACATATCCCCTTTTTATGAATAAAGAAAGTGAAGCACAGAGGGATGAGTAACTTACCCAAATTCATAAGCTAATAAGTAGCTGATCCAGGAAATCTGGATCTAGAACTCAGGCTCTTAACCCCTAGGCTCTACTGTCAACCTTGATTCCAGTCTCTCACCATTTTGCTGGGCATCACTTCCTACCTCCCCTCTGCCCAGGGTATTTGTTCAAAACTCTCAAAATTTCTCTTAAATCCTCATACCAAATATTTTACCTATCTTTCTGTCTCATCCATGACCATCCAGGCGATGCGAAGAAGGTGTCATCTTCATAACCAAACACGCCCAATTAAGGTATGTCCCTAAACAAACACAGTACTTTTCTTGAGTAGAATTCTACTGTGACTCCTTTAATAATGATGAATTTGGAGTATGATACACAAAACAAGATGGCTGGTAGGTTGTTGGAAAATAATCACCGTGACACTATGATACACAAAATAAATCATATCATTCATACATTAGGTTGATTAAAACTCTTGAAATTTATCTTGGCTATTTGGGAGCAGTGTGTTTATGTAATAGGCTTTGCTCCAGAATACTGAATGAGGAATACAGCACCATAAAACTAAAGGATTCTTATGCTTGGATTTTTTTTCCACAGCAGAAGTGGTTATTGAATGTTTATCAAATGCCTTGTTCTAGCCTCTATGAAGAAAACTAGTTGTTTTTATTTCTCTTACAGCTATTATTATGATGAACTATTTTAATGGATTTTGTAATTTTGAAAAGCTTTCATTAAAGTTAATAGGAATTATTATTAAACATTAAAAAAAAATAAAGGATCTAAAATTCACATGGGAATGGAAAGGTCTAGGAATAGTAAAGAAAATGTGAAGAAGAATGACTGCTATTACTTAATATCAAGGTTTAATCTAATGCTAAAGTAATTAAGACAGAGTATGATTGGTACAAGCATAGATAAAATGACCAGGAGAACAGAATAAAGAATCCAGAAACATATCTATACATGTATAATCACCTTATTTGGACAGAGATGCCATTGCAATATTTTAGTAATCAAATGGCATTTTCAATCATTGGTGATGGATCAATATGTATGAATAAAAATGAAACCGTCCCTACCTCATCCCATACAAAAAAATCAATTCCAGGTGGATAAAAGACCCAAATACAAAAGATAATACATTTTCTGGAAGATAGTCTAATAGAATATCTTCATGAACTAGGTCTAGGCAAAGATTTCTTAAACAGAATACAAAAAAGAAAAGATGGGTAAATTTATTAATGAGAAAAACTTCTGTTCACCAAACACTCCATTAAAACATTAAAAAGGCAAGCCATAGAGTGGGAAAAATATCTTTAATTCATACATCCAACAAAGGACTTGTATTTAGAATATACAAAGAACTCGTACAAATCAATAAGAAAAATAAAGACAACACGATTAAAAGATGAACAACAGAAATTCCACATGGGAATTTACAAACTCCTGTTTTATACAAAATGTTCAACACTGTACAGAAATGAAAATCAAAACCACAATGAGATACCACTACGTATGTGTAGTGCAGGACAGCACACAAAAGAAACAAACCAAAAACACCTGATAATATGGGGTAAAAGGACAGTTAAATCCTGTTGTACTGGTGTGAATGTAAACTGGTAGCATCAAATTTGGAAAAAAATTTAGACTGGGGACTGAAACCCCACGACCCAGCAAGTCTACTACTAGGTATATACCGAAAGGAAAAGTATACGTAGGGCCATCAAAATAGATGTAACAAACAGTCATAGAATTGTTCATAATAGTCAAAGCTGAAAATGCCCATCAACGGTAGACATCCAATGAAACACGACAGCAATGAAAGAGAATCTCACAAACATACTACTAAACAAAAGAAGACAGACTCAAAGGAGTACATACTAAATGACTTCATTTATATAAAGTTTGAAAACTGGTAAAAGAAATCATTGATAATGCAGTCAGAACAGTGGTCAAGCTTAGAGGGAGTCGATTAAGATGCAGAGGAAACACGAGGAAAGGTTCTGAGGTGCTGGTAATGTTCTATGTCTTGACTTAGGTAGTGGTTATATAAGTGTGTTCACTTCTGAAAATTTCATAGAGCTGCATAATTATTATTTGTATACCTTTCTGTAATTATGTTGTATTTTAATTTTCAAAAATTACAGAAAATGTATTAAGGACATAGGACACTGGGTTTGAGAATGAAACAATATTCACAATACTTTTTTCTCCTCCAAGAAAGGAGTCTACAGCTATGAAAAACTAACTAATGTTATATATAATTAAAAATTGAGTGTAAAATAAAAAATTATCTGACCACTCCCCTCTTAACATCAGTTAACTTAAAGTGGAGCAACGACCTAAGGATAGAGAGAAGCCAGTATATATACAAGGAGTATTTTGTAAATTAGAGGAAGTAGTAGAGAGCACAGAGAAAGAAACAATTAAACTTGTTCTGGAAAGATGGAGGAAGAAAAGGAGGAAAGAAGGTTTTCTGCAGGAGGCCATACTTGTTTGATTTTTTAACAGTAGAGTTAAGGAAAAAGAGCAGAGGGAGGAGCAATTTTCAGATTCAAATTCTGTAAGACTTACCAGTTCAACACAAATACAGAACTCTGAGATTAAAACTGAGTAATATAGCATATTTAGTATTGTTTTAAAAGAGTGTTTTAAGTTTCTTTCTGGAATAATAATATTGATAGCTGTACTAGTAGTAATAATAACTTATTGAGGCATTACCGTCTGGTACTTTTCTAAGTGCTTTACATGTATTAAATCGTTCAATCTTCACAACACCTTCCTTATTGTACAGATAGTAAAAGTGAGGCACATATAGGTCAAGCTTTTGCTTGCCCACGGTTACACAGTTAGGCAAGTGACAGAGTCAATTTTGAAGTCCAGGCTGCCTGGCTGGTGGACTGATTATTTTGCCAGGAAATATGTGATTATTAAGTACAAATTGTTTAAATGGTTATTTTATTTATTAATGGGATACAGCAGAATAGCCACCATGGACAATACAAGAAAGCATGAATTAATTCAATAAATATTTACTAAGTACTTTCTGTGTGTCCAGCACTGTGTGAGGTATTAGATCACATTTATGAACAATGGGCACAGTCCCCATCCTTAAGGAGCTTATAGTCTTGTGGGGAAAAACGGAAAATAAATAATTTGATTGAATCATAGTAAATTAAACCCTGAGAAATATAATGCAGGCAAGAAATAGGATGCTGTAGAAAAGCAAATGCTGAATATTTCAGAATATTTTGGTGTTTTGATGACATCACTTTTCTTTTCAGAGATGGTTTATACTTTACAACATTTGCAAAAAGTATTTTTTACTCTTAAGTAGCCAAACTGCAGAAGGATTAAACAATGATTAAAACTGTGCCAAGAAATGAATTCATTTCTTGGATACAATTAGCTAATGTATCCAAATCCCTAATCTGTATTCCTAACATGGCAGGCTACACATAGAACAGTTCCACAGATTCTCTTAATTCTCAGCATTCTCTTAGTATTTTCTCATCGGGCTGTTTACATTTTCCTTTATGATCTGTTAATTATAAACTGCTTGTTCTCATCTATTTCAAGACTCAGAAATTTGTACTACATTTAATCAAATAAAGAAATCCATGCTTTCCCTCCAACAGAGTTACAAAACCTATGATTAGCTCGGCCCAACTGCCAAAGCAAACCTGGTTATATTTTCATTTCTTAGTTCTTACACGGCCACCTAAATTTTTCCTTTTCTGATGAACACTGGAAATGGGTGACCGACAAAAACAGTGGCTGCAGTTTGCCGCAGGAAGTGCTAAAGCCGGCGTGGAGCTCTACCACGTCCTCCCCGCACTGAGCTTCTGATTGTGAGAGTCACTGCCAGTGATCCAGGGATCAAGAATCAAAGCAACACCACTAGCCCATCTCTACTCATAGAGGCTGACCTGAAAGCATATTCCTACACTTCTTAGTTCCCTTGGGCATAACTGAAGAAGAGGTGGAGAAAATACATGAAATGACTGTTGATACTGTGGGGTGGGTGTATGGAAGGTTCTTTGGGTAGGTTTAAAACTTTACACAATGAAAGATGGTTTTGGCTTGGCCATGTGACTTTATTTGGACCTTGGAATGTTATGAGCAGAGGCTTGAAATGTGCCTGAGCAGTTGGGCTTGTGTTCTTGTGCTCTGGTGATCGATCCGCCAGGAGAAAGAGCTTCTCTCCAGTGGATGCCCCTTCATCCTGGGCCCCAGAATGAACACCTACAGGCCTGAGCCCAACTTGAACCCCAGAGCTGCTCAGCCAACCTGCAGCGTGAGACAGAGGTATCCCAACCCACACTTGCAAATCTATGACTAAAAAAAATTGCTTATTTTTTGGTTGCTCTAAATTTTAGGGTGGCTTGTTACACAGCATTATTATGAGCATTTAATTTTTAGGTACTTAATTTGATTCAAATGCAACCATAACTTATTAGTAGACCAAAATGAAACCCTGGTGATTTCTCTTACCATGTATTTTCTGTTCAATATAACCATTCTCTTACTCACCTTCATACCCACTCACTTCTAGCTGTCATCTTATTCCAGGATTCTATTCTATTTCTTACTCACCTATTGATCTTGTCTTTTTAAAGATGTAATTTACATACAATAAATTATATTCCAATAAAGTGTGCAATTCAATGAATTTTGACAGATATATACATCTGTGAAACTACCACCAAAATCAAGATATAGAACATTTCTATCATCCCTAGAAGTTTCCTTAGGCCCCTTTGAAGTCAAACCCTCTCTCAAACCCTAGCCACAGGCAACCACTTTTTCTGTTATCAGAAACACAAACCACTGCTTTCTGTTATCTTAGTTTATATCTTCTATAATTTTATATAACTGGGATTAAGTAGTATATTTTCTCTTTTGTCTGGCTTCTTTCGTTCGGTTTTTGAAATCTATCCATGTTTCAACAGTTTGTTTCTTTTTATAGCTGAGTAGTATTCCTTCGTATGGCTATACCACCTTTTTTTTTCTTCCTGCTGATGAACACTGGGTTGTTTCATATACAATAGTTTTTTGGCTTTTATAATATGAAGAAACTATGAACATTCTTATAAAAGTCTTTTTGTGGGGCCTCCCTGGTGGCGCAGTGGTTGAGAGTCCGCCTGCCGATGCAGGGGATACGGGTTCGTGCCCCGGTCTGGGAGGATCCCATATGCCGCGGAGCGGCTGGGCCCGTGTGAGCCATGGCTGCTGAGCCTGCGCATCCGGAGCCTGTGCTCCGCAACGGGAGAGGCCACAACAGTGAGAGGCCCGCGTACCACAAAAAAAAAAAAATA
Organism: Hyperoodon ampullatus; assembly: GCF_949752795.1. Classification (NCBI taxonomy): domain Eukaryota; kingdom Metazoa; phylum Chordata; class Mammalia; order Artiodactyla; family Ziphiidae; genus Hyperoodon; species Hyperoodon ampullatus. The sequence continues at coordinate 11,066,389 of NC_136932.1, read as the reverse complement.
AATAAAAGTCTTTTTGTGGATATATATTTTAACTTTTCTTGGACAAATACAAAGTTGTGTAATGGCTGGGTTATAAAGTTTAAACATTTAACTTTGTAAGAAATTGCCGGTTTCCAAAGAGATTGTTCAGTTTACACTCTCAAGTGGTGTGTAAGAGTTCTAGCTGCTCCATATCCTCGCTAACACTTCGTATTGTGAGCCATTTTGATTTTAGCCATACCAATGGGTGCAGAGGTATCTCATGGTTTCACTTTGCATTCTCTGATGACTAAAGATATTGAACACCTTTTCATGTATTTACTGGCCATTCTTATATCTTCTTTTGTGAATGTTTCTCCAAATCTTCTGTACTTTAAAAAAATTAGGTTCTCTTCTTATTATTTGGAAGAGTTCTTTATATTGGATACAAATCTGTCAGACGTATGTATGCTAATATTTTTCCTGTTCTATGGCTTGACTTTTCCTTTTCTCAAAAGTCTCTTTTGAAAAACAAAAGTTTTACATTTAGATAAAGCCCAACTTTAAAATTTTTTCTTTTATAGCTCACACTTCTTTTGTCCTATCCAAGAAAACTCTGCCTACCTTAAGATTGCAAAGATTTGCTCCTAGCTCTTACATTTAGGTCTATGGTACTTTAAGTTAACTTTTGTGCATGGTATGATGTAAGGATTGACATTCACTTCCCCACTGAATTTCCCTGACACCTTTATTGAAGAATAATGGAAGTCCTTTAACTTTGTTGTTCTTTTGAAAAAGCACTGGGGCCACTCTAGGTCATCTACATTCCTATAAAAAAATTTTAAATCATGTAAATTTCTAAATTTATAATCATGTAAATCTTATAAATTTCTACAAACATTTTTTTCTTGGGATTGTAGTAAATCAAAATTGCTACTTTAGCAATACTGAATCTTCTAATCCATAAATGATATCTTCATTTATTTGGATCTTTATCTGAGCACTGTTTTACTTATAATTTTTAGTGTACATGTTTTGTTAAATTTATCCCTAAATATTTCATGATTTTGGATGTTATTATAAATGAAGTTGTTTTTAGATTTAATTTTCCAATTGTTCTTTGCTAGAATATAGAAATACTCCTGATTTTTATATACTGACCTCACTGTCCTTCTTTTATACTTACATAAATGCATTTATATAAATTATTGGAAATGTATCTTGCAAGTATTAGTCTGTGTTTGTGTATTGCTCTGCTAGTATATAAACATATTTATATAATATAAAGGTAGTTAGAGTTGGGGTGGGAATCTCCATGTCCACATAGAACACTGACATATCGAGGCAGCTTATCAGAGGCTTGCTTTACACCAAATTTGGGAGAAAAAATGATGAGACACTCAGGTATTAACTAGTTCTGGCATTAGGATTCTTAAACAGGAAAGGAAGATAGTCATAGACTATCTTCTAAATTCCTCAGGCAAGTCCATAAATACTGACATATATGGAAACTTTTTTTAGTGTTCCTAGGGGAAACAATTTGGGGTGGAAGACGAGATGCCACTTCCAATACCTTCGAACTTAACTGCAGGAACCTGGTTCTGAGTTCTTCCAGCTGGGGATAAAGGTAAGGGGAATGGAGGTGGTGTAAGGTTGTAAGAAAATGGGGCTAATAAAAGAGCTGTAGAACTAGGGGTACTGTACAGAAGTGAAAGAGTAAGTTAATTCTAATTTAGAAGTCTGACAAGAGCTGTAATACTGGTATACTAAAAAAGCGCTTACCTCACACAGCATAGCTTCAGTGCCATGAGATGACTAAATCAAAATCAGTTAATGTGGAAAGTGATACACCACCAAGGCATTAATAGATTCCAAAAGTCATGTCAAGATCTGCCTTTGTCACTGGGAATGATGTTATGTGAAAAAAAGGTATGGAAATAAATGAAGACCACCCAAATAAGAACAAGCAAAGGCTATTTATTCAGAGCTTGCTATAGCAGGGGAATCAGCTACTATCACTTGTACCTGGAGGAGACTTAAAAGGCAGGCAGAGGAGTTGAAAAGCTTTATAGTGGGAAAAAAAGGAGAGGCTTCAGGTATGCCCTGATCAGAGGCACCTGGCACAGAAGAGCTGAAGGTGGGCTAACTAGAAGCATCCTACATGACTGGCTAGGTGTGTGTATTTAGCCTTCTCTGGTTACTCCTAAGTTGCAAGTGAGGGCAAATACTAGGGAAGCTGTCAGTTAAAAATCAAGCCCTGGTCATTTAGTTCCAATAGTTACAGGGGTTACTTTTGGCTTCCTGGACTGGTTATTAGAGATAGTAGTCTTACTTCCTACAAGTCTGACTTGTAGATAGTAAGTTGGGTTCCTAGGCTATCTGCTGCAAATTGGGTGTCAGAACTCTATTTTTTTTTTTTTTTTTTTTGTGGAATGCGGGTGTCTCACTGCTGTGGCCTCTCCCATTGCGGAGCACAGGCTCCGGACACACAGGCTTAGCGGCCATGGCTCACAGGGCCCAGCCGCTCCGCGGCATGTGGGATCTTCCCAGACCGGGACACGAACCCGTGTCCCCTGCATCGGCAGGCAGACTCTCAACCACTGTGCCACCAGGGAAGCCCCAGAACTCTATTTTTATACATGGTCTGGTCATTGTATATATATTCAGTTTCTCAAAGGATAGTGTTAAGTTTATGAATGTATTTATTTTCTTTTTCCTGACCTTTGAGGATAAATGTGTCACATTTGGTTGGCAGATATTTTCCTGAAATCCTCATTCTTTGTTTTATACTCATTGATTATGTTCTCTAATTACATTTATTACAATTCACTCGTAGCTGATTGATCTCAGTTGGCTGCCATGGCCGAATTCTTATCCAGTGAAGCTTTAAGCCCCTTCCCATATGCTAGTCACATTGGCCTTGTAGGTGGACTTCTATGGAAGGAGAAAGTTTAGGAATTTAAAGCAAATGGGATACCACAAATAAAAAAACCACTGAAAGAAATACTACTTCCCCTTTCTCAACACCATAGTGAAATTACATTATAAGCACAGATTAAGAAATCATGGTTCCAGTTGTTCACGCTTACAAGCCCCTCTGTAGTAAATTAGAAAAAGACATATTCTTAAGTAGAGAGAAAACCATGTAATTTACACATATTTATAACATACTAAATTTTTTTCATTTTGCCTTCCTCTGACTTTTTAGGTTCATTTCATTCATTCAACACACACTGAATGAACACCTACTATGTATTAGTCAGTCACTGCACTAGGCACTGTGGATACAGTGGTAAGCATAAAGGAGAAAATGTGTAAATTGTCCAGATGAGTGTTTTTGGTCATTGTAGTGTTTTTTTTTTCTTCTTGTTTGAATATTTAAGAAGAAATGATTTAGGGATAACTGTTATTCAAAAGCTTTCATTAGAGAAATGCTGTGATGATTCACTTATAGTTTAATTCCTTCTATCTAAGGCAGAGAGCATATAATCTGGGTCATTATAAAAAATGTTACTTGATTAAGGACCAGATAAGGCATTTGTTGTACTAGAGAATTCATTGTATAGAATAAATTTTAACTAAGAAAATAAGCATCTTTGCTCTGGTAAGGTACCAAAAATAGCATCCATATTTTATGCCCTTGACTGTAATGGAAGTTTTGCTTGTATACAAATGAATTCTAACCAGAGTTCTTTCACTTTAAGACTTATAAACAGAAAAATTATTAAATTAAACAAATAATATCTTTACATTTTAAGGGTAGCCTTCTGTTCTACAGTATCAAAGATGATTTACATGGATTAATAGAAAATTGAGTCTTTAATATATGCACTAGGAATTTTGTGGTAAATACAAAAAATATATTACATGGCTTTTGATATTCAATGTTTTAATGAAACATTAACCAGCAGATAAGAACATTCCTTTTAAAATTGGTTTGCAACAGAGCCAAGCAATAGAAAGCCAGACTGTAGTAAGCCTGTGTCTCATGATCCTCTTCAAACACTAAAGAAACTCTCCAATCATTTTGCATGATGACTCCTATTTCCTATTTAAATTTTTTTTTTCTGGCAGCAATATAAACATCAGCTTCATCCACTCACAATTATAATTTAACTATTACGGCTATTGTAGAAGGTAAGATGAAAGCCGAAAACATAATAATGTTTAACTTACCTCAGTAATCTATAAAATACATTTGGGATTTGTGACTGGATGAAACAGACATTTTCCTCCCCAATCTAATAGTAATAGGTCAAATAACACCAGAAAGACAATAGGTGCAGAAAGGCAAGTTTTTCAACAATTCAGTATCATGGGTAATATCATAATCACACTTGGCAAAACTTGCTAAAATTTGATGCAAAATACTAATTTCTTTGAGATTAAGTTCCAAGTCCAAACAGGAGACAACTTCCTCAAAGAGATGGACCATGAACCAACTCTAAGAGCCTGTTTCAGGGCTTCCCTGGTGGCACAGTGGTTAAGAATCCGCATGCCAAGGCAGGGGACACGGATTCAAGCCCTGGTCCGGGAAGATCCCACATGCTGCGGAGCAACTAAGCCCGTGCACCACAACTACTGAGCCTAAGCTCTAGAGCCCGTGAGCCACAACTACTGAGCCCACGTGCCTAGAGCCCGTGCTCCGCAACAAGAGAAGCCACTGCAAAGAGAAGCCACTGCAATGAGAAGCCCGCGCATTGCAATGAAGAGTAGCCCCTGCTCGCAGCAACTAGAGAAAGCCCATGTGCAGCAATGAAGACCCAACGCAGCCCAAAATAAATTAATTAAAATAAACAAACAAACAAATAAATAAATAATTTTTTAAAGGCCTGTTTGAAAAGAGAAGTTCTTTATATTGATATTTAATCAACCGGCTAATACCATCAGTTCAATTTCTTAGTAGATAGCTCCCAGAATTTATGGGGACTGGTTTGTCCAAAGAGGTAGTGTTCTAAGACTGTTTTAGCATACAGTCTGTTCCCATGTAGCTTCATGGGGAGCATAGAACAGAAAAATAAAAATGTATACATACCTTCAGATGTATACACGATCTACAAATACAAATGCTAGAATTTTTTCCCCCCAAAGGAAATAATGATGGTAGGGACCTTTCAGTAATTGGAAACCTTCCAGCTGATGACAATTATTAAAAACTGGACAAAATATATTTTAAAAATCTTTTTAAAAGAAAGCATTAAAGATCCAACAAGATGGTGGTAAGTCACCATTATAAGAACAGGGAGAAGATGGAAATCAGACATGGAGATCTTGCCCAGCATGGAGGGCCACTTTAGCACTGGAGGCATCTCTTAACAGGGAAGAAATGACTGAGCAGCTGAGCTGTGTGTTTAGCTGTCTCACAAGGTCAGGGGAACAAAAATGAAGTCTAGGATATGCCAGGAGTGGGAAATCTAGTAAAACGCCCCATACTTTAGGCTGAGACCCTTAAGAGCTACACCCTAAGGGTAAAGATGAACCAGAAGTAAACTAGGTCCTGCAGTCCTGATTTGTGTCATTTCATTGGCTTGAAAACTTCACACCCTGAACTTGGATTGAACTGGTCACAGGTGGCAGAAGCAAATGAAAACCCTCTCTGGAAAAAAAAAAGAAATCATCCTACTTTCAGATTACTTCTACACATATTTTCAAATATTAAATCCAGCACACAAAAATAATTAGGGGTGTGAAAAGGCAAGAGAATTAGCAGAATAACAGGCAAAAGAAATAATGGTAAAGGTCATAGGGTTAGAGTACAGTCAATCTTTTAAGATTATTCTCAACATAATATTGTAAAAATGTAGTAGAAAAGAGCTAGAGTCTGTGGGAAGATGAGTGGTGGAGATGGAGGAAGGAGAGAGCAGTGGGAGAGTTACAAGAATAAGAGTCATTTGATGAACACCGTGTTGGAGAAGGTGAATATTTCCCTAACACCACTAGAGGTTATTGGTTGAGGAAATTCTCCTTTAGTTCTTCTCTTTTTAAAGTAACATTACATTTCAATTATTCAATCATGCATAATGCTTCCTCCTAGCAGAGCTAAACCATAGTAGCTAATAACAAATGATATTCTAAATAGTAGCTTATGTCAGCTAATGAATGATCTAAATCAAGAACTCTTGATGTGAGATCCTAGGATGATACACTTTTGGAAGTCTATGAATCTCCTGAAATTGCATGTTTTAATAGGGAGAGAGTAAGGGAAATTTTCATTCTTTCATCTTCCAGTTCTTCTTTGCCACCTCCTAAAAAAAGTAACGACTTCCTGTAACCCACAGCAGAGGTTGCAAACTCAAATGCCTTCAGGATATAAGAAATTTTAATATATCTGGCATGGCTAGGCGTGATGGTAGTAGGAAATGATAAAGTGTATGTTGAGCTGCAGAATATACAGCCAGGCTGAAGGCACTCTATTTCTTTTCAATGTGCTTGCTAAACAGTTTTTGAATACCTTATCTCAAAAAATGTGTCTACTGTTTTAAAATTAAATATAAGTAGGAGGTTAAGATGGTGGTCTTGGTCTGAGATGTTTTCCAAGGTTCTAAGTCAGAGCCACCTCTCAATATGGAAGATCCAGAGGGCGGAAAATAGGGAAGATTGGTCCCTGGATGTAGATGGGAAAACTAGATCCATGTCAGGGTACCAGTGACACAGGTCACTGTCAATCCTCAACTGAGGGGAAAAAAGTGCCTTAGTTGGGGCAGGTACAGAGAAATCTAAGGAACCTTTAATCACAGGACCCCATCTCTTTAAAACAGAAGTGTTTGAATTTCTCCTACTTACCCTTCCTTTCCCCTACCTCCTTCCTAAATAACTGCGTTCTTTAAATTAACTCACCTAGAGCCTAAGTTAAAGAACCAACTTTTATGGAATATCTACAGTTGCATTATTTAGATACCTAGCTTTAGGGTATAGAATGGAAGTTAGCAATAATGTAACTTCCTTAGAAGACTCTAGTCTGATTCTTATCAATTTTGGTTTGCTTAGACTAGTTTTCAGATAAAACTACTACACAGGGCAAACAAACCTAAATGTTTTATTAATTTCTTCAAAACTCAGACAATATGCAAAATTTTGCACGTGGGTGCAATTTTCTGGAGAGGCTGTCCATAAATGTCATCAGTAATCCATATATATATAAAATGATAGTGTTGTACACAATGAACTTATCCAATGTTATATGTCAGTTATATCTCAATAAAGCTGGAAAAGGAAAAAAATGCTCCCTAAAAAGTAAATTTATCTCCTAATAATCCTATACTCTTTTTTTTTAAATTAATTTATTTATTTATGGCTGTGTTGGGTCTTCACTGCTGTGTGCGGGCTTTCTCTAGTTGCGGTGAGCAGGTGCTACTCTTCGTTGTGGTGCGCGGGCTTCTCATTGCGGTGGCTTCTCTTTGTTGCAGAGCACAGGCTCTAGGTGCGTGGGCTTCAGTAGTTGTGGCATGTGGGCTCAGTAGTTGTGACACACGGGCTTAGTTGCTCCGCGGCATGTGGGATCTTCCCATACCAGGGCTCGAACCTGTGTCCCCTGCATTGGCAGGCGGATTCTTAACCACTGCACCACCAGGGAAGCCCCTATACTTTTTGTTAATAACTTAGACATACACAAATAAATTGGGGAAAAAAGTCCTACACACACACACACACACACACACACACACACGCATACACACACACACACAGATGGTGGTTCTCCCTTGTGCTATTTAGGAATAAAATTTTTATAAGATTAGGGACTCTTTGCATTTTTAAAAAATTCATTAGTTTAGCACTTAGTTAAGAGAACAGGCTTTTAAATGCTTATAATCTTCCATTACAACATCCCACTATTCTGATTCTCTCCCATTGGAAGTGGGAATCACTGTAGAGGCAGGACACCTAGAGATAGAAAGTACTCATTGCTTGGCAAAACTTACACTAGTTTCCTTGCCTACATAATTGCCCCCAATGTACAAGAAGTACTATGTGCATGTCAATGTATGATGAGGACTATTTGGCTGAAATGAAAAGCAGTATTTAACAAGCTCAAGAACCTTAAATGCTTCACTGAAATCTGTAAGACTGATGTTTATCACTGAATGTTCCTTTGGATTTTAAACTGAGGTTTCTAACAACTGCTTTGAACAGACATATGTTTGAGATACAAAATATGGTAAAAATGTGTTAATTGTGTAATACAGTATTTCCATATTATTCCCCTACTGACCTGGATTTCCTTACCCATCGTACGATGTATTCTAATGTGGAAAGCAAGGCATTTATATATTGCTCATGGTAAGAAAAGTATTATCCTCAAAAGTCACCTTTGTCTAAATGGCAAATGTATTCTCTGTTGGCTTACAAATCTGGAATTTATTCTAGAACCTGCACGTTAAAATAACATGATGTAGTTACCCAGACTTAAAGAGAAAAACACCACTCTAGGAACAAGTATTTCACTGGACCATAAGAGTACAGGTTAGGCAAGAAGAAAGAACTACAGACAGTTATTAGAAGGGCAGTAGGGGAATTTTGAATATAAAAGGGTAGGATACCAGGAATACTATGGAACTCTTGTATTGGAAGACAAGGATGAGAAGGATTCATGCTTCCAGAACACAGAAAGGCACATATCAAATACGTAGAAGAAGCAAGGAAAACTCATTGCTTCATTTAAACAACTTTCTTTAAAATTTCAATTTACTCCTTTGAGTGTGGGTTGGACCTGGTGACTTGCTTCTCAGGAAAAGAATACAACAAAAAGTGACAGGATGTCACTTTTGAGACTAAGTTATAAAAAACTGTCACTCTCATATTGCTCGCACTCTCTCTGCCTCTTGCTTGCTTGCTCTCATGAAGCAAGTTGCCATGTGTGAGGTGCCCTGTGGAGAAGCCCACATGGTGAGGAACTGAGGGTGGCCTCTGGTAAAGGCCAGCAAGGAACTGAGGCCCTCAGTTCAACAGCCCATAGGAACTGAATCCTTCCAACAACCATGTGCATAAACCTGAAAGGGGAGCCTTTTCCAGTTGAGCCCTGAGATGACTACAGCCCAGGCTGTCATTTTTTTTTTTTTTTTCCTGCTCCTCACAGCTTGCAGGATCTTAGTTCCCTGACCAGGGATTAAACCTGGGCCCTTGGCAGTGAAAGTGCTGAGTCTTAACCACTGGACCGCCAGGGAACTCCCCAGGCTGCATCTTGATTGCAGCCTGTGAGAGACCCTGACCCACAGAATGCAGCTAAGTAGCATCTAGATTCCTGACCCACAGAAACTGTGAGATAGTAAATGTTGCTGTTTTAAGCTACTAAGTTTTATGGTAATTGGTTATATAGCAATAGATAACCAATACAAGGACCTATTCACAAGGGTACTCAATAATGACAAACAGAATATAACCAACACTCCCCATATCTTATATTTTTTTTTTTTTTTTTTTTTTTTTTTGGTGGCCACAAGGCTTGTGGGATCTTAATTCCCCAACCAGGGATCGAACCCAGGCCCTTGGCAGTGAAAGCGCAGAGTTCTAACCACCACACTGCCAGGGAATTCCCTAACTTTAAATGTTGTAATGAATAACTTCCAGATAAGGAAAAACAAAATGACAAAGAGGATTTTAAGTGACTTAGAGATGAAGGATGGCAGTGGTGATATCAGATACAGAATTCATAAATCTCTAGTTTCTTAGGTATCAAAACACAAGTCAAGGGGCTTCCCTGGTGGCGCAGTGGTTGAGAGTCCGCCTGCCGATGCAGGGGACACAGGTTCGTGCCCCGGTCCGGGAAGATCCCACATGCTGCGGAGCGGCTGGGCCCGTGAGCCATGGCCGCTGAGCCTGTGCGTCCGGAGCCTGTGCTCCGCAACAGGAGAGGCCACAACAGTGAGAGGCCCACGTACCGTAAAAAAAAAACAAGCAACAAAACAAAAACAAAAAAACCCCACAAGTCAAGAATAGCTTTCTGTCTCTTCCTTGTTCCCAATGAATTTTTCACGAACATTGGGCTGCCGGAATGTATATACTGTTTAGGGAAAGAAAAACACAAAACATTTTTTTTTAGAAATAAATGTATAATAATATATAAATGTGAGAGATGTTGTTAGTCATAATAACTGATGTTCCATTGTGCTAAGCACATTATGTGTATTATCTTATTTAATCATCACACCCTATGGAGTAGGGTTATTTTACAGATGAGGAACCAGAAAATTAGAAAGATTAAGTAATAGAAGTTATACAGCTAAGTGGCATAATTAGAACTTAACCAAGCTCATTTGATCCCAGGGCTATTTACCATTATGAAAAGCTGCCTCCACTAAAAAAACAATCAAAACCCACAAAACTTAGTATCTACACATGGACTGCTTATGAAAACAGGCCAGTGACAACAGGTTATACGTGTAATTTTATCCTCTTTGCAAAGCGCTCATAAAAAGGATATAACCTTACCCATAACATTCTTAGATAAAGGGTAGTAAAGGCTCTGAAACACTTTAAAAATTGTAGCTAAGAGTTATCTAGCACTAACTATGGACCACATAATTGTCCTTATTATTTTACATATTTTATTACATCTTCATAGCATTCCTATGATACAGGTAATATTATAATCCCCATTTTACGATAAGGAAAGTAATCATTCTTATGGTTAAGTAATTTGCCCAAGGTCACACAAGCACTAAGTGGTAGAGTCAGTATTTGAACACAGGCAGTCTGGCTCCAGGGTCTGTTGTCTAAACTAGTGCATTTTACTGCCTCAAAAAACCAAAAGTTAAAACGTTTTCAGAGTTAATGAAAAAACTGTCCATTTGGATATATATCTAACTAAATTACGGATCTAAGCACCATACTCACAGCCCAAGTCTTTACAATTTGTGATGCCAAACACCTTGAAAAAAGTTAATCTAAAAGTGAGTTAAAAGATGGTTAACCTTTTAAATAATGATAAAATATGAATCAAGAAAACAACTGAAAATGTTCAAAGTGAAAAGTTCTATTCAACAAAGCATCTGTCCAAGGAAAGAACTTTCTAACAGGTTAAGAACTTACTACTGGATAAGGGAGTGTGCAGAAGAAAAGCTATTTATTTTCATATTCTAGCTCTTTGGTGCATTTATGTTCATAATCAGTTTTCAGGCAGTATCTCTCATACTTAAAATATACTGAAATTATTCCTGTTTATCTCTCTGCTTCCTATCTCTAGTTGCTATACTGACTTTCATATCTCGATTAGGGCAGCACTGAAGTTCATTTATACCCTTCATTTGATTTACAAGTCTGTCCACTATCCAACTTTTAGGTGCTTTTTGTTGTTGTTGTTCTAACAGTTGTACCATTAACAACCTTCATTTCATGTCAACCTTTATAACAGCATTTCTTTTTTCCTTTTTCTTGGAGGTGGGGGGGAAGTATGTGTTACAGACCATTTTGAGAACCTGTTATAGAAAGAAGTACATATATGCATATAGAATAGTGTTTGTATGTAATTTTAAGGAGTTTAGAACCCGCCTCCCTAAAGCTCACCTGTTTAATTCAGGTTAAAAATCTTGCTGTATACTCACTGTGTTTACAACATAGTAGACTTAAGGAATACAAATACAACATAACAGAAGATGTGAATTACAAGAAAAAGGCTTCTGGTATCCATATACCAATCAAAAATCAGAGGGTTTTATGTCTAAAGTATAAAATTCATAGCCAAAAAAAAAAGCAAAAAAAAAAAGCATGCCTAACTATTTAGGATAAAGATAACATTTGATCATGTTTTCAGGGAAAACATGGAAGGAAGAAAATGAGGAAGCAAATCATCCTTTTCTTCTAAGTGGAATGACCATGACTATACAGGAGTTCGAAAAAGAGAATTCAAGGAACTACTCACTTTATGTAAAATATCATCTATCAACCGTGGTTTGTACTTGTGCTATAGAACACCATGCTGATAAGAAATCCAAATGAAAAATCAAATTCAAAAACTATATAAATATGAGTATGTACTTTCACATAAGTATCATAAAACTCTCTTCCATTCTTGAGTTTCAAATACATCCTAATTTTGTTGTCACCTTAAATAACACTGTCCTTTGAAGGACAGTGCCATTTTTAAAGAGATTTAAAAGAATCTATTATAAAAAGATTAATCTCAAATTCCTCTGAAAGTATCTGCTGTGGATAAAAGCCTGTCTATTTTCAGAACACTGGTCTGGACTTTGGCCCTTAACCTTGCACATGTAGTCAAAAGTCCTATAAAACTGTCAACATGGCCTGCCATCTGCATCAAGGATCATTTCTACACTTGAAATTATGTGTTATAACATGCAAAATAAAAACTTTAAAAAAACTAAGACATAAGGAATGTTGCTATCCTTTAGCAGCACCTGATTACTGAAAAATTTCAATACAAATTCATTGCAGAAATTTTAGAAAATGAAGAAAAGTATGATGATGATGATGAACAACAATAACAGGAAGGGTGTTACATACCTCTTCTTGTTCGTCTTGCCTGACCTAATCATTTGTCACATACATTACTATACTTAATCTTAATAACTCTATGAGATAGATTTATTGTAAAAAAAAAGACCTATTTTTACCACAATCTTATAGACAAGGAATTTAAGACTATGAATGTTACATGTATTCACATAGCTAGTAGGCAACAGAGTCAGGAATTAAACTCAGATCTAATTTCAGAACCAGAGCTCTCATTCACTAACATATATTGCCCAATAAAGAAAAGTAAAATCATCTGTAATCCCACCAGCCAGATACAACCACTGTTAACATGATCATTATCTCACCAATGCTACTTTCTCCTCTGACATCCAAACAATCCCAATTCTCTCCCTCTTTAGGCAACCAATGTTAGTTTGGTGTATTCTTCTGGACATTTTCCCCTTTGAATGTGTACTTACGTATCTATACAAATATGTATTTAATTTGTTAAATTATATAAGTAACATCATGTTATATGTAATGTTGCTGTGATAGGAAATTGAGGCACAGAGGCATTACATGACATGCTTAAGATCACAAAACTAGTTAGGGGAAAATCATAATTGAAACACAATAAGACACATTTAACTAAAAATGACCCTAAACCTTTACATCTTGTTTTTCCTGATTGTTTAGAAAAACTTTAAGATCTTGTGTTATACACCTCAGGATCATCACTATAATAATGACAAAATTAGCTAACATTTATAAGCATTTACTATAAAACAAGCATTGTGCTAAGTGCTCTATATTTATTAATCTAAGATTACCATTTCCATTTTTACAACTGAGGAAACTGAGGCTTAGACAGGTTAAGTGACTTGCCTAAAATCACACACCTAATAACTAATGCTGTAGGTAGAAAAGTCAGAGGGTAGGGTGAGCATGTTCTTTTATTTTGGGAATTGTTTTATTGAAATCACTGATATCAGTTGGTTACCCTAAAAAGAGAATACAGCCCTGTCTCATATGAAAAAACTGAATTTTCTACTTTTTAATTTAAGGGTGAGTCAAGGGGTGCTTATAGAATTTACACAGTAATAGAATTAGGGACAATGTATTTCTGGACTCTACTGTGTCCACTTCAAGAGTTCAACAATAAATCCTGCTTGTGACCTTCCACAAATCACTTAAATTCTCTAGGCCTTAATTTCCCCACTGTAAGACGATTATCAAACACAATTCACTTGACCTGGCCTACTCTGGTAGTTCAGTTATATAACATCATCAATCATCTCCATGGTTCAGCTGCAGAACCAAAACATACTGTTAACTTGTAACTTTTCCTCAGATTTTCTGCATATAACAAATCTGATTTGCGGAAGAGTAAAACAAATTAAGTATTCTAGAATCTAATGCTATGTAGACTGAATCCTTCAGTTTATTAGACAAATATTCTGGATCAACAGCTATATCCCATTGCAGCTTTCCCTAAACTTTGCAGACCAAATATCAACAACTTGCTCTGGTTTGATCCAGAGTTTCCTTTTTCTTGTAGGACAACACTGAAAACTAGTCATGGGTACACAGATACCATGTACAAAAAGACAGATCAGGAAAAATATATGTCAATTTCTCAGACACAAAAGCTTTATTCTTCCCACCTAAAATACAGGTACCTAAAGGTTTAAGTTAAGATAATAAGGAAACATCCCCAATTACTCCTCAGAAGTCAACAGCAGAATGAACCCTACAGGTTTGTAAGCAGCCTTCAGCAGCCCTGTAACCCGGTTGGTTCTCCAAGTGTGGCACCTCAACCAGCAGCTTCACCATTAACTGAGAATTTGTTAGAGAAGCGAATTCTCAACCCACCCAGGCTTACTGAATCAGAAATTCTGGGGGTGGGTCTTGCAATCTGTATTTGAACAAGTCCTCCAGGTAATTCTTGAAGCATGCTAAAATTTGAGAACCACTGCTCGTTTAACCTTTAGCTTAGGACTGTTGCCTCTGTCAGATATACTATTTTCCTAAATCTGCATGTGATAATGAATAAAGCAGGTGGAGAGGAAGATATCAGATCACTAGTTTTAACTGCACTATTATGTATGAGTATACAATAAAATATGATCATTATTTGGTTAATATATCTTATGTAAGAGAAATTCAAAAAGGATGGATTATTTGCTTGCTTTATGAGTCTACTAAATTCATTTGTTTATTGTTAATTTTTGGTACTATATAGAAGATAATAGCTTCAGCCCTCAAGTCACTAATCTTATCTCAGTAGAAACTTACTTCCACAGAGTTTAATAACTTTACTATAAAAGAACAAATCATTAAAAAGTTTCTGTGCCTTAACTCTATTTCAGATAAGAAAAGGAGAGACTGCAGTGTATGGCAATTAACATTTTGGCAACATGTTTTAGTTTCTTCCTGGTTTTCTGAAAATCTTAACTGAGGTTTAGTTTGGTTCAATTCCAATTCAGCAAAGATTCCTGCTTGTGGAAAATATACGTAAGTAATAACACGGACAAGATTTTTCACAGTGATTCAGCACTGGCATTCTAACCAACAGCAGCTACCTTGCTTCTTGACAATAACAAAAGCTAGATTAGATTAAGGATGTCAGATGGGCAATTAGGAAGTGAAAGATTAGTTTCCCCACAATCATTCTGATTTGCAAATCTGGAAAAGAAAAGGCCTCTGATAGGGTTTCTCGTCCAAAACTCAATGCAGGAATAGAGAATTAGTGCATTTATTTATTTTACTTTATTACACTAAAATTTGCGTGAAGAAATGCAGAGCATAATATTCCCTTGCCCAAGAAATGTGACAGTACCTCAAAACATGAAAAAATTTTGTTCCTTTTAGAAATAGAAAAGCTATTCCTAACACATATCTGCGATTGATTTAAATTGAATAGTCATTTACAACAGTGGATGAAGCCCAAGTTTCTGCAACCTGCAAGCGAAATCCCAGAGGTCTTTCAATATTCAAAACTGATTCATAGAATCAAATGTCTCTGATTAGGTTTGGCTCAAGTTTTTGCCTACTGTCTTTTTTTTTAAAACATGCCTTATCTGGCTTCAGAGGTATAGTATCCTGCTATTTCAGATTACAGCTACTGATAACTTCCCTAGAACTAGAAATCACCTTATTCTGCTGATCTGTAATGCTGTAAATATGTAGTAGTTGCATCCACTGTGCAATTTTAATGAGCAGGAATAAACAAAAGACCTAAAACCAAGTCTTGTAAAGTTTTTTACTGAAGCTCTGATCTGTATACTCAACTAGAGCTGTGAACATTTCTGACACAGCTCTACAGACTCACTGTAGAGTGAGTGTAAAGGATGTTGCCAGGCAACTCGTCTAAGTTTGGAAGAATCTAAGCCTTGGTAATGAGTCTGTCTCAGGTTTGCTCCCACACAAGAGGGTTTTAGTTAACTCCCACATGTGCTTACAGGCCATTCATGAGAAGAGGTATTTCTAACAGTGAGTGTCCAGGAGTCCAAATCAGGAACCTATAATATTTCTTTTTTAATTCAAGTATAATGCTTCCAACATCACAACTATTTTCTGTAACTGTCCAGAAAACCAACAGGGATTAGACAAAAAAGGTCATTTGCAAAGGGCTAGTGTTGAATGAACATTTTCATTCACACTTGAACGTTCCTGATTGCACATGGCCAAAGCAAAATTTCAAGTATCTCAGATCACAAAAATCACCCTGAAAACGTATCTAATGAATTATTTTAATTCTTTTGAAAATTATCTTTGAAGCGGTTTTCAATACTTACATAATTATATCAATAATCAAAAAGGATGTTCAGTAAAAACAGTGCTCTAGTAAGGAAAATATGCAATCACAGTTGCAAAAGAGGTAACGGCTAGGTTTTATGAATAATATACATGCAAAACACTGCTCTGCTTGATGGGCCTGATCCAAACCTCCCTCTTTCAAAGCAGATACTTTGCATGCATGCTTACCAGGGCAGTATGCATCCACGTCCAGTTTCTGAGCTGAAGTGAGGGTTGGTGAGCCAAGCTCGGATTCTGGAATTCGTGGGCTCTCAACAAACTTTGCCTTCCTCAGAGGGGCTAAGGACAAAAAAGAGAGACAGAGAGAGAGGAAGAGAAAAAAAAAAAAGAGAGGAAAATAGAAAGGAAGGAAGAAAGAAAAAGGAAAGAGAAACAGAGGGAAAGAGAAAGGAAAGAGAAACATAGAGGGGTCATGAGTAAGGGGAACAGCAGGCAACAGATGGAAGCACTTAAATGAACGACACACTCTGTCAGACTCAGATCAGGTTACCCTATTTTTTTGTGCCAGAAAAAAAATTAACTGCATTCTTCATAGAGGAGATGGGTCTTGTTAAAAAATCACTGCAAACTGGAAAAGCTAAAATCTAATAATAAAAACTATGAGCATAAGTTGTAACTGTCTATCACCTTTAGCTATTTTCTCTCTCCTTATAAAGCAAGAGCTTTCTTATTTTGTCTTCCTTTGCCGTTAAATATAGGTATTGACTGAGTAAAGTATAGGACTAAGTTTTAAGATTTTGTTTATAATAATTGTAATCAAAAGTCTTCTTTATCCAGAAATAACTATTATATAATACTGGGTTGTGATAAATACCTTAAGTAAGATTAATCTATTGATATTTAGCTTAACAAGGAAATCAATTACCTAACTGCTCAGCTGTTAGGTAAGAAGTCAAAACTGCTAGTGGACTAAAATATTACCTAGGCCATGCCAGTTTACAACTGGATGCTAAAGATAAAGAGATATGATTTAGTTACAAATATAATCATGAGGTCTATGGAACAGTAATACTGCATGCCATGGAAAACATTCATTCTTGTAAGAAATGAATGAATGAAAAAAGTATAATTCATGAATTGAAAGTTTTCATATTAAAAGCTCATATAAATTTTATTTAATGGTTTTAGGGGGAAAAGTTAAGGAACATTATTGATATACATTTAAATATATTAAAAGTTATAATTATGAAGATTGCTTTGGTACTTTTAAACTGAGTTCTATTAAATAAACTGTAATAGGCTGAAAGTGCTTATTTAGCATAATACTGGTGCAAAAGTAACAGTTGAATCTGAAATTGACTTGTATGCATTACACATTATATCATAACTATAGGTGTCCCAGACATGTGAGTGCTTAAGATCACATTACTTTTTTCAAAAGTTTCTGCATGTTCTTCAAAATCCTCATCCATTACTGATTCACAGGGGGATTTTAAGTTATTCCTAAAAGACCCTGTAAAAAGTAATATAAAACTTTGTCATTTCAATGACCAGAATTCTCCTCTATTTTCTTTGGAGGACAAAAATATAAAGTTTTTAAAAAATAGAAAATATTTTTGATATGTGCCAATACTCAAAACCTGCAGTCAACTAACCACACTTTAAATCTTAAGGTATGTATGTATATTTTAAGTGTATGCTAAAAAAAACAAAATAAAGCCTTACTGTCTTCATGGCAACAAAGGCTAAGGGTGCTAACAGTATGGTTCTCTGCCAAAAGTAAGCTCTGGAATAGCAGAACTCTCACCTCTGATGAGAGGTAAAACTTGAGCCTATTTTTTAAAATCACTATCACAAACGAAGATCTCAAATGATTTATATGCAAATCTGCAGGCTACTTATAGCCAATATTAGAATCTCTTTCACTCTAATCTCACCAATTCAAAAATAATGAAACATTTTATTTATCCAATATTGCTTTGTATAGGAGAAATTATTATAATTTAATTATTAAATCTCTTAAGTCCTTTACCAGAATTTTATTATTTTATTTTATCATGGCAGTGGAATAATTATTTTACCTGCTGAGTTCTGACAAAGACAGCCCTGGTCCCTGTTCAAGGGACTCTATACATCTAAAAATATTAATAACAATTTTTATAATGAAATTTGGGGCTAGTAGACAGACAGAAATCAGCAACTTAGGGTAGATATGTAAGAAAGAAATTGAAAGATGGCAGGAGAAATTGAGGGAGGTATAAAGAATGTATTAAGAATTATGAGATGGAGTCAAGGGGGAAAATCAGGATCCTAGAGATCTGTGAAACTCAACACTATGCAGACTCCTCTCTTTTCCCTTCTCAGGGGATCCCAAGTGTTACCTTTATAGCTCATAGTGGACATTTCATTCTGTTTTTCTACCTTCATCTCTAACTGTGATCCATGGGACACTGTACATGTCTAATAATGAATTTTCATTATTTTATAAGGTAGATTATAATGTTACTCTCAGCCAAATTACAGAAAACTAGTGTTACCTGTAAGTCAATCACACAGAGGAGGTACAATCACAGGCATGACAGACTGTCCAATAGTCTTAACACTACTTGGTGGAGAACATAACAGGTCAAAATGGAAGATGGGACACAGTATTTCGTTTGGAAGCCTAGAATTCCAATATACTTTATTGTAAAATAAATGGTATATAAGATTAAACAGATGGGTAAAAGAAATCTTTGTCAAAAGGGTTTACCAGATAGTTTTTTTAAAAAGTGGTTGAAATGAGATGGGTAGGGGACTCTAAAACCAAACCAGGTATTTTATTATGATATGAGAGATAACAGGAAACTACTGAACTGAAAAGAGATCTCAACCAACACTGGGAATATGATTCTTATGCTGTAAGAGACTTGAGTTTGGGAATCTGGCAGAGTTGAGAGGAGGATGCATACTGGTTAAGAATATGGGTTTAGTCATTTCAAAGATTGAGGTTGTAGCTCTAGTACTTATAAGTAATAAGAAACTGGGCAAGTCAGTTAACGTTACTAAGGCTCAGTTTTCTCAAAAAGTCACAGGATTATTATGAGGCTTAAATAATTCCAAGCATGTAAAGTACATAGCATAGTGCTTGGATATGATGATATAGTTCATCTAGGAGTTTATTAAGACATGGAGCAGGGAGGGCAATGGCTATGGAAAACAAAGTAAGCGTGTGGTTCCAAGACATAGCATGGAGAGGCAGTATAACATGGTAATATAGTAATGAGGGGTTGGATAAGAGAAGAATGAAGGGTCTGAGCCCTGAAACCAGAAAGCCTAAGTTAGATCCCATCTCTTCCACTTTTTCCTAGCTGTGAGAATTTTTCTGTGCCTGAGTTTCTTCATCAGTTACTTGGAGCTAATAACAGTAGCTACACTCATGGGGGAGTTGTTAAGGATTACACTAATTAATTCAAATAAAATGCTCAGAACAGTGCTTAGAACAGAATAAATCCTCTATAAATGTTAGCTGTTTTTATCATTGTTTCTGCTGTTGTTGTCATCATCATCATCACCGTCACAGATGCAGCATTATTTGGAAAGTCTGAATTGTGTGTGTGAGAGGGGTAAAACAAAGACATTTAAGATGGCATGGGGGGCGGGCTTCCCTGGTGGCGCGGTGGTTGAGAGTCCGCCTGCCGATGCAGGGGACATGGGTTCGTGCCCCGGTCCGGGAAGATCCCACATGCCATAGAGCGGCTGGGCCTGTGAGCCATGGCTGCTGAGCCTGCGTGTCCGGAGCCTGTGCTCCACAACGGGAGAGACCACAACAGTGAGAGGCCCGCGTACAGCAAAAAAAAAAAAAAAAAAAAAAAAAAGATGGCATGGGGGAATGACAAAAATGGTGATATTACCAATTTTGTTTTTAAAACTGAGAAGGGAATAATGTTGAAGAAAACACGTTATACCTTAGAAGGTGGTAGAATACCCAAATCCAAGTTGTCTAGGTTAGACAATGAGAAATATGTGGGTATATAAAGAAAGTTAAACACTATGATTTAGACCACTGGTTCTCAAACTGTTGTGCCTGGACCAGCAGCATAGCATCATCTGGGAGTTTGTTAAAAATGCACTTGATCAGACCCCATGTCAAATCAGCTGATGATCAGAAACTCAAGAGGGTACAGTCCCAGCAATCTGTGCTTAGCAAGCCCTCCAAGTGATTCTGAAGCACACTAAAGTTTGTAGACACTGAATTAGAGAGAGAGATCTATAAATACCTCATGAAAGCAGATCATTAAAAGGCCTTTTCTAAGAAAAAAGTTGAAAGAAAACAGAAATCAAGCCCTCATCTCTGAAAGAATTAATGTTTATCATGAAAGTTAGGATTTCTTCTCAGTCACTCTTTTAGCAATATAACTCTTGTGTTATGTTTTTTTGTTTTTTTTAAACAGTTCCAAGTAATAAAGTATCCACCATTTGGGGCCTATTTTGAAGAGAGACCAATATGTCTGCACTCACTAATTCTTACCAAGATCATTGAGGGGTGGAGGATGAGGGAATAAGAGCACTCAGATATATTACAAAGAAATGTTAATGGTGAAAGAGAAAATCCATCTATGGAGATCCTCTGTAAACTGAGATGCTAGAGATGATGCTGAAGCACACCTAATTCAAGCAATTATAAAGGCATTAAAATATAAATTTTAATAACTATTGAAATATTTGTCTTTGATAAAAGTTTCATAGCAAAGGGGAATTTTTAGGGATAAACTGTCACAAGACTCAGATACTCATGGAAGAATGGTATGGAGGCAGATAAAATAAAGCAAGGACCAGGAAAATGAGAACTGAAGGATAAATATAAAGATGAGCAGAACATAAAGTACCAAGAAAGTACTTTCACAAAGTTGGTTTTGAGATTAAAAGCATACTCAGTAAGCTTAATCTAAAAACAAATTCACTGTCAAATGAATATGGTTTCTACTAAATGTGAAAGGAGGATAAAATGATTTTAGCTATAGGCAAGAAAAAGAAATACAAGGCACCCAAATTAGATAGGAAGAAATAAAATTATCTTTGTTCGCAGATGATACAGTCTTAAATGTAGAAAATCCTAAAGATTGCACTAATAAGTGAACTCAGCAAAGTTGTAGGATACAAAATCAATACACAAAAATACACTAACAATGAACAATCTGAAAAAGAAATTAAGAAAACAATTCAGTTTAAAATAACAACAAAAAGAATACTTAGGAATAAATTTAATCAAGGAACCTAAAGACTTGGAACACTGAAACTAAAAAATGTTGCTGAAAGAAATTAAAGACACAAATAAATGGAAGGATAACCCTTGTTCACGAATTGGAAGACTTAATATTGTTAAGATGGCAATACTACCCAAAGTGATCCATAGATTCAATGCAATCCCTATCAAAATCCCAATGACATTTTTTGCATAAATAGAAAAACTCATCCTAAAATTCATATGGGTTTCAAGAAACCCTGAATAGCCAGAATAATCTTAAAAAGAATGAAGTTGGAGATCTTAAACTTTATGATTTCAAAACTTACTATAAAGCTACAGAATTAAAACAGTGTGGTACTGTCATAAGGACAGACATATAGACAGTGGAACAGAATAGAGATTCCAGAAATAAAACCCATGGTCAAACGATTTGACAAATGTACCAAGACCGTTTAATGAGGAAAGGATAGTCTTTTCAATAAATGTCGTTGGGAAACTTGGATATGTGTATGCAAAAGAATGAAGTTGGACCTTATCTTATACCATATACAAAAATTAACTCAAAATGGGTCAAAAACCTGAATGTAAATTAAAGTTATAAAATTCTTAGAAGAAAACATAGGAGAAAAAGATGTGAACTACAGAACTGTTAACAAAGTAGAGAGAAACAGTGGAAAATTTATCTGGAAAGAGAAAACTGTATTTTTAAAAGTTTTTAACAGAGCTTTCATAGGCAGAATCTTAGGACATTCATAAAATTTTAGTTCCTAAACGTTTATTAGAAAATAAACCTTTCAGTAACAATGGATTTCCTGGAGTGGGGGTGGGAAAAAGGGGTAAAAGGAGAGAGATTATTTGAGAAACTCTTTATTTCCTCCTCCTTAACCCCCAACCTATGGTGGATTTAAAATCGGGAAATAGGTGGTAACAGCATCCTTCCAATTTATCTGATATCCTGATTGCTTGTCATAATTGTGCTTAAATGGTGACATAAATCACACCTTGAAGAAAGAAAGAATGCCAGGGAGCTTTTCTTTTTTAGTTATGCACCAATAAACAAATGAATCCCCCAAAATAGAGGGAACAAAAACTAAAAAAAACTGAGAAAGAAAAACCAATAGAATTTGACAATTTGACACATGCTAGATGTAAGTGAAACACAGATAAAGAGAAAACTGTTAATTCATATAGTTCCCCATTTTTTGCAAGGAGAAAGTATCCATCTATAGAAAAGAAAAAACATATAAAACAAATGAACACCCTCAGATGCAACCCAGAAAGAGGAAATTAAAACGTGACATGACAGTCTTTATCAAATAATGGCTAGTCTACTACAGAAAGAGTTTCCGACTCATTATAATGAAAAATAAAACTTTGCTGCTCTAACCAATGACAAAATTAACATAAAGCTGGCAAAGTATTTTTCTGGTTCTCTTTTCTTCTATAAAAGTGTTAAAAAATGAAGTATATGTTTTACACATTTTTCTTTACCCTGTTTCTTCCCCAAATACCATGTGTTATCTTCTTTAGTCTCCCCACTTTCCAGACTCTAAGCTACAAATGAAAATTGTTGCATGTTGTTTTACACCCATACTATGCAGTGAAGTATCAAATAATTAGAATGCATTTATTTTAAATCTAAATACATATTAGTATAGCTAGAAATACAATATGCATATTTATTCTTGACAAAAGACTATTAGAGATCTGATGTCTTTGAAACCTATACAAATATAAGTGAAATATGAAATGTGTGCAGTGTGGCAAAGTCAATTATGTTTACCAATACAAATATTAGTTAGTGTGTGGTCACTAGTTATCCCTGGATAACTAGTGGGTGGGCTCACCTGTGAACATCTCCTATCTCCACTGATCATAGTGAACAGCTTTATAAAGGAGGAATCCAGAATTCATTTTATTTGAGCAAAAAAGCAACATTGCATAGTTTTACCATTTCCAAAACTAACAGCAACTACATCTTTTTTTTTTTTTTAGTTGAAAGGTAGCTGATCAGCATCAACTTACAGCATTATGGTCCCACTGAAAGTAAGGACTGAAAAGAAGGTTCCACTTGAACATAACACAAAGAATACAGAAGCTATCCAAGTACAGAGAAATTTAGCAATCTGAATATCAAAATAAGTTCTTTTAAAGTACCTATCACCTAAAAACTTTAATACTAACTTCCTAATAATGAAAATAAAACAAAAAACTCTGAAGAAACAAAACCCAAATAACTGAAATAACATTAATAATTTTAAATTTATAAAGAATTCAATAAAGTATGGAACAACTATTCACTAACAGTGACACAGCAAACTGCTACAGATAAATAACAGTAAATGGAACTTGAGATAGTATATTGGTATATTTATTTATTTACAAGTAACAACTTCAAAGCAATAGGATGCCTCAAATACATTCATAAAGCTGTCTATCGACCAAAATATAGAGGTTGCGAGATCAGAGCTAAATTTTTTTTTAGTACTTTCTTCTTCAGAAGTTATAGCTGTGAGGTATAAATTTATATATAAACACATATAGCTGAAAACTCTAATATGAATCTAATTTCTTCCTATTTAATTTTTTCATCTTTAAGGTACCCCTTACTTAAATAATCTTGTAAAAAAATACAACATAACAAAGGCACTTCCTCTACTAGAGATGCTAATAGGTAATAAAAAAGGACACATCAGAATACATTTTAGGGATTATCATAATCATTTGACAGGATTAGGATACTTCACTAACATGAAAATTCGTATTTACTCAAAATGTAAATTTAATCCTAAATGAAAGTTTTACATATAAATACTGATACTTTTAAAGTGAGAATTCTTTTTGTTAAAAAACTGCATACAACCATTTGTAAACCAATCCCATAACAAAAATTCCGTAAGAGCTCTTCCATTCAATTCAATAAATGCTACTGTGTTCCTACCATGTGCAAAGCACAGTACTAGACATGTCAGGGGATTCAAACATGATTAAGGCAGTCTCTGACCTGAAGGAATGCAACAATGGGATAAGACAGAACAAGAACAGCTATGATAAGAAGCAGAGAAAGTGCCATGAAAAAAGTACAACACAGAAGCTATAGGGTTTAAAGAAGAGAAAAATGTACATATCTTCCTCAACTTACGATGGGGTTATATCTTGATAAACTCACTGTAAGTTGAAAATATCCAAAGTTGAAAATGCATTTAATACACCTAACCTACCAAACATCATAACTTAGCCTAGCCTACCTTGAATTTGCTCAGAACACTTACATTAGCATACAGTTGGGCAAATCATCTAACATAAAGCCTATTGTATAATACAGTGTTGAGTACCTCATGTATTTATTGAATACCATACTGAAAGTGAAAAGCAGAATGGATGTTTGAGTAGAGAATGGTTCTAAGTGCACCGGTAGTTTACCCTCACGATTGCCTGGCTACTGGGAGCTTTGGCTGTTGCTGCCCGGCATGGCAAAAGCATATCATACTACATATTGCTAGCCCAAGAAAATATCAAAATTCAACATTCGAGGTATGGTTTCTATTAAATGTATATTGCTTTTGCATCATTGTAAAGCTGAAAAATCTTAAATCAAACCACCATAAATCAGGGGAGCATCTCTACTTCAGAATGCCTCCCAATTCAGTATGAAGTTTAATAAATATAATTAATTTTCTATTAAAATCAAAATTACAAAGTTAATTTAAGAAGCTAATTTTGAGAGAATTACTAACCTTGCTAATTCACCTTTTTAGAAGTTTCAATGAAGAGTTTTATGGTTACAATAGTTGAAAAGGTACTAGGGGAAAAGATGCTCAGCATATGTTTTTAAAAAGTTGAAAAAGAAGAAACTAAACCTAAAATCAAGCAGAAAAAGGAAATAATAAAGATTAGAGCAGAAGCATTAATAGTAAATAAAAAATTGAGGATTGAGGACAGTAATGAAATCAGAATTTAATTCTTTGAAAAGATGAACAAAATGAAAAAATCTTTAAAAATGGGCAGAAGAACTGAATAGACATTTTTCCAAAGAGGAAATGCAGATGGCCAACAGACACATGAAAAAGATGCTCAACACTGCTAATCATCAGGGAAATGCAAATCAGAACCACAAAGAGATATCACCTCACACCTGTCAGAATGGCTATCAACAAAAAGAACACAAATAGGGCTTCCCTGGTGGCGCAGTGGTTGAGAGTCCGCCTGCCGATGCAGGGGGTGTGGATTCGTGTCCCAGTCTGGGAGGATCCCACGTGCCGCGGAGAGGCTGGGCCCGTGAGCCATGGCCGCTGAGCCTCTGCGTCCCGAGCCTGTGCTCCGCAACGGGAGAGGCCACAACAGTGAGAGGCCCGCGTACCGCAAAAAAAAAAAAAAAAAGAACACAAATAACAAATGTTGGTGAGGATGTGGAGAAAAGGGAACCTTTGTACACCGTTGGTAGGAATGTAAATTGGTGCAGCCACTGTCGAAAACAGTATGGAGATTTCTCAAAAAACTAAAAATAGAACTAACATATGCCCCAGCGACTTACTTCTAGGTATATATCAAAAAAAACCCTGAAAAAACTAATTTGAAAAGATACATGCATCCCAATGGTCCTAGTAGCATTATTTACAATTGCCAAGATACAGAAGCAAACTAAATATCCATCAACAGATGAATGGATAAGGATGTGGCGCACGTGCGCACGCACACGTGCGCACACACACGTGCGCACACACACACACACACACACACCCCAGAATACTACTCAGCCACAAAAAAGAATGAAATTTTGCCACTAGCAGCAACATGGATAGGCTTGGAGGGCAATATGCTAAGTGATATAAGTCAGAGAGAGAAAGAAAAATACTGCATGATATCACTTATATGTGGAATTTAAAAAATACAACAAACTAGTGAATATAATGAAAAAGAAGCAGACTCACAAATACAGAGAACTAGTGGTTACCAGTGGGGAGAGGGAAGGAGGGAGGGGCAAAAAAGAGGTAGGGGACTAAGAAGTACAAACTATTAGGTATAAAATAAGCTACAAGGTATATTGTACAACACAGGGAATACAGCCATTATTTTATAATAACTATAAATGGAGTATAACCTTTAAAAATTGTGAATTACTCTATTATATACCTGTTAACTTGTATAATATTGTACAGCAACTATACTTCAATAAACAAATGAAAAAGATGCACTGTATTTTAAAGTTACATACAATTTTCAGATTTTACAAAAATAAAAGGATTTATACCTAAAAAAAAAAATTTTTTTTATCTTAAACCAGACTGACCAAGAAAAACCAGCAAAGACACAAATTACCAAAACTTACAAATGAAAGAGAGGACATTGTTATCAACTCTACAGAAATGAAACAGATTATAAGAGAATGTTATGAACAACTTTATGCCAACAAATTAGACGGTTTAGATGAAATGGACAAATTCCTGACACAAATGATCAAAATTAATGCATTAAAAAATGGAAAATCTGAATAAACTATTACATGTAAGGAAACTGAATTAGTAATTAAACATCTTCCCATAAAGAAAAACCCAATCCTAGTTGGCCTCACTGGTGAATTCTACCAAATATTTAAAGAAGAAATAAAAGCATGCTTTTACAAGCTCTATCAGAAAATTAGGAAAGAAGTTGGGACAGGAGCACGAGACCTAGAAAAACAGGTTAGTTTAGGTACATGTGGCTAGATTTTGTATCAACAGTCTACAAGAAATCTGTAGTGATATTTATTTAATTTATGAATTTAGTTTATTCATATTTAGCTTAAGCACTTAAATAAATATCATCACATTTTTGCCTTGTTTTAAAAATTAGTTAATATGACACCATTTTAAGTTTTATCAAATAAAAGAAGTTTAAAAACTAAGCTTTTTCCAACATTACATCTATTGATAATAGTTTTCTTATAAAGCTTTATAAAAAATATAATTTTGCTCTGATCTTATTTGGTAGTTCAAAGCAAAATTAAGTATAAAAAAATCTTCTAGAAAGAGCATTCCAACAGTAGAAAAATATGCTTAAACTTTGTTTCAGAAAGATCAGTGGGAAGGGTAATTCTGTTTGAGACTTGTATAGCCTCTTTTGTTAGTGAAAGTAACTTCTTGCTGGAGCCTAATTCTAATGCTGGGTACATAGCTCTAAAAACAAAATATCTCACTTTCAAAAAGTTATGTAACAACCAATAGAACAACAGCTAACATCTGTATAACAGTTTACCTAACTCATTCAACATTCATACTTTTCCATGATGAACACATTAACCTTGTTTTGCAGATGGGAAAATAGAATCAAAAGATCTCTTGCCCAAGATCACAGTATTCAAGTGGTAGATTACAGACTTTTGATTCAGAGTATTATTTCATTCACAATATAGTTCTTCAAAAGGTGGCACTCATTTTAGGAAGAGATGATTTTACACAATCTATAAAAGTGGCAGTACATTGAATTACACAGTATGGTAGACTTTACTAGTGCCTACCAGCATCCTGCAGCCTCCATTCCTTTCTAGGCACAGGGATGACTACAATTGCCAGCTCCTGTGAGGTTTAGGAAGGCCTATGTGCCTAGTTCCGGCTTATGAAATAAGAGCAGAGGTGACACAGTCCCTGAATGATTTTCCAGTCTGTTTCTTCCTCTGGCACAAAAATCACAGACAGGTATCATGTTGAGATGGTGGAGACACAAGATTGAAGCAGCCTGGGTTGCTGCATTATTGCATAAAGGACAGCTGTCCTGGAAAGTTGCCCAGGCTTGCTGGATAAACTAGAAATAGACCTTTGTTGTATTAAGCCACTGAGATTTTTTTTTTTTTTTTTTTTTTTGTGGTACGTGAGCCTCTCACTGTTGTGGCCTCTCCCATTGCGGAGCACAGGCTCCGGACGCGCAGGCTCAGCGGCCATGGGTCACGGGCCTAGCCACTCCGC
Organism: Hyperoodon ampullatus; assembly: GCF_949752795.1. Lineage (NCBI taxonomy): Eukaryota > Metazoa > Chordata > Mammalia > Artiodactyla > Ziphiidae > Hyperoodon > Hyperoodon ampullatus. The sequence continues at coordinate 11,038,096 of NC_136932.1, read as the reverse complement.
GGCATGTGGGATCTTCCTGGACCGGGGCACGAACCCGTGTCCCCTGCATCGGCAGGTGGACTCTCAACCACTGCGCCACCAGGGAAGCCCAGCCACTGAGATTTTTAAGGTTCTTTGTTATGACGGTATAGTCTAGCCTATTCTGACTAATGAAATAGCTACAATGTTATTCCCTTTTCAATTATCTTTCAATCCTTCTGAATATGTCAAGAAGAAAAATGTAATGTAGTGCTAATACTAGCTAATCCTCCTTTTTAACAAAGAGGGAGAAGAGTCTAGCTTCAGAGCCATGTGAAAGTATTCAGCTAGAATTAATGTTCTAGTTAATCTTATAGTTATAGCATGTGATACTGATTTTCCAGTTTGACTAGTAATACAGAGTTTCTTTTAAAGTAAATTTATTTAAATAAAAACATGAAATTCAAAGAAAACATTAGATTAAAAAAGGTTAAGAGGAGATGTGGCAAGAACATGAAGATGCTCTGCCAGTGAATGAAACTTCAGACAGTGCACTGTACCAAACTGTATCTCAGTAGGGTAGCTCTTGATCTGTTTTCAATTCATTCTATGTTGAGTTGTTAGCAAACTATTTAGGCAGCTACATTTAAATTGGTATCCAGCATGAAGGGATGGATAGAACTGATAAAATATTTTTTGGTAATATGAACAATCTATAACAGTCATGACTGGGATACTGGTTAGGCATTAAAGATTAAAGAATCAGGAGATAACAGTTGTAAATGGTGAGAATAAATTAATAACTTAAAAAAGACTTATATGAATAGATTTATGGTCGTTTGAGCAATCTAGTCATTTGATTAAATAATCAGAGCAGTTGCCTCTTTAAATTTTTTGCCATCTTTTCAGGAGGGCCAATCCAATTCCACATACTTGTAATAGCCACTGATGGCACCGTCAGAGGTCAAAAGTGGGGAAAGAGGAAGCACAGAGTGAATCAGCTGTACATACAATACACAAACTCTGAAGAACCTACATACAGGGTTATATTGTGGCATCCTTAGACAAGTGTGGTCTGTCAATATAGAAAAAGCTTTAGTGACTTTATTAAACTGAGAATAAACCATCAGGTTGTTCTTAGAGGTAAACAGGTGATTAGAGGGTTCTAACACTATAGTTTCAAAATTGTGCTACCACACTTCACAGTATGTAAAGGGTCTCATATGCTCGCTCACCATACTTGCCACAGAAAGAAAAACCCTTGAAAAATTTGCCTCTTGTCATGAAGAAAGAGAAAAGGAAATATAGAGAAGATGAAGAGAAAAGTATTTTATTTCAGGGAGATAGTAGGAAGGATACAGATTGACAGGGATAATGGGACAGGATATGGGAAGTACATAGATTAAAGCAGCTCTTCCCATAGTTCAAGCAGACTAAGAGCCAGCACCAGAGCCCAAAGGAAGGGAGGTGTTTTCATCTTAATCAACTGGTGTACATGCAAACTGGCTGGTAAAGACTTAAGTCTCTCAAGCCCACTTTTAGACTTATGTATTCATAAAAATTATGGTCCTCTCCCATAGACATACAACCACAGTTATAGGACAATCATGGTCCTTCTTTGTATTAGGGTAAACCAAGAGCTAAAACAAACAACCCTAAAATCTCAGTGGCTTAAGACAACAGAATAGAGTTCTCATTCAATATGGATGCTCAGTAAGAAGTGTCTTATCTTAAAGTCTCAGAGTTCTCTGGTGGATTCTATTCATCAAGCTAAAGACCAGGGGAAAAAGGGAAGAACTGCATATGTGAAGTTTTTACAGCCCAGTCTGGAGTTGGTATATATTATTTCCACTCATATTATTCAAAATTCAGTCACATGACACATTGATCTGCAAAGAAGGCTGGGATATATAGTTTACCTGTGTGCGCAGGAGGAAAGGAGAATAGGTTTTGGAGAACGCATAGTATTCTTTGCCACATTCTACAAAACAGCTTTGAAATTCTTACGAGTTAGATGTGGAACTAATGAACAAAGCAGCAAATTCTATATAAACAGCCCCTTTCTTTTATTTTTTATTTTTTTAAAATTAATTTTTATTGGAGTATATGGCTTTATAATGTTGTGTTACTTTCTATTTTACAGAATCAGCTATAGTGAATCAGCTCTACGTATACATATATCCCCTCTTTTGGGGATTTCCTTCCCATTTAGGTCACCACAGAGCATTGAGTACAGTTCCCTGTGCTATACAGTAGGTTCTCCCTAGTTATCTATTTTATACATAGTATCAATAGTGTATATATGTCAATCCCAATCTCCCAATTCATCCCACCCCCCCTTTCTTTTAAATGGGCCGAACATACATCACTAACAATTAGGAGCAGGCTAAATCTATACAATTATTTTTATTCAAGTATAATGCTTTAGACTATGGTGCCTAGAATAGTGTCCGCATGTGGTACCTGGTTAATAATTATTTGCTAATGAAGAGTATATAGTAGAAAATCAAAGCAAAGCCAGGCATTAAAAATAATAGTTTTAATAAAAGAAATGTCTTAAAAAGTGAGTTTTAAAAAGCACTTGTGGAAATGTTTATTGCAGCACTATTTACAATAGCCAGGACATGGAAGCAACCTAAGTGTCCATCAACAGATGAATGGATAAAGAAGATGTGGCACATATATACAATGGAATATTACTCAGCCATAAAAGGAAACAAAACTGAGTTATTTGTAGTGAGGTAGATGGACCTAGAGTCTGTCATACAGAGTGACGTAAGTCAGAAAGAGAAAAACAAATACCATATGCTAACACATATATATGGAATCTTAAAAAAAAAAAAAAGGTTCTGAAGAACCTAGAGGCAGGATAGGAATAAAGACCCAGACGTAGAGAATGGACTTGAGGACAAGGGGAGGGAGAAGGGTAAGCTGGGACAAAGTGAGAGAGTGCCAGGACTTATATATACTACCAAATCTAAAATAGACAGTTGGTGGGAAGCAGCTGCATAGCACAGGGAGATCAGCTCAGTGCTTTGTGACCGCCTAGAGGGGTGGGATAGGGAGGGTGGGAGGGAGACACAAGAGGGAGGAGATATGGGGATATGTGTATATGTATAGCTGATTCACTTTTTTATAAAGCAGAAACTAACACACCATTCTAAAGCAATTATACTCCAATAAAGATGTTTAAAAAAAAAAGGTTCTGATGAACCTAGGGGCAGGATAGGAATAAAGACGCAGATGTAGAGAATGGACTTGAGGACATGGGGAGGGGGAAGGGTAAGCTGGGATGAAGTGAGAGAGTTGCACTGACATATATACACTACCAAATGTAAAATAGATAGCTAGTGGGAAGCAGTTGCATAGCACAGGGAGATCAGCTCGGTGCTGTGTGACCACCTAGAGGGGTGGGATAGGGAGGGTGGGAGGGAGATGCAAGAGGGAGGGGATATAGGGATATATGTATACATATAGCTGATTCACTTTGTTATATAGCAGGAGCTATCACAACACTGTAAAGCAATTGTACTCCAATAAAGATGTAAAAATAAATAAATAAAATAAAATTTTGTAAATCATGTGCATTAAAAAAAAAGCACTCGTGGATAATATAAATGTTAATCACACTATAAGTCATCTCACTGAGGGCTTCCCTGGTGGCGCAGCGGTTAAGAATCCGCCTGCCAATGCAGGGGACATGGGTTCGAGCCCTGGTCCAGGAAGATCCCACATGCCGCGGAGCAACTAAGCCTGTGTGCCACAACTACTGAGCCTGCACTCTAGAGCTCGTGAGCCACAACTACTGAAGCCCGCACTCCTAGAGCCCATGATCCGAAACAAGAGAAGCCACCGCATGAGAAGCCCATGCACCGCAATGAAGAGTAGACCCTGCTCACGAAACTAGAGAAAAGCCCGCACGCAGCAAGGAAGACCCAACGCAGCCAAAAATAAATGAATGAATGAATGAATGAATGGATGAATGAATCATCTCACTGAGAGACTTAGACTTCCAGAAAACAAACATTGTATAAATCATCATTATAATTAGACTATAATTATTTAACTTCAGCTTTATTTTCCATAAAAATTATCCAACAAAATATGCTGAGAACATAGTCGAGTTAAAAGGGAAACACTACAAAAGATACTTTGGCTGTGTCCAAGTTCTTCCACATTCAGGAATATTTGAAGGATGCATTAACAAAGGAAGTCAACATCCTCTTTATTCTTTACTTTCACCAGGAAACCTAAGCAGCTGCTTTCTGACCCTCCAAGGCATATCAGTCACTGGCTGATCAGTCTGATCTTTTTGAGCCTTATTTTAAAAGTTTTGTTTAGGCAGGTCTGCAGTAACCTTTTACTCAGAAGACGTTTAGCCCTACTACAAAAGTGTGTCCTTTCTTGGATCTCTACTGAATGCTCCAAGTTTTTAACAAGAACTCTACACTCTGGCTGGTCAGAATGAAAAAAATCTCCCATTGCTGGGAGAACTCTAAGAATTGTTTGGTTTATCGGTATTTATTCTTTCTTTAGCCTCATGAAGTCTCATCCCACCTATGTGCCATTCAGTATTAAGTTAAAGACTCAAAAGGGCCCCTATGCAGAATTTTGTAGTTATGTTTCTATTTAGCTCCCCATTCTTCAGTACTCTGTAAATTCCAGTTGCCTTGGCTTTCCCAATTTCTTTCCCTTTTTTTTTAAATTGAAGTGTAGTTGACTTACAATGTTGTGGCAATCTCTGCTGTACAGCAAAGTGACTCAGTTATACACAGAGACATTCTTTTTTTATGTTCTTTTCCATTATGGTTTATCCCAGGAGATTGGACATAGTTCCCTGTACTATACAGTAGGACCTTGCTGTTTATCTGTTTAAAATGTAACAGTTTGCATCTACCAATACCAATTTCTAATCTGTTTCCTCAGTTCGGCAAGACTGTCATTCTCTAAATTCTCCATCATCAGGACAATACCTTGAATACCTTTAGGCAAAAAGCCAGGATTCACCTAGTTTCCTCCCCCAACTTTCTCCCAGGGATCACATTACTATGCTGTCAACTGTCCAATGTCTGAAAAAAGTTGTCTCTAGTGGAAGGGCAAGTCCAGTACTGGTTAATCCATCATGATGGGAAGAAGTCTCTCATGGCGTTTTAATTTGCATTTTCCAGATGTTTAGTATTCATAATGTGGCTGACAAAAGGCAGAACCTTGGCCTGTTTTATATACTACTGTAGCCTTAATAATGCTTACAACAGTGCAGGGCACAGAGCAAGTACTATTATTTGTTAAATGAATTAACTATTTATGTTTACCTATATATTTTTGAAGGTATAAATGATCTGTTTATGTCTTTCATCCATTTAGTGATTACAGCCTAAGAAACTGGTGATTCTAAGCTGTATCTAAGGTAACTCAAGAGTAAGTCTCCCACATTTCATGCAATTATGTTGCGCTATACAAAGGGATATGCTAGACAAATTGACATATAGATAGACTATACAAGCAATAAGTATGGAGACAACATGGTGCTCCAAAGAAACAGTTACTCCAAAAATGAGGGCAATAACTTTTAGGACATTCCCACAAGACATTACTTCAATGGAATTTTTAATAAAATTAAATAGAAATTCTCATTTCAATAAGAAATTGAGATTTAAATCTTTGTTTACCATACACATTACTACAAAGAAAAAGGCAAATTATTATAGCCTACAAACTCATTGCTGTAAATGCCATCTCTTTACAGCAGTGAAAGGCAAAACTTAGGGTGTCTGAGATAAAATAAGGCAGTATAGATTTCAAGTACCCATTTTAATATCTTTGCATATACAAATCAATAATCAGAGTTTAGAAAAACCTTTTAAATATGCTTCTACAATAGTCAAATGCCAGTTAGTTTAATGGTATTAGGTTTCATTTCCATACATCTGAAGAAGTACTGGGTTTTTGATAGTATAAAAAAAAAGAGTTCCAAATTTCAAAAATTTGTGTATGTTGGCTTATGTATGATTACTGATTTATTGATATAAGCAATTCTATATATTTGTCAGGCCAGCTTCTGAGTTCTAAAGTCCCTACGTTATATAACTACATGAAAATTTAAAATAGTACATAAACATGTTTCATCATAGGAAAACTGGAAAATATAAGAGGCAAAAATAATGCAACTAAAAATGATCAGAATCCTACTTCTGTTAAAGTTTCAGAGCATATGGCCTTTCCTATTATTTTATTTTATATAAAATATTAATGCCAACTAAAGCAGCTAAAAATGACTGAAAGGAATACTTAAGACGCTAAAAGCAGCAAGTGAATTCACTGAACAACATTTTACATGAAGTGAGACAGTATGATGCCTGAGAAGAGCTGCATCACTAACATAAACCTGAATATTTAGCCAAAGGTTTTCCTTGTTAAATGCCTCTTACCTTCTCAAGATATAAAATGCCTCAAACAAATTTACATATGTAACTTATAAATATATAACAATTATATATGTACTTTATATATATAATTTATGCAATAATACAGAACAGACATGTGATATGACTGGAAGGCATGAGGCTAGATGTACTTGTAAATGTTCTAAAAATTAGTTCTAAAAATTAGTCACCATCTCTCCCCAATTAGAGGAAAAATACATCTTTTCTAGCACCTTTATGACAGAAATATTACATCTGTATAATTCATATTTTCTCATCATACACCCATGAGAAAGTAGGAAGAAAGAAACAGGATAAAGAAAAGAACATGGTGAGTAAAAGAAAGAACATTAAAGTGAGACTTATGTTACCTGGCCTATGTATGTGGTTCAACAAATTATTTAACTTTTCCAAGCTTAGATTCCACATCTTTAAAATGTGAGCCATAATCTCTCTCTTAGAGTTGTTATAAGGATTAAATTTAAAGAATAAAGTACAGATAAAGCTAAAAAAAGAAGATATTAGTATTTATCATTCTTTGGAAATAGGCAGCTGAAGCATAATGCGCTACTCAAGGCCACAGACTGAGTTACCCCTGGAATAGAAACTAAAATGTGATCTTGGATTCATGGATCAACTATAATGCCACAATAGATGCTCTGTACATCTCTAAACTAAGTGGCCTACAAAATCATAGTAATAATATGCCACTTACCCCTCAAGGTTATTGTAAAGATTTAAACAAACTCATCTTTGTAAAGCAATTAGCATACTGCCTTGCACACAGAATGCACTCAATACTAGCTGTTGTTGTTGTTGTTGTTAGTATGCGATGGTGATGATGATGATGAGGAGGAGGAGGAGGAGGATGTCATAGGTAATAGAGGAACATGGAGATACATAAATTAAATTTTAAGAGGCTGATCAGAATTTGGTATCTAGAGGGGATGATTTATGACGCCAAAGTGCAAGAATTAATCTACTCATGCTTCTCGCCTCAGTTCTATCTCTCTGTACCCAAAAGGATAGCTGTTATTTAATGGATGAAGTTATTCTCTTTACTGGAATATGTATTGTAACAAGAGTACTAGTATAGGTCCTCTTACATATATGATGGGGAAAGGTACAGTATGTTGGAAAAGTGGTATTTAGAATATGAGAAATCTAGTAGTTAGTTCCTGTTTGAACATTTTACAAAGTATAATTTAAAAGTGTACTAAGTTATTGGATCCAGGAATTATAAATTTGAAGTACAAATTCCATCCCTCTATTATTTGTGCCTGAACTGTCAAACCCTACTAGATTAGAAACTCCTTTAAGGCAGGGACTGTAGAATAATCATCTCAGAACCGTGTTTTGAGAATGATGTATAATGCCATCACACTGCTGCTTTCCATTTTCCAACAGCTATCAATAGTGGCTGAAAATATGCTGACTAGGTGCAATAACATAAAATTCCTTGGAAAAAATAGTTTTACATATACTTAAGAAATGAAGAGAAATAGATGTGGATAGTTAGTTAGCATGTAAATAATGGTCAGCCATCAATTCCTGACAACTCCAAATTGATTTCTCCAAAAGGACTAGGGTTAAAAAGAAAACAGAAAGTTAACAATTAAGGAAGGAAATTAAACCCTTTTTTTTTCTTTTACGAGACTTCAGGAAAGTATGCTGAAGAACATCCTAGGCAGTCAAGGTGGGAAGCAGAAAACTGCTGCAATCTGCCGTAAAAGGAAACATTGCGCCAGGCTGTGATAAAATTCTACAAGGACAGATAACAACAAACTAAATCTTTGTCCTATGGACAAAAATGACTACTGAGACATTTTCAAAGATTAAGTGTGAAGGACCAATACCTTCTGGCTTGTTTTTGGAGTGTACAGTTGCTATTGATCTTATAATAAAGAATTTACAACAGAGAATACTTCACTATCCACTAACTGTGGGTAAAGAATCACAACATTTCTCTAATCTTAGAATATCTGTCAGCAATTCCCAGTCTTTGTAACAATACAAGTTGCTTCACATCACTCTGAAACCTTGAGATCATCTCTGACTAGGAAGGAACAGAGAGGAAAATAAGATGATTAACTCCTGAGAGAACAGGGTATGGAAAGATGAGTTGCAGCCTCTAATGCATATGAAACCATGAAAAAAGAGAGTTAACTGGAGGAACAGAACTATTGTTCTACCAGGCAAGGCTTTGATTTAGAAGTAGAAGCAGAGATTTTTATTCTGGCTTTCCTTAAATATACAAAGGCATGAAATACCGTTTGCTTTACTCTTCTTGGTTGTATGTAAGTAAGAAGCAGTGTTACATAATACAGTGAAGAGAAATGGAAGCCAAAAAGTAAATCTCAAATTAAAAAGTTTATAAATTTTCTTATGATTTCTGTCATTTTAAAAATGTCCCTCACTGGATGTATGGAAAAGCGAAAACATGTAAGTATGTAACAATAAGTGGTAAAGAAAAGAACACTAAAATCAGAGTTTCTATAAAATTTGGTACATGTCAGCTCCACAATGCATAAATGTTTCTATGGTTAGAAATAAATAACTTGAGAAAGTGTCAGTGTTAATGAAAGACAAAAATCTCAAAATCCTTTTTGGGGAGGTTCTGTTTCTGTACAGTCAAGTAAGCTTCTCTATCTGATGGACCCTCTCACAGATAATAACCATAAACTCTGGACAAAACACAACCACCTCAAGGCTCTGAGGATTGAATACAATAAAGAGATTCTTGGAGGAGAGCTGACAATTGCAAGATAAGACCAGATTGGGATTTCTCTCTCTCTCTTTTTTCCCCCCCGGCTTTTAGACTACAAGCAGACCACAGTCAGCACTGCATGGGGTCATTAAAACTCCAACAGAATACCTACAGTTTTTCTAGTCTGAAGTATCCAAAGACAGAGCTTGTGGCAACAACAGTCTCTGAAAAGTGAGGGGAGGAAGATTTCCAGAAAAGAGAGAGAGTGCTAGAGGAGGTGGCCCAGATTCTGTGTATAAACTCCACTCAGATCTCTGGCTGATTCTGACCCATGCATATATGGAGCAGGCTGGCTAATGATAAAACAATTAAACTGAACTGAACTGATGCCCAAGAGACAGAATTTTCCATTGAGTCAAACTAAGCTAATTGCCTGCTAAAAGAAAGATATTAACACTCTTTGAAGGAATATGACAAAATCCAGAGTATCCACTAAATAAAATGTCCATGATACAATACATGAAAATTAATCAATACATGAAGAACCAGGAAAATGTGACCCATTATCAAGAGAAAGATGGAAACCAACCCTAAAACACTCCAGATACTGTAATTAGCAGATGAGGAATTAAAAGCAGCTATTATAACTAGCTTCAGCATGGTAAAGAAATATATTCTCTTAATTTACAAAGGGAGGAAGTCTTAGCAGAGAAGTAGAAACTATAAAAAAGAACCAGGAGGGGCTTCAAGATGGCGGAAGAGCAAGACGCGGAGATCACCTTCCTCCCCACAAATACATCAGAAATACATCTACATGTGGAACAGCTCTTACAGAACACCTACTGAACGCTGGCAGAAGACCTCAGACCTCCCAAAAGGCAAGAAACTCCCCATGTACCTGGGTAGGGCAAAAGAAAAAACAGAGACAAAAGAATAGGGACAGGACCTACACGTCTGCAAGGGAGCTGTGAAGGAGCAAAGGTTTCCACACACTAGGAGGGCCCTTCGTGGGCGGAGACTGCGGGGGGCGGAGGGAGGAAGCTTCGGAGCCACGGAGGAGAGCGCAGCAACAGGGGTGCGGAGGGCAAAGCGGAGAGATTCCCGCACAGAGGATCGGTGCCGACCAGCCCGAGAGGCTTGTCTGCTCACCCGCCAGGGCGGGCGGGGGCTGGGAGCTGAGGCTAGGGCTTCGGTCGGATCCCAGGGAGAGGACTGGGGATGGCTGCGCAAACACAGCCTGAAGGGGCTAGGGCGCCACGGCTATCTGGGAGGGAGTCCAGGAAAAAGTCTGGGGCTGCCGAAGGGGCAAGAGACTTTTTCTTGCCCTCTTTGTTTCCTGGTGCACGAGGAGATTAAGAGCTCCGCTTAAAGGAGCTGCAGAGACGGTCGCGAGCCGCGGCTACCAGCGCGGACCCCAGAGATGGGCATGAGATGCTAAGGCTGCTCCTGCAGCCATCCAAGGAGCCTGTGTGCCCGCACAGGTCACTATCCACACCTCCCCTCCCGGGAGCCTGTGCAGCCCGCCACTGCCAGGGTCCCGTGATCCAGGGACAACTTCCCCGGGAGAACGCACGGCGCGCCTCGGGCTGGTGCAATGTCATGCTGGCCTCTGCTGCCGCAGGCTCGCCCCGCACTCCGTACCCCTCCCTACCCCCGGCCTGAGTGAGCCAGAGCCCCCGAATCAGCTGCTCCTTTAACCCCATCCTGTCTCAGCGAAGAACAGACACCCTCAGGCGACCTACACGCAGAGGCGGGTCCAAATCCAAAGCTGAACCCCAAGAGCTGTGCGAACAAAGAAGAGAAAGGGAAATCTCTCCCAGCAGCCTCAGGAGCAGCGGATTAAATCTCCACAATCAACTTGATGTACCTGCGTCTGTAGAATACCTGAATAGACGACGAATCATCCGAAATTGACGAGGTGGACCTTGGGAGCAAAGATACATATATTTTTTCCCCTTTTCCTCTTTTTGTGAGTATGTATGTGTATGCTTCTGTGTGTGATTTTGCCTATAAAGCTTTGCTTTTATCATTTGTCCTAGGGTCCTGTCTGTCCGTTTTATTTTGTTTTGTTTCGTATTTAAAAATTTTTTTTTTTTTTTTTTTTTTTTTTTTTTTTTTTGCAGTATGCGGGCCTCTCACTGTTGTGGCCTCTCCCATTGAGGAGCACAGGCTCCGGACGCGCAGGCCCAGCGGCCACGGCTCACGGGCCTAGCCGCTCCGCGGCACGTGGGACCCTCCCAAACCGGGGCACGAACCCGCATCCCCTGCATCGGCAGGCGGACTCTCAACCACTGCGCCACCAGGGAAGCCCAAAATTTTTTTTTCTTAATAATTATCTTATATTTTTTAAATAACTTTATTTTATTTTATATTATTTTATTTTATCTTCATTCTTTCTTTCTATTTTTTCTCCCTTTTATTCTGAGCCATGTGGATGAAAGGCTCTTGGTGCTCCAGCCAGGCGTCAGGGCTGTGCCTCTGAGGTGGGAGAGCCAAGTTCAGGACACTGGTCCACAAGAGACCTCCCAGCTCCACGTAGTATCAAACGGTGAAAATCTCCCAGAGATCTACATCTCAACACCAAGACCCAGCTTCACTCAATGACCAGCAAGCTACAGTGCTGGACACCCTATGCCAAACAACTAGGAAGACAAGGACACAACCCCATCCATTAGCACAGAGGCTGCCTAAAATCATACTAAGGCCACAAACACCCCAAAACACACCACCAGACATGGACCTGGCCCACGAGAAAGACAAGATCCAGCCTCATCCACCAGAACACAGGCACTAGTCCCCTCTACCAGGAAGCCTACACAAGAAACTGAACCAACCTTAGCCACTGGGGACAGATACCAAAAACAAGAGGAACTACGAACCTGCAGTCTGTGAAAACGAGACCCCAAATACAGTAAGTTAAGCAAACTGAGAAGACAGAGAAGCACACAGCAGATGAAGGAGCAAGGCAAAACCCCACCAGACCTAACAAATGAAGAGGAAATAGGCAGTCTACCTGAAAAAGAATTCAGAATAATGATAGTAAAGATGATCCAAAATCTTGGAAATAGAATGGAGAAAATACAAGAAACATTTAACAAGGACCTAGAAGAACTAAAGAGCAAACAAACAGTGATGAACGACACAATAAATGAAATTAAAAATTCTCTAGAAGGGATCAATAGCAGAATAACCAAGGCAGAAGAACGGATAAGTGACCTGGAAGATAAAATAGTGGACGTAACTATTGCAGAGCAGAATAAAGAAAAAAGAATGAAAAGAATTGAGGACGGTCTCAGAGACCTCTGGGACAACATTAAATGCACCAACATTCAAATTATAGGGGTTCCAGAAGAAGAAGAGAAAAAGAAAGGGACTGAGAAAATATTTGAAGAGATTATAGTTCAAAACTTCCCTAATATGGGAAAGGCAATAGTTAATCAAGTCCAGGAAGCACAGAGAGTCCCATACAGGATAAATCCAAGGAGAAACACGCCAAGACACATATTAATCAAACTATCAAAACTTAAATACAAAGAAAAAATATTAAAAGCAGCAAGGGTGCTTCCCTGGTGGCGCAGTGGTTGAGAGCCCGCCTGCTGATGCAGGGGACACGGGTTTGTGCCCCGGTCCGGGAAGATCCCACATGCCGCGGAGTGGCTGGGCCCGTGAGCCATGGCCGCTGAGCCTGTGCGTCTGGAGCCTGTGCTCCGCAACGGGAGAGGCCACAACACTGAGAGGCCCGCTTACCACACACACACACACACACACACACACACACAAAAAGCAGCAAGGGAAAAAAAGCAAATAACACACAAGGGAATCCCCATAAGGTTAACAGCTGAACTTTCAGCAGAAACTCTGCAAGCCAGAAGGGAGCAGCAGGACATATTTAAAGTGATGAAGGAGAAAAACCTACAACCAAGATTACTCTACCCAGCAAGGATCTCATTCAGATTTGATGGAGAAATTAAAACCTTTACAGACAAGCAAAAGCTAAGAGAATTCAGCACCACCAAACCAGCTTTACAACAAATGCCAAAGGAACTTCTCTAGGCAGGAAACACAAGAGAAGGAAAAGACCTACAATAATAAACCCAAAACAATTAAGAAAATGGTAATAGGAACATAGATATCGATAATTACCTTAAATGTAAATGGATTAAATGCTCCAACCAAAAGACAAAGATTGGCTGAATGGATACAAAAACAAGACCCGTATATATGCTGTCTACAAGAGACCCACTTCAGACCTAGGAACACATACAGACTGAAAGTGAGGGGATGGAAAAAGATATCGCATGCAAATGGAAATCAAAAGAAAGCTGGAGTAGCAATTCTCATATCAGACAAAATGACTTTAAAACAAAGACTATTACAAGAGACAGAAAGGACACTACATAATGATCAAGGGATCAATCCAAGAAGAAGATATAACAATTGTAAATATTTATGCACCCAACATAGGAGCACCTCAATACATAAGGCAAATACTAACAGCCATAAAAGGGGAAATCGACAGTAACACAATCATAGTAGGGGACTTTAACACCCCACTTTCACCAATGGACAGATCATCCAAAATGAAAATAAATATGGAAACACAAGCTTTAAATGATACTTTAAACAAAATGGACTTGATATTTATAGGACATTACATCCAAAAGCAACAGAATACACATTCTTCTCAGGTGCTCATGGAACATTCTCCAGGATAGATCATATCTTGGGTCACAAATCAAGCCTTGGTAAGTTTAAGTAAATTGAAATCGTATCAAGTATCTTTTCTGACCACAATGCTATGAGACTAGATATCAATTACAGGAAAATATCTGTAAGAAATACAAACACATGGCAGCTGAACAACACACTACTTAATAACCAAGAGATCACTGAAGAAATCAGAGAGGAAATCAAAAAATACCTAGAAACAAATGACAATGAAAACACGACGACCCAAAACCTATGGGATGCAGCAAAAGCAGTTCTAAGAGGGAAGTTTATAGCAACACAATCCTACCTTAAGAAACAAGAAACATCTCAAATAAACAACCTAACCTTACACCTAAAGCAATTAGAGATAGAAGAACAAAAAACCCCCAAAGTTACAGAAGGAAAGAAATCAGGTCAGAAATAAATGAAAAAGCAATGAAGGAAACGATAGCAAAGATCAATAAAAGTAAAAGCTGGTTCTTTGAGAAGATAAACAATATTGATAAACCACTAGCCAGACTCATCAAGAAAAAAAGGGAGAAGACTCAAGTCAATAGAAATAGAAATGAAAAAGGAGAAGTAACAACTGACACTGCAGAAATACAAAAGATCATGAGAGATTACTACAAGCAACTCTATGCCAATAAAATGGACAACCTGGAAGAAACAGACAAATTCTTAGACATGCACAACCTGCCAAGACTGAATCAGGAAGAAATAGAAAATATGAACAGACCAATCAGAAGCACTGAAATTGAAACTGTGATTAAAAATCTTCCAACAAACAAAAGCCCAGGACCAGCTGGCTTCACAGGCGAGTTCTATCAAACATTTAGAGAAGAGTTAACACCTATCCTTCTCAAACTCTTCCAAACTATAGCAGAGGGAGGAACACTCCCAAACTCATTCTACAGGGCCACCATCACTCTATTACCAAAACCAGACAAAGATGTCACAAAGAAAACTACAGGCCAATATCACTGATGAACATAGATGCAAAAATCCTCAACAAAATACTAGCAAACAGAATCCAACAGCACATTAAAAGGATCATACATTATAATAAAGTGGGGTTCATCCCAGGAATGCAAGGATTCTTCAATATACACAAAGCAATTAACGTGATACACCATATTAACAAACAGAAGGAGAAAAACCATATTATCATCTCAATAGATGCAGAGAAAGCTTTCGACAAAATTCAACATACATTTATGATAAAAACCCTCCAGAAAGTAGGCATAGAGGGAACTATCCTCAACATAATAAAGGCCATATGTGACAAACCCACAGCCAACATCGTCCTCAATGGTGAAAAACTGAAACCATTTCCACTAAGATCAGGAACAAGACAACGTTGCCCACTCTCACCGCTATTATTCAACATAGTTTTGGAAGTTTTAGCCACAGCAATCAGAGAAGAAAAAGAAATAAAAGGAATCCAAATTGGAAAAGAAAAAGTAAAGCTGTCACTGTTTGCAGATGACATGATACTATACATAGAGAATGCTAAAGATGCTACCAGAAAACTACGAGAGCTAATCAATGAATGTGGTAAAGTAGTAGAATACAAAATTAATGCACAGAAATCTCTTGCATTCCAAAACACTAATGATGAAAAATCTGAAAGTGAAATTAAGAAAACACTCCCATTTACCACTGGAACTAAAAGAATAAAATATCTAGGAATAAACCTACCTAAGGAGACAAAAGACCTGTATGCAGAAAATTATAAGACACTGATGAAAGAAATTAAAGGTGATCAAATAGATGGAGAGATATACCATGTTCTTGGATTGGAAGAATCAACATTGTGAAAATGACTCTACTACCCAAAGCAATCTACAGATTCAATGCAATCCCTATCAAACTACCAATGGCATTTTTCACAGAACTAGAACAAAAAATTTCACAATTTGCATGGAAACACAAAAGACCCCAAAGAGCCAAAGCAATCTTGAGAAAGAAAAACAGAGCTGGAGGAATCAGGCTCCCTGACTTCAGACTATACTACAAAGCTACAGTAATGAAAACAGTATGGTACTGGCACAAAAACAGAAATATAGATCAATGGAATAGGATAGAAAGCCCAGAGATAAACCCATGCACATATGGTCAACTAATCTTTGATAAAGGGGGCAAGAATATACAGTGGAGAAAAGACAGCCTCTTCAATAAGTGGTGCTGGGAAAACTGGACAGCTACATGTAAAAGAATGAAATTAGAACACTCCCTAACACCATACACAAAAATAAACTCAAAATGGATTAAAGACCTAAATGTAAGGCCAAACACTATCAAACTCTTAGAGGAAAACATAGGCAGAACACTCTATGACATAAATCACAGCAAGATCCTTTTTGACCCACCTCCTAGAGAAATGGAAATAAAAACAAAAATAAACAAATGGGACCTAATGAAACTTAAAAGCTTTTCACAGCAAAGGAAACCATAAACAAGACGAAAAGACAACCCTCAGAATGGGAGAAAATATTTGCAAATGAAGCAACTGACAAAGGATTAGTCTCCAAAATTTATAAGCAGCTCATGCAACTCAATATTAAAAAAACAAAAACCCAATCCAAAAATGGGCAGAAGACCTAAATAAGAAGACCTTTGGAGACACTTCTCCAAAGAAGATATACAGATTGCCAGCAGACACATGAAAGGATGCTCAACATCATTAATCATTAGAGAAATGCAAATGAAAACTACAGTGGTATATCATCTCACACTGGTCAGAATGGCCATCATCAAAAAAATCTACAAACAATAAATGCTGGAGAGGGTGTGGAGGAAATGGAACCCTCTTGCACTGTTGGTGGGAATGTAAATTGATACATCCATAATGGAGAATAGTATGGAGGTTCCTTAAAAAACTAAAAATACAACTACCATATGACCTAGCAATCCCACTACTGAGCATATACCCTGAGAAAACCATAATTCAAAAAGAGTCATGCACCAAAATGTTCATTGCAGCTCTATTTACAATAGCCTGGACATGGAAGCAACCTAAGTGTCCATCAACAGATGGATCGATAAAGAAGATGTGGCAGATATTCAATGGAATATTACTCAGCCATAAAAAGGAACAAATCTGAATTGTTTGTAGTGAGGTGGATGGACCTAGAGACTGTCATACAGAGTGAAGTAAGTCAGAAAGAGAAAAACAAATACCGTATGCTAACACATATATATGGAATCTAAAAAAAAAAATGGTCATGAAGAACCTAGGGGCAAGATGGGAATAAAGATGCAGACCTACTAGAGAATGGACTTGAGGATATGGGGAGGGGGAAGGGTAAGCTGGGACAAAGTGACAGAGTGGCATGGACATATATACACTACCGAACGTAAAATAGATAGCTAGTGGGAAGCAGCCGCATAGCACAGGGAGATCAGCTTGGTGCTTTGTGACCATGTAGAGGGGTGGGATAGGGAGGGTGGGAGGGAGGGAGATGAAAGAGGGAAGAGATATGGGGACATATGTATATGTATAACTGATTTACTTTGTTGTAAAGTAGAAATAACACAACATTGTGAAGCAATTATACTCCTATAAAGATGTTAAAAAAATAAGAGAAATTAACACAACATTGTAAATCAACTATACGTCAATTTAAAAAATTAAAAAAAAGAACCAAATGGAAATTCTAGAACTGAAAAACACAATAGCTGAAATGAAACGTCACAAAATGGGTTTAACAGCATATTTAAATGTTTAAACATGACATTAAATTTTTTGTTATTGAGGTACCACTGGTTTATAACATTATGTAAGTTTCATGTGTACATTATATTTCTATTTCTGTATACCCTACAGCGTGCTCACCACCAAAAATTTCTAAATATGACAATTTAAATGACTGTGTATATGTATACATACTATGTATCTACACACCCATACGTATATAGTATATAGTAAATTGAAAATAGTTTAAAATGATAGAGTTAGTGAATTTGAAGATAAATGAATGGAAATTATCCAATCTGAAAACTACAGAGAACAAAGATTAAAAGGAAAAAAAAAAACAACTAAAAAAACCCCTCAAGATCTGTGAGATGACATCCAAAGGTCTGAAATATATGTAATTAGAGTCGCAGAAGAAGAGAAAAGGGGGCAGAAAAAAATATTTGAAGAAATGATGGCTAAATATATGAAGTCTGCAAAGGACATAAGTTTACATAATCAAGAAGCCCAGAAACCCTAGGCAGGATAAATACAAACAGAACCACATTAGGCCTGTCATATTCAAACTGCTGAAAACCAAAGAAAAAGAGAAAATCTTAAAAGCATCCAGAGAAAAACAATATATTACATACATGGGCCAACAATCTGAATGATGTCTAACTTCTCCTCAGAAACTATGTGTCCAGAGTTGCCAATATCATCTTCTTACAAAGTGGAAATCAAGAATACTGCCTTATACTTGATAGAACAAGAAATATAGAAATTAAATGGCTATAATCAATAAAACAAAAAACAGTGACAATTACATTGGGAAGAAAACAGGGAGCAGTGCAAATAAGCTTCATGTTTCATGAGATATATTTAAAACTGATCAGTCAAGAAATTTCAGCAGAAGCATAATAATTTAGAGATATGAAGGCAACCACCAAAGAAACAGCAAAAAGCATTTAAGTGACTGTCCCCCTGAGGAGTGGAATTAGGAATGGAAAAGGATGAGGCTGGAGACTGTAGCTTTTCATTTCAAGCCCTTCTGTACAAACTGATTTTTTTAAAAATCATGTATATTTATACCTTCATTAAAACAAGTATACTCACATAAAACTGCTAGGGAACCAGTGTTTCTCCCACCTAAGAATTCTGAAACCAGTAAGTATTTACTGGGTAACTTCGACACGCAAGACATTATGATAGGCACCAAAATCTGCTTTTTCTTCCTTAATACCTAGTCCTTGACATAATCTATACAGAGCTGTCAGTAAGACAGCTGGACTTACTAGTAATAACAGAGTTCTGAGTTCTTGCTATGAGTATATGGATGAGACTTTAAAGTCATCAGAATGTATCAGATCATCTGGAAGACACAATGGGCAGAGAGAGAGATATCTTCTAATCCTTCTCAAGTAATGAGACTTCTCAAGTAATGAGACTTCCTTTCACGACTTATGGTTAAGGCTAGCTCCAGCTTCCTATTGGAGCATATTTTATCCCTATCTTGTTCTGCTTTGGTAAATGGGTCACGGTGGGTTATTTTTCCAAAATATTACAAGAATAGTCCCCCATATCTCTCTCCTCCTACGCAATAAGATATTGTAGCTTAGGCTATGAAATTCTGAAGAGTCCACAATTCCAAACTCCGCTGAACTTTTCTACTCATTCATAAAACATGACTAGTTTCTCTTATTATCATGCATTTTCCCCCCTATTCTGTCACTAATACGTTTCTTAAGGGTTTCTTATTCATGAATTGATGTAAAATTTCATATCTCTGTTTATAACTTTCACAGTATTCAAAAGTTATCTTGAAGGGCTTCAAAAAAAAAAAAAAGAACCCATCTTCCTGATTTCCCATTAATCTAAGGTATCATGAAATTAAACTCTACAATTTGGAATGCTTGTTAATTTATCTGAAGCGGGACTAATGTTTGTAGTTTTTAAAGTATTCTGGAAAAATTATCAAATTTATAGTGTCAACAACATTATGTGGAAATACATAATTAATCTATAATATAATCATTGACTTACACCATCTCAAAATATGAAGGGTAAATATCTAAGAATCCTCTCTATATCATAAACCAAAAATTGGTAGACTATGGCTTGAGGGCCTAATCTGGCCACCTGGCTATCTTTTTATGACCTGCAAGCTAAGAATGGATTTTACTGTTTCAAATAGTTACATTTTAAATGGTTATATAAATACCTACATAACACCCTTGATTTTGCCTGTTAGCCAACAAAGCCTAAATTATTTACTATCTGTTCCTTTAAGAAAAAGTTTACTGATCTCGATCTGTGGTTACCAGAGGCAGGGGGTGGGGAGAGCGGGGATTGGATGAGGGCAGTCAAAAGGTACAAACTTCCAGTTATAAAATAAATAAGCACTAGAGACGCAATGTACAACATGATAAATATAATGAACACTGCTGTATGTTATCTATGAAAGCTATTAAAAGAGTAAATCTTGAGTTCTCATCACAAGGAAAAAATTTTTTTTTCTATTTCTTTAATTTTGTATCTGAGATGATGGGTGTTAACTAAACTTGATGGTGATAATCATTTCATGATGAACGTAAGTCAAATCATTATGCTGTACACCAAACTTGTAATGTATAAAAACTGGAAGAAAAAAAAAGAAAAAGTCTACTGATCTCTGTCATAAATGATCAATCTAGTTTGAGTGTAACTATTAATAATAACATTACCAGAAAGTCAATTTTATCTCATTCTCACTTATTAAAGTAGCAGAACCTTTATATAGCAAGTTATAGACATGTTTTCATAGCACAATCTTTATTACTAGGTATACTAAAATGGAATAAATATCCATTTAAAAGTTATATTAATCCCTGGATAACTCAAAAAATATGTAGGGCACAGAGAGAATGAAAAAGAAAAATAAACATGTCACTTTCAACCAACAGTCTTGACTTCTTTTTTTGTTTCTAATGTTCAGTTCTCTTTCCTTCCTTCACACAAGAAAGAACAGAATCAGCTACACTGATAACAGGCCATCATGAAGCATTCACCAAGAAAGAAGTGCCAAACATTCAGCTTTAGGGTGCTTATTAGAGTCTAATAAGTAGTGGTGGTAATGTCACCTAAGTCTCCACTACTCCTACGGGAATACTGGTATGTCTCTTTTTTTCTTTTCATTGTGAAGTCTGGGCAACGCAGCTATTTCCCACCAATTCTAAAGTAAAGCAGTTCAAGCAATTAAGAACTCTGCAGTTTTTCCCTATAAGGCAAGTCTATCTTACAGCCAACTTGATGGGTAACCCTGGCCAAAGACTAATTTGTTTGCTGTCCCCAAAACTTTATATTCAGTCTGTTCAACTACAGAGAGAATAGACAAGCAGCCTAACACACAAAGAATAGCCATTTTGTTCTAGATATAATACAAAGGTACCTATTGCCTGGGAAGTAGAGTTCCCTTTCCAGCTGACCTCAAAAGCAAGTAGTGTATAATTCTACTTGAAGCACTATGGTGAAAATACCTTCCTTAGAGGTTCTGTTGTCTAGAAAAATGAATCTCAAACTTTAGCATGCATCAGAATCACTTAGAGAGCTTGTTAAAACACAGATTGGTGGGCCCCACCCTCACAGTTTCTGATTCAGTAGTTTTGGTGTGGCGGGCCCAAGAATATGTACTTCCAAAAGGTTTCTAGGGGATGCTGATGCCCTTGTTGCTGGTCCATAGACCACACTTTAAGACTCACAAATCTAGGTGATCTCCAAAGTTCATTCAAAATCTGAACACTCTGAAACAATATCATAAAAAATGTCTTGAAAGTTAAGTTGTTTACATTTGATATGAACATCCATTAATACCGGATGGTTTTATCAGCCCTGTGATGACAGCAAAATTTCATACAAACCCACGTAATTGGTGCAAAACAGGAAAAACTAAAGAAGTTTTGTTGAAAAAGTAATAATGATGTGACATTTGGTAAGATACACATGTTTAATCTTCTCCTTCCCTTTTTTTCATGGGATGAGGAAGGGATTGTTCAGGAAGAAAAGAATCATGTGTTGATTAGTTGTATGTTTTGGTGTGGTGGGCCCAAGAATCTGTACTTCCAAAAAGTCTGAACATACAACTAATCAACAAGTGATCTTGACCTTTTCCTTTCCCCAGTCATTTTTTATATCCTTAGCCATTACAGCCACAGACTTTCTACAGGGCAAAATTTTAGTCTAGATTTCTATTATGATTTTATTTTAGTCTGCACATTGATGTAGCAGTAACTGCATTCCCTTTTTTAATTTTTAAAATTAAGAAATTTTTATTTTTCATTCCCGTAACTGATTTATAACATTGTGTAAGTTTCATGTGTACAACAGTATATTTCTATTTCTGTATACGCTACAGCATGCTCACCACCAAAACTTTAGTTGCCATTCATCACTATACAGTTGATCCCCTTTACCCATTTTCCTCCCCTTCCCCTTTGGAAACCACTACTCTGTTCTCTGTATCTACGTGTTTGTTTTGGTTTGGTTTGTTCATTTATTTTGGGTTTTTTTTTTGTTTATTTGTTTTTTATATTCCACATATGAGTGAAATCATGTGGTATTCCTTCTCACTTTTAAACATTTTACTTTATCAAACTGTGCTATGAGCTTGAAAAAACAGGGTGGAGAATCAGGCCTATATTCCTACAGCTATAATACAACATATTCCACAGCAATTTGATTAGAGCTATTTTCTTTTAATTAAATTCTGTTCAGTCACAATTCTAGAAAAACCTTTCCTGGGTTTCTAAATTCTAGTCAGTATTTTGGCTTTTCTGATCTGCTCCATGTTTCTCAATTTGAACTCCCTGAAGCTTACTCTTCATTGATGCTGTCTGATGCTTGTAAACTTTGCTAAATTCATTTTTCCACAGCTTTGAAGGAACAAAGAGTTAATGTATTTTGTTTTTAGATTCCTGAAAAATAAACTGATTATCAATTATCCATAGATTTTAGTGGTGTTCTTACATATCAATGTAAGCTGCAGTGAGTTATGTATATTACAACAGCTATTTCTGAATTTAGTGTTTTATATACAATTCCAACTGTACTAAATCAGAGCTTTAAACTTTTAGGGGAATCTCAAGGCAGAAATAAACTACTTTGCTCTTAATAAAGAATATGCAGAACTGTCTAGTAATAATAACCATAATAAACCATTTTACTATTGTATAGATTCAATTATAATACAAGTTAGGTTAGACCATGTCCCCTGAAACGTAAACAGACAGCAAATTAACAGATTTATAAAGTCACTGTCAATAATGACTCCTTTTAAGAAAACAATTAACAAATAGCTAACAAAAGACAGTAAATCTTTTATTGTGCTACCTAAATGAGAAAAAAATTTGGTTAAGATGAGAAAAACAATTAATTTAAATACTGAAGGAAAAATAAAATAGCTTTCCCAATTTTATTTCCTATTTTATAATTGTGTAGACATATAACAGAAGATTACTAGAGGGAAATAGGAGATGGTGAGTATAATTTACTTTTCCAATTTAATTGGACTTATAACAACAGGTAGAATACTGTAGACATGACACCAAGTCTCTTGCTCTTAGCTGTTGCTATGTGTTTCTGTGCATAGGTGTACTTTAGATTTAGTAGTTCTATCACATATTTCTGTACAAGCTTTCAAAATGATTTAACTGTTGGTAATAAAGACCACTTAAAAGTATACTAGTGGTATAAGTGCTCACTATGGGCTATGCACTGCTAGACACTCGACATACATTGTTTGCTTACCCTCAACATTCTTGCAAGGCAGTTGCTCATTATGCACATTTCGGCAATGAGGAAATTGAAACCGACAGAGTAGGAATAACTTGTAAAAAGTCACACAGCTGGTGAGTGGTGATGCTGGAACCTGAACTCTGTATGTCAGACTACAAAATCCAGGAACTTAACTACTTCTATAAACTGCCTTAAAGTATGCACTTCTACCCAAAGGAACAGAAGATTCTTTATACACAGCCCTGGTTTGCTAGAGGGCATATATGCTCAACGGATAGGGGGTGACATGTGACTAAACACGAATCTCCACTTACAGTTAAACCTGGACCTAACTCACATGAGGTAAGACCAGAATTCATAGGTCTGTTCCATGCTATTCTATAGCTTGTCTCATGATTCCCCCAAACTTGGTCAGGGCTATCAAAAAATATGATGGCGATATATATACTAGAAGTTCTCTCTTCCTACCCTGATAGGGTCTAGCAGTTGATCAATCTATCAAAAATCTTGGAAGAAGTGGGAAGAGACAAAAATGATGTATATATGAAGCTCTTTAACTTAATATGTAAGTACATTTATTCATCGAACTTTTAATGTAAAGCCAAGACCTTCTTGTTTGCATATCAGTTCCAATTTTTCTTTCTGGCATAAACTGCACTAAAATGTATTCTATTCATTTCATTTAAAATAAAACAAAAACATAGACAACCTAAGTATAGGTGGATTTTTAAAGTGCTTTTTTTTAACCAAATAAATTTGACATGTAACACTGTGTACATTTAAGGTGCACAGCATGTTATTTTGATATACTGATATATTGTAATATGACTGCTGATGTAGTATTAGTTATCACATTATGTAATTATAGTACAGGATTATTGTCTATATTCATTATACTGTGCATTAGATCTCTATGGCTTATTTACTACTCATTATAAGTTTTTACCCTTAAATACTAACAACCTTATCCCCCATGTAGTGTGTTCACCCTAATTCATTATAGCATTTTTTTTAGCAAATCACCTTCACTGACATTTTAATTGATTTTTTCCAAGCTTTTAAAATAGTTTTCTAAGAACAATAACTTTATAAATGCTCTCCTACTTGCATTGGTATTTCATTAGTTAATATATATATATTTAACTATATTATCATAATAGGACATAAAATGGGCATTAATTTAACTGCCTCTCAGTAAGCACATGCCACTACAGGGATAACAGAAGTACGTGGGTATATCAGAAGGTAGCCTACTGGCTTATAAAATCCACTTTGTCCTGGCAACCGTCAGTAGGTGTCAAAAAGAGGATGGAGAGCATTAATCCTGCAAGTGGTTAGGTGAAGGTCAGTTAAGAAAGCATCTCCTGTAACTGGCAGAGCTAATCTACCCTGCCTGGGGCATGATTATATGCAGAACGCAGATGAAAACATAAGATTGGACTCAGATGCCTAACTGAACATCTTCAGATGTCACCATGCCTGTAAGGAAGGCACCAATTATCAAGATTGAGATTTGGAAATAAAACACAGAGTATAAAATTCTGCCAATCCCCTATGGTGATTAATGAGAGCCAGTGCCCATAATTAAAAGGACAGTGATGACCTAAACAGTGATGGAGTGGGAAATTAAAGCATGAATAGATTTCCACAGAGGGAGCTGTTCACACTTTGTCATATTTCATCCTCTAAAACTATACTATTTTTGTGACATTCTACTAGCTATATTCTTAACAATAAACTATTTGAGAAGTAAAGGGTCAAAAGCAATACTACAAACATAAAACAAAGCCATTTCAGACAGATAAATGCTGACCAAAAATACTCCTTTTCAAAATCCAAGGCATAAATAATCTAGGAAATATTAATTAGAATTTAAATTAAATTAAAATTAAGTCTGAAGTAGAAAAGGTAGCCCACGGTGCAATGTTACATTGCGTAGACAAATGAAATATTGTTTAAAATAATCTAAGCTAAATAGATTAGATATTGACATGTCTAAAAAAACTGCTCATTAAAGCAATGATTTATCCTCAGAATGGGGGAGAGTCACAAATACTAGGCATCTGGTACAATGAAGAGAATTCCAAAACACAATAGAGAAGACCTAGTGGTGAGAGTAAGAAAATATCAGCAAATTTTAATTTCAGTTTTGCCAAGTTAAATCTGACCTTTTTAGGTACTTAAAAATGAGAAATTTTGTCATACCTGCAGTAGGTTCCCAACCTTGGGCTTTGGTAAACTGACTTCGTATGTTGGGGCAACTTTTCAGTAAGAAGTTCTTAAACCAGGTCAAAATTGGCATGAACAAAGCTATTTCTTCCTTTTCTAGGCATTACAAGGTCTACAGAGAATCCTAAGAATGAGGCAGGAGAGGAGGCGCCTCACTCATTTGTCATACCTACTTCTAGCCTCAGTTTAAAAACGTTTACCATCACAGCTGTGATCAATAAACAAAATGGTGAGTAGAGCATTCTCAAGATTTCACTTAAAAAAAAACCTCAGTGAGCAAAGGCTCTTAACACTATGCGAGGGTTATCTGCTTTGGTCTGCTTGGCTGAAAGCATTCAAGCTAAGAATATTATTGAAGCCCTATGTAAGCTCAATGTTTTACTCATCAACAAACGTGTATTGAACATCTACTATGAATATCTACTATATACCAGGCATTGCAGTCAAGACTGAGAATATAATAAGAGGATAAATACTGTTTCTGCCTTGTAAGGAGATAAGAGATAAATTACACACATACTAACTAATAACAAATTAACAAAGACTGAGCAATTATGATCCGAAACTGCTGTGTTTAGGTTTACTTCTTGACTCCTGAGAGTAGGAACTATAGTTAGAGAAAGACCTAAGTTGGAATCCTGATCTCTTACGCCTAAATTGCTTAATGGTTAACCCGATTAGGTCTTGTTTTCTTCATCTAAAAGATCATGGCCATAATAATTCAAACTGCTACTGAAAAGCTCAAATGACTTAAAGTGATAATGCCTGGTAAATGCTCATAAAATATTCATTTCCCACCTTTTTCTGTTTATTCTATTCTCATTAAGAGATTTTTTTTTTTTTACCTATTCTTAGTGTTTTAAGTACTCTTTATGGATATAGATATAAATTTGGAATATAAATTCCAAATTTATATCCTAAAATCTTACTCTTGTTAAGTGTTGAAACTGCACTGCCACTCTAATATTCTGCTATCACCTTGAACTCCATGTGTCTCATTCTCTCAGAACCAGCTGTCCTAATCTCTCTGTTCCTATTAATGAAGCCACCAATTCCCATTCTTAAAGTCTTGGACTCATCTTGGACAGATTGTCCATATTCCTGGATTCTGTAACTGGTCATTCACCAGTTTGCTTATTCCTCAAAATCTTCATCTCTTTGTACCTTTTCCACTGCTACCATCTTAGTTTACCATTGCCCCAAACCAAAGGCCTCCTCGATCCAGTCGCAGTTTTCTCTTCCACATCATCCTTTACGAAACCTCTGTCCACACTAACTGATTTACCATTTGAATGCATCCTGTACACTCTTGTTTGAAGTTTTAATTCAAGTCACTTTATTTATCATTTCACTTTCTGATCCACATGATAAATACAAACTTTTCTCTCATTAAAAAAACAAAACATACTATTCTTTAAAATATTAAAGCACAACTTATCTGGGGAATTTGAGTAAAGTGTAACTTTCCCATAATTGTCTGGAATGCCCAGGTGATTGCTTTCATACTTTGTTCTGTACGGTTATCCATTCTTCTTTCCTTCTGAATGACATAACTTCCTTTGGTCACTTATTTCCTTAGATGTACTCTTTAGAACACTTACTTGTTGCACATGAGTTTGCAGAAGTTGTGTAAGGGGGCCTGATGTAGGTTTTAGAGATGCTAGGTTAAGCAGTTAAAATAGGTTGCTTTATTTCAGGACTTCTCGCAGTTTTAAAAATGCTAAAACTGTTAGTTCCTCCATCACCGTTCTTCATTTCTGACATGAAGGTATTCCTTACTCATCCCACTACAGCTTGACTCAGCTCCATACCACTTTTGAACTGAGTAATAAGCTTGCTCTTTTGAACTGAGTAATAAGCCTTTCAGCTTTTACCAGATTCATTTTTCATCCCTGCCTCTTGATTCTCAATCTGTTTCTCCAGAGAAACACGTGTCTTTTAGTAAAGGATCTTTATTTCTTAAAAGATGATACCCAGGGACTTCCCTGGTGGCGCAGTGGTTGGGAGTCCACCTGCCAGTGCAGGGGACATGGGTTCGAGCCCTGGTCTGGGAAGATCCCACATGCCGTGGAGCAACAAAGCCCATGTGCCAAACTACTGAGCCTGTGCTCTAGAGCTTGCACATCACAACTACTGAGCCCACGTGCCACAACTAAGGAAGCCCATGTGCCTAGAGCCCGTGCTCCTCAAC
Organism: Hyperoodon ampullatus; assembly: GCF_949752795.1. NCBI lineage: Eukaryota > Metazoa > Chordata > Mammalia > Artiodactyla > Ziphiidae > Hyperoodon > Hyperoodon ampullatus. Next base: position 11,010,437 of record NC_136932.1, on the reverse strand, counting down.
AAGAGAAGCCACTGCAATGAGAAGCCTGTGCACCACAATGAAGAGTAGCCCCCGCTCGCCACAACTACACAAAGCCCGTGCACGGCAATGAAGACCCAACACAGCCAAAAATAAATAAAAATTAAATCTTAAAAAACAAAAATGATACCCAGACCAAGAGATCTGAGTAGTATGTCTTAAACTTGGGAATTCATAAGGATAGATAGTAGTATTTTGGTGCAAATTTATAGGAGAAAATGTGGCATATTTTCCTGAAAAGTTGAGTTTTACTCAAAGATTTTTTTGGGAAACATTTTTATGATTTAAAAAAAATATAGAACATAGACTACTTTAAAAGGGGAAATATGAGACGTCCAAGAAATTTCCAGATTTGCTTTTAGATGCCCCTTCAGGCTACATCGCATACCCTTTTGTTATGCATTCAAATTCCTATGTCCTAAGGTACTCCGAGGGAAAAGTCCAAGAACTTTTGGACAATGGAGAGGAAGCGTGGAGAATTATTACTTAGAAAATGTTTCCTTTGTGCTAAGTACTATACTAGATATTTCACATATATATTATCTTTCTTAATGCCTACAATGACACTACAAAAGGCATTATTTCATTAATTTTATAAAAGAAACTTCAGAGAGGTAAACATGTCCCAAGCTGCAGAGCTTACAAAAGTGGTTAGAATGTCTTACTATATAATGTTGGAGTGTGAAGAAGACACATTTATCATAGATATATTATGACTGATGTCCATGAGAAAACAATAACTAGGAATCACTCTTTTAAAATAATTTATCACCAATATGAGACTTTCAATCTTAATGTAGATCCTGAGAGAAATTAGGCACCTATTTCCTAGTAAAAGCTTATTAGTGGTACTAACAATTTTCCAGATATTCAGAAGTGGTATTAGGATGAAAACGTTAAGTTTTAGTTAATGGAAACTAGGGAAGAAACCTAAGCCTTTTATATTTCTAAATTTTATATATTATTTATTCACTAGCACATTTCCCCCCAAATGAAAGCAATGCCTACTTTCAACTAAGATTTTACCCAGTTATCTGTTATATGAAAAATATTGTAAAGACACTAAAGGATTTCAGAAAGTAAACCTGAAGATGTTAAACTATTTTGAAATTGAGAGGTTAAACTTTAGTCCAAAGCATGAGGTTTAATTTCTTCACAGAATGCTGCCAGTTAAATCTGCAACTTGAATCCCTAGATACTGAAATAAACTTGATGGCTCTTTAAGAAAACCTAGGATATGATATACAGATTCACCAAATCAACTTAACGGCAGAATCTCTCAAAACAGGAAGCTTCACTAGTGGATTTTAAATTAGACAATTTACAAACAAATATACTTATATACAACCTTTTAGGAATACATACGTTAGGCAAGGACCCAAACATTAAAAAAAAAAAATCACAGGATGTGCCAAGAAAGATTACATCAAAATGAATAAATCTGATTATTAAAAATACTATCCTTATTAAAAATATCCAAATCAGGGACTTCCTGGTGGTGCAGTGGTTAAGAATCCACCTGCCAATGTAGGGGATATGGGTTTGATCCCTGGTCTGGGAAGATCCCACATGCCGTGGAGCAACTAAGCCCGTGCGCCACAACCACTAAGCCTGCGCTCTAGAGCCCGAGAGCCACAACTACTGAACCCACGTGCTGCAACTACTGAAGCCCGTGCACCTAGAGCCAGTGCTCCACAACAAGAGAAGCCACCGCAATGAGAAGTCCGCGCACTGCAACGAAGAGTAGCCCCTGCTCGCCACAACTGGAGGAAGCCCGTGCACAGCAACGAAGACCCAACGCAGACAAAATAAAAATCCAAATCAGTCTTTGTTACTATTAATAAGAATTATAGTTTCAGAGATAATGGAATACAAAATCCTTTGTATACTTATGAGGATAGACTAGTCAAAAAGGAGTGTTAACTTACAATGTACAGTTATTAAATATACATAAATTTTTAAATTCATATTTTCTTGCATGGCAATGGTTAAAATGTGAATCAATTTATTTAATCTATTAATTATAGGCTTTCATATAAAAGTAAAATATTACTACTGACAGAAATGACAGTAAGTATAAGTGATTAGTACTTTCATTATCCTTTAATACATTAATTCTCCCTATTTAAAGGTTTCTTAAACATTGTGCAAAGTCTTATGTATAGCTCTATAGGCAAAAATCTCAAAAACGGAAGAAGGAATACAAACCAAAATATAGTAATGGCAAACACGAGTAATTTACAAGTAAATTTTTAGTAATTTAATCTAAATTAAAGGAACCCAGTTATGTCCCTGAAGTCTATCTACTCTGAACAACATGTATGTAAGAAGAACAATTTAAGAAGGTGGATAACTACATGAATAAGCCCAGATGAAATGCCTTTTTCTTTTGTGAGGTGGTTGAAGATCAGTCTAAATATTCTAATTTTGAAAAATCAAGTTCCTACTTTTAGTACATTTCTAAGTTACCATGGTTAGCTGAAGAACTAAAAAGAAAAAATAATTAAAAGCCAGAAAATGGACAGAGTCTTTTGAGAAAATGTAACCTATAAATTCAATTTCTCTTAAATTGATAATTACCAAATGGTCTAAAAATACAAGTAAGAATGGTAAATCTCTAATTCACCTTTCTCACCTGGGAAAACAGATAATATAAATCAACATAACTAGCAAATAATGTTAAGTTAAAAAAAGTCCTTAAACTATGCAAGAACATCCACCTGCAAGCACTCCCGTTAATGAAATAAGAAAGATTTGATGTATTAAGGAAATATGCTTACAAAATTCTAGTTTTCCACACTGATATTTTTTTTAATGTATTTTACTTATAAGGATATTGCAATAGGAAGCAGAACTCTATTCTGGAATCATAATCTAACAAAAAAAGCAATCTGAGCTTCACATTTCATTAAAACATTGAGTTAAACAGCATTCTTTACAATGAAATATTATTTAAAAAAATATAACACTTTAAAAGATTCATATATACACACACACAAGTAAACAAACACAATTAAAAATTAAATAAATGTACCTAATGACATTTCTTAATGGCTTCCCTGAAAACTAAGTGTAAAATTCTCTTAGGTGGCGTTTGCTTTTCTACAAAGCTCAAAGTAGGCCTCATAGCTCAGAAATCCATGCAATACACAAATACTCTACTCATACTCACAGGCTTTAGTTTTTCTTCCTCATTAGTCAATACTATATAGTCTTTTCTCCTGAAAACCTGAAAGGCTTCTTTTTATTCACCGGTTGTGCTGTTATCAGAGCTGACACGTCAGTAACGATCCACACTTTAATCTTCCCCAGCCAGCAATTCACACTGCTCAGAACTTACTGTGTGTTACAGGTGATACTTCTTATAGCAGATGCTGGTTATGGTCCCAAAGCACAACTGATGCTCCCAAAGGACCTTAGAACCCCTAACAACATCACCTGCTCCTTTCTGTATCCAGAGATGCAATGTGGTATTTGTTTTGAACAGTTAATGATTTTAAGAAAGATGACACAGACGAGTTCTTTTCATTAGACTGCTTGACATGAGCTTACCCTTTCAGAATACTGCAGCAAATATAGATTGTAAGACTCCCTTAGGAAAAAAGAAATATTTATACAATTTTCCTCTGTGGCGCAGTTTAGTTTACCCTTCTGTTAGAGCAAAATGCTGGAAGAACTGGTTCTTAGGTTTCTAATGGCGCAGCGTTAACATAGTGAATGATTCACGGATGTTCTTAACATTCAGGAGTAACACGGAAGGCTAGCAATGCAGCCCAGGTCCAGAGCTGATGAATGGTGCAGTGCTGCTGTTGTCATAGCAACCAAAGGGAAAAAAGCAGCACCATATAAGGAGCTGTGACATGGATTCTGGGAACGATTTATATTAAAAAGCTGTAAGCTCCTCATGCCTTAAAGCTATTAACTCCTTTCTTACTGATTTCTCCTCAGATTTTACTCTTCTGAATTCCTAAATCAGAACTATGTGTATATTGCAAAAAAAAAAAAAAAGTAACTAAATAAGACACTAACAAAAACTGCATATTGAGGTTTCTAAAAAGATTAGTAATACTTTAGCAAGCTAATATGTGCCTGTAATATCATCACAGTTTATTGGGTTAAATGGTAAAATTAGACAGTGAGAAATAAGGAACTGTCTAAAATGTGAAACAGAAGAAAATTTATTTTTAAATAGAGATGTTAAAAACTTGATTAAATGCCTTTCATTCAGATGGATCATCAGATAGACCAAAACGGCAGAACCATCAGTTGACTAATATAGTAGCAATGGTTTCAATTTCAAAGAGAGGTATACTACCTCCTACGTTCCTTACAGATGCAGAAAGGTACAAAAGACACTAACTGCCCTGAAAACGCTCCCAGCCTTCATGTGTGATCAAGGAAATTCTTTGTGTCAGTCACTGGTGAGAAAGGGTTACTAGCCCACTCCATGCTTCTGATGAACTTTCCCTTCAGGGCCTGGAGAACTTTTCTCTTGTCGTAGCTTCTCCTCACCTCCCTGGAATCCAGAAGAGTCCCTTCTCTTTCAGTGGACAGCAGAATAGCTTCAAAAAAGAACCATGGGAGAAGGGGGAGCTAGAGAAAGTGTCAATGCATGGATTTAGCAGTGGTAACGGCACTCTCTCTGCATTATTGTAGACATGGTTCTGAACTGACTTGTTGAGAAAAAAATCTTTCACTAGGCTTCTGAAGCATGGTTCACTGGTACTATTCATCTATTTAGATAGGGCAATTCTATATGGAATTGTTCTGTATCAATCAGTGTGGGTTTCTTTCCCATCACCACATATTTAATGAAATGTTCAGAAACAAAGCAAAGCAAAACAGGTAATTATTTTATTATATTGTTCTCTTTTTTTTTTTTTTTTTGCTGTACGTGGGCCTCTCACTGTTGTGGCCTCTCCCGTTGAGGAGCACAGGCTCCGGACACGCAGGCTCAGCGGCCATGGCTCACGGGCCCAGCCGCTCCGCGGCATGTGGGATCTTTCCAGACCGGGGCACGAACTCGTGTCCCCTGCATCGGCAGGCGGACTCTCAACCACTGCACCACCAGGGAAGCCCTATATTGTTATCTTATGTGGGCAGCATTACCACTGTAATAATAATTCTGGTATAATTATATATTTGTTAGTCATAGATTTATGTTGCATTACTCTCCCTAAATGATGATAACCTCAGTAAAATGTGAATTAAAAGGACTGCAATGTAGCAGGAAGGACATGCACTTGGCTAGACTTTTGATTGTAGGTATGATAATGGCTCAGTTGCTTACTAGACATAACCCTGGGTAAGTCACTTAACTCCAACCCTCAAATTCTTCATCAGTAAAGTATGGGTAATAACATATTTTCTACTTTCTTCCTAAAGCTACTGTGGAAATAAAATAAAATAATGTAATGCAAAGGCTTGAAATTCTAAAAATCTATGTCATCTTATTTAAAAATACCTAATTAAGCAAAATAGCAAAGATGAAAAGGAAAAATGGATTTCAATAGAACTCAACAGACATGGAAAATAGCCTAAAAGAGTAAATATTTTTTCAGGCTAGTTTTATGTTTGACTGAATATTTGGTGTCAACATATTGCACGTATTTGTTGCAAGGAAACACTTCATTTTAGAACTATAGTAAACAGAGATTCTGTGGACTAGTGTTAAAGGAGTATTTAAGATAATCATGCAAAAGTAATTTTACTGTCCCAACATGACTTATAAACATCTTTAGAAAATGATAACTTGGAGATACAGAAGTATAAGCAATTTCTATAGAATGGTAATACTAAAGATCATGCAAAGTAAGAAACTTGTTTCAAATGATTTTCAATTACTTTCCTCTCACCTAACTAGAAAACTGTAAGGCAAACCTAAAAATGAGCATTTACATTAGATTTGAAAATTCTATGGACAGCACAACTCTGTTCTGTTTCCCTGATAGTCTAATCTATCCAGTGGTTTTTTTTTTTATCAAATATTTTCTTGCCCCAATGGTTTTCAGGGAAATTCTCTTTGTGTCTTTAAGAATATCAATAACTCAATACTTCAGGAAAAGGAGGGCAAGTTCCCTTCTCCCCCAAATCAAGTTGAGCTGATCCATGCATTAGATGGATTCCAGAATAATTTTGGAAAAAATGCAAACTTGGACAACAAATCATTTTTCCACTGGCTTTCATTTTAATGTTGCTTATGCTCTGTAGGAGCTGACTGAGATGAGGATAAGGTTAAGATACTTTAAAAGACAAAGTACATAGGTTTGTTTTTGTATTTTTAAAAATTGGATTTAACTTAAGGTAAGGGTAGAAAGAGATTTAAGAGACTGAGCTATTCCCCTGACTACTAATTTTTAATTCCCTTATGATTAATTTAGGTAAGTCATTCTAAACCTTACACAGAGTTTTATATTCTTTTTATTCTTTTCCCAATCTTCTCCCTTCATAAGCTTTCTCTAAGGAGTAATCATCAGTGTTAAACTCTATAGTGCTTAAAGGCAGGGTAATACTTATGAAGAGGTGAATATATGAAATCTCTATTGGCACAGAAGTAAGAAAGTATCCATCCTACTTATTATAGTAATTCAAGCTTTGGACAAATTTCTAATTTTGGTTTCTTCCTTTCCCAGAAATGGCTACTGTTCCAGATCAGGACTTCAACTTCCAAGAGAAGAGTGATGACCAACAGAGAAGAGAAAGAAATATATTCTTAAAAATCATATAATGTGGCCTCTATACATGAGCCAACTATTCATCTGGTGGTCAATAAATGAGCTTAAAAAACTGGCAGGGTTGGACATATTGAAAAGCAGTATTTCTGTTTAATGAATGCTATGAATTATCCTCTTAAGGGATTTCAGAGGGTAATTTTTATTATATAGAGTTTTTACTTGATATGTTGACATTATTACCTAAGCCCTGAATAAAATTTCCTCAAATGTGTGTGATGCTATCTCTACATTACAACCCCAATATTTGAAAAAGATCATTAGCTGGCAGGTGGCTCTTTCAGAATGTTTTTTATGGATAAGTAGAAAATAAAAGGGCATACTGAACTACAAGACATACATATTGATCACCTTTCTCTCACTTAATTCACTAAATAAATCTTCAATTTATGAAACTCACTAAATGATACAGATGTACATATGACTTAAAAAAATAGTTGCTTTCAGAAGCCAGAAATATAGACTTTAACTAGAAAAGGAGGGAACATGTGGATTAACCAACTCTAGCATGTATCAGAACACTGCTCATTATGTTGTCTAAACAAAACAGATCACTCAGATACATAGGTGATTCTCAAATGGCCATATTTCTTAGTTTTTTTAAATGCAGCCAATGACATGAAAGAATGAATGATAATGGGATAATAGAAAATGTCCTTTGGAACACTCTGCCCTCTAGTGTTTAAAATGTTCATCAAAGAGGGACTATTCTGTCATGCCATATATTTATTACTCTTACAAGCTGAATACATCATTTAGGGCACATAATTTTCTATAATGAGAAAAAACATGGTTTAGCATTATAATAAGCACTGTTATAATGTGAATATATATTCTATGCTAAGCTTTAAATAATCCCATACTATAATTTACTTCCTGTTTGGAGAGTCACTAAGAGGATTTCCTTTGAATAATGGATATTTACTTATTTGCCTTTTATGATGCTTTGTGACTGAAGAGTATTACTGATGAGCAACGTTATTTAGTACCTACATTCAGTATCTGACACTTTTTAACTGCTCATATTCCATAGCAAGTGGGTAGATAAGTAGGGAAAACAGGGACAATTAACTTTAAAAATAGACTTCCTAGGAACTGTGCCAGAAAACCATGGTGAGTTTTCTGGGGAAATCACAAAGGAAGAATCGACAATGAAGAATTTTTTTTCTATAAACTTCACTGCCATCTTTAAAAGTGATATTCAACTCTTAGAAACACCACACACTAGCTCAAAAGGTTATCAGAGTTATCAACCAAGTAATTGCCAACTTTTTCACCTGTTAGGATTCTTTTTATTATTTCCTCCCATATAGACTTAAATTTTAAAAGGTTTTATCTGTCAAAAATTTTATTTATTAATTTAAACAGAGATATAATAAACTATTAAATGGAGTTTCAAATAAATATAAGTTGATCACAGAAAGGTGATATAATTTCATCCAAAACAAAATAAGCTAGTCTGTATAATTTTATGACAAGTAAATGTATATTTTCTTTTAGGCTCTTTCAAATATTGAGGATTACATCCAGGGTGTAATATCGAATGTAACAGAGCTTCATGGTAGTAACTGTCAAATCATACTTAAATGTTTTGACACAGTAAATGCTAGGAACATAGAGAAACTCTATACAAACATTTCTGTATTCCTCTCAGCCCTAAGGTATTATTTTTCCTACTATACATATTATAGAGGAAAGAGAAGCTCAAAAAGTATTCCTCTGTCCAGACATACAGTTTACAAATGAATGAGTGTAGAATTTTAACCTGGTTCTCTGTCCAACTGGAAAGGCTGGGCTCTTGACCAGTATGGCACTATTGGTTCTTTTGAGCCTAGAGTTCTGAGCCTTAACTCTGCCACATTATAGATATATCAGTATCATTCTTCCATAAAGATCTGCTGACAACAAAACATTGCTTTATGATGGGTTCTCACTATTAAACATTTTCCTTAATATTAACCACTTGTGCCCCCTGGAACTGTGCCTGTTGTCTGTCCCAAGATTCCCTTGGATTAACAGGTTTCACCCTTTTCCTGTTCACACAACCAGTTACATACTGCTGATCACCCTAATGTTTAGGGTCTGTTTAGACCTCCTCTTAGTGAGTGTTACCAGATTGTATTTTACTAAGTAGCCTTGAACAATGATAATAATAATATTATAATACAGATTAGAAAACATGCTCAGAGGACTTAAGTGGCTTGACCAAGGTCATACAGCTAATAAGTGGCAGAGTAAGGGCTTGAACCCTGCATAACAAGTATAACTGCCTCCAAAGTTTGCCGAGGTTAACAACAACCTGCCTCCAAGCAAGAGACAGAGAACAATTACTCCCTTTTTTTGCTTTAGTCTTCTCCATTAATTACATTTAAACTAAAAAGGGTAGAATAAACATTGTTAAGAAGTCACTGAAGTCCAAGTTTTGAGTTTAAAAACATATACTTGAAATCCAGGCCCACACAACTTACACTTGAGTTCTAAAAGAACATGAAGACAGGAACATGAAACTACTAATAGCATTCTCTGTAAACCCACGTAAGAAATTAGGAGGGCTACAGGACTAGAAAGTGGGAAAACATGCATTTTAAATAGTTTATAAAAAACCTCATAAAAGGTAAAATGCTCACTAAGAGTCAATAAAGGGTCACAAAGAAAAGTAATTCCGAAATAATCTCGTGTTCATTTTGATATAGTTACTAGACTAGAAGATAGAGGAAATAACACAGACCTAGGACCATCTTGATACTGGACAGGTCTTAATGAAGTCTCTTAAGCTAGAGAAAGTAGATATGAAAATGGCTTTCCAGGATATAAAGGACTGCCATGTGGAAGAGAAGGTTCATTTATGTCATAAATAAACAGAACTAGAACTAGCAGGTGGGGACAACAGAGGATATTTGCATATGTGTAAATAGAAAATTGATGGTTAAAACTATTCAACAAAACAGGTGAAGTACAAAGTAGAAAGCTTGCCATCACTGAAATTTTTCACAGAGAAGCCACTGACTATCCACTTAGATTGCCATGAAAATTAAATCTGCTCACTACGTAAAGCATTTCATACCATGTGGAACAGAGAAACAGCTCAATATACATTATCTATTATTACTATTACTATTATTATTACCTAAAAGTTTAATAAAACTTGCCTGTAAAATCATCTGGACCTGCTGAGTCTTAGGGTTCTTTGATTTCTGTGGTTACTGGGCTAGTCATATTTTTAAGTTTACTTGAGTTAATTTTACAGTTTGTTTTCTTCCATTTATCTAGTTTTTATGTTGTTCTGCTATAAGCCTGTATACTATATTCTGTTACAATAAAGAACATTATTATCCACAGCTATTTCATTCCTTGTTCTATGTATCACATATGTTATCTCTTCTCTCTCCTCTTTTCCTCTTTGGTGGAAAATCTTACCTGTCAAAGATTGTTCCACTCTCCTAATCTTTTCAGTGAACTTGTTTGTGGCTTCACTGATCAAGAATTTTTATTTTGTTTTTTAGTTTTACTCACTTTTGCTTTTAATTTTTGATTACTTCTTTTATGTTTACTTATTCTTCTTCTATCTCCTTGAGTTAAATAAACAGTAAATTTACTTTCGGTATTTCTTGTTTTCTAATAAAAGCACTCGAACATACATACACCATATATATATGCACACTGGAAAAAAAGAAATCAATTAGCATATGATAGACACTAAGGTGATGGTACATCTGGTTCCTCCAAGGCGACTGTGATAAAGGTAGTTGTGTTGTTCCTTTAGGATTGTAGGGTGGTGGAGTTTCTGGCTGCAGTCAGGCCTTCCTGGAGATTCTGAAAGCTATCATAACACTTCACTAAATGTCTTTCTGTTTAGACTAGCCAAGGCAACTCAGTTTTCTACAACTGAGATCCTAACCAAACAACTACTAAGATAGAAAAAGAAAGTAGGGGATCAGCTCATTTTCTTACCAGTTAAATTCTACATCAAAGAAAAGAACACCTCTCAGGAATTTTTTTTTTTTTAAACACAGATGAAGGCTAAAAATAACAGTTTCACAGGAAAATTATAAAAACATCTTGTTGGGAATTACCCTCATTTGTACTATATGCTATAGTTTTCCTAGGAAGACACTATTTTCTTCTAGAAAATATTAGTCTACAAATAAAAAAGAATACATTGTAGGAGGTAATGACCATTTAGAGAGATAGAAGGAAATGGGAAACTGAGCACAAGTTTATAAAGAACAACTTCTCATAAGTAGGTACTGATAAGAGTTCTGTTGAAAAATACTATCATGGTTTCTTACAATCTTGCATATACTTGGCTAAGTCAACTCAGACCCTAAAATGTGAGTATTTGACTCCAGAGGTTCCTGGGCACTGCTGATCCTCACCAGAGGATTTTGGCCCTTTCTCCGTTAAGGGACATTTTGGCTTTTTTTTTTTTTTTTTTTTTTTTTGTGGTATGTGGGTCTCTCACCGTTGTGGCCTCTCCCGTTGCGGAGCACACGCTCCGGATGCGCAGGCTCAACAGCCATGGCCCCCGGGCCCAGCCGCTCCGCGGCACGCGGGATCCTCCCGAACCGGGGCACGAACCCGCGTCCCCTGCATCGGCAGGCGGACTCCCAACCACTGCGCCACCAGGGAAGCCCCATTTTGGCATTTTTTTTCAACCTTTACCCAGTAGTGGTTGAATAGAGGTAGGAAGACAGAACTACTGTATTTCAGTGGAATATACACAGCAACACTACAGTTGCCTTAAATAATCCCACTATAAATACCACAATGGTATAAATAATGCTTTTACTCTGTATGAGTGACTTCCATTTAAATATGAAAAAAATAGTACCAGAGAAAATTATTTGCTCTATACAAACTCTTGAGTTCCTATAAAAATCTAAAAAGAGCAGATTTAATTATGTTGCAAATTCAGCACATGCAAACATCAAATAAAGAACTCTTTATTTGATAATGTATGTTGCCATTTAGGTGTTCAAAATATACATAATGACAAAGACTGTCTCCTTAACTAAAATTTAGTCAGGCTGCTCTGAGCCCCCTATCTATCTAACTATCTATCTACCTACCTACCTACCTATCTACACAATTTTTAAAAGTTACACTCCACTTACAGTTATTACAAAATATTGGCTCTATTCTCCGTGTTGTACAGTACATCCTTGTAGCCTATCTTACACCCCGCTTAGACCAGTTGTATCAAGAATCCTGCAAAGTCAGTTCAGCAAGAACCCCACACACTTGATATCTAATTCCCTGGTTTGCTTTCAGCAAGAATTCCCCTACCCTTGATGTCTCCACTTAGTAATTTTCCATCCACTGCCACCCTTGCCATCTTCCGCCCTGGTTATAAATCCCTAGCAGTATTTACTCTTATCCTACAGTAGCATGAGAACACTAAGATAAATCAAACTGTGAAGACTAACATGATCTCTAGGCTCTTTATATTTCCAAAGTGGCTTTTCAATAATTTTCTCAAGACTATATTTCCACTTTATCCAAGATACAAAATGAAAACTAACATTTATCATAACTAATAAGAACCTGCTGTATAAAAAATTAATTAAATTTTAAAAAGTGGGCTTCCCTGGTGGCGCAGTGGTTGAGAGTCCGCCTGCCGATGCAGGGGATGAGGGTTCGTGCCCCGGTCCGGGAGGATCCCACATGCCGCGAAGCGGCTGGGCCCGTGAGCGGCCGCTGAGCCTGCGTGTCCGGAGCCTGTGCTCTGCAACGGGAGAGGCCACAACAGTGAGAGGCCCACGTACCGCAAAGAGAAAAAAAAAAGAAAAAGTAACATTTATCAATGTTTATTACATGCTAGGTTGTATGTTTAAGAAATCTTATTTAATCTTCATAGCAACCCTATTTTTCTAATAAAATTTACTAAAGTACACCTTGAATTCCAGTGTTTCTAACAATTGCAAGATAATTATTCTTTTGTGAAGAACATATCATAAGTACACTACAATATATCAGACTATGTAGACTATGTATAGGCTCTTTTTAATGTCAAAATAGCTGTAAGCAATTTTCCCAGGATGTCTCAGAAAGAAGTCAATGATTCCATTTTATTAATAACGTATTTTAAAATAATATTTTGGCCTTAGCTAGCATCTAAAATAACTAGGCTGCAGCATGATCAGACTGGTTACTGTAACTTATTTACCATCTAAATTGGATTGCCACTTGGTCATTACAATCTATTGGTAGCAAATACTTTAAAAATAAGGCCAAAAAATCTTTTCCCAGAGGCTAATACTAATTAGTATTCCCAGATACTAATCCTTTTGATATCAGTATTTTAAGGTTACTCCTCAGGAGAGGGACTTACTTAAGGCTATTAAATAAATTACTTGAAGGTCATCTTCCAAAGGCTCAGAATTCATATTTGACAGCTGACAGAAAGTCACCCAAATCTATTTTAAAATTATAATAATGACCGTTGCTAACATTTATTGGACTACTTATTCTATGCCAGACGCTGTTTTATGAGCTTTTACACAAACCAACTCATCCAATTCTCTTATAGTCCTATGAGGTAAATACTATTATTATCCTTATTTTAGAAACAAGGAAACAAGTATAGAGACGAAGCAACTTTGCACAAGTTGACACAATTAGAAAAGGGCAGTCAAGGTCCATTTCGTTATATCGCCTCATGAGATACATTGGGTTTTACACATAAAAATACAAACATGATAGAGGGATATACAACAAAATTCATGTCATTCTCCTCCTGCTTTTGAGTTAGAGCTATCCTATCTCCACTCCACCACCAAATGAATGCACCTGTGATGTGTGTATGCTTGCATATCATTTAAAAACACAAGTGGATTACGATTACTGATATTTAGATTTTCATTTTTCTACTACATAAACAATATATATACATATAGATATACACATATACATTTCAAATTTGTTCAAATTTATTTATAAAATACTATCTTAGCAATAAAATTATTGTGTCAAAGATTATGTGCATTACAATTTTGATACATATTTCAAACTGTTCTACAAAAAGGGTGTACTGGAACTTCCCTGGTAGCGCAGTGGTTAAGAATCCACCTGCCAATGCAGGGGACACGGGTTCAATCCCTGGTCCGGAAAGATCCCACATGCCATGGAGCAACTAAGCCCGTGGCCACAACTACTGAGCCTGCGCTATAGAGCCCGCGAGCCACAACTACTGAAGCCCACGTGCCTAGAGCCCGTGCTCCACAACAAGAGAAGCCACCGCAATGAGAAGCCCGCGCACTGCAATGAAGCATAGCGCCCGCTCGACACAACTGGAGAAAGCCCGCGTACAGCAACCCAACGCAGCCATAAATAAATAAATGAATAGATAAAATTTTAAAGACTTTAATTAAAAAAGGGTGTACCAATTTACAGCCCTACTAACAGTATGAATACTCAAAATTTAACTTTTACTAAACCTACAGTGTACATAGTAGGCAGACAGTGTAAATTCATTAAGTGTTGAATGAGTGAACTACTGGCACTCCCAATTATCTATATTTTAAGAAGTATGCTGAGGGGCTTTATGATATTATGAACAAAACATCTGGAAAAGGTCACTGAGTAAGAATCCAGAGGACGGGGGCAATCCCATGACCACAGTTACTGGGGCCAATGGTATGTCTCTGCACACTCTCTTCCACGCCTCCCCCAATGCAGAGCAACATCCACTGAGCAAGTGAACCTTGAGGCTTGACTAACCTCTAGGTCTTCTAGTTTCCCTATATTGGCTTAAACCATTTGGTTATGTTACTTTTTTTAACAAAAAAGTCTTAAGTGATATACCAGATGCCTTGGGTGAGTTGGTTAAGTTCTCTAAACCTCAATTTTTTCATTGGTAAAGTGAGACACATTTAGGGTTTAAAGGCCTAGGTATTAATCTTGGCTCTGACCGTTTCCTAGTTGTATCATTTTGAGCAAGACATTTTACCTCTCTAAGATTTAATTTATTCATGTGTAAAATTGAGATACATGTGAAGAATACATGAGTTTACATGTGTATGTCAACACAACAGGCACTCAAATGAGAATTATTATCATTATTACTATTACTCATTAAAAAGTATAATTTTTTAAATGTGCAAAGTTTTAAAGTTCCAAACTGGTGTCTAATGCTAAAAGAAATTTTTAAAAACTTCTCACCGAATTTAATAATTTTGTTAACAATAGCAGTGAACACATTCTGAGCATTTATTATTTGCCAAACACAGTATTAAGCAATGTGATAACCATCAATGGGTTATAGACCTGACTATCCATGAGGTAGGAGGTATTGTTAACCCCATTTTGCAGATGAAGAAACAGAAGCAGGTAGTAGTAAAGTGACTTTCTCAGAGCTGGGATACAAAATCAAGCAGTATGACCACAGAGCCTGTTTTTCTCTGATCACTTTTACGGTAACTTGTTTCTGTACAGGATAGAGTGATATATATTCTAAATATAAATATTTAATATATACAGATATAATTAGTTTTCCAGCTTCAAATTACATGTCTTTATTCTTGAGCAAACCTTTCCCCATTCTCACTCCCTCGAGACTAAAGAGAAGTCAAAGTATTTGGAAATGGACCTTCATATACACCTGTGTGTATAAGACAAACACGCTGAGAGCACAAAGGTTATATAATAATAGGAAAAGGTTGCTCCATTATGTTTTACGAGATAAAACCAAAAAAAAGATTGTCTTTTCAACCTCTACTAACTTGTTAGAAGTTAAAGATCTATTAAAGATCAGGAAAACACACCCAAGGTTAATGAGATACTCCAGACCCCCATACTCTACTCTTAGCACATTTGCCACCAAGATATGATTAAAAGCTATATCAGATCATATTATATCCCATTCCAGCTCTGCTTAAAATCCTACAGAGTAGGTTCCTTACCATGAGTCTAAAAACTCTGGCCTCTGCCTACCTCTTCAATTATTTCATACTCCCCCCACCTCTGACTTACTTTGCTGACAACACGCCTGCCTTCTTTCTAACCCTTGAACATGCCAACGCTGCTTTCTGCTTTAGGACTTCTGTTCCCACTGTTCCCTCTGCCTGGAAGGCTCTGATCCCAGATCTTCCCATGGCTGGCTTCTTTTTGTTATTCAGACCTCAGTTCAAATATCTCCTTCTCTGACTCTCCCTGATCACTTCATAGAAAGAACCTACCTCTACCCCAGTCTTTCTCTATCCCTTTTCCTAGTTTATCACCTTCACAGTACTAGTTACTATCTAAAATTATTTATTTATTGGTTATATGTTTATTATCAGTCTCCCTCCCAAATGGAATATAAATACCTTGAAGGCAGGAGACTCAACTGTCTTTTCCTCTATTCTGTTTACTGTATCTAGAGCAGTGCCTGGCATATAGTAGGTCCTAAACAAATATTTGTTTAATGATTAAGTGAAAAGCACAGAAGAGGGCTTCCCTGGTGACGCAGTGGTTGAGAGTCCACCTGCCAATGCAGGGGACACGGGTTCGTGCCCCAGTCTGGGAAGATCCCACATGCTGCGGAGCAGCTGGGCCCGTAGGCCATGGCCGCTGGGCCTGAGCGTCCGGAGCCTGTGCTCTGCAACAGGAGAGGCCACAACAGTGGGGGGAAAAAAAAAAAAAAAAAAAAAGCACAGAAGAATAATGAGCAAACTACCCTGACCATAGCAGAGATAGGAGACTAAATATTAGAAAGTCAGAAAGAAAACAGAAGAAAACAACTATTCTGACCCTGCTTATTCAGTTTGGTTGTAATATGAATACAAGAAAGACAAGGTAGTTGGAAGTTTAAATGAATGGAAATGCATAAATTAGGAAGTGTAGCCCTAATGGCCATATTAAATTAACGTATTTTGTTAAGAACCATTCTCTGAAGGACATTTCCTTATGGTCAGTTAATCTTTTCCCATACAAAGTTCTTTTTACTTATTTGTAACAAAATATAATTAGGAAAGGAAAGGTAACTGATGAATAATCTACTAAATAATGTTTTTAATTTAAATTTCAAAGTAATTTAATTCCAGGTTAAACCAGAAAATTCTTATCATCTAATTCACTTGGCAGAAAATTGGCCACAGAAAAATTTTCATGGCATCCTCTTTCAGGAGACAGATTTCTTTCATTCAGATATTTAAAAATGTGTTCTCAAACTTCAAATTCTTAGGCCTCTGACAACCTCTTCAGTAAATAAAATTATTTGAGAGGATGCTTATACTTCGAGCACTGTAAAATTAAAACTGAATAGTTCATACCTGTAATTAACCAAGTGTACTTCCTATCACTGCTTCCCTGTACTATCTCTGTGATATCAGGCATGGTGCTGACTTTGTTAGTATATGTATTTATCTTTTAGGTCATCTAAAGGTTGTCTATTTAAGTTAAAGTTCAAACTGGGATAGGCTAATGGGACAGGAAAGTGCTATCTCTAAAACCTCAGGCAATTCAGCTAACTTCTATAAGGAAACTGAATTTTTCTTACTATTTCTTCCAATATGTGCAGTAAAATGAAGCATATCACTTGACAGCCATCAGATTTGATTATCTGTATTTTCAGTAATCAGTAATACCTTAAACTGTAAGAAAAAGCAGGGATTTCTAAGCACTGAAATTTTTATTCAAGCCCAATCACATAAAACTTACCCTGTTTTTAGATAACAGAAGGAATAAGTATTTTAGTAAAATGTTATTAACTACTTTACTGATTTTTACCTAATGACCCAAGAATCAAAGTAGACTTTGACTCAGTCATTTGAAGATGCCTAAAAAAAACAATAAAAAAATATAAGAGGCATAACTTATGCTTTGTGCAGGTTGTAAAGAAGCATAAGTTATGCTCTGTGGAACTACAGAATAAAGAAGTACTATTATTTTAATGAAAATTATAAACATTGTAAAAGTTTCATTCAAAATAGATGGAAGAGTGAAAAATCTCATTTCCCCCTCTATCATCTTATTTTCTTTTGAATTGTCATTCAATAATCAACACTACTGTCTAACTCAATGCCAGACACATAGAAGGAAGTCAATATAGCCTTTGGGAATGACTTCATTTCTTGCCTCCATACAATCATAATCCATTCAATACCAGTCAACTTACTGATGTTGATATAAACTAATAATGTTAAAAGAAACCTGACAAAGTGATCCAGGTGTATATATTTTCGCACATAAGTATCATTTAATATATTAAAATTTCTTCCCTGAAAAAGCTTTAAGGGATAAAAGTTCATTTAATCAAGACACAGTTTCATACCTAACAACTTGATCTGACTGCACAATGCATACTGTGAAATCATATTAAAGTCAATCCACAACTTATGAATTATAGTAATTATCCTAACAAGTTGGAGTACTGTACCATGGAGAGGTAAATATCTAGATCAGCTTTTAAAAATAGGTATGAAATATACAAATCAGGATTTCAAACTGAGGTACCTTTGCTAAACTATGAAGCGTTTATTATTCTAAAATTACAATATCTCCATTTGGTAATCTGACATGAACAAGCTGATAAATGCAATCAGAACAACAGTATATTCTGGCAAAACTGAAAATTTCCTGAAAGCCTAGAAAAATATGTCCACAACAGATGGATCATTTAGGAAATAAATACAACAATCTGTCAAATGGAGCACTATTCTAATTCCCTAAACTAAAATCAGTAGGAGCTCCACTTTCCAAGAGTCTGTGACATTAGTAAGGCCAAAGACGAAAAACCTAGAGATGCACATAAACATATCTGATATGACCTAGAGTGCCACACTGTTAGGTTTCCTGTTAAATATACTAAATTTAGGTAAAGTCCTTACCAGTTAACTTCTTCACAGGTTGGAGCCGAACACTGATAGACTGATGTGTGAGTAAGGGGGAGGATGGAAGAGAGCGAGACATGCCCTCCATAATCCGAATGTGCTGCATACCTTCACTCACTGGAAGTGGTGGGACGGCGTAGTCTGGCTCAAAAGCACAGTCGCTTTCTGTGGAGATGCCACCTGTTACATAGAAGAGAATGGGAGAAAAGAGCTGGTGAGAAAATATTCTTCTACTAAAATTCTTCTCTATTAAAATTTATCTTTTTGGATGACTCAGCACAGTGTACACTGATATTGATTTTTCACTGTGAAAAGAAAATAAGGAATTCCCAGCACACGGATTCATTTCTCCATAACTGGGTACTTAACTTCAGGTTCAGCACTAGGAAAGTGAACATGAATAAGACAGGATTCCTCCTTGTAAGGGGCTCACTGTCTCATGAACAACGTAGTCATATAAAAAGTAATTACAGTACAATGCAACAAGTGTTATGATTACAGCAATGGTCTTCAACTGTCCCTGAGAAGACAAACATGAGAGAAGATATTCCCCTGCTTGACAATCCAATCTGTGCAATTCCTAGTAGGATCACTGTAACTCTATTTCTTATTCTCTTTCTCCAAGAATGTACATGAAAATATAAATGGGTAAGACTAACATTATATGGTTGATTTTTGAATCTGCTCAAACATTTAAAAAAAGAGTAAATGACATGCTGTTTACTTCCACTTACGTACTGTTGACTTCTACTTCTGGTAATGGCAGATTATATACTTCAGACCAATCTTTCCCTAAGAAAACTACAACTATATACATTTAAAAAATCTTCCTGAAGGCACTGGAGAGTTAATAGCATGATGAAGAATTACAAGGAGAAGACTGAGACATGGTATTTGGGGCCACTCTTTACTTTGTGGCATCTGAAAGGGTAAGAAGCCATTGACAGTTTTACAGCTGGGAAGACAAGTACTGGAATGGCTGGAGAACCAAGTTGCGAAGGGGGAGCTGGTAAAACTCCAACACTTTTGTTTGGAACCCCAAAGGGCTACATTCTATGAGTGAGTATAAACCAAAACTATGGACTTCCCTGGTGGCGCAGTGGTTAAGAATCTGCCTGCCAATGCAGGGAACATGGGTTTGAGCGCTGGTCCAGGAAGATCCCAGATGCCGCGGAGCAACTAAGCCCATGTGCCACAACTACTGAGTCTGCGCTCTAGAGCCCACAAGCCACAACTACGGAGGCTGCATGCCACAACTACTGAAGCCCACACACCCTAGAGCCTATGCTCCGCAACAAGAGAAGCCACCACAATGAGAAGCCTGCGCACCACAACAAAGAGTAGCCCCCACTCTCTGCAACTAGAGAAAGCCCACATGCGGCAAGAAAGACCCAATGCAGCCAAAAATAAATTAATTAATTTATTTAAAAAAAAAACTAGACTGGTCTTTACAGGACTGAAGCTCATCTCCAAATGTCTACCACAAAATTTAATTAAGGCAATCTTGGATTGCTAGTCCCTGCCAAAAACAAACATAAATCTTCTTAGAAGAAGATAACATCATCACAGATCTCAAAATACTTCCACAATTTTTCATATACAGTACTGGTCCTTAACTAACAATAACAAAGAGAGAACATGAAAAAAGCAAATCAGAAAGACCATGCAAAATAGTCTCAGAGGGAATACAGACTATGGAATAATAAGACACAGAATTTAAAGTAGTATGCTTAACACCAAAAAGATTAAAATACTTAAGAATGAATTTAACCAAGGAGGTGAAAGATCTGTACATTGAGAACTATAAGACACTGATGAAGAAACTGAAGACACAAATAAATGGAAAGATATCCTATATTCATGGACTGTAAGAATTAATATTGTTAAAATGTCCATACTACCCAAAGTAATCTACAGATCCAATGTAATCCCTATCAAAATTCCAATGGCATTTTTCCACAGAAATAGAAAAAGCAACTCTAAAATTTGCATGGATCCACAAAAGACTCTGAATAGCTAACATAATCAAGTAATCTTGAGCAAGAAGAACAAAACTGGAGGCACAACACACTTCCTAATTTCAAGTTATATTACAAAGCAGTAGGAAAACAATTTGGTACTAGCACAAAAACAGACACATAGATCAATGGAACAGAATAGAGAACCTAGAAATAAACCCATGCATATATGGTCAACTAATCTTTGACAAGGGCACCAAGAATATACAATGGGGAAAGGATAGTCTCTTCAATAAATAGCACTGGAAAAACTGAATATCCACATGCAAAAGAATGAAACTGGATCCTTATCCTACACTATACACAAAAATCAACTGAAAATGGGTTAAAACTTAAACCTAAGACCTGAAACCATAAAGCTCTTAGAAGAAAACACAGGGGGGAAAGTCCATGAAATTCATCTTGAAAATGATTTTTTTTGGATTTGACATCAAAAGCAGAAGCAACAAAAACAAAAGCAAAACAAGTGAGACTGTATCAAACTATAAAGTTTCTGCACAGCAAGGGAAACCATCAACAAAGTGAAAAGGTAACCTACAGAATGGGAGAAAATGTTTGCAAACCAAGTATCTGATAAGGGGTTAATACTAAAAATATGTAAAGAACTCATACTCAACAGCAAAATAAAACAAACAAAAAACCTAATTAAAAAATGGGCAGGACTTCCCTGGTGGCGCAGTGGTTAAGAATCTGCCTGCCAACGCAGGGGACATGGGCTCGAGCCCTGGTCCAGGAAGATCCCACATGCCGCAGAGCAGCTAAGCCCATGCGCCACAACTACTGAGCCTGCACTCTAGAGCCCGTGAGCCAGAACTACTGAAGCCTGCGTGCCTAGAGCCCATGCTCCTCAACAAGAGAAGCCACTGCAATGAGAAGCCCACACCCTACTACAAAGAGTAGCCCCCACTCACCGCACCTAGAGAAAGCCCACGCACAGCAACGAAGACCCAACACAGCCAAAAAAATAACTATAAATAAATAAATAAATAAATAAAAATTTTTAAAAATGGGCAAAGGACCGGAATAAATATTTTCCAAAGAAGACATACGAATGGGCAACAGGCGCACGAAAATGTACTCAATATCAACAATCATCAATCACAAAAATCAAAATCACAATGAGATACCACCTCACACCTGTTAGGACAGCTATTACCAAAAAGTCAAAAGATATTAAGTATTGGCAATGATGTAGAGAAAAAGGAACCCCTATACCCTGTTGGTGGGAATGTAAATTGGTACAACCATTACAAAAAACAGTATGGAGATTCCTCAAAAAATTAAAAATAGAACTACCATATGAGCCAGCAAACCTACTTCTGAGTATATATCAAAAGGAAATAAAATTACTATTTCAAAGAGATACTTGCACTCCCATGTTCACTGCAGCATTATTCAAAGTAGCCATAATATAGAAACAATTTCAGTGTCTGTCAATGGATGGATGGATGAAGAAAATGTGATTTTACACACACACACACACACACACACACACACACGCACACACTCTCTCTCTCTCTCTCTCTCTCTCTTTCCCTCTCTCCCTCTCTCTCTGGGGAATATTATTCAGCCTTAAAAAAGAAGGAAGTCCTTCCACTTGCAACAACAGGGATGAACCTGGAGGACATTATGCTAAGTGAAATAAGCCACCAGACACAGAAAGAAATAATCTCTATGTAATCTCACTTATATGTGGAATCTAAAAAATAAGGTCAAAATCATAGTAGTAGAGAGGAGAGTGGTGGTGGCAAAAGGAGATGTTGGTCAAAGGGTAAAAACTTTCAGTTATTAGATGAATAAGTTCTGGAGACCTAATATACATCATGGCTCCTAGACACAGTCAATTACTGAGTCAAAAGTGCTGAGAGTTTCTATTGAGAAATACTGACCAAATGCTGTATTAAAATTGTGTGTCATGTTATGTAAAAAGAAAAAAATTAACATGCTTAATATTTAAAAAAAGTAAACGTTTAGAATTTCAGCAATGAATTATGAAAATAAAAACTCAATAGATGGATTGAAAAAACAGATTAGACACAGATGAAGAGAGAATTAGCAAACTGGAAGATAAAACATTTGTGCATCAAAGGACACTATCAAGAGAGTGAAAAGACAACCCTCAGAATGGGAGAAAATATTTGCAAATCATTTATCTGGTAAGAGTCTAGAATTGAGGGGACTTGCCTGGCAGTCCAGTGGTTAAGACTCCGTGCTTCCACTGAAGGGGGCACAGGTTCAATCCCTGGTTGGGTAACTAAGATCCCACATGCCAGACTGGCACGGCCAAAAAAAAGTTTTTAAAATAAAAAACTTTAAAAAAAAAGTCTAGAATCAAGAACATAAAAAGAACTCCTAGAACTCAACCACAAAAAGAGACACAATGCAATTTAAAAGTAGGCAAAAAGCTTGAGCAGACATTTCTCCAAAGAGAAATGTACAATACAAATGGACAATAAGCTCATAAAAAGATACTCATATCATCAGTCATTAAAGAAATGCAAATCAGAGCCACAACGAAATACCATTTCACACCCAGTAGGATGGCTATTAAAACAACAACAACAACAAAGAAGTGTTGGTAAGGATGTGGAGAAATTAGAACCTTCATACATTGCTGGTGGGAATATAAGATGGTACAGCTGCTGTGTAAAACAGTTTGGCAGTTCCTCAAAACGTTAGACACAGAATTACCATACAACCCAGCTATCCCTCTTCTATGTATATACCCAAAGGCAATGAAAACAGGTTTTCAAGCAAAAACCTGAACATGAATGTTCACAGAAGCATTATTCATAATAGCCAAAAAGCAGAAACAACTCAAATGTCATTAACTGATGAATCAATAAACAAAATGTGGTATATCTATACAATGAAATATTATTTAGCAATAAAAATATGAAGGCTTTATTCATGCTACAACACTGATAAACTCTGAAAACATTCTACTAAGTGAAAGAAGCCAGACAAAAAACAATGTCACATGTTGTATGATTCCATTTATATGAATGTTCAGAATAAGCAAATCCAGACAGAAAGTAGATCAGTGGTTGCCAGGGATGACTACAGGAATGGGGAGTGACTGCTTAATAGGTACACGGTTTCCTTTTGGGGTGATGGATTATATAGCAGTCATGGTTGCACAACATTGTAAATGTACTAAAACCACTGAATTGTACCCATTAAAACAGTTAAAATGGTAAGTTACCTCAATTAAAAAATATTACATAGCTATTTACCACCTACTCACATATTTATTCAAACCAGAAGACTAGTAATCATTCATTTCTTCCCATCACATCCCATTGCAACAAAGGCAATAGCTATTCTGCAGATTATCAACCTCATATAGAGTTCAAATCTACCATGTTCTCTTCATTTCTCCTATCACTACCATAGTCCAGATCACTATTACCTTTCCCCCAAACTTCTGTTGGTAGAAATCTAGGACTTATTCCTTATCTTTGGATTTCAAAAATTTTACCAGAATAGGTCTTAACTTTTTATTTCTCATTAGTCACTGGGTCCTTTCCTTTACTATGTTGACCAATTCTTTTCTTCCAACAGTTCTCTTCTCTTTCTCTCTGGAACTGTGATCAGATGAAATCTCCTAGACCTATTTTTCAAGTCTTTTTATTAATAGATTTCTAATCTTTGGGCTTTCATGAATAGACATGAGACTGATTTATATGGAATTATAGTATTTTACAGGTTTACAAAGAGGCATGTCATTAGTGTAATAATTCCCTAAAGAAAAATCAGCACTAGATTGCTTAAAGACAATATATCTAGAAGAATGCATTTGATTTAGTGAAGTATCTCTTTTCACTTGAAACATTCTAATGTTAAAACTTAGCTGATAGGCTTCCCTGGTGGCACAGTGGTTGAGAGTCCACCTGCCGATGCAGGGGACACGGGTTCGTGCCCCGGTCTGGGAAGATCCCACATGCCGCGGAGCGGCTGGGCCCGTGAGCCATGGCCGCTGAGCCTGTGCGTCTGGAGCCTGTGCTCCGCAATGGGAGAGGCCACAACAGTGAGAGGCCCGCGTACCGCAAAAACAAAAAACAAAAAACAAAAGAAACGTAGCTGATAATTTTAGAATCTAATAATACTCCTTAAGGAATAATACTGCAATTAGTCCAGTATGGATGTCCTAGTTTACTTTTTTGCTTAAAAATATTTTCCTCTATCTTCTCTGCTCTATAAATACAGAGAAAAAACTAAAAATATATGTTTCAAGTAAAGAAAAGTACTGGTATGCATTAACAGAATTTGACTGTATTAGTCAGTTTTTCTTGGGTAACTAACAACCTCAAAATCTCTGTAGTCTACAACATTCACCTTTATGCTCATGAGTCTGCAGATTGACTGTAGGTCAGCTGATCTTGGTTGGGTTATCAAGTTCAGTACTATTCCAATGTGTCATTCATATTGGGCCTAGTCACTGAAGGGGCAGTGAATATGTGGGGCACACTCTTGTCATGGTAGATCACAGGGCTGCAGGAGACCAAGTTAAATCAGAGGAGCATATTTAAGACCTCTGTTCACTAATATTTTACTGGCCCAAGCAAGTCCAAGAACAACATCAATGGGGCATGGAAATACACCTGGTGCATTTCAGTGGGAACCACTGAAAAGCTGCATAGCAAAAGGAATGGATGTATAATTTTATAACAGGAAGGAAGTAAAAACTCTGAAATCCAATTTACCAGGACTTCCCCAGTGGTCCAGTGGCTAAGACTCCACACTCCCAATGCAGGGGGTCCGGGTTCAATCCCTGGTCAGGGAACTAGGTCCCACTTGCCACAAATATAGAGTTCGCGTGCTGCAACAAAGATCCCGTATGCAGCAATGAAGACCCCCGTGCCGCAACTAAGACCCGGCACAGCCGAGTAAAAAAATAGATGTTAAAAAAAAAAAAGAAATCCAATTTACCAAGCATGTAAGATGATATTTACTGGTACCCCAAATTACTCAATCTTCATTTTCCTGCCACTCACTTTTCCTGCTATAATCAACTGAATAAAAGTTACTGAAATAATGTGATAGAGATATGGCAGAATAAAATAAACTGCTAATATGACAGAAAAAAATCAGTTTTGCTGGATACCCGGTGATTAGATATTCAAAAGTTGAATTAAGATAGCACAGGGAGGGCTTCTGTGGTGGCACAGTGGTTAAGAATCCGCCTGCCAACGCAGGGGATATGGGTTCGAGCCCTGGTCCAGGAAGATCCCACATGCCACGGAGCAACTAAGTCCATACGCCACAACTACTAAGCCTGTACTCTAGAGCCTGAGAGCCACAACTACTGACCCTACACACCTAGAGCCCATGCTCCGCAACAAGAGAAGCCACCGCAGTGAGAAGCCTGCGCACAGCGACGAAGAGTAGCCCTCGCTCCCTGCAACTAGAGAAAGCCTGCACGCAGCAATGAAGACCCAATGCAGCCAAAAGTAAATAAATAAAATAAATAGATTGTTAAAAAAAAAAAGAAAGATAGCACAGGGATATCAAGTATATGGACACTAAAGAAATGTTAGGAGTAATTATGACTCAATAAAAATTTCAGTCCTAAGTCTTATATTTAGTACAGATGATTACAAGATATTAAAGTTCAAGTTAATAAAGAAATTCTTTAGCTGAAGGCCGTACCTATTCTACAGAACTGTCTTCTAATTTTTCAAGTTACATAAATAACCAAAAATAAAACTTATAAATCAAAAGCCTCTAGCATGATAATTCATTAAACTGTATACATTACTTATGAATTTTCCAGTTTATATGTTATTAAAAGTTTATTTTTTAAAAGTACACAGAGAAACAAAACAAAACAGAGCATCGTGATAAACTAGTCCCTAAAGTCAAAGGGCTTTTACATATTTCAGAAACAAAGGGGTTTTGCCTAAAATTATTCTAAATATCCTTTTAACTTATAGCACTCTGTGACTCAGTAATAGTCTCATAACAAGTCCATATATCAGGCAGGAAACAGGCCAAGAGAAGTGTAATAGCTAGTACGGGGTCATGTAATCAGACAGCATGACTGCCTACGCAGAAAATTTTAAGTAATCTACAAAAAAATCCACTAGAAAAAAACAAGTAAGTTAGGCAAACTCAAAGATTACAGAGTCCGTATACAAGAAGCAAATGTCTTCCTATATTCCAGCAATGAATATGCAGAAAATAAAAAAAATTTAAACCAGTAACATTAAAATAGCACCATTAAAAACATGAAATAATTAGGAAGAAATCTAACAAAATATGTACAATATTTGTATGCTAAAAACTACAAAACACTGATCAAAGAAATCAAAGACCTAAATGGAGAAGTATACTATTGACCTGTTCATGGATCTGAAGATTTTATGATGCTAGGTCTCAAAGTGATCTATAGGTTTAAAGCAATCCTAATGAAAATCCAGCAGGCAATTATTTTGGTAGAAATAAAAAAGCTGATTTTAAACTCATGTAAAAACAAAGGGACGAGGATAGATAAAATAATTTTGAACAGTAAAATCAAAGTTTGGAGTCTCACAGCACCTCATTTCAAGACTAATGTAAAGTTACTGTAATCCAGACAGTATGTGGTATTGGTAAAAGAATGGACACAAAATCAATGGAACACAGCAACTCAGAGGCACTGGTAAAGTTCACAGTCCAGGGGCACAGGCTCACCAAAAGACTGAGACTTAATCATAGGACTACAGAATGCTTCCCACCCCACTCCTACCCTAAAATTACATTACTATTTACCGCAGTTCATTTTATCCAGTACACCATATTCACCTTTCAGCAGAAACTTACATGGCATACTAAAAGTTAAAAAAACAAAACAAACAAACAAAAAACAATATGAAGAGACAGTGCATGCATCAGAACCAGCCTCAGATATGGCAAAGATGTTGGAATATATATATCAAACTGTGAATTAAAAAAATGAAATACTTAGGTATAATTCTAACAAAATATATAGAAGATCTATGAGGAAGACTACAAAACTCTGATGAAAGAAGTCAAAGAAGATCTAAATAAATGGAGAGAAACTCCATGTTCATGGATACAAAGCATCAATACTGTCAAAATGTCAATTCTCCCCAAACTGATCTAGCAGACTTAATGCAAACCCAATCAATATTTGTTGATATTGAAAAACTGATTCTAGGGACTTCCCTAGTGGTCCAGTGGTAAAGAATCCACCTTACAATGCAGGGGATGCAAGTTCGATCCTGGGTCGGGGAACTGAGATCCCACACACGACGCTGCGGGGCAACTAATTCCATGCGCCACAACTATTGAGCTTGTACGCCTCAACTAGAGAGCCCATGTGCTGCAAACTACAGAGCCCACGTGCTCTGAAGCCCATGTGCTGCAAGTAGAGAGAGAAAACCCATGTGCCACAACTAGAGAGAAGCCCGTGCACAGCAACAAAGAGCCCATGTGCCACAACGAATGATCCCGCATGCCTCAACGAAGATCCCATGTGCCACAACTATGACCAGATGCAGCCATAAAAATTAAATAAATAAGAAAGAAAAACTGATTCTAAAATTTATATGGAGAGGCAAAAGACCCAGAATACCCAACTCAATATTTGAAGGGCAAGAACAAAGATGGAGGACTGACACTACTGAACTTCAAGACGTACTATAAAGCTACAGTAATCAAGGCAGTGTGGTACTGATGAAACAACAGACAGACAAATCAATGGAACAGAATAGAAAGCCCAGAAATAGACCCACGTAAGTATAGCCAAAGGAGCAAATGCAGTACACTGGAGAAAAGATAGTCTTTTCAACAAATGATCCTTAGACAACTGGACATCCACCTCCAACAAAATAAATCTGGACACAGACCTTACACCCTTCATAAAAAATTAACTCAAAATGGATCACACACTTAAATGTAATATGCAAAAATATAAAACTCCTAGAACATCACATGGAAAATCTGGATAACCTTGAAGGCATGATCCACGAAAGCAATAACTGATGATCTAGACTTCATTAAAATTTAAAATGTCTGCTCTATGAAAGACACTGTCAAGAATATGAGAACACAAGCCTCATACTGAGAGAAAATATTTTAAAATATATCCTAAGTATACAAACTCAATGACAAGAAAAAAAATTAAAACAAGGAAAAGACCTGAACAGACACCTCACTAAAGAAGCAAATAAGTATATGAAGAAGACATTCAATAAATGTCATTAGAGAACTGCAAATTAAAACAACACAAGATACCACTGCACACCTATTAGAATGGCCAAAATCCAAAGCACTGACAACACCAAATGCTGGTAAGGATGTGGAGCAACAGGATCTCTCATTCATTGTTGGTGGGAATGAAAAATGGTACAGTCACTTTGGAAGACAGTTTGGCAGTTTCTTACAAAACTAAACATACTCTTACCTTACAATCCAGCAGTCATGCTCCTTGGCATTTACCCAAATGAGTTGAAAACTTATATCCATACAAAAACCTGCACATGGATATTAACAGCAGCTTTATTCACAACTGTCAAAACCTGGAAGCAACCAAGATGTCCTTCAGTAGGTGAATGGATAAACTGGTACATCCAAACAATAGAATATTATTCAGCACTAAAAAGAAATGAGCTATCAAGTCATGAGATGTCATGGAGGAACCTTAAATGTGTATTACTAAGTGAAAGAAGCCAATCGGAAAAGGGTACATACTGTATGATTCCAACTATATGACATTCTGAAACAGGCAAGACTATGGAAACAGTAAAAAGATCAGTGGTTTCCAGGGATTGTAGGGAGGGAAGGATGAACATTTAGAGTATAGAGGATTTTTAGGGCAGTGAAGCTATTCTACATGATACTATAATAGTAGGTATATGTCATTATACATTTGTCAAAATCCATAGAATGTACAACATCAAGAGTGAACCCTAGGGACTTCGCTGGTGGCACAGTGGTTAAGAATCCACCTGTCAATGCAGGGGACACGGGTTCGAGCCCTGGTCCAGGAAGATCCCACCTGCTGCGGAGCAACTAAGCCCGTGCGCCACAACTACTGAGCCTGCGCTCTAGAGCCTGAGAGTCACAACTACTGAGCCCACGTGCCACAACTACTGAAGCCCGTGCGTCTAGAGCCTGTGCTCCACAACAAGAGAAGCCACCACAATGAGAAGCCCGTGCACTGCAATGAAGAGTAGCCTCCCCTTGCCGCAACTAGAGAAAGCCCACATGCAGCAACGAAGACCCAACGCAGCCAAAAAATAAATTTAATTAATTAATTTAAAAAAATTTTTTTAATAAAAATGAAAGGCTTCCTTAAAAAAAAAAAAAAAGAGTGAACCCT
The DNA here is from genome assembly GCF_949752795.1 of Hyperoodon ampullatus. NCBI lineage: Eukaryota > Metazoa > Chordata > Mammalia > Artiodactyla > Ziphiidae > Hyperoodon > Hyperoodon ampullatus. The sequence continues at coordinate 10,980,532 of NC_136932.1, read as the reverse complement.
AATGTAAAATATGAACTTTGGGTGATAATGATGCGTCAATGTCGCTTCATCTATTGTAACAAATGTACCACTGTGGTGCTGGGATGTTAACTGTGGGGGAGGCTGTGGGTGTGTGGGTGCAAGAGGCATATATAGAAACTCTGTACTTTCCACTCAATTTTGCTGTGAACCTAAAACTACTCTAAAATAGAAAATCTATTTTTTAAAACAAATAAATCTATAACCAAAAACCAACCAAACAAACAGAATGGGTGGAGTACCTATCTGAAGACTATGAAGATAAACAGAAGCAGGCAGATTGGAAAAGAAGCACAGAATGTGAAGTTCCATTGACGTGGTGGTGAGTTTGCCATGTTTCTTCTCAGGTATTGCCTCGCCTGGACTCAAAGGCAGCCCCAAACTGAGAAGTGTTCACCGGGTAAGAAAAAGCTCCAAGAAAATCCCTCCCTTTCTAGTGAGGAACAGGGAAGGGGGCCCTTGCTGGTCTGAGAAACTAAGGGAAATCCCTCCTTTTTCCCTTCTCTTCTATCCTGGTCTCCAGCCAATACTATGGCAGTAGCAGCAGAGAGACGGTAGTGGTGACTGGGCAGGTATCTAAAACCCTGGGAGAAGTGAACCCTTTTTTCTGACCCCAGGAATTGTAATCCCAAGAGTGTGAGGCAAATCCTCACTGCTTTTTATCTCTCTGTCCTCTTATCACTTGACTTGGATACAGACACAGTTGTAGGAATTGAACAGCGGAACAGGAAAACTGGAGTCCCTGTTTTTTAGCCAGACTACTGGCAAGGGAGAGTCTGAGAGCTGGAAAATGTTGGTAAGATTGGGGTGTGGAGAAATATCAAGCAAACAATCCCATAGAGTTGTATATGAACTTCAGGGCTCACCTCTGAGCTCTGCATGCATGGATGTGACCCTAAACATCCATACCATAGGCTTTAAGAACAGAACAACAAGATATACTTACTACCACTCTGGTCCCAGAATGGACACTGGGTCACACACATGGAAATGATTTAAATAGAAATGCTCAGAAAACCGAACTGACGTTGGAACTAGAGCCCCGAGAATGCAGGTAGGAATCTGTTTCCTGAACATAATCTGGTTGACTAGCCACTGACATACACATACACACACACACACACACACACACACACACACACACACACCCCAACCTTCTCCTTAGAACTTAAATAAAACCTAGGGTCTCATATCATAATATTCAAAATGTCCAAGATATAATCCAAAATAATATGGCATATGAAGAAACAGGGAAATCTCAACATGCGAAGGAAAAGTCAACAGATGTTATTCCCAAGATTACAGACATTAGAATTAAACACCAAAGACCTTAAAGCAACTACTACAACAATGCTTCAATAAGTAAAGGCAAACATTATTGAATAAACGGGAAGACAGAAAATTTCAAAATCTAGTGTGTAGTTTACACATACAACACATCTCCTTTTGGACCAGTCACATTTCAAGCACTCACAGCTACCTGTGGTCAATGACTACTGTATTGCACAGTAAAGCTTTACACCTATGTCCAGAATCAGGTTCACTTAGTTTCTAGAATATAAGAAAAAAAGTATGATCCAATCACTAAATACTGGAAAGATCCTAGAGTGATGACTCTTACCACATTCCCATTCAACTCATTGATATGGCCTAAGCAGAAGAAAGACAAATCTTGGAGAACGACAAGGGATTTTTGTAACTTATTCAGGTTGTGTATCCCACTGCTGCTGCTGCTTTAGATGTGGTTTTCTTGCTAAAGCAAATCAACATATCCCTGGTACCAGGTCTGCAGCTACAGACCTGAGAATGAGATCATCATAAGCAGTAAGCATCCAGCTGTCAGGGTTAGCTATACATTTTCACTGGCCTACCTGCTATTAATTCTCCTGGTCTTAGTAATAATCCAATCCACAGGGACCTTAACTGCCTTTCCATTCTAACGGCACCATGCTGGTCTACTACACTAATAATTTCATGCTGATTAGACTGGTGAACAAGAAGCAGCAACTGATCTAAATACTGTGGTAAAATACATGCACTCCAGAGGGTGGGAAATCAATTCCACAAAAATTCACAGGTCTTCCACACTGGTAAAATTTCTGTAAGCCCTATGGTCTTGAGCAATTCAAGATATCCCTTCCAAGGTGATGAAGTTGCTGCACCTACTCTCTCTGAATACTGAGAAAGAAGTGCAATGCCCAGTAGACCTCCTTGGATTTTTGAGGCAATCTGTTCCTCATTTGGGTATGCAACTATGAACCATTTACCAAGACTGCTGGATGTGAGAGAGGCCCACAACAATTGAAGGCTCTGCAACACATATGGGCTGCTGTGAAAGCTGCTTTGCCACTTGGGTTATATAACCCAGTAGATCCAATGTTGCATGACGTATCTGTGCTAGATAGGGATCTTGAATGGTTATTGCACAACTTTAGGTGAATCTCAGGCCAGATCTCCAGCATTCTGTAAAAAAGCTATGTCATCCGGTACAAATAACTATTACCCTTTTTTGAAAAACAGCTTTTGGCTTACCACAGGGCCTTAGAATGAATGCTTGATCATGGGCCACCATGTTACCATGTGACCTGGGCAGTCCATCATGAACTAAGTTTTGTTGGACCAACAAAGCAATATGGTTGGGTGTGTACTGAAGCACTTCATCATCAGAAGGAAGGGATGTACATGAGATCAGGCATGAGCAGGTCCTGAAGGCATAAATAATTTGCATAAGCAAGTGGCCCAGATGCCCAAGGTTCCTATTCCTGCTATATTGCTTCTTTTCTCTCAATCTGGATATATTTTATCTCATGGAGAATTCTCTATGACCATCTCACTGAGGGGGGAAAAAATCAAGCTTGTTTACTGATATTTCTGCATGACAACATGCAGATGACAACAATACTAGAGCCCCATTCTGGGGTCCTGAAGGACAGTGGTGAAGGGAAACCCTTCCAGGGCCAGAAGTTAGAACAGGATACCTAGTTGTTCATTTCACCTGGAAGGAGAGATGACAGAGATACTGTTCTATACTGACTCATGGACAGTGTTTAATGGTATGACTGGATATTCAGAGATTTGGAAGGAATAATTAGAGAACTGGTGACAAGGAAATCTGGGGACAAGGTATATGGACAGACCTCTTTGAAAGGGCACAGAATATGAAGCAATTTATGTCCCATGTGAATGCTTACCAAAGGGCAAACTCTACAGAGAAGGTGCTTAATAACCCTGTAGATAAGATGACCAGTTTGGAGGACTAAGCCAGTCTCTTTACCCAGCCATTCTATCTTTGCCCAATGGGCTCATTAACAAAGAGGCCATGGTAGCAGGAATGCAATTTATACATGGGCTCAGCAGTATGGGCTTCTGCTCACTGAGGCCAACCTGACTACAGCCACAGCTGAGTGTCCAACCTGCCAAAAGTTCGCGCATGCACTGGTGAAGACGCAGGTGGATGCCCCCAACATACGGTACCATTCACGGGATGGCCGGTCAGTTGTCTCTCTACTCATTTCTAGTCCCTGGTGACGTCCCCTTCCTTCTTAGTAAATCAATTATGAATGTAAAATAAATATTGTTTATAGTGTCAAGGATTTCAGACTGTCTTAGTCTGCCCCCTTGTGGGAACCAGCTCTTCAATCTTTCACTAGGAATAAAATTTATTAAATCCAGCCTGGTCTTCAAACAAAACAAAACACAAAATGTATTTACTAGATAATAATTTTACCCTAGGCTTCACTAATAGGTTCCTTCCTCATCCTGTTATCCAACTCTTTATGACCCTTCAACAAAACTTATGAAGTTTTTCAAAGAGGTTTTTGTCATTTTTCTCTCTTGCCAGAAGAATTCAGATAAAAATATTTTAAATCAAAATCTTTCTAAATGTCCAACATAACTTTTCCAACCTTTTTAGTTCCCATGCTTTTATTCCGCTTCATTCATAAATACGGATAAGCAAGGAGTGGCTTCTACAACCCTTCTAGTGTTAACTAGTCTAATTATCATAATACTAAGTAGGATACTTAATATGTTCTGACACAAAACGTGCTTAGGGTTGCATATTCCTAGAGTTTAAGATATTACTAAGTAAATTATTATGAATCACTTTGAAAATCTGAACACTCATTGATGAGGAAATGGTGGAAGAAATTATGGATTACTTAGCTAAGGAGGATTATACAGATTTTAAGAAATAAGAATTTAAGTATGTTCCTGGAGGGATGGCCATGCTACACTGTTAACTGAGGGAGAAGAGAATTAAAACCACATTTTAGGGTTTCCCTGGTGGCACAGTGGTTGAGAGTCCGCCTGCCGATGCAGGGGACGCGGGTTCGTGCCCCGGTCTGGCAAGATCCCACATGCCGCGAAGCAGCTGGGCCTGTGAGCCATGGCCACTGAGCCTGCACGTCCGGAGCCTGTGCTCCGCAACGGGAGAGGCCACAACAGTGAGAGGCCCGCGTACCGCAAAAAGCAAAACAAAAACAAAAACGCTGCATTTTATTTTTTTAAATCTTCAAAGTAATACACACACACACACACACACACACACACACACACACATCCATGCATGTGCCAGTATGAGTTTAGCAGAAAACATGGAAGGATACAGACTGAATACAGTTAATACTAGTTACTTTAGGGGAGTGGAAGAGGAAGAAGCCCTAACATATCCTTTTTAAATGTTTACATTGTTTGGTAAAAGTAATTTTTTACTTAATACAATTATTATAACTCACATTAAAAAATACAAAGTGTAACTGAAATATATAAACACATTCTGACATACCCCTAGCACCCTAAGATAATAAGAAATTGTTGGCTAGAGGGCCAATTTCAAGTTTAATTATTTGGAAAAAAGAGTGTTACACAAAGAAGTTAAATCTCAGAAGAAACATATGACTAGAAATAAAGACACTTCAGGGGAATTTATCATTTAAGGTCAGATCTTTTCAAGTCTGTTGGTCCAACCACCAACAAACAAATTTGTCTTTTAAATATAAGAATGGAAAGATTCTAAATATGTGCTATCAACAAGGCTGATTTGAAACTTTTGGCATAGGTTAGTGTAAAGCCTGAAATATTTTCTGACTGAAAATAATACTTACTTCACAACATTATTCTGAGAATTAAATGAGGATTTTGTGAAAGCACCTAGCTCAGAGCCTGGCACATATGTATTATTAAAATTTTTTTCTTTATTCCTAAAGCAATCTATGTTGAAAGCTAAATAATTTTTATCAGAAGGAGAAAGTACTAAAACAACAAAATAATCCTGTACATTAGTGATGCCACTATGCCAGATATATTCTTACACTGAGATAAAGAAATGATATACTGAATATTGAAATAATTTTCCTTATCATTCTATATAATAAAACACTCTGGGTTTAATAAAGAAATCATCATCACCAGACTAAAGATAATTTGTATATGTTTCAAGCACATGAACATCTCATTTCTACAAAATATTTCATATGTTTATAAGGAAAGAAAAAGAACCAGGAGATAGCATATTTGAAAATTTAGTACATTATTACTATAGATACACCAGCATGTAATAATCAAATGAAACTGGCTACAAATAATGGGAATCACACAAAGTCAAATACTGTACAATTTCCCAGTCTTCCAGCATGAACTGATCATAGGCATTATTATACCAATACACATCTTATATATCAGAGTCTAATGCCTGCATAATGCTATCTTTGCAGGAGTAAATCAAAACTGGGTTTCAGCCATATTACATAAGCTCATACACCTATTTAGTATCTAGAAGCAGTAAGTCGGCTTATGTACAGATGACCTCTAATGAAAAATCATTTGATTCAGAAAATGGAGCTAGTACAATAAAAAAACAATTCTGATGAAGCACCCCATGATTCCTGAAATACAGAACCAGATGAAACTCCACTCAAATGAAACCAGTTTTCTGGTAGTTGAGACAACAATGAACAAGTAAAGTAGTGGCAATTATGAAGGTTAGAGCTGGGTGTTTAGGTGGTCAGAGAGAAGGCCTCTCTGACCTAAGTAGAAATCTACAGTCCTTTAGTCAAGAAAGAACAAAATGTACAAGCCCTGCAAAGAAAACACTCTTTAACATGTTTAAGCAAAAAGGCCAGCATAGATGAAACAAAGTGGATAATGAAGGGAGGGGGAGGACATAAAGTATTAGGAAAAGGGTAGCTTAGGTAGGGTCATATAGGGAATGATAAAGACTTTGGAATTTATTCTGAATGTGATAGGAAGCCACTGGAGAATTTTTTTTCAAGTTTGGGGAAATATACGATTTGATTTGTTTTAACTAGAGCAGTACAGCTATCAAATGGACAATAGATTATATGCTGGCAAGAATGGAAATAATAAGTTAGGACACTATAATAGTAGTAAAGGTAAGAAACAATGGTAGTTCAGACTAAAATGACAACAATATGGGTGGTGGGGAAATGATAGAAAACGTATCTTAAAAAGAACAAATTCTTAAAGCATTATAAAACAAAACAAAAAGCTAATAATGGAGGAGGAATGTTAAGAAATCCATGGAAGACAGAAACCACATGCAACTGGAGGGAGGAAATTATAGCCCACAGCATGTGTAGGAGGATAACTGTAAAAGATGAGAGTGATTCCAGGTCTGTTTTAACCACAAAAGCAAGAGATACAAGGAACAGGAAGTTCTCGGGGGCAGCAATCTTAATGAGTGGCATGGGATCTGATTCAGTCCAAGTAGTCAGGCCATCTCCCATCTCCTACATTTGATAAGCAGATGACATCAGAGGTCTCTGCCCCTAAGCCAGAGCAATGAGTGGGGGTATGTGTGAGTCAGAATCCACTGCATTTGAAAGACAGATCAGAGGCCAAACTAGTTAGTTAACACACAGGAGAGAGCCCTCATGCCCAAAGATTAACACACCTCACCAGACACCTTACCTTACATGTCTGCCATTATTACTGAGAAGAGACATTAAATAGCAACTATATCCAATCAGGCAGGGCAGATTATCAAGCATTATGGCCCTCTACAGGCATATCAATTGTTTAAAGATAATGTTTGTTCTGAACAGACTGGTATCTGTTCTGGTTGGTTGATATTTTTGACATATTAATTATTAAATATTTTGAATATTACCCTCCAGACAGGCCAACAGAAAATATAATAAAATGGAAGAGGACTTCCCTGGTGGCACAGTGGTTAAGAATCTGCCTGCCAGTGCAGGGGACATGGGTGCAATCCCTGGTCTGGGAAGATCCCACATGGCATGGAGCAACTAAGCCGGTGTGCCACAACTACTGAGCCTGCACTCTACAGCCCACAAGCCACAACCACTGAGCCCACGTGCCGCAACTACTGAAGCCCGTGCGCCTAGAGCCCCTGCTCTGCAACAAGAGAAGCCACCACAATGAGAAGCCTGCACACCGCAACGAAGGGTAGCCCCTGCTTGCCGCAACTAGAGAAAGCCCACGCGCAGCAACGAAGACCCAACGTGGCCAAAATAAATAAAATAAATCAATTTATTAAAAAAAAATGGAAGGGCTCTGGTTCTGGTTCTGGGTTAAAATGGAGTAAGCATACCCTGCCTTAACTGAATATAACTAAAACCCATGAATGTAACTGAAACCCTGGAAAGAATGACGGAGCAGCAATCTGAGGACTCTGAAAACTAAACAGTAACAGGCAAATTGTGGAAGAAAACCAGAACTTGAAGGACAACCAATTCATTGATGCATTCCCTGTTGTTTTTTAATGTCACCGAACTCCCAGCCTGAACTCAAAGGAAATCCAAATCCTGGATGGGCACACCAGAGTCAAACAGATACAAGCCTTCTCTTTCTGATTAGAGAGTATAAATGGGGCAGTGGTTGGGGGACAGTCCATATAGGACTGTGAGGGCTTCCCTGGTGGCGCAGTGGTTGAGAGTCCTCCTGCCGATGCAGGGGACGCGGGTTCATGCCCCGGTCTGGGAAGATCCCACATGCCGCGGAGCGGCTGGGCCCGTGAGCCATGGCCGCTGAGCCTGGGCGTCCGGAGCCTGTGCTCCACAATGGGAGAGGCCACAACAGTGAGAGGCCCGCGTACCGCAAAAAATAAAATAAAAAATAAAAACATATAGGACTGTGAGAGTGGGAAGATCTGGCTTTTTTCTCTTTTTACCTTCCTCTTCCTGCCCCGCCTATAGGTAAGACTATTTCAGTAATGGCAGCTGTAGGGGATACGTAAATCTCTGAGGAAGGGGAATCCTTTCTGACCAGAGGATCAGTGGTATGAGGAATGTGGTAGAACTGCAAGGGGAAATAGATAAATCCACACTTACAGTCTGAGATTTCAATATTCCTCTCTTAATAACTGACAGAATGAGCAGACAAAAAAATCAGCAAAGATACAGAAGACTTGAACAACACTATCATTTAACTCAACCAGACTAATATTCGTAGAACCTTCCACCCCCAAAGAGCCTAATACACATATTTTAAGTGCACACAGAACATTTAAGATAGATAATTCCTGGGCCATAAAACAAATCTCAATAAAACATGATTTAACTCAGAATATGTGTTCTTTGGCCACAGCAAAATTAAACTAAAAATTAATATGAGGAAGGTATCTGGAAAATTCTCAAATGTTTGAAAACTACATTAACACACTTCTAAATAATACATGGGTTAAAGAAGAAACCAAAAGGGGAATTAGGCAGTATTTTGAAATAAATGAAAAGCATTACTCATCAAAGTCTGTGAAATGCAGCTAAGTCAGTACATAGAGGGAAATTTATAGCATTAAAATTCCTGTATTAGAAAAGAAAGTTCCAGTATCAGTGATGTTAGCTTCTACCTTAAGAAGCTAGAAAAAGAAGAGAAAATTCAACCCAAAGCAGGCAGAAGTAAGGAAATAATAAAGAGCAAAGAAGAAATTGATAAAATAGAAAACAGGAAAGCAATAGAGAAAATGAATGAAAACTGAAACTGATTCTTTAAGATCAATAAAATTGATATATCTCTATCCAGAATGATCAAGACAAGGAGAAAGAATACTCAAATTAACCATATTAGGAATGAGGAGAAGTGACACCATTACAGATTCTATAGATTTAAAAAGGTTACTCAGGTTTCCCTGGTGGCGCAGTGGTTGAGAGTCTGCCTGCCGATGCAGGGGACACGGGTTCGTGCCCCGGTCCGGGGAGATCCCACATGGCATGAAGTGGCTAGGCCCGTGAACCATGGCCGCTGAGCCTGCGCATCCGGAGCCTGTGCTCCTCAACGGGAGAGGCCACAACAGTGAGAGGCCCGCATTCGGAAAAAAAAAAGTTACTCGAGAAGGAAGAGTTAATTTGAATAGTCCTATATTTACTAAAGAAATTTAATTTATATTTTAAAACTTGGGGCTTCACTGGTGGCGCAGTGGTTGAGAGTCCGCCTGCCAATGCAGGGGACACGGGTTCGTGCCCCAGTCCGGGAGGATCCCACATGCCAAGGAGCGGCTGGGCCCGTGAGCCATGGCTGCTGGGCCTGCACATCCGGAGCCTGTGCTCTGCAACGGGAGAGGCTGCAGCAGTGAGAGGCCTGCGTATCGCAAAAAAAAAAAAAAAAAAAAAACGGGCTTCCCTGGTGGCGCAGTGGTTGAGAGTCTGCCTGCCGATGCAGGGGACACGGGTTCGTGCCCCGGTCTGGGAAGATCCCACATGCCGCGGAGCTGCTGGGCCTGTGAGCCATGGCCGCTGAGCCTGCGCGTCCGGAGCCTGTGCTCCGCAACGGGAGAGGCCACAACAGTGAGAGGCCCACATACTGCAAAAAAAAAAAAACTTTCCCACAATGAAAATTCCAGGCCCAGATGCCTCCCTGGGAAATTCTATCAAACATTTATGAATGAAATAATACCAATTCTATAAAAAATACTCCAGGAAATTGAAGAGGGAGAAATATCTCTCAACTTTCAACTGATTCTAAGAGACCAGGAGTACCCTGATACAAAAATCAGACAAAGACATCCTAAGACAGGAAAATTAAAGGCCAATATCCCACGTGAACACAGATACAAAAATAATTAAAACTGTCTTAGCAAATCAAATCTATCAACTGTACAAAAGCAGGCCACACAGGCCAGATTTGCTCACCTTGCTTTAGAGCACTACTGCTCAACCATAATGGTCCAAATCAAATAATAAAAATATTTGTGCCACACTGGAGAAAACTAATATGGTTTACCACTGGAGGTGACTGACATGAACTTCAGCTACTCCAGACACTACTCCAAGGACTGAGAACTTATTCTAACATCTCCTTTCACACAATACTTGCTTTAATTTGAGTTTACATCTTTTTTCACTTACTACTTTATGTATTTATCACCAATTCAACCCTAAGCCTTTCATCAATTACTTAAAACTTTTCTAAAGATAATTAAATGCATCAGATTTCTACCAATTTCATTTTCCTGAGAATGGCTCTTCTGGAAGCTTCTAACCTACTCCAATCTGGTCTGTTTGCCCTCCAACCCTGTCTTTTCATTGTATGCTGAAGACTTCTTTACCCTTCTCTTTTGTTAAATTTCCTATTTCTTGTAACCTTTCCCTTTTATTTGGCTGACTTTCTCATTTTGATGGATCACATCCTCCAACAGATTTCTAAGAAAGGGTACAAGGTAGGCAAACAAACAAACCAAAAAAAAAAACAAACAAAAAACCTTACATGCCTTAAAACATCTTAATTTTAATTTAACTCTTATATCTGATTAATAGTTTCAATGCATATGAAATACAAAGGGGTTGAAATTATTTTCCCTCAGAATTTTGAAGGTGATGCTCCATTTCTCATTTAGTATCTAATGCTACCATTAAGAAGTCCAAAGCCAACTGATTCCTGTTACTTTGTTTGACACATTTTTTTCCCTCTCTGAAAGCATGGAAAGACCTTCTGTTTTGCCCAGTGATTTGAAATTTCACCACGATGTGTCTTAGTTTGTGTTTATATTCATCCATTGTAATGAGTAATCAGTAAGCCTTCTGAACCAGAAACTCATGTTTTTAGTCCAAGAAAGTTTTCTTGAATCACTTTGTTGATGATTTCTTCCCCATTTTCTGTTTCTTCTGGGAACTACTGGTGTTGTTTTTCTTTTTTTTTTTTTTTCCTTCTTTTGCGGTACACGGGCCTCTCACTGCTGTGGCCTCTCCCGTTGCGGAGCACAGGCTCCGGATGCGCAGGCTCAGCGGCCATGGCCCATGGGTGTAGCCGCTCCGCGGCACGTGGGATCTTCCCGGACCGGGGCTCGAACCCGTGTCCCCTGCATTGGCAGGTAGACTCCCAACCACTGTGCCACCAGGGAATCCCCCGTTTTTCTTTTTTTTAATTAATTAATTCATTTATTTTTGGCTGTGTTGGGTCTTCGTTGCTGCACGCGGGCTTTCTCTAGTTGTGGTGAGCGGGGACTACTCTTCGCTGCAGTGCGTGGGCTTCTCATTGTGGTGGTTTCTCTTGTTGCGGAGCACGGGATCTAGGCACACAGGCTTCAGTAGTTGTGGCACACAGGCTCTAGAGTGCAGGCTCAGTAGTTGTGGTGCACGGGCTCAGTTACTCCATAGCATGTGGGATCCTCCCAGACCAGGGCTCGAACCCGTGTCCCCTGCACTGGCAGGCAGATTCTTAACCACTGCACCGCCAGGGAAGTCCAAACTACTATTATTTGAATACTGAAATTCCTGGACTGCCCCTGTAAGTTTCTTAATGCTCCTCACATCTCTTCCGTGACGTTTGTTCTTTTGCTCGACTTTTTCACAGATTTCTTCAACATTAATTTTCTAAGTACTTCTACAAAGCTTTTTTGATCTCTGCTATCAGAATTTTAATGTCTAAGAGCCTCATTTAATATGCCTGGTGTCTTCTGCTCTAGAGAGAGTCTCTATTTTTGCCCTCTCCAAAGAATAAATTTCTGGGCTTTGCCAAAGTTAGGGGTGAAGAGCTGGGCACTTATCCAGCTAACTGGTTAGCTAATTTTGAGAAGGAGGTCCCAGGAACCAAGGGCTTCTTCGACTGACTTTCTACCAATCCTCCTTTCACTTCCACTTCCACATGCTGCCATTCTTGAGTTTTTTTAGTCCTTTGGAGGGTAAATCAGATTAGTTTCTTGATTTTCTCTGCTACTGAGTTTAGCGCCCAGTCTTCAATTATTCATATACTCCCTAGTTTCTAAAATTGTGTTGATTTTGTCTCCTCTCTAATTCCCCTTTACTGATCTTTTAGCAGGTTTCTGAAAGGAGAAAAAGTAGAAGTATGTGTTCATCCTATCTCTTTATTCCTGATCATATGGATTCCCATTCATTCCAACTCATTATAGATGGCTTTGTATTTTTATTTGTCTTTTGAATAAAAAGATACAGTAAGTCCCCTACATACAAACGAGTTCTGTTACGAGAGCGCGTTCATAAGTCCCATTTGTTCGAAAGTCCAACACAACTAACACAGTTGGCTATATACTGCTGCTTTTATGCTTGCTTCTGGACATCCTGGGCTTGAAATAAAGAAATAAAGATACTGTACTACTGTACTACTACTGTACAGTACTACTGTACTCTATACAGTTCTGTAAAGTACACAAAAGCACAACCACTTGTAGAGGATGCATGTACGTGACAATATACATCAGACGTGAACTAACTTATGTGACTGGACGCGTGAACACATGTTCTCATCTTTGAAGTTTGCAACTTGAAGTATTCGTACGTAGGGACTTACTGTATTACAAATAAAATCTCTAAGAAGGTGAGAAACATGCTTTTATATCAGTTAACTCTCATAATGATACAGTTCCTGATGACTTCTAATTGAGATCAGTCCTGATGAGTTCTGAGATCAGGCAGCTGTGCTCAGATCATGAAAATCACTGATTTTGCTGTTAAGTTCAGCTTTTGTTACTAAAATTCAATTATACTCATTGATTTGAAAAATATTTCAACTGACATAATTCAGAGGGCACAAGGTAAATTAATAATCTCCCACATCTATATCTGTGACATTAAATAAAATTAAACTTTAATAAAAATTAGTATAATTATTTTTCTATTAATTTGTACTAATTTTGTTTTTAGGGTTATATGATGAGGGCACCCAAGGTGGCTGTTCTCTTGCTCTCTCTACATCCCCTGTTTACCAGTCCCTGCTTCACCTACACCCTACTCACATGACTAACCTTCCCTCTTAATCATAGAGCCTAATCAGTAAAGGCCTGGTCTAATCTTCAGATCAGAACATCTCCACCACGATAACTTATCAAAGGGGCAGTGAGGGGTGTGCTCCTCTGCTGGTTTCCCTGGTAACCGATGAGCCAACCTGACATCAATTCTCCCTATAACTGGTAAACACCTCCACCCATCCCCTCTCCCAGGAGTGAAGACTGCTGCCATATCCTGCCCACTGTCTGCTGCACACAGGACCTTGCTTCAGACATGTAAGATTCTCCCATCCATTAAACCACTGATGTCTCTGTTGCTGACTCTGTGCTCTTTCTTCTGTCTTGAGGCTGGGCAAGAACAGGGCGTGCAGGCCTGCGGGGTGTAGCCCAACAAGGATTTTAAACACATAGGCTCATTTTCTTTCTTTCCTCGCCACCAAGGTTTATTGAGATATAACTGACATAAAACATTATATAAGTTTAAGGTGTACAATGTGTTGATTTGATATACTTATATATTACAATTCAGTTTTTCTCTTAATTTCTTTCTTTATATCAAAATACATGTAAGGTGAAAAAGTGAAAACTTATACAAATTCCTGACATTTATAATACATGCATATTATTTAAAAATGATTAAAAGTACTAGTGTAAGTTAAAATTTCCAAATCAACCTACATATATTATTCTTCTTTTTATTCTGCAACAAACAACTGTATTAAAAATAGTACAACTCTAAAACTTGGGAGGAGCAAAGTTGGAGAAAAAAGGGAACAGGATTATAGAATAAATGAACCAGGAGCTTTTACAGGATTAAAACATCACACATTTGTATATCTAAGGCTTTATTTGTAAATACTCTCAAAAAACTAAACTCAGTAATGACTGCTTGAAATTTTCCATACTTTAATCAGTCTGGGTTCCTAACTCTCATTCTCTTAAGAGATGACTTCATTCATCCAACAGTATTCATTCAGTAACTACTATTGTATATACCAGGTACTTATTCTTGGCACTGGAAATACAGCAGTGAACAAAGAAAACCAAAAATCTCTGCAATCATGAAACATTCATTCTGGTTTTGGATAGAGAAAACCAATATAAAGGTGATAAGTACTATAAAGAAAAATGTGGAGGTGCCAGTCTTGCAAATTTAAATGTTCCTTAGGGAAGGCCTATCTGAAAATCCACTGGTAGAGAATACTTTAACCTAGTTTTGAAGTTGTCACTTCAAAAAAAACAGTCAAAAGCCTATGGTAATAAATTTTAAACAGAAAAGGAAAATAAGTAAGAAGATCTTAATTTTAGGTAATAATTATAAACAAAACCCATTTCTTCTGAGACAGCTAAGACAACAAATATTGCATTGATGAACTTTTAAAGCCAGTGTGATGATACCTGCAATAAACGTTACTGCTAAAAATTTACTTTTGGTTATATTCCAAAAGTGATATCCAGACATATACCACAATGCTCCAAAATTATTTAAAACCTTAATATCGTTAAAAAAGAGACCATTTCTCATTTTCTTTTATCCTGAATAGATGATTATCATATGGAACTAATTAGATTGTAACATCTGAACTCCTAAATGAGAAATGAGAATATCTAAGCTTGACCCAGTGAAAGCCCCAGTCCTCAGATTAAGTACTAGAAAGGAATAGCTGGTATCTATTCTTTTTAATTTAATAATAAATTTGAGAAAATTTACCTTGCCCAGAGCGGCTTTGGCGAGAGTCTACACTTGACTGTCTTCGATCCGGTGCTTCCTCGTTCCCTCCATCTGCATAAAATTAGAGCAATCATAAGCGAATAGATAATGAAATTGATGTAATATCATCCCTGGTGACATCTATATCTTAAAACTACTATATCTATCATTTGTTTTCATTTCTTATAAGCTCAATCATTAAAATATTTGAGGATTTTTCATACACAAAGCGAAGGTCCTTACCCTTATTTTTGTGGGGATGGTTTACACTCCTCTCTGAAAGTCTAAAGAAAGTGAAGGTGTTATTTCCCTACCCCCATACATATACACTCTACTTTGCACATAATAAAGCAATGTTATCTACTCTGAAGTTCATTCACAGAATTTCAATTTAAAAGCCTTGATTTAAAGCAATGTCTAAATTAATTACAGCTGCTTATTTAATCTAAAGTATGTCAAATAATCCTTAGGGCTATATATTTTACTCTAATAAAATTTACATGTTTTATGAGAGATAATGGGAAAATTACATAATACATGAAAGAGCAATATAAATCAGAATCAGAAAAACTCAGAAATGAGGAGGCAGAAACCAAGAAATAATAAGAAATCAAACAAAAATCATTTCAGTAATGAAGACTAAACTATAAGAAATACAAGAGCAAACAAACGCAAAAGGTCTTAAAAGAAATAGAAGGTAAGATGGAAGGAAATCTTTAACAAATTTTTTAAAAAGAAGAAATAGATTAAAAAGGATCTGCAAGAAGGGGATAAATACTGGAGACAGGCAAAGAAGATCCAGCATAAGGATAAACATAGGAGTCCCTGAAGAAGAAAACCAAAGTGAGAGAATAGAACAAATACTGAAAGACTATAATTCAAGAAAGCTTTCCAGAGGAAAAAAAGTAGCTACGTATGTGTAATATATATATAGTTATATGTGTGTATAAATACATTTATACATGCACACACATATATATACATCTATATTTGAAACTACATATTTCAAGAGCATCCCATGTCCTACTTAATCAACTCAGATCAATGCACCAAGACATTTTCTACTAAAACTAATGGACTTTAAAGGGAAAAAAAATCCTTTGGGCATTTAGGCAAATACATCACAGGATTAATAAGGGAAAACAACAGAAGAAAACAGAATAATATATTTAAAACACACAAGGAAAAAAATAATTGAACCAAAGGCTTTACAACCAGTAAAACTTACTTTTAAGTATAAAGAGTAAAGAAAAACTATTACTAACATGCAAGAACTCAAGGAATATTGTTCCCATGGGCCTCTTCCTAGCTCTACCAGAAAACTAACGTTAGGCAACTAAAGTGACTAGAGAGACATTAAATAAGGACTGGTGGTGAGCATACATATACAACTGACTGTAGAATTAAGACTAAATGAGATGTAGAGAACAAATGTATGGACACCAAGGGGGGAAGCGGGGGCAGGGGGGGATGAATTGGGAAATTGGGATTGACATATATACACTAATATGTATAAAATAGATAACTAACAAGAATCTGCTGTATAAAAAAAAATAAAAGTTCAAAAAAAAAAGACTAAATGAGAGTTTTAAATGGAGAGCTTATAATATGTAATGGCTATAAGATCTGACAAGGAAGATACAGCACAGCCAAGACAAACGAAGAAAGAATAAACAAAAAGTAACTGATTTCAGAAATCAAAATTGGTAACTGTAATGTTGTGAGACCACTGTATTTAAAAAGAGGGATAAAGCAAGTGAATAATTATGGGATACTCTAATGGTATCATCTCCTTGAGAACCAGAATTCTCCGTGTGGAAGAAAGGAACTATAGATATAAGAATACAGAAGAAGTTAAGTAAAAACTCTTTAGTACTGAATCTATATTGGAAACATCAGTACAGTCTTACAAGTCACATGTATGTCCTAGCTCTGTCCACTTAAAACACCTAACACCTTGACTAATCAAGTAGTACTAACCACTCCTAGGGCCCAGACTGTTATCCTGAAATGCCATTCTCCATTAAAAGAAATCAGAACTTCTTAAAGAACCACCTGGTTTAGCAAAGGAAAAGTACTAGATGAACTTGGAACACCCGGACATATACAACAGTAAAGAAGCTATTAAAGACAATGTAAAATTGAGGTCATGTCAAAAAAAAAAAACATAGTGAAGAAGCTCATCAACATTCAAGAACTCAGGGAATATTGTCCCATGGATCTCTTCCTAGCTCTACCAGAGAACTAACTAACTAAATGCACAATTGACTATAGATCATAATGGGTTTTTTTTTTTAAAACAAACAAACAAACAAACCACAGCACTACCACACTAACTGGTCACCTTCTGAGGTTGAGAAGGGCCCAGTTCATCATCTTGAAAACTGTGGAAAAGAAATAATCAGCAATTCATCCTACATTTCCTATATAAACTGTACTAGTAGCCAAAAAGTATATGAGAGCTCTCTCTATAAAATTATTCCAAATAAATGGGAAACAAAAGATAAAATATCACCATTTCACAAACTGCAATTAATTAATATCTCTGCAGCCATCGAGCATCAACGGCTAATAACATCAAAAAAGAGAAAAAACTGGACATTATATGCCTCCTAATGATAGGAACACAACTACAGTTTTGCCAAAGCAATCAAACCTGAGTCTAGTCAAACCTCTGAAACTAGCTGTCAGTTTCCAGGAAAAACAAAGAACAGAAGAAAATGCTGAACTGTTCCTGAGTGTATAATCAACAAAATACTGATTGTGGGAAATTCTACAGGTCAAACAATCCAGGTCTCTCAACAGGTAAAGAAAAAAAATAAAGTATTATGAGGTCCTAAATTATTGTGAAACAAAACTTCATTTTATGAGAAAATAAAACTATACGAGAAATCTGTGGCATCTTATAATAGGGATCAGGATGTGTAAATACAGTCCTAGTCAATTTCCCTTCCTACTGATCATCTAATTTTTTAATGCAAATTTCTTTCTTCTCTTTTACTTGGGAATAAATTACAATAAGCAACACTTGTATTCAGGCCTGTCTTAAATTTTCATTTTCCACATGGATAAAATTACATACATGCATCACATTCTCTGTTTGAACATCAAAACATGCCCTTGAAGTATGTGAGAAGTAATATGAATAAAATACAGACATTTCCCCTCACCAGGATGTCTTTCTAAATAATAAAAGAAGAAAAAGAAATTAAAAAAACAAGGCTTCAAACAGCATTAAATTTGCACGATCTGCAGTATGTCAGCGTATCAATAAAACAACCTACAGGAAAACTGCAGACAAGAAATGGTTTAAAACAGTTTTGAGTCAGCCAGCCAATGGCAAGACAAAAAGTCACCAATTTTGATACCATCATAATCTAAAATGTTTTAATTGCCTGAATTTAAAAAATTAAATTAGAAATACATTGCAGTAAATTTGAGCAATTCACTCCTCTACGACTGAAATCTTAACCATGTCTTATTCCTGTGGAGGTTAGTCATAAGAGTTGAGATTAACTCTCAGGTAAAAGTAAACAGCTAAAGATTTTTTTAAAATAATAAACTCACCATTGACCCAAGATGGTATAGGAAAAAAGTTCAAGCTCTTTAAAAGTGTCTTGTGGTATGCTATGCAATCAATGACTTCATTATCCAAAACAGCAAGGCTGCAATGATGTACAGTACTTTACATATTTTTGCTTTGCTTAAAACACAATTCCTTCAGTACAGATAAGACCTCCCACACATAATACATACATCTACATTTATGGACAAAACAGAAGACCTTCAGTCATCAAGCAAGTCAAGTTATTTGCATAAGACTCATTACCTCACCCTGAAGTGCAGAAGGGAGAACGGGGCTGTGTCTGTGAAGTTAGAATTTACTCATCAAGCTTGAGTTAAAGACTTTCTTCAATGTAACAGGTACAAAATTTAAAAAGACCTGACTGTCCAATTTAAGTGCTAGCTTTTAAAATTAGAGCTTAGGTTTCCTAGATTTGTTCTCATCAGAGAACATTTGTTTTTTACCAGCATACCAAATTAAATCCAGCAAATAATATAAAACAATACACCTTTAATAGGCTTCCTCGTCCCATTATTTAAAAGAGAAAAATGTCATAGGAATATTTACTTCATAGTGTGAACAGCTTTCAACTCAGGTCATAAATGCACTAAAATAGTCTAAGTAAAAAAAATACCAACCACATAGGGATATTCCGTATTTAGTGTTTTCCTATGAAGAAATTTAAGTTAGAGAAAGGCTTATAAGAAAGTGCCTAATTCCAAGACAAATGTTTTCTTTCCTACAAGTAGAAGATACTTCAAATGATTATTCTTCTCAGTCCAGGATCAAAATATTACAGTTGAAAAATAAACAACTTAAGTGACCTTGAATTTGGTAGCCCCAACCCATCTTTAGTATTCTCAGTTAAATAAAATAATGTGCCAGAATAAATATTAGATTTTATGAATTAAGATTTTGAAGTTGACTGTCTTCAATCCTCCTTCAGAAGTGTAAATATATGACCTTAATAGAAGGGGTGGGAAGTACTAAAACTATATACATATAATCTATTATACATATAGATTAAAGTTTTACTATTCAGGTATGAACTCTGGTCTCTTTTGCTATTCAGGTATGAATCTGCAAGAACTGTATACACTTAATGCCAACAAAGGGAGACATGAATTGGAGGACATATATGGAATGTAATGAAAATGCAAAAGCATGGACCAGGAACATAAGCTAGATTTATTTATTAGCCAAGGTCCACTTATGAAGAGGTACATACAGAAGATGTTCCTTGGCTACATATGCACGATGATAACCAGAAAAGATGAAAAGCAGCTCATCTGTTTGGTGTAGAAAAAAGAACTACAATTTGTGCAGTATCTATTCTCTGCTGGCTATGGGGTCAGTAAGGTCTTTACAATATTATCTCATTTAATACTAATAATAATTCAATGAAACAAGTATTATGCCCATTTTAAAAAATAAATTTATTTATTTTGTTTGTTTATTTTTGGCTGTGTTGGGTCTTCGTTGCTGCGCGCAGGCTTTCTCTAGTTGCGGCGAGCGGGGGCTACTCTTCGTTGCGGTGTGTGGGCCTCTCATTGTGGTGGCTTCTCTCGTTGCGGAGCACAGGCTCTAGGCACGCGGGCTTCAGTAGTTGCGGCACGCGGGCTCAGCAGTTGTCGCTCATGGGCTCTAGAGCACAGGCTCAGTAGTTGTGGCACACGGGCTTAGCTGCTCCGCAGCATGTGGGATCTTCCCGGACCAGGGATTGAACCCGTGTCCCCTGCCTTGGCAGGCAGATTCTCAACCACTGCGCCACCAGGGAAGCCCTATGCCCATTTTAAATGTAAGACACATTCAGAGAAGAAAAGTGACTTTCCCAAAATCACACTGCTAGTAAGTAGCAACCTAAAATTTAAAGTGTCTGGTTTCAAAACCCTGTCTTCATTTCCAGACCCTCCACTGTCTTTTACTATAACAAACAAATCATTAAGATGGTGGTGGTAGTGGTTTGGAACCGAAGTGAACAGAAGAGGACAGAAGTAGAGACCAATTAAGAGGCTCCTGAAAAAACCGGAAAAGGATAAACACCTGGACTAAGTGAGTAGTAGAGGTGGTGAGGAGAGGTCAGATTCTGGATATATTCTGAAGGAACAGTGGAGAGAATCTGCTGTCAGAAGAGAAAGATACAGAAAGGAGTCAGGGGTAATTCTGCTATTTGGGGCCCAAACAATGGATCTGCAATTTACTGAGATAGGAAAGACTGTGAGAGAACAGGTTTGGGGATGAGAAGAGTATATGGAGCTCAGTTTTGGACATACTAAGTTTGAGATGCCTAATAGACAAATAAGCAGAGATGGACATACATATGCCATCGTTACATAAATCACATTTAAAGTGTATGACATTCCCACAAACTGGAGAGGGACAAAATGGTTCTAGTGACAAAATTATCTCTATCAGAGAGAAAAACTCTTCAGTGGGATTTTTTTCACAGCCTCCCATTCACTGCTCTGAGGAGTTGCCTTGCAAATGTCCATTATTACTCTGCTCAGTCACACCCTAGGACAGCTCTAGCCCTCATTACTCATTTGTAATAATAATAATACCTTGCATTTAATGTGCTGCTTATCATATATATGATATGTCATATAACATTTATGATATATTTATTTACATTTAATTATAATTTAATAATTTAATGTATGTACCTTGTAATGTACTGCTTTATCAGATATGTATATATAGTACATTAAATTCATGATAATTTGATACCTATCTGTGAAGTAAAGAATTAATCCAGCAGCCTTGAGTTACTCAAATCTTGTACATTCTCAGAAGGGCCTGCTTGTATAACTAGCCTTTGGCTGGCTCCTAGGAACTGAGCTCTTAGAATGTTCCCTATGCTACCAACTGATTAGGGCACTGTGCATGCTGGAGGTCTTGAACCACATTATACCAGCTTGTGTGGACAGTGTGTGTAAAAAATGTGATTTATGGTGAACACCTGCTTTCCTTCTGGGGGGTCTGAAGTTTCAGTAACTGCAATCAGCACTGCAGTTACCCCAATAAAAACCCTGGACTTCTAGGCTCAAGCAAACTTCCCTGGCAGAAAACATTTTGCATGTGTTTCTCCAGTTCATTGCTGGGGGATTTAGTATGTCCTGTGTGACTCCACTGGCAGAGGATTTTTGGAAGCTTATACCTGGTATCCTCCAGCTTCTGCCTGATGTACCCTTTTCCTTTATTGATCCTGCTTTTTATCCCTTTGCTGTAATAAACTATAGCCTGACAAACAAACAAACAAACAAATAAATAAATAAAGTGTATGACATTCCCAAGGAAGGGAGTATAGATAGGAGAGAGACAGAGAGAGAGAAAGGAGGTCAGAGGTGTAAGGCTTGGGGCTGAATTCAACATGTAGAGGCTGCAGGTATGAGGAGAGACCAGCAGACAATAAGAAGTAGTGGCCAGAGAATAGGAACAAAACTAGAAGAGTACAGAAGTCAACTAAAGAGGTTCATGGAAGGGAAAAGATCAGATGTTGTCAGGTCAAGTAATATGAAGAGTAAGAATTGATCACTGAATTTGTCAGTGTAGATGATTTAGTATTGTTCCTGTGGAGTGGTAGGGGTAAAACCTGATGGGATTAAGTTCAAGAGAGATTAGAAAGAGCTTCTGAAAAAGGTCTTGTCTCTCCCTAGACATGGAAGATAACCCATGGAGACCCTGGATATTCTGACTGCCATCTTGTAAACACAAGGGGAATAAACTATGGGATAAAGCTAACACTATGAAAATTACGGCAGAGAGACAGAAGACACTAAGATCCTTGTTGACACTGAATTACTGAAGAAAACTACCCTATCTCTGGACTACAGTTACATAATCCAATAAATCCCCTTCATCATATAAACCAGAGGTCAGTAAACTAGTCCATAAGCCAAATCTACCCTGCCACCTTTTTTTGGACAGCCAGTGAGCTAAGAATGGTTTTTACATTTTTAAATAACTGAAAAACAGTTAAAAAAATAATATTCTGTGACAAATAAAAATTGTATAAAATTGAAATTTTAGTGCCCATAAATAAAGTTTTATTAGAACACAGTCATGATCACTCATCTACATACTTCTGTGAAATTGATACAGTAATACCCTATTGAGTTGTGGTGAGAAACAAATGTAGTAATATAAAACACAGCATGCCATCTGGCACTAAGTAAACACTTACTAAATGATAACTGTACTCTTTTTCTATCATCATCATGATCAACAACATCCTTTCACCAAAAGATGGCTTAAATGTCATTTCCAATCTTCTCTGTAAAGACTTTCTGGAGGCCTATCAGAAAGAATTAAACGTTCCCTCTTCTGTGCTTCCAAAGCACATTATACATATCTGTTTTATAGCACTGCCACACTGTATAATAATTATTTATACAACTATCTCTGGACTGTAAAACGTTCTAAGTGTGCCTTTGAAAGCCTTTTTCATATTGGTATTTTCAGTGCCAACTTGGGAGTCAAAAGGTATTCCTTGAAAAGAAAAAACAACAGTTGAATTAATTTTGTCAAGAGCCAGCTCTAAAATTAATGTATTCATCAAATTAAGTTCAAGGAAAAAACCAAAAAGTGGTATTGATATGGTTTGAGATACAGTTTTAGGAGTTCAGTGTTTCTCTTTTCTTATCCAAACTATTTCTATGAAAAGAAAAGATGAGCGGCATCATTCAAAAGCACTATGACCTTATCCACCACATCTATCTCCATGATCTTTATTTATCAATAAAAATTTTCATAGGGAAGCCCAGACCCACCTAAAAGTTTATTTAGTTCTTAAGAAAACATATACAGAGTTTCTTTAAAGAGAAAAGGAAGCATTCTACACCAAATAAAATATACTGATTAACATGCCATCAGTATTACAGCTAACACTTTTCAAAAGTATACTATAAAATATTTTCAAAGTTTGCCAGAATATAAAACTGCCAAGTTCACAGGTTTTCATAGACCTAGCTTGTATACTCTAAATTAAAAAAATAATAACTCCTCTATGATGAGTTATTAATTTATATTTGCCTAAGGCATCCAAAATGTCCTAGAAAGTCTCGTCTGTAGCTCAAGAAAAGTTCTGCTAAACACAGAATGTTTTGATTCTCATGATGTAGCTAATGCATCAATGATGATGACTAATAACAGGGAAACAAGGTAGACTTGCTAATTGTAAATGGAGCAATCACCAGTAATAATGTCAGTAGCTTAAAAGTTGATTACTGTGCTTTCAAGGTGCACAATGAATATACAAAATATCAAGTCTAACACTGAGTTAAATTAATAGAGTAACTCTGTTAAAAATAAAGGTGTCTACAATTATATATTTTTTGCTTTTTTAAAAAGTAAACTTTTTATCTTAGAATAGTTTTAGATTTACATAAAAGTTGCTAAGATAGTACAGGGAGATCTTATAAACCCTAATCCTGGCTTCCCATCTTAGATTAGTCTAGTCATTTGTCCAAACTAATCAATCAATATTGACATTATTATTAAATAAAGTCCATACTTATTTAGATTTCCTCAGTTTTCATCTAATGTTTTTTCCATTCCATGATACCATATTACATTTAGTCATCCTGTCTCCTAAGTCTCCTCAGACTATAACAGTTTATCAGACTTTCCTTGTTTTGGGTGACCTTGACAGTTTTGAGGAGTAATAGTCAGGAATTTTGTAGAATGTCCCTCAGCTGGGTTTGTTTAATGTTTTTCTCATGATTAGATTGGGACTAGACTGAGATTATAGGTTTCGGGGAGGAAGACACAGGCAAATTGCCGCCCTCACCGTATCATTTCAAGAATACATACTATTAATAGCATGAAACTAGTTAAATAAATATCCTACATAACTGAAAAGGAAAAAGTGAAGCTCAAGCTTCTTAGACTGTGCCAACATTAATGAAAAAAGTCATTACCTACTTGGTCTTTACTATGTGTCAGGCACTATGATAAATGTTTTACGCATTTATGTAGTTCAATTCTCAGTAAAACCTTATGAGATGGGACTTCCCTGGTGGCACAGTGGTTAAGAATCCGCCTGCCAATGCAGGGGACAGGGGTTCGATCCCTGGTCTGTGAAGATCCCACATGCCGTGGAGCAACTAAGCCCATGAGCTACAACTACTGAGCCTGCGCTCTAGAGCCAGCGAGCCACAACTACTGAAGCCCATGCACCTAGAGCCGGTGCTCCGCGACAAGAGAAGCCACCACAATGTGAAGCCCACGCACCGCAACAAAGAGTAGACCCCATTCGCCGCAATAGAGAAAGCCCGCATGTAGCAATGAAGACCCAATGCAGCCAAAAATTAAAAGAAAAACAAAAAACAAAAAAAACCTTATGAGATAAATATTAGTTTTCTTTTTAGTACATCAGGAAACAGGAGTCGAGACTTTAAGCAAAAATGGTCACAACTGTAGAGTTAGTAAGTGCAGGACCCAGGATCTGAAATGGCCTGATTCTAAGGCCTATTCTTTTCTCCACCATTCTAGGTCACCTCCTTGCAAAAGGGAATACAGTTTATTCACATCTATATACAAACATACCATGACATGTTAAGGAGCTGTAACAATATGGTTGTAGGATATAAAAAAAAAAGATGAAAAAATTCCAAGGTGAATTTGAAATAATCTCTGATTTCAAACTTCTTCCCCTCAAACTGGGTACTCAGTATAGCTCACTTAAATTCTTGAGCTTGATCTAACTGTGTTCTCCACATGGAGTTTCCTAGTAAGACAGATATCTCTACACATAAGTACTTCTTAGATTCATAGAATGACAGAGCCAGAAGGAATCTGGGGTTTCTTTGTTTTTGTCAATTTATTATTTTTTTTAACATTCTGTGAAGTTGAAGCTTTAAAAAAAAGTCCAGCACAGCAATTTATAATAGTTAAAAATATAACTGAATGTCAACAATAACTGTATATATACACACACACATACTTACTTTATTTATACTTAGTGTTCTTATCTGTTGAAACTGGATGCTGAAGAGCATACATATAGGTCTCAATCTTGGCTGCACATTAGAATGATCTAGGAATCCAGGGATTGTGAAAAATCCTCAATGCTCAAGCTACTCCCCCAGATCAATTAAACAAGAATCACTGAGAGTGAGACCCAGGCATGAATATTTCTTTAGAGCTCCTTGGATGATTACAAATTGCAGCCAAAGTTGGGAAACGTTAGTAGAGATTAAGTGGTGCTGTGATACAGTGATGAACTGAATCCACCTGAAATTTTCCAGTGCTAACAGAGCGATGCTGTAGGTCAAAGATACTAACTGTAGAGAAGGATATGATCTCTCAATTGAAGACAAAGATTATATTCACAGGCTCACTCTCTGATCTCTTCTGTTTATTTTTTATTATAACTTACTTTGGTGACTTGCGCAGGGGGTTATAGATTAAACTGGGATAGTAAAGTGGAGAAGAGTTTAACCTACAGTTAACTAGTCTGAATGTACATCTCTGTGCTGGGCTTGATAAGTTACATTACTGAGATGATGATTTCATCTAAATGTAAAGTTTCCTAAGATTCTAAAAACTAGAATAGCCTCTGCTTCTTCCTATTAACCTGGGTCTCAGGGAAGCCACAGCTTCTAAAGTACGAGAAGGGTTGTTCAGAAACAGTACCATATTTTATTTGCAAAGACAGGAGTAAAAGAACATAGTGCCTTTAGGGAAATTCGAAGAGTTTGGTATGGCTAGAGAACAGAAAAGTATGGGGAAGAGGCAAAGAGAATATAAAAGTAGAAAAGTTGGCAGAGGCAAAATCACAAATGGCATAATCACGATGATCAACTTGACTTTTATCCTGTTAAGTGTGGGGAAGAAACTGAAGGGCGTTAAGCAGGGGAGGAGCATGATCTGATGAGTGTTCTGAGAAGATACACTCAGCATGTGTATACAAGTTGGCTCTATGGGGTCACAGGCTAAAGGCAAAGAGATCGCTGCAGTAAGTCCCCAGGAAAGGAAAGCCTGAGTAAATGCATTAACATTAAGAATAAAGAGGAAAAGGTAGGTTCATGGACTATTTGGGACTTAGAAGTACAAAGACTTTGTAGCCGGTGAAAAGAGTTGTTTCTAATCACTATAATCAATTTTCTTTCCCTCTTCTTCCTTGAATCCACTCCCATCGGGCATTTGCCCACACCACCCCAGAATATTCACACTTACCAGGATCGCCTATGAAGTCCATTGCTAAATCCAATGGTCATTTCTCAGTTTTCTTACTTTTTGACTTATCAACAACATGTGATGCAGTTAATCATTCTTTTTTCCCTGAAGCTTTGTCTTCACTTAACTTCCAAGACACCACACTTTCCTACCTCTGTGGCTCCTCCTCCTCAGTCTCCCTGGCTTGTTCTTTTTCATCTATCCCATCTCTAAATGCTGTACTGCCCCAGGGCTCAGTTTTCTAATCTGTACTCTTTGCTGTGTACATTCCCTTGGTTATCTCAAACAGATCCAGGGTTTTATGTTTCATCTATATGCTGATGATTTCCAAATTTATATCTATCTGGACCTCATCCATGAACTAACTCCATATTTATGGAGTTACCTACCCTACATCTCTACTTGGAATATCAAATAAACATCTCAAGATTTAATGTCTTAATATTCCTCCATAAACTTGCTCCTCTCACAATCTTCTTCATCTCTGTAAACAGCAACTCCACTCTTTCAGTTGCTGCTCAAGTCAAAAACCTTGGAGTCATCCTTAACCCATCTTTTCCTCTCACGCTGCACAGACAAACCAACAGTAAAACCTGTCAGCCATACATTCATAACATATCAAAACTATCTCTCACCCTTTGCTACTGGTCCAAGCCACCTTCATCTACCACCTAGTTTCTCAGCTTCTGCCCCAGCCTGGCTTCAATCTAGTCACAACAGAGCAAGCAGAATGGTTCTGTGAAAACACAAATCAGACCATGACATTCCTCTCCTGAAAACCCTTCAAAGATTTCCCACCTTAATAAGAGTAAAAGTCAAAGTCCTTAGGTCAAGGCATTATATGATCTGCCCCCCATCCCCTCTCTGACTTCACCTCCTACTACTCTTGCCTCTCTGGCTTCTCTCTTGCTTCTGGAAGCATACTGGTTCCCCTCACTGTGCTTTAAACACTCCAAGAATATACCCATATCAAGACCTCTGCCTGGAATACTTTTCTCTCAGATATCAGTATGGCTTGTTGCTTCATCTCCTTCAGGGAGACACCTAAATGTCCCCTCAGTAATGCCTTCCCTCACCACCCCTATCTAAAACTGTACCCCCCCACACACACACCATATTTACACAGATAGACTTTTTTCTCCCTTCCCTGCTTAATTTTTCTTAGTAGTTATCACTAACGTCTTTTACATTTTGCTTATTTATCTTAATTTTGGCCATGTTCTCCACTAGAATTTAAGTTCCATGAGGGTAAATAATTTTGTATTCACTGTTCTATCCCTCATGCCTAGAACAGTATCTGACACATAATAGGTGCTCAAAAAATAGCTCTTGAATGAATTAATTTGCATGAGTGAAATGAGTAAAAGGAAGAAATTCTAAGGATGCCTTAGAATTATTGATTTGGGAATTCCACTGCACTGATTATAATGTCATTATCCAAGACAGAGAATAGAAGATGGGAGATTGGGAAGGAGAAAAAATAAGCCACTGTAACCAAGGAGTCAATTTAAAATCTGATTTGATCTTCCCCTCTATTTAGAGCCTCATCAATTTCTAGATCTAGAACCAGGTGGAGGAAAACATGAACAGCCAGAAATGAAATTATTTAATCCCTTGAAAACCAAATCAGTCACTCTCAAATAAGAGTTCTGTACTGATTCTCAATTCTCAACCCAAATATTTATGTTCTACTTTAAAATCCATTACTCTATTAGGGAGCTCCTCATTCATCTATCTGCGTGAAAACTGGAAAGCTCCATCTACATAACAACTGCTTTTTGCAATGTGTATTTGAATGTCTTAAATATACTTCAAACTCGAGATATCCAAACATGAAATTCTGACCTTCCCCTCACCCTTCAGACCTGATACTCTCTATCAGAGCTCCCCATCTCAATGAATTCATCACCAAATACTGTTGATTTTCCTTCTTAAATGTCTCTTGAATCCATCCTCCCATCTCCATATCCAACCTGTATCCATTCCTAATTGATTCTCTTCTAAATGTTTATCCACAAAGCATCTGAGTAATAATTTAGAAATGCAAATCTAGTAGTTGCCCCACTTAATGTTTAAAATGTTTAAACGATCTCCCATCAGAATAGATAAAAATTCTTAACATGATCTATAAGGTTCTACTTTTCCAGCTTCATTTCTAATTAGTTCTCCCTTTGGTTTCCTAATACTGGCTTTCTTTCATTTTCTGATCTCTACTCTCAGGATATCTAGAGCAGAAACCTAAGAAACAACTACTATATACTTGCAGAGTCAGGATAAAATGGTTTTCATCCAAAATTCCTGCCTTCATATATAAGGATAAGTTTCAAATGCACTAGTAATAGAGAATTTTATGTCATACAGTTCACAATAAAATAAACCTTTATATTTATTCCTCTTACTCCCTAAAAAGAAAGATAGCTACTGACAGACTAAAACTCAAATTTCCCCTTCCCCACTTCATCCCCAAGGCACAGCATCTTTCTGTTTTGACTGATAAGTATGTTTAAATGTATTGACAATGACATGGCCACGTTAGCCCAGCTGCAATGCAAGCTCGGTCGATGAGTGTAGAACATCAGTACTACTACAGGAGCAGGTAGGGAATCAACTGGGGGAGTGCACAAAGGCCTGGCTTCACCCCAGCCTGTTACTCCTCAGCAGGAACTTCCTATGAACAAATTCCCTAACTCACTGAGTACCACCCACTTCTCTTCGTCATCTGTGGGTTGCAAACAGAATCATAAATTTAAAAGTAGTGTTAGCATACAAGGGGATTTTAGATACAGGGAGCCATGGTTATCAGCTAGACATGATTTAAGTAAAAGCCCAGTATAAATAAAATTGCAAAATGAAAAAAAAAATGTATTGACACTGAAAACCCAAAGTAATTAAAAAGCCCCCAAATCATATATTATCTAAATATTCTTCAATTCTTTTTCAAATAAATTATTCTTTATTTATCCTATATCCGCAAATAATACTTTATTGCTACTGGTTTATATTTATATATACATACTTTTTTTCAAGTACTCAGCACAATACCATGCACTTGTGAGTACCTAATCTTTACTATATTATTTGATTTTGATAGTGATGGCAATGAAAATAAAAATTCAAGATCAAAATGTTAAAGTCTGGAGCTGCCGAAGAGGCAAGAGAGTTTTTCTTGCCTCTTTGTTTCCTGGTGCGCGAGGAGAGGAGACTAACAGCACCGTTTAAAGGAGCTCCAGAGACGGGCATGGGACGCTAAGGCTGCAGCTGCAGCCACCAAAAAGCCTGTGTGCAAGCAAAGGTCACTCTCCACACCCCCCCTCCTGAGAGCCTGTGCAGCCCACCACTGCCAGGAGCCCATGAGCCAGGGACAACTTCCCCGGGAGAACACACGGCACGCCTCAGGCTGTTGCAACATCATGCTGGCCTCTGCCACCGCAGGCTCGCCCCGCATCCATACCACTCCCCCCCCCCGCCCCCGCCTGAGTGAGCCAGAGCCACCGAATCTGCTGTTCCTTTTACCCCGTCCTGTCTGAGCAAAGAACAGATGCCCTCAGGCGACCTACAGGCAGGGTGGGTCCAAATCCAAAGCTGAACCCCAGGAGCTATGTGAACAAAGAAGAGAAAGGGAAATCTCTCCCAGCAGCCTCAGGAGCAGTGGATTAAATCTCCACAATCAACTTGATGTACCCTGCATCTGTGGAATGCCTGAATAGACAACGAATCATCCCAAATTGAGGAGGTGGACTTTGGGAGCAAAGATATGTTTATTTTTTTACCTTTTTCTCTTTTTGGGAGTGTGTATGTGTATGCTTCTGTGTGTGATTATGTCTGTATAGCTTTGCTTTTATCATTTGTCCTACGGTTCTGTCTGTCCATTTTTGTGTGTGTTTTGTTGTTTTACTTTTTAAAATTTTTTTCTTAATAAATGTTTTTTATTTAAAAAGTTTTATTTTATTTTATCTTCTTTCTTTCTTTCTTTCTATTTTTTCTCCCTTTCCTGCTGAGCCATGTGGATGAAAGACTCTTGGTGCTCCAGCCACGCGTCAGGACTGTGCCTCTGAGGTGGGAGACCCAAGTTCAGGACACTGGTCAACAGAGACCTCCCAGCTCCACGTAATATCAAATGGCGAAAATCTCCCATAGATCTCCATCTCAATGCCAAGACCCAGCTTCACTCAACGACCAGCAAGCTACAGTGCTGGACACCCTATGCCAAACAACTAGCAAGACAGGAACACAAGCCCATCCATTAGCACAGAGGCTGCCTAAAATCATACTAAGGCAACAGACACCCCAAAACACACCACCAGACGTGGACCTGCCCACCAGAAAGACAAGATCCAGCCTCATCCACCAGAACACAGGCACTAGTCTCCTCCACCAGGAAGCCTACACAACCCACTGAACCAACCTTAGCCACTGGGGACAGACATCAAAAACAACGGGAACTACGAACCTGCAGCCTGTGAAAAGGAGACCCCAAATACAGTAAGTTAAGCAAAATGAGAAGACAGAGAAATACACAGCAGATAAAGGAGCAACATAAAAACCCACCAGACCTAACAAATGAAGAGGAAATAGGCAGTCTACCTGAAAAAGAATTCAGAATAATGATAGTAAAGACGATCCAAAATCTTGGAAATAGAATGGAGAAAATACAAGAAACATTTAACAAGGATAGGCCTAGAAGAACTAAAGAGCAAACAAACAGTGATGAATGACACAATAAATGAAATTAAAAATTCTCTAGAAGGGATCAATAGCAGAATAACTGAGGCAGAAGAACGGATAAGTGACCTGGAAGATAAAACAGTGGAAATAACTACTGCAGAGCAAAATAAAGAAAAAAGAATGAAAAGAATTGAGGACAGTCTCAGAGACCTCTGGACAACATTAAACGCACCAACATTCGAATTATACGAGTCCCAGAAGAAGAATAGAAAAAGAAAGGGACTGAGAAAATATTTGAAGAGATTATAGTTGAAAATTTCCCTAATATGGGAAAGGAAATAGTTAATCAAGTCCAGAAAGCACAGAGAATCCCATACAGGATAAATCCAAGGAGAAACACACCAAGACACATATTAATCAAACTATCAAAACTTAAATACAAAGAAAAAATATTAAAAGTAGCAAGGGAAAAACAACAAATAACACACAAGGGAATCCCCATAAGGTTAACAGCTGAACTTTCAGCAGAAACTCTGCAAGCCAGAAGGGAGTGGGAAGACATATTTAAAGTGATGAAAGGGAAAAGCCTAAAACCAAGATTACTCTACTCAGCAAGGATCTCAGTCAGATTTGATGGAAAAATTAAAACCTTTACAGA
This sequence comes from Hyperoodon ampullatus, assembly GCF_949752795.1. Classification (NCBI taxonomy): domain Eukaryota; kingdom Metazoa; phylum Chordata; class Mammalia; order Artiodactyla; family Ziphiidae; genus Hyperoodon; species Hyperoodon ampullatus. The sequence continues at coordinate 10,948,578 of NC_136932.1, read as the reverse complement.
CAAGCAAAAGCTAAGAGAATTCAGCACCACCAAACCAGCTTTACAACAAATGCTAAAGGAACTTCTCTAGGCAGGAAACACAAGAGAAGGAAAAGACCTACAAAAACAAACCCAAAACAATTAAGAAAATGGTAATAGGAACATACATATTGATAATTACCTAAATTGTAAATGGATCAAATGCTCCAACCAAAAGACAGACTGGCTGAATGGTTACAGAAACAAGACCCGTATATATGCTGTCTACAAGAGACCCACTTCAGACCTAGGGACACATACAGACTGAAAGTGAGGGGATGGAAAAACATATTCCATGCAAATGGACATCAAAAGAAACCTGGAGTAGCAATTCTCATATCAGACAAAATAGACTTTAAAATAAAAACTATTACAAGAGACAAAGGAGACTACATAATGATCAAGGGATCGATCCAAGATGAAGATATTACAATTGTAAATATTTATGCACCCAACATAGGAGCACCTCAATACATATGGCAAATACTAACAGCCATAAAAGGGGAAATCGACAGTAACACAATCATAGTAGGGGACTTTAACACCCCACTTTCACCAATGGACTGATCATCCAAAATGAAAATAAATAAGGAAACATGAGCTTTAAATGATACATTAAACAACATGGACTTCATATTTATAGGAAATTCCATCCAAAGACAACAGAATACACATACTTCTCAAGTGCTCATGGATCATTCTCCAGGATAGATAATATCTTGGGTCACAAATCAAGCCTTGGTAAATTTAAGAAAATGGAAATCGTATCAAGTATCTTTTCCAACCACAATGCTATGAGACTAGATATCCATTACAGGAAAAAAACTGTAAAAAATACAAACACATGGAGGCTAAACAATACACTACTTAATAACCAAGAGATCACCTAAGAAATCAAAGATGAAATCAAAAAATACCTAGAAACAAATGACAATGAAAACACGATGACCCAAAACCTATGGGATGCAGCAAAAGCAGTTCTAAGAGGGAAGTTTATAGCAATACAATCCTACATCAAGAAACAAGAAACAGCTCAAATAAACAAACTAATCTTACACCTAAAGCAATTAGAGAAAGAAGAACAAAAAAACCCCAAAGTTAGCAAAGGAATCATAAAGATCAGATCAGAAATAAATGAAAAAGAAATGAAGGAAATAATAGCAAAGATCAATAAACTAAAACCTGGTCTTTGAGAAGATAAACAAAATTGATAAACCATTAGCCAGACTCATCAAGAAAAAAAGGGAGAAGACTCAAACAATAGAATTAGAAATGAAAAAGGAGAAGTAACAACTGACACTGCAGAAATACAAAGGATCATGAGAGATTACTAAAAGCAACTCTACGCCAATAAAATGGACAACCTGGAAAAAACGGACAAATTCTTAGAAATGTACAACCTTCCGAGACTGAACCAGGAAGAAATAGAAAATATGAACAGACCAATCACAAGCACTGAAATTGAAACTGTGATGAAAAATCTTCCAACAAACAAAAGCCCAGGACCAGATGGCTTCACAGGCGAATTCTATCAAACATTTAGAGAAGAGCTAACACCTATCCTTCTCAAACTCTTCCAAACTATAGCAGAGGGAGGAACACTCCCAAACCCATTCTGCAAGCCCACCATCACACTGATACCAAAACCAGATAAAGATGTCACAAAGAAAGAAAACTACAGGCCAATATCACTGATGAACATAGATGCAAAAATCCTCAACAAAATACTAGTAAACAGAATCGAACAGCACATTAAAAGGATCATACACCATGATCAAGTGGGGTTTATCCCAGGATGCAAGGATTTTTCAATATATGCGAATCAATCAATGTGATACACCATATTAACAAATGAAGGAGGAAAACCATATGATCATCTCAACAGATGCAGAGAAAGCTTTCGACAAAATTCAACACCCATTTATGATAAAAACCCTCCAGAAAGTAGGCATAGAGGGAACTTTCCTCAACATAATAAAGGCCGTATGTGACACACCCACAGCCAACATTGTCCTCAATGGTGAAAAACTGAAACCATTTCCACTAAGATCAGGAACAAGACAAGGTTGCCTACTCTCACCGCTCTTATTCAACATAGTTTTGCAAGTTTTAGCCACAGCAATCAGAGAAGAAAAAGAAATAAAAGGAATCCAAATTTGCAAAGAAGAAGTAAAGCTGTCACTGTTTGCAGATACATAGAGAATGCTAAAGATGATACCAGAAAACTACTAGAGCTAATCAATGAATTTCGTAGAGTACCAGGATACAAAATTAATGCACAGAAATCTCTTGCATTCCTATACACTAATGATGAAAAATCTGAAAGTGAAATTAAGAAAACACTCCCATTTACCACTGCAACAAAAAGAATAAAATATTTAGGAATAAACCTACCTAAGGAGACAAAAGAGCTGTAGCAGAAAATTATAAGACACTGATGAAAGAAATTAAAGATGATACAAATAGATGGAGAGATATACCATGTTCTTGGATTGGAAGAATCAACATTGTGAAAATGACTCTACCACCCAAAGCAATCTACAGATTCAATGCAATCCCTAACAAACTACCACTGGCATTTTTCACAGAGCTAGAACAAAAAATTTCACAATTTGTATGGAAACACAAAGGACCCCGAAGAGCCAAAGCAATCTTGAGAAAGAAAAACGGAGCTGGAAGAATCAGGCTCCCTGACTTCAGACTATACTACAAAGCTACAGTAATCAAGACAGCATGGTACTGGCACAAAAACAGAAATATAGATCAATGGAACAGGATAGAAAGCCCAGAGATAAACCCATGCACCTATGGTCACCTTATCTTTGATAAAGGAGACAAGAATATACAATGGAGAAAAGACAGCCTCTTCAGTAACTGGTGCTGGGAAAACTGGACAGCTACATGTGAAAGAATGAAATTAGAACACTCCCTAACACCATACACAAAAATAAACTCACAATGGGTTAAAGACCTAAATGTAAGGCCAGACACTATCAAACTCTTAGAGGAAAACATAGGCAGAACACTCTATGACATAAATCACAGCAAGATACTTTTTGACCCACCTCCTAGAGAAATGGGAATAAAAACAAAAATAAACAAATGGGACGTAATGAAACTTAAAAGCTTTTGCACAGCTAAGGAAACCATAAACAAGACGAAAAGACAACCCTCAGAATGGGAGAAAATATTTGCAAATGAAGCAACTGACAAAGGATTAATCTCCAAAATTTACAAGCAGCTCATGCAGCTCAATATCAAAAAAACATACAACCCAATCCAAAAATGGGCAGAAGAACTAAACAGACATTTCTCCAAAGAAGATATACAGATTGCCAACAAACACATGAAAGAATGCTCAACATCATTAATCATTAGAGAAATGCAAATCAAAACTACAATGAGATATCATCTCACACCAGTCAGAATGGCCATTATCAAAAAATCTACAAACAATAAATGCTGAAGAGGGTGTGGAGAAAAGGGAACCCTCTTGCACTGCTGGTGGGAATGTAAATTGATACAGCCACTATGGAGAACAGTATGCAGCTTCCTTAAAAAACTAAAAATAGAACTACCATACGACCCAGCAATCCCACTACTGAGCACATACCCTGAGAAAACCATAATTCAAAAAGAGACATGTACCAAAATGTTCATTGCAGCACTATTTACAATAGCCAGGACATGGAAGCAACCTAAGTGTCCATCAATAGATGAATGGATAAAGAAGATGTGGCACATATATACAATGTAATATTACTCAGCCATAAAAAGAAATGAAATTGAGTTATTTGTAGTGAGGTGGATGGACCTAGAGTCTGTCATACAGAGGTAAGTAAGTCAGAAAGAGAAAAACAAATACCGTATGCTAACACATATATATGGAATCTAAGAAAAAAAAAAAGGTCATGAAGAACCTAGGGGAAAGACGGGAATAAAGACACAGACCTACTAGAGAATGGACTTGAGGATATTGGGAGGGGGAAGGGTAAGCTGTGACAAAGTGAGAGAGTGGCATGGACATATATACACAACCAAACGTAAAATCGATAGCTAGTGGGAAGCAGCGGCATAGCACAGGGAGATCAGCTCGGTTCTTTGTGACCACCTAAAGGGGTGGGATAGGGAGGGAGGGAGATGCAAGAGGGAAGAGATATGGGAACATATGCATGTATAACTGATTCACTTTGTTATAAAGCAGAAACTAACATACCATTGTAAAGCAATTATACTCCAATAAAGATGTTAAAAGAAAAAGATCAAAATGTTTTAAGGAAAAAATGCTATTAAAGCTAACAATATGACCTTGATATACATAATATACAAAACTCAAAAACAATATTCCTTTCCCTAAACATGTCACTGGTAAGGTAAGACTAGAGTATTACCATTTTGTATTTTTCTCCCAAGGAACTTTGGAAACATGAATACAATGATGAAGTGGTTGAATAACACAGATCATGAGGATCAAGTAGAATACAGAAATATTTAATCAAAGAATAAGCAAGGAACTGAATAAAAAACCAGATAACAGACTTGCATAAATGTAAAGAAACTGTATATGAGAAAACAGTATTATAAAACACTGGAGTAAGGAAAGGTTACTCAACAACAAATAAGGTGGGAAAATTGCCTTTCTCCATATAAGAAAAAATAATTATATCCTCTTCTCACACCATAATCCCATCACCAAAAATTAAATGGAAAAAAGAAAACCATAATGTACTAAAAATCTGAAACTGAAAAACACAACTTTAACCATTTTAAGAAAATACAGGAGTATATATTGGCAATCTTTTAAGGAAAGATTTGTGAAACAAAGTGGGGGGAAAGAATGTCAAATATAAATAAATTAAAAATTTTAACTTCTATTCAACAGGAGTTTTGGGTTTTAGTCTCATAACCAAAAGCAAAGTTTTAAGACCAGATAGAGACTGAGGAGACGATATCTGCCATAAACATCACAGACTAAGGATCAATCTAAGGGTCTACAAACTTCTGTAAAGAGAACAAATATTCTAGGCTTTGCAGATCACATGTTCTCTGTTGCAACTACTCAACTCTGCCACTGTAGTGCTAAAGCTCTGTTCCAATAAAACTTCATTTATGGACACTGAAATCTAAATTTCATAAATTTTCACGTTATGACATTTTATTCTTATTTATTTTTTTCTGAATCATTTAAAATAAATGTAAAAACTATCTGCACAAAAACAGGTGGTGGGCTGGATCTGACCCATGGGCTATTGTTTGCTGAACCCTGTCTAGAATATATAAAGAATATTCACAACTCAATAAGAAAAAGATAAATAATCCATGAGAAAATGCATAAAGGATATGAGAAGGCTGTTAACAAAAGAGGAAATGTGAAAGGCCAATAACCACATGAAAGGATATTCAGCCTTGCTAAAAATTAGGGAAAGAGAAATTAAGCAGTAGGGTATTACCTTTCATCTACCAGAATGGGGAAAATGGAGAAGTCTGACCATGTGAATGTTGGAAAGGATATGGCAAAACAGGAAGTCTCAAACACTTCTGAGAAGAGTGTAAACTGATATAGTGACACAGGAGAGAAATTATCTAGTAAAACTGAAAATGCAAATAATCTACATCTGGTCAATTCCACTTCTAGGTAGAGCCCCTAGATACATATGTAGGGATATTCACTGCAGCATTATTTGTAGTAACACAAAACAAATACTAAAATAAACTCCCAGAATAAATAAAACTCCCAGAAACTTATCTCTAAATTTCACCCCATTCTAAGAATGTTTTCATTTTTTATCCCTTTTATTCTTAACTACACTGTTACTGTGAAATCATAAATAATACCCTAAGAAACTACCTGGATCTCAGAATTATAAGTACAAAGATGGTTAAACGAATATTAGCAATAGTTTTTTTATTGCTTAGTTGAAAATGAATTATTCTCTATAGCGTAAAATCTTTTGTTTTTATTCTGTAAGAGTATTTGTACGTTTTCTTTAATAAAATGATGTTTCTTTATTGTCAAAGCACCTAATACAACAGTCATTCAGTCGTCAACTTACTTTGCAACATTCTCCTTCAACAAAAGATATCTTAACTGCATCCAGCTCTCTATTGCAAATTTACAGTACTAATCCTTGCCAGCCATTTTGTTTTCAGCTTGTAACACTAGCCACCAGCTGCCTTCACCGTGACTCTATTAGCATATCGGATAATTTACAAAATAAGCACAGAAATGGAACTAAAAGATATAGTTGGTTTGTATCAGAATATAACAATACATTAGATATACTCTTTAAATATGCTTTTAAAATGATGCTTCTCTACTTCTTTTCAATATAATTGAAATTAATATTTTTTAATATAAATGCTCACAGTAATTTTTCCTTCCCCCAAGTCCTATAAATGATGTTGACCTATTACTGTTTAAATATAAGACTTTTCCAATTTTAATAGAATAAACTACAAGTGTATTTTAAATATGTTCTGTAAAAGGATAAAAGGGTTGGATATTTGGTACTGTAATTTACACCTATATTCCAGCAGGCCACCTAGCCAAGAATAATAAATACTTAAAAGCTAACATATATTGTTCTCACATCTCAAGGGTGTTTCTAGTAACCAGCGGACAGCAAACAAGTCTTCACCTGTTTTGACTTGCAATAGCCTGCTGTTTGAATGTCAACAACAATGTGCCCTCACCAAGCATCACTAAAGTCTTAGATGACAAACTATCTAATGCAATTTTAATATGATGGGAAAGGGTAGGGCCAAAGAGTTTCTATTAGTGTCCTGTTGTTCTTCAGAACTCTTTCCATCCCATCCTTCCCCCTCCCCCAATAAGTTCCACTCATCCATATTTAATAAATGTTCTGAAATTATATTATTCATTAACCCACTCCAACTTAACATAAAACTCCTTTTAGAGAGACTCTTCTAGCTCATTAAATAATACTATTTAGAAAGTTTGTTAACTTAATAGAATATAACACTTCCTTGAAATAACAATGAACAACAACAGAGTGTGAAGAGGATAAAAACCCACAAGGAAATAAAATGCTCAAGAATAAGGATTATCAAAGTGCTTTAACAACTTCATTTTCTCTTCCAAACCCCTCCAAGGCATTCTTCTGTTTTTACTGTGATGTTAACTAACCATCCAGGCTGCTGTAGAAGCCTCTGGTTAGAATGGATTTCAAGGCTGCTGTGTCCTGCGAGGAACCAATCAGATTTCTTTGTTTCATCTGCAACATTCCATCAGGGTTATATAACATTTTAGATACATGAAACATGCTAATAATATAGTGTATTTCGATCTATAGTTAGTTATCTATTGTCACTAAATTTGGCACATGAAAATCCCTATTATTCTTCTGTGTCATTCGATAAATCAAGGAATACAGTACAGATCAAAAGGTTATATTTTCTTTTTGGGGAGAAGATAGAATGAATTTGCTTTGTCTAAAAGAAAGAGTTTTTGAAAATATAAGCACTCTGCAGACTAGTAAGATTAATGCTGATTCTTATTTCTGTCTACAGTAAAGTGGGTGAGGTAATCCAACACGGTAGCAAACAGCCATGTAGTTTGTTAATTCTTATCACATACAACATGTTATTAGTATAGAATAAAACATTATAAATAGATTTTAAACTCAGGCTTAATCTTTTGCTATTTTTTTAAAGCACAGAAAAATTAAGTATTTAATATTTAAACAAATATTTCCTCAAACAAGAAAATCTGAACTCTGTATGTCATAGCCCAAATAAACACCCACAATACCAACCAAAAAAACAGTATACCAGCAGCACTGTTACCTATATGATCAGAATACTTGCAGTACACTTATACTGGAACCACGCAAATATTCATGTTCTCTCTCTCTCTCTCTGCTAGAGATAATGCTGCATAACTTAAATACTGCTCTTCTGTGCTATTAATATAACAACTCAGATATTCAAGAATAAAGCCAGCTGGAACCTGTGAATCTAGTCTTTTCTTTCTTTTTACAACTCAAAGGCATCCCACATTTGATGCTTACAAATCAGCACAGGATTAAAATAGTGCCTGAATGCATAAAAAAGCTGAATCTGTTGGGTGTGGCTTAAGTAAATACATCTTGTCTCAACTGGACAGCTCCCCAGTACCATGCAGCCACCGACACCCAAAATATATGAGTACATAAGTGCTCCCGGGAGAGGGTGAGAAACTAAACTCCCATGTTTTTCTAAGCTTGATGTTCAATTGTTTCTTTACTGTACTTCTAAAATGACAGTGCCTTGAGTCAATACGGAGCATTGCTCAAGAAACCAAGGACAGAGAAATTTTACTTGTCCTATTTCCTCTCCTTATTTTATACTCATTGTGTACAACATGGCCGTTCTTACTAACATTTTGCTTTCATAAAAGAGGTAGTCATTTAAATCATGACTATGTGCAATGCGAACTCACACTGCATTACAGTCATCAATAAAATATGAAGTGCCAACTCCAGTGTTCATTCTACTTATTCTCCATCTCACCAGAGAATGCTCTACTAACGCTCTCTACTATTATAAAATGAACACTATTAGGAAAGAGACATTGCTAGGAGCTGAGACAAATATGCAACAGAAAATATAAAACCTGTAAGTGCTTACTTTTAAAAAAATCTACTATTAATAGGAAAAAAACCCTTCATGTATATGTATGTGTATCTATTTTTATATATACACATTACACATATTTAGTACAAGTATGAATCTGTTTATAAGCTACCATGCATGCATTTATTAAAGCTACACATGCAATATACCTGAAACTTCTATATATAGAGGGCATGCAGATTTCAGAACTATACATTTTCATTCTTAAGTGGCCATAATCAAATATTAAAACAGCTAAGGATATCTGACATACTGAACTACAGCTAAGCTTTTAATCTTGTTAGACAATTTTCTCTGCTATTCAGTGTAGCAAACCCACCTTTGGATCATATTGTCGGTTATTTTTTTCCCATGCCCTCTACGTGCTGCACCATTTTGTTTGTCTTCTGGACAGTGGAGAACTCGGCAGAACAGCAGTGAAGGAGTGTACTGAAGTCAGCAGAGGCAGTGCCAGCCTCCTACTGCAGTCTGTATATTGAACGCACTCAAACCCACAGGTGCCTACGTAAAATCCTCCAGCTGCAGCCTGCAACTTAATGTTTCTTTCAGCAGCAGATCTGTATGCTACCTTCACATTGTTTTAACCCAATAAATGGAGAGGATACAAAACAGTATGCATCTTTTAAAAATGCATTTTACACAAACTACTTATATAGATATTATCTCTATTAAGTAACCAAAAATGACTGACTTCTTAAATCAGGAGGATAATTACCAAATTATGAAGATTCAGAAGAATAATCACCAAAAAAGAAGTACATTTCTAACATTTTAAAAATTCTAAATTGATAATTTTTTCAAGAAAGTGTAACATTAAAAAGTAATGTGACATGTCTTACATCGTCTTACATGAATGGCTTTACAAGTAATTTTTCACATACCATTTAAGTATATCATGAATAAATGTATAAAGAGGCCTACCTTTAACCATACCTTTTCAACAATAAATAATCCATTGATAAGAAGAAAATACAGAACTTATCTGTTAAAAGGCAAAGTGAACCTAAGTAAACCATTGTTCAAACACTGACGGATGAAACAAAAAACAGAAGCTCATAATCCTTTCACATAAACTTCAAATATACACACTCTCGTTCTACCAGAATTATAGAATTTAAAAACTGAGAGAAACCTTAAAGAAGACAAATAAATCTAACTCTTTAATTTTTCAGATGAACAAATTAAGAACCAGAGAGGCTAATGCTAAAGTACCTTTCCCAAGGTCACATAGCCAGTCAGTAGCAAAACCTGGATTTCTACCCACATCTTTCAATAAATAATTAATAACTACTGAAACTCACCAAAGATTAAACAGTAACCTGAATATTCCTGTAACTATTAAATAAAGTTTGGGGTTAAAAAAACCTTTATAAAAAGAAATCTCCAGGCCCAGATGGCTTCACAGGTAAATTCTACCAAACATTTAAAGAAATAACAATTCTACACGATCTCCTCCAGATAACAGAAGAGAGGGAAACACTCCCAACTCATTTTATGAGGACAAAATCACTCTGTATCAAAGCAGACAAAAACATTACAGAAAAGTATAGACCAATATCCGTCATGAACATAGAAACAGAAATCCTCAACAAAATATTAGCAAATCAAATCCAGTAATTTTTTTTTTTTTTTTTTTTTTTTGCGGTACACAGGCCTCTCACTGTTGTGGCCTCTCCCGTTGCGGAGCACAGGCTCTGGATGCGCAGGCTCAGTGGCCATGGCTCACTGGTCCAGTTGCTCCACAGCACGTGGGATTCTCCCGGACCGGGGCACGAACCCATGTTCCCTGCATCGGCAGGCAGACTCTCAACCACTGCGCCACCAGGGAAGCCCCAGTAATGTATTTTTAAAAGACCCACATACACTATGTCCAGAGGGATTTATCCTGGGGATGCTAAGCTAGTCAACATTTGGAAATCACTAACGTAATCCATTATATTAATGATTCAAAGAAGAAAAATCACTTGATCACTTGACATAGAAAATTCATTTAACAAATTCCAACATCCATTCATGACGAAAACTAGAAAACTAGGAAGAGAGGGAAATTTCCTCAGCTTGATAAAGAACATCTACAAAAAACCTACAGCCAACATCATACTTCGTGGTCAAAGACTGAATGCTTACCCACAAATCCCAAAGATCAGGACCAAGGCAAGAACACCCACTCTCACCATTCCTAGCCACCATCATACTAGAAGCACTCATCAGTGTATACAGACTGGAAAAGAAAAAATAAAACTGGCCCTGTTCTCAGAAGACATTATTTTACACTTAAAAAATTCACACAAATCTACCAAAAGCAAACAAACCCCTCCAAAAACCTCTTAAAACTAACTGAGTTTAGCAAGGTCACAGTACGAAGTAAAAAAAAAATCGTATTTTTAATTAGTTATTTATTTAGACTTTTATATATTAGCAATGTACAATTAGAAACAAACGTGTTAAACACACAATAGCTTAAAAAAAGGAAAAGAAAAGAAATAGTTATAAATCTAACAAAACAAATACAAGATCTGTATGGCAGTATTAAAAAGTGCTGATGAAAGACATCAAATAAGACCTAAGTAAATGAAAAACATATGTTCATGAACTGGAAGATCCCACATGGAAAGATTTCAATTTTACTCCAACTGGTCCACAGATTTAATGCAATTCTAACCAATATCCCAGAAGGATGTTTTTATAGATAAAGATTCTAAAATATATACAGAAAGGTAAAGGATCTAAAATATCTAAAACACGTTTGAAAAACAACAAAGTTGTAGGAATCACACTACCCTGTTTTTAAGACTTACTATAAAACTACAGTAATCAAAACAGTGTGGTACTGGCAAATTGATAGAAACAGACCAGTGGAACAGAACAGACGGTGGAGAAACAGACCTGTTCGACAAACATGGTCAACTGATTTGTGACAATGGTGAAAAAGCAATTCAAAGGAGAAGGGAAAGCCTCTTCAACAACGTTGTTGGAACAACTGCATATGCAGACGTAAAAAACCAAACATACGCATCAACTGTAACCTCAGACATGATATTAAAAAAAACTCAAGGGACTTCTCAGGTGGTGCAGTGGTTAAGAATCCGCCTGCCAATGCAGGGGACATGGGTTCAATCCCTGGTCTGGGAAGATTCCACATGCTGCGGAACAACTAAGCCCCTGCACCACAACTACTGAGCCTGCACTCTAGAGCCCGCGTGCCACAACTACTGAGCCCATGTGCCACAACTACTGAAGCTCGTGTGCCTAGAGCCCATGCTCTGCAACAAGAGAAGCCACCACAATGAGAAGTCCACTCACTGCAACAAAGAGTAGCCCCCACTCGCTGCAACTAAAGAAAGCCCGCACACAACAATGAAGACCCAACGCAGCCAAAAATAAATAAAATAAATTATTTTTAACAATTTAAAAAACTCAAAAAGTTTTTTAAAAACTCAAAAAGGATCATAAATCTAAATATAAAACTATAAAACTTAAGAAAAAAATAGGAGAAATCTTTATGACCAGGTTGAGCAGAATTTTTAGATATGATACCAAAAGCATGATCCACTTTAAAAAAAAGATAAATTGAACTTCATCAAAATTTAAAACTTTGTTCTGCAAAAATCACTGTTACGAGAATAAACAAAACAAGCAAATCACATATCCAACAAAGGACCTGTATCTAGAATATAAAATGAACTCTCAAAACTCAAGAGTAAGAAAACGAACAACCTAATCAAAAACTGAACAAAAGATCTAAACAGACACTTCAACACAGGGGATATAAAAAAGGAAAAATATGCACAGGAAAAGATGTTCCACATCATTCACCATTAGAGAATTGCAAATTAAAACCACAATGAGATACCGTACACGTTTAATAGAGTGGCTAAAATAAAAAATTTATATATTGACAATATCAAGTGCTAGCAAGGATGTGGAACAACTGGAACTCTCATACACAGCTGCTGGGAATCAACATGATACAGCCACTCTGAAAAATAGCTCGGCAGACATTTCCTGAGATCCTCACACCACGCTGCTTCTTTATGCCACAAATATGCTGCCTTCAGGGAGGCAGATTCGAGATTCGTTCTCCCATTTCATCCCCTGCCTGCCTTGAGAATAAACCCTCTCTTTGCTGCAAACCTCTACATCTCAGCATCTTGGCTTGTGGGATGTCAGGAAAGAGCAACCTAGTTTGGTAACACTTGGTTGAATGGCAAAACTGCCATGTGGCTGACACGGTCTTGGTGCTCTGGCTGGGTGTCAGGCCTGAGCCTCTGAGGTGGGAGAGCCGAGTTCAGGACGTTGGATCACAAGAGACTTCCCAGCCACACATAATATCAATTGGTGAGAGCTCTCCCAAAGATCTCCGTCTCAACACTAAGACGTAGCTCCACTCATTGAACAGCAAGCTCCAGTGCTAACACCCATGCCAAACAACTAGCAAGACAGGAACACAACCCCACTCATTAGCAGAGAGGCTGCCTAAAATCATAACTTCACAGACACCCAAAACATACCACGAGATGCAGTCCTGCCCACAAGAAAGACAAGATCAAGCCTCATCCACCAGAACACAGGCACCAGTCCCCTCCACCAGGAAGCCTACACAACCCACTGAACCAACCTTAGCCACTGGGGGCAGACACCAAAAACAAGAGGAACTACGAACTGGCAACCAGTGAAAAGTAGACCCCAAACACAGTAAGTTAACCAAAATGAGAAGACAGAGAAACACACAGTAGATAAAGGAGCAACGTAAAAACCCACCACACCAAACAAATGAAGAGGAAATAGGCAGTCTACCTAAAAAACAATTCAGAGTAATGATAGTAAAGATGGTCCAAAGTCTTGGAAATAGAATGGAGAAAATACAAGAAACGTTTAACAAGGACCTAGAAGAACTAAAGAGCAAACAAACAATGATGAACGACACAATAAATTAAATTAAAAATTCTCTAGAAGGGATCAATAGCAGAATAACTGAGGCAGAAGAACAGATAAGTGACCTGGAAGATAAAACAGTGGAAATAACTACTGCAGAGCAGAATAAAGAAAAAAGAATGAAAAGAATTAATGAGAGTCTCAGAGACCTCTGGGATAACATTAAACACACCAACATTCGAATTATATGGGTCCGGAAGAAGAAGAGAAAAAGAAAGGGACTGAGAAAATATTTGAAGAGATTATAGTTGAAAATTTCCCTAATAAGAGAAAGGAAATAGTCAATCAAGTCCAGGAAGCGCTGAGAGTCCCATACAGGATAAATCCAAGGAGAAAAATGCCAAGACACATATTAATCAAACTATCAAAAATTAAATACAAAGAAAAAATATTAAAAGCAGCATACAAGAGAATCCCCATAAGGTTAACAGTTGATCTTTCAGCAGAAACTCTGCAAGACAGAAGGGAGTGGCAGGACATATTTAAAGTGATGAAAGGGAAAAACCTACAACCAAGATTACCCTACCCAGCAATGATCTCATTCAGATTTGAAAGAGAAATTAAAACCTTTACAGACAAGCAAAAGCTAAGAGAATTCAGCACCACCAAACCAGCTTTACAATAAATGCTAAAGGAACTTCTCTAGGCAGGAAACACAAGAGAAGGAAAAGACCTACAAAAACAAACCCAAAACAATTAAGAAAATGGTAATAGGAACATACATATCGATAATTACCTTAAATGTAAATGGATTAAATGCTGCAACCAAAAGACAAAGACTGGCTGAATGGATATAAAAACAAGACCCATACATATGCTATCTACAAGAGACCCACTTCAGACCTAGGGACACATACAGACTGAAAGTGAGGGGATGGAAATGGAAATCAAAAGAAAGATGGAGTAGCAATTCTCACATCAGACAAAATAGACTTTAAAATAAAGACTATTACAACAGACAAAGAAGGACACTACATAATGATCAAGGGATCAATCCAAGAAGATATAACAATTGTAAATATTTATGCACCTAACATAGGAGCACCCCAATACATAAGGCAAATGCTAACAGCCATAAAAGGGTAAACTGACAGTAACACAATAATAGTAGGGGAATTTAATACCCCACCTTAACCAATGGACAGATCATTGAAAGTGAAAATAAATAAGGAAACACAAGCTTTAAATGATGCATTAAACAAAAGGGACCTAATTGATATTTATAGGACAGTCCATCCAAAAAGAACAGAATACACTTTCTTCTCAAGTGCTCATGGAACACTCTCCAGGGTAGATCATATCTTGGGTCACAAATAAAGCCTTGGTAAATTTAAGAAAACTGAAATCGTATCAAGTATCTTTTCTGACCACAATGCTATGAGACTAGATATCCATTACAGGAAAAAAACTGTAAAAAATACAAATACATGGAGGCTAAACAATATGCTACTAAATAATCAAGAGATCACTGAAGAAATTAAAGAGGAAATCAAAAAATACCTAGAAACAAATGACAACGAAAACACAACAACCCCAAACCTATGGGATGCAGCAAAAGCAGTTCTAAGAGGGAAGTCTATAGCAATATATTCCTACCTCAAGAAACAAGAAACAGCTCAAATAAACAACCTAACCTTACACCTAAAGCAGTTAGAGAAAGAAGAACAAATAAAACCCAAAGTTAGCAGAAGGAAAGAAATCATAAAGATCAGATCAGAAATAAAGGAAACAATAGCAAAGATCAATAAAACTAAAAGCTGGTTCTTTGAGATGACAAACGAAATTGATAAACCATTAGCCAGACTCATCAAGAAAGAAAGGGAGAAGACTCAAATCAATAGAATTAGAAATGAAAAAGGAGAAGTAACAACTGACACTGCAGAAATACAAAGGATCATGAGAGATTATTACAAGCAGCTATTTGTCAATAAAATGGACAACCTGGAAGAAATGCACAAATTCTTAGAAAAGCAAAACCTCTGAGACTGAACTAGGAAGAAATAGAAAATATAAACAGATGAATCACAAGCACTGAAATTGAAACTGTGATTAAAAATCTTCCAACAAACAAAAGCCCAGGACCAGACAGCTTCACAGACGAATTCTATCAAACATTTAGAAAAGAGCTAACACCTATCCTTCTCAAACTCTTCCAAAGTATAGCAGAGGGAGGAACACTCCCAAACTCATTCTACAAGGCCACCATCACCCTGATACCAAAACCAGACAAAGATGTCACAAAAAAAGAAAACTACAAGCCAATATCACTGATGAACACAAATGCAAAAATCCTCCACAAAATATTAGCAAAAAGAATCCAACACCACATTAAAAGGATCATAACCAAGATCAAGTGAGGTTTATACCAGGAATACAAGGATTCTTCAATATATGCAAATCAATCAATGTGTATGGTGATACACCATATTAACAAACTGAAGGATAAAAACCATATGATAATCTCAATAGATGCGGAAAAAGCTTTTGACAAAATTCAACACCCGTTTATGATAAAAACCCTCCAGAAAGTAGGCAGAGAGGGAACTTACCTCAACATAATGAAGGCCATATATGGCAAAACCACAGCCAACATCATTCTCAATGGTGAAAAACTGAAACCATTTCCACTAAGATCAGGAACAAGACAAGGTTGCCCACTCTCACTGCCATTATTCAACATAGCTGAATATTCAACATAGTTTTAGAAGTTTTAACCACAGCAATCAGAGAAGAAAAAGAAATAAAAGGAATCCAAATCGGAAAAGAAGTAAAGCTGTCACTGTTTGCAGATGACATGATACTATACATAGAGAATGCTAAAGATGCTACCAGAAAACTACTAGAGCTAATCAATGAATTTGGTAAAGTAGCAGGATACAAAATTAATGCACAGAAATCTCTTGCATTCCTATACACTAATGATGAAAAATCTGAAAGAGAAATTAAGGAAACACTCCCATTTACCACTGCAGCAAAAAAGAATAAAATATTTAGGAATAAACCTACCTAAGGAAACAAAAGACCTGTATGCAGAAAACTATTAAGACACTGAGGAAAAATTAAGGACGATACAAACAGATGGAGAGAGATTCCATGTTCTGGATTGGAAGAACCAGCATTGTGAAAATGACTATACTACCCAAAGCAATCTACAGATTCAATGCAATCCCTATCAAACTACCAATAGCGTTTTTCACAAAACTAGAACAAAAAATTTCACAATTTGTATGGAAACACAAAAGACCCCGAAGAGCCAGAGCAATCTTGAGAAAGAAAAACAGATCTGGAGGAATCAGGCTCCCTGACTTCAGACTATACTACAAAGCTACAGTAATGAAGACAGTATGGTACTGGCACAAAAACAGAAAGATAGATCAATGGAACAGGATAGAAAGCCCAGAGATAAACCCACGCACATATGGTCAACTAATCTTTGATAAAGGGGGCAAGAATATACAATGGAGAAAAGACAGCCTCTTCAATAACTGGTGCTGGGAAAACTGGACAGCTACATGTAAAAGAATGAAATTAGAACACTCCCTAACACCATACACAAAAATAAACTCAAAATGGATTAAAGACCTAAGTGTAAGGCCAGACACCATCAAACTCTTAGAGGAAAACATAGGCAGAACACTCTATGACATAAATCACAGCAAGATACTTTTTGACCCACCTCCTAGAGAAATGGAAATAAAAACAAAAATAAACAAATGGGACCTAATGAAACTTAAAAGCTTTTCACAGCAAAGGAAACCATAAACAAGACGAAAAGACAACCCTCAGAATGGGAGAAAATATTTGCAAATGAAGCAACTGACAAAGGATTAACCTCCAAAATATATAAGCAGCTCATGCAGCTCAATATCAAAAAACAAACAACACAATCAAAAAAGGGCAGAAGACCTAAACAGACATTTCTCCAAAGAAGATATACAGATAGCCAACAAACACATGAAAGGATGCTCAACATCACTAACCATTAGAGAAATGCAATTCAAAACTACAATGAGGTATCACCTCACACCAGTCAGAATGGCCATCATCAAAAAATCCACAAACAATAAATGCTGGAGAGGGTGTGGAGAAAAGGGAACCCTCTTGCACTGTTGGTGGGAATGTAAATTGATACAACCACTATGGAGAACATTACCGAGGTTCCTTTAAAAAACTTAAAATAGAACTACCGTACAGCCTAGCAATCCCACTACTGGGCATATACCCTGAGAAAACCGTAATTCAAAGCATCATGTACCACACTGCTCATTGCAGCGCTATTTACAATAGCCAGGACATGGAAGCAACCTAAGTGTCCATCAACAGATGAGTGGATAAAGAAGATGTGGCACATATTTACAATGGAATATTACTCAGCCATAAAAAGGAACGAAATTGAGTTATTTGTAGTGAGGTGGATGAACCTGGAATCTGTCATACAGAATGAAGTTAGTCAGAAAGAGAAAAACAAATACCATATGCTAACACATATATATGGAATCTAAAAAAAAAAAAGGTTCTGAAGAACCTAGGGGCAGGACAGGAATAAAGATACGTAGAGAATGGACTTGAGGACACAGGGAGGGAGAAGAGTAAGCTGGGACGAAGTGAGAGAGTGGCACTGACATATATACACTACCAAATGTAAAATAGATAGCTAGTGGGAAGCAGCCGCATAGCAAAGGGAGATCAGCTCGGTGCTTTGTGACCACCTAGAGGAGTGGGATAGGGAGGGCAAGAGGGAGACACAAGAGGGAGGGGATTTGGGGACATATGATACATATATCTGATTCTCTTTGTTATACAGCAGAAACTAACACAACACTGTAAAGCAATTATACTCCAATAAAGATGTTAAGAAAAAAAATAGCATGGCAGTTTCTCATAAAGTTAAACATAATCTTACCATAAAATCCAACAATCTCACTCCTAGGCACTGACCCTAGAGAAATGAAAACTTATGTTCAAACAAAACCTGTCCATGAATGTTTATAGTGGCTCTATTCGTAACTGCCAAAAAATGGGTAACAACCCCAACGGTCTTCAGTGGGTGAATGAATAAACAAACTGTGATACATCTATACAATGGCATACTACTCAGCAATAAAAAAAAAAAACTATTGTTGGCCCAACTTGGATGAATCTCAAAGGCATTACGCTGAATGAACGAAGCCAGTCTTAAAAGGCTATATTATTCTATTTTCCATTAAATGACATTCTTAAAAAATCAAACAAACAAAAAAAAACAAAAAACAACAACAGAGATAGAGAATAAATAGCTCATTGGTTTCCAGGATCCAGGGTGGGGTAAGGGTATGACTAGAAAAGGGTATCATAATACAACCTGTACCATCATGTATACTAATTGTAGTGGCAGCTACACACATCTATACGTGTTAAAATTCACTAAATGGTACACACACACAAAGTAAATTTTACCTTATGATAAGTTTTTAAAACTTTACCCACTACTACGGAGATTCTAAGATCTCTTACTCTGCCCTCTTCTCCAGGAACCTAACTTATGTGTCTAACTTCTCCTGGTTATCCCATCATCACCTCAAACTTAATATCTCTAAAACTGATTTCATTACATTTCCCCACAAATGTCAAATGAATGGCAACCACAATTCACCCAGTCACCTAAGCCAGAACATGGGTGTCATCCTTGCATAAGTTCTGTGAGTTACTACGTAACTAGGACAGTAATTTGATCTATATAGCACTACTGTATCTCCAGTAACTCTAACTGTATCCAGCACATAGCAAGTGCTCAGTCAATATTTCTGTTGAGTGAACGAATAAGTAAGACCAGGGCTCTTTCTTCACTGGAGCCACACTCAATCTATCAAGTTCAGTTGATTCTTTCTTGACATCCCTCCATCCCCACTGCCACCCTCTTATTTTAGGTTCTCATCACTCTCCCCTGGTTGCTGTTGCAATCACTCCTAAGGATGACGTGTTGCCTGCCCACCATCACACACACACCCTTCCTGCAAACTGCCCTTTACCAATCCTCATTCCATCTGCTAATTGTCAAGCTCTCTCACAACTTCATGCCTTTATATTTGCTGTATCCTCTGCCCGAAACTTACCTTTCTCCATTTATCAAAGTGGCTAACTACTAATTAGGTCCAACAATAGCCACTACCTCCTCCAAGAATTGTTCTATTTCCCAATCTGAGATGGAGTCCTTCCTCTGTACTCCAATAGTATCCTGTGCAGAACTTTATCCTAATACTTCTCACACTATATTTTAACAGTACTGGATTACTTGTACCATATAGTCAAATCTAATAGGGACGATGTCTTATAGCTCTAAGTAAACTGTATCCCTCAGGACTTTACCTGGCCCACAGCAGGCACTCACTATATAATCAGGGATGAAAAGACAGAACACAGAGAGGGAGGAAGGAAAGAAGCATCTAAATAGTATCTAATAGTACTGTAGCCTCGGAGTATGAAGTGATTGGAAGGTTAACAGAGTGGAGATTTACTAGCAGTATGGCCATCAGTCTCTAAGACAGGAACAAAGAGGAATGGCAAAGTAACACAATACTCTGAGTAAAGAAATGGCTGATATGAAAAATATCAGAGGTAATGGAATGAGGCTTGAGGTAAATTTTTAGAGCAAAAAAAGTAAAGCTAGGCATTATTTTGAAAAAATTAATTTTTTATTCAATATTGTCTTTCTCCCAGTAAAAATCCCCTTTTTCAAGCAGCCAAGTTTTTGTGGTTAGGTGACAGCAAGAAAGCAGACAAATCTGTTCCAAATATTTGACCTGGCCCCTTACAGACACAAAAAGGCTTCCAATTGGGACTTCCCTAGTGGCGTAGTGGGTAAGACTCCGTGCTCCCAATGCAGGGGGCCTTGGTTTGATCCCTGGTCAGGGAACTAGATCCCACATGCATGCCACAAGTAAGAGTTTGCATGCCACAACTAAGGAGCCTGCGTGCCACAACTAAGGAGCCCACCTGCTGCAACTAAAACCCCACGCCATCAAATAAATAAATTAATTTTTTTAAAAAAAGGCTTCCTATCATTTAAAAAAATATTCAGGAAAAAAATTTAGAGCAAATCTCCCATCCACTCCTACTCTAGACTAGAAAAGAATTCCCCTGGCCAAGAACAATCGCAGAAATCTGTCTTTTGAGATAATCAGTGGGTTTATTTCCCAGGCAAAGCCTCTCATACAGTAAAATCCTATGGTTCAAGGCACAGTCCTCAACCTTGTAGGTCAGAAACCAAGTCTTTAAAGATTTTCGAAGTGGATAAAACTCAAAGAGATTGAGTCACACCATAACAGCTCTATATCACCTGCAAACTTCATAGCAAAATATTAGTATTACTGACAAATGTAGGAAGGTCCTGTCTTTCCTATTTTGCGGCAAGTATGGGCTTGTCCTTCTAACTCTTGGCATGGGAAACACCACTAATTTTAAAAATAAACAAAACCCATAACTAGGTTAGTAAAACAAAGTGGTGGCCTCCTCTGGTTGCCTACCCAATCCCTTTTTTCATACTAACAGAATCCCAATTTTATTTTTGGTATTTGCTTCAAGGGAGGCTGGTTCTCTCCCTAGCCTCAGAGCCAAACTTTAATTAGTAAATGAATCTTAAGAACATCAGCTGCAATTCCATTAATTGGTATAAGAAAGGTTATGTGCTAAAATTTGGCCAGTGGGACGTGAGGCAAATGCGAGAGAGAGAGAGGTAGCTTTCAGGAAAGTTTTTCTTAATCTTAAAGATGGACCCAAGAAAGGGCCAGCTGTCCTACCAGTCTTTGAACAATGCTGTGTGTGGATATACAAGTTGAAAGTATGGCAGTCCTCATGCAGCTATGCAAGGATAAGCCTGAGAAGAATAACCAAAATTCTAAAAATGGCAGGGCAGAAAGTTGGAAAGAAATTGGGTCCTTGATGATGCTATCGAGTTTCAGAATTAACTTATCTATAACCACCACACCTCTGAAATTCTTTATTATGTGAACTAATAAATCCCCTTCATATCCCAGTCATTGTAAATTGGATCTTTGGTAATTCTAACCACTCTGTTACAAGAGCAAATAAAAATGACCAGGGAAATGACTATAGAATCTAATCAAATTTAAATTTTAACATAAAATTATTATTTCCTCTAGAAATCTCAAATTTAATAAATATGAAGCAGAGGTACTGAGTTTAGATGTTAAAATCTTTCTTTACTTACCAGTTTAAAATCCTGCAATGGCTCACTTGAGGCTTTAAGGATATAATCTGAACTCTTTAGCATGGCATACAAGAACTGCATTAACTGATGTGATTAACTGTCCATTTTTTTTAAAGCAATTTTCTAACTCACCCTAGGTTCCAGGAATCAAGAATCCTTGTAGTTGCTAGAATGTACCATATAGTCTCCTATCTTCATCTACTGGCAAATGCGACTTTCTCTGTGTAGACCCCTAATGCATACTTATCCTTCAAAGTTCAACTTGCATTCTCTTCTCCTCCCTGCCTATCGCCCAACTGTTGTCACTGTTCGTTTAGCAAGCTCTCTCCTCTATCAGACTTTGAGTTCCCTGGGAGTAGCAACTGTTTCCAACATGTATCACAATGACTGATACACAGTAAACACTAAAAATATCTTTGTGGAATGATTTAATGAACCACATTTGGGGGCAGTCATAAGTTCCTTCCATTGCAGTACTGGATGATGCAGATTTAGAAAATATATCCATCATCACATCAAGTTCTATTAAACAGCACTATTTTAAAGGGTCGTTAATTTGTTTTGAAATGATTCAAAACTAGTTTTATCTGACTTTTAAAAGAATAACAAAACATAAGACAAAATAATGTCATAACTTTTTAAGAAAATTCATGCTATGTGACAAACATTTATTATGAAACAATGACCAAGGATAAAAAAATGGATAAGAGATGTCTCTGTTCCCAATAACATTCTTGGTCTGATCACAGACTACTACCTAAATGCTTTACAATAGCCATAAATGATATTTACCATTCCTAATCAAAACTATAGGCTCCCTAAAATAAAATCTTTAGTGAGCAAAAAGGAAATCATCCCACAATTTTCACATATTACACATATTTCACATTAATGTAGACTAATATATGAGTGTTTAAAGTGTTTAATATAGTGCAAGAAACGTAATATTCAATAAATGCATGCTAAATCTGAATCAACTTTATGCAGAGATGAACAAAGTATTTTTCTAAGTTTTATATCTTTACGTACATATACCACAGATTCATCTGAGGAAAGTAAAACCATATTTGTTACAGAAATAAAAGTAGTATCATAGTTATAAATTATCAACTCACAATGTATAATTGGTACCCATATTTAAAATGTTTTCATGACAATCAGAAAAAATGAAAGAGCAAAAAAAAAAAAATCAGAGAGCAAAAGTGCACGCAGTTTAAAATAAAATCTCTCTCCACTACCAAAAGAAGTCACCAAACTCTTGGCTACTTTCTGCTTTGATACAATCATTAGCAACTTAAGATTTGTTAAAAACTGACCCGCTACTTCAAAGAAAATACATTTAGTAGTGTTCAGATCTCAATTTAGACTTAATTCCGTTACTAATTGTCTCATTTACTCAGAGACAGCAACATATGAAGCGTGAGAATTCAATTGCTTCTACTCCTATGGCTGTCTACTAGCTATAGATACTTGGGAAAGTCTTTTTATCTTGGACAAGTCTTTTTATCTCTCATCAGTAAAATGGAGGGGTATTTGCTATACAGATTAAATGAGGTAATAACACGTTAAAGTCTTTTCCTTTTGTGAACCATAGAACACATGCAAATGTAAGGTAACTGTTACTCAATACATGTTTTATGGAAGACAAGAAATTTAACCAAATAACCTCTTACGTTCTCTTTCAATGAAATATAGATATATAAATGTAAATATAATGACAGTATGAACTGATGGAGGATAAAAAGGCAGTGAGCATTTCTTACCCTTAGGATAGTTAAACTGTATTAGGGAAGCATTTCTAGAAAGTTTATATGCAATAAAAGGCATTACATTATTAAGTTTCAAATTAGGAATAAACACTACAGTACATGACACACAAGAGTGATCATTGTGAACCTGAATAAGATATAAGCTGGACTTTAATGATTGACTGGGTAGTATTTAAAGAGGTGACTTAAGTATAAATGGCAAGTTTATTCCAGACAGGGTGAATGTCATGATCAAAGGGTCACAGAAAATATAAAGCATTAAGAAGATCGACTTGGATAAAGTAGAAAGTTTCTGAGTAAGAGTTATAGGTAATAAGGCTAGAGAAGTTAGGTAAGGTCAGGTGCCAAACTAAGAATTTTCTAATTAAGAAAATTAATATGGCAGCAGGATGAGAGTAGGGCAAGTGCTGGTGAGTCAGAGAAAATAGTATATTTATTCATTAGTTCAACAAATATTTATTGATCTACTAATTTCCAGGCACTATTCCTGATTCTGGGAATAATACAGACAGTGAATCTGTAAGACTTACATTTATTAAGGAATGCAAACAATAAACAAAACCATGCAAACAAAGTAAAATACCTCAAAGAGTGATATGTGCAATAAAGACAGAAAGGGTAACTGGATGGAGTTTGAATGTGGTGGGGACTGAGAAGGAAGACTGGTGAGGAGACTGAAAAGAAAGACCAGTGACTATTAAAAAAAGAAAGCTGTATGCATGTGAGGGGCAGACGGTACATGGGAAATCTCTGTATCTGTCCCCCAATATTGCCATGAACCTTAGTGCTCTAAAAAAAAATTCTATTAAAAAAAAAAAGGAGAGTGGGGAGGCAGGCAGTGTTTATATTATCAAGAGCTCTATAAGCTTCTTTTTTTAAATATTTATTTATTTGGCTGCACCGGGTCTTAGTTGCGACATGCAGGATCCTTTAGTTGTGGCATGCAGGCTCTTCATTGCAGATTGTGGGATCGAGTTCCCCGACCAGGGATTGAACCAGGGCCCCCTGCATTGGGAGTGCGGAGTCTTAACCACTGGACCGCCAGGGAAGTCCCAAGGGCTCTATAAGCTTAGTGAAAGACTTTAAACTTTATTCTAAAACTTACTGAAATCTATTGCAGGGTTCTAAGATTAGGACTGATATAATATGATGAAGTTGATTTAAGATCACTAAAGCCACTTACTAAGTCAAAGCATGGGCAGTAAGAGGAAGACTGGTCTACCATAGGCAAGTACACCTGAAATAACACAATATTATAAATCAACTATACTTCAATAAAAATCAATTAAAGAAATAAATTAAAAAATAAAAAGAACAAAAATATGGGAAAAAAGAGAAATCAGCAAATTTTTTTTAACGACTGTGTGAACTGGCTTGACAGTATAGAACAGGGACCACCAAATTTGTCCAGAATGGGCCAAATAGCAAATATTTTAGTCTCTTTCCCAACTACAGAATTCTGCTCTTATAGAATGAAAGCAGACACAGACAACACATAAACAAATGATTATGGCTATGTCCACACAAAATTCTATTTACAAAAGCAGGTGGTAGGCCAGATTTAGCCTGGAGGCCATGGTTTGTCAACTCCTGGTATAGAAAGTGAAGGAACCCCAAATTCAAAGCTAGTTCTTCCTGCCCACTGATACTCTACACAAGACTTCTACCAAATTCAGGGAGGCAACAATCCGGGAGACTGGAAGCTTGACAATAATGTTGAGCAAGATCTCATAATGAGACAATACTTAGATTCCAGAGTCCTGCTAAAGGGAGAGGACTGACATACACACAGAACAGACCTCAACCTA
This sequence comes from Hyperoodon ampullatus, assembly GCF_949752795.1. Classification (NCBI taxonomy): domain Eukaryota; kingdom Metazoa; phylum Chordata; class Mammalia; order Artiodactyla; family Ziphiidae; genus Hyperoodon; species Hyperoodon ampullatus. The sequence continues at coordinate 10,923,208 of NC_136932.1, read as the reverse complement.
GACATCTGAAACACATGTGAACTGAGACAAACTCAACTGCAACCTAGCCCTTATCCACCTCAACCCTGCATCAGATCCAAGAGAGCAGACCCTCACCATAGCTGTCTTACATAGGAAAAAGCTTTCCCTCTCTACATGTTGACGAAAATGAAATGAACTATCAAGTTAAGAAGAAAAAAGAGAATTTTATTCAAGCCAAACTGAGGACTATAACCCAGGAAGCAGGTTCTCAGAAAGCTCTGAGAACTGTTCCACCTGTTAGAAGTTGAAGGCATAGTCATATACATTTTTGAGACAAAGGATCATACATGAAAATGATATACTGATTTTACATAAAGTTCACCAAGGATACACAGTCCAGGTAAACATGTACAAAGCGAACAGCAAGGCACCATGACCCCTACAGAGATGGAAAAGAACACTATTCTTTTAAAAAATTACATTGCTAGTGTCAGAAGGAAGAAAAAAAAATTTACCTTTACAGTTGAGCAGGCACTCCCATCTTTGAGGAGCTCTGGTTAATGTGTAATGCAGATGCACACTGCACATTAGGGAGAGAGAAGACCCAAACAAACACAGAGAGGGAATTTTATGTTTATTTTTTCTTGTCCTGCCTTAAAATATGAATTTTATTTCATTACTCTAGCCTCTACAGATCTTTTAAACACAATGTCTGATAAACAACAGAAAAATGATGAGACGTGTGAAGCAGCAAAAGAATTAACAGAAGCAGATACACATCTGACCTAAATGCAGGACTTAGCAGACACATCAGCTATTAAACTATTATTTTTAGCTAAAAAAGGAGGTTAAAAACAGAAAAAACAGATGAAAAGATTAAAAATTTCAACAGAGAAATGAACAATCTTTAAAAGAACCAAATGAACATTCTATAACTGAAAAACACTATCTAAATTAAGAATTAATTGACTGGGCTTAAAAGCTGACTGGACTCAGCAGAAAAATATTAATAAACCTGAAGACAGTCCAACATAAATTAACCAAAGGGGAAAAATTACCAAAAAAACAAAGAAGAAGAACAGTTTGAGATGCATTAGGTAATATCAAACAATCTAACGTACAAACTAAAGTTCCAAAACACAGATGAAAAAAGGATAGAAGAAATGCCTTAAGAAATAATGACTAAGGTTTTCCACAACTGATGAAAGACATCAACACTTAGACTCAAGAAGCTCACCAAAATCCAAACAATATAACAGAAAAAAAAGCATACACCTAGGTATATCATAGACAAATGCTAACAGCCAAGATAAAGAAATTTTTTAAGCAGCCATACTAAATAAAATAAATAAATAAATCACATTTCATTCAAAGGCAAAAACAATGAGAACGATTGCCAACTTCTTATCAGAAAGAAAAAATAACAGAATAACATCTTTAAAGTGTTGAAAGAAAAGAACTGCCAATCTAAGATTTTATACCCAGGGAAAATATCCTTCAAAAATGAAGGTAAAATTAAAACATTATGAGAAAATGAAAGCTAAGATAATTCACTGCCAGTGACCTATACCTCAAGAAATGTAAAGGAAGTTCTGCAGGGTGAATAAAAATTATTCCAGATAAAAACACCATTTTACAAGAAGGAATGAAGAATACTAGAAGAAGGAAATATATGGGTTAACTTTTTTTAAGACATTGAAAAAGCATCTTAAAGACTAATGACTACTTAAAGTAACAAATGTATTGTGGGATATATATCAATACTACAGTGGAAGTAAAATACAGGACAACAAAAAGTGGGATATAAATAGAATTAAATATCCTGAAGTCCTTACAGTGCTCACAGAGTAGTAGAATAAAATTTGAAGTTAAACCATAAAAAGTTAAAGATGCATATGGTAATCCTTTGCACAGTCTCTTTTTAAAAAAATCCAAGAAGGTATAGCTAAAAGTCCAAGAAAACAGAATTTAAAATATTTCATAAATTCTAAAAAAGACAGGGGACTTCCGGGTAAGATGGCGGAAGAGTAAGACGCGGAGATCACCTTCCTCCTCACGGATACACCAGAAATACAGCTACACGTGGAACAACTCCTACAGAACACCTACTGAACGCTGGCAGAAGACCCCAGACCTCCCAAAAGGCAAGAAACTCCCCACATACCTGGGTAGGGCAAAGCGGAGAGATTCCCGCACAGAGGATCGGTGCCGAGCGGCACTCACCAGCCCGAGAGGCTTGTCTGCTCGGCCGCCGGGGCGGGCGGCGCTGGAAGCTGAGGCTCGGGCTTCGGTCAGAGCGCAGGGAGAGGACTGGGGCTGGCGGCGAGAACTCAGCCTGAAGGGGGCTAGTGTGCCACAGCTGGCCGGGAGGGAGTCCGGGAGAACTCTGGAGCTGCCGAAGAGGCAAGAGACTTGTTCTTCCCTCTTGGTTTCCTGCTGCGCGAGGAGAGGGGATTAAGAGCGCTGCTTAAAGGGGCTCCACAGACGGGCGCGAGTCGCGACTGAAAGCGCGGAGCCCAGTGACGGGCGTGGGACGCTGGGGCTGCTGCTGCCGCCGCCAAGAAGCCCGTGTGCGAGCGCAGGTCACTGTCCACACCGCCCTTCCGGGAGCCTGAGCAGCCCGCCACTGCCGGGGTCCCGGGATCCAGGGGCGGCTTCCCTGGGAGAACGCACGGCGCGCCTCGGGCTGGTGCAACGTCACGCCGACCTCTGCCGCTGCAGGCTCGCCCCGCACTCCGTGCCCCTCCCTCCCGCCCGGCCTGAGTGAGCCAGAGTTCCCGAAGAGGCTGCTCCTTTAACCCTTTCCTGTCTGAGCGAAGAACAGACGCCCTCCGGCGACCTACACGCAGAGGCGGGGCCAAATCCAAAGCTGAGACCCGGGAGCTGTGAGAACAAAGAAGAGAAAGGGAAACCTCTCCCAGCAGCCTCAGAAGCAGCGGATTAAAGCTCCACAATCAACTTGATGTACCCTGCATCTGTGGAATACATGAATAGACAACAAATCATCCCAAATTGAGGAGCCAGGAGTCAGTACTGTGCCTCTGAGGTGGGAGAGCCAACTTCAGGACACTGGTCCACAAGAGACCTCCCAGCTCCACATAATATCAAACGGCGAAAATCTTCCAGAGATCTCCATCTCAACACCAGCACCCAGCTTCACTCAACGACCAGCAAGCTACAGTGCTGGACACCCTATGCCAAACAACTAGCAAGACAGGAACACAACGCCACCCATTAGCAGAGAGGTGGCCTAAAATCATAAAAAGTCTGCAGACACCCCAAAACACACCACCAGACGTGGACCTGCCCACCAGAAAGACAAGATCCAGCCTCATCCACCAGAACACAGGCACTAGTCCCCTCGACCAGGAAACCTACACAACCCACTAAACCAACCTTAGCCACTGGGGACAGACACCAAAAACAACAGGAACTACGAACCTGCAGCCGGCAAAAAGGAGACCCCAAACACAGTAACATAAGCAAAATGAGAAGACAGAAAAACACACAGCAGGAGAAGGAGCAAGATAAAAACCCACCAGACCTAACAAATGAAGAGGTAATAGGCAGTCTATCTGAAAAAGAATTCAGAATAATGATAGTAAAGATGATCCAAAATCTTGGAAATAGAATAGACAAAATGCAAGAAACAGTTAACAAGGACCTAGTAGAACTAAAGATGAATCAAGCATCGATTAAAAACACAATAAATGAAATGAAAAATACTCTAGATGGGATCAATAGCAGAATAACTGAGGCAGAAGAACGGATAAGTGAGGTGGAAGATAAAATAGTGGAAATAACTAATGCAGAGCAAAATAAAGAGAAAAGAATGAAAAGAACAGAGGACAATATCAGAGACCTCTGGGACAACATTAAACGCACCAACATTCGAATTATAGGGGTTCCAGAAGAAGAAGAGAAAAAGAAAGGGACTGAGAAAATATTTGAAGAGATTATAGTTGAAAACTTCCCTAATATGGGAAAGGAAATAGTTAATCAAGTCCAAGAAGCACAGAGAGTCCCATACAGAATAAATCCAAGGAGAAATACGCCAAGACACATATTAATCAAACTGTCAAAAATTAAACACAAAGAAATCATATTAAAAGCAGCAAGGCAAAAACAACAAATAACACACAAGGGAATCCCCATCAGGATAACAGCTGATCTCTCAGCAGAAACTCTACAAGCCAGAAGGGAGTGGCAGGACATAATTAAAGTGATGAAGGAGAGAAACCTGCAACCAAGATTACTCTACCCAGCAAGGATCTCATTCAGATTTGATGGAGAAATTAAAACCTTTACAGACAAGCAAAAGCTGAGAGAGTTCAGCACCACCAAACCAGCTTTACAACAAATGCTAAAGGAACTTCTCTAAGCAAGAAACACAACAGAAGGAAAAGACCTACAATAACGAACCCAAAACAATTAAGAAAATGGGAATAGGAACATACATATCGATAATTACCTTAAATGTAAATGGACTAAACGCTCCCACCAAAAGACACAGATTGGCTGAATGGATACAAAAACAAGACCCATATATATGCTGTCTACAAGAGACCCACTTCAGACCTAGAGACACATACAGACTGAAAGTAAGGGGATGGAAAAAGATATTCCATGCAAATGGAAACCAAAAGAAAGCTGGAGTAGCAATTCTCATATCAGACAAAATAGACTTTAAAATAAAGACTACTAGAAGAGACAAAGAAGGACACTACATAATGATCAAGGGATCGATCCAAGAAGAAGATATAACAATTGTAAATATTTATGCACCCAACATAGGAGCACCTCAATACATAAGGCAAACACTAACAGCCATAAAAGGAGAAATCGACAGTAACACAATCATAGTAGGGGACTTTAACACCCCACTTTCACCAATGGACAGATCATCCAAAATGAAAATAAATAAGGAAACACAAGCTTTAAATGATACATTAAACAAGATGGACTTAATTGATATTTATAGGACATTCCATCCAAAAACAACAGAATACACATTTTTCTCAAGTGCTCATGGAACATTCTCCAGGATAGATCATATCTTGGGTCACAAATCAAGCCTTGGTAAATTTAAGAAAATTGAAATTGTATCAAGTATCTTTTCCGACCACAATGCTATGAGACTAGATATCAATTACAGGAAAAGAGCTATAAAAAATACAAACACATGGAGGCTAAACAATACATTACTTAATAACGAAGTGATCACTGAAGAAATCAAAGAGGAAATAAAAAAATACCTAGAAACAAATGACAATGGAGACACGACGACCCAAAACCTATGGGATGCAGCAAAAGCAGTTCTAAGAGGGAAGTTTATAGCAATACAATCCCACCTTAAGAAACAGGAAATATCTCGACTAAACAACCTAACCTTGCACCTAAAGCAATTAGAGAAAGAAGAACAAAAACATCCCAAAGTTAGCAGAAGGAAAGAAATCATAAAAATCAGATCAGAAATAAATGAAAAAGAAATGAAGGAAACAATAGCAAAGATCAATAAAACTAAAAGCTGGTTCTTTGAGAAGATAAACAAAATTGATAAACCATTAGCCAGACTCATCAAGAAAAAAAGGGAGAAGACTCAAATCAATAGAATTAGAAATGAAAAAGGAGAAGTAACAACTGACACTGCAGAAATACAAAAGATCGTGAGAGATTACTATAAGCAACTCTATGCCAATAAAATGGACAACCTGGAAGAAATGGACAAATTCTTAGAAATGCACAACCTGCCAAGACTGAATCAGGAAGAAATAGAACATATGAACAGACCAATCACAAGCACTGAAATTGAAACTGTGATAAAAAATCTTCCAACAAACAAAAGCCCAGGACCAGATGGCTTCACAGGCGAATTCTATCAAGCATTTAGAGAAGAGCTAACGCCTATCCTTCTCAAACTCTTCCAAAATATAGCAGAGGGAGGAACACTCCCAAACTCATTCTACGAGGCCACCATCACCTTGATACCAAAACCAGACAAGGATGTCACAAAGAAAGAAAACTACAGGCCAATATCACTGATGAACATAGATGCAAAAATCCTCAACAAAATACTAGCAAACAGAATCCAACAGCACATTAAAAGGATCATACACCATGATCAAGTGGGGTTTATCCCAGGAATGCAAGGATTCTTCAATATACGCAAATCAATCAACGTGATACACCATATTAACAAATTGAAGGAGAAAAACCATATGATCATCTCAATAGATGCAGAGAAAGCTTTCGACAAAATTCAACACCCATTCATGATAAAAACCCTGCAGAAAGTAGGCATAGAGGGAACTTTCCTCAACATAATAAGGGCCATATATGACAAACCCACAGCCAGCATCGTCCTCAATGGTGAAAAACTGAAACCATTTCCACTAAGATCAGGAACAAGACAAGGTTGCCCACTCTCACCACTCTTATTCAACATAGTTTTGGAAGTTTTAGCCACAGCAATCAGAGAAGAAAAGCAAATAAAAGGAATCCAAATTGGAAAAGAAGAAGTAAAGCTGTCACTGTTTGCAGATGACATGATACTATACATAGAGAATCCTAAAGATGCTACCAGAAAACTACTAGAGCTAATCAATGAATTTGGTAAAGTTGCAGGATACAAAATTAATGCACAGAAATCTCTGGCATTCCTATATACTAATGATGAAAAATCTGAAAGTGAAATCAAGGAAACACTCCCATTTACCATTGCAACAAAAAGAATAAAATATCTAGGAATAAACCTACCTAAGGAGACAAAAGACCTGTATGCAGAAAATTATAAGACACTGATGAAAGAAATTAAAGATGATACAAATAGATGGAGAGATGTACCATGTTCTTGGATTGGAAGAATCAACATTGTGAAAATGACTCTACTACCCAAAGCAATCTACAGATTCAATGCAATCCCTATCAAACTACCACTGGCATTTTTCACAGAACTAGAACAAAAAATTTCACAATTTGTATGGAAACACAAAAGACCCCGAATAGCCAAAGCAATCTTGAGAACGAAAAATGGAGCTGGAGGAATCAGGCTCCCTGACTTCAGACTATACTACAAAGCTGCAGTAATCAAGACAGTATGGTACTGGCACAGAAACAGAAAGATAGATCAATGGAACAGGATAGAAAGCCCAGAGATAAACCCACGGACATATGGTCACCTTATCTTTGATAAAGGAGGCAGGAATGTACAGTGGAGAAAGGACAGTCTCTTCAATAAGTGGTGTTGGGAAAACTGGACAGGGACATGTAAAAGTATGAGATTCGATCACTCCCTAACACCATACACAAAAATAAGCTCAAAATGGATTAAAGACCTAAATGTAAGGCCAGACACTATCAAACTCTTAGAGGACAACATAGGCAGAACACTCTATGACATAAATCACAGCAAGATCCTTTTTGACCCACCTCCTAGAGAAATGGAAATAAAGACAAAAATAAACACATGGGACCTAATGAAACTTAAAAGCTTTTGCACAGCAAAGGAAACCATAAACAAGACCAAAAGACAACCCTCAGAATGGGAGAAAATATTTGCAAATGAAGCAACTGACAAAGGATTAATCTCCAAAATTTATAAGCAGCTCATGCAGCTCAATAACAAAAAAACAAACAACCCAATCCAAAAATGGGCAGAAGACCTAAATAGACATTTCTCCACAGAAAATATACAGACTGCCAACAAACACATGAAAGGATGCTCAACATCTTTACTAATTAGAGAAATGCAAATCAAAACTACAATGAGATATCATCTCACACCAGTCAGAATGGCCATCATCAAAAAATCTAGAAACAATAAATGCTGGAGAGGGTGTGGAAAAAAGGGAACACTCTTGCACTGCTGGTGGGAATGTGAATTGGTACAGCCACTATGGAGAACGGTATGGAGGTTCCTTAAAAAACTACAAATAGAACTACCATATGACCCTGCAATCCCACTACTGGGCATATACCCTGAGAAAACCATAATTCAAAAAGAGACATGTACCAAAATGTTCATAGCAGCCCTATTTACAATAGCCCGGAGATGGAAACAACCTAAGTGTCCATCATTGGATGAATGGGTAAAGAAGATGTGGCACATACATACAATGGAATATTACTCAGCCATAAAAAGAAATGAAATTGAACTATTTGTAATGAGGTGGATGGACCTAGAGTCTGTCATACAGAGTGAAGTAAGTCAGAAAGAGAAAGACAAATACTGTATGCTGACACATATATATGGAATTTAAGAAAAAAAAAGGTCATGAAGAACATAGGGGTAAGACAGGAATAAAGACACAGACCTACTAGAGAATGGACTTGAGGATATGGGGAGGGGGAAGGGTAAGCTGTGACAAAGTGAAAGAGCGGCATGGACATATATACACTACCAAACGTAAGGTAGATAGCTAGTGGGAAGCAGCCGCATAGCACAGGGAGATCAGCTCGGTGCTTTGTGACCGCCTGGAGGGGTGGGATAGGGAGGGTTGGAGGGAGACGCAAAAGGGAGGGGATATGGGAACATATGTATACATATAACTGATTAAATTTGTGATAAAGCAAAAAATAAAAAATAAAAAATAAAAAAAATAAAAAAAAAAATAAAAAAAAAAAAAAATAAAAAAGACAGGGAATGGGGGAAAAAAAGAACGAGGAACACATGAATGCAAAAGAAACAAAGAGCAAGATGAAAAACTTAAACCAAATCACATCAATAGTTATATAGTCAATGTAAATGGACTGAATATATCACTTAAAAACAGAAAATCAGATTGGATTCAACAAGACAAAACTACATATTTACAACAAGAAATACACCTTAAATACAAAATCTAGATAGATTTAAGGCCAAAGTATCAGAAGCTCAACTAAGCAAAACATGAACATACAGTAGTTAAAAAAAGCAGTAAAGTTTACTTAATAAATTTAGCAAACTTTGCCCTATAAAAAGAAAATACATTTTGTTTTCTAGCATCCATTAGATAGTTATAAGATCTGATCAAAATAAAGCCAAAAAACCCCCAAAAACCAAAAAACAAAACCCTGAATGTTTTAAAGCAAAAGTTGACAAACTTTTTCTCACAGGGTCAAATCATAAGTATTTCAGGAGTGTGGGCTGTACAGTCTCTATCACGAATGGGTGTGACTATGTTCCAGTAAAATCATACTATGTAAAAAGTTAACATTGAGAATACTATATATCAAAATTTATGGAATACAGCATAAGCTATATCATAGAAAATTCATAATGTAAATGAGAAGAAAAATAAAAATAAAATTAGTAAAATCAAGAGTTGGATCTTTTGAAAAAGCTAATAAAATAGATAAGCCTCAAAGCTAAGAGACAGAAAATATAAAAACATTCAATATTAGGAGAAACTGAATTAAACTCAAATGAACACAATATTTATAACTTTATACAAATAAATTCTAAAATCTCAATGAAATGGACATTTTCTAGGAAAATAATAAATTATCCAAATTGCCTAAAGGAAACCTAATTACACTGATGAAAATAAAATAGAAAATACTGTCAAAAAACTACCTAAAAATCCCCCAAAAAGCTCAGGCTAGCCATTTTTATGTCTGAGTTCCACTAAACTTTCAAGGAATAAATAATTTATATGATACATGAAGCACCGTAAAAGATGAAACCATGACAATTCATCTTGTGAAGTTAGCAAAACTCAAACAACTCTAAATAAATAGGATAAAAATAAAACTGGAAATAGAGGTGAAAACATGAGTGCAAGTGTATGTGTCTATCTGATGAGAAGTGCTATTAGTTTAATTGCTAAACCACTACAAATACCTGAAATATAAATAAAACCAGTCAAATCAGATATGTTTCAAAATGCAATTTCAAGGCTCTCATCACTTTTTTCACTCTCCGGTCATGTTCATTTTCACAGCCCACCACCGAATAAGAATCCTTCTTCTTTTTAACACAGCCACACTCTGTCACTTCCTCTAATGACTTTTCCCCTCAAGTTCTATGATAGCCTATCTTAATTGGCAAGGACAAACGAATTTCATAAAGAGTAAATATCTCAACTGACAAACACAAATTGGGCAAATAGATGGGCAGAGAACAGAAAGGGAAACAGCAGTCAATAAAAATATGACAGGTTTGGGTTTTATTACAAAAGATGCTATAGCTCTACAATTAAATAAGTAAAATCCTTTCCTCATGTTAAACAGGAGTATGTTTTCTAACCAAATTTGTTAGAACAGGGTACAGAAAAGGTAAAAACCCTTGAAAAGTTTATGCTGTAATTTCATGGTTTATTAATGAAATAAAACTTACTGTCCCTGGAAGGAAAAAGATATTTTTATAGCAAAATATATTTACATGAATGCTATTGTACTTATTTCTTTGAACATTTTATTATGAACATTCACTATTCGGACAGCAATGAAGATTTTAATTAATTTCAATGCCCAGTTGGTGGTGGTGAGGAGGGCGGAGGCAACGCCAATAACAAATGCTTCTAACAAAGTGCCGTATTTTCACAGATGGACTGATTTTTGCTCTTGAAGTGGTTAAAGAGAAATTAACTCAAACTCAAATATCAAGCAACCAGTACACTACCCAGTACTTAGTGATTAATGAATAAACATCTGTTGACAGAAACCAAATCATGATCTATAAAAGTAAAACAATAAACTGGACTTCATAAATATTAAAAACTTTACAAAAGACCCTGCTAAGGGGATAGAAAGACAATCAATAGGCTGGGAGAAAATACTGGCAAACAACGTATCTGACAAAGGCTAGAATATATAAAGAGCTCTCAAAACTTAATACACACACACACACACACACACACACACACACAGCGCCCAATTAGAAGACAGTCAAAAGACATGAAGAGATGTTTCACCAAAGAAGACATACAGAAGGCAAATAAACACATGAAAAGATGATCAGTATCATTTAGCCACTAGGGAATTGAAAATTAAACCACAATGAGATACAAATACACACTTATCAAAATAATTAAAATTAAAATAGTGACAACACCAAATGCTGGCAAGGATGAGGAGAAACTGGATTACTTACACACTGCTGGTGTGAATGTAAAATGGTATTAGCCACTCTGAAAGAGATGGCACTTTCTTTAAAAACTAAACATGCAACTAAAATATGTCCTGGCAACTGTACCCCTGGACATTTACCCCAAAGAAATGAAAGCACATGTTCACACAAAACCCTGTACATTTCCCCATATGACCAGCAATTCCACTCCTAGATATATTCCCCCCCAAAACTGAAAACAGAGACTCAAACAGATACTTGTATGACAATGCTCAGAGCAGCATTATTCAAATGGAAATAACCCAGTGTCTATCAACAGATGAATGGATAAACAAAATGTGGCATAGACATACAAAGGAATAGTATTCAGTCATAAAAAGGAATGAATTTCTGATACATGCTACAACAGGAATGAACCTTGAAAACATTATGCTAGATGAAATAAGCTACATACAAAAGGACAAAATAGTATGATTACACTTACGTGAAATATCTAGAAAAGGCAAACTCACAGAGACAGAAAGATTCGAGGTTATTGGGGCTGGGGAGAAGAGGAAATGGGGAGTTACTGCCTAATGGGTACAGAGTTTGTGCTTGGAGTAATGAAAAATTTGGGGAAATAGTGGTGGTGGCTGCGTAACATGGTGAATGTAATTAATGCCAAAAAATTGTACAATTAAAAATGGCTAAAATAGTGAACTTTATGTTATATATATTTACTACAATAAAAAACTTAAAAAAAATCAGTCCATTGTTGATACCAGTGCAGTGCCTAGCAAGAGACCATTACAATAACTAACAGCACAGGATCCTCACAGAAAACAATTCCTGCCTGAGATGAGCTTATAAACAAACTTAGAAAACACATCAGAAATGATCCACCATGAACAAGTCACAAAACATCACAGAAGAATCAGTGCCCCAAGCATTAAAGGTAATATGATGCCAGAAAACATAAGCTCTAACACCTCCATTCTATCCCTAGTTTAAGTCTAAATCAAAGGCAGCCTCTGGCTGTTCCCAAATTTAGAATGTATCTTTTGGTCATAATGGCATTTGTGTCCTACAATGTGTTGGACAACGCCACAAATGAAGTGGCAATAATGCTCTTGCCTCAGTAATGCCATGGTTTTCTTTGCTCTCTTTCCTAGACATATGTCTAGCCTATGTGCCTATGTAACCGAATATTTACAGCTAGTTTTAATATCTTGTTAAGTCATACCCTGACCAAAATCAATTATTCCTTTTCATACTTATTTTCATTTATTCTTCCATAGAATTTTAAAGTTATTTTACCCAACTGAAAATGAACCTGCTGTTTCCTGAATGGAACTGAAACAAATTTATGTGTAAATCCAGAAGCACGATATGTCTTTCCATTTGTCCAAGTCTTACACACTTCAATAAGGTTTCTTGTCAAATCTATTCCTGAGAATTTGATGGCTGTTATCATTGTGAATGTAATTTTTTTCTCATTTACATTTCTAATCAGGAAATATTGGTAGGGCCAAAAATGCTAACCACCTTGCCAAATTACATTATTATTTCTAGTAAATATTTACTGGATTCTCTGGGGTTTTTACCTCGCTTAAAAATAAAAATGACACTGTCCTGTCTTTTCCAATATTTATATTAGTCACTTTATTTTCTTGTCTTTATTGTACACTAGAACCTTCCAAACAATTTTGAAAAAGAGTGGTAATAGGAGAAATCTCTATCATGTTTCTGTTTTAATGAAAATGGCTGATCCATTTCTTTGTTTAGAATGATGCTGGCTGTTGGATTTGGTGAATACTCTTTATTACATTTAAAGTATCCTTTTTCTATATTAATGCTTTTAATGGCTGCTCAGATTTATAAAATGCTTTTTCAGAATATAATGATATGATAATGTGGTTTTAATTTTTTTCCTAAGTAAAAAACTTACATTGATTTTCTGATATAGAAACGTCTTTGCATTCCTGGAACAAATTCTACTGTTGTAGTACACAATCAGGAATTATTTATATTTAACTATAGTTTTACTTACTTTGCTCACTTTTCTTTCTGCGTCTCCTTTTTTCCTCACATTTATTTTTTATTTTGGTAGGAGACAGCCTCAAGATATTTTTTTTCTCCCAATGGTTGTTATATTAAGGGTACTATACTTTCTGAGTTCTTGAATATCTGAAATTGACAGTATTTTGCCCCCCTCATACCTGAATGATGGTTTACCAAAACAATGATACAATGATACCAAATAGTGGCATTAGTTACATCAAAGAAATATACTGGAACTGCTACTAATTACTTGCATGATTTTAAATAATAAAAACAACAGTTAAGAAAAATATAAATAAACATTTAATTTTTAGAAAACATAAAAACACACATTATTTCTTTATAACTCATAATTCAAAAGAGCCACACAGTTGTTTTTTCACAAAACAAGAGTTCCAAGTCCTATGTACATCAGAAACAATTTTCACATCATAAAACTGAATTAAGCTATAAAATTCAAAGCTGATATTCACATATCCTTAGAGGGAAAACTTTGCCTGAGAAAATTCATTTGTTATTACTTGATATAAAATCTATTTCTGTTAAATATTTATCTAGTGCCCCACACAAGAGTTGAGATCAATTATTTAAAGGACAAATTAGAACAGTCAATTTCCTTTATTACAAGTGCTTTGCAAACTAAAAACTAAATTGGTTCCCTAAAACAAAACAAAACAAATGATTATGCCATGAGAAAACTTACCTTACTAATTTTAAAAATAAGCCATGAGCCAAAAGTTAATATAAAGAATAAAGTACCCACCCAATTATTCATTAATGATTAAAGAAAAAAACTGTAATGATGAAAACATTAATGATATCATCCCATAAACACACTCTTTCTTTTAATATCAAATTTACTCTTGCTTTGGAATACTTGTCTTAGAGAACATTTGGAAAAAAATACTGCTTCTCTATAAATTCTTGCCATACAGAATACAAATCACTATTTTTATAACTACTCTAACTTACAATTACTCTAAATTATAAACATTTTACATGAAAAGCCATGGAGAAGAATAAACACTAGAATAAGACCCCCCGAAATCATTATTGACATAATTAAATACCTAGTAAATCAAAATAATAAGCTTTAATAATACAGTAGAACCTTGACATATATGGATTTAATAATATGATTGCTACTAAAGCAGTAGTTACTCAGAAGTCTAGGATACAATAATTTGTAATTTTGCTAAAGCACAAATTTGGTGCCTACCTCTAATAAGGGTAGTATGTGGAAATAAATCACTCACCTGGTACTCAGGGCAAAAAGTCTACCCAGCATCTGCATCTTAATATGGCTTTACTGTTTTCTACTAGTTATTTTATAAGGATTAGTTGTTGTGAAGTGATAGAAAATCCTACTGCTGGTGTCAAAAGTGAACAACTGTAGGTGTCTAAGGAAATCATAGTTCTTGACCAGAAAATAAATTTTGGATAAACCATTTCTTTAAGTGTCAAATGTGGAGGCAGCTTGGATCTCTGACATGTATGAGTTACTCTGTGTGCGTGCGTGTGTGTGTGTGTGCGTGTGTGTGTGCGTCTTTCAAAAAGTGACCAGTGGGGTGACGTCAACTATTATTCGTCTTCTGCTAAATCCAGCTAATGTCTGGGGAGATGCAATACCTAAATGCAATGTAGTTCTCTGGATTCAATTCTGGAACACAATGAGGAGTTTAACGAAAAAGGTAACGAAATCCAAATAAAAGTGGGGAGTTTAATTAATAGCAATATACCAATGTTGGTTTCTTAGTTTTGACAAATGCACCATGGTAATATAAGATGTAACAGTTGGGAAAATTAGGTAAAGGATATACAGGAATTCTCTGTACTATCTTTGCAACTTTTCTGTAAAACTAAAATTAACCCAAAATGAAAAGCTCATGAAAAAAAAAAAAGAGGCATAGGAGGAAATAAAATTATATTAGTAAAAACCAACAGAAACAGACACATTTAGAGTTAGAAAAATATAGATATAAATAGATATAAATATATAAATATATATATAGATATAAATATATAGGTCTACATTTATAAAAGATAAGAGACAAGATGGAGAATAGTACTGACAAAGAACAGAAAAAAATAAAAACCTAATGGTGTCTACCTGCAGACTGTTTTTAAGTTGAAAGGGGAAAATCAGTATCTATATAGCAGAGAAACTGGACAGTACACTGATTTGGTCATCAAAATCACTAATGAGTGACAGATGGACATTATGTGCCTCCAGCTGTGATAACCCAAGAAGAAAAGAACATATGTAACATTCAGACCACAGAAACATACCCTGAATCTAATCATTAAAAAAAATCAGGGCTTCCCTGGTGGCGCAGTGGTTGAGAGTCCGCCTGCCGATGCAGGGGACACGGGTTCGTGCCCCGGTCTGGGAAGATCCCACACGCCGCGGAGCGGCTGGGCCCGTGAGCCATGGCCGTTGAGCCTGCGCGTCCGGAGCCTGTGCTCCGCAACGGGGAGAGGCCACAACAGTGAGAGGCCCGCGTACCGCAAAAAAAAAAAAAAAAAAAAAAAAAAAAAATCAGAACAAATATAAAATTAGGAGCATTCTAGTTATTCTTCAAACATGTCAAGAAAGGCTGAGAAACTGTTTCGAATTAAATGAGAGTAAAAAGACATAACAAGTAATATAATACCTTATTCTAGACTGGATCTTGGAAAGAAAGGGGGAAAATTCTTTTTTAAAAAATTACTAGGTAAACTGACAAGATTTGGAGAATAGATGGTAGATTGGATAAAAGTATTATATCAATCTTAAACTGCTTGAGGTTGATAACTGGACTGTGGTATAAAAAAGAATTTCCTTAAGAAATACCCGTTGAAAATTTTAGGAGTAAAGGGGCACGATGTATTTAACCCACCCTCAAGTGATTTAAAAAAGTGAGTGAGAGAGAAAGGGTTAAGTAGGGGAGAAACGGAGACACTGTGCGTGTGTACTTATAAAGAGAGAATGATGAAACAAGTGTGGTGAAAAGTTCATGAATCTGTGCAAGGGTATATGGAGTTCTTTGTACTACTGCTGTAACCTTTCAGTAAGCTTAAAATTATTTCCAAATTTTGGGAATTCCCTGGAGGTCCAGTGGTTAGAACTCTGTGCTTTCACTGCCAAGGGCCTAGGTTCAATCCCTGCTCGGGGAACAAGGATCCCACAAGCCACACGGCGTAGCCAAAAAAAATTAATTAAAAAAAAGTATTTCCAAATTAAAAAAAAATTTTTTAAAGCAAATGGAAGTTCTAGAACTGAAATATACAAAAACTAAAATTAAGAACTGAATGTGGTTAAGAGAAGATTATATACCAATGAAGAGTGAATCAGTCAACTATAAGATAGATAAAAAGAAAATATCCAGCATAAAGCATATAGAGACAAAAGGATAGAAAGAGAGTGTAAGAGACATAGATGACATGCATGTAGTCTATCAAATGCATAACTGGAGTCCTAGAAAGAAAGGAGAAAGAGAAAAAGGGGAAAAAAATAAAATTTGAAGAGATAATGAGTAATAGCTTTCCAAAACTGATGAAAGTCATCAAGCCACAGGTTCAAAAAACCCTACAAACATAAATAAATAGAGGAGAAACAAAGGCAGATTAAAAAAAAAACCACTCCTAGGCACATCAATGTAAACGTAGAAAACTAAAAACAAATAGAAAAATGAGGGCTTCCCTGGTGGCGCAGTGGTTGAGAGTCCGCCTGCCGATGCAGGGGACACGGGTTCGTGCCCCGGTCTGGGAAGATCCCACATGCCGCGGAGCGGCTGGGCCCGTGAGCCATGGCCACTGAGCCTGTGCTCCGGAGCCTGTGCTCCGCAAGGGGAGAGGCCACAACAGTGAGAGGCCCACCTAACCGCAAAAAAAAAAAAAAAAAAAAAAAAAAAAAAAAAAAATAGAAAAATGACAGACTGCCTTTAAAGAGGGAGCAATTAGACTGACAGTTGACTTTTCACCAGAAATAATTCAAGAAGCCAGAAGACAATGAACAATATTTCAAAGTGCTGAAAGAAAATAATTGCCAACCTATAATTCCACTCCCAGCAAAAACATCCTACAAAAATAAAGGCAAAATAAAGACACTTTCAGATAACTAAACGCAAAGTAAAATCACCACATCAAGATCCCAACTAAAGGAAATTTTAAAGGGTGTTCTACAAACAAAAAGAAATTTGGTGATCCCATCTAGAAAGTGAAGGAAGCAGGAGGGAACGAATATCAATAAAAACGTAAAATATGTGAATAAACCCAAACAACAGTGACTACATAAAACAATAATAATGTCTTGTGGTGTTTAAATACATATAGGTGAAAAGATTCTAAGGCTCTTCCGTTGTCCAGGAAGGGGGTAAAAGTACCAATTGATACCAAACTTTGATTGATGTTTTAATCCTTAAGCTAACCACTAAATGAATTATAAGAAGTATATAATCTCCAAGTCAATAAGGAGAGATACAGAATATAAAAAATCTTTTGATCAATCCAAAATAAAGCAATAAAGGAGAGAGAAAAAGCATAGAACAGTCAGGACAAGCACAAAACACACAGCAATATGTTATATTTAAACCCAAATATATCACTGGTTGAATTACTGTAGACAAACCAACATCTCCCTTAAGAGAAAAACTTGTCTGAATGAATAAAAAAAGAAAATTCAACTATGTGCTATTAACAGTATAACCATATATATATGTTGAAAATAAAAGAATGGAACAAATTATACCTTATAAATACTAATCAAAAGAAAGCTAGTATAGCTATACTAACATTAGTAAAGTTAACAAAGTCAACTTTCAAACAAAAGGCATTATTAAAAATACAGTGCTTCCCTGGTGGCGCAGTGGTTGAGAGTCTGCCTGCTGATGCAGGGAACACGGGTTCGTGCCCTGGTCCGGGAAGATCCCACATGCCACAGAGCGGCTGGGCCCGTGAGCCATGGCTGCTGAGCCTGCACGTCCGGAGCCTGTGCTCCTCAATGGGAGAGGCCACAACAGTGAGAGGCCCGCATACCGCAAAAAAAAAAAAAAAAAAAAAAAAAATACAGAGGGACATTTCGTTATGGTAAAACAGTTAATTCACCAGGAAGATATAATAAATCTAAATTTCAATGTATCTAATAAGATATCGTTCAAATATAGACAATTCTACAATCATAGTGTGAGATTTAATCACACCTTTCTCGGTAAATAATTTTTAAAAAATAAGTTAGGATATAAAACGCTTGAGGACTACCATTAACAAAAACTGACCCACACTACACCTAATAACTGCAGAATCCACATTATTTGGTGCATCTAGAACATTAGACTAAACTGATCATATGCTGAGCTGTAAGGGAAATCTCAATAAATATGAAAAGAATAAAATACAGGATAGGTTCTCTGATAAGAGTACAATTAAGCTAAGTTAATAATAAGATAGGGCTTCCCTGGTGGCTCAGTGGTTGAGAGTCCGCCTGCCGATGCGGGGGACATGGGTTCGTGCCCTGGCCCGGGAGGATCCCGCGTGCCGTGGAGCGGCTGGGTCCGTGAGCCATGGCTGCTGAGCCTGCGCGTCCGGAGCCTGTGCTCCGCAGCGGGAGAGGCCGCAGCAGTGAGAGGCCCGCGTATCGCAAAAAAAAAAAAAAAAAAAAAAAAAAAAAAAAATAATAATAAGATAACCAGGAAATCAACTGTTTGGAAATTAACAATTATACTTTAAATACCTATGGATCAAGAAGAAATCACAAAGAGAGCTAAAAAACATTTTGAACAGAATGATAATGAACATACTACTTATGAAAACTTGTAAAATGCATAAAAATTAGGAAATTGGAAAGATTAAAAGGATATAATAGCAACAAAGATATACTGTATAGCCCAGGGGATTATACCCATTATCTTATAATAACCTATAATGGAATATAATCTGCAAAAATACTGAATCGTTATGATGCACACCTGAAACTAACACAATATTGTAAATCAACTATACTTCAATTAAAGAAAAGAACATGATAAATACCAACAACCCATTTGCAGAAAACAAACAATTAGTACATTAATCTTCAACATTTCTCCCAAAAAAGTATCTATACAGTTTTGGTTTGTTTTTACCTTAAAAGCCTAAGAATTACACTCTTGTTATTTTAAGAAAATCTTTATTTTAATGACTAGAAAAATGTTCAACTTATATTTCACTTTCTGTATAACCCTCTGAGGACAGTTTCTATTATTTTTAGTCTCATTCCCCAAAGAGTATCTAGGACTGAAATAATTTTACATGTTAATTCAAAAGTAAATTTAGGTGTAGAAAGTCTTTAATACATAGCTCACAGAAGCATTATACTCTCATATATTAGAAATAAATATTTTTCTTTCATAAACTCTTCCTTTACCTGACTATTCCTGATGAGTGTTCATCAAGTGTTCCTCTTAATAAAGAGTCTGACAGCCTATAGGAATGTACACTTCCTTTTTTTTTCTAAATTAAATAAGCCATTTAATAAATATATAAAGTGTTGTAGCACTAATTCAGATCCCTACGAGAACTTTCTTTTCTAAAACATCACACAGAATAAATGTAGCAGAGTCACTCACCACTTGATCTGTTCTTACGACTTGATTTCCCTCCAGTAAGAAGCATCTTGAGACTATTCCGAAACATGGTTGTGCTATTCTAGTATTCACAAAACTGTAAAAGAAAATGTGGGAAAACGTTAGAAAACTTGGTTTTCTATTCAAAATACTATTAAGAATTAATTTTAAATGTGCTATAAGGAATTAACTACTCTGTTTAAATATATAGTACAGAAATTTTAACTACATGAGAGAAACATTTACTTAAATAATTTAATTAAACATTTATGTTGTTTCTTAAAAATATACTATAATACTTTGAGTACCCTAAGAGACAAAGGTAGACATCACTGAGGGTACACAGAAATAGAAAACAATTAGGTAGCTATAAATATAGTTTACCCTTCCACCAGGCTCTCCATTTCCTGGACAATCTTCCCATATGCTCAATACACACACCCAAAGTTTAAGAGTTCAGAACTTAAGAATAGATGCCTATTTCCCATTGGTCAAGCCAGAATTCCATCTCACAAGACTACTAATATACATGAGTACATCAGTATACAGATATACTACTAACCTCTTTATGTCCCACTCCTATCAAAGGAAAATCCTGCTGATTGTGCTTTGGATTATGTCCCCTCTCACCTCAAGAACTTTTATCTAAAAGTCATCTTCCTTTTCTCTCTCACGCAGCTTTAATTTTTTTCTCTCTACTGAATCATTCCAGTCATAACATAAACATGCTAGTACGTCCTAACCAAAAACAAATACGTAAGCCCCTCTCTGTATTCCCACAAGGACCAATTACTGCTCCTATATCCTTGCTCTGCACAGCAAAATTTCCCAAGTGTCAGTACTTGGCACCTGCAGCAGATTGAACAGAGCAAATGTGAGTTAGAACAGAGGTTAACAGAAAATCTCCGAACCAAAGCACAGAGAAATTAAAGGTTGAAAACTACAGAAGAGTATGAGAGGCATATGGAATCCTTTGAAACGTTCTAACATACATATCATTGAAATCCCAGAAAAAAAGAAAGAAAAAATAAGAAAGAAACGTTATCTGAAGTGACAACAATCAAGAATTTCCTAACACTGATGAGACATAAAGCCACATCTTTAAGCAGCTAGGGAAAAAATAAACACACTGAAAGAAGCAACAGTCAATAGACTGAGAGATAACTTTCAATAGAAATGCTGAATGGCACAAGACAATTGAATGACTGCTTAAAATTTTTGAAAGAAAAGAGGTGCCAATCAAGAAATCTATTCACAGTTTAAAATGTTTTGAAAAATGAAAATGAAATAAACGTGATTTCAGAACAAAAACAAGGAATTTATCAGTAAAAGAAATACTAAAAGGGAGTTCTTCCAACAGAAGGAAAATAATACTAGAAAAAAAACAGAAATGCAAAAAGGAAGAGCCATAGAAAAGTAAGTATATTGGCAAATATGAATGAACAATAATTGTAAAAAAAATAACATTACTAACTTGTTAAGTTTAAAATATATAGAAATTTTAAATGCATAAGGACAATGACAGAAAAGTGAGGAGTGGGGTAAACGAAGTTAAAGTGTCCAAGATACGTCTACATTGTGCAGGAAGTGGCAGAAGTAATAATTTACACTAGACTGCAACAACTCAAAATTCATGTAGTAATTTCTAGGATAGCCATTAACAGCTAACTGAGGTGAGAAAAAGAATGATTAAAATATCTGACTGAACCAAAGAAGGTAAGAAGTGAGAGAAGATGCACAGTACCTGTGGATAAAACATAAAACAAATAGTATGTTGGTAGCTTTAAACTTAAATTATATCTGTTATTATGTTAAATACTCTACTAAAAAACTATTTATGGACACAGAAAGATTAAATATAAAATGATGAGGGCTTCCCTGGTGGTGCAGTGGTTGAGAGTCCGCCTGCCGATGCAGGGGACACGGGTTCGTGCCCCGGTCTGGGAAGATCCCACATGCCGTGGAGTGGCTAGGCCCGTGAGCGATGGCCACTGAGCCTGCGCGTCCGGAGCCTGTGCTCCGCAACAGGAGAGGCCACAACAGTGAGAGGCCTGTGTACCGCAAAAAAAAAATAAATAAATAAAAATAAAATAAAATAAAATAAAATGATGAGAAAAGATATACCACACAAAAACCAATTAAAAAGAAGCTAGCATAGCTATGCCAATATCAGACAAAGTAGACAAGGCAAGATATTTCTTAATAATTAAAAAGTCATACCAACAAGAAGATACCCTAATTCTAAACCTCAATGGACCCAACAACAAAGCTTAAAAATATATAAAGCAAAAATATCCAAGACTAATAGATGATACAGACAAATCCATAATCACGTGGGATACTAACACACATTTGTCAATAGCTACAAGATCAAGCAGACAAAAAATTCACTTAAGATATATTGATAGAAGATTTGAACTACATAATTAACCAACTAGACTTACAAAGTATATGTATAGTACACTCTTCCAAATAAAAGGAGAATACACAAACTATACACAAAACGTATACCAAAATGGACCATATGTTGGGTTATAAAGCAAGTCTCAATAAATTTCAAAGCACTGAACTCTTTGGGAGTATATTCTCTGACTACAATACAAATTATAACAAGTGAATAATTTTTAAAAATTGAGAAAATCCCCTACTGCTTGAAAATTAAGTGATGCACTTCTAAATAACCCATGAGTCAAAAAAAGTAAATAAATCACAATGGAAATTTAAAAATATTTGCCATGAATGATAATGAAAAAATGACTTAGGGAAACATATGGGATGTAACTAAAGCAATGCTTATAAATAAATGTATACCTTAAATGCAGTATTAGAACAGAAGGGTCAAAATCTATAGCTAAACTTCTATCTCAAGAAGTTCAAAAACAAACAGCAAACCAAATCCAAAGAAAGTAAATGGAAAGAAAGCGTAAAGAGTAAAAATGGGTGAAGCAGAAAATAAATCCAAAATGGATAAAATCAACAAAGTCAAACACTGGATTTCTGAAAAGTAGCAAAATTGAAAAACCTAGTAGCAAGGCTGATCAAGAAAAACAGATGGAAATTACCAATATAAGGAATGAAATAGGGGACATCATTTCAGATACTAAAGGCTTCTTCTAAATAGGAAGATATACGAACAACTTTACAACAAATTTAACATTTTACATGAAACAAATTCTTTGAAAAATACAACTTAATGAAACACAAAGTTGAGAAGAAAATCTCAACTAGCTCTATCTCTATTAAAGAAACTGAATTTATCAAAACTTTTCCCACAAAGTAAAGTACCGGGCCAGACTATTTCACTGGTGAAGTCTGGCAAACATTTAAGAATAACACCAATCTTATAAAAATTCTTTAAGAAAATAAAAATCATACTTCCCAACACATCTTAAGAGGGCAACATGATCTGAATCACAAAATCTAACAGATTATAAGAAAAGACAATTACAGATTACATACCTCATGAACATCGATTCAAAAATCCTTAATGAAAGACACTGAAAACTACAAAAGGTTGCTTTAAAAAGAATTAAAGAAGACCTAAATAAGTAGAGACAGAGGCACACCTCGGAGATATTGTGGGTTTGGTTCCAGACCACTGCAAAAAAGTAAATACTACAATAAAGTGAGTCACACGAATTTTTTGGTTTCCCAGTGCATATGAAAGTTATGTTTACTCTATACTGTAGTCTATTAAGTATGCAATACCATTATGTCTGAGAAAACAATGTATTATATATACCTTAATTTTAAAATAGTTTAATGCTAAAAAATGCTAACCATCACCCAAGCCTTCAGCAAGTTATAGTGAGAACATCAAAGATCACTGATCACTTACAGAAAATAAACTAGTGGTTACCAAAGGGTCTCAAGAGGCAAATTAGGGGTATGGGATTAAGACATACAAAGTACTGTGCATAAAATAGATAAGCAACAAGGATATATTGTATAGCACAGGGAATTATAGCCATTATCTTGTAGTAACTTTAAATGGAGTACAATCTGTAAAAATATTGAATCACTATGCTGTATATCTGAAACCAATATAATATTGTATAAATCATACCGCAATTTTTAAAAAGATCATTGATCACAGATCACCATAACAAATATAATAAAAAATGAAAATGTTTGAAACATTGCAAGAACTACCAAATTGTGACAGAGACATGAAGTGAACAAATACTGTTGGAAAAATGGTGCCAATAGACTTGCTCGACTCAGGGTTGCCACAAACCTTCAATATGTAAAAAACACAATATCTGCAAAGCACAGTAAAGTGAAGCATAGTAAAACAAGGTATGCCTATATACTATGTTCACAGATTGGAAGGTTCAATATCATTAAACCGTCAATTCTCCCTAATTGCTCTAAAGAAACAATACAATCTCAACCAAATTCCAGCAGGCATTTTTTTTGTGTGTAAATTGATAAGTTGATTCTAAAATGCATATGGTACTGCAAAGAGCCTAGAACATCCAAAGAAATCTTGGAAACTACCAAAAAAAGCTAAAGCACTTGTAAGACCTGAAATCAAGACTTACTCTCTAAAGCTCCAGTAATTGTGACAGTACAGTACTGTCGTAAGATTCATCAAATAGATCGATGGAACAGAACAGCTAGTGCAGAAAAAGACCTATACTTAATACCGTCATTTGTTTTCAACAAAGTCATTAATAGGTAAAGGAAAGTCTTTTCAACAAATGGTGGTGGAACAAATATATATCCATTTTTTAAAACTTAACCTTGATCTGTGTCTCACACTATACATGAAAATTAATTCAAAGTAAATCAAACATCACATAAATGCTAAAATCATAAAGCTTTTAGAAGAAAACACAGGAGAATATCTTCATTATTTAGAGGCAGGCAAAGGATTCTTAGACACAGCAGGTAATAACCATAAAAATTCATTAAAATGTAAAAAAAAATCTGCTCATCAAAAATAACATTAAGTAAATGAATAGACAAATCACAAACTGGGAGAAATTATGCACAAAACATATATCTAATACAAATAAACATCCAAGATATATAAAAAACACCTACAACTCGATAATAAAGAGACAATTCAATTTTTTTTTTGCTGTACGCAGGCCTCTCTCACTGTTGTGGCCTCTCCCGCTGCAGAGCACAGGCTCCGGATGCACAGGCTCAGCGGCCATGGCTCACGGACCCAGCCGCTCCGCGGTACGTGGGATCTTCCCTGACCAGGACACGAACCCGTGTCCCCTGCATCAGCAGGCAGACTCTCAACCACTGCGCCACCAGGGAAGCCCCAGAGACAATTCAATTTTTAAATGGGTAAAAGATTTGAATAGACACTTAAAAAAAATGATATATTTTCTTTTTTAACACACATATAAAAGGAGCTCAACATTCTGTCATTGGGTAAATACAAATTACAATGAGCTACCTCTATATTCCCACCAGAGGAGCTAATTTTTTAAAGTCTGACAATATCAAATATTGACTGGGATGGAGAGCAACTGAAATTCTTAATACATTGTTTTAGGAGTATAATGATACAATTGCTTTGGAGAGTTTATTATAAAACTAAGCATATACCTAACATATGACTCCACCCCTTACATATTTACCCAGGAGAAATGAAAACATATGTGCTTAAAAAGACTAGTACAACAATTTGCATAGCAGCTTTATTCATAACAGCCAAAAACTAGCTCAAGTGCCCATCAACAGGAAGATGGATAAACTCTGGGATCTTCTTACAGTGGAATACTACTCAGCAATAAAAAGGTATGAACTATTCATATGTTCAACAACATAGATAAATCTCAAAATATAATATGCTGAGTGAAAGAAACTTACATTAAAATGTATGCAGTAATATATGGTAAGAAAAAAATCAGAATGGTTGTGTCTTAGGAATAGATATGAGAATTAACTGAGAAAAGGCATGAGTAACTTTTCCAGTATGATGGTAATATTCTGTATTTTGAGGGAGCTTGGGATACACATATGCATACATTTGTCAAAACTCAGCCAATGTTCACACCAGATTTATGCATCATATTGCATATAAATTTTACTTCAGAAGAAAAAAGTAAGAAAATATTCAACTTTACTTAATGATATTCATGCTTAAATATTTAGAGGAAAGCATACTGATATATCCAATTACTTTGAAATGCATTAAAAAAATAAGACAAAATGATGGATGGATAGAGGGAAGTGAAGGCACACATGTAATAAAGTAATTATAGCAAAATGTTAACACAAGATTCTAAGTAGTAGATATATATGTGTTAAATGTAAAATTATGTTAAATATCTATATGTTTGAACTTTTTTATATGAGGTAAAAACACACTGCCACAAAAGAAACTTTAGGCCCAGAGGATTTCAACAATTTAAGGAAGAAATAATATCAATCTTACACAAATTGGTCCAGACCGCAGAAGAATAGGAAGCATTTCCAAACATGTTTTCTAAAGACAGCATAAGCTTGATAACAAAAGTCAACAAGGTTGTTACAGGAAAGAAATGTTACAGACCTCTCTTTTGCCATAAGTACAAAAATTCTAAATAAAATATTGGCAAAATCAAATCTACCAATATATAGATCAGGACCAAGTGGTGGTTTAACTCAGAAATGAAAAATGATTTAACACAAGAAAATCAATATAATTTACCATGTAACAAAAGAAATAAATCATATTATCAATAGATGAAACAAAACCAATTGATAAAATTCAACATTCATTATTTTTTTAAAAACTTACAGAAAACAAGAAATAAAAGAGAAGGTCTTTAATATCATAAAGTGTATCTTTTAAAAAGCCTATAGAGGACTTCCTTGGTGACTCAGTGGTTAAGAATCTGCCTGCCAATGCAGGGGACGCGGGTTCAATTCCTGGTCCGGGAAGACCCCACATGCCGCAGAGCAACTAAGCACGTGCACAACTACTGAGCCTGCGCTCTAGACCCGGTGAGCCACAACTACTGAAGCCTGAGCACCTACAGCCCATGCTCCGCAACAAAAGAAGCCACCGTACTGCAACAGAGTAGCCCCCGCTCGCCGCAACCAGAGAAAGCCCGTGCGCAGCAATGAAGACGCAACGCAGCCAAAAATAAATAAATTTATTTTAAAAAATTAAAAAGTAAAAAGCCTATAGCAAACATCATACTAAATGGTGAATGACTGCAAACATTCCCCCTGAGACTGAAGAATGTGACCACCTATTATCACTACTTGCACTTAACATGGCCCTGAAGGTCTTAGCCAGTACAAATAGGTAAGAACATGAAATAGAAAGTATAAAGAATGAGAACAAAAATGCCACTTTCACAAACAGTATGATTACTTACTTAGAAAACCTAAAAGAATTTATAAACCATTAGAATTAATACGTGAATTTAGCAAGGTCATTAGGATACAGTGTAAAACAAGATTTAAGGTGAACATCAAAAAATAACTTAATCTTTTTCCAGTGAAGATAAATATGGTGATGAATCCTAAAAATATTTCAATTATTTATGAAATATTCCTTTTATATATGCATCTTGAGAGCCATTTTTAGGGTTTCTGCCCCCTAATCTTACTTTAAGAGACTATCTGAGAAGTAAAAGTTCCAAGCTTGATAAGTACTTACTTCACTAATACTTGAAAGACTTGAAAAATTTGTTTTATATGTAGGGATAAATAAAAAATATACTTCATGCTTTAAAACATACCATGAAATTTAAATAGCAAACTTTAGAATTCTTAAATTTATATTTTCTTAGAAGAGAATGAACAACTATTTTCTTATATATCAGATTCTCTGCGTGTATACAAGTGAGAAAAATATATATCATATAAAATATTATACACATGATTTCATTTAGTCCTCATCAAAACCTCCTTAAGACAGGTAGTATTTGCTTCATTTTAAAGAAAAGGAAGCTGAATTAAAGAAAAGCAAAATAGCGTGTCCACAGTTATACAGCTAATAAATGCTTAAGGTCATATTTGAACCCATGCTCTTTGTGCTCCTCCTCAGTGTCTCTTCTTAAATAAGAAACACTTAATAAATCTATTTAAAAGAGCTGAAACTATGAAATTTCTAAATCTAGTGATCCAAATTAAAACTCCCAGAAGCAGTATTCCATTTGGTTCTTGTTTTTAAAGTACGTTTAATTTATTTATCTTTTTGTGGCACTACCACATACTTATTTTACCTTACTCTAGTAAATTTTTTTTTGAAGTACTGCTACAGGTTGGCATTAGTCTTTGCAAATGCATCAAGAAAAATTACGACAAAACTCATTTGGGGGTGGGGGGAGAAAAGATATCCTGCTTTAGTGGACACTATGATGTCCCACCCAGATCCTCATTACAGGATCAGTGCATCCGTCCCTCCAGGTGTTATTATTGGCTGAGAGCTGCTCCCCCTTCGCCAGAGAACTGCTCTAGACCGACTAGAGCCACCAATGACTCATTAGTGCAGGAGTACAAAAGACCAGCTCCTTTTAACTCAAGGAGGGCAACTCTGTGGAATGATTTATGCTCCAAAGCCCTCGCCCATCTCTTTCTATTCTTTATTTTTCTTCAAATACTGATCTCTAAATAATGTATTATATACCTGTTTTTTTACTGTCAGTTCCCCCACTAGACTATAAGCTTCACAAGGGTATGAAAGCTGCTTATTTAACTCGCTGCTGCAAGCCCATAACTGGAGAATAATGCCTGGTAAACAGCAGGTACCAAATAAATATTTATTGAATTAATCAATTAATTTCTTTAGTTTGTATATCACTGTCCAAATCGAATCTCTTGTAGAGAAATCTGATCTTACTCTTTTTATCCTCGATGCCTACCTCATAGGAGGTTCTCAACACTTCTTAAATTAGTAAATAAATCAATGAATAATTGAGCAAAGACTTGATTAATCAGATTATTAACTTGGTAAAGAGGTAAACGGATGTAATATAAGTAAGCTTCAATAGACAAAAACAGGTTATGAACTAACTAGAATAATGAAGACTAAGATGATTGTGCGTCAGAGAAGGATACAGAAATTTTAGGCAAGTCCAAATTTTTATCTGAGGAAAAATCAAGAAAATTCTAGACATACTTCAAACTTCTGCCTAACTCAGACCTTACTACTATATATGTATAGTTCTTCAAAGTTTCAAAAAGAAAAAAAAAGTATAGGCACAGATTTTTATTAGAAGAAAAATGAATTATTGCTTAAAATTTACTACAACTAGGAGTAAAAAAGAATAAAAATTTTATATCTAAAAATAAACCAAGATAACATTCTACAGTTAATTTAAGTAAAAAATGATGATGGGTGAAATAAATTAATTATAATGAAAATCACTTTTTGAAGTATAGAGGGGTTTTTTTTGGTCTTTGGTAGTCCTAAAACATTTTATAAAAATTGACTAAAATGTATAAAGAATGAAATGAAACATAAAATACTTATTTAAGGCTAATTATCCATCTCATTGCTACATTTTGATAAAATGACTTTCTTATTCAAGTTAACCCACCACTAGAAAATTTATTGTAAAAAATATTAATACAGAAACTCTACAAAACTGAAGCTAAGTGGAAAATGACAGTTTGATCTAATTGGATTTATGACAATAATATATGGCTAAATTTCACCCTACTTTTCCAAGTTTTAGATCCAAATTTTTTTAAATTTTAACTCTCTAGGAGAAATAATCAAATAAATTCCTGGCAAGTGAATCTCTGGCAGGAGAAAAACGAACAACATTCACAGACCCCCAATCATTTCTAATTGTCTTGTACTTAACTGATTCAAACCTTACGTTATCTACATGACCCCGAAGCTTCTATGTTTGTGACACCTGGCTTAAACCATTCAGGAAAAGTATTGAATATTCCGGCCCTAATGGTCCACCAAGGCTGGAAATTCAATGTCCTATCTCAATACCTTCTTGCACTATTTTATTAGTGGATGATCAATTTTCATTTTCAATGTTCATCCCTCCTGCACATAGAAAGCCCTTTTCTTATCCTGTTATTCAAAAAAGGAGCACAATATCCCCCTTCATTTAAATATTTATGTAATAATAATGTAATCAAATTAACTCTTAAGCACTTCTGCACTATTCAGGCTAAATAACTGCAGAATTCCCTTTAACTTTTCCATATCAGACATTCTGCGTTCTGTTAGCCAGCTTCAAAAAAAAAAAAACTGTGTTCCTAAATCGTCTTCCATTATCAGTGGTTTGGTATTATTTTTATTCTTATTTCTGGTTTTGTGGTAGATTGACTTATTCTTACTTTTTTGTTGTTTTCTCATTCTAGAAACAAGTTGCTTGACATTGGAACTACGCCTAGTAGATAAATTATACTATTAACATGCTGTTAAAGTTCTACAGGATCTGAAGAAAATGTTTTCAACAGTAAGAAAATAAAAAACAAGGAAAAGTAATAAATTAAGATATTGTCTGTAGAATTTTAATTACAAAAACAAGAATACATACTGATCCAAATGATGAATTAAGTATTATCTTTCCCTATCCAGAAAACCAACAAAATCTCCTTCTAGAATTCTCTCCACAATATTAATTTGGATACTGCCTTTATCAGAGTCCCCTTGAAAACAAATCTGTTGGTATAACTGTGAAAAGTAAACTATAGATCTTTAAAGTAAATGCCACTCATTTCTGAGCATTTATTACCCTTCCCTTCAGATAAATTTTTGCAAGGGAAAAAAACACACACACATACCCATGCTTACTAAACATTTCAAGGAAAAATTTTAAACATTACAGGGAAAGATGCAGTGGTTAATGATGCAGATATGATGGAAATGTTGGAAAATATAATATCATTTTATAATACATGGTTTTAATGGAAGATGCTAAGCACTTAAATACATATCCTTGATTTTAAAATATCTAAAAGATAGCTTATTCCTCATACAGAAAACCTTAAAGAAAACATGGCACAAGAATGTAATTAATGACTATAAAGTTGTTTAGTGTTTATTTAGTATATGTTTATCTCACTACACTGTAAAAGCGAGGTTACCACTGAAAACCTGGCACCAGACACAGAAGCTGGTACATAAAAGGCATTTAGTGAGTATCTGTTAAAGGAATGAGGGGGGTTCCAAAAATGGACTCACAAATAATCTAAGAGAGAAATAGAGAAGAACAGAAGATCTCAAAAAAGTATGCACATAACTATAACAGGAGAAGTAAATAACCAATGACAAATGCAATAATGTGAACCATGAGAATATTAGTTAAAAAATAAATCCAGGGCTTCCCTGGTGGCGCAGTGGTTGAGAGTCCGCCTGCCGATGCAGGGGACACGGGTTCGTGCCCCGGTCCGGGAGGATCCCACATGCCGCGGAGCAGCTGGGCCCGTGAGCCATGGCTACTGAGCCTGCGCGTCTGGAGCCTGTGCTCTGCAACGGGAGAGGCCACAGCAGTGAGAGGTCCGCGTACCGCAAAAAAAATAATAATAAAAAATAAATAAATCCAGCAGCACAAACTCGGGCTTTTGAAAAAAGGTAAAAGCTCTATGTTTAAAAAAAAAAAAAAGGATAAACAATGATAGGACAAAATCAATACAAGAAAGAAGAATCATCTGTCCCCTATCTGGAAATCGCACGTTTTTCCATCTGTGAAAGGCATGTTGAATGACCAGTATATTATCAAGAATGGCTTTCCAGTGAATGTTGACTGAGGTAAATTGCTAGATGTGTCAGATACATTCCATTAAATAACTCCGGAAGTACCTACAATTAATCAAAGATAAGAGACGGTGACAATATAAAGATGGAAGGACTAAGGGAAAATCCAGAGTATCCAGTATAATATACAATAATCATAAAATGTCTGCTCATACTATAAGTTTTGTGAACAAGTTATATCCAGAGAAGTCTTTGGACTGAACAAAATTAGCTGAGCTCTGTCCACAGATAAACATTGATAATTTCTCTAAGAGAGAAATTCTGAACTGCACTGAATAGCGTCAAATCATGCAATCTCATTCAAGATTTGAGGGCACAGGAAGGAATGTAGGGCAATTAATTTCTCAAGGGGAGAAATTGATGATGGGCTCCATCTTACTCTCAATCATCTCACTGTAATGCCCACACAAGGCTGCTCACTCTAGCAGTGTATGAAAAATAAAGGAAGACCTGGGTGTGTATAGCAGCTTTATTTATAACTGCCCAAACCTGGAAGCAACCAAGATGTCCTTAAGCAGGTGAGTGGATAAATAAACTGTGGTATCCAGATTATGGAATATTATTCAGCACTAAAAAGAGATGAGCTATCAAGCCATGAAAAAACATGGAGGAAACTTAAATGCATATTAAGTGAAAGAAACCAATCTGAAAAGACTATTAGATTCCAACCATGTGACATTCTGCAAAAGGCAAAACTATGAATACTAAAAAGATTAGTGGCTGCTAGGGGTTGGGGGGTGATGATTAGGCAGAGCAGAGGATTTTTAGGGCAGCAAAAATATTCTGTATGATATTACAATTGTAGATATATGTCATTATACGTTTGTCAAAACCCACAGAATGTATACCACCAAGAGTGAACCCTAAGGTAAACTATGGACTTTGGGTGATAATGATGTGTCAATGTAGGTTCATCAATTTTAACAAATGTACCACTGAAATGTGGGATGCTGACTGTGGGGAAGGTTGTACATGTGTCGGGACAGGGGGTACATAGGAACTCTGTACTTTCTACTTAACTTTGCTGTGAATCTAAAACTGCTCTAAAATATAAAGCTTCTTAATTTTTTTAAAAAAGAAAATGAAAGAAGGCACAGAATGAGGGAGGTAGAGACGAAGAGAGGACCCACTAATAGGGAAATGATTAAATTTTGGCATAGGATATACTATGAACTATGGAACACTGTGTATGGTTTAAACAGTATGCAGCACACCTCTTCTAAGATTAAAAACTCTCCAAGCTTTATCCTTAAGTGAAAAAAAGCAAGTAATAGAGCAGTGTGTGCAGTACAGTCTTATAATTTTAAAAACTATGAGTTTATTGACCTGTACTAGATATACATATGTACTTAAAACCGTGGAGTAAAACTTGTGAGAAAAGATACACAAAACTTCTCAGTGGTTTCTGTAGGAGATGAATACAATGTTGAAAGGAAGATAAATGTGAATTTTTTATTAAATGTATTTGTATTAATGTTAAAAAAATAATAAATAAAAATCAGTTGACCCATAGTACATTCACCATCTCTGTCTAGTTCCAAAACATTTTCATCATCCCGAAAGTATTTATTCATTATTGATGTCAGTATAAATTTTTTAATTATTCATTAAGTTGACATAAATTTTCTTTGACTCCCCCAAAAAGCAGATAAGATCTCACAGGGTGAAGGATGAGAGAGCACTCTAGAAAACCTTTGCCTTTCAAGTTGGCTGCCTCCTCAGTTATCCCACCAGCCTACATTGTTTCAGTGCATACCCAGTGACATATATACCCCCAAAATTAAAAATCATTTTTTAAGTTTAAAAGTTTAGATCCTTCTTAATATACCCATTTTCTAACAAAAAAATTTAAAGTTACATTAGAGAACTGTTTTGTTACCAGTTCAGTAAAAGGTCAAATGAAAAGAAGAGTATTTACAGAACTGTCACTGCCACTCCCTGCATCATTTGCTTTCCTTTGGTTTCTCCAAACCATATAATGAACCGGTTCAGCATGCCTGTGAAGTTAAAATTAAACTATTTTAGAGGCAAAGTCCAGGCACTAAGCATTCTTATAAATAACATCAAGAAACAACCAAAACACATACACACACAGCAGAGACTTTATTTTAGTAACATATATTAGCTAAAATTCTTTACAAATTATATTCTTGGGCTTAGCAATACTTCTCTACTTCTAAAACACGTAAAATATAGATGGCAAAGCTACCTCTAATCTTTTTCTAGTAGTAACCTAGAAATAAATTTTTTAAATAGTGTCTTTTGATCTACTATTTATTCAATTTTTATTATGAACGAGCTAAGATAAGGCCTTGAACAGATACTGGAGGAAATTTTTAAAAAGTTAATAACAGTTCCTGCCTAAAAGGAGCATCCAGTCAGGTAATGAGAATTAAGGAAAAGTAAACCCAAGCACAATTCAAGATAGAAAGTGCTAGGTATCACAAGAGAAATACAAAATGTAATGGGAATTTACAAGAGGGAGAGATTACTTACAGGATTAAGTAAACAAACATTTCTTAAGTGTCTGCTATGTGCCTAGCACCATGCTGGATACTAGGATAGCAACACTGTCCTGCCCTCAAGAAACGTAGAGCCAACAGGTGAACAAGAAACCTTATAAATGGCTTATTATAAAATTCAGTGATAGAGGTATTCACAAAATGCCTGGTAGTACAAAAAAACTTCACATGCTTATCTACCCACCTTTAGATAGTGGGTGAAAATAATCCTAATGAATTAAAATTATTCTGCTGGTTTACTGACATAATTTTTTAGGGGTTAAAAAATACTTAAAGAAAAAAGTGTAAATAACATCCTCTCATCATATCCCCTATCTTAAAAATACAATCACAAAAATCATTATCTTTATAAGCATGGTTTTTAGACCTAAAGATGGTTTCTAGGGCAGTTTATAGACACTAGTTGTCAAACAAAGTTAAACATTCTTATTAGTGTCAAAACACTAATAGGACTTTTAAGAACAAGAATCCATCTATACCGATACATTAATTTTTTAATTCCCAATAGATATCCAGAGACAAAGCTTCAGTTGACATAAAGCATTAATAATTAAAATAATAATTTATTGTTATAGGTACAGAGAGAACCCCCCCAAATTAAGTATAGGATAAAGACAAAATGTCAGACTAAGGCAAGAGCAAAAGAGGAAGAGGTTCAGTAAATGCTGGGTCAAATGGCTGGCCATTAAAGGAAAAAAAGGGGGTGGGAGGGATGGATGGATTCCTACTTTTACCCATATACAAAAATAAATTCTAGACATATTAAAAATGTAGATACAACAGATTTAACTATAAAAATAATAGACTTGCATAATAAGAAAACCCATCCTAAAATTCTATGCAGAATTGTGCAATAAAAACCAGAGCACTTATGGGAAAAAAACAAACACAATTTTACACATACTAAATGGCTAAGTAATAAATACCACAATAAATATGGTACTTTACCTTGAGAAAGACCTGAGATCTGCTTGTGGGAGTGAGTGTCAGAAGGGTTGCAACTTGTGAGTTGTAAAGTGGCAGAAGGAGGGTTATCAGATACCAAGTATAAAGTTGTAACACCAAATGCGGATGGGTATAACTCAACACACAAGGTAAACTGAGGTAGTCGGTAAATGTCTGTCAATCACATTCGAATTCACATTCTCAAAACAAGCAGTATAGCAGAACTGACTAAATAAGTGCTTCTGTTCACCAAATACAAAAAGGAAGGGAGGAAGGGAGGGAGGAAAGAAGGAAGGAAGGAAGTAAATACTCAAATCTCAATTTTTAGGGTGTTGAGGATGGGAAATAATTTACTGTTTCCTAATGAACATCCTTAGCAAGCAGT
This sequence comes from Hyperoodon ampullatus, assembly GCF_949752795.1. Taxonomy (NCBI): domain Eukaryota; kingdom Metazoa; phylum Chordata; class Mammalia; order Artiodactyla; family Ziphiidae; genus Hyperoodon; species Hyperoodon ampullatus. The sequence goes on along the minus strand of NC_136932.1, from coordinate 10,888,041 downwards.
GACTCAGACACTGCAATAACCTAAAACAAAAACCTGTCAATAAACTCATAATTTGTAAGCTATTAATACAATAGCGTCATTATCATTAAGGAGATCAAAATAAGTTACCCACAAGAACACTAACGTTTGTTGACCAAAACAGTTAATGCCAGGGATGACAATAATGATGATTAGCTGTAGTAAGAAATTAACTACTTTTATCAGGTATCTGTCTTCCAAGGCAAGTTTTTCCATGATTTCATCATGAAATACGGACATAGTTAAATCAACTGATCAAATCATCTTCAAAATTCCAAAAATGCTATATACACCTTTACTTGGCTTCAACCCTATTTCCTGCTGTCTGTTTTGAACATTTATGGATAATGCCAGTACCAGCCTCTGGTTTCGGAAACTGACAGACATAGGAAGCAGAAGATACCAGAAGGGAGGCCAAGTTTGATGAGAAGAAGGCTTAGAAGAAGATGCAAAGCAGATTGCTTAATTTTCCCAGAATTTTCACCAAGTCAGAACCAGTAATAGAAATCAAGTTTCCCAATATCTGTCCTGAATCCTCATACAAAACAAATAAGAGACATAATTATAATAGTGTAATCGTTAAGAATTGGGGTTTGGGGGACAGTCCCCATCACCAGTTACTAGTTTTGTGCGCAAGAGCAAACTAATTAGCCTTTCAAAGCCTCAGCTTCCCATCTGTAAATTGAGGCTAATAACAGAAAAGTACCTTTCCAATCACTTGTGAAAATTAAGGGAACTAAAGCAAGTAAAGCACTTAGCACAGTCTGGCACCTACTAAGCGATCAATAAACATTAAAGTGTTCAATGAAAATCAGTATTAATTGAGGATATAAATCATCAATTTTTCCCATATCTTCTGATCATCACTTTTCTAAACCCCTTAATCTTGATTTATAATATGCTTCTTACACTGGCTGCCTATTTCTTCTTTTTAAAAATGTCACCTTCCCAGACTAGACTTTTGCACAAGTAAAATAATTTTTCATAGCTTCTCTGAAATAAAGTTCAAGGGAAAGTTTACAGAGAAACCACAGCTCCTTTTCTCCATCCTGAAGGAAGCAGACAATTAACCTTGCTTCCTTCTGTCTCTATGCTCGGTTCCTGGGCACGCTGAAGAAGTGGAGCTGGGGGCTTCCCTAGTGGCTCAGTGGTTGAGAGTCCGCCTGCCGATGCAGGGGACACGGGTTCGTGCCCCGGTCTGGGAAGATCCCACATGCCACCGAGAGGCTGGGCCCGTGATCCATGGCCGCGGAGCCTGCGCATCCGGAGCCTGTGCTCCACAACGGGAGAGGCCACAACAGTGAGAGGCCCGCATACCACAAAAAAAAAAAAAAAAAGAAGTGGAGCTGGCACTGGTTTTGTCTTCTGAAAGGAACTTCAGAGCTGCGCCTGTGTGCTGCATATGTAAATCTGGGGTATCCAAATCATACTGAGAATCACCTTATTATATTTGCCCTAATTATGTAGCCCAAATTTCATACCATTAAAATAAATTTCCCTTCCTTATTTTCCTCCAAACTCCTGATTTGCCTATTTGGGGCTACAACCCAACGAAATTGTTACTATGCCTTAATACAAAATCTCACTGTACATCAACTGCATTTAAACTTCAAAAATTATTCTTACACCCGAACACCACTGCTGTTCTCAACATACAATCAGAAAAAAAACCTCATTATAGTATGAGGAAAGCTTATGTTAGCATAATATGAGGAAAGCTGAAGAAAATCTACAAAAAAGTAATTAGAGCAAAAAGTAGGTCCCATCTAAGACATCCTGAGACCAAAGTAATCTGATTTCCCAGATAGCTGTCCCTTATCTTGCAAGAAAAATTACTGCTCTCACCAAGCAAAAATACCACAGGTGAATCAAAAAGATTGTGTTTAATAAAGATTTACTATATTGACTATAAAAATCATGGAGAATATCAATCTTCCTAACATGCTTTTTAAACCATGTTACTTCTCTTGTTTCTACATTTTAGTCTCCTGTCCCTACCCCACCCCCCAAAAAAAAACCTCACTTTCCCTCCACTGTATTTACTCCCTACTACACCTTCATCATCATCACATCAGCAGATAATAATTATTGAAATGCTTACTATATGCCAGAAACTGGGCTAAGCACTTTAGGTGCATTAATTTAACCCCAAAATCCTATGAAACAAGTCTTTTACAGGATGAGAAAACTGAGGCTTCCATGGGTCAAATAACTTGCCACAAATCATACACCTAGCAACTAAAACGAGTCAGAATGTGATCTCAAATCTGTCAAACTCCAAAACCTATGCTTGTAATCACTTCCTCCCTATATACTATGAGAAAATGTTTTAAAATTTTTTTAGTATGTAGCTCATTGTCTGGCATGTAAAATTCAATAAATATTTTCTGAAAGGATACGTTTAGTTTAATTATTCTGACATTGAAAGATTCCCACTGGGAGAGAGAAGGAAATTCCCACTATTCCTTAAGACAAATCTTCTTCCCCAGCCAAATTATAATCACTGGGGTCCACGGGATTTGAATCCCGGCAGTGGGGAAGGGAGGAGGAGAAGAGAACTTAGGCTTTTCTCCCAGTGTAAATAATAATTTCTCCTTGTTGTAATATCCCCACCTATACATATCTTATTATAAACTCTTTGACATGTTTATATAAGTAAGGTACACAAACAAATTCTAATAAGTAGTTACTACAAAGAAGAAAAAATGCAGCCCAAACAGGTATATGAAGTACCAGTATTTGCAAATAAAAAATTAAAAGGATATAAAACAAAATGGGGACTATTTTGCCAATTTGAGGACATTTATCAAAATAACAGATTGGTGACACTTTATGGTTTGATATATTAGGTTTTTTGGTCAGACATGCTAAGAAATACAACTGGCCCTTGAACAACGTTGGGGTTAGGGGTAGTCAAAAATCCACATATAACTTATAGTTCGTATAGGTGGCTCCTCTGTATCCACAGTTCCACATCCGAAGAGTCAACCAACCACTGATGTGTATTTACTATTGAAAAAAGCAGTTCAAACCCGCATTGTTCAAGGGTCAGCTGTATTAGTGTTCAGGTGTTTTGGTGATCATAAATCATAGAATGCTAATGAACTCAGTAAAAGAAACCTGAAATGATCTGCTTTCTGACAATCCCCAGGTGATTAAGCGTTATTATATCTAGTTTAATTTGAAGAGTCAGGCACAGTCCTTATAAGATGCTTGTGAAAATTCTCTATCTGAACAGACCTCAACAAAGTTATTCAGAGCATTCACAGTTTATCTTGATTCTGATATAGCAAGAATCTCATTGCTTTTGCATATCCAGAAGATCAAGCATCAGGAACCCTCTGTTATTCACTATAATTTTTTAAACACCAACAGACTAGTCTAAAAAAAAAGCATCACATTTTATTAAAATAACTTAAATACTATTTGTACAAAATCTTTACTTAAATCAGACTGGTAAATGGACAATATAAAGAGCTCCTGTAGTGGAAAGAGTATGGTCTTTGGACAGAGATTCACCTGTGTTCATACCCTGCCTCTACCAATTACTAGCTGTATGACTCTGTACGAGTTGCTTAGCCTCTCTGACCCCCCGGTTTCTGCTCTGCAACAAATAAGACACCATCTAACTTGCTGTTTTAAGGAATAGAGAGATGTGTGATTGCCTACCACCCACCAACTGCTAAAGTTGCCCACCCCAGATTCTCACTCTCTTCCTTATTAACAGAACACTAATTTTGGATCCTATAGTGGCCACGTGACTCAGTTGTAACCAATGAGATGAAAGCTAAGTCTTACAAGCCAGGACTGAAGGAAAACTACTGTTTTGCTGCTAAAACAAAGATGTCTGGGGAAGAAATAGCCATCTTGCAATCCACAGGGCAAAAGCCACCCTTCAAAGAGACCAGAGAAGAAACACAGAAGGAACCAGTGTTCCTGATGGCACTGTGTGACTGCAGTAAACCCTGGACTGCCTATATCCAAATTTCCTGTTACCCAAAGAAAAAAGATCCTTTTTGATTAAGCCACTGTACTTGAGTTTCCATTACATGAAGCTGTTACACCTTAACATAATGTATGTAAGCACCTAGGAAAAGAATCCATCAAGAAGATGAGTAAAGGCAATTATTCCACAAAGCTTCTTATTTAACAGAATGTGTTAAATTATTCACCAGTAAAGCAATGAAACAGTAGGATGTCAACTAACACACACATACACATATATACCACACACAACCCAGTTATTAAAAATGGGGTATTATAATGTACTTAAGATAAACGTTCTGTCAGTATAGGGTCAAAGGTTTAATCAAGAAAGGTATCCTTGATGAGGTAGAAGAAAAAAATGCAATTGGATAGAAATTCTATTATTATAGCTTATAAGTTCATTCACTAATATTTACAGCACGTCCACACCATAATGTGCAAGCCCTAGATGCTATGGCACGAACTATATGAATCTGAGACAGCTATAAAACATTAGAAAATAAAGGCTCAAATAAGAGGGAGAGAGGGGGAAGTAAACACAACTAGAACTAAGATTTCTATTTCAGATAAAGTAAAAATTTAGAAGGAGAGTTACTGACGGATTAGGGAAAAGTTTAGTTGTTGTCTTCTTTTCAAATAACAGTCAGAGCGCTTACCTTAAAATAAGGAAGTAAATTACAAAATGATAGCCAAAAGAGAATACCAAGATAATTTTCTGAATCAGAATATAGAAGAGTATAGAATGTAATATAAAGCAAAACAGTCAGAATAGAGAGGTAATACAATGATCAGGGCAAGGGGCAGACAAAGGGTGAAGACAGAGTCAGGAAATAGAATTAGGGTAACGAGATCTAAGTGTTAAGAACAAAGTTTAAGTTAACCCACTAACAACTTTAAACCCCATTCACGCACCCTGCCAGATCCCTTCCTGCCACCTAAGCAAACATACTTATTATATTTAATCTTTATATTGTTTCTTCTATAAATCATCCTGGTCCTCCTCCTTAATAATACCCCTTTCCTTCTCCTTGTGAGTCCTGCAAGATCTATTAAAATCCTATTTTTTCTACCATTTTTTCTGATAATCTTCACATACATTCGTAACATTTAAAGCAATTATTCTAGATGTGCTTCTATAGTAAATGAAATTTTAGTTTTTCCTTCTTCTGACTATGAGGCATGCTAAAGTTTGAGAACCATTGCTGTAAGTTGAAAAAAATAATTTAAACCTTAACGTTTAAAGAGCTCTGAGTTCCGGACAGGACTAATTAATTTATTCAACTCATTCAACAAGTAACTACTGATTATCCACTATGTGCCAAACACCACTCTAGGTACTGAGAATACAGCAAGGAACCAGTCAGCGTTCCCTTTAGTGAGCTTAGAATCTAGATAAATATTTATATAAATAAATAAGTAAAGTATAGTATGTCCAAAAGTGATAAACTCTAAAGGGGGAGAAAAGGCAGGGAACGGGGAAAAGAATATTGGGGGTTGAGGGAAAGAGAGGTTAGAGGGTTTCAATTGTAAAGAGATAAGCAAAAACGTGAAGATGATGATAAAGCAAGCTATGCAGGGAAAGAAAATTCTAGGCAGAAAAAACAGTAATGCAAAGGTCATTAAGCCAGAAGCACGCTCAGCTTCTTTAAGGAAACAGCAAGGCCTGTGTACCACAGTGGATCAGTGGCCAGGACAGACGGGTTAGGGAAGTAGATGAGATGACAGAAATGACTTGAGCCACAATGTCTAGAGCCTTATTAACCCTTGTAAGAACTTTAGCTTTTATTCTGAATAAGACAGGAAGTCACAGGGCAGATATTAAAAAGAGTAAAGACATGATCTGACATATTTTTAAAAGATCACTCTGGCTGCTGTATTAAAAAGAAGTTGTAGAAGCAAACCAGTTAGGAGGCTGGCTACAGTAATCCAGGTAAGCGATATGAGTAGCTCAGACCTGGGTGGAAGTGGTCAGCAGTGGCCAGATTCTAGATGTTTTGATGGTATAGCCAATAGATCTCCTGATAGATTGAATATGGGGAGTGAGTGAAAGGGAGAAATCAAGGATGACTCCAACATCCTGAACAAGTAGAAGGATGGAGCTGCCATCAGCAAGATGGAAAAGACTACGGGTAAAATAGATGGGGTCAGGTGGGTGGGGGACAGTGAGAAGTTAATTCTGGGCAAATGTGCTTGATATATCTATCAGACACCCAAGTATATAGAAAGGTCAAGTAAGCAGCTGGATATATGAGTCTGGAATTTGGGAAAGAAATCTGGATTGGATACAGACATCTGGGAGTTATTAACATGTAGCTAGTAAATTCAATGCAATCCCTATCAAACTACCAGAAGCATTCTTCACAGAATTAGAACAAAAAATTTTACAATTTGTACAGAAACACAAAAGACCCCGAATAGCCAAAGCAATCTTGAGAAAGAAAAACAGAGTGGGGGAATCAGGCTACCTGACTTCAAACTACACTACAAAGCTACAGTAATAAAGACAATATGGTATTGGCACAAAAATAGAAATTAGATCAATGGTACAGGACAGAAAGCCCAGAGATAAACCCATGCCCATATGTTCACCTAATCTATGACAAAGGAAGCAAGAACATACAATGGAAAAAAAACAGCCTCTTCAATAAAAGGTGCTGGGAAAACTGGACAGCTACATGTAAAAGAATGAAATTAGAACACTACCTAACACCATACACAAAAATAAACTCAAAATGTGAGACCTAATGTAAGAGCAGACACTATAAAACACTTAGAGGAAAACATAGAAAAAACTCTCTTTGACATGAACCACAGCAAGATCTTTTTTGAACCACCTCCTAGAGTAATGAAAATAAAAACAAAAATAAACAAATGGGACCTAATGAAACTTAAAAGCTTTTGCACAGCAAAGGAAACCACAAACAAGATGAAAAGACAACCCACAGATGAGAGAAAATATTTGCAAATGAAGTAACTGACAAAGGATTAATCTCCAAAACATACAAGCAGCTCATGCAGCTCAATATCAAAAAAACAAACAACCCAATCCAAAAATGGGCAGAAGACCTAAATAGACATTTCTCCAAAGAAGATATACAGATTGCCAACAAACACATGAAAGGATGCTCAACATCACTGATTAGAGAAATGCAAATCAAAACTACAATGAGGTTATCACCTCACACCAGTCAGAATGGCCATCATCAAAAAATCTACAAACAATAAATGCTGGAGAGGGTGTGGAGAAAAGGGAACCCCCTTGCACTGCTGGTGGGAATGTAAATTGATACAGCCACTATGGAGAACAGTATGGAGGTTCCTTAAAAAACTAAAAATAGAACTACCATATGACCCAGCAATCCCAGTATTGGGCATATACCCTGAGAAAACCATAATTCAAAAGGACACATGTACCCCAATGTTCACTGCAGCACTATTTACAATAGCCAGGACATGAAAACAACCTAAATGTCCAATGACAGATGAATGGATAAAGATGTGGTGCATACATACAATGGAATATTACTCAGCCATATAAAGGAATGAAACTGGGTCATTCGTAGAGATGTGGATGGACCTAAAGTCTGTCATACAGAGTGAAGTAAGCCAGAAGGAGTAAAACAAATATCGTATATTAACACATATATGTGGAATAGAGAAAAATGGAATAGATGATCTTTTTTTAAAAAATAAATTTATTTATTTATTTTTGGCTGCTTTGGTTATTTGTTGCTGTGTGTGGCTGTCTCTAGTTGCAGCGAGCAGGGGTTACTCTTTGTTGCGGTGCATGGGCTTCTCATTGCTGTGGCTTCTCTTGTTGCGGGGCACAGGCTTTAGATGCGCGGGCTTCAGTAGTCGTAGCACGTGGGCTCCGTAGTTGTGGCTCACAGGCTCTAGAGCGCACGCTCAGTAGTTGTGGCGCATGGGCTTAGCTGCTCCACGGCATGTGGGATCTTCCTAGTCCAGGGATCAAACCCGTGTCCCCTGCATTGGCAGGCGGATTCCTAACCACTGTGCCACCATGGAAGCCCTATGTGTCCCTTCTTTTGGGTTGTTCTGCTTTGTATCATTTTTGCTACAATAAAACTATAATCATAAGTATAGCACTTTCCTGAGTTCTATAAGTTGTTCTAGTGAATTACTGAATTTTAGGGAGTAGTGGGAACCCTCAAATTTGTAGCCAGTTAGTCAGAAGTGAGGGAGACACTTGCAGCTAGTGTTTGAAGTGATAGTAGTCTTACAGAGGGCTGTGCCCTTAAACTGTGAAGTCTGGCCTAACTCTGGGGAGTAACCATCAGAAGTCACTGAAGGGAACGAACCAGGAGATACAGTCAACAGCAATAATGAGGGGCTGTAGTAAATAAATCTGATGACATGAGATTCAAAGGCAGAGAATTTTAGGAAAGAGAGAAGACTGATTTGAATGCTGAAAAGGGGAATAAAGAGAATATCTACTCCATTTCCAGATCCAGTGGTATGAGGGTTATGTAAAGAAGGAAAGGAAGAGGGCATCACTTGAGAGGGCAAAAGGGGAAGCAATGTCCTCAAGGGAGATAAAATTCCTAAGGCACTACAACTTACAGGTTGGGAAGATGAGAAGGCATCAGTGAAGAAATTCACTAAAATGGAGCATCCATGACATAGAATAACCAAGAGATAGTGGCATCTTAGAAGCCAAAGACTTTCCAGGGGAGAGAGTAACCAATTGTATCAAATGGTGCTGATACCTCAAGCAAGATGGACACTAAAAAACAACCACTGGATTAAGCAACGTGAAAGCCACTAATGATAATAAGCAGTTTCAGTGAAATGGTAGGAGAGAATGCCTCGTTGGAATGGGTTCAAAAGAGAATGGAGATCTGACTTTTTAGCACTCTGGAAATCAACTAAAGGCATACAACAAACTAAGAAGTATTCATTCATGCAAACTACTTAACATTGGATAAAAGCAAAGCAAGCCTGTGGCATCTTTTTGCCTGTGACTACTCTCATTCTTCCCAAAAAGGACTACTGCCTCCAACAAGCAGCATTCAACCATGGTGGGGAAGGCCATGAAAACCAGCAGCTTTGCTGCCACTGCCAAACAGGACTCAACTGGTAGCACTGCCAATTATAGTAGCCATCTCAGTGGCAGGTGAACAGGAAGGGCCAGTATCTCCAATAGCCTGAGGTTGTAGTCCTGTTTGGAGCAAGCAATGGACTAATGGACTATCTGGGGATTTAAGAGAAAGCTCCAGGTGGCGAGATAGCCACAGGAGGTTGATAACCCCTCCTCATACCCCAGGTATTGATTTTTTTTATTGTGCCAAGACAATTCAATGGAAGAAAGAATAATCTTTTCAATAAATGTTACTGGGACAACTGGATATCCATACACAGAAAAACAAGCTTAAATCCTTGCCTCACATCACATATAAAAATTGACTTAAAATGGATCCCAAACCCAGCAATTCTACTCCTAGGAATCTATCCAACAGAAATTAAAACATATACCCACACTCAAAGCTTGTACCTGAATGTTTATAGCAGCACTATTCATAATAAACAAAAACCAGAAACAACCCAAATGTCCATTATTTGGTGAATGGATAAACAAAACGCAGTATGTCTATACAATAGAATAATATTCAGCAATAAAAATCAAGTACTGATACATGTGCAACACGGATTAACCTCAAAAACATTACGCTAAATGAAAAGACAGAAGCAAAAGACTGCACAGTATAAAACAAAACTACATATTGTATGATTCCATTTATATGAATGCCCAAAGGCCAATTTACAGAAACAGAAAGCAGATCTTTCTGTTGCCTAGGGATGGGGCTGGGAATGGAGACTGAATGCAAATGGGCTCAAGAGAATTTTGGGGGGTGATGGAAATACTGTAAAACTGGATTGTGGTGATGACTGCACAACTCTATAAATTTACCAATAATCACTGAATTATGCTGTTACAATAGCTGAATTTTGTTAAATGTAAATAATACCTCAATAAAGCTGTAAAAAAGAGAGTTGGATAAGGTGAACAAAGACAACTGTTTTTGTGGAGTCTGGTATAAATAAGATAAGAAATGGAGTGGTACCTGGAAGGAGAAGTAAGGTTAAGAGAGAGTTTCTTTAAGATGAAAGAATTATCAATACAATGTTTTTATTCTGTTGACAGCAATCCAGAAAAGGAGAGAGAGAGAATTACAGGAAGAATGTCCTTGAGAAGGCAAGAAGGGGTGAGCTCTAATGGACAATTGGTGGGAATGGCCTTCAAGAGAGGAAAAGACAATTAATTCACAATAACATTGGGATGCAGGTGGTAAGAAGATTATTTTTGTTTTCTTAGTAAAATAGAAAGCAAAGTCACAAGCTGAAAGAGAGAAATGTGGAAAATTTGGGTGCAAGGGAAGGATAGGATCATCTAAGTGAATAAGAGTATGGAAGAACTAGAATAATACAGTAGGACAGCTTGGCAGCACTAAGCAAGGAATTTAAAGTCATTTGGTACTGGCCAAGAATTTAAAGTCAACACAGTTGTTCTGTTCCAGCCACATTCAGCTACAAGTATACAGGTGTAACATAAGTAGACTTAGTTTTAACCAGGCAAGAACGACCAAGGAAAAAAGGTCAAATCAAGGGGGTTGAAGTAGAGGCAGGAGAGCAATTGTAATGATGGACTACGGGAATTCAGCTAGTTTAAAATAAAAAAAAAAAGTGAGGACATGAATGCATTGAAGAACAGTTGAAAAGGTGGTAAATTAAAAGGTCCCTGTGAGATCAAGGAATTAAGGTTGTTGGGTACTAGAAGAAATGAGCCTGAAAAAAATGTAGGTGGTAATTGGAGAGTAAAATGCCAGAAATTGATATTATAGAAACCTGTAGTTTTGGGGTAATAACAAGTTTTAGGGCAGCGTCTCTCAATCCTGGCTGCACATTAAAGTCACCCTGGAAAACTGTTAAAAATATTATCCCAGGCCACACCTCAGACCAGGCAAAACAGACTCTCTGGGAGTAAGTTCTAGGCATCTGTAGTTTGTCAAAGCTCCCCAGTTAATGCAGATGCACTGAGAGTTTAAAAACATCTGCACAGGACATGCCATAGAAGTGAGTGGCTGAGTGGAGGAGAGGAAGTCAAGAGACCAGAATATCAGAAGGATCATCTGCATGAATACTGAAATTGCCAATAATTACAGCTGGAGTAGTAGGAAACTAGCAGTGAGTCCAGAAGAAGTCTAGAAGCAAATCTGAAAAAGCAAAGAGAATATTTAACCCACCTCACCAGGAGGAACCACCACCTAAGAACTCTCCAGGAGAAGTAAGTGCCCTCAGTGGAGAGGTAAGTTTCAGTTAGAGCAAGAAGGTAGTAATGTTTAGAGAAGAGGTTAAAGATAAAAGGGAGTTTTGCAGATGACTGACAATGAGACCCAGATAGGCACAGAGAAGGGTTTCACAATCATAAAGGGATGAAAATTGAGATCAGGCAAGAGAGATGAAGGAAAGAGAAGGTCCAGACGAAACTACTGGAGGAGAATAAAGCCAGGAAATCTCAGAAAGCAAGCTGCCATATTTTTTTAACACTACACAAAAACAACAGAAGAAAAAGCTCAGTGAAAGAAGAAGCTTTCCTGAACCCAGCCACACTCTAAAAGATTCATTTAACTAAGCTCAAGGAAAACTGAGTCACAGAAACGTTATCAAGGTCAATCCCATATAAAGTTGTTACAAGAAAAGAGAGAATATGAAGTGGAATAACATCCCTGCAGACAATGAAAGTATGACAGAAAGACATGCCCACATAACAGATCAAAATTAAAACATGCTATTTCAGAATGAGCTAAAAGACCTTAAGAAAATGACATAACATGAAAGAATAACAAATATAAGAACTATAAAAACTCATAACTCAGGTAAGAATTAAAAATAAAAGGAAAGACACATTCCAGAAATGAAGACAAGAGTAAATAAAAACAGACAGTCCCTTAAGAAAAATAGAAGGTAAAAAAGAGAAAAAAAAATTAAACTCAAAAACAGATAAAAAGGATTTGAGAAAAAGTGACAAATACTGAAGACAGGCAAAGAAGATTGAACATACAGCTGATAGGAACTCCTGAAGAAGAAAATCAAAGCAAGGAACAGAACACAGTCAAAACAATAATCCAAAAATACTTTTATGAAATAAAAAAATATTTGAGACTACATTTTGAAAGTGCACAATGTGTACCTGAGAATATCAACTCAGAATGACCAAAATGATTTTACTATCACTAAACATTAAAGAATAAGAAGGAAAAAAAAAGGGAAAAACTGGAGTCAGAAAGGGAGAAATACAGAACTATACAGATAGGAATTAGACTACAGAAACTGAGCAATGAACGGGCAGTACTGAGTTTCTCATGATATAAAAAGGATAAAGTGCATAATGAGATTAGATCTGATAACCTCAGGGCACATAAAGGTGGCAAGACTTTTTGTGTAGAAGATAAAGAATGAGTTATTGATACTTAAAAAGAAAGGAGAATCAGACTGGCATCAGACTTATCTATTACACAAGAAGCTTAGAGACAGTGGTATAAGGTGTCTATGCTATACAGGAAAAAAAAGGATTATGATCCAAGAACACTATATCCAGCCAAGATACCCTTTACTGATCAAGAGAAAAGAAAGGCATCTTCACTTAAGCAAGGATTCAGAAATTATGCCACATACACTCTGAGGAAATTACTCCAAAATGTTATCAAATGTTTTTTCTAGCACCTATTAAGATAGTCATGGGTCTCTTTTTTCCCAGTCTCCACCACTCCCAGAGTTGTAGCTAGCAGTAGAGATGAGGCCAAATCCAATAACAATATCATATATGACCAGCCCTAGAAATGACTTCAGGAAACGTAGATCCTAAGGAATGTACATTTTGCCAACAAGCACAACAAGAAAGGCCTCAAAAAGATTCAGGCCAACATTTTCAAGACACTGAGCACCTGTATGGAGGCCAATGAGGTGCTCATTAAGCCCAAAGTAATCAAATACAAGATCTTAAAAAGTGCCAGCCCTAAATTGGACAGGCTCACCCATATCATCCATCCCAGCTTCTAGAAGTATGCCTATTTTCATGCTGTCAAGAGTACCAGCTTTAGCAACCAAAAGGTGAGAGTCAAAGCCCAGGTCCCACAGAGTCCTCCCAAAGAGTCCAGAAAAAAAGGTTTTTGTCTATCAACTCTGAGGATCAAAGAATTCTACAAAACTTAGACTACTGTCTGCAGGCATCTCCTTTTGCTGTTTTACATAAATACAATACAAAGTCCCCCAACTCACCCCAAAAGAGAGAGATAATCATACAGTTTTTAATCTCAAAATCTGTTAACATAACAAATTACGTTAATATTTAACTGTCCTTGCCTTCCTGGAATATACTGTCTTTTATATACACTGCTGGATTTATTTTACTAATATTTTATTTAGAACGTTTGCCTGTCTACTTATGAGTAAGACTGGACTAATGTTTATAATAGAAAAAAAATGAAAACAATTGTAGCATCCATCTGTTGGAGAACAACAGACTAAATTATGGTGTAGTATGCTATGGAATGTTATTCAGCTTTTTAAAATTAATTAAAGCCCCATTTACTAAACTGGAGACAGCCATGACATATTCTTAAATAAATAAAGCAAGTTACAAAAAGCCTGTGTGTGTGTGTGTGTGTGTGTGTGTGTGTGTGTATACATATACATGCTTAAAGGTTTTTGAGCAAAGAGAAAGATGGTAAAAAAAACACTCAAAGTGTTAGTTAATGCTGGCTAAACCAACAAGGTAAAAGTGGAGAAGGAAAGGAAAATATTATTTTTTTCTTTATTCACCCCTGGTTTGTTTATTTTAGTGGTTGCAAGCAGAGAAATACTTTTGTAATTTTTTTTAAAAAGTAGAAGCGTGGGGGTGGGGAGGGGAGAGATACCAGTTATCTACTATAATTAATGACAAATTAACATTTGTTAACAACTAATAAATGGCTACCTTTAATACATCCAAAGACAAGATAGAATTATATTATCTAAAACAAGGAGAGGAATCATTATGAAGTTCATTTACTTAAAAATACAAAACAATCCTGGGGCTTCCCTGGTAGCTCAGAAGTTAAGAATCCCCCTGTGGTCTTCCCTGGTAGCGCAGTGGTTGAGAGTCCGCCTGCCGATGCAGGGGACACGGGTTCGTGCCCCAGTCTGGGAAGATCCCACATGCCGCGGAGCGGCTGGGCCTGTGAGCCATGGCCGCTGAGCCTGCGCGTGCGGAGCCTATGCTCCGCAACGGGAGAGGCCCACGCACCACAAAAACAAACAAAAAAAAGAATCCCCCTGTCAATGCAGGGGACACGGGTTCAAGCCCTGGTCCAGGAAGATCCCACATCCGGGGAGCAACTAAGCCCGTGCACCACAACTACTGAGCCTGCTCTCTAGAGCCCGTGAGCCACAACTACTGAGCCCACGTGCCACAACTACTGAAGCCTGCGCACCTAGAGCTCGTGCTCTGCAACAAGAGAAGCCACCGAGGGGCTTCCCTGGTGGCGCAGTGGTTGAGAGTCCGCCTGCCGATGCAGGGGACACGGGCTCGTGCCCCGGTCCGGGAGGATCCCACATGCCGCGGAGCGGCTGGGCCCGTGAGCCATGGCCGCTGAGCCTGCGTGTCCAGAGCCTGTGCTCCGTAACAGGAGAGGCCACAGCAGTGAGAGGCCCGCGTACCGCAAAAAAAAAAAAAAGAGGAGCCACCGAAATGAGAAGCCTGAGCACTGCAAGGAAGAGTAGCCCCCGCTCGCCGCAACTAGAGAAAGCCCACAAGCAGCAACGAAGACCCAACACAGCCAAAAATAAATATAAATAAATTTTTTTTAAAAGGTAAAAAAAAAAAAGAATGGATTAAAAATACAACACAATCCAATCTGGAACCGAAGTCGCATATAAGTGGTCTTCCTAAAGGCATTAAGCAAGATGTCTTCAGGATGAACTAGTTTGTATCTTACAACTAGCACAAACTGATCAGTTCATGGATATTACGATGACCAAGAATAAAACTAAGATAAAGTGAGTCACGTCCATTTAAAGAAAAATAGTCAGTGAATTACTGTTCGCATGATATGTAAACAGATTAGCAGAAATGGGCAAAATGTTACAGAAATCCTTGAAGCTTGGGAAGAAAGTGAGATTTTGATAGCCTGTTATACTAAAGAAAGAGGGGCAAACTTCTTTTGATGTATAATTTTACACTGTAAATAGACAAGTCCTTTTTATTAAGTAGATCACAAAAGACAATCAACCACCATGACTGTCACAAATTTTTTAATAAGAAAAATTACAAAAAGCTAACAACATGGCGCATGGTGGCGGGTGAGTGGGGGATAAAGTTATCAAACAGAGAACACTTCAGTTATTCACAAAAATGAGAAATGTTTGTAAAAGTAGAAAATTTTCACATGATCAAAATGAAAAAAAAATTGTCAAAGGGCTCAATGTCTCAAGAAGTGCTGAGGTTTGCTATTTTATAGAGGAAATTAAAAATTAATTTTTCGCAAGTTTGTGGTACTTAAAGGGAAATAGTGCAAAAAGAAATGCATACTAGGTGTCTGCCTAAGAGTTTATATTTTTAAGTTAACAGTTATTCAAGAACTTTTTCTCTCAGCTCTCATCAAATCCTTCCTAAAAGAAAATTTCAAGACACAAAATTAATGAGTAGCCGAATTACCACAGGTTTTTTTTTTGTTTTTTGTTTTAAATACCTTGCTAGGCTGAAAAGACAAAATAACAAGGAAAAGCTGGACAGACAATGCTAGTAAAACACTGTGGGGCGGAGCGATGTGAAGCACACATCAAAAAACAGAAATCCAGGACACTTTCCAAAACCTAATAAAACTTACCATTTATTAAGAACTAGACATCGTCCTAAGGATTTTTCACTGGCATTATTTCATTTCATCATCATCAAAACCCTGCAAGAGAGGTTTTAGCCCCTCACACAGCTAGTAAGTACAGAGTGATAATCTCAACCTGTTTTCATGATTCAAAAACTCACAAATTCATGTTCTCTCTACTATACAAAGGGTCTCATGATTGTAAAATTTCAAAAGCTACTTACAAACAAACAACAGTATTGTCACATCCTACAACATAGCAACATCTGAATAACAGCTTCCAAAGGAAGTCTCTCTTCCTCTTTAAATCCCTAAAAAGGAAGATTCTCTGACGCTGAAGCAGCATTTGAGTGTGCAGTAAGTCTACATCCCACGTGTCTACTAAAGCTAATTACCTTCATTCACCCTAATTCACAATCTCTGGGAGCTCTACAGGATTCCATGGAATTTGAACAGAAACAGAATTCTAGAGTACAAATACCCATCAAGCTTCCTTAGTTTTGCCTTATCAAATTTCATCAATTAGAGCTAGAAATTGTGGGACCTCACAACACAAGATTAGGAACAAAGGGCTACAGAGAGACTTCCTTCATTTAGGCAGAGGGAATTTACTGAGATGTGAGGCAGTCTCCTGTCTAAATGATTAAATCACAGTATCTACATACCCACTCCCATTTCCAAATTTAATAACTAACGAATCGACTTATAAGGTTAGATCCATTGGTGGGGAAAGGGAATTTCCATGGCAATAAAAAACTGGTGCGATATCTCTTCATGTTGTTCATCTCTATGATCAGATATGTCATCTGATATAATCATATATGATAATGCAAGCATGGTGTTACAGACAAGCATGGCTACCTGGTCCAAAGACATCTGCTTGGAATAACAGAAGTTTTCCATTATTATTGCTCACATACTTTTCATTGTGAATTTTATGTCTGTAGTACTTGCTGATATTTACAAAAAGAAATATATAAGTCACTGTTTTTCTTTTCATGATACCTTTGCCATCTAAAGAAGACAGTAAAATTTATCAACATTGGCCAGTGAAACTTTAGGAAAGTGACAAACTTTAAAATATTTTTTCAACTGTATTTTTCCTAGAGGCACAGTGAATACCCAGGACACAATTCTGAACTACAAATTTAGTTTTTATTTAAGGAAGAATATGATATGTCTACCTTCAACTGAAAGATTACAGTAGTAAAGGTAACTACTTACACATAGTGGTCAATAAATATTTAAGTGAAGGATTTAATGTATTAATATACTGCATAAAACTCCCCCAATTTTTCCAACAAATCTAACTCAACTCATATACCTTAAACATAATGTGTCTGTATAATAAACTAATATACAAAAATCAATGTTTTTTTCATACGACCTTTTCTATACAAAATAAGTATATGAGAGACTAAAACCAGAGCAAACAAAGAAAAATGTTCTCTTACATGCTGTGCTCCAAAACCTCTCCACTTGGGATACCTCTTCTGAGAAAAAAAAGTAGAATCGAAAAATGTATTTTGGCAGAAACTTCTCCAGATAGACATAATATGGGTGTCATAAGGAGGCATAAGATGAGCCTGTCAGATAAATCATTACTAAGGCAATTAGATTTTTTAAAAACATAGCAACAATATTATTCACTATAACGCAACTACTCGGTTTAAATAACTGACACCAGAATCTCTCAAGTTCCTATCAAAAGAAAGGCATTTGAGAAGTAAGATATACCATTCACTGAATAAAGGCAGAAATTAATATTATGGGGAAGGAAAGGGTAAAGAAAGGGTGTGATTACGACTAACACCAACTTAATTCTTTTGCCTCTTAAACTTAGTCATGTTTACCCTTAACTACTCAAGAACAAACAGAAGTTGAACATAAGATACTGTTGTAATGTGTGGCCCATAAAAAAGCAACTTACCTGATACTTATTACATCCACAAACATAGCTTTCCAATGATTTATAAAGATTCTGTAAATAAAATAAATTGACCTAATAAAAGAAATTTGTTTCCAGAAAAAAATTATGGTATTACAATTATTTAGTTAGAGCTTTCTAGAATATGAAAGATCCCTACCAGAAACTTTTTTCACTGATTGCATCCTCAACCTGCTTTAGCCTTCTAAAACCCAGGACCAAATAGCTTGTTCTCCATCTAATATTATCTCTTTTTAAAATATGTTTATTTATTTATTTATTTATTTTTGGCTGTGTTGGGTCTACGTTGCTGCACATGGGCTTTCTCTAGTTGCGACGAGCGGGGGCTACTCTTTGTTGTGGTGCGTGGGCTTCTCACTGCAGTGGCTTCCCCTGTTGCGGAGTACGGGCTCTAGGCTCGTGGGCTCAGTAGTTGTGGCACACGAGCTCAGTAGTTGTGGCTCTCGGGCTCTAGAGCACAGGCTCAGTAGTTGTGGTGCACGGGCTTAGTTGCTCCACGGCATGTGGGATCTTCCTGGACCAGGGCTCAAACCCGTGTCCCCTGAATTGGCAGGTGGATTCTTAAACACTGCACCACCAGGGAAGCCCCATCTAATATTATCTTGAATCGTAAATACTCAAGGTAAAAATATCCTCTAAAAGAAAGAAAAAGGACATTGGGTGGGGAAATATAGCTGTAAGTCTTTAAGCTCTTCTTGTAACCTATTTCTCTCCACAGACTTTTAGAGATTCATCAAGGTCATGATGTAGTCTCTCGATCACCATACACACATCTCCTTGACTCATTTTTTTTTAATTGTAAACAATCTTCATCTAATACAAGTTATTATAAAAGATGCTATTCAAATAAACCAAGTGGTAGTTTTCATGGTATTATAACAAAGACTAAACTATTTATTTACACAGTGCCTTCTCTCCAAATGACAATAGTATTTGATGACTACAGGCACTCAACAGATACAACAATGCTGAGAAAAAAAAAAATCCAAATAATTAAACTAACTTCCAAACTATTTTATAACATTTGTTACCTCGATGAGACTCGTACTAGAAAAGTAAACAACCATCTGCAACCGCTTGTTCTAGCTCCTGGAAATAAAATCTGGGTACCATCAGTAAAAATATTACAGCTAACATTGGTGATCATGTATAAGTACAGTCCAACATAATTCAACTAGTGTGCCCAATCCGTACATCTCAGAGATCAATTTTAATTCTGTTGTAAGAGGAAGTAATATGACAAGGAGAGAATTTTGATGCATTCCTTTAATCATACTTATTCTTCCTTATATCTAATTAGTATCAACTACCTTAAAATTCCCCTTTGGCCATGGCTCACGGGCCCAGCTGTTCCATGGCATGTGGGATCTTCCCGGACCAGGGCACGAACTTGTGTCCCCTGCATTGGCAGGCGGACTCTCAACCACAGGGCCACCAGGGAAGCGTGTCCGGAGCCTGTGCTCCGCAACGGGAGAGGCCACAACAGTGTGAGGCCCGCGTACCGCATCAAAAAAAAAAAAAAAAAAATTCCCCTTTGGGAACTACTGGTTTAGTATACTGTTTTCTAGGCCTACTTCCTTCTCCATTCAAAACAATGCACACAGAGTCATTCAGAAAATACTAAAAGAACAAAGGCCTTTATGAGGAAGGGCGGGGGAAGCTAGAGAGCTAATATGGGACAGTCAAGAATCAATGACAGGGCTTCCCTGGTGGCGCAGTGGTTGAGAGTCCGCCTGCCGATGCAGGGGACGCAGGTTCGTGCCCCAGTCTGGGAAGATCCCACATGCCGCGGAGCGGCTGGGCCCGTGAGCCATGGCCGTGGAGCCTGTGCTCCGCAATGGGAGAGGCCACAACAGTGAGAGGCCCACATACCGCAAAAAAAAAAAAAAAAAAGAATCAATGACAGAAGAAGGAAATAAATCTACTACTGTTAAACCATGTTAGTAAAACTTTATGATAAAGATGCAAACAACAAATTAGGTTTTATAAGTATGCTAAAATGAACCATCAACCAATATAAATACAGAGCACGATCTGAGTCTATGACGATTTATTAAATAAACTAAAATATATAAACATACATGAATAAGTCTTAGCGATAATCAGTAAATTGCCTTAACAACCAATGTATATAAAAATGAAGGAAGTGTTTGATTACATGACGTACGTGATTCACAGAATGGCACAAAGTTTGACTAAGAGAAGAAAATAATTGTTAAATATAGGAGGTGATATTCCATTTCTTAAACTGGGTGGAAGGTATATAAGTGTTGGCTGCATTATTAGTCTTCTATACTTCACACATTTTTATAAATATTATTTCATATGTAGTCGATATCTATAAAACAATGTTTAAGTGCAAGAAAAATCTGAGCAAATATTTGTTGGAAAAAAGAGGTAAGAAGTACATATACACCTAATCCATTTTTACTAATTATTTTTTTAAATAAATAGAGATCATAGGGACTTCCCTGGTGGTCCAGTGGTTAAGACTCTGCACTTCCACCGCAACGAAGAGTAGCCCCCACTGGTTGCAACTAGTGAAAGCCAGTGTGCAACAATGAAGACCCAACGCAGCCAAAAATAAATTAATTAAATAATTTTTTTAAAAAAGTTTATTATGAGGTTAGCTCTATTTTAAAAAAAGAAAAAAGACTGCGCTTCCACTGCAGGGGGCACGGGTGTGGCCAGTAAATAAATAATTAATTAAAAATTTTAAAATAGAGATCGTAAAAATGTAAGTAGGTAGGAAAATAATTTTCCTGTAGAAAACAATTTCTATAGCTCTACACAGAGATCTATATACTATTTCTTTAAAAGCACCACTAAACCTTTCCTGCACACTACATGTACACACATATACACATAGACATACACACCAAACTACTTGAAAGTAAAACTTTCTACCTCCAAAGATCCCCCCAAAACCAACCTCCATCACAAATATTACCTTAACCCCATAAAAAGTACTGATACTCCTCTACTCATAATCCCAGAAATAAATTACAAACATAAATTCCTAAACAGAAATGTTCATACTGTAAGTAACTGTATTTTTGGTGTATTTGTAGGCTTAGCATTTATGTGTCTTACTACCTACTTGGCCCTATCCACATCTACAGTATTTGCTTTTTTATGATGGGTACCTGCATTTTAATGATGTGTGTCAATACTAATTTGACTGAGGGCAATATAGTATACTTATGAAGAGCACAGAGTGTGGAGCCAGAGTTCCTGAATTGGAACTCAGCTCTTCCACTTGCTAACTAACTAATCTATTTAACATCTCAGTGTTTCAGTTTCTCATTTGTAAAATGGAAATAACAGTACATACCTTGTAGGGTGTTGGAACTGATTAAAACCTGTGTAACAGGACTGGCACAAAGTAGGTGCTATGTAAGGGTGAGCCATTACTACTAGCACTACTAGTAGTACCATCTTCCCAAACATACTGAAAACATTCTTTTTGAATTACTGGCTAAAATTAGATACTATTAAAAATAGACATTAAACTTGAAGCCTGACTGACAGTAAGTTTAAAGCCCTGCAACTCTGAATAGGTGATTATAAATCTACATAACCACTCTATCAAGAACAATCTGGGGAGAGCGGCTTTCCGAAGTGCAACCATCAATTTCTTCCCTTACACAAGGGGGCAGTGATAACAAGAAAAGAACTGGGCTCTGTGACACCTCCTCCTACAGACAGTAGGGGGTGGCAGTACATATGGCTTACAGTCAGAACAAAACAGGAAGACCCAACAGAATTGCTCTTTATTCTCCTCAGGCCCTCTCCTCTATGTTTTAGGCCCAACACAGCCTCAAGGTGAGAGACATATCAACAGAAAAGACTAAAACCCAAAATTAATCACCAAGGAAAATCCAGTTTTGCCTTTGAAGCAAATGATCCCTCAATGGCTAAATCTGGATCCAGAAGGAAGCCAATAAGTATGAATTTTAATTATCTGGCAAATTACTTACTGTTCTTCTTATAAGAACAACATTCAGGCAAGTAACTCCATTTCTCTGCAAGAAATGTAACATAAGACACTAAAATCTCATCAGTAATTAACTATACCCTAATGAACACATGCCGATATTTCTGCTTGTTTCACACTATACAGACATACACTCACTGAATGTATATAAGTTATATTAAATAGCTCATGGAGCTGTCTTTTGTTACTTCTGAAATTCCAGCTATGTTCTGACAATCCTCTCAAAACACAGATGTTCTTCTTAAATGGAAGTCACAATGTTTTGCAGCATGTGGGTAATGATATATATATATATACACACACACACACACACACACACACATGCACACATATAGAGAAAGAGAATGAGAATATTTAATATTTCATTTCTGTGCTCACATTCCTGAGATGATCTACCTGGGAAATGCTGCAAGAAGCGCTCCACTGACAGTATCCATGTTGTTGCTTTTTATGCCACATTTACTGTATTCAATTTTTTTCCTATTTTGCCACCCCAGCATCAAGAATATTTCACTACTGTCATTCACCATAATTAGCCATTGCAACAGCTTTTGGCTTCAAACCCTCAAAATGCCTGAAAATTTATCCCTTTTGTTCACCATATTGTTTTGTTTTCCTCATTCCAGAAATTTTCACCTGTATAAAAATGAAGAAAGGGGCACCTATGAAAAAACGTCCCTTTGCCTAATGATCTTGAACTCAGAATTATGGTCAAGATGTGGGGTGGGTTTTTTGTGTGGTTTTTTTTTTTTGGTTTGTTTTTTTTCCTTTTCCTGGAGAGGAGCAGAGAAGACAGTGCAAGACACCCAAAACACCAAATCTTCTTCCTAATATTAATTACCATTGTTTATGTTTGGTGAAAACCATTTTAAACATTTCACACCTGGAATACAACACAGGATACAATTGTATCAGTGCTCTACACGCTGACGGCAAACCTTGGAATTATTTAGCTCTATTTTTTCTTTCCCATCTCACACCAGACACAATTTGCTTGTTTCTTTCACGTGGGCACTATCTCTATCTCAAAAAATAGCGTATCATAGCTCCTCTCGATTCCCTGTGTTAAAATATCTAGCCATGAGCCTTATTAATCTCTTCTTTGACTACGCCTCCTTTCCCGGAGAAATTAATAATATCACTAATAACACTTCTACCGTGAATTTCAACGCCACACAGACCAACCCACCCTGTGCCTTACCTGGCACATTTCACAACTACTTTCATGCTGCATTCAGGGGGCACATTTTACAACTCGTTCTGCACCACATTCCCTGCCACGTTTAGCAATCTGCCTCGCATCTCCTCCTGGGTCCCTGTCAACCGGAGACTCTCTCGGTACCAAATTCCATGACACCTTCGGTGACACCGAAGTGACCGATCCCGGACCCATCCGAAGCCACCCCGAGTGCCACATTTGGAGCCAACCTTCCCCACGCCCTGGACACCGGAGGCACTCCACTGCCCATTTCGCTGCCTCCCCGCTCGCCCCCGCCCCTCTCCCTGGAGCCCAGGCGTCGGAGGCGAACGCCGCTGTCACTGAAGCAACCTTCCCTTCCCGGGCTCCCGGGGTCTCTCACCTGCCGCTCTGAGGGGGGTTCGCTGCACCTCGGGGTCAAGCCCGAGTCCCCGGGGTCTCCTGTGAGGACCGCGCCGCCCGCCGGCGCCGCCCGCGATCCCAGAGCACCTCGCTGTGCTCCGACGCCCGCTGTGGGTCTGCGTCCGGGAAAGGCGCGGCGGGGCCTCCCGGCGGCTAGCGCAGCCCTCGGCGGTCCTCCTGTCAGCGGCGGCGCGGGTGCAGGCTCTCGCCCAGCGCGGCGGCGGCGGCGGCGGGCAACTTGCTCCGCCTCGCGCGCTGCACAGCCAGGAGGTGAGCGCGAGGGGGATGGGAACGGGGGCGGGGCCGCCCGAAGGAGGCACGGAGGGCGGCGGCTGGAGGGCAGCTCTGGCGGCCCCGGGCCCGGCACTCGAGAGCTCGCAGCTTCACCCGCCGGGCGGGCGGCTCGCACGAGGCAGCTGTGCAAGCGGGCCCCGCCGGAGCAGCGCACCCAGCAACCCGCGCCCGGCCGGCCGCTCGCTAGCGCCGCCGCCGCGCCGGGGGCGTCGCACCCTCAGAGGCCGCCCGCAGCCCCGCCCCCTCCGGGCCGGTGTGGGGAGGAGCGCGAGCGCGGAGGGAGAGCGCGTGCGTGGGAGCGCGTGCGTGGTGGAGCGCGCGCGCCCCCGCCCCCTCCACCGTTTAGGGGGTTGGGAGTGGCGGGGAGAGAGAGAGAACACCGAACCCTTTTCTCCGCCGAGAGGTTTGGCCCTGGCTCTGCCTCTCTGTGAGGTCTGGGCATTTCAGTTTCCTCAGGGGGCTTTGACTGGTGGCGTCGTGGGCATTCAGTGGGGAAGAGGGGAGGGGAGCTCAATAGCAGACAAGGCCCTGGATGGTTCGGCTCCGCCCCCAGGGTGATGTCACTCTCGAGGTGCTGCTGCTGTCACGTGCGCCTACTTCTGGGCCTGTCTTGATGCTTTGATGGCCAGAACGTTCCTCTAGATTTTCCCCACTTAAGTCACCTCATACACATATCACTCCTAGAAGTCTTCGAACCCTACAAATGTCAGTTATTCTTTCCCTGATGCTCAATTGTAATCTGTAGACTGCTTCAAAATGCCATAGTTGGCTGGTGTAGGAAACAGAATGAAGTGCAAAACCAGGAATGGAGGGATAGTGGGGAGGGGAGAGAGAGAAGGGAGAGCTATTATCTAGAATCATTGCTGAAATTCACCAACCACAGCTTGAGAGCCTGAGGTGAAGTTGTGACGCTGCTTCTGTCACTGCCAGGTTGGACGAGAAGTAATGTGATTTTAAGAGCTAGTTGGCAAGGCACGGAAAGCCACCACAACAAAGCCTCCTTGAAGGTCGTATTTCCCTCACTTCCCTCCACCTAGATCTTCTTCCCCTTTACTCTTCCTTTCCCTCGCATCGTAGAACAACAAGTCAACTGTGAAAGATATCTGCACATAAATTTGTTCGTGTGCTTTAAGATGATGCAAAGCAATCACTGTTACCTACTCTGCCTGGCTAGCCTTTTTTCCGTAAACTGAGATGACCTTTCGTGGTCATCCATTCCTTAATGAGACGCCATGATTGGAAATAGATACACCAAATTACTTCAGTCAAGCAACCTGTGTCTGTGGTGTTTCTAAGATAGAGATGTGATAACAGTCCTTTAATCTGCTGCATCCAGGATTTTCTTCGTGTTTTTTTCAAAATTAGTATTAATTTCAGAATAATGCAGGAAATTGAATATGAAGCCATTTTGCAACAGCTAGTCTCTACGGTGAATTCTTGAAAAGTCAGAGCTAGAGCAGCTTTGAATACTACAGCTAAAATGGCAAGATGAAGGATTGGTCTACGGAATCTTTTGGTGATAACTCCAAAAAGTTAGATTACTCCAACTAAAACCTATTTATCTATGGTGATAGAGGCAGAGTAGTGATTACTTTGGAGGAATTGAATGGGAGGGGGGCAGGAGGGAGCCTTCTGGGTTGCTGGAAATGCTCCATACCTTGATCTCGTTAATGATTACGAGGGTTAATATATGTGCAAAACAATTGGTGTGCTTTACTCTATCAATTTTTAGAGTTTTTTAAAAATTGTATACACAAAAGAGGCATTACAGTGTCATCATGATTGGAGTCTGGAAACCTAGATTTGAATGTCAGTGTCACCCACCACTTACCAGCCTATGAGACCTTGAGCAGGTCTGAGCCTTCTTTTTCTTTTTCTGTCTAATATGGGTGATGCTACCTCACAGGATGGTTGTGAAGATTAAATGAAATTATGTTTGAAAAGTACTTATCACAGAGCCTGGTATATAATAAATGCTCCGGAAACATTAGCTATTGTTATGCTATTCTTGTTGCACTCAAATTTACCTTATTTAATTCTCTTTTGGTCTTTTTATTTATTTTAAAGATTACTTTGATTCTGAGCCTTTGCCTGTGAGTTTCACTGAGCTAATAACATTCCTTTCCCTAAGAAATAACAAAAGGCGGTCGGGGTGTAATGTGTTGGTTTTCAAACTAGTTCAGGTGGTGATACTTAGAAATTATGGTGCTCATTGTGGAACACCATGAAATATTGTTAGATTGAATTCTGCCATATGGACTTGACACAATTTTACTAGCACTAAATCTGTCTACATTATGTTTACGCAGATCTCCCACATTAAAAAAAATGTATTTTTAAGAAATAATACGTCTGCGTTTTTCCTCTAAAATTTGTTTGCAACTTCTCACTAGAAAGTACCAAAAGTTTAATAACAATTCACAAAATGAAAACCTTTAAATCCCTTCTTCCTGGAAATTAGAAAAATACTGTAACTGTAATTTTAGCAGCAGAGCTCTTTATTGGATTTTCCCACAGTAAACTCTAATAGCTGTGACCCACAGGGTCTCTTGCTCTGATGAAGTGAGTAACTCTGACTCACTATCCTCATCATACTTACCAAAGATCCATCTCCATTTCTTTCAGCTGACCTTTCCAAGATCTGTGTTCACACTGAGCAGTGCCAGTGCCCACTGGAATGAACTTATTGCTTCGCTGTTTCGATCATCTAACATGATGCTACTCAGCCAGTTCTCTTCCACATAGTTCTGCTGTTAAGTCTTGCTATTTGCTGCCATACTCTTAACTTTGTAGAGGAAACAGTCTGTCCCTGACAGAGGTAAGGGTGGGGTACGGTAGGGATGGAAAGCAACAATGTAGAGATAAACCACCTCTGTTCTCAACTCCTCACCCTGATTTCCTTTTTGGTCACTAATACCTGAAATCCTGAGAACGCTTTTTTTTTTTTTTTAACCTACTAAAACTCCATTCTAGTCCAGATGATAATTTAGTCTGTAACTTAAACTTGGAAACATAATTTATGCCATGTAAGAGGAACCTGTAAGTAATTGTCCATAAAGTGGCCCAACCATACTCTATACCTCCCAACTTTTCAGTGCCATCTATACCATTCAAAATGACCTTCCTTGCTTTGTCAACTCTGCACAATCACTCACCTCTGCATATGGCATATGTCTTCCCTGGCACCTCCAAGTCTCTTAAGTAAAGCATCAGGGCCACCTCTCTCTCCCTACTGAATAAAGAGTCATAACATCTACCATTGATGGACTGCCTACTGGCTGCAAATACTTTACTAAATGCCTTGTATATACTACTTCATTTAATTCTCACAACATCCTATCAGGTAAGTTTTTGTTTTTGTTTTTTTTTATTTTATTCATTTGTTTAATTTTTGGCTGCGTTGGATCTTCACTGCTGCATGTGGGCTTTCTTTAGTTGCAGCAAGCGGGGGCTACTCTTTGTTGCGGTACACGGGCTTCTCATTGCAGTGGCTTCTTTTGTTGCGGAGCACGGGCTCTAGGCGCACAGGCTTCAGTAGTTGTGGCACATGGACTTCAGTAGTTGTGGCTCACGGGCCCTAGAGCACAGGCTCAGTAGTTGTGGTGCACGGGCTTAGTTGCTCCGCGGCATGTGGGATCTTCCCAGACCAAGGCTCAAACCCGTGTCCCTTGCATTGGCAGGCAGGTTCTTAACCACCAGGGAAGCCCTCAGGTAAGTATTATTATCTCAATTTTCTAGATAAGAGGGTGGGGAAGCTCTGAGAAGTTAGATGACCAGGTCAAGGTCACACTGAATGGCTGGCAGAGCCCCAGTCTGCACCCAAACATAAGCATTATCTTCTATCAGTTAACCTCAGGATAATGCTATATAAGATGCAAATGAGAACACAGAATACATCTCTTTAAAAACGTGAACCATGTTACACAAGGAAAGTATTCCTGAAAATTTGATGTAAAAGAGATTTTTCTCATTGATTGTTTTTCATGATCTCATTTCTTTTTATCTGCAATTGATGATTTCTAACTCAATAGCTTCTACATTTTCCCCACCAAGTCCCACCTCAGCCTTTTGAGGAATACTTATTTCTAGACTAACACGTACAAGTATTTCCACATAGAGGAACTACTACTTAAAAAAAATTTCTGGTGCATCTCTTTTTTGGAAAGTGAAAAAGTCATATATAATATGAATAAGCAAAACTCCATATATTTTTACATCGACATTTATAAATGCTTGACCAGTACTTGTACCTACTGTATTTTTATAACTGTGGTAAGTTCTACAGGGCATATTTAACTAATTTGAGAGAAGTCTTGCTTACTAGATCCTCATAATCTATTTGGGAAACAAAATGCTTAAAACATTTAAATATTAATACAGCATATTATAGAATTAAGTGTCGCCATGAGTAAAACAGTAAGTTCTGTAATAATTCATAACAGGGAGCTTTGACTGGGATGGTGTGGGACTGCTTCTTGAGGTAAGTAGAATAAGAAAAATATGTAGATGGTGAAAATGGAGGACTATTCGAGGGAGGGCCCTGGAGAATCAACAAAAGTTCAGAGCAGGGAATGAGCATAACAGTTCAGGTCCAAGAATCAACCCCTTTTGGAGATGAGTTGCTTTCTTTCTTTTTTTTTAATTTTTATTTATTTTTGGCTTTGTTGGGTCTTCGTTGCTGCACGCAAGCTTTCTCCAGTTGCAGCGAGCAGGGGCTACTCTTCATTGCAGTGTGTGGGCTTCTCATTGCGGTGGCTTCTCTTGTTGCGGAGCACAGGCTCTAGGTGTGCGGGCTTTAGCAGTTGCAGCACACAGGCTCAGTAGTTGCAGCACATGGGCCTTAGAGCACATGGGCTTCAGTAGTTGCGGCATGTGGGCTCAGTAGTTGTGGCGTAAGGGCTCAGTAGTTATGACACATGGGCTCTAGAGTGCAGGCTCAGTAGTTGTGGCACACGGGCTTAGTTGCTCCACAGCATGTGGGATCTTCCTGGACCAGGGATCAAACCCGTGTTCCCTGCATTGGCAGGCGGATTCCTAACCACTGCACCACCAGGGAAGTCTGAGTTGCTATCTTATTTCTTAACAAAGACAAGCAATGGCGTGAACTCTAAATAGACATGTTGCAAGTCGAAAAAACAGACCAGCAAGCAACAGGTGTGAATGAACAGAAGAGTATTTACTAATCAGGGGAGAAAACATCAGTTGGTAAGAGGTTGGAAAGGTGGGACAGGACTGAACTGCAGTGGGTCCTGCCCAGGAAGGGAAACACCCTGGAGTCTCTGAGCAGAAGAATGACAAGAAGACAGTGTTTAAAATATTCATCTCATAGGGTAGATTTGAGCAAGGAGGGACAAGTAATAATGATTTGGGTAAGATACTACTATTACTATTTAAGGAACTAAAGAAGAGGACAGCTTTAGTCAAGAACTGTGACAGTAGAGATAGAAAGGAATAGTCCCAACAGCCATTGTGTGGGAAGAATTAACAGAACTTTCTGAATAACAGTGAGAAATGAAAATACAGCAAGGTGACAAGACTAACTGTCTAGAAGACTGTGGTACCTGTGACAGAAGCAGGGGAGTCAGAGGATTGGTGTTAAGGAGAAGAAAGAGATGGTTTTGGCATATTTTGTGTTGTAGTAGTTCTTTACTGCTTTTGAGTTACAAATCACTTCTTTTGAGAATCTGCCAGAATCAATGGATTCTTTTCTCAGGAAAAAAAAATGGATTCATACTTATACATGTTAGATGATTTGTAATGGACACCCATGGATTTGGCTGCTGGAGAGCTCTTGACCCCAGCTGGGCACATTAAAGCCCTTTCTGGAATTTTTGTACTTTATATCCAAAGGATCAAGTCAATCTGTCCCTAGTAACTGAAGCAATGGATGGTGTTAGCTGATGTGTTTCCTAACACATGAGCCCGAGAAACGAAGAATGCTCAAATGCATTTGAGTCCATGGATCCTTCACATTACTATTCTTGGATTCCAGGACATTTCCTAGTCCTTTGTTGAAATTCCTCCATGGTTCAGCTTGTTTGAGCCACATTTCTGCCATTTATATGAGAGGTCTGATTAACTCACAGGTTAAAGGTATTAATTGAAACCCACCCATGGGCTCCAGGTAAGAACTCCTAATTTAAGGTAACTTGGAAATAGCTAGTAGAAAGATGGGATTTAGGTGAGAAAGGGAAGATAGTGAATACTCAAGGAGAGGGAATATAGCACAGGTGTATAAGAGCAAGGACCCTGGACCCAGACTGCACTCAAATCCTAACTCAACTGTTTACTAAATGCGTGACCACAAGCAAGTTATTCTACATTTCTAGATTTCAGGATACTCATCTGTGGACTGGGGATTAAAAACTATACCTACCTTATAGGGTGGATGTGAGGCTTAGGTTGGTACACGTGCAAGTACCTGGTCCATAGCAAGTCTCTATGGACTATTATCATTCAATGTAACAGGCCTATACCTAGGCATTTCACATATGTTATATTATTTAACCTAATCCTCATAAAAACTTTACAGGATTGGAATTATTATGCCCATTTTACTAGATGAAAACATTGTGGCTTAAAATAACTTGCCCCAGATCCCACAGTAAGAGACAAAATCCAAAATAAAATATAGAATATTTGAATAGAAAATGAAGAGGAAGATTTTCATTATAATTAATAGAGCATACTACCTATCCTAAGAATTAATGTGTATATATGTATATATACTAATTATGTATATATATATATTTATTTGGCATCTATCTCATATAGCATCTATTGCATATAGATGCTGGATATATATTTGTGAATTAAATTTATTAAATAATCCAGATCTGTAAAAAAGGGGATGGGAAGAGTGTTCATACCAACAAAACCATTCTAATCCATGTACAATTTTGCATATTAAAATTAAATATTGGCCCTCTGGAAGATATAATCATTTCTCATGATTTTAGTTAGCCTGAACCACACTTTCAGAGTCTAGTCCACTCTATGTTATGGACAAGCTAGAATTTGTGGACCTATAAAACTGAGGACAAGGCTCTGGACCTAGCTGACCTTTCAACCAAACTTCCTCAAAGAACCCTCACCTTCTTGCCATGCCCTTTCAATTCGTAACGACTTGAAACTGTGAAAATACATTTACCATTAAAACTCAGACACCCTAGGTTATGGCTGAACCTTGAGAACCACCTTTATTTGGGGAAAGGGAATTCAGCAAAGGATACAGAGAAGCAATAGGCAGAAAGCACATCTGTATGTCTGGTACTGTTTCAGGCACAGACCTCTTCCTCGCTTCTCTACAGAGTTTGAAGGTACTTAGTATTGATCATGTAAATTCTATAAAAGATGCCTGGAAGGGAAAAGGAGGGTAAATAAATTTCCATTTGGAACTCCCTATAGGTGGACCCCTAGTTTATTCCCTACCCATCCCTATGCAATTTCTCAATACAATCCTGGTAATATATACAAAAGTTGACTATGAAAAAATTAAATGTACACATAATACAAGAGCATTTCCCCCAAAGAGCTGAAAGCAGTATTCAATTGCTATTTGCAACTCACATTTAAGATATGATCTTTGATAAAGTATTTCCAGCGTGTATTATATTTTCTAATTTTGTCCTAACATCTACCTGAGTGAGGATAGAGTCCCTGCTTTGTATATAGCTAATGACTCCACCTTTGCTCAAGTGGGTTATGTTTAGGAAACCTATGCTTCTTATTACTAGTATCAGCACTTCCATTTTCTACTCATTTATAAATAGTGGTAAAAACTGTAATAAAATATTCAAATAATTGCATAAACAAATACTGAAAATGGTGATGATGCTGAAAATAAACTCTTGACTGGTAGGCTACACCACTGTGTAAGAGCATAAAATGTTCATTCATCTGCAAATGCATGAATATTATAATCCAATGTATTTTAAAATAACTGAGGAGTGGCATTGTATAAGAAAGTTTGAGTTGATCCAAAGTTGAAACTATAAACATTGATGACCACCTATTTTGCACTCGTACTTGACACATTTTTTCTTCAAGGACAACATACTAAAGGAATCACAACACTGTCATTATCAAGAGTATTTATTGTGCCCTAATACAAAGATGATGCCACTGACCCACCTCTAATAAGACATGAAGATTGAGTTGACTCTCCAGTATTGTGTGGGTTTTATTGAACCTGCCATATCCCCTCACTCAAAGCACCTAAGTAGTTGCAATGTAGTTAAATATTAAGAGAGGCAATCAGCAGCAAAGAGAGAATGATTGGCCTTTACAGAGAATGACCACACAATCATGGTTTAGTACCACAGTCCTTATCAATCAGCCATGAGTAAGAGTAAAGGTAAGAATGCAGTAGAGTTGTGTAAATTGTCTTTGTTTTCTTCACATAATGGAATACACTTAATTTCTT
Organism: Hyperoodon ampullatus; assembly: GCF_949752795.1. Lineage (NCBI taxonomy): Eukaryota > Metazoa > Chordata > Mammalia > Artiodactyla > Ziphiidae > Hyperoodon > Hyperoodon ampullatus. The sequence continues at coordinate 10,855,893 of NC_136932.1, read as the reverse complement.
TTTAATCAAAAGAGGCCTTAGATAATTTTTAAAATTAATTTTTATTGGAGTATAGTTGATTTACAATGTTGTGTTAGTTTCTGCTGTACAGCAAAGTGAATCAGTTATATATACATACATCCACTCTTTTTTTAGGTTCTTTTCCCATATAGATCATTACAGAGTATTGAGTAGTTCCCTGTGCTATACAGTAGGTTCTTATTAGTTATCTATTTTATATATAATAGTGTGTATATGTCAATCCCAATCTCCCAATTTATCCCTCCCCTGCCTTTCCCCCTTGGTAACCATAACGTTGTTTTCTACATCTGTGACTCTATTTCTGTTTTGTAAATAAGTTCATTTGTACCAAGGAAATGATATAAGGGAATTATAGCTTTGTTGATGTGAAATGTAGAGATGTTTTAGTTATTAAAAAGAGGTGGGGGCTTCCCTGGTGGCGCAGTGGTTGAGAGTCCGCCTGCCGATGCAGGGGATACGGGTTCGTGCCCCGGTCTGGGAAGATCCCACATGCCGCAGAGTGGCTGGGCCCGTGAGCCATGGCTGCTGAGCCTGCGCATCCGGAGCCTGTGCTCTGCAACGGGAGTGGCCACAACAGTGAGAGGCCCGCGTACCGCAAAAAAAAAAAAAAAAAAAAAAAAAAAAAAGAGGTGGAAGAAAGAAAAGGTAAGGGAAATGAAGGTTTCAATTGGTCCTGAAGCCCAAGTAACAATTTCTCTAGATTTAGTCGACCTGACACACAATGTGAAAGGAACAAAAGGAAGTAAAGAATCAGAATTCAGTAGAGGAAAAGGAAAGGAGGCATTTTAATATTACATTATCAACCTGATAATTGTAACAAAACTTCATTTGTGTGAAACTCTGCTATCTGACAATCTCATCTATCTGAAGTACAGCAAGGAACCAAGGAAACAAAGGAGATGGAAAAAGACCTCTGCAGAAACAAAACAGAGCTCACCAAAGTGCATGCCCTAAAGATCACGCCCATTACTCCTAGAGATTTATCGAAGCCCTTTCTCAGAGGCTATTAATTTTTACTTGGATTCGATTTTAAAAGACCTGGCAATCTGGCTTCCAAACTCATAAAAAATTAAAAGCAGTAAACTAGAAGAGGGAGGAGAAACTATCCCATGTACGCATGCAGATAGCAGTGAGAAGAGAACACTGCAAGTCTGTAAGCAGGGCAGAGAGGAAAAGAGGCATAAAAATTGACTTAATGATCAAAAAAGCACAGCAATTTAGTGCCTTTAGCAAGGGAAAAACAGTTCTACGTACCTCCATAGAGCTTGGGGAAGAAATTTTTAAGTCTGAGTCTATATTAACCCTGAGTAATCAAGAAAATTAAAGTATATTCAATATACAGACATTCTCAGAGTTTTGCAGCACTCAACGTTATGTAACTAGTTCCATAAGGCACATAATGAAATTTTGAAGATATGAGAGATTTTATTTTATTTTTTTGGCCACACGGCATGTGGTATCTTAATTCCCCAATCAGGGATCGAACCTGTGCCCTCTGCATTGAAAGCGCAGAGTCTTAACCACTGGACCGCCAAGTCCCCAAGATATGAGAGATTTCATATCACATTGAGAAATGCAAAGAAGTCAAGTGTGTAAATGAACACCGTAAAATAAGTGTACAAGGCCAGAGGTTGCCGGTTCAAGGAGATAATGGCCTTCCATGGTCAGTCTTGCATGGCTTTTGTCCCCATGCAGATTCTCGCTGCATCAGCTCATGTTATGACACTACTGTTTGTTTGTTCCCCATTTTGTTACTTTCTAATCATGTCCAAAAAGTGGCTAAGTGATGGGAAGAAGGCAGGACCGGTTTATAAGAGTAGGTAAAATGAATGAGAGCAAAACATTAAAACTTTAAACAAGTCTGAAGATATTTTCACCCTACCTTGATTTTGTGTTATCCAGGACCTTTTGGGGTTATCTGTATTATGCATAAGATAAAGAATATCACTAATAGGAATATATTTTAAGGAAAAATCCAAAATAGAACAAAGATTTATGCACAAAGATGTTCATCATGGCAGTATTTAGCATTTTAAAAATTGGAAGCAATCCAATTTACCAACCTTAAAAAATGGTTAAATAAAATATGGTACATAAAAATTTGATGGACAATTATGCAACCATAAAAATCATATTTTGGTAGTCAGGAAATTTGTATGACATAATTTTAAGTTAAAAAACAGGATACAGGGCTTCCCTGGTGGCGCAGTGGTTAAGAATCCTCCTGCCAGTGCAGGGGACATGGGTTCGAGCCCTGATTGGGGAAGATCCCACATGCCGTGGAGCAACTAAGCTTGTGCGCCACAGCTACTGAGCCTGTGCTCTAGAGCCAGTGCTCTGAAACAAGAGAAGCCACCACAATGAGAAGCCCGCGCACCACAACGAAGAGTAGCCCCTGCTCACCGCAACTAGAGAAAGCCCGCGCGCAGCAACGAAGACCCAACGCAGCCAAAAATAAATAAATAAAATAAATAAATTTATTTTTAAAAAATACAGGATACAGAATTGTATATGCAACATAATCTCTACAATGTACAGAATACATAGAAAGAAGATGAAAAGCTCTCATTAATAATGGCCACCAAAAAAAATTTTAAACCTAGGAAAAAACTATATATGCAATACCCACACAAAGAAAACTACAAATATTCACTGAAGGAAAATAAAAACTGCATAAACGAAAATGCATACCATGTTCCCTGATGGGAAGACTCATGATATTGTAAAGAAGCCATTTTGCCCAAATAATTTACAAATTCAATGTAATTCCAATCAAAATTATAATAGGATTTTTAACAAAATTGACATGCTAATTCTAAAATTCATCTGGAAGAGTATATACTTAAGAATAGCTAGATATTTTTTTAAGTATAATGAGGGGGCTCTTCCTACCAGATATCAAAATATATAATCACAGTGATTAAAGTGTGATATTGGGTCACAAATTAAAAAATAGATTAATGAAAGAGAATAGATCATCAACTACTGACACAAATATATGTGGGAGCATTTCAAATAATTGAAAATAGATGTCAGGACAATTGGTTATCCATTTTAAAAAAAAGATACATCTCTTACATCACACCATTCAAAAATAAATTAATTAACTTCCCCTCCCCAGAAACTGGCCTGGTCAGGGTCAAGGCCTGAAGAGCAAGGTTGAAAGCCAGCATGGCTGGGATGGGCAGAGCTGAAGCCAAGCAGACAGCAGGCCACAGGGACGGGGCAGAGGAAACGACATGGCAGGGAGATCTGTTATGTCCAGGGCTCTTGGGCAAACGGGGAAATAAAGGAAGATGGTGAGAGCAGGTTTCTCTTTTGGAGAAGGGAGTTGCAAATATGGAAAGTGAGAAGCCTAAGATGAACTGTATAATTTTGGATTGGAGGAATTGGTGTGAACTCAACGTTTTATATATCTGTGTTCTAATTTGAATGCTTGTGCTAAGGTTATATAGGAGCATGCCCTTGTTTTTCGGAAATATACAGTGAAGTATTTAGAGGTAAGGGCTTCATGTCCACAATGGATCAGATGTCTCAAATGGTTCAGAAAAAAAATACTACATGTATATAACATATATGTAAGGTGGGGGACAGAGAAAAGATGAAGCAAATGTAATGAAATGATAATAATTGGGGAATCAAGGCACATAGGTTATGGGAGTTCATTATGCTACTCTTGCAACTTTTCAGTGAGTTTGAAATTATTTCGGAATAAAAAGTCATAAAAATAATTTCCAGATGTATCAAAAATCTAAATAATTCTACTCCTGGAATCTATCCCCCAAATTTCTCACATATACACAAAGATGTTGTATATGTACGAGTTCATATTTAGAAATAATAATTAAAATGTAGGAAATATGCATCAATAGGGAATGGTTAAATAAATTATAGTATATCCATCCATGGAATGGTGTGCAGGCATAGAAAAGAATAAGGTAGATCTCTATGTACTGACAATACACTGACATGGAGAGATCTCCAGGTTGTATTAAATGGAAAAGCAAGTGACAGACCAAGAGGTAGAGTATGATCCCATTTGTGTGTTTTTTTTTAAGTTTTTAAAAAATCTGCTGTGGGTGTGAGTTGTGTGTATCTGTGCGTATCTATGTTTATAAACAAATTTTTTAAATGGTCTGAAAGGATACACACCAGCTATTAGCAATGGTTAATTCTAGGGAAGGAGAATAGTATTACACTTTCCAAGTTTTCCATAGTGGCATGTAATACTTTATTATCAGTTGAAAAAAAGCCTAAGTACAAAAAGGCAGGAATGTATACGATACATTCTGAAAGATTTCCTCTCAAGGTGATTATAATATTTACTGCTGGGAATTACCTTGGGTTATCTGGAAAACTCCTAGTCCAAACGCTGCATATAGGGAATTGACCTTCCAGTGGACTGTGCCCAGGAACACTTTGTCATTAATTTAATAGAGGATTAGGCAGCCGGCTGAGCCACTCCCTGCTTGCCAGGCCACCGTCCAGAAGTGAATTCCCTTGCAGCTCTCCAAAAAGAGGTCAAACAAGTCCCCAGGGACTCTCAACAGAAGGAAGTTGCCAAAGGCTAAATTTGGCATGCAAGCCAAGCCCTGGACTGGGATAAACTGTGCCAGCGCTTTTCAGTTACACTTTCAAGACCTCAATCAGAATATGCAGGACTAGATAGCTATTTTCAAGAGTGGCTTAGCAGCTCAAATTGGAAACAACTGTTCAAACCAGAGTTTGGGGATGAACTTGAAAATGTAAAATTCCTCCTCTGCCTCCTTAACCCCTATTATCTCTTATTTAAAGGATATTTAAATTCCCGTTCTTTTCTCTTGCTCCAAGCAATTTATCATAGTGGTAATTCCTGCCAACCTGATCAGATTCTGCCATTCTTAAGACAGGAAAGAGAGACTAGCCATCTTTTTCATTTTTCTTTTTTAGGTATAAATGGCCAGTTTTATATTTAAGTTGCTTTTGTTTGGGGGGGGCTTTTTTTCTTATACAGTGTTTTACTGAGTTGTAATTCACATACCACTAGATTCATCATTCGAAGTGGATAATTCAGTGGTTTTTAGTATATTCACAGAGTTGAGCAACCATCACCACCATAGATTTTAGAATATTTCATCACCCCAAAAAGAAACCTTTTACCCGTTAGCCGTCACTCCCCATTTCCTCTCAATCCTTCCATCTCTAGGCAACCACTAATCCATTTCTTTCTCTATAGATTTGCTTATTCTGGACATTTCATATAAATGAAATCATTCAATATGTGGTCTTTTATGTGTGGCTTCTTTTACATAGCATAATGTTTTTGAGGTTTATCTACGTTGTAGCATGTGTCAATATTCCATTCCTTTTTTTTTTTCATTTTTTTGATTTTTTTTTTGGCTGCGTTGGGTCTTTGTTGCTGCGCATGGGCTTTCTCTAGTTGCGGCGAGCGGGGGCTGCTCTTCGTTGTGGTGCATGGGCTTCTCATTGCAGTGGCTTCTCTTGTTGCAGAGCATGGGCTCTAGGTGTGCGGGCTTCAGTAGTTCTGGCTCGTGGGCTCAGAAGTTGTGGCTCACAGGCTCTAGAGTGCAGGCTCAGCAGTTGTGGCGCACGGGCTTAGTTGCTCTGCGGCATGTGGGATCTTCCTGGATCAGGGATCGAACCTGTGTCCCCTGCACTGGCAGGTAGATTCTTAACCATTGCACCACCAGGGAAGCCCTCCATTCCTTTTTGAGGCTGAATAATATTCCATTGTTTGGCTCTATCACATTTTATTTATCAATTCATCATTTTATGCATATTTGAGTTGTTTCCACTTTGGGGCTATTATGAATAATGCTGCCATGAATATTCATGTACCTGCTTTTGTGTGGATATACATTTTCAGTTTTCTTAGGTATATACCTAGGAGTAGAATTGCTGGGTCATATGGTAACTCCATTTTTAACTTTTTTTGGGGGGAAGAAGAGGTTCTCTGGTTTCCATTTCTTTTTTTTTTTGAATTTTTATTTTATATTGGAGTATAGTTGATTAACAATGTTGTGTTACTTTCAGGTATACAGCAAAGTGATTCAGTTGTACAAGTATCAATTGTTTTTCAAATTCTTTTCCCATTTAGGTTATTACAGAATATTGAGCAGAGTTCCCTGTGCTATACAGTAGGTCCTTGTTGGTTATCAATTTTAAATATAGCAGTGTGTACATGTCAATCCCAAACTCCCAATCTATCCCTCCCCCCAGTAACCATCAGTTCATTCTCTGAGTCTGTTACTGTTTTGTAAATAGTTCATTTGTATCATTTTTTTAGTCTGCATATAAGTGATATCATATATTTGTCTTTGTCTCACTTACTTCACTTAGTATGCTAATCTCCAGGTCCATCCATGTTGCTGCAAGTGGCATTATTTCATTCTTTTTAATGGCTGAGTAATATCCCATTGTATATATGTAACATTTTTAACTTTTTGAGAAACTGCCAAACTGTTTTCCAAAGCAACTGCACCATTTTACATTCCCACCAGCAATATATGTAGGTTCCAATTTATCCATATCCTTTCCAACACTTGATGTTGTCCATTCTTTTTTTTTTTTTTTTTTTTTTTTTGCGGTACGCGGGCCTCTCACTGTTGTGGCCTCTCCCGTTGCGGAGCACAGGCTCCGGACGTGCAGGCTCAGTGGCCGTGTCTCATGGGCCTAGCCGCTCCGCGGCATGTGGGATCTTCCTGTACCGGGGCACGAACCCGTGTCCCCTGCATCGGCAGGCAGACTCTCAACCGCTGTGCCACCAGGGAAGCCCAGCATTCTCATTTTATAAAGAAATAAATGAAGGTTTAGCGAGATTAAATAATAGAACCAAGGTCATTAATCTAGTAAGCAATAAAGCCAGGATTCAAACTCAGGTCTCTCTGACTCCAAAGCACAGGTTTATGACCAAGAGCCATTATTTTATATGTAAAGCCGTGGTTATATGCATGCTTAGATCAATTTAATGATCAAAATAACAATCTAATCTCACTTATGTGGAAATTATTGACCTTCCACTATTGCATTCATATCCTTATTCCTCTTTAGCATTCCTAGTTAATTTCCAAATTTACTCTCTAATCTTCATGTGAGGTCTCATTTTCTCTCTGTCCATCTTCCCATACTCTAATCACATTGTTCTATTCAGCACACAAATTGGAAATGTTCAGTAAACAAGGAAGGCTTCTGCCTTGAAATAGCAACATTTATGGCAGTTCTCAGAAGGCCCTTTGTGAAACTCATTCCCTAGCTGTGTTCCTGGATTCAGGACTTACTGTGGCTCAGCCCGGAAGCCCATCAACACAGAAACTTATTGGAGGAGGAGGAAGGGCCAAAGCAAATGTATATTCATGACAAGATGGACCAGTGGTGCCAGAGGAATTTGCTGAGTGGGGATGGAGAAGTGAAGAGCTGTTTGTTCTTCATAAGAGAGCGTGGCTGTGCTTTTTCCAAAAAAATGGAAAGGAAGCCAGCTGACCAGGGTCATCTCTAGCAGTGACACATTTGGGGACATAGAGAATGGGCACAAGAGAATTCTTCACAAATGGGGCTAGGCTGGCAGTCACTGCCAGGGGCTAGCCTAAAGTATGTTTGAATGAGGGCATTTCTGGACTCCTCAGACCCATGTAGATTGTTTAGGCAAGGAACAATCCCTGTCCACGGTTATTCATCTGAATAGTGACCGAAAGTTTTGAGAAGAACCTCGCCAAATGATAGAACTTTAACTTAATTTAACATGCAGATTTCTTTTAATTATTGGACTGAAATTATCTTTTCATAATGGCATGGCACTTCAAATAATCAGGATGCACTGTGTTCAGGATCTAATTTCCCAAATGTCAGCATGCCATTCATTTCAAAAGTAATTCACTTGGGACTTCCCTGGTGGCACAGTGGTTAAGAATCTGCCTGCCAATGCAGGGGACATGGGTTCGAGCCCTGGTCTGGGAAGATCCCACATGCCACGAAGCAACTAAGCCCGTGCACCACAACTACTGAGCCTGTGCTCTAGAGCCCATGAGCCACAGCTACTGAGCCCATGTGCCACAACTACTGAAACCCGTGCACCTAGAGCCCATGCTCCACAAGAGAAGCCACTGCAATGAGAAGCCTGCGCACCACAACGAAGAGTAGCCCCCACTCGCCGCAACTAGAGAAAGCTCACGTGCAGCAATGAAGACCCAGCACAGACATAAATAAATAAATAAATAAAAGTAATGCACTTTGCAGTGAGTTTTCCCCATTACACTCATATGGCAGAAATTATTGAAAATAATAGCCTAGGAACTGGGATCGTCACTGAATCAGCTAAGGGGTCTGACTGGACTGTTGACAGTGAAGGTTATTTCTGTTGAAAGAGGAGAATTCCACACTATTTCAAAAATAAACATATTTGATGTCTTCTATCAACTACCCCCTGCCTCTCTTTAGCCTCACATATTCCCTCCATTTCTCAAGCCTGTCTGTACATAGTTGCCTGAACGTGACTTACTATTTTCATTCTGTGCTTTGCGTGTTCTTCTCCCTGCCTGGAAAAATCTATGCCCTTTCTCTTCCATATATTCCCATCTAACCTTCAAAACCAGAAGATACCTCTTTTCACGTCTTCTCTAATAATCACATCCCAAGTGTGATCATTTATTATTTCTAGTTTCCTTATCTATTGCAGCTTTACTCTACACTATACCATATTTTCTTGCAGTTATTAAACTATTTCTTTGGATTTCATCTCAAATTGTGTGTATGCTTTAGCCTCCAGTTCGATTTTACATTTTTTGGAGAGTTCAAGAGCTGTGCCTTTTATTTCTTAACATCCAGGAATAGTACAAAGACTCGCATTAACATAAAATAAATACCATACCTCTGATAAACTCCAACCAGCCTTATACGTTTGACAGTGATAACAAGAAAGATTTTGTTAAACAGGTATCAAATCAATTTCAAAAGATTAAAGATGTAATATGAACATCTAATCTGTCCCTCGTGATTGTTTCATCTAAGAAGTTATTAAAACTTTTCTTATGTATGTTTATAGTAATTGCCTTTATCAAATCTCAGTATAACAATTTATTAACTAATGGATGGAAGGTTCTGTCCTAGAAAACAGCAAGGTCATCTCACTCATTACCAATTTATTCTTCAACAAATTTATTCAACAAACATTTATTGAGCACATACTATATAGATAACATATAGGAGACACTTTGAAAGGACATTAAATTTGCACTCTGAGAAACCAAGAACCACAAAGCAAAATAAAAACAAAAAATAACACAAAAAGTTGTCAGTTTAAGTTCTGAATAAGTGAGCCATACAACGTGGTGATGAGTTAGAGGGGTAGGAGAAGAGATATAAATGAAGGAATAGTCAGTGAACTCTTCTGAAGATGTTATGATGTAAATTTAGCCTCAAAGGATGGGCAAGGGAGAGACAATAGGCCCAGAGACAAGAAAGTAAATGCCATGTTTGATTGATGGTGTTTGGTCTATCTCTATGAAAGGGTATAGAAAACCTTTTTAAACATTACAAGACACTATTATTCCACATAGTTTTGGAAATTTTAGCCACAGCAATCAGAGAAGAATAAGAAATAAAAGGAATCCAAATCGGAAAGAAGTAAAACTGTCACTCTTTGCAGATGACATGATACTATACAAAGAGAATCCTAAAGATGCTACCACAAAACTACTAGAGCTAATCAATGCATTTGGTAAAGTAGCAGGATACAAAATTAATGCACAGAAATCTCTTGCATTCCTATACACTATGATGAGAAATCTGAAAGAGAAATTAAGGAAACACTCCCATTTACCATTGCAACAAAAAGAATAAAATACCTAGGAATAAGCCTACCTAAGGAGACAAAAGACCTGTATGCAGGAAACTATAAGACACTGATGAAAGAAATTAAAGATGATACAAACAGATGGAGAGATATACCATATTCTTGGATTGGAAGAATCAACATTGTGAAAATGACTATACTACCCAAAGCGATCTACAGATTCAATGCAATCCCTGTCAAACTACCAATGGCATTTTTCACAGAACTAGAACAAAAAATTTCCACAATTTGTATGGAAACACAAAAGAACCCAAATAGCCAAAGCAAACTTGAGAAAGAAAACCAGAGCTGGGGGAATCAGGCTCCCTGACTTCAGACTATACTACAAAGCTACAGTCATCAAGATAGTATGGTACTGGCACAAAAACAGAAATATAGATCAATGGAACAGGGTAGAAAGCCCAGAGATAAACCCACGCACATATGGTCACCTTATCTTTGATAAAGGAGGCAAGAATATACAATGGAGAAAAGACAGCCTCTTCAGAAAGTGGTGCTGGGAAAACTGGACAGCTACATGTAAAAGAATGAAATTAGAACACTCCCTAACACCATACACAAAAATAAACTCAAAATGGATTAAAGACCTAAATGTAAGCTCAGACACTATAAAACTCTTAGGGCTTCCCTGGTGGTGCAGTGGTTGAGAGTCTGCCTGCCGATGCAGGGGACACAGGTTCGTGCCCCAGTCCAGGAAGATCCCACATGCCACAGAGCAGCTAGGCCCGTGAGCCATGGCCGCTGAGCCTGCGCGTCCGGAGCCTGTGCTCTGCAACAGGAGTGGTCACAACAGTGAGAGCCCCATGTAAGGCAAAAAAAAAAAAAAGAAAAGAAAAAAAATCTCTTAGAGGAAAACATAGGCAGAACACTCTATGACATAAATCACGGCAAGATCCTTTTTGATCCACCTCCTAGAAAATGGAAATAAAAACAAAAATAAACAAATGGGACCTAATGAAACTTAAAAGCTTTTGCACAGCAAAGTGAACCATAAACAAGATGAAAAGACAGCCCTCAGAATGGGAGAAAATATTTGCAAATGACGCAACTGACAGGATTAATCTGCAAAATTTACAAGCAGCTCATGCAGCTCAATATCAAAAAAACAAACAACCCAATCCAAAAATGGGCAGAAGACCTAAACAGACATTTCTCCAAAGAAGATATACAGACTGCCAACAAACACATGAAAGGATGCTCAACATCACTAATCATTAGAGAAATGCAAATCAAAACTACAATGAGGTATCACCTCACACCAGTCAGAATGGCCATCATCAAAAAAATCTACAAACAATAAATGCTGGAGAGGGTGTGGAGAAAAGGGAACCCTCTTGCACTGTTGATGGGAATGTAAATTGATACAGTCACTATGGAGAACAGTATGGAGGTTCCTTAAAAAACTAAAAACAGAACTACCATACGACCCAGCAATCCCACTACTGGGCATATACCCTGAGAAAACCATAATTCAAAAAGAGTCATGTACCACAATGTTCACTGCAGCTCTATTTATAATAACCAGGACATGGAAGCAACCTAAGTGTCCATCGACAGATGAGTGGATAAAGAAGATGTGGCACATATATACAATGGAATATTACTCAGCCATAAAAAGAAATGAAACTGAGTTATTTGTAGTGAGGTGGATGGACCTAGAGTCTGTCATACAGAGTGAAGTAAGTCAGAAAGAGAAAAACAAATACCGTATGCTAACACATATATATGGAATTTAAAAAAAAAAAGTTCTGAAGAACCTAGAGGCAGGACAGGAATAAAGACACAGACATAGAGAATGGGCTTGAGGACACGGGGAGGGGGAAGGGTAAGCTGGGATGAAGTGAGAGAGTGGCATGGACATATATACACTACCAAATGTAAAATAGATAGCTAGTGGGAGGCAGCCACATAGCACAGGGAGATCAGCTCGGGGCTTTGTGACCACCTAGAGGGGTGGGATAGGGAGGGTGGGAAGGAGATGCAAGAGGGAGGGGATATGGGGATATATGTATATGTATAGCTGATTCACTTTGTTATACAGCAGAAACTAACTCACCATTGTAAAGCAATTATACTCCAATAAAGATGTTAAAAAAATAAAAATAAAAAATAAACATCACAAGACATCTTTATTATTATTGTTTTGAACACTAAATACTCATTTAGATATCTTCTTTCTGGTGCTGTTTGTTCCTTCCTGCATTTCTGGGCTTCTAGCTCAGATTCTTTGGACTTCTACTTGAATTCTTTATATTATTTCTTTTAGTGTATATCTGCTGACTGTGAACTCTGTAGTTTCTTATTTTTATGAAGATGTCACTGTTTTACCTTAATTTTTGATGAATATTTTTTGTTAGGATTCTAAGTTTGCTGTAATTCTTTCCACTCTAAAGATGTAATATCATTGTCTTCTGGTTTCCATCATTTATTTTGGAAAAGTTAGCTGTCTGTTTTACTGTAGCTCATTTGAAGATAATGTACCTTTTTTCACTCTGGCTAATTTTAACATTTTTATATTAGCATTTAGTTTTCAGTGGTTTGACTAAGTGTGGTTTTCCTTGTATTAATCCTGCTTCAGATTCATAGAGTTTATTGATTCTGTACCTTAATGTCTTCTGTTAGTTTGGGGAAATTCTTGGCTAATATCTCTTCAAATGTGGCTCTTGCTGCATTCCTTGTCTCTGTTCCTTCTAAGACTCCAGTGATAATCATAATAATATCTTTCATCGTGTCCCATATGTCTCTTACATTCTTTTTTCTATATTCCATACTTTTTTTCTCTGTGCTTCAATCTGGATATTTTCTACTGCTCTATCTTCCCGTTCAGTAATCTCTGCTGCTAGGTCTAATACTGTTAAACCCATCCATTGAATTCTTAATTTAGTTATTATACTTTTTAATCCTAAGATTTACAATTAATTCTTTTTTATTAATACCAGTTCTCTGCTGATATTCTCCATATTTTCATCTAATTCCTTAAACATACTAACTACATTTTTTTTTTTTTTACAACTGTGACTAAATAAATAATACAAGTATGTTTGTCCCCTATAGGTTTACTTCCATGGTCTGTTTTGTCTCTTGATTTTCAGTCATTTGGTCCTGTTTCCTGGCATTATTGATTTTTCTTTTTTTTTTTTTTGAATGCTAGACTTTATAAAATTTTAAGACTCTGGATGATGGTACTCTCCTCCAAAGAAGAATTCACCTTCTGGCAGTGAGATACACTTCAGGCATATCACCTTTATCCAGGTAAGACTGGCTTGCCCTAATTCAAGGGCATAGCCCTTTCAGGACTTTTACTTTAAAACCTTCTTTGTTTTTCAGAGTCCTTTCTCCTTGACAGACCCTGTAATGGTTAATTTTATGTGGCAATTTGACTGGGCTAAGGGGTGCCCAAATAGCTGATAAAACATTATTTCTGGGGATGTCTGTAAGGGTGTTTCCTGGAGACATTAGCGTTTGAATCAGTAGACTGGGTAATGAAGATTGCCCTCACCAAAATGGGCAGGCATCATCCAATCTGTTGAGGGTCTGAATAGAACAAAAAAGTGGAGGAAGGGTGAATTCTCTCTCTCTCTCTCTTCTTGAGCCAGAAGGTTCATCTTCACCTGCCCTCCGACATTGGTGCTTCAGGTTCTTGGGCCTTCAGATTCCAAGGCTTATACCAGTGGATCCCCACTCTCAGGCCTTCAGCCTTGGACTGGGAGTTAATCATCGGTCCCTCTGGTTGTCAGGCCTTCAGAGTTGAACTAAATTATACCACCAGCTTTCCTGGACCTCCAGCTTGCAGATGGAAGATCATGGGACTTCTTGGCCTCCATAACTCCTTGAGCCAATTTCTATAATAAATCTTGGGAATTCCCTGGCGGTCCAGTGGTTAGGACTCTGCACTTCCACTGTAGAGGGCACAGGTTTGATCCCTGGTTGGGGAACTAAGATCCCACAAGCTGCACAGCGAAAAAAAAAAAAAAAAAGAATTGCTATAATAAATCTGTTCTTTTATCTATCTATCTATCTATCTACTCATCCATCCTATTGGTTCTGTTTCTCTGGAGAACCCTGACTAATACAACTATGAACTCCAACTTTTGTCTCCCAGGACAATCTTAAAATAATACTACTAGTACTAATACTACCACCGTTATGGATAATAAAAACATTTAAACATTTTTTACTAATGTTCTGCTTCCCTGTTTTATAGTTGGACTACATCTACATTGTCGGAGCATATAGCCATTATATATCATACTCTCTCTCCTTTAACCCTCACTTAGTCTTAGTTATACCAGAAACTGTATTTAATGCTCACCGCCAATCCTTACGTTGATGTCTCCCCAGTCATTTTGTTTGTCTGAAGCTCATTTGCCAGTATATTTCTCAGGAAGGGCTCATGGGAATAATATTTCTTGAGTTCATAGATGTTGAGTTCATAAATATCCAGTAATTTTACTAGAATTTGTCATTCTGTGTTTATGGTATATTCTATCAGTGTGTCATTTCAAATTTTTTTTTCAGAAAGGTTTTCTTAAATATAGTTTTAGTATTAGTTCTGTTCCCTTACTTTTGTTTTCTTCTTTAGGGACTTCTGTCATCTGTATTTTGGATCTTCTTGTCATCTATATTTTGGATCTTCTTGGTTACTCTTCAATATCTCTCACTTTCTTTCAAATCCTTTTTTGTCTCTTCATCTAAAATTTTTAAAAAATATTTTCTTCTATTTCACTGATTTCTCTTCAGGCACTAGTGTTCGATTTATTTGCTCTTATTTCCTTTCTAGAATACTCTTTATTTCTTAAATTATTGTTTCTTTATTTCTTATTATTTCCTGGATCCAATCACTTCTTCTCTGAGTTTCAGATTCTTATTTCTGTTATTTCATATCTTTTATTATTTTCTTATTGTCTTTTAGCTCATTTGGAACTACTAGGTTAACTCTCGTTATCTGTTTTGTGGGTATGTCTTTCTGGAGTGCTTTCATTGTCTGTAGGGATGTTACTCAGCTTTGTCTCCCCTTCTTTTTCTTTATAAAAACTATGCAGCCTTGATATTTTTCTGTTGCTTCTTTAATGTCAAATTAGTTTTCCTGAATTTTTGTTATAAGGTGGTGTTCAAGAAAGCTTTCCTTGGGGACTTCCCTGGTAGCACAGTGGTTAAGAATCCGCCTGCCAATGCAGGGGACTTGGGTTCAACCCCTGGTCAGGGAATTAAGATCCCACATGTTGTGGGGCAACTAAGCCCATGCACCACAACTACTGAGCCTGCGTGCCACAACTACTGAAGCCTGTGGGCCTAGAGCCCGTGCTCTGCAACAAGAGAAGCCACCGCAATGAGAAGCCTGTTCACAGCAACAAAGAGTAGCCCCTGCTCGCCACAACTGGAGAAAGCTCCACGCAGTAACAAAGACCCAACGCAGCCAAAAATAAATAAAAAAATTTTTTTAATTTACAAGAAACCTTTCCTTACTTCACAGAACTTCCTTTCTTGATTTTGGGGACTGTCAAAAGATAAGGCAACTTGCTTTATAATATTACACCGCTTTGGTCTGGAGCTTTTCTTTCCCTCCTTTCTTGTCCATGTCCCGTTCAACTTTTATTCTACTCTAAGTAGTTTCTCTTTGGTTTGGGGTTCTGTCCTGCAAAGCAGTTGGTTTTCAGAGTTCATAGGAGCTAGGTTGCTCCAGCTTCATCAGACCTTTTTTCCCATGGGCTTTATACTGGTTTTGGTCAAACCTCTCCCAGTTTCAGCTGATGTCCTCAAATTGCCTTGCCCTCTTCTCAGTCGATACCCATTGGCTATTTTGGAGTCCTCCTGTTCTCAGATCTAGGTGCAACTTCCTTATCCTTTCTCTCACACAGACACTGATACCACGCAGATCTTGGGGCTATTGATGGTTTGTACCCTCCTACTTGTATTTTGGAGTTCGTGAGTATAGTTTGTTCTTGGTTTTGTTGTAAATGTTGTTCATGGGTTTTAGGTTTTGCTATCCATTTGTTCTCTCTGTTTCTATGTAAGGATTCAGAGAGAATGAAAATCTATGCTGATGCTGTCATCTTCCCAGAATCCTCTCCTGAGTTAATTCAATTATAAGTGTATTTTGTATTACAGTTCCTGTGGGAGACTGCTCATAACTTACGGGTGTTGACATTTTGCTTCTACTTGGGTCTGGGAAGGTTAAGGGCTTTAAATCTTAGCTGTTTATGATACCACAATTAATGACCAAACATAAGGAAGCTAAAAATATGAACATAGTAAATTGCCAACTCACATGAATTAAAAAAAAAAACACAACATTTAAATTTAATTACAGCAGAAATATTTCTGAGGATTTGGGGATTGCTTTTAACAACAAATAAAAGAAACCATTTGTGTATATATACTCAGAATTAACACAATGCAGCTTTCTTTTATGGGGTACATATGCATAAATAACTTGCATAAAAGCTCCATAGGAAATAACATATTTGCATATATTGTTGTGAATTTTATTTAAATTTTATTACTCTTGTAGTTAGGAAATTGTAACAACTGGCAAAAAAATATTGATTTTCAGTAGGCAGGCAGTCAATCAATACTATCATTAGCTCTAAACAGCATCTAGCATGGACCTTTAGAACTAAAAAAAGTCCCAAGTGGTCATCTTGTCCTGACCACAGCCTCAAGAATCTTTCTAACTCAACATGTTTAAGTACAAACAACTTTTTTTATTGAAGTATAGTTGATTTACAATGTTGTGTTATTTTCAGGTATACAGCAAAGTGATTCAGTTTTTTATATATTCTTTTTCATATTCTTTTCCATTATAGGTTATTACAAGATATTGAATATAGTTCCCCGTGCTATACAGTAGGCCCTTGTTGTTTATCTATTTTATATATAGTACTATATATCTGTTCATCCCAAACAGCTAATTTATCCCTTTCTCCCTCCACCTTACCCCTTTGGTAACCATAAGTTTGTTTTCTATATCTAGTACAGACAATTTTTAACTATTAACAATATCTGTAAGAAATAGGTTTTTGGTTTTGCTATCTAGTTTTTCTACCAGATGAACTAAGGTGTTCTGACAACAAGCATAATCAACAGAAACAATACTTAAGCATGACTTCAAAAAATTATGATAGAGCTATAGTAGCTAGAAAACAGCAGCACAGATAGTGCAGTGAAAAGGAATAGTTGAATAGCCAGGGGTAACTCTAGGGCCATGTTATGATGCTATGCGAGTGGCATTGCACATGGTTGCCATAGCTACAGAGCTGCACAAGCTATAGACATGCAGACCCTGTGTACCCACCCACTCTGCTGCCACTGCTTTCCACACCTGCCCCTCTGAGTTTTCTGCAGCTCCAGCGTAAGGAGAAAAAGGCCATATGGCTTAAATCAAAATATTTTTTTCACTTCTAAAAATCAGAATACCAGAGATACAGAGCAGAAGGCAAGGAAACATTGGAAAACACTTCTTTCCCAAGGGTCAGGAGGTTTCAGAACATCCATTCCAGGAGGAAAGGCTGGTGACCTTTAGTCACCCACCTCCATGTCTACTTTCGTGTTCCTTTTTACCCTCTATTCTTCTCCTGGCAACACAGATCCTGTCTCTGCCTTCCCCACCCCCAACTCCCTGTCTTGACAGCAGCACCAGGGAGAGTTATAATATTATTCGAACGAATATATGTGGGTTAAAGTGCTAGAGTAGGGATTAGATATTTTGGTAGTCTGTTTTCTTCCACTGGGATTAAAGAAATTATTTTGGATGCCACTGACAGCTTTAAAGCAAAACCAGGATAAGCTAAAGAAAAAAAAAAAGGTTGTTGGGGGTAGAGATTGGGGAGAAAAAACAAAGAACAGAAAAGAGAAGCATCTTGGGTATAATTAGGGAGGTCCCTAGGTATCACTCTGAATTTGGGGGTGGAGAGGTGGGCAATGAGAAACACATGTTGGGGAGGGTGCCCAGGGGGGCATTTAATTTTCCCTGGTGTACTCTTCCTGGTGAAATGACTTGTACTTGGTCAACTGGGGGACTTACTTCTTCACATTCATGAATATCATAATGCAAATCAAATGGTTGAGGTACTTTCTGAACCTAGGGATTTCAGATGAAGTCTCCAGACCCTTTATGCACACATTCTTTCTCTGCTCATCCCATATAAGCCAGTCCTGTCCTAAATATATTAAAATGGTGTGGCAGAGAGGAAACATGGGTTTGCTGTTTGCATTAGTTTCCTAGTTAGTTGCCATAACAAAAAAAAAAAACACAAACTGGGTAACTTAGAACAACAGAAATTTATTCTCTCACAGTTCTGGAGGTTGGAAGTCCAAAATCCTACTTCCTCTGAAACCTGTTGGTGAATCCTTCCTTGCCTGGTCTTAGCTTCTGCTGGTTTGCCTGCAATCCTTGGTATTCCTTGGCTCGCAGATATATCACTCCAATCCAGCATTATCGCATGGAGGTCTCCCTGTGTCTCTTCACATGGTGTTGTTTTTTAGAAGGACACACAGCAAACTGGATTAGAGGCCCACTCTACTTCAGTATGACCTCACCCCTGACCTCTTACACAATCTGAGCTTAGTTATTCTTTTAAGAAAAATGTAGTTTATTATATTTTAAGCAGTAATTCTATGTTCAGGGACTTGGGAATGGGGCTATTTTATTTTGTTTTATTTTTGTGGCCACACCTCGCAGCTGGCACGATCTTAGTTCCCTGACAAGGGATTGAACCCATGCCCCCTGCAGTGGAAGCACAGAGCCCTAACCACTGGACTGCCAGGGAAGTCCCTGGGACTCTTTTAAATTACCTCCATTCTCCATATTGAGCAGAATTTCCTATACCTTTTAAGATGAATAGCCTTTAAATGAATGAGTTCAATAAGATGATAGCTAGTAGGTTATGAAGAGTCAAGAAAGATTTTTTTAAAGAGGAGAGACATGAGCATATATACATCTGCACAAGGAAAGAGACCATGGACAAGGGAGAAATGGAAGATACGGGAATGAGAGGGAATAATCGTGTAGGAACAAGGCTAGAATCAAGAATGGAAGATCTTAGGATGTGGACCACAGGCAGAGGGATTAGCTTTGAACAAGAGTAGCTTCCTCTCTTCCTTAGGAACAGGAAAGCAGGAAAGAAAGGGTGCAGGTTTATTTACGTTCTTGGAGAGAGTCTGGAAATTGGGGCCAGATACCTCTCCTTTCTCTGAGGTTGGATGTAAGGTGAGCAATGGAGATGGAAGCCTGGGGAGCATTGAAGCTTCGCAGTATCAGCTGTGAGGAATGGGAGAGTGAGTCAAATATGTATATACAATGGAATTCTAAATAGACAAACTGAGGTTGGAAACCATGCATTTATAATGCCACCAATACAGTGGCCAGGTAACGTATTTAGGGCTGGTTAAACCCTAAACTGCCCATGTATAAGAGTAGAGAAGTACACAGTTGGGTTGGTAGAGGGTTAGAGTTTGCAAGGCAGTTACAAATAAAGAACAATCAGGGAAGGATACAGAGGATGG
Source organism: Hyperoodon ampullatus (assembly GCF_949752795.1). Lineage (NCBI taxonomy): Eukaryota > Metazoa > Chordata > Mammalia > Artiodactyla > Ziphiidae > Hyperoodon > Hyperoodon ampullatus. The sequence continues at coordinate 10,836,521 of NC_136932.1, read as the reverse complement.
GAAGCAAGTGGATGAAGTGATGAAATACAGAAGTTGAGCTGACCATGAACTAAACCCATCCTCAAATTATAACACGAAAATGGAACATACTGGACCATGGTTAGTGACAGTGCCCCAGTGGCACAGTCAGATCTCTAGAAATGGAAGCATCACTCAGGATGCAGTGTTGCTGCTGTGAACACATTTTCTTCCTATCCCTTAGGTAACAATTACCCTGTCATTGTGGTGACAGGTACGTTCTGTTTTTGCTTTTGCTAATCTTGATACAGAGATTCACTGTCTCCAAAAGTCTTTAAGCTCCCCAAGAGTGAGCATGAGGTTGGTGTGGCCCTCATTCACCCCTATTGGGCAGAGCCCTTGTACCAGGCCATTATATAGGCCTTTGACCTTTGGATCAGGTATACAACCTTGACCCAATCAGCTGAGGCCAGGGTGATGCCGTCATATGGCAGGCCTGTACTTGACGCATAAGGGACCTCTCAGAAAGGTCAAAGACTTTCCACAATACTTTCCAGAAGGAATAAAACTGCAGGCAGAACTGTTCTCATAAACATTGGAATAGCATTTCTCCTCCTGGACTTCATGACAGATCTCCATCCATTTCTTCTCTCCAATTTGGGGAGCTGGACACAGTTCAAAAAATACCCTATATAGAGCACCTCATTTTGTAAGTTGCATATGTTGTATCTGCTTGGAATTTACTCCACCCACACCCCCTATTCACATACACACATAAATTAGCTCATATATATATATATATATATATATATATATATATATATATATATATATATATATATATAAACACCCCTGGCTCCCATTTTTGAGATGGAAATAAATTATTTTCTACACATAGTTTCCTTCCTGGCATGCTGACGTTAACAGTAGTAACGTAGAATCTTCCAAAGTGTGATAAAACGAATGGTTTCAGTTTCAAGGTGAGATTTTTTTTTACCACTTAATATAAAACATTTTGGCAATGTCTCTCAATTTATACTATCTAGAGCAGGGTTCTGCAAACTCTTTCTGTAAGGGACCAAATAGTAACTATTTTAGGTTTTATATCACAAACACTATCCATCACAACCACTCAACTCTCTCATTGTAGGACTAAAGCAGCTGTAGACAATATGTAAATCAATGAGTATGGCTGTGTTCCAGTAAAACTTTATTTACAAAAGCAGACAGCAGGCTGGACTTGGCCCAAAGCTGTAGTTTACCAATTCCCAATCTAGAGGATAATTATTTATGGTTTCTTCTGTTTGGCTGGGTAAGAGCTGAACCTCCCAATAGTAGTGGTTTTTCTAACACATGGCCTGGAGGTTCACTGTTCTATTGACTTTCCTTATGTTGATTAAGTTATTCAATAATAAATAACTGAAGGTCACCACATCACACAACTCTGGAGTCATGCAGTGCCTAGCCTGTGTGGCCAAATGCAGCAGCACTGAATGTATTTACAGTGATTTTTCTGCTGTTCCAATCTGAGACCAGATTAAGGCAAAGGAATAGGTAGTGTGTTCATTCATTTATCCATCCCACGTATTAGTTCAGACACTGTGACAACTGCCAATAAATATATCAAACAAGGTCCTTGTCCTCAAGGAGCTTGTGGTTTAGTAAGGTGTTTGCTAGGACTGCCGTAACAAAGTACCACAAACTAAGTGGCTTTAAAAAAACAGAAATTTAATGTCTCAGAGTTCTGGAGGCTACAAGTCTGAAATCGAGGTGTTAGCTGAGCCACGCTCCCTCCGAAACCTGTAGGGGACGGTCCTTCCTAGCCTCTTCTTAGCTCCTGGTGGTTTGCCTTCAATCCTTATAACTACAGCTCTTCAATTTCTGCCTCTGTCATCACATGGCATTCTCCCCTCGTGTGTCTGTGTCTCTGTCTCCTTCCTCTTCCATTAAGGACCCCTGTCATAATAGATTCAGAGCCCACCCTACTCCAGTATGACCTCATCTTCTTTGAACTAATTATATCTGCAACAACCCTATTTCCAAATAAGGTCATATTCTGAGGTACTGGGAGTTAGGACTTCAACATATCTTTTTAAGGGGGACACAATTCAGTGCATAACACAAGGTAAGAATAAATGTGAAATAAATGTGAAAACTTAACAGTTGCTATGATGGAAGTCTGTGTCAAGTACATGGTGAGGCCAGGGAGAGAGGGCATGAGTTTTACCTGGGAGAGTCAGAAAAGGTTGTATGGATGAGGTGAAGCTTGAGCAGATTTTGGAAAATGATGTTGAACGTTTGCCAGGAGCAAATGGGGTGTGAGTTGGGCCTGGGGAATGGAAGAGCATCCCCTGTCGGAGCAGCAACAGAGGCAGTAGGGAGTGTGACATAACCAATTTCACAGTGTTCCACTACAACTCGAAAGGGGCTTAGGCTTCCTGTTTTCCAGAGAAATAAAAATGAGGTCTAAACACCTTGGCTAGTGATGCCCCTGTGACAGTTATTCAAGATCACTGGCAGCTTCAAAATTTCAGTATACACTTTGTTGTACAACAGAAACTAACACAACATTGTAAAGCAATTATACTACAATAAAGATATATAAAAAAAATTTCAGTGTAGGAGGGGCACAGGGAGATAATCTAATTGGAAGGTGGGTGACTTATCAAAGCTACATTTGCATGATAAACATTATTTTTATTTAGTTTTACTTAGTTTGCCTGTTATAGACTAATAAAGATAGCAGTGTTGTCTAAAGATGCCTTCACTGGCACTTCACATAAAATGGAGAAAATGTCAATTGCATATTTCAAAGGGTAAGCACACCCAGGGGTGGCTTGAAGGGGCAGTGATGGAGACTATGAAAAGGGGCAAACCCTCCTCCTGGCCTGTCACCCATTCACGTCCCTAGTGGTTGAGTGTTGTTTCTGTTCCAGACACTGTGCTAAGTGATTACATGCATTATATCTCATTATCTCCAATTTATAGATGCAGGCAGTGAGATTTAGAGAGGTTAAATACATTGCCCTACTCAAACAGCTAGTGATTTCATTTTAATGATAATCTTAAAAACTATAATAAATGCATGAACTAGAATTCTGCACTGTCCAACACAGTAGCCACTAGCCACATATGGCTTTTTAAGTGGAAATTAATTAAGAATTCTGTTCCTGGGTTACACTAGTCCCCTTTAAGTGCTCAATAGCCACATGTGGCCAGGGGCTACCATATTGGACAGTGCAGATATAGAACATTTTCACTAAGAATAAGGTAAATACTTTATCACTGAGTACAGCCTCATGATTTTGCTCATGTTTGCTTTGTGTTTGTGATCATATTGACACGATGTAGCATTCTCCAATTGTCCCAGGCAAATAAGAAAAGAATAGAGCTGGCCTTAGTATGTGAATGATGCACTACCACTGTATTAATGAAGGTAACCTAATAGTTCAAATAAAGAAAAATTGAGAGAGATCATTTTATAAATGCACCAACATCAAAAGAGCCTGCCCTGTGGCAATCAGTACCATGTTTACTTTGTAATCAGTTATGTAGTTGCAGCAAAATAACATTAGTCATCTCATTAAATTAGTATTGTCAATTTAAATATCATTGGCTCCATAGTTTTATTTAAATTTAGTCTGGAAAAAAAAGCCTTTGGTTTATAAGAACTATAACTATTAGGAGTTTGCACCTAGTTTTATTTGTGTACATTTTAAGATAACATTATACTAAGGATAATTTAAGTAAATGTAGGGATCCCTGGAGAATTTTCATTCCTCTTAGAAGAGTTCATTATATTACCCAAGATTGAGAAACACTATGAAAGCCTTTAGGGTGAAGGAGCCTGAACACTTTACCTGTAACACACAGTCCCAGGCCCATGAAGCTGTGTGATTGTCAGTATCCTATCAAATCCAGATGAACTAGAGCCCTCTTGGCACCAGTATGCCATAATTCTACCCAGGGATATATTAGGATATGACTGCAGCAGCTGGCAAAACTTCACACTGATGAAGCATTTTACTCCACAATTTTCTAATCACTCCCCTGTTTTAGAATCCCGTTAGTAAAACTTGATTTACACTCTTCATAAATACCAAAATTTCCACCACCACCACCCCTTCCTAGCTCTTAATACGCAGAAGATGTTTGTAGTGAGGAAGACCACAAAGCAAGACTTCCACTTCTCATTTTCTGGCTCATGAATATTTTTTTCCCTGTCTTAATCAGACCAACTATTCTCAAGCATCTCACTGATGGGATATAGGACTCAAGAGCATCATTTTCATATTACCACTTCCCAATGTTTTACTGAAAGATTTCGTGTCTTCTCACTTAATCCTTGGCCTCCAGCTTTCCTCTTGAAATCTGCAGATGAATTTCACACTCTCTGAGGCAAACACTGCTTTTCTCGCCATAAATGAGAAACAGGCGTTATCTAGGCCGAGCTATCTCACTGGGTGCACCCCAGGGCTACAGTCAGCTCAAGCTGGTCTTTTCACTGTGATTGCAATAGTCAGAGAAGCCCATTCAGGCAACTTCTACATCACTGGGGAAGTAAACTATTATTTTTAGTAGTATTGTATATTACATTGAGACCCCTTATTTATGTTGTTGCACTGTATATGTATCCCCAGAACCTTGACTGAATTTCTTACCTCTCATTTCTGAAAAATGCTTGGTAAATATTCCCACTATTTTCTGCAAAGTGAGAAAAGAAGACACAGCTTCTTATGTAAGTGGCAAATAAGCTCCCCAAACCTATGAACCAGAAGGATACTTCAAAGTGCTGCTTACCACCTTTGAATATACCCCAAGACATGCAAACTAACACTGAGAAGAGTTTTAAAAATCTACTTCCCTCCCCTTGGGCAGGTGTTTCTGGTTGTTAAGTAAGTAAAGCCATCTTTTACTCAGCTTTTTGCAAGTGTAGTTAATTATAATTGTTGATGTTCAATTATGCTAAGCTAATGATAGTAGTCACCATTTATTTGGCTCTTACACTATACCAGATACTCTGCCAAGCTATTTACGTATATTATCTTATTTATTCCTTACTTAGTGAAGGTAGGTAGTATTACCTCCATTTTATAGATTTAAAAAACCAAACAAGAAACGGGGAAGCTAGATATTAGTCTGAAGTCACATAGATACTAAATGTTGGCATCAAGATTTGAATTCAGAACTTCCTGAAATCCCAAGCCCACACTTTTTTTTTTTTTTTTTTTTTGGTCTTAAAACAATACACATTTATTAGCTTTACAGAACTGTAGGTTAGAAGTCTGGCATGCAGTGGCTGGGTTTTCTGGTCAGAGTCTCACAAGGTTACAATCAAAGTGTTGGCAGTTGCTTTCTCATCTGGAACTTGGGGTCCTCTCTGAAGCTTCAGAGATGTTGCCAAGCCCACACTCTTAGCCTCACAAACAATAATACAATATAATAAGGCTTTATGTAATAATGAGCCATATTTGAGTTAATTTGTTGTTACTCCTCAACCGAAGCATTCTGATTTCCCATATTTACTTCCCATTTTCGGGAAAATGTCAAAATAAGTTTCACCACGGTCAGTTGCAGATCATTCTTAAGGGTATCTCAGGGTATTGGCAACTCAAATACCCTTCACAAAGTACCTTTTTTTTCCCTGCTCAGTTCACGAGGTTTGGCCCCAAATCCCCAAAGCACTTTCACCTGTAGTCAGAAAGCCCTTTTATGAAGAGCATTGATTCCCCTTTTCATCCTAAGGTGAGCTCTCAACGGTGCTCTGCGATCAGGACTTCACTTCTCCAAGTGCGGGTCGCCTTCGCGGGAGAGCTCAGCTACCAACAGCTGGGCATCCACGGGACAGGAGCAGAGTAATGAATTGCCCACTTGAAGATTCAAGGGGAATTTTGAGGAGTTTTTCCAGCTTCTTGGTAAGCAACCTAATTTCAGTTAATAAAAAATTACTGATCTTTAGAAAAACACAAACAAAGTTTAAATTCAGGTTACTTTTCGAAGATCTTAGTATTTATTTTGAGTATTATTAGGTAAGCTTTGATAATTAACTCTATAAGCCCTAAACTAGCCTGTTTGTTGTAAAATCAGCTATCCCCTCCCCCCACCCTGCCCCCAACTTCAGGCTCAGGGGCAGACTCAGAAAGCCTACCTACTCCTTATTATTTCTTGCCCCTTATCAGTTTATTTAGGGGAAAATGTATCCCAAAGAGAAGAGTAACAGTCTGGCAGGTACTGACTAGATAGTTATCTCATATGCTGTAAAACCTCTTCCATAAAATTTATCTATTGTGGAATTTGTGATGTTTGTTATGAACTTGTCCAAAGTTTGTATTTGCACCCTGAATTGAAAGGATTTGCTAGGCAAATAAATGTCTACATAATTGTAACTTGTAAAGAAAAGATCTTAAGCTGAAGGGAAAAAAACATGTCTTTTGCTATGAACTGAATTGTGTTTCCCCAAAATTTGTATGTTGAAGCTCTAACGCCCAGTGTGATGGTATTTGAAGTAGGGCCTTTAAGAGATAATTAGGTTTAGGTGAGGTCATGAGGGTGGGATCCATGAAGGGATTAGTGGGCACCAGAGAATTTGCGTGCTCTCACTCTGCCTTGAGCACCCAGCTAGATGGGGTCGTCTGCAAACCAGGAAGAGAACCTGACCATGTTGGCTCCCTGATTTCGGATTTCCAGCCTCCAGAACCGTGAGAAAATTAATTTCTGTTGGTTAAGCCGCCCAGTTTATGGTGTTTTGTTTTGGTAGCCTGAGCTGATAAATAATCCTTCATTACTTTAGAAGCACCTATTTGCATGCAAAGATAATAATTTTACAGTTATCGTTTGTGTGTGCGTTCATTAGAGGAGAGATAGGACCTCTCCATGGCAACGCTTTTATGATACTCTTTAACTTGGAAGTGATAAAAATGCCCTTTAAAAAATAGTGCAGGGCAGCTTTTTCAATAGTTTGGGCAGAGTTGTAGCCAGCTAGTCAGAATTTGTGAAGTTTTATTCTTTTGCCCCCAAACTCTAAAGAAGTTATTATGTATCATAACACGTTATAGTCTGTAAGACACATGGGCATATTTCTCACAGCAGAATTGTGTGTTTTATTGCAAGAACATTAAAATGGAATGGATTTATGTGGATAATCATTGAAGTTGGGTATCGAGTGCGTGGGTTTAATTGTATTAGTCTCTCTACCTTTGTGGGTGTTTTAAAATATTGATGATACAGAGTTTTAAATGAATATACACATATGAGCTAATGGGTGGACAGATTCACTTTGCAATATGTGTGGTTGCCTAGTTGTGTGTTGGTCCATAACCATTTTAAAAAATGGAAAAAAACAACCTCCTGGTTTCTTCTTAAAAAGTGCAAACTGTGCCAGCTGATTTGAATGAGAGGGAATGTTTTTCCGCTTTATTTTCACAGCTGTCTTATCAGTTTCCTAAACTCAATTAGGGTGGAGCACAGGAATTTCACTATGGGGGGACTAAGGGCTTTGTTGTTGGGGTTTGAAGATAATGTTATCTTCCCAGGCTAACCTCTTGGAGTGAAGACATTTCCCCAGAGGGGAAAAAAGTAGGGCCTTAAAGATGTCTTCATAGAGTTTGCAGAGTGGTTGAAGCTTAACAGTCTATGGAGAACTCTGTCAGCCTCGTGGGAAAATGATTTGGTATTCAATTGTTTTCACTTGGGCACTTTCCCAGACTAGATAAAGCCTCTCCATTCCATCCTACCCCTCCTCCACCCTAAAATTCCCTGAACCCTAGGTGTGGCAGGCTTGCTTTTGTTCAGGATGAAGTAGGGCAAGAGCTATCAGGTAAATAAGGAAAGTACCCTTTCAGTTTCTTGCCTGCTGACGGCATGCCTGTGTTCCCTTGGCTATAGTGTGGAAATGAGAATTTCCACAGTTTTAAAGGGAGTGTCATTATGAGCTGAATCATTATTTAGGTTCTTGACCTCTTTACACGATCTGGATTTTCATGCCTGTGAGATATGAATTGAGCCGAGGACTTTATGAGAAGCAGAAGGATTTTTTTTTTTTTTTTGCAGAGTTTTCATTTTACTCATAACCTAGTTTTAGACTGGAGATGTGGGTGGTGAGTATCCAGGCCCTTCATGAGGCATTACACAATCTATTCGAGTTATACAGAGTGGATAGAAAAGTGCCTATAACCCACTTATTTAAGTGTTTCATAATATAGACTCGAAAACCTTAGAAAATTCTTCAGGGCGTGGAATTCTTGACACTGTTTCTTGATGGAAGAGAAGAATTCTCAAATACTCGCTGCTCCTATAGTTCACAGGGTAGAAGGGGAAAGGAGGGTAAGTGTGGCAGACGAAGGGCATGAGGAATGCTTTGCCCTTGGGACTCGTCAAACGCTGGTTCAAAGGTTTGAACCCCACACCTAGAAAAGATTCCCATATTTGGGGGATTGCAGTTAGTATATCATAACAGATTTTCATCGGAAACTTTCACGGAGTGATAGAAATAATTAATGCAATCTGAAACTTAATTTGGAAGTGCCTCATCCCCCCCTTAAAAAAAAAAAAAAAACACCAAATTTTCATTAAGATGAAAGCATACATTAAGATCTTTTCTTTTCCTTTGTCTCTCCAGAATTTTTAAGGGAAAGTTATTTCCTGTGCTTTCATCATCATGAATCACATTTTGAGAGCTCATAAGTTATGTAGCAATGTCATTAGGCAATTGGGGAAAATATGTAGCAATTTATGAGTCATAATGGTCCTAGATTTCAAGGATCTTATCTTTCGCTAATTTATTAAATATCTGAGTCCCTGCTATGTGCTAGGCACCATTCTAGGTGCTGGGCACATGGCAAAACACAAGAAAGACAAGGTTCTAGTCCTCACAGAGCTTACATTCTAATGTGGATACACTCACACAAAGCCATGGAACACTAGGTAGTAATAAGTGGTAATATCAAATAAAACAGGACAGGGTGATAGAGAGTAGAAGAGTGAATGTTTTAAATTGGGTGATGCAGGAAGGCATCTGAGAAGGTGACATTTGAATTGAGACCCAAATATTGGGAAGAAGCCAGCCATGAAGATCAAAGGAGTTGATAATCTAGGGAGGAGGGTAAATAATGCAGAAGCTCCAAACCTTAACCTGCACGAGGACCAGAAAGATAGCAAGTAAGGCTGGGGCTTGGAGAGCAGGGGAGGGGGTGATCTAGTCAGAGAGAGGACCAGAAACCTAACAGTGCAGAGCCTTGAAAGCCAGAATTTATGCTAAACATGATGGAATGACATCGAAGGGTTTTGAGCAGGGGAGTGATATTACCTGATCTGCATTTTAAAATATTACTCTGACTACCACATGGAGCATGGGTTACATAAAGTGTCTATAACAATCTCAGTAAGAGATAATGGTGGCTTGGGTGAGGATCAAGATGGAGAGAAGCAGACAGATTTTGGATGTGTCTGACGTAGAGTAGATAGCTCTTGTTGGTGGGTTCACGGTGGGGGAATGAGGGAATGGATGATCCTCAGACTCTTTGGGTTCCTGTTGGAGCTATTTGCCAGATAAGGAAAGCTGGGAGAGGCATAGATCAGGCTGGGGAAACAAGGGTTTGCCTTGGCAGCATGTTAATTTCGAAATTAAACATCCACATCAGAGTGAAGGAGACAGCTGGTTAAGAAGGTTGGGGCTGGAAATACAAATTTCGGAGATGTCAGCATAGAGAGTAGGACAAAAGCCCGTGAAGTGGGCTGAAGAGAGAATGAAAAGGTAAGAAATGAAGACAGTAGCTACAAACAACTTTTTATCAGCTGACGCTGCAAACAGGGAATAGAGAAATACAGTTGCAGGAGCATGAGGGGCCAAGGACTACTTTCTTTAAAATAGTTACTATATATTTTTTTAAGATAAGAGTACTAAACTATGTAAGCTGATGGGAATGATGCAGGACAGAGGGAAAAATTAGTCTGAGGGGTTACCTATTCCATCTCCTCCAAGCGTAGACCCAAAGAAAGATGACAATTTGGAAAAACTAAAAGCACAGCTTACATTCGTTATGTATGTATTGCAGGCTTTGGGAGAGAAGTGGGACAGAAAGAGAAGATAAGCATGGAGAAATGGGAATTAGGAAAGGCAAAAGAAGAAAGAAACATTTTTAAAATAGTACAGAGTTAGAAAATATATCTGTGGGACCTGGGGAGGGGGGCTGAGGAATGGATGAGTTACGCTTCTACCTTCTAGAGACAAATTTTTCTAGGAGACATCAGTTCCATCGTCCACTAGAGTCTTTCTGCCCTGGAGAGGGTAGCGGTTAGGAATCGTGCTGACATAAACTCCTGGCTCCACTTCTTGCTGGAGGGGAGCAAGTTATGGAACTTATTTGTGCCTCAGTTTCCTTACCTGAAACATAGGCTCAGAAGTGCTTGCCTCGTGGGGTTAGTGTGTGAATTAAATGAGACCATTCTTGTAAGGCACACGGCAAACAGCCTTTTTCTAGGCACCTTAGAGCCTTTCGGCAAATCCTGCCTTAAGTTCCTTGAGGCCAGGGAACATGTCTTACCTTTTAATTTTCCATGGCATCTAGCATAGATCCCTAAGTATAAGTGAATTTTGAATGCTTGCCTTTTTTTCCCCTCCTATTCTTTCTCTTTCCTTCTGCTGTGCGAAACCCCATCTCATGCTGCTCACCACCTTACCTCGTATCTCTTTATACTTGCATTTTTGATCTATAGAGTGTTCTGTTGGATGTAGAATCACAGAAAACATGAGGTGGGACTTTAGCTTTATTCTGTCTTCCCTCCCAAAACAAGAAAGATTTTAAGTTGAACACCTTGATTTAAAAATGAAAGTTTAAAAAAAAAAAAGAAAGTTTATTCCACCACTAAATTTATCTTTTGTTGCAGAGTTCATATATAATTTCTCTTCTTGATCTAGTTGATTAGCTCCATAAAGATTGGTTTGTACTTATTGTTGTTTTTCTTTTTTTTGAGATAGTATGTTTTTTCTTTTTAAAAAAAAATTTTTATTTTATATTGGACTGTAGTTATTTTTTAAGAATTTGATTTTTTTTAATTTATTTTTTTTTACTTTTGGCTGCATTGGGTCTTCGTTGCTGTGTGCGGGCTTTCTCTAGTTACGGAGAGCGGGGGCTACTCTTCATTGCGGTATGCGGGCTTCTCATTGTGGTGGCTTCTCTTGTTGCGGAGCACGGGCTCTAAGGTGCACGGGCTTCAGTAGTTGTGGTGCACAGGCTCAGTAGTTGTGGCTCGCAGGCTCTAGAGCGTCGGTTCAGTAGTTGTGGCGCATGGGCTTAGTTGCTCTGCAGCATGTGGGATTTTCCTGGACCAGGGCTCAAACCTGTGTCCCCTGCATTGGCAGGTGGATTCTTAATCACTGCGCCACCAGGGAAGCCTGGACTGTAGTTGATTTACAGTGTTGTGTTAGTTTCAGGTATACAGCAAAGTGATTCAGTTATACATATACATATATCTATTCTTTTCCCATTTAGGTTATCACAGAATGTTGAGCAGAGTTTCCTGTGCTGTACATTAGATCCTTGTTGGTTATCTATTTTAAATATAGTAGTGTGTATATGTCAATCCCAAACTCGCAATTTATCCCTGCTCCCCACTTTTCCCCTTTGGTAACCATAAGCTTGTTTCCTATGCAGATTTTTTTCCCCTTGATTGAATATGTATGAGTCCATATCAAGTTCTGCTTTCCTCGGGTTTCTGGTGTGAACACATAGTAGGATCTCAAACTTTGTTAAATGAATAGTGCTTGCTTGCTTGAATAGGAAATGGATCTTTTCCTTCCTTTTCTGTTACTGTTCCCAAAGTCTTTCTCACATACTGGGTGATTCTGGAGGATAAAATAGGTGCTTAATTACTGTTGCCTTATATAAAATTTATGAAATAAATCATACGTATTCTACCAATTCTCATGCTGTCTGTCTCTAATAGGAGCAGAATGTAATACTACAAATTTGAGTAATAAAATCACCTATGTATAAGGGAAGGAGAGTTTATTGAGAATCCTTCTAGTTGCCATATGTGGATATTCGGTATCATATCTGTCTTTTTCCACAGGAGAACATGTTCTCTTAGACTCCACTAATGAGAGGTACTTGCATGAGATCTGGTAGGGAAGAGAAGGAGAAGCCATTTTCTTCTAGAGGCAGTTATGGGCAGAAGTATAGGCAGCAGCAGATGGGATGGCTGACGTGGGATTTTTGCCTACAGCTTTCGGGTGGGTGGTCTGAGAATCTTCCCGTTGCTTTGACAGGCAGCTGAGGTCAATGGCCGTAGCTTCCTTGTGATCCCTGCACGTCCAGACTTCCTGAAACAGATCTTAACTGCCGTCCTTCCTGCCACTTTCCCAGAGTTGTGAAAGCCTCTAATTCCCTGTGTTAAATCCCTTCCTATTTGAAATACCTACAGTTCTGACTGTTTTCCTGATGGTACCATGACAGATAATAGGACCTAGTCCACAATCTTCCATTGGAAAGTCTAGGAGAGTAGAACTTGATATAGATGTTCCCTAAGCCCCTCAGAGCAGTAGTGATGGGACCTTTAGAACTGATGGGTCCTTGACTTTGGAATTGGGAGTTCTTCAAGTTGTCACCCAAACCTATGCTTGTGGGATCTACAGAAACAGGGTTTATGGTAAAATGAAATAATTAACATTGAGTCTATAAAACTGTGTAGAACCTACTGAGACAAAAGAAGTGCAATAGAATGAATTGTCTTAGTGTTTTACTACATACATTCTATGCAGTTACATGTATCTGAAGAACACACAAGAAACAGATTACAGAGCAGAGAGCTAGGTGGCTAAGAGACAAGGGTTGGGGGAAGACTTATTTTCTACTGTATATGCTCTTGTACCTTCTGAATTTTATGCCATGTGCATGTATTATCTATTCCAAAAACATAATTTATCTTTAATAGCAATAGTTGTATATTTTTTATATACTGATTTTACAATCATCAGATTTTTTTAAAAATCGTAAACTCTGACAACATAAAATGTTGACCATGAAATGAAAAAACGAGAGCTTGTATCCACTGTTTATGGAAGTTTATAGAACTACTTCCTAAGCGTGTCAATTCAGTAATGTCTAGTAAGATCAAAAATGCACAAACCCGATCATCATAAATTCCTCTTTTATGTACATACCCTGGAGAAAGGCTCATACATCAGGAGAAAGGTACAAAGGTGTTCATTACGGTATTGTTTATACTAGTAGAAGAACTGGAATCATAAAAATGTCCATTATTAGGAAATAAATAAATTGATATAAAAAATAAAATACCATTTTGTGGAATCTAAAACATGACACAAATGAACTTATTTACGAAACAGAAACAGACTCACAGACGTAGAGAACAGACTTTTGGTTGCCAAGGCGAGGGCGGGTGGGGAAGGGAAGGATTGGGAGTTTGGGATTAGCAGATGCAAACTATCATATATAGGATAGATGAATAACAAGGTCCTGTTATATAGCACAGGGAACTATATTCAATATCCTGTAATAAACCATAATGGAAAAGAATATGAAAAAGAATATATATGTATAACCGAATCTCTTTGCTATACATCAGAAACTAACACAACATTGTAAATCAACTATACTTAAAAAAACAAAAAACAAACCAAAAAACCCCCAAAGGGGAACCACCCAGGCTACACACAGTATCATAAACTAATTAAATTGTTGTTAAAAAAAAAAAAAGAAAACTTTGCAGGGGCTAAGGGGGAGGAGGAGGAATAAACTGGAAGATTGGGATTGACACATACACACTACTATGTATAAAATAGATAACTAATGGGGACCTACTGTATAGTACAGGGAACTCTACTCAATACTCTATAATGGCCTATATAGGAAAAGAATCTAAAAAAGAGTGGATATATGTATATGTATAACAGATTCACTTTGTTGTATACCTGAAACTAACACAACATTGTAAATCAACTATGCCCCAATTAAAAAAAAAAATTCTATGGAACAATTAAATGGCCTAGCCCTATAAATGTCAACATGGATAGTTCTCAAAAGTGTATTCTTGAGAAAATAAAGGAACTGCTGAGTGACATATACAGTATGGCAGCATTTAGGTAAATTCTAAAATACATACTAAAAGAATAAAAAAGGGGGGCTATAAGGGTTCATACCTAATTCATGAGAGCAGTGGTCTCCATTAAGAGATAGAAGAGATAGGGGTTGGGATGGAAAACAAAAGAAACTTCATTTTTATTTTATTTCCTTTTTTAAAATATGAAGCAAAATGATCCAATATCCTCTTTTTTTCATTCTGGTAGTAGATATACAGTTTTATATTAGCTGTACTTTTCTATGGTACTTCTCAAAATAATACTTTCTATTCCCTAATCTCCCACTCATTCCCCCACCCACTACAGTCTGGATTGTGTCCTGCATCACTCAGGATCCCAGCAGGAAACAAAGGGCACACTCAAACTGGCTAACTTTAGGGGAGTTTAATATAAGCACTATTTACAAAGATACTGACAGGATACAGGGACGCCAACAGAAAAGTGTGGCACCCCAGGGGCTGGTAACAGCAGGAAGCTGTCACTGTCGGGGGCCTGCAGGAAAAGGGGAAGGAGCAAAGCCTGAGAGAGTGCTATGTGGAAAGAACCACCCAACAGGAGTAGTGGCCTTTATCAAGGAATGCAGCCAGCCTATGGTGACCCTCCTCAAGGGAACTGGAGAGAATGGGTACCTCCACCTTCCTGTCCTCCCTCCCTCTGATTTCCTGTCAATATCCTCCTTTGGCCAAGCCCAGCCCGAAACCATTGGGCCAAGAAATCCACGGATGCTGTCCATACAGATCAGCTTCCTAGGACTCAGAGCAGGGACAAACTGAAAGTATCCATAGGCTCCACCATGTCTCACAAAGTTTGCCAATTCCTGCTAATTGTCAAATCCAGGAGATGCTTTGGATGTTTTTAAACTTAGCTTCTTGGTTATAATTTACAAGTGACTTTTCTCCTCCTTTATACTCCCTCCTCTAGTTTTCCAGCTAACTCAAATGGCTCCTTGCTAGTCTTGTTCACTGGAAACAAGACTACCCCTCTCTTAAGTGTTAGAATTCTCCAGGTTTCCATTTCTGATCCTCTTTCCTCATTCAGTCACTCCCATGCATGTAACTCCCAACTCTTTGCTGATAAAGACCAAATTCTTTATTTCTAGCCAAGACCTCTCATCTCAATTCCAGACTTACTTATTGATAGCAACATGGGACCGTCTCACTGGTTTCTCAAAGTCAGCATAGCAAAGCCAAACACATCAACTTCCCCGATAAACCTGCTCCTTTCCTTATGATTCCCACCAAGTGAATGGCCCTGCCACTACGCTGAAATCTGCCTCTAATTCTTTGCCTTCCACATACTGTCCACTTCTCTTTCCCTTGAAATGGGGACTGGTCAAAGGAGAGCTCAAGTGCAGAAATGGTGAGCTTTTAACTGGATTTGTCCTGGAGAGGTGACAGAGCTGGGAAAGTAAGACCAGAGCCAGGATATCCAATCTAAGTGGCTTCTCAACTGTGCTGAGCATTCAATTTTTCTGGGTACCTGGACCCCACCTAAAACCAATGAATCCAAGAATCTGGTGTTATGGACTTAGAAAGGAAAAGCACACCTCCTGTGTGTCTCCTCTATTTTTGACACTCCACTACATCACTTCTGAAGCCAGATGTGTAGGTTTTCCACACTGCAAGCAATTCTGTGACACGAGCTGAGTGTCCTACAATTTAACCCAACTCTGACACTGGGGTTAGTGTCAGACACCACAGGATAAAGGTTCAGTCCTACAAGACTGCCACCCCCACTTCAGGCACTGGTCGCAAGTTCAGGTTGTCACCTGTGCTTCTGACAGACCAGCTAACTCTGAGCTTCCCAGGCTCCCCTCCTCTGGTTTGATTCATTTGCGGGCAGGGCTCACAGAAGTCAGGGGACAAGTTTACTTACTAGATTACCAGTTTATTACAAAGGACATTAAAGGATATGAACAGCCAGATGAACAGATATATGGGGCAAGGTCTGGGAGGGTCCTGAGTGCAGGGGCTTCTGTCCCAGTGGCGCTTGGGATGTGCCACCCTCCCAGCACATGGGTGCATACTTGTTCATCAACCTGGAAGCTCTCCAAATCCTGTCCTTTTGGGGCTTTATAGGAGGCTCCTAACATAGCTATAATTAGATTATAGGTCATTGGTGCTCATCTTGCAGAAAGGGGGACCCCTTCCAGGGCCCGAGAGCGGTCTCTTGTCAAACACTCGGAAATGAATTGTCTGAGGAGACACACGTGCTGACAAAGCAAGAGACTTTATTGGGAAGGGGTGCCCGGGCAGAGAGCAGCAGGGTAAGGGAACTCAGAAGAACTGTTCTGCCACGCGGCTCCCAGTCTCAGGTTTTATGGTAATTGGGTTAATTTTCCAGGTCGTCTCTGGCCAATCATTCTGACTCAGGGTCCTTCCTGGTGTCGCATACATCTCTAAGCCAAGATGGATTCCAGCGAGAAGAATTCTGGGAGGTTGGTTAGGACATATGGACTGGTGTCTTATCTCTCCTTTTGACCTTTCCCGAATTCTTCTGGTTGGTAGTAGCTTGTTAGTTCCGCATTCCTTACCAAGGCCTCCTGTTGTAAGATAATTCATGCAAGTGATTACTATCGGGCCTGGCCAGGGTGGGCGGTGTGGGTCAGTGTTTCCCCTAACAACTGGACTCAATCTCCAGCAGCTCTCCCCTCCCCAGAGATGGGGGTGGGGGCCTGGGATGTGGGACTATAGGTTCCAACCCTCTAAATGTGGTTGGTTCCCCTAGCAGTCTGCCCAGACCTCCGGAGCTTTCCAAAAATTACCTCGTTAGCATAAACTTAGTGTGGCTGAAAGGCGCTTGTTATGAATAACAAAAGACACCCATTTCACCTTTATGCTCTGAAGCTACCTCAAGAGTTGAGGAGGACAAATGAAATATTGTAACAAAAGATGCCCCTATGGTTCTTCACAAGGCTTTTAGGAACTATGTGCTAGGACGAAGACCGAATATATGTTTCTTATTATAAATCACAGTATCACAGGACTGAACTGTGTCTCCCCCACCCCCTTGCCAAATTCATATGTTGAAGCCCTAACCTGCAATGTGACTATATTTGGAGATAAAGCCTTTAAGGAGGTATTAAGGTTAAATGAGGTCACAAGAGCAGAGCCCTCGTCTGACAGGACTGGTGTCCTTATGAGAAAAAGAGATGCCGGAACTCCCTCAAGCGCTCTCCCGGTGCATGCGCAGAGGAGAGGCCAAGTGAGGACACAGCAAGAAGGGGGCCATTTGAAAACCGAGGAGAGGCTGCACCAGAAACTAACCCTGACAGCACCTTGATTTTGGACTTGGAGCCTCCAGAACTGAGTAAATTAAATTTTTGTTTAAGCCACCCAGTCTGTGGTATTTTGTTTGGCAGCCCAAGCAAACTAATACACCTGGTAGAAAGTCCAGACAGGGATCTTTCTCATAAATACCCTGGGTGATTCTAATGTACAGCCAGGTTGGAGAAGCATTGAGCCAGACAGAAAACTGGAGATATCTATAAAAAGACAAACACCGTGACTAACCAGGGAAGCCAAGGAGGAGGAGGAGCCCAGAGGAAGGAAAGCCAGCCTCCAGGATGCCTTTAACATCTCAGCACAGTTTCAGCTCGGGCTTCCACTGGCACCTCAGAGTAATTAAGGGGATCCAAGTAGGGTGGCCATGCCCTTAGTAGTCATCAGCTCCTGATAATTCCACCTCCTGTTTCCCAAGTCTGCCTCCCCCCTCTCCATCAGCACTGTCCGTCCCTTTCCTCCTATCCTCTAGTATGGGGGTTGGCAAACTATGACCCATGGGCCAAATCTGGCCAGCCAACTGTTTTTTGGGTTTTGTTTTAAATTTTTTAAATTTTATTGAAGTATAGCTGATTAACAATGTTGTGTTAGTTTCTGCTGTACAGCAGTGACTCAGTTATACATGTATATATTCTTTTTCATATTCTTTACCTTATGGTTTATCACAAGATATTGAATATAGTTCCCTGTGCTATACAGTAGGACCTTGTTGTTTATCCATTCTATATATAATAGTTTGCATCTGCTAATCCCAAACTCCCAGTACTTCCCTCCCCCATTCCCCCTCGGCAACCACAAGTCTGTTCTCTATGTCTGTGAGTCTGTTTCATAGATATGTTCATTTGTGTCATATTTTAGATTCCACATATAAGGGATATCATATGGTATTTGTCTTTCTCTTTCTGACTTACTTCACTTAGTATGATAATGTCTAGGTCCATCCATGTTGCTGCAAATGGCATTATTTCATTCTTTTTAATGCCTGAGTAATATTCCATTGTGTGTGTGTGTGGTGTGTGTGTGTGTATCACACACCACACACCACATCTTCTTCATCCATCTGTCGATGGACATTTAGGTTGTTTCTATGTCTTGGCTATTGTAAATAGTGCTGCTATGAACATAGGAATGCATGTATCTCTTCAAATTACAGTTTTTGTCTGGGTATATGCCCAGGAGTGGAATTGCTGGATCATATGGCAACTCTATTTTTAGTTTTTTGAGGAACCTCCATACTGTCTTCCATAGTGGCTGTACCAATTTACATTCCCAACAACAGTGTAAGAGGGTTCCTTTTTCCCCACACCTGTTCCAGCATTTATTATTTGTAGACTTTTTAATGGTGGCCATTCTGACTGGTGTGAGGTAGTACCTCATTGTAGTTTTGATTTGTATTTCTCTAATGATTAGCAATGATGAACATCTTTCCATGTGCCTATTTGCCATCTGTATGTCTTCTTTAGAGAAATGTCTACTTCGGTCTTCTGCCCATTTTTCGACTGGGGTGTATGTGTGTTTGTGTTTTTTTGAATTGTATGAGCTGTTTGTATATTTTGAAAATCAAGCCCTTATCAGTCACATCATTTGCAAATTTTCTCCCAGTTCACAGTTTGTCTTCTCATTTTGTTTACAGTTTCCTTTGTTGTGCAAAAGCTTATAAGCTTGATTAAGTCCCATTTGTTTATTTTTGCTTTTATGTCTATTGCCTTGGGAGACTGACCTAAGAAAACATTGGTATGATTTATGTCAGAGAATGTTTTGCCTATGTTCTGGGAGTTTTATGGTGTCTTATATTTAAGTCTTTAAGCCATTTTTAGTTTATTTTTGTGTATGGTGTGAGGGTATGTTCTAACTTCATTGATTTACATGTGGCTGTCCAACTTTCCCAACACCACTTGCTGAAGAGACTGTCTTTTCTCCATTGTGTATATTCTTGCCTCCTTGAGGAGATCAATTGTCCGTAGGTGTGTGGGTTTATTTCTGGGCTCTCTATTCTGTTCCATTGATCCATATGTCTGTTTTGTGCCAATACCATCATATTGATATTTTGATTACTGTAGCTTTGTAGTATTGTCTGAAGTCTGGGAAGGTTATGCCTCCTGCTCTGTACTTTTTCCTCAGGACTGCTTTGGCAATTTTGGGTCCTTTATGGTTCCATATAAACTTTAGCATTATTTGTTCTAGTTCTGTTAAAAAAAAAATGTCATGGGTATTTTGATAGGGATCACATTAAATCTGTAGATTGCTTTGGGTAGTATGGCCATTTTAATAATATTCTTCCAGTCCAAGAGCATGGGATATCTTTCCATGTCTTTGAATCGTCTTTAATTTCCTTTATTAATGTTTTGTAGTTTTCAGCATATGTCTTTCACCTCCTCGGTGAGGTTTATTCCTAAGTATTTTATTTTTCTTGATGTGATTTTAAAAGGGATTGTTTGTTTACATTGCCTTGCTAATATTTCATTGTTAGTGTAAAGAAATGAAACCATTTCTGTATGTTAATCTTGTATCCTGCCACCTTGCTGAATTTGTTTATCATTTCTAGTAGTTTTTGTGTGAAGTCTTTAGAGTTTTCTATGTATAATATGTCATCTACATATAATGGCAATTTTACCTCTTCCCTACCAATTTGAATACCTTTTAATTCTTGTCCGATTGCTGTGGCTAGGAGTTCCAATACTATGTTGAAGAGAAGTGGTGAGAGTGGGCATCCTTGTCTTGTTCCAGATTTTAGTGGGAAGTCTTTCAGCTTTTCACTGTTGAATATTATATTGGCTGTGGGTTTGTCATAGATAGTTTTTATTATGTTGACATATGTTCCCTCTATACCCACTTTCATGAGAGTTTTTATCATGAATGGATGTTGAATTTTATCAAATGCTTTTTCTGCATCTATTGAGATGATCATGTGGTTTTTGTCTTTTCTTTTGTTGTTGTGGTGTATCATATTGATTTTGCACATGTTGAACCATCCTTATAATCCTGGGATGAATCCAACTTGGTTGTGGCTGTATGATCTTTTTTATGTGTTGTTGGATTTGGTTTCCTAATATTTTGAGAATTTTTGCATCTATATTCATCAAAGATATTGGCCTGTAATTTTCTTTTTTGGTGGTGTCTTTGTCTGGTTTTGGTATCAGGGTGATGGTCAGCCACCTGTTTTTATAAAGTCTAATTGGAGGACAGTCAAACTTGTTTATGTATTGTCTATGGCTGCTTTTGCACTACAACAAAGTATTTGCAACAAAGACCATAGTAGCCTACAAAGCCTAAACTATTTACTATCTGGCCCTTTACAGAAAAGGTTTACCGACCCCTGCTTTAGTAGACGACTACACCCTAATGGTGGTTAGGCCAGAGACCAGTCATTTATATATTAGTGTCTCACTGGTCCAAAAGAATAAAAATCCTTCACAATGTACCCAGTTTGGCATTTACTGAGCACCTACGATGTGCCAGACTCTGTGGTAAGAAGTAGGGATACAACCGTGGACAAGAGACCCATATTGCCCTTATACTCCAGCAAGAGGGAGCCCTACCAGGGAGTCCTCACTTTAGAAGGCTATGCATATTACAAATACGCACAGACACAAATTTATTAAAGAATACATGGTGCTTCTGTCACTTGAGCCCTTGTGCTCAGCATTGGCAGAGCATGACCTGTAACTCTAAGCAACTACCCTTTGCAGCTCATTCCGGCCCCAGGAAGATGCTTCATTACATCCCTGGCAGTATGTCCTCAAAACTACAGATGACTGTGTCAGGGCCACAGAGGTTTGTGTGTTGTGCCACTGCTAATGTTTGAGCGACACACTTCTTTGGCACGCAAGGAGGATTTGAGCAGTGGAAGGGCTTAAGTAAGAGACAAGACAAATTAAATATGTTCTCAAATCCTCCTTTCAGCATGAATGCAATAGATTGGTGCAGAATGAAGTATGATTTCCCAGGGGGGCTGAGAGTCCATTTTCTTTTTAGTATTCTTCCAATTTACAGTTCTCAGAGTACTTATGAAATAGCATGATATTAACTATGTTAAATAATTTATATTTGTGCATTTGTAGGTCTAGATATACTATATGAAGAGTGATATCAGTTCTTTACATTGTCAACTAATAGGCATTGCACACTACAATTGAAATCCTTTATATATTTAATAAGATTTCATTAATTTTTCACAAAATTAAATTTTAAATTTAGCTTTTTTTTTTTTTCTTAATGTTTTGGCTGTACCACGAGGCACATGGGATCTTAGTTACCCGACCAGGAATCAAACCCACACCCCCTGCATTGGAAGTGTGGTGTCTTAACCACTGGACCACAAGGGAAGTCCCTGATTTTGCCTTTTTAATGCATGGTTTTGAATAACTTAGAAGAAAAATAACATATAAAATCATGTTTTCCTTATTTTTACTTTAATTTACTTTTTTTTAACATCTTTATTGGAGTATAATTGCTTTACAATGGTGTGTTAGTTTCTGCTTTATAACAAAGTGAATCAGTTATACATATGTTCCCATATCTCTTCTCTCTTGCATCTCCCTCCCTCCCACCCTCCCTATCCCACCCCTCTAGGTGGTCACAAAGCACCGAGCTGATCTCCCTGTGCTATGCAGCTGCTTCCCACTAGCTATCTGTTTTACGTTTGGTAGTGTATATATGTCCATGCCACTCTCTCACTTTGTCACAGCTTACCCTTCCCCCTCCCCATATCCTCAAGTCCATTCTCTGGTAGGTCTGTGTCTTTATTCCCGTCTTACCCCTAGGTTCTTCATGACTTTTTTTTTTTTTTTTTTTTTTTTTTGCGGTACGCGGGCCTCTCACTGCTGTGGCCTCCACGGCTCACGGGCCCAGCCGCTCTGCGGCACGCGGGATCCTCCCGGACCGGGGCACGAACCGTGTCCCCTGCATCGGCAGGCAGACTCTCAACCACTGCGCCACCAGGGAAGCCCCATGACTTTTTTTTTCCCCTTAGATTCCATATATATCTGTTAGCATACGGTATTTGTTAATTTACTTTTTTGATGTAAGTAATCCAAATTTTTTGTTACTTTTAATACAATTTTATTTTTAATCCTTTAGATTATTACAAGCAATTGAACACACGTTATGTGAAAATCTAGATTATAATAACATGATTGGTGGTTTTGCCAAAACAAAAACAAAAATAAATTTTACAAAATAAGTAATACAATAGTTCTTAAATTGTGTGTCATTTTTGTTACTCATCTAAACATTGGTCTATCAGTGGAATACTCAGACATTCACAATAATAATTAAATTGTCTTTAATATTTTGCCAGCTTTTAATCATATCAAAATAATAGCTTGATATGTATTTTTCACCATATATGAAGGAATACTTGTCAGGGTAAGAGTATAAAATTATTTTATTTAACGGTTTGCTAGCTTGTAGTTTATAATGTAATTTATAACGCTTAAATATTTAGACAAATGATACACAGGACTTTATACTCTTGCCCCAGGGTCCTCTATAATGGAGAAGCAGGTCTGCAAGGCAGACCCAGTCTTTGTCCTTAAGGAGCTTACAGTCTAAAGGGAGAGACTAGTAGGCCCTTGTAATTATTGTTGTGATACAACAATAGAGTGCTAGGGAAACATATACAGAGGATGGGATGTGGTCAGGGAGGACTTCCTGGAGGAAGTTATTTCAAGGCTAAGAGCTGAAGGATAATTAGATGTAACCAAGTGAAGGGAGGGAAGGATTAGAAGTGGAAAAAGGACATAAGATGAGGAGAGTTCCAGGCAGAAGGAATCGTGTATGGCAGGGGCAGCGAAGTTTTTCTATGAAGGACCAGATAGTAAATATTTGAGGCTTTGCAAGCCATACAGCCTCTGTTGCAACTACTCACCTCCACTGTTGTATGTAACAATATGTTGTTATGTGTATTGTAGACAAAACATAAATGAATGGGTGTGGATATGTTCCAGTAGAACTTTATTTACAAAACAGGCAGCAGGCCCGCAGATCCTAGTTTGCCATCTCCTTACTATATGGGAAGGCCCAGAGTTCAGAAAAAGCTTATTTGAGGCACTGACAGTCGATCAGTATGGCTGCTGCAGAGGGGATGACGGGAAGCAGGGAGGGAGGAGTCTGGGGAGTTAAAAACAAAGCTGCAGGGCTTCCCTGGTGGTGCAGTGGTTGAGAGTCCGCCTGCCGATGCAGGGGATGTGGGTTCGTGTCCCGGTCCAGGAAGATCCCACATACCGCGGAGCAGCTAGGCCCGTGAGCCATGGCCGCTGAGCCTGCGCATCCGGAGCCTGTGTTCCGCAGCGGGAGAGGCCACAACAGTGAGAGGCCCGAGTACCGCAAAAAAAAAAAAAAAAAAAGCTGCAGAAAGTGGATGGGTGGAGTCTGGATGCAGAGACCAGAGAGGTTGCTGCCTAGGCATCCTGGGCTAGGGTAGTAGTGGGCGGAGGGAGAAAAGTGAATAGTTTAGGGAGAGATTCAGTGAGTGGTCATAGGGAGAGGGAGGGTCAAGGCCGACTCCCAGACAGGCAGTGGGTAGATGATGCTGGGGGAAGTGGGAGACCTGGGGGAAGCAGATTTGAGGGGTGGGTTGGGGATAGGTGATGGGATCTATTCCCCTGAGGGCTCAGTTTAGTGCTTGCCACACGCACACATATGCATAATTTTTTTCTTGTCAGAAATGTGGCTGGCAGTTTCTATGAAAATACAATCTATAAATCCTGTGAAAGTCGGAGAGAAGCTGAGCCTGCAGAGCTAAATACCTTTGTAATGACAATCCTGGGGAATAATTACTATTGACAGGTTTTTCTTTAGCCTATGAGGATTGTAGGCTTTAGTTACTTTGGTTCCCTTTATTCACAGCTAATTTAATAACAGCGCAAGGACCCAGTATCTGCTAGTAACAATAGCCAACTTGGTCAGGAAAGACAGCTTCACCCAGGCAGTAAATCTGGTCAACCAGATGGATTGGCACTTGGAACATCAAGTGCCTCAAGATGCAGGATTTGCTGCTGGCTTGGGGGTGGGGTGGTGGTGGCATTGCTACAGTCTCTAGCGCACAGCCAGCCTGGGGTGGTGTCCTGCGTGAAATGAGGGTGCATGGGGAGAGGTGGGTGAGGGAAACAGGCCTGTTGAGCACTCCTGACACATACTCTCACCAGGGTGGGTTAGCTGTAAGCCTTGCTCATCTATCAGGCCAGAACAAGGGTAGCATTTTCATCACTGAAACCATTTAGAGATTCTCTGGATATGAATTGATGGACCTGTGGCATTTGTCATCAATCAGAAGCACATGCCATAGAACACCTGACTTAGAACGAACGCTGCTGGGGCTCTTTGAGGAGCGGTGACCCAAATGACACAGTGGGAAGCAGGTGCTGTGGGACGTCTCTTCGGGCTCCAGCTGGAGTGTTGTAGGCCTCCACCATCTCACCTGGATGACGGCCTCCCTGGTTCCCCTCCTGCCCTCTTCCAATCAGGCTGCCTGAGTGACCTTTTTAAAATGTAAATTGGATCTTGTCACTCCTCTGCTTAAAAACCTTTAATGCCTTTCTCTTTCTGACTTACTTCACTCTGTATGACAGACTCTAGGTCTATCTACCTCATTACAAATAGCTCAGTTTCGTTTCTTTTTATGGCTGAGTAATATTCCATTGTATATATGTGCCAATACCGTATGCTAACACATATATATGGAATTCAAAAAAAAAAAAATGTCATGAAGAACCTAGGGGTAAAACGGGAATAAAGACACAGACCTACTTGAGAATGGACTTGAGGATATGGGGAAGGGGAAGGGGAAGCTGTGACAAAGGGAAAGAGAGGCATGGACATATATACACTACCAAACGTAAGGTAGATAGATAGTGGGAAGCAGCCGCAGAGCACAGGGAGATCAGCTCGGTGCTTTGTGACCGCCTGGAGGGGTGGGATGGGGAGGGTGGGAGGGAGGGAGATGCATGAGGGAGGGGATGTGGGAACAGATGTATATGTATGACTGATTCACTTTGTTATAAAGCAGAAACTAATAAAAAATAAAAAATAAAAAAAATAAAAAAAATAAAAATAAAAAATAAAAAAAACCTTTAATGCTTTCCCACTGCATTTAGGAGAAGATCCAGACTCTTCATCATGGCCTGCAAGTCTGCCCAGTGCGGCCCAGGTCTCCCTCTCCAGGGTTTCTCCCCTAGAATTCCTGCAACTCAACTACACTGGCTTTCTCTCAGTTCTTCCAATACCCCAAGCTCCTTCCCACTTTAGGGTCCTTATTATTCCCTTATTCTAGAAAGTTCTTTGCACCCACCCCCACCCCTAACGTGGCTGGCTCCTTCTCATATTTCAGATATCCACTTAAAAATCACACCTCAGGCCTTCCCTGGTGGTCCAGTGGTTAAGACTCCACGCTTCTACTGCAGGGGGCGTGGGTTCGATCCCTGGTTGGGGAACTGAGATCCCTGCATGCCGCGTAGCAAGGCCAAAAAAAAAAAAGAAAAATCACACCTCAGAGGGACGTTTCCTGACCACCCAGGCCTCCCTCTCTTATTCTAGCATTGCACTATGGTCTTTTTTTTTTAATCATAAGACTTGACATAATTTATAATTTTACAATGATTTATATGTTTGCTTATTTATTGTCATCTCTGCCCCCCCCAACTCCTGCCCAGTAGACTGTAAGCTCCTTGGAGGCAGGCACCATAATTAATTTATTCACCACTGTATTCCCAGAGACTAGCACAGTGCCTGGCACATGCATGCTCCGTAGATACTTGTTGAGAAATTAATAAGTCAGTAAATAAAAAGCCATTCAATTGATCCATCAATGGATGGATCCATCCATAAGTGTATCTGTCCACGCGTGTAAATGTATAACTTCTGTTCTGGTTACCTACTGCTGGATTACAGCCTACTGAATTTAATGGCTTAACACAGCAACTTATTATCTCATGTTCTGTGTATTCAGTGGTCTCAGTTGGGAGGTTTTTCTTGAGGTATCTCATGTGGTTGCAGTCCAGTGGCAGCTGGAGCTGGAGTCATCTGAAGTGACAGTTAATGCAGGCTGTCAACAAGGTGCAGAGCTGGGTTGTCAACTAGAATGTCTACACCTGGATTCTCCATGTGGCTTGGGCTGCTCACGGCTTGGTGGCTGGGTTCGAGAAGGAGTGTCCCAAGGGAGTATCTCCTTTTATCTAGGAGACCAAAGCAGAAGCTGCAAGGCTTCTTATGAGCTAGCTTCAGAAGACCCACAGCGTCATTTAAGCCATATTCTAGTAGTGACAAGTAAGTCACAAGGCAACCCAGATTCAAGGGAGGAAATCTTACAAGGGCATAAAGGGCTGGTGCTGAGAAGTATGGTTCACTGGGGGCCATCTTGGCAGGCTAGCTGCTACGATCTCTTCTATCATGATTATGTAGGTGCCTCTGTTCCTGGTTTACATTCCTTTGTTTATTTCTCTTAGGCTCTTGCCCTCACCTTCTATAATTTGTGTCCTTTATTGCAAGGACACTAATTGGTAAAGGTTGAGCATCTCTTCTGCAAGTTTTCAGAGGACTGACACTAGTCCTTCAATTTCAAGTTACTCCAGGAAACTGCTGTACGTTTTGGAGGCTAACTTGCTGTGGGGGGAGCAACAGTCTTTCTGCACCTCTCGGTGTGGTGGAAGAGAGGCCAGTGCTGCTGGTTGACATCCAGGAATCTTGGTGCTCACTGTTCATCGCCAAGAGCAGTGTGCTGACCCCGGCCAGCACGCTCGACTCGACACTGAAATCACTGGCTTTGAGAGCCAAGCCCGAGGAGAAATTGAGTTTGGGATAGTTTCAAGGGTGGGAGATGCCAGCCCTGTCTCAGTTTTTTTTGCCTTGGAGCTAGTGTTTTTATCCAAATGTGAAAAACTCTCCCTCTCCACCTCTCTTGCACTCCCACACCCCCTTCTCCCCCCCTTTTCCAAATGTCCTTCCAGCTGCTATTTTCGATTCTGGCCTCAAGGCAAATGTTTCACTGTAGCAGAATTACTGTAAAATTCCTTCCTGTGCTCCCACAGATAATGGGACAATTCCCTAGAGAACCCCGGGAACCTACCACTTCAGAAATGGCCCAAAGGCAATCCCAAAAGGCAGATCTGAGGAAACAGAACTATTAGAAAAGGTTATCATCAGAGTAATGAGTCAAACAATATGATTGTTTTTAATGGCACTGGCTGAATCTAGGTACATTTTCTTTCTCTTTTGTGTATCATCTCTTTCAAAGCACCAAAGACAACTGAGGGGAAGAAAATAGTATTATGAAGTTTGCTAATGGGCCCATAAACATACAAACCTAGGATATAAAAAGAACTTCAGTGGGCAGTGTATAAACAAGGAGAAAATCTTATCCAGAAACAACTTGGAAAACCGCAGAGGGAGCAGCATCCTTGAAAACAATGAGTCATAAATCTTTTTTTCTTTTTTTTTTTTTAACTCCTCTGATGGGCAGAGAATACAAAAAAAGGGCAGCATGAATACTGATGATGTGTGTTTCCATTTCACTGCTATTTCAGTATGTCTGGGGAAGGCATGAGGATCATCTATGTCAAGGTTAAGAAATAATGCCCTCTGAATCATCATGAAAAGGAATCCTCCAATTAAACACTTCTGGAAATTTGTGTGTTGTCTTGAAGCAGTGCTCCTGGTTGCTAATTGGTTTTTCCATCATGATTCAGCTATTGAAATACACACTTCACTTCAAATTCATTAGTTCAGTACTAAGACAAGTTCAGATGGACACCTTTATTGGATCCATTTTAAAGTGTAAAAACAGGTTGTTTACTGTATAAGAGAAATAGATAAAAGTCCTTCCTAAGCAAGTCAGAAGGTAATTTACAAAAGTTACGAAAATGGATGACAGCCAAGTGTTTCCTGCAGGACTCTCCCAGGAGACAGACAAGTAGAAAGGTTAAAGACTTATGGGGACACATGTATAGGTGTTGAGTAGATTTGGCCTCAGTTCCTCATCCCTCGCTCTCTCCATGCCCCTTGCCATGGGATTTTGCAGATCCTCCCCAAGAGGGGAAGAGTAGATTTTCCTACCCTTTGAGTTTGGTCATCTAATTTACTTGGGCCAAAGGAATATTCACATAGATGGTATAAATAGAGGCTTAAAAAAGCACTTGCTCCATTGGACATGTTACTCTTCTCCCTCTGCCATTGCCAAGAGAAGAATGTGCCCAGGCTGGCTGGCTGGTCCCAGGAGGGGGAATGGAAAGACACACGGAGCAGAGTTGCCCTGCTAAGCTCAGCCTGCAAGAGAGCCCCAGCTGACTGCCCATGAATGAGCGAGCCCAGTCTAGATCAGCCAACCCCAACCAATCCCTAGATGCATGAACTGTAATAATAAAGGATTATTATTACTATGGTCGGTTACTATTGTTGTGCAACAGCAACTAACCAATAGAGGTGTTATGGGGTCATATTGGCCCCCCAGGTAGTTCTATAACCTCAGAATAGCCCTAATATCATAAGGGTTCATAACCAAATGAATCCACAGAGACAGTAGTGGATAGTTGCATAACAGGCCCACCATTCCTATCCAGAACCACAGAAAGCCTTCCTTAGCCTAAAGAAAACTCCTGAATCTTTACCTGAAATCTTCATCTTGCCTTGGGTACCTCCACAAGTTGACATTGAGATAAGGACTCAAGTGCAAGTAGTTTAAGTGGTGTAAGTGTGGGAGTGGGTAATGCAAGGGAGGAAAACTTGACAATAAAGGATGTGTTACTAAGCCAGCTACTACGAGCAACTGGAGCTTAATCCCATTGGGAGAGCTGAGAGCCAGTGCAGACCATGCCTCAGAGCAATCCCATCCAAGGGATGGAGAGCTGGGGTGCTGCTTCAGCTCTGGCCAGTCAGTCACTGGGGGAATAATATCCGGGTACTTCCAGCCAACCACACTAGCAGCCAGAGAACACCCTCAGACAAGGAAATGCAGATGCTGGCGATCAGAAGTCTGGTTGTCTTCTACTGGAAGTGATAGGCAAAGGGATAAGGGTGGGGGTCACTGATGTGTCTGCTGCTCCTCCGTTCGGGTCTGCCTCAATTTGGGGAGCATGAAACCATGGTAGGTTGAGTGCTAGGCAGGTCAGGCATGTGCTGGTCAGATTGGAGCACTGGGACCCCATGTTCTCCTCCATGCCAGTATTTTTTTTAATACTTATGTACATTTTCCTGTGGCTTTTCCAGTCCTTTCTTATCCCTTCTATCACTTTCTAGGGTGTCCATTCCACTGGCGTGAAGACAGGTGGCAACACCCATGACTGGCTTTTACTGTAGCTACCCACAGGTCTGACAGTTCAGGTCTGTTTGGTCTGTGGGGCAAAGAGATGGATGCTGTCTATGAAATTGGAAACACAGGCCCTGCAGTTTTACAACATCTACAGTGTCAAGACTTCCATCTGAAAAGTATAACCTCTGTGTGATAAGGACAGTCACAACTAACACAGTAGCTATGGCTTGAAAAAGCAATGTGTATTGATCAGTGCTCCCCAAACGTTTTCATGAAAGTTCCAATACCAGCAGAAAAAGTTAAACCGCGTACCCCTAACCCTGCTGGTAGACCAAAGTGGGTTTATTTGAATATAAAATGTTTTAAATTATTGGACACTGAGTGTAGTGGACCTGATGGTTTTGTGTGCCAGCATCCTTTCCTTGGGGGAAATCACTGTCCACCTATTGCATCATTGCCAGGGGGCTGTTATTCATAATGGCTCTGATCCCTTGTCACAGGGCTAAGATGCTGACATGGACTAGGGAAGGCACCAATTTCCTACCAATGATGGTACCCCACTGGCACATATCTGAAGCAAGGCACAACTTCAGTGTCTTTTCATAGGTGTATGGATATAAGGAGAAAGAAGTTCTTTTCCTTCTTGTGGTGGGCTAAGTAAGGTAAATAAGGATCCCGCGTCGCCAGCAGTCAGCTTAAGTGTAAGTTGGAGAGAGCCTGCATATAGAACGAGGCCAAGCAGAGCAGAAAGATGGAAGGAGAGTTAGAGTTCTGACATCATTGGAGCCCCTGTATATCCAGCCATATCTGAAGCTTCATGGGCTCCCCAGACCAGTGAGCCCCTCCAAGAAAAGGGCGGTAGGTTTGCTTAAGCTAGTTCATGTGCAACTGAAAGACTCCAAAATTGTTTAGTAAAATAGACATTCCAGAAAAAGTGCCTTGTTTATCCTGTGGCTTCATATTTCCCCTGGCACATTGTCGTGTATCCCTTAGGAATGTGTGAGGCCTTATCATCTTTATTTCAGAGATGCTTTGACCGCATCTCTAACTATTCTTCAATCAGCATTGATTTGGAACACTTTTGCTCTAAATTTCCCCAGGCCCTCCTCAACCTGAGCTGCCTGTGAAGCGTTGAAGCTCTTTGCCGGGTCCTATCCCAACTACCTGTTCCGCCCCCGATTCTCCCGGCACTTACAGGTTTGCTCCCGTGCCTTCTTGGGTCCTCTGTTCTCCCCTTAATATCACTCTTTGCAGATCCCACTCTTCCCTGCCTCCCTACCCTTACCATCTTGATTATGGACAGTCTAACCTTTGGAAAAATCAAATTCATGAGATGTTAGGAGGGAAACTTGTGACAGATTTCTGGGGTCAGAGCAGAGAGGAATATGCCAGGGTGGCATGCCGTCACCAGAGCGGTCTGGGAAAATCCCATGAAGTGGAAGCGGTGAGCCTGGTTTTCAGGAACAGAAGGCAAAGGCAGGATCCCAACTCCAACACAACCACCATAAAACCTTCCTCTTTTATTAAGAAACTATGTACCTATAGTACTATACTTAAATGCTATAGAAGTACACAAAAGAGGTAGCAGACAGGTCCTAATTTCAAGGCAGTTTTAATTTAGCTGAAGGATAAAGTAAAAATTTAGAGAATGGTCACGAGGTAAAACATCACAGTGCATGGCAGAGCAGAACAAAGAGCATCAGAGAAGTAATCGGCATATGTGGTATAAGGGAATGGCCGAGGGCCGGAAGTTCCTGAAAGAGGGAGTCTTGGAGGAAATGAATCTTGAGCCAGGCCCTGAAGGAAGTAATTGACAAATGTAAACTCTCCAGCTGGCCACAGGGGAAGAGGCTCTTTCTGCAGGGGTTGTGTAACTCAAATCTGCTCTGACCTGTTTGTGAAGATGCAGGCCAACTCTGAAGCTATTTAGCCTGCATCTGTAAGGCTGCACAAAACCACTGTTTTGGTCAAAAGAATTCAGTAGTTTGGCACTGGGCGCACCCTGTAGATGATATCATGTCTGTAGATCAAAGTCGGGCTAGGGTCACCTGCAAGGAAAAAAGAGTTGAAAAATAGTTTCTGTTATGGGTGGGGTTTTTTGTTTTGTTTTGTTTTTTGTGCCTTCCGTTTCCAAAGTTAAATTTTTTTATTTTATTTATTTTTTTTGGCCGCGTTGGGTCTTCGTTGCTGCGCGCGGGCTTTCTCTAGTTGCGGCTAGCAGGGGCTACTCTTCGTTGTGGTGAGTGGGCTTCTCATTGCGGTGGCTTCTCTTGTGGAGCGCAGGCTCTAGGTGCACAGGCTCAGTAGTTGTGGCTCAAGGACTCTACAGCGCACCAGGGAAGTCCCTCCAAAGTTAAATTTTAAGATAAAGATTTTCATCTTGATTACAGCTCTTGGTAAATAGATGTCATTTTAAAAGTCTGGTTCCTTGCAGTGAAATGCAGAACTTATGGCCACACAAATTCTTTTTGATATGTTAAATGTGCTAATTGAAGCAGAAGTCCTCTATAAAACACAAACAAACCTACTTTTTGCCTTAGGAGCAGAAAGCTAAAGAGAGACATAATCATCCAGGTTGCAGGTTGTTCTCTCCTTGCAGGAGATATAAGCTAAAACAGCTAAAATGTTTTTATAATGAAAACACATTTTTAAGTTTCTTATTCTGGCAAGATAAAAACAAGTTGTAAAGAAACCACTTCCGTCAAGACTAGAAGCTTTGGCCTTCTTGCCATTGTTAAAAAGCAATCCAAGAAATACTATTTAAGGTTAATTTTGCTGCCCTTTTAAGAAGAATTCTGAAACCATAAAAAGCCTGTAAGGGAAAACAAAACAATAAGCTGAATTGGAAGGGTGAGTCCCTCATTGGCAGTAAGTGTCAAATTACAATGTCCCCTGTCTGAGGATAAAACAGAGAACTGTGCTCTTCGAGGCTGCCAACATCTAACTTGACAACCACTACAAAAATGTAACAATAAATGAAACTGACAGCCTACTTCACAAGATTGAGAATACATCTGGACTTCTCCAGAAAGACAGCCGGACTAGAGTTCATTTCCCTGGAGGCTGGGCTACAGCAACACCTAATGAAAACAATGATGGGCCCATATTTATTTCCAAGGCGTTTGTAGCCTGCGTTCTGGTTCCAGTCTTACCGCAGAAGCAAGATCAACTTTCACATCTTTTCGCTAAATGGATGGGATGTGAAATTACTCACATTGACAATCTGCATTCTCAAGGGCTCCAGTAATTACATAGCCCAGCACAGCAGGACAGAGGCACTAACAACAGCACATAGACAATTGGTTACCATCAGTCTCCTCTGGTGCTGGCACATGTATCTGCAGTAAAAAAAAATTGAGGGCTTGGGTAAAACCTACTCCTTCCAAATCCAACCAGCAGAATGCAGTTCGCAGGTGATTTCTTCTCCAGCCATCTTTGGAAAGTTCATGCACCCATGTCTAATCATAGCCAGGATTTGTGGGCTGAGAAACCAAGGGCCTAACCTCCTGTCTCATAATTTCTGCCTACCCTCCCCCATCTCACTCCATTCCTCCCATTTTTTTTTATTCTGCTCCATTTGTGAGATGAGGGCCAAAGGACCTCTTTCACAGTGGACCATAGTGGACAGCTTCTTTTTCATTTTCATCTTTAAAGGTTCAACCTGTGTAGGATGCTCGGATTGGAGACAGCTCCCGGCTCCTGCCCTCTTAATTGTTTTGTCTCAAATACACCAGTCTATGTAACAGGGACAAAGAATGAAGACAAAAGTAAGCTACTGTCAAGGTAAATTAGGACCCAGGTGGAGAGCCTGTGGAGTATGGGTGTGAGAGAAACTGCTCAGAGTTTCCAGACCTCAGATTTGTCTTGCAGTCACCAAAAGCTGATCCAAGACTAATGAAACATCATACTCAGGAAGGTGCCCATCAGGTCAACTTCCTCACTATTATAAGAATGATTTATTTCCTCTAAAAGATTCCATCTAATTCAACCAAAAGCAAATTTAATAAGAAGCCCTTTATGAGTTTGTATAAATATAACTTAAGTCGGAAGTTGCTATTTTGACAGTTTGGGAATAAAGGTATAAGTGATGGGAAACAATTCTCATGAAGTACATTAAAATTTGGATTAAAAATATTACAAGATCAGGTTCACCTTTTGGAACTTTTGGTTCAGTTTAGGATCTGGGCTGTCGATCTATCAATAGAAAGGCACATTTCTTTCATTCCTTTCCATGTCCAAAGTTAAAATAAATAATAGTAAAATGTTCCTATCCATGTTTGGTATCAAAGAATTTCCTTTTTGCAGTCCCAGAAAACGAGATAGGAGAAGAAAACCAACATTTACTGAATGTCAGGCATTATGTTAGGTACTTTACATACAGTATATATTTCATAAATGTTATCTATTTAATTTTTACAACACTGAAGAATTATTAAACCCCAGAGTGTCCGGTTCCTACGCTTGAGATCCTCCCTCTGTATTCCATTATGGCACACGGTTTGCCAATTTTCAGAGAAAGAGAATATAACAAAATTTACTTGACAGTAAAATCATAATGAAAAAAACTTAATCTTCTATTGTGATCAAAAAGGCACTTTAGGGCTTCCCTGTTGGCGCAGTGGTTAAGAGTCCGCCTGCCGATGCAGGGGACACGGGTTCATGCCCGGTCCGGGAAGATCCCACATGCCGCGGAGCGGCTGGGCCCATGAGCCATGGCCGCTGAGCCTGCGCATCCGGAGCCTGTGCTCCGCAACGGGAGAGGCCACAGCAGTGAGAGGCCCACGTACCGCAAAAAAAAAAAAAAAAAAAAAAAGCACTTTATCTCAAGTTTGATTTCTCTAAACAGCAACTATCATGGCTTAGCTTTATCTTATTACTTTCACATACGTCATAGTTAAAAATAAAACAGGAGTAGGTAAGGCTGCAACTATACTGATCCTATGTCATATTCTAATATCAAATTATTTAATTAATTGCTTTTTCTAATAAAATGAGAGGCCAGAAAAAAAAAAAGGTAGTTATTTGAGAATGTTGGTTGTGTGGATTCCATATAGTATTTGCTATTATTCACCTCTTTGTGTAGATCCATTATGGCCTGCTCTCAACATTTGGCCATAAGAGCTTTAAGCAAAACAAAATTACGGGCCTTAATTCTCCCAAACAAACATTCTGTTTTCGAGTAACTATGACCTTAAATAATAGTCGAAAATATAAACAGGTTCAAGAAGAGTTGAGAAAAATTTGTGGATCTCAGCTGCCTAATAGATTAAGAGGAATTAAGTAATTTGGGGGTACATCCCTAATTTCTGAGAGCATTATCATGGAAAACCACCACTCTTCCCTCAGAGAATATTAAGAGAAAGATTGCATTTTTAATGCATTTCTCAAGTTAATTTCCATCATCTTTCCCTCAAAACCCATTTTGCTTCTTAACTATCTAATCTGTTAATTTTATCATCACTTTTTAAGTCTCTCAGGATAAAAATCTTAGAATAGCATCTCCCAAAATGAGTTCTGTGAAATACTAAGGCCTGTGATATTGTCATAAGGTTCTACCAAATGAGGAATCTCTTTCGGGAATCCTAGATTAAAGAAAATTATACAGGTTCCACTTCCAGTGATGGCCCAGGAGCTCATGCTAGAACAATGCTTCTGCAGAGAAAAGCTGAATTCTTGAGAAAATATAATTCTTGAAAACTATAAACAAAAACTGGAAAAACTGAATGCAAGCAGATACTGAACGTGGCCAACACTATGAAGAAGGGGATGGCATGGGATGGACTTCCCATTTTTATAGCTGTTGGCCTTGGTGTAAAGCAGGCCCCTACAGACAGCTGTGCCAAGCAGAGTGGCTAAAATTCAAACAGAAACTCAGTATCACTGAGTTGAAGAACTAGAAGACACAGTTCTGGGTGACCACAGCAGCTAGAAAACGGAAGGCATTTCAGAAAGGAGAGAACCAGAAAGGGGGAGGCCCACATTCTTTATATAAACTCTGCCCAAATCTCTGTCTGTTATTTGTACCATGCATGCATGGGGCAGACTCCAAGCAGCCCAGCTAAGACTAAGATAAATAAACTGAGATTTTAGTTGATGCCCTTCTCAGGGAAGATAGTTTGCAATTTGATTTCAGCCACGTTATCTTTCTGCTAAAACAAAAACTGAAAACTCTTTAAAGGAATGTGATAGAATTCAGAGTGTCTACAGTGTATTATTCTCAACGTCCAAGGATTATAAAAGAAAGTAAGCTCACAATGAATGAAAAGATATGAAATCTCAGCAGAAAAATAGAAATTCTAGAACTGAAAAATATAATATCTTAAAATTACACAGATTTCTTTAATGCAGATTTTTAAAATGTGTTCATGTGCATCATGAGGGAAATGAACTATGGAACTGTTTCCCAAATTTCATCACAGAACTGTAAAGAACACAATAGAACACAGTTTGAATAATACTACCTTAGACATTCAAGTTAAGGTGTCTGTGATTAGACTGTAAACAAAAGCTCTAGGGCTTTGGTTTGACTCTGGTACTGAATCAGTATTCTGTAGGGCAGATATAATTCTGAGGTATGGGGCAGAGAACAACTTTGTATTAAGTGCTTGTTATGTGCCAGGCAGTATCATTTCATAAAATAAGTTTTATTGTTCTTGGTTTAATATAAAGTATTTTACTAATAAGAAAGTTGAGCTAAGAAAAAGAACTTCTTTGTTCAAGGTCATCAACTAATAAGCATAGACCAGGATTCAAACTCAGTTCTGCCAGAATTCAGAGTCCAGACTCTTCATTCTATTCCCTTGATACTCAAAATATGGTGTGTGAACCAGCAGCAGGAGAATTATCTGGGAGCTTGTTAGAAGTGAATCGCAGGTCCTGGTGAAGACCTACTAAATCAGAATCTGCATTTAACAAGGTGCTTGGGAAGTTTGTATGCACATTAAAGCATACAAATGCTTTGAGAAGCATTGGTCTATACCAGTGGTTCTCAAAGTGTAATCTCTGGACCAGCAGCATCAGTATCACCTGAGGACTTGTTAGAGATGCAAATTCTTGGACCCAATTCTAGAACTGTTAAATCAGAGCACCTGTGTTTTAACAAGCTCTTTAGGTGATTTGATGCACACTAAAGTTTGCGAGCCACCAGTTTATACCACGCTGCCTCATATTAAATTACTGAAAATCACGGAACCTGTCTAGATGGAGAGTGAGCAAAAGGCAAAAGTGAGTGAAACTTGGACGGTGAGTAAGATCCAAAAATAAACTAAGACCTAGTAGGATAAAGTTTCAAGTAATAACCTATATGAAAAAAAGCATACAATATTACTGGAAAACATAAAATTTATTAAGTCTAAATATGGAGGAAATGCCAGTGCTTTACAGATTAACATTCCCATTTAATATAATTAGAATTACTATCCTAGTAAGAAGGTGCTTAACAAAGGAATTTTAAACTTCATATAAAAGAATAAACAAGCAAAAATAACCAATAAATTTTTGGAAGAAAAAGGCTAATTCTAGCAGAAATGAAAGCATGCTATAAGGCTACAATAAATAAAACACAAGAATTTATAACTAGATCAATGAAATAGTTTATGTGACTCCCAATGTAGTGATTTTCAACGAGAGGGGCTTTTTCCAACAATGCGTGCCATTCATTGGAAATTCTAGTATGCCTCCATTTACAACCCTCCTTGTAAATCACTGCATGTTGTGAGTTTGAATTTTGTGGAGACAGAAAAAATACTAAGAGCCACTTCTCCATAACAAGAATTTTATATATGATTAAAAGTGTATCTCAAATTAACAGGGGAAAGTCTATTCAATAATTCATACTGAGGGAAATGGTTAATTATTGGGGGAAAAAAATAAGTTAGAGCTTCCCATCAGAATTTGTACCACATATATTCCAGGTTTTAAAATAGTTTAAAAACACACAACATAAAAGATAGATTTGGTTACATAAAAATTCAAACTTCTGCATATCAAAAAAAAGCCACAAAAAATTTAAAAGGCAGTAATAACACAGTTTGTGACAATTATGGAGAAAAGGTTAACAATCTTAATATTTAAAGCATTCTTACAAATCAATGACATAATCATTAATGTCTCAGTAAAAAAAAAAAGTTAGGCAAAGAACACAAACAGATAAGTTGTGAAAGAATACAAATGTCAATAATTGTAATTTTAAAAACTAAGAACAGGGTTAGGGCTTCCCGGGTGGCACAGTGGTTGAGAGTCCGCCTGCCGATGCAGGGGACACGGGTTCGTGCCCCAGTCCGGGAAGATCCCACATGCCGCAGAGCGGCTGGGCCTGTGAGCCATGGCCGCTGAGCCTGCGTGTGCGGAGCCTGTGCTCTGCAACGGGAGAGGCCACAACAGTGAGAGGCCCGCGTACTGCAAAAAAAAGAAAAAAAAGAACAGGGTTAGAGTAAGCTGTTTTGATAACGAAGATTAGAAAGAAGGATGTCATGTTTCCCTTAAAAATTTCTTTTCACAGAAAAATGCTCACTTATGTGAATTGCATTCCTTACTATGTCATATTTAAATATTTATTTTCATTGCCATATAATTGACATAACATTATATAATATATATTAACTTCAGGTGTGCAACACAATGATTTGATAGTTTTATATATTGTAAAACAATCACCACAGTAAGTCTTGTTAACACTATACATAGTTACAATTTTTTTCTTGTGATGAGAACCGTTAAGATCTATTTTCTTAGCAACTTGCAAATATGCAATAGAGTATTATTAAACATAGATCATCATGCTATACATTACATCCTCCGTTCTAATTTATTTTATAACGGGAAGTTTATACCTTTTGACCTCCTTCACTCATTTCACCCATTCCCACCCTCCACATCTGGCAACCACCAATCTCTTCTCTGTATCTATGAGTTAACTTTTTGTTTTGTTTTAGATTCCATGTATAAGTGAGATCATAAGTATTTGTCTTTCTCTGTCCAGTTTATTTCACTTAGCATAATGCCCTCAAGGTCCATCCATGTTGTTGCAAATGGCAAAATTTCCTTCTTTTTTTATAGCTGAATATATTCTACCATATATATATCACATTTTCTTTATGCATTCATCCATTGATGGACACTTAGGTTGCTTCCATATCTTGGCTATTGTAAATAATGCTGCAGTGAATATGGGGGGGGTGCATGTATCTTTTCAAGTCAGTGTTTTCCTTTTCTTTGGATAAATGCCCAGAAGTGAAATTGCTGGATCGTACAGTAGTTCTATGTTTAATTTTGTGAGGAACCTCTTTACTGTTTTCCACAGGGACTACACCAATTTACATTTCTACCAACAGTGCACCAAGGGTTCCCTTTTCTCCACATCCTCGCCAACACTTGTCATTTATCTTTTTTTTTTTTTTTTGGTAACAGCCATTCTAACAATGATGAGGTGGTATCTCACTGTGGTTTTGATTTGCATTTCCTTGATGATTAGTAATGCTGAACACCTTTTCATGTACCTGTTGTCCACCTGTATGTCTTCTTTGGAAAAAGGTCTGTGCAGATCTTTTGCCCATTTTTTAATCAGGTTGCTTGTTTGCTTTTGAGTTGTATGAGTTCTTTTTTTTTTTTTTTTGTGGTATGCGGGCCTCTCACTGTTGTGGCCTCTCCCGTTGCGGAGCACAGGCTCCGGATGCGCAGGCTCAGCAGCCATGGCTCACGGGCCCAGCCGCTCCGCGGCATATGGGATCCTCCCAGACCGGGGCACGAACCCGTATCCCCTGCATCGGCAGGCGGACTCTCAACCACTGCGCCACCAGGGAGGCCCCTGTATGAGTTCTTTATACAGTTGGATATTAATCTCTTACCAGATATATGACTTGCAAATATTTTCTCCCATTTGGTAGGTTGCCTTTTCATTTTGCTGATGGTTTCCCTTGTTGTACCAAGAACTTTTTAGTTTGATGTAGTCCCACTTGATTTTTGCCTTTGTTGCCTTTGCTTTTGGTGTCAAATCCAAAAATTTTTCATCACCAAGACCAATGTCAAGGAGCTCATCGCCTATGTTTTCTTCTAAAAGTTTTATGGTTTCAGGTCTTTCATTCAAGTCTTTAATCCATTTTGAAGTTAATTCTTTTGTATGGTGTAAGATAGGGGTCCAGTTTCATTCTTTTGCGTGTGGCTGTCCAGTTTTTGCAACACCATTTATTGAAGAGACTGTCCTTTTTCCATTGTATATTCTTGGCTCCTTTGTCATAAATTAATTGATAATATATGCATGGGTTTATTTCTGGGCTCTCTATTCTGCTCCATTGATCTATGTGTCTGTTTTTGTGACAGTACCATACTGTTTTGATTAATAATTATATTCTAAAATATAAACCACTAATAATAAACACATATTAAAACACATGTTTTTACTTAAATTTGGTTAAGATTTTGCCAGGTAACACATACATACCAGGAAGTTTCTATATGGAATGGCAAAGTAGCAGAACTTTTCTAGAAAGCTAGTTGATAATGACTTCATCCAGTAATCCCACCCATGGAAATTAATCCTAACCAAATAATCAGAGTTTATCCCATAAAAGCAAATAATTAAAAACAGTTTAAATGACAAAACCCAGAAAAATAATTTTAGATACATGATAGTAGATTCATTAGCTATAATATTATGCAGCCATCAAAGTCATGCTTTCAAAGAAAATTTAATGATGTAAAAATAGTTTAATATAATGTTGGGTTAAAAAGGCAAGATAGAAAGTTATATACCATAGAATTTAAATTTTGTACAAAGTGAAAATAAGCTAAAATATTAAAGGTGATTTTTCTCTGAATAGTATAATGAGGATGATCTAAATTTTTTCTTTATTATTTTCTCTTTAACAATAAACATTTATTACTTTTATAATGTGGATTTTAAAAAGTACTTTTTAGTAAAATAGTAAGAAGGGGATTCATGAAAACTCATTTTCTACCATTACTACCAGTGCAGAAAGAGGGCTATTTCTTATAGAATCAATCAATTAAAAGATATTTATTGGACCAACCACTGAGTTATATGCTACTAGGGGCAAAATAAAGAAATAGTCACTTTCTCTGGCCTCAGTTATCTTAAAATCCCAAATGGAGACATTTTCTCCAGTCTGTATTTTATGTGTACATATGTGATGAGAAATAAACAAGCAAACAGTGCCCAAAAATAACCCCCAAAATGAATTTTCACTGATGTTACTGATTCAAGACACGAATTTTCACTACTGTTACTGATTCAAGACACTTCTATTACTGTAAATCTCAGAATTCTGATCTTAATCATTGCTCCCTGCTGACTGTTCTGCCCCCTTTGTTCCCTCCTCCTTTCCCTGTTGATTGACACCAGCTCTCTACTTCTTCCAGACTCCTCTCTAGCCACACTTCCCCCACATATATTGATATTTTTCCCCCATGCCTTCCATTAAGTGTCTGCTAATATAGAACAACACATATCAACATTTGTCAAATTGGTTGACAGTTCTTGTTTTTACATTTCTTTTTGCTAAGAACTGTGATGGTTCTGAGATTTCCCCCCCACTTGCAAATCAAGAAGTTAGCCTGTCACAGTTTCCTGGTTGCTGGCAGAAGATGTAAGACTCCAAGGTCAGAGACAAAGGATTTTATTACTCATGGGACATCTGGCAGCATGGAGCTTCATGATTCCATTGGTTCCTCTTGCCCCCAAAGTCTCAAAGAGTGACACAAAGGGGTCTAGGTGGGTGCTGTGCACGCAGTAGATGTGCCTCAAAGCTGAGGAACCTTAAGTTTAGGGGATCTGAATCTTTAAATGGACTACAAGCAATCCTGCCCAAACTTTGCCCTGGAGGGAGACATTATATTATTATACTTGACAGTAAACAAACTTGTCCTTTGCACCAGAAGGGGATACAATCTCTATCTTCTAAGGCTCTTTAACTTTACAAATGTCCTTGAAAAGTTAGACTGGGACAAAAGCTATCAGTGCCTCTGCTCACAAGATAGAGAGAAACATGCAAGACCCATGGAAAATTTTCTCCCAGCATCTTTTCTAACATTTTTTGGCAACTTTTTATTTTGATACAATTTTGATACAATTTCAGACTTAAGTTGCAAGCAAGAATAGTTCAAGGAAAGCCCTTATACCACTATTTGCTAGTTACATTTTGTCTCATTTGCTTTATCAATCTGTGTGTGTGCATGAGTGCACACATGCATTTTCTTTTTTTTTTTTTTTTTTTTTTTTTTGTGGTACGCGGGCCTCTCACTGTTGTGGCCTCTCCCGTTGCGGAGCACAGGCTCCGGACGCGCAGGCCCAGCAGCCATGGCTCACGGGCCCAGCCGCTCCGCGGCATATGGGATCCTCCCAGACCGGGGCACGAACCCGTATCCCCTGCATCGGCAGGCGGACTCTCAACCACTGCGCCACCAGGGAGGCCCCGACACATGCATTTTCTGAGCAACTTGACAATAAGTTGAAAACATCTTGCCACAGGGTGGAGGTTTGTCCCAATGTTGGTGATGTTAAATTTGATCCTTAGGTTAGATAATGTCTGCTCAATTCTTCCACTGTAAAGTTATTCCTTTTCCCTTTGTAATTAGTAGTTTATTGGGAAATACTTTGAGACTAGGTAAATATGCTGTTCCCCATAAAAAATTTACCCACTGGTTTTAGCATCCATTGATGATTACCAAACTTCATCATTTCTTCTATATTCTTATTGCCTTGCTACTATAAAGAAGAGCTTTCTCCTCTCCCGCATTAATGTTTTAATTTATTTACATCTGTTTGGGCTCATAGATTCCTATTTTGCTAAACAGGTTATAATCTATCACTATCATTATTTATTATGATGCTCAAATTGTCTTATATTTGGCAACTAGGAGTGTCTTCAAGCCCTCTCTGGTACAACAAGATCTTCTAGGCTCATCTTATACTTTTCCCATTTCAGACATGGAATTAGTCTTTTTTCCAGTGGTTGCTTTCAGTATTTTGAAATCAAGATCTTAGCTCTTAATGTGCTCATTGCTACTGGTGTGATGTTGTTTCTGGGCTCTCACAGCAAGCAGTCTCTCTCCCTCTCACTCTCCCACTCTCCCTCTCTCTCTCTCTCTCTCTCTCTCTCTCTCTCTCTCTCTCACTCACTCACTCACTCACTCACTCACTCTCTCTCTCACACACACACACACACACACACACATACACACACAAAATCATAAGTTAATACTCATACCTCCAATTCCAAACCAACTCTTTTTCTTTATTGAGATATAATTAA
The DNA here is from genome assembly GCF_949752795.1 of Hyperoodon ampullatus. Lineage (NCBI taxonomy): Eukaryota > Metazoa > Chordata > Mammalia > Artiodactyla > Ziphiidae > Hyperoodon > Hyperoodon ampullatus. The sequence continues at coordinate 10,793,675 of NC_136932.1, read as the reverse complement.
CATGTAACATTGTATTAATTTTAGGGGTACAACATAATAACCTGATATATGTATATATTGAGAAATGATTACCACGAGTTTAGTTAACATTCATCACCACAGTTATAAGTTTTTTCTTGAAAAAAGAAAAGATGAAAACTTTTAAAATCCACTCTTAGCAACTTTCAAATATACAATATACTTTTGTTAACTATAATTACAATACTGTACATTACATCCCCAGGACTTACTTCTCTTATAACTGGAAGTATGCACCTTTTGACCACCTTTATCCAGTTCCCCATCCCCCAACCCCCACCTATGGTAACCACAAATCTGATCTCTTTTTCTATAAGTTTTTTTCTCCTCCCCTTTTTAAAAAAGATTCTAAGTGATGTCATCATCATACAGTATTTGTCTTTCTCTGTCTGATTTATTTTACTTAGCATTATGCCCTCGAGATCCATCCATGTTGTTGCAAATGGCAGGATTTTCTTCTTTTTTTATGGCTGAATAATATTCCTGTGTGTGTGTGTGTGTGTGAGTGTGTGTGTGTGTGTGTGTGTGAGAGAGAGAGAGATCACATCTTCTTTGTCCATTGATCCATCAGTGGACACTTAGGTTGCTTCCATGTCTTGGTTATTGTAAATAATGCTGCTATGAACATGGGGATTTTTGACAGTGGTTTTTTCTGTTTGGGTATATTCCCAGAAGTGGAATTGCTGGAGCATATGGTAACTCTATTTTTAACTTTTTTAGAGGAGACTTCATACTCTTTTCCATAGTGGCTGTACCAGTTTACAATCCCATCAATAATGCACAGGGATTTATTTTTCTCCCCATCCTTGCCAGCATTTATTGCTTGTCTTTTTGATGATAGCCATTCTAACAGGCATGAGGTGATACCTCATTCCACTAATGATTAGTGATGTTGAGACTCTTTCATGTAACTGTTGGCCTTCTTTGGATTGTCTATTCCTGCCTATTTTTAATTGGATTATTTGGGTTATTTTGCTACTGAGTTGTATGAATTCTTTTTATATTTTGGATATTAACCCTTTATCAGATATGTGGTTCGCAAATATTTTTTCCCAACGCATAAACTGTCTTTTCATTTTGTTGATGGTTTGCTGTGCAGAAGCTTTCAGTTTGATGAAGCCCCAGTTGTTTATTTTTAATTTTGTTGCTTGTACTTTAGATGTCATATCCAAAAAAATCACTCCTAAGACCCATGTCAAGGAGTTTTTTCAGTATATTTTCTTCTAGGAGTTTTATGGTCTTTGGTCTTACATTTAAGTCTTTAGCCCATTTCAAGTTAATTTTGTGGGGGAAGATAGGGGTCTAGTTTCATTCTTTTACATGGGTATATCCTATTTCCCCAGCACCATTTATTGAAGAAACTGTATTTTCTCCATTGAGTATTCTCAGCTCTCATCAAATATTATATGCCAATATATGCATGAGTTTATTTCTAGGCTCTTGATTCTGTGCCATTGGTCTATGTGTCTGTTTTTACACCAATACCATACTGTTTTGATTACTATAGCTTTATAATATAGCTTGAAATCAGGAAGTGTGGTGCCTCCCAATTTGTTCTTCTTTTCTCAGGATTGCTTTGGCTCTTCAGGGTCTTTTGTGGTTCCATATAAATTTTAGGAATGCTTTTTTCTACTTTTGTTTAAAAAATGCTGTTGGACTCTTGATAGGGATTACATATAACTTATAGATGGCTTTGGGCAGTATGGGCATTTTAACAATACTCTTCCAATCCATGAACTTGGGATACCTTTCCATTTATTTCTGGCTTCTTCAATTTCTCTCATTAATGTCTTGTGGTTTTCAATGTAGAGATCTTTCACCTCCTTGGTTAAATTTATCCCTATGTATTTTATTGCTCTTGATGCTATTGTAAATGGGATAATTTATTTTTCAGATAATTTATTGTTAGTATATAGAAACACTACTGATTTTTGTATGTTAATTTTGTATCTTGCAACTTTACTGAATTTGTTGATTAGATCTGTTTTTTGGTGGAGTCCTTAGGATTTTCTATATATAAAATCATGTCATTTTCAGATAGAGACAACTTTACTTCATCCTTTCCAATTCAGATGCCCTTTCCACTTTTTTTTTCCTCCTGGCTAACTGCCCTAGCTAGGATTTCCAGTATTATGTTGAATAGGAGTGAGAATAGGCACCCTTGTCTTGTTCCTGATCATAGAGGAAAAACTTTCAACCTTTCACTGTTGAGTATGCTGTTAGCTATAGGCTTGTGATATATGGCCTTTATTATGTCAAATTACATTCCTTTTAAACGTAATTTGTTAAAAGTTTTTTTTAAATCATGGATGGATGTTGAATTTTTTCAATTTTTTTCCTGCATTTCCTGCATCATATTTTTCTTTCATTCTGTTAATATGATGTATCATATTGATTTGCCATCCCTATATCCCAGGGATGATTCCCACTTGATCATGGTGAATGATCCCTTTAAAAATGCTACTGAGGGACTTCCCTCATGGCGCAGTGGTTAAGAATCTGCCTGCCAATGCAGGGGACACAGGTTTGAACACTGGTCCTGGAAGATCCCACATGCCGTGGAGCAACTAAGCCCATGTGCCACAACTACTGAGCTTGTGCTCTAGAGCCCGCGAGCCACAACTACTGAGCCCATGTACCACAACTACTGAAGCCTGCGTGCCTAGAGCCTGTGCTCTGCAACAAGAGAAGCCACCGCAATGAGAAGCCCATGCACTGCAACGAAGAGTAGCCCCCGCTCGCCGCAACTAGAGAAAGCCCACATGCAGCAACAAAGACCCAATGTGGCCAAAATTTAAATAAATAAATAAATAAATTTATTTTTTTTAAATGCTACTGAATTTCATTAGCTAATACTTTATTGAGAATTTTTGCATCTATTTTCATCAAGATAATGGCCAGTAGTTTTCTTGTCTCGTAGTGTCCTTTTCTGACTTTGGTAGCAGGTAATGCTGGCCTCGTAAAATGAGTTTGGGAATGTTCCCTCCTCTTCAGTTTTTTGGAAGAGTCTGAGAAGATTGGTGCTAATTCTTTAAATGTTTGGTAAAATTCACCTGTAAAGTCATCTGATCCCGACCTTTTCTTCATTGGGAGATTTTTTCTTCATTATTCATTCAATCTCTTTACTAATAACTGGCCTGTTCAGATTTTCTGTCTCTTTCTGATTCAGTCTTGGTAAGTTGTATGTTTCTAAGATTTTGTCCATTTCTCTTAGGTTATCCAGTTTGTTGGCATATAGTTTTACACAGAAGCCTCATGATCCTTTGTATTTCTGTGGTATCCGTTGTAATATCTCCTTTTTCAGTTATAATTTTGTTGATTTGTGTCCTCTTCTTTCCTTGGTTAATTTAGCTAAAAGTTTATCAATTTTATCTTTTCAAAGAAATAACTCCTAGTTTTGTTAATTATTTCTATTATTTTCCTGTTCTCTATTTCATTTATTTATGCTCTAATCTTTATTATTTCCTTCCTTCTGCTAACTTTAGGCTCAATTTGCTTTTTCTAGTTGCTTAAGTCATAGAGTTAGGTTGTTTGCAGTCTTTCTTGTTTCTTAATGTAGGCATTTATTGCTATGAACTTCCCAAAAGCCATTGCTTTTGTTGCATCCCATAAGTTTTAGTATGTTGTGTTTCCAATTTCATTTGTCTCAACACATTTTTTTACTTCCCTTTTAATTTATGCTTTGATCCATTGGTTGTTCAGGAGAGTGCTTAATTTCCATGTATTTGTGAGTTTTCCAGTTTTCCTTCTGTTATTGATTTCTACTTTCATACCATTGTAGTCAGAGAGGATACTTGGTATAATTTCAATCTTCTTATATTTTCCAAGACTTCTTTTTTTTTTTTTGCGGTACGCGGGCCTCTCACTGTTGTGGCCTCTCCCATTGTGGAGCACAGGCTCCGGATGTGCAGGCTCAGCGGCCATGGCTCACAGGCCCAGCTGCTCCATGGCATGTGGGATCTTCCCGGACCAGGGCACGAACCCGTGTCCCCTGCATCAGCAGGCGGACTCTCAACCACTGCGCCACCAGGGAAGCCCTCCAAGACTTCTTTTGTGGCCTAATAATATGGTCTGTCCTAGAAAGTATTCCATGAGTGCTTGAGAAGAATGTGAATTCTGCTGTTATCTATGGTGTTCTGTATGTCTGTCAGGTCCATTTGCTCTATTGTGTTGTTCAAATCCACTGTTTCCTTATTGAGTCTCTGTGTGGATGATCTCTCCATTGTTGAGAGTTGGGTATTAAAGTCCCCAACTACTATTGTATTGCTGTTTATCTCTCCTGTTAGCTCTGTTAGTTTTTGCTTTACATAGTTAGGGGCTTCAGTGTTGGGTGTGCAAATATTTACAACTGTTATATCCTCTTGATGTACTGATCGCTTTATCATTAATGACCTTTTTCTCTTTTTACCATTTTTCATTTCAAGTCTGTTTTGTCTAAGTAACTGATAGCTACTGCTATACCATTGTCTGATAAGTCTGATAGCTACCTCTTTTGTTGTTGTTCTTGTTGTTACCATTTGCTTGAAGTATCTTTCTCCATCCTTTCATTCTCAGTCTGTGTGCTTTAAGGCTAAAGTGAGTCTCATGTAGGCAGCATATCATTGGATCTTGTTTTTATAATTATTCAGCCATTCTGTGTCTTTTGATAGGAGAATCTAACTATTAAAGTAATTATTGATAGGTCAGGACTTACAACTGCCTTTTTTTTTTTTTTTTTTTTTTTGCGGTACGTGGGCCTCTCACTGTTGTGGCCTCGCCCGTTGCGGAGCACAGGCTCCGGATGCGCAGGCTCAGCGGCCATGGCTCATGGGCCCAGCCGCTCCACGGCATGTAGGATCTTCCCAGACCGGGGCACAAACCTGCGTCCCCTGCATCGGCAGGCAGACTCTCAACCACTGCGCCACCAGGGAAACCCACAACTGCCATTTTGTTAATTGTTTTCTGGCTTTTGTAGATCCATTATTCTTATACTGCTGTCTTTGTGTGTGTGTGTGTGTGTGTGTGTTGATGTTTTTTGGTTTCAGTATGCTTTGACTTATCATGTTCTTTTGCGTAATTACTACAGGTAAATCTCCCTTGTGGGTACCCTGACACTTACATAAAATATCTTAAAATTATAACAGCCTATTTTAAAGTGATAACAACTTCAATAGCATTCCTAAACTTTACACTTTTCCTTCTCTTCCCCCTCACGTTTTAGGTTATGATGTTATAGTTTACATATTTTTTATATCATGTAACCAATAAGATTATTGTAGTTATGCTTTTTTACTATGTTTTTTGTGTGTGTGTGTGTGGTACACGGGCCTCTCACTGCTGTGGCCTCTCCTGTTGCGGAGCACAGGCTCCGGACGTGCAGACTCAGCGGCCATGGCTCACGGGACCAGCCGCTCTGCAGCATGTGGGATCCTCCCGGACCAGGACACGAACCCGTGTCCCCTGCATCGGCAGGCAGACTCTCAACCACTGCGCCACCAGGGAAGCCCTATCCTCTCGTTTTCAGATTCTTTTCTCACATAGGTCATTATAGAGTATTGAGTAGAGTTCCTTGTGCTATACAATAGATCCTTATTAATTATCTATTTTATATATAATACTGTGTATATGTCAATCCCAGTCTCCCAATTTATCCCCCATTCCCCCTGGTAACCATAAGATTGTTTTCTAATCTGTGAGTCTGTTTCTGTTTTGTAAATAAGTTCATTTGTACCATTTTTTTAAGATTCCACATATAAGTGATATCATACGATATTTGTCCTTCTCTTTCTGACTTAACTTCACTCAGCATGACAATCTAGGTCCATCCATGTTGCTACAAATGGCATGATTTCATTCTTTTTATGGCTTAGTAATATTCCATTGTATATATGTACCACATCTTCTTTATCCATTCTTCTTTTGATGGACATTTATGTTGCTTCCATGTCCTAGCTATTGTAAATAGTGCTGCAATGAACATCAGGGTGCATATATCTCTCTGAATTATGGTTTTCTCCACATATATGCCCAAGAGTGGAATTGCTGGATCATATGATAGCTCTATTTTTAGGTTATTAAGGAATCTCCATACAGTTCTCCATAGTCGTTGTACCAATTTACATTCCCAACAACAGTGTAGGAAGGTTCCCTTTTCCCCACACCCTCTCCAGCATTTATTGTTGGTAGATTTTTTGGTGATGCCCATTCTGACTGGTGTGAGGTGATACCTCATTGTAGTTTTGATGTGCATTTCTGTATTAACTAGTGATGCTGAGCATCTTTTCATGTACTTTTTGGCCATCTGTATGTCTTCTTTGGACAAATGTCTATTTAGGTCTTCCACTCATTTTTTTATCTTTTTTTTTTTATATTGAGCTGCATGAGCTGTTTGTATATTTTGGAGATTAATCCCTTTTTGGTCTCTTCATCTGCAAATATTTTCTCCCATTCTGTGGATTGTCTTTTCATTTTGTCTATGGTTCCTTTGCTGTGCAAAAGCTTTTGAGTTTAATTATGTCCCATTTATTTTTATTTTCATTACTCTAGGAGGTGGATCAAGAAGGATCTTGCTGTGATTTGTGTCAGAGTGTTCTGCTTATGTTTTCTTCTAAGAGTTTTACAGTATCCAACCTTAAATTTAGGTCTTTAACCCATTGTGACTTTATTTTTGTATATGGTGTTAGGGAGTGTTCTAATTCATTCTTTTACATGTAGCTGTCCACTTTTCCCAGCACCACTTATTGAAAAGACTGTCTTTTCTCCACTGTATATTCTTGCCATCTTTGTCATAGATTAGGTGACCACAGGTGTGTGGGTTTATCTCTGGACATTTTGTCCTGTTCCATTAATCTATATTTCTTTGTGACAGTACCATACTGTTTTGATAACTGTAGCTTTGTAGTATAGCCTGAAGTCAGGGAGCCTGATTCCTCCAGCTCCATTTTTCTTTCTCAAGATTGCTTTGGCTATTCAGGGTCTTTTGTGTTTCCATACACATTGTAAAATCTTTTAATTCTATGAAAATTCCATTGGTAATTTAATAGGGATTACATTGAATCTGTAGCTTGCTGTGGGTAGTATAGTCATTTTGATAATATTGATTCTTCCAATCCAAGAACTGGTATATCTCTCCATTTGTTTATATCATCTTTGATTTCTTTCATCAGTATCTTATAGTTTTCTGAGTACAGGTCTTTTTCCTCCTTAGGTAGGTTTATTCCTAGGTATTTTATTCTTTTTGATGCAGTGGTAAATGGGATTATTTCCTTTCCCTTTCTGATCTTTCGTTGTTAGTGTGTAGGAATGCAAAATATTTCTATGTATTAATTTTGTATCCTGCAACTTAACCAAATTCATTGAAGGGCTCTAGTAGTTTTCTGTTAACATCTTCAGAATTTTCTATGTATAGTATCATGTCATCTGCAAACAGTGACAGTTTTACTTCTTTTCCAGTTTGGATTCCTTTTATTTCTTTTCTTCTCTGATTGCCGTGCCTAGGACTTTCAAAACTATATTGAATAAAAGTGGCCAGACTGGACATCCTTGTCTTGTTCCTGATATTAGAGGAAATGCTTTCAATTTTTCACTAATTGAGAATGATGTTTGCTGTGGGTTTGTCATATATGCCCTTATTATGTTGAGGTATATTCCCTCTATGCCTACTTTCTGGAGAGTTTTTATTATAAGCGAGTGGTAAATTTTGTCAAAAGCTTTTTCTGCATCTATTGAGATGATCATATGGTTTTTTTCTTCAGTTTGTTAATGTGGTGTATCACATTGATTGATTTGCGAATATTGAAGAATCCTTGCATCCCTGGGATAAATCCCACTTGATAACAGTGTATGTGTTGTTGGATTTGGTTTGCTAGTATTTTGTTGAGGATTTTTGAATGTATGTTCATCAGTGATAATGGCCTGTAATTTTTTCTGTGTGGTATCTTTGGTTTTGGTATCAGGGTGATGGTGGCCTTGTAGAATGAGCTTGGGAGTGTTCTTTCCTCTGCAATTTTTTGGAAGATTTTCAGAAGCATTGGTGTTAACTCCTCTCTGAATATTTGATAGAATTCCTCTGTGAAACCATCTGGTCCTGGACTTTTGTTTGTTGGAAGTTTTTAAATCACAGTTTCAATTTCAGTACTTGTGATTATTCCGTTCATGTTTTCTATTTCTTCCTGGTTCAGTCTTGGAATGTTGTACCTTTCCAAGAATTTGTCCACTTCTTCTAAGTTGTCCATTTTATTGGTATATAGTTGCTTGTAGTAGTCTTTTATGATTTATTTATATATTTGGCCACACTGCACGGCATGTGGGACTCTTAGTTCCCTGACCAGGATCGAACCTGTGCCCTCTGCAGTGGAAGTGCAGAGTCCTAACTGCCAGGGAATTCCCTCCTTTTTCATTTCTAATATTATTGATTTGAGTCCTCTCCTTTTTTTCTTGATGAGTCTGGCTAAAGGTTTATCAATTTTGTTTATCTTTTCAAAGAACCAGCTTTTAGTTTCATTGATCTTTTCTATTGTTTTCTTCATCTATATTTCATTTATTTCTGCTCTTTGTGATTTCTTTCCTTCTACTAACTTTGGGTTTTGTTTGTTCTTCTTTCTCTAGTTGTTTTAGGTGTAAGGTTAAACTGTTTTTTGTTTTTTGGGTTTTTTTAAATTAATTAATTTATTTATGGCTGTGTTGGGTCTTCATTGCCATGCACAGGCTTTCTCTATTTGCAGCGAGCAGGGGCTACTCTTTGTTGGAGTGCATGGGCTTCTCATTGTGGTGGCTTCTCTTGTTGCGGAGCGTGGACTCAGTAGTTGTGACACACGAGCTTAGTTGCTTTGCGGCATGTGGGATCTTCCCAGACCAGGGCTTGAACCCATGTCCCCTGCATTGACAGGCAGATTCTTAACCACTGCACCACCAGGGAAGCCTGGTTAAGCTATTTATTGGAGATTTTTCTTGTTTCCTGAGGTAAGATTGTACTTCTATAGACTTCCCTCTTAGAACTGCCTTTGCTGCATCCCATAGGTTTTGGATCATCGTGTTTTGTTTTTTTGTTTTTTTGTTTTTTTGCAGTACGCGGGCCTCTCACTGTTGTGGCCTCTCCCGTTGTAGAGCACAAGCTCCGGACACGCAGGCTCAGCGGCCATGGCTCACGGGCCTAGCCGCTCCGTGGCATGTGGGATCTTCCCGGACCGGGACATGAACCCGTGTCCCCTGCATCAGCAGGTGGACTCTCAACCACTGCACCACCAGGGAAGCCCTGGATCATCGTGTTTTTGTTGTCATTTGTCTCTAGGTATTTTTTGATTTCCTCTTTGATTTCTTCGGTGATCCATTGGTTGTTTAGTAATATATTGTTTAGTCTCCATGTGTTTGTGTTTTTTACAGTTTTTTTCCTGTAATTTATTTCTAATCTCATAGCATTGTGGTCAGAAAAGATGCTTGATATGATTTCAATTTTCTTAAACTTACTGAGGTTTGATTTGTGGCCCAAGATGTGATCTATCTTAGAGAATGTTCCATGTGCATTTGAGAAGAAAGTGTATTCTGCTTTCAGATGGAATATTCTATAAATACCAATTAAGTCCATCTGATCCAATGTGTCATTTAAGGTTTGTGTTTCCTTATTAATTTTCTGTCTAGATGATCTGTCCATTGGTGTAACTTGGGTGTTAAAGTCCCCCACCATTATTGTGTTACTGTTGATTTCCCCTTTTATGGCTGTTAGCATTTGGCTTACATATTGAGGTCCTCCTATGTTGGGTGAATATATATTTACAATTGTTATATCTTCTTCTTGGATTGATCCCTTGATCATTATATAGTGTCCTTCCTTGTCTCTTGTAAAAGTCTTTTGTTTTAAAGTCTATCTTGTCTGATATGAGTATTGCTACTTCAGCTTTCTTAGGTTTCCATTTGTATGGGATACCTTTTTCCATCCCCTCACTTTCAGTCTGTATGTTTCCATAGATCTGAAATGGGTCTCTTGTAGACAGCATATATATGGGTCTCCTTTTTGTATCCATTCAGCCAGTCTGTGTCTTTTGGTTGGTGCATTTAATCCATTTACATTTAAGGTAATTATCGATATATGTATTCCTATTGACATTTTTCATTGTTTTGGGTTTGCTTTTGTAGTTCTTTTTTCTTCCCCTCCTCTTTTGTTCTCTTGTGATCTGACAGCTGTAGTGTTGTGTTTGGTTTGTTTGTCCTCTTTTTTTGTGTATTTATTGTAGTTTTTGGGTTGCTGTTCCCATGAGGTTTTTTTTTTTTTTTTTTTTTTTTTTTTTGCGGTAGGCGGGCCTCTCACTGTTGTGGCCTCTCCCCTTGCGGAGCACAGGCTCCAGATGCGCAGGCTCAGCGCCATGGCTCACGGGCCTAGCCGCTCTGCAGCATGTGGGATCTTCCCAGACCGGGGCACGAACCCTTGTCCCCTGCATCGGCAGGCGGACTCTTAACCACTGCGCCACCAGGGAAGCCCAGCCCATGAGGTTTTTGATATAGCAATAGACACACATACACACACACACACAAGGTTGTTTTAGGTTGATGGTTTCTTTCACACCTAGAGAGTTTCCTGTAGCATTTGTTGTAAATCTGGTTTGGTGGTGCTGAATTCTCTTAGCTTTTGCTTGTCTGTAATGCTTTTGATTTCTGCATCAAATCTAAATGAGAGCCTTGCTGGGTAGAGTATTCTTGGTTGTAGGTTTTTCCCTTTCATCACTTTAAATATATCCTGCCACTCCTTTCTGGCCTGCAGTTTCTGCTGAAAAATCAGCTGATAACCTTATAGGGATTCCCTTGTATGTTATTTGTTGCTTTTCCCTTGTTGCTTTTAATATTTTTTCTTTGTCTTTAATTTTTGTCAGTTTGATTAATGTGTCTTGGCGTGTTACTCTTTGAGTTAACCCTGTATGGGACTCTCTGCACTTCCTGGACTTGATTGTTTCCTTTCTCATGCTAGGGAAGTTTTCAGCTATAATATCTTTAAATATTTTCTCAGGCTCTTTCTCTTTCTGTTCTCCTGTGACCTCTATAATGTTAATGTTGGTGCATTTAATGTTGTCCCAGAGATCTCTGAGACTGTCCTCATTTCTTTTCATTCTTTTTTCTTTATTCTGTTCTGTGGCAGTGATTTCCACCACTCTGTCTTCCAGCTCACTTATTTGTTCTTCTGCCTCAGTTATTCTGCTATTGATGCCTTCTAGTGTATTTTTCATTCAGTTATTGTATTGTTCATCTCTTTGTTCTTTAAATCCTCTAGCTCCTTGTTAAACATTTCTTGTGTCTTCTCAACCTGTGCCTCCATTCTTTTTCTGAGATTTTGGATCATCTTTACTTACCTGTACTCTGAATTCTTTTTCAGGTAGATAGCTTATCTCTTCTTCATTTAGTTGTTCTTGTGGGTTTTTATCTTGTTCCTTCATTTCCAACATATTTCTCTGCCATCTCATTTTGTCTAACTTTCTGTGTTTGTGGTCTCCTTTCTGCAGGCTGCAGGATCATAGTTCCTCTTCTGGTGTCTGCCCCCTGGTGGGTGAGGTTGGTCCAGAGGCTTGTGCATGCTCCCTGGTGGGAGGGACTGGTGCCTGCCCTCTGGTGGGTGGAGCTGGGGCTTGTCCCTCTTGTGGGCAGGGCCACGTGAAGGGGTGTGTTTTGAGGTAACTGTGAGCTCAGTACAACTTTGGGCAGCCTGTCTGTTAATGGATGGGGCTCTGTTCCTGTCTTGCTGGTTATTTGGCCTGAGGTATTCCAGCTCTGGAGCCTGTAGGCAGTTGGGTGGGGCTGGGTCTTGGTGCCAAAATGGGGACCTCCAGAAAAGCTCATGATGATCAGTATTCCCTTGGGCTTCTGCCACCACTGTCCTTGCCCCCACAGTGAGCTATAGCCAACCCCTGCCTCCCCAGGAGACCCTCCAAGATCCCTAATTAGGCCTAGCCCTGGTTCCTATGGAGGTATTGCTTTGTGCTGGGTCCCAGTGCATGAGAGGTCTTGTGTGCACCCTCCAGGAGTGGACTCTGCTTATCCCAGCCCTGTGGAGCTCATGCACTCAGGCTCTGGTGCCCTTCAAAGCCAAATGCTCTGGGAGTTCTTCCTCCTGATGCCTGACCCTCAGACTGTCTTGGAGGGCTATTTTTATGTGGGAATGTCCCTGCATAGCCTGTGTGGGTTAATAATTTTTGGTGTGAGGGCTGTTTTTAGTATGGATGTCTGCCACTTCTTTCCTCAGTGTAAGCTGGCCGTTATCCCCTTGATAGGAGGTGTGACTGATGTTGTGGTGACCTGAGCCTGCACTGGATATTGAGTGGGGCCTCTCCTTTGCTCTGTGGTTGTTACTGCCCTGTCAGGGGCAGGGTCTGCTCCCTAGTTGTTGGAGTAGAGGCCCCCAGATCTGTTTCTGAGCTGTGTTTCTGATCCGCGGTGCGAGGTAGGCAGGATTGGGGCACTCCCACTGGGAGAGAAGCCACTGAGTATTCCTCCACTGGAGCTGTTCACCTGTGAGTGCACTCTGTTGTGTCACTTCTCACCTGTTTTGCTAGCTCACAAATTACACTCTGTTGAAACTGCTCTCAGTCCCACCGTAACCATGGGTATGTGGGCAATTGGCTCTGGTGTCTCTCAGGCATTATTTTCACCTGGCCCCCTGTGCAGATCCACCAATATCAGGTCCCAGGACTGCAGTAGTCGTGCACCTGGACCTGCTATGGGGGCTATGGAGGCAGCTCAGATTCTGGCCTGCTCCAATCCCTGCACTTACATGCCCACAAAGCCCACAACTGCTAAAGCTAGACCCATCTCAGCTATAGGAGCACTCATCCATTTGGATGTTCCACAGGTGCTGAGTTTACAAAGCTGGCAGTGGTGGGGTGGTGGTGGTGGTGGTATAAATCTGTGGTTCCTGCAGCTGTGTGGAGAGATCTCAGCTCTTCTTCCTTAGTAGCATGGCCCCGAGGCTCAGCTATGGTTTCAGCCACACCTTTGTGTGTGGGCCTTCCACCAGCATCTGCTCCCCGAGGCTGCCCCAGAGCACACATGCATGCCTGCCCAGGTCGGTGGAGGCTGAGGCAGTGATGGGCAGGGCGCACAAGCCCGCTGGGGCCAGCAGGGGCAGAGGAGGTAGTGGCAGTTTTTTAACTTTTAAACTAGAGTTTAAAAGTTAAAAAAGTGAATTACACACTGCCATTACCATATTACAGAATCTAACTTTGACTATCTATTTACCATTACCAGTGAGTTATACATTACCTTCTTATGTTTTTATGATGTTAAGTGGTATCCTTTTACTTCCACTCAGAGAACTCCCTTTGGCATTTCTAATAAGGCTGGTCTAATGATGATGAACTCCCTCAACTTTTGTTTGTTTCAGAAAGTCTTTATTTCTTCTTTATTTCTCCTTCATTTCTCAAGGACAGCTTTGCCTAGTATAGAATTCTTGGTTGACAGGGTTTTTTTTTTTTTTCTGTCACTGTAAATTGTATGTAAACTATAATAACATAACTTAAAATGTGAGGGGGAGGAGAATAAAAAGTGTAAAAGTTTGAGAATTCTATTGAAGTTATCACTTTATAATAGGGTGTTATAATTTTAAGATATTTTATGTAAGCCTCATGGTGCCTGCAAGGGGGAAACCTGTAGTAATTACACAGAAGAATAATATAAAGAAGTCAAAGCATACTGATATCAAAACACATTCAAAATATTTTGAAAATATCATTCCATTCTCTTCTGGCCTAAAAAGTTTCTGTTGAGAAATCTACTGATAAACTTATGAGGTACCCTTGTATGTAACTTCTCTCTTTTCTCTTGCAGCTTTCAAAATTCTTTCTTTCACTTTTGACAATTTAATGATAATATGTCTTGGTGTAACCCTATTCAGGCTCAACCTATTTGAGGTCCTTTGGGCATCTGGATGTCCATTTCTTTCCCCAGGTTTGGAAAGTTTTCAGCCACTATTGTCTTAAATATACTTTGTTCCCTTTTCTCTCCTCTTTCTGGAATTCTCATAATGTGAATATTGCTTCTGTTGTGTCCCATAGGTCCTGTAGGCTTTCTTCACTGTTCTTCATTCTTGTCTTCCTTTTGCACCTTTCAAATGTCCTGTCTTTTACGTCACTGTTTCTTTTTTCTGTGTGGTTGAGTCTGCTTCTGAAACTCTATTGAATTCTTCAGTTCAGTCATTGTATTTTTCAGCTTTAGGATTTGTTTGGTTTTTGATGGTTTCTATTTCTCTGAACTTCTGATTTTGTTCATGCATTGTTTTCCTAATTTCATTTAGTTTTCTAATCAGTTAAAACAAAAGTTTGATTTTTTTGCTGTCTGGGTGATTTTTTTAATTAATTTTTTTAAATTGGAACATAGTTGATTTATAATGTTGTGTTACTTTCTGCTGTAGAGCAAAAAGTGAGTCAGTTATACATATACATATATCCAGTCTTTTTTAGATTCTATTCCCATATAGGTCATTACAGAGTATTGAATAGAGTTCCCTGTGCTATACAGTAGATTCTTATTAGTTATCTATTTTATATATAGTAGTGTGTATATGTCAATCCCAGTCTCCCAATTTATCCCCCTCTTTTCCCCCTTGGTAACTGTAAATTTGTTTTCTACATCTGTGACTCAATTTGTTTTGTTAACAGATTCATTTGTACCATTTTTTTAGGTTTCACATATAAGCGCTATCATATATTTGTCTTTCTCTGACTTACTTCACTCAGTATGACAATCCACGTCACTCCAAATGGCATTACTTCATTCTTCTTTTATGTAGTTTTCTAATCAGTAGATTGGTATCACATTTCCATATGAAGAACAGCATTATTATGGCACAGCATTATTATGGCACAGCATTATTATGGCAAAGAAATCATAATTTGTTAATGACCAAATACACTTCTTTAAAAATAAACTACTATTTCCTTTTTGGTTAGTTTTTAATAATTACAAAGTGAAAAATACATTAACAGAATCAATAAATGATGTTCTACCTAACAAATTCCTTTTCTTGGATCCTCAGTAGGTAATATTTTTCTAGTTATAAATTCTCTTCTGGGCTGTTTAAAAGGTAAATTTAAATAGCACAAAGAAAAAATTCTAAAACACTGAAAGAAGAGGCTAGTATTTTATGTCTGTTCTATGAAACATGCTTGATAAACTGCACCTGTGAGGATTTCCAGTTGTATACGTGTGCACATGGGTGCACAGTGAAATTCACTGCCTGAGAGAATGGGGATGTATAACACAGCTTTTTTAAAAACTAGTAAACAGACACACTAAGATATTTAGGAACCATGTCCTTAAACATAAAGATGTATATAGGACGTAGGGAGAAACACCTGAGTTTTAGGAACTGGGTAGGCCTAATTTTGAATCCCAGCTCCACTACCAGCCAATTATAACTCCTCTGAGCTTCAGTTTTCTTATCCATAAAGTGGTGGTAAGAATACCTAAGTAGCAGAGGTGTCATGAGGATTAAATGAGACTAAACGTTAGGGACTTATGGTTAGGAATCAGGCTTTCACTCATCACCACAGCTAGGGATGTCTGTCTGCTTTCCTGCCTCCATCCACTCTTAAGGGGGTAATGTGGTCTCAAAGAGCATGAGTTTTGGAGTCAGTTCAATTCCAGCTAGGAGTCCTGGCTTTGCTTCTTAAAAACTTGTGATCTCAGGCAAGTTAATGTCCCTGAGCCTTATCAGAGATAAGGATACCCACCACATTAATGTGCAGATTCAATCATATGGTTATATTTAGCTCCTACCACAGCAACTGGTAGGATACAGTCAATGCAAACTGTATTGCTACAGCATGTGCTTCTTAAATGTGAATGACCTTACATGCTGTAGGTAAGTGGGGAATTGGTATAACATGGAAGTCATTTTGGTTCCTATGCAATTTTTTTTTCTAGCATGTTAATATTCTGAAGCAACCAGAGGCAAGCTTTCTCATAGTAACTACCTTTTTTTTTTTTTTAATTTTTGGTTATGTTGGGTCTTCATTGCTGCATGCGGGCTTTCTCTAGTTGTGGCGAGCAGGGGCTACTCTGTTGCAGTGCGCAGGTTTCTCATTGAGGTGGCTTCTCTTGTTGCAGAGCATGGGCTCTAGGCATGCAGGCCTCAGTAGTTGTGGCACATGGGCTCAGTACTTGTGGCTCGTGGGCTGTAGAGCGCAGGCTCAGTAGTTGCGGTGCATGGGCTTAGTTGCTCCACAGCATGTGGGATCTTCCTGGGCCAGGGCTCGAACCCATGTCCCCTGCATTGGCAGGCAGATTCTTAACCACTGCGCCACCAGGGAAGTCCCAGTAACTACCTCTTTAATAAGAGAAAACCTTAGCACTCTATGAAGGCCTTAAGGAAAAGCTGCCTTTTTTAGCTGCAGAAAGCAACTGATTCAGTGACTTTAAGAATCACTATTATCCTCATGTTGTGCTTTCTAGAGAAGCTGAGGGTACTGATGATGAGTCTGTGAAGACATTTCCCTTTAAACTAGGAGAGATTAGTGAAGAACACTACTCCTTAAATCACGTTTAATTTTGATGAAACTGATCCCTATTAGAAATGAATGTCCTCCAGGACTTATATCTCAAAAGAAGCCCCAGGGCTCAAGGGCAGAATGCAGCCTGCAAGTATTCAAGCTAAGGTTTAGTGGGGGCTAATATTTTGCTAATGTTGACATTGTTTTTGTTTGTTAGTGCTTGGGTTACAAAATTGCATAGGTGTTTTTGAGTGGTCTGCCCAACCCTATTTTTTCCCCAGCAGCCCAGTTTTTTTCAGTGGGATATTTTGTAGACCATGGAGCTTTTCAGGAGCACATAGGTGGTGTTATAGCAGGGACATCTGTATATGTTCCCTTTCCCTCTAATGTTTCTTTCTGAATAAAAGCTAAGCAATACAAAATGTAATAATGAAAACAATGGCTCACATTTATTGTGTACTCTTTCCAAATGAGTCAACCCTCATTTAATTCTCAACAATCCTGTGAACTAGGGGCTGCCGTTACACCCATTTTATAAATGTGGAAACTGAGATTTATAAATAACAATTTATAATTTGTAAATTATAATATAATTGAATATAAATTATAAAATGTATAGATTTATAAATAATGAGTAAACTGAGATTAACTTGCCCAAGGTCACACAGCTAGAAAGTAGTAGAGTGAGAATTTAAAAACCTGTGCATTTTCTGTGCATTTAACCACACATCATATTGTTTTGTCAGTCTTTTAGCATACATGGGATTACACTTAAATTGTTTAATTTTACAGGCGCTGCTCTATTTAGACAGGCCATGTAAAGGAAAGCTGTTAGTAATTCACAGCTATTTACATTTCACAAGACTTGTGTTCCATTCCAAGAGATCAGGCTCATCAATTATTTGCATTTGGTAACATGTTAATTATACAAATAATTAGCCTTGAGACTAGACTTGAACATGAAAGTATAATGAATAGTTTTGCTAATTGCTCTTTTCTGTTATGGACAATCCTTGATCTGAAGTATTAACAGCTCCAATATTCAGCTTGCTAAATTCTCCTAACTTTCACTTCGTGGGAAAGTCCAAATCAAGGATGACAACTAGATTTCCTCTGTCATGCCAACTCTAACCCATTGATTATGACTAGTGCGAGCCCTGTGTTGAGAAGCTTTGGAGGGGGCGCAGCATCTGGGCCCCAGGGGCATTGCGTGGTGATAGATGAGTCTGTTCACCACAGGTGAGTGTGAGTTCACAGCCTATGAGCCAGAGATCTGCCATCTCTGGCCTGAGTGTTGGGAAACTTACTTCCACCTCGGAGGTCATAGCTTCTTACTTCATGCTCCCCCGGACAATCCTATGAGTAAGCTGTGTTCTGGGCTAGGAGTATAAAAAGGAACCAGACGTGGATTGTCTCCTAATAAGAAAGGCATAAATGGCCATACACAAATTAAAAGGTACCAAGTGCTCTAAAAGCGATAGATAGTGTGAGACAAAAATGGATTGTTTATAGTAACAGGGAGGCTGGGGCAGAGATGGATCAAGTGTCCCCCCTTTGAGGTGAGCCTTACAGGATAGCTAGAAATGGGTGGGGGCTGAAGTGAGGAAGGCTCAGTGTTTTTTCCCTTTTTTGGGCAGATGATGAATCACCTGCTGTAGAGAAAAGAAGGAAATGTGAAATAGGGGCATGTACAAGGGAAGAATTCCGTGCGCCTGGAATGTAGGAAAATAAAGGAAGGTAAAGTCGGGAAACAAGGGCAGGCCCAGGTTGCGAAGGGCCTGGGAACACCAGATTAGGAATGCTTTAGAACA
The DNA here is from genome assembly GCF_949752795.1 of Hyperoodon ampullatus. Classification (NCBI taxonomy): domain Eukaryota; kingdom Metazoa; phylum Chordata; class Mammalia; order Artiodactyla; family Ziphiidae; genus Hyperoodon; species Hyperoodon ampullatus. Next base: position 10,775,401 of record NC_136932.1, on the reverse strand, counting down.
ATATCTCTCAAGGTGTGTCCACAGGATGTTCATAGTTTTCACGTAACAAAAGGATCCTGTTGTCAACTGTTGGAGAAACACTGGATTAAAAACAGATTTCTCTATCACAGGAGTCTGAGCTTCTAAAATGCTAATGTACACTATGAATTGCCAAGAGGGACTTGCAGTTTGCAAAAATCATAGTGATCATAGAATGTTTTTCTTGGAGCACCTCATGAGGTTAGTGTTCTGCGGGAGCTGTATGCAAGGAATGATACCCACAGAGTACATATTCAACATGACCTGCTAATTGACCAGCTGACTGATCTTCTACGAACCTGTACTAGTGTTACAGGGATACAGAGAAAATTATTTGCCCCAAAGGAGGCATCACCCCCCTCCCTCCCTCTCTGTTATCCCTTCTGCTTTATTGTTATAAGGATCTGTCTTCAGCCAGGCTCAGTTGTACTACTCTCCCTCCTGAGGTCAGATCCCCTTCCTGATAAAACCTTGCCTTGTTTCAGGGCTCTGATGGTGCCCTGTTTTAAATCTCCTATCTGTCATCCTGGACCCCAGCCATGCTGCCTGCCTTGCCCTCAGCCGCCTGATGGCCCAGCCCGCCTGGACTCTTTCTTAGCCACTGCTCTGACGTCCACATACTTTGAGTGCTTCCGGTCCTCCTGGTAAACCTCGAGATATCCCATCTCTAGCCGGTCACAGCCCTGGGGTGACTGTGGATCTGGCTTCTGCTACTTGTTCAGAAATGAGGTGCCTGTGTGCTACCTTCTGAGGAGCTGAGTTCACATGTGTCTGATAAACATCCTTCTTCCGCCTTTGCTGGTTGTCACGGCTTCCAGGTGAGATGCCATCCTTCTGCTTGGGAGGGACGAGCAAGCAGCCTCTAAATGTATCATTTAATTATCCCCTGTGGAAGAGAAAAATGCTAGCAGTGACACATTAGAGCTGCAATCCTGAGAGGCTTGAGTCAAAATTAGGTGGGATCACCCGACAATCTAGAAGGGCAGTGAAATCTCTAAGTGTTTAGAGCTCATCCGGCTCTTCTGGGTGTTGAACAAGAAGCCAACGGGGGTGAGATCAAATGAGGCTGGGTGAGTGGGCAAAACCTTGGCAGATAAACTCTACTGAGAATAAGGGCATGACAGGGAGGAAAAGTACAAACTGTAGAAGGTGAGATGCTGCCCACTACAAACCAGCTGTTGTGACCCAGAAAAAGGACTTGGGGTTCATTGCAAGAGTATGCAGCAAAGACTCTGGCCCCCAAAGTCCTACCAGTTTTGCAAAATTATTAGAAAGAATGAGGAACAAAAACACAGAGAAAAGATTACCTTTATAGGGAATGTATAGCTCCGGGTGATGCATTATAAGAAAGAAATGATGGAGGTGACAAGGCATTTGAAGTGGTCCAAACTGGTCAGGCTTCTGTTGAGGCCAGGGTGACAGGAGATGTGCTACAGTCTAGAAAATTATGAACATAGACCAAAACCCACTTATTAGAACTAGGAAGTATCCTGAGACAGTCTCAAGATTTCAAGCAAGTAAAAAATGGTTACTGAATGTATGGCATTCATTACCCCCTCCCCCAAAGAGGTAGCATAGGCTGAAAATAGAAATAGCTTCCAAACTGCTTACCTAATGTTGTGGCCGCTGGAACTATCATAGATGACTGAGTGAAATCTTATTGTTGTAGATGAAATAGAGAGGCCAACTGTGTCTTCCTAACACACAGCCTTAGCCTCACAGCATCAGTGGAGAAGATCCTGGGTAAGACTTACATGTGCCAATCTTACTTTAAAAAAAAAAAAAAAGGTAAGTTGCCTACATGAAGGTGGATATTGTCCTATTATCAGGTGCCTACCTTATATTGGGCACCAGCTAGGCACTTTATATACAGGATCTTTAATCCTTACAAGAATGCAAGAGGTAATAATTATCCCTATTTCACAGATAAGAAATTGCTCAGATAGGTTCCATAACTATTCAAGGCCGCACAGCCAGTAAAATGGAGGAGCTGGAACACTCTTAATACTGCCTCTCATCTCATCCATTTCCTCTCATCTCATCCATTTATGCTTTCCTGTGCTTCACGCCTAAAGTTAGTCTAAGACGACCAGCCAACAATCCCCCCAAATGATGCTTTTGTTCTTCGCTCATTACTAAATAAAATGACCTCAGTCATTATAGGATCAGCACATTTGTTCATATTCTTCAAAAGTTCAAAGTACCCAGCAGGAAAGAGGGAACAAGTGGGGTCCTGGGGCTGAGACATGAAGGGGAATAGGAGCTGGATAGGCCTCAGGTGTTTCATGTGCTCTGACATGTAGTTCTCACAGAACCCATTTTAATTTCCATTTTGGTGATGAGAAGACTGAGTTTTAGTCAGACTATGTAAAAGACCTAAGAGCCGTGGTGCATAGTCAATGGATTCATTATGTGAAACCAAATGTGTCTAATGCCAAAGCCGCAGCCTTCCATCTCTGCTTTCCTTCCTATAAGGAGGCAACCTCAGAGGTTCCCTCCATTGCCACAGACCGCAGGGGGGATCTCTGTGTGCTGCATTCCCTCCCCCAAACCAGAAAAGCCAGGCTCCACCCACAGGTGTCACTGGACCACTTCTCCTTGGCTGACATTCCTGGGAGGAGTGAATTGGTTTGTTGGGTTTTTGGTAGAAAGGCAAGGAGACCATGTAGCCCCCTTGAGTTACAGCTGTGGTTTTCAACCAGGGATGATTTTGTCCCCCAGGTGACATTTGGCAAGGTCTGCAGACATTTTGACACTTGCTATGTCATTGCTGGTTCTGTGCATACGAAATTCCGATTGTCTATTGAATGGATTTTCATCAGTCCCACCCTTTACCTTGTCAACATTTTTCCTAGTCGGCTATAGTGCTTGTTTTTAACAAGACAGATGGTTCTTCCGATTCTCTAACGCAGGGTTTCTCAACCTCAGCATACTGGCACTGTGGGCAGGATACTTCTTTGGTGTTGGGGGCTGTCCTTTGCCTAAACATCGTAGGATGGTTAGCAACATCCCTGGTCTCTGCCCCCTAGTTATCAATAACATCCCCCTCCCCCACCACTATGACAACCCCAAATGTCTGCAGACCTTGCCAAATGTCACCTGGGGGGCAAAATCATCCCTGGTTGAAAACCACAGCTGTAACTCAAGGGGGCTACATGGTCTCCTTGCCTTTCTACCAAAAGCCCAACAAACCAATTCACTCCTCCCAGGAATGTCAGCCAAGGAGAAGTGGTCCAGTGACACCTGTGGGTGGAGCCTGGCTTTTCTGGTTTGGGGGAGGGAATGCAGCACACAGATTGCTGGCCCTGCACTTACTTGATGCCCCCACAAGACGTGAAAAATGTAGAGCTTTCAACGTGCAGATGGCTCGCGCTGCTTAATTTCCAGCCGAAAGCATGCTAACATTTTCCTCCCTCTCTCTGCCTGCAAGCCCGCCAGGAGCAGTGAAGGCATTAACAACAGGGAGCAGTTGCCCTTTCCCGCATCCTTATCGCACACTATTTTATTCTAAAGAGATAAAGTAGAAAGAATGTAACATATGATTCTGACTACACTTTTTTTTTTTAACTGTCTGCTTTTCCTAGTGACTAGAGCATAGGAGCTGGTTGCTAAGCAACTGGGAAACTGCAGACTCCTGTACTGGCCATGCTGGTTTCGGAAATGAGCCATAAAAGGAATTCCCCAGTGAGAAGGGATCCCATACCATTGCCTGGTTGCCATGGACACCATATATAAGTGATGGATCCTGAGTTATAGGCCCTGCTTAAGAAAAAATGTTACCCCTGTGTAAGGCTTGAATGGTATAAGAAAGGGATGGAAGCTGTCTTCCTCCACATTATCCACGTGGGCACTTCCCGGCCTCTTCCCCACGTGCTCCCCCTAAAGAGAGGTCTGAATCTAAGTGGCTGAGACATTCCATCCAATTTCAGCCCTGCTCTTATTTAATATGTTCCAGTCTTTGCTAGCGTTGGAAGGGAGTCTGCAATCTGGAGAACAAATTTTTAAGCAAGAAAAGATGCCTCGGGTGGCAGTCAGGCTGTCTATCATCCACCCCTGTTTGGGGGCCACACAGCGCCCAGATCAAGCACAAGGGCAACTCTCTCTGTTCACAGGTTCTATTGGAATTTTGCAAAACGAGATTAGTGGAGAAAAAGACAATAGCTGTGACTCCAAAATGAAATTGGCATGTCATGCAGAGCGAGGCACACAATGGGCCACTGCAATTCTGTCAGAAATTAGAAACAGACTTCAGATAACAGGAGTGAAAAACGTGAGGCAAATTTAAAGACGTGGAGCTTAACATACAAAGATGTGCGGGTTTAACCGGGCTTCATACACCAAACAGTAGAAGAGATGGGCCTTGTTGTAACCTCACAGGCTACATCTTCACGGACAGGAGACTTGAGACACTAGACTCTAAGCCCAAAGCCTCCCAGATGAGGAGACTGAAGCCCAAACAGTAGCAGAGATTTGCTCAAGGTCATAGAAGACAAACATTTCTAAGTGGGGGTCTGTAAAGGACAACTCTGCATTTTTAATATTGCTGCATAACAAATTACCCCCCAAACTTAGCAGCTGAAAACAACACAAACATTTCACTACTATATATAAAATAACCAATAAGGACCTACTCTATAGCACAGGGAACTACACTCAATATTTTGTAATAACCTGTAAGGGAAAAGAATCTGAAAAAAATATATATGTATAACTGACTCACTTTGCGGTACACCTGAAACTAACACAATATTGTAAATCAACTACTTCAATGGAAAAAAAAAAAAAGTTATCTTACAGTTTCTGTGGTTCAGGAATCCAGGAGCATCTTAGCTGGGTGCCTCAGACTTGGGGTCTCTCACCGGCTACAGTCAAGATATCGGAGGGGCTGCAGTTGTTTCCAGGCTCCACGGGGGGAGGATTACTCACGTGGTGGTTAGCAGACCTCAGGTACTTGCTGGCTGTTGGCTGGAGATTTCAGTTCCTTGTTACATGGGCCTCTCGGTAGGTCAGTTTACACATGGCAGCCAGCTTCCTTATAGTCAAAGAGCACCTAAGGTGGAAGCCACAGCCTTTTTTAACCTAAGCTTAGAAGTGATGTCCCATCATTTTGGTCATATTTTATTCATTAGAATTGACTTACAAGGCCCATCCTGTACCAAAAGGGAAGGGATTCCACGAGGGCATGGAGACCAGTAGGTGGGGGCCATTGGCCATTCCAGAGGCTGCTGACCACAATAACCAAGTATGCTTCCAGGATCCAAGGTGGCAGAGGGGAGACCACAGGGGCCTAGGAAGGGGCAGCTTAAGGGAGGTGATAGATAAATATGAGGAAAAGAAATATAGTATCAGAGAAGAGAAAGAGAACCTGGTAGAGTGGGAACAGAGAAATGGTGGAGGAAGGGAATCAGGGAGTTGGAATGAGGGACATAAGCTGTAAGAAAAGAGAAAATAGTTCCTAGGTTTTGGCACCAAAAACAAACAGAAGAAGTGAAAACAGGATGGAGGATGAATTGGGAGTGGCAACAGGGGAAGAGAGCTGGGAAGCAAAGAGCTCAAGCAGACAGTGTAAGAGCCATGAGGGCACAGGGTCTCGTTCTTCAGATCCCCACAGAGCCTTGCACTATCTTGAGCAGGTATTCAAAAAACTTTGTGGCACCAAACATTTACTTCTCCTGAATCCTGTGAGAAATTCTGCTGCTTTATTAACTAACTTCATGCGAAGTGAGAAAGACTGGCTCTCTCTCCCCTCAGCCCAGCTCTTGACTCCCTGTTTGACTCTGGGTCAGTGACTTAACCATTCTGGAATGTAGGATCCTTATCAGCAAAATAGACAGGTTGGCTGGATGATCTTTAAAGTTTTTTTCTAGCTCTGAAACCTCACAAATTACATATCAGGGCCTAGAATTAGGAGTCAGAGTAGAAAAAGTCCATGGATCTGATACAGATACAGGCTGCCACTTAGGTCTGATACAAAACTGAGCTGGATTCCATTTTACCAAGATGGTAGTCCATCAATATGCCTCTCAAGGGAAGTTCAGCTCCACTCTTTTGTGGCATCTGTGTGCAACAGAGACTCCATGAGCTTAATTCTCCTCAGCACCAAGATCCCCATCTGATGCTATGTTAGGAACTTAGACTCATCAACCCTCAAAACAGTAGGAAACCAACCAGGGCATGATTGGTTCAGCTGCCAGAGTGCCATTAGGAATAAAGACAGTAGCAGGAGTCACCAGGAACACAAGGGTCCAGGGCCTCCAAGATGTGGGAGTTAGGATGCCTGGATTTAATCACTCTTTTCAGTTGTCAGTGTTTGGAGCTGGTACCTATGAATAAAGGACAGCATCCCATACGTCTGTTTGACCCCTGCCCTCTTGGGCAAGTTACAAGTGGTCTGCCTGCCACACCATGGTCCATGAGGTAACAAAGGATATACAGGGACTTTCCCAAAGCATCTAAGATTAGCCTTTGCTAATCATGGAAATCCGCTGATGGTGGAATAAAAACAATCTTGAGCATAAAGGCTGTACGTATTTGCTTCTATATCCTCCATCCACTGAAAATGATGGATGGGAGCATTTTGAAGAGGCTTGATATTAATCTATTGGTTGTGGCCACTGGTTCCATTTCCTAGTATTTCTGTATAAAGAAAATATTTTGAAGGAAATACTTCACTTTCCTAATAATAAGTCTCTCAGAACCTTTTTTGATTTGCAGAAAATGCATCTAGAAGACACTTACCAATAAAGAAGAGTTGTTGGGCTTCCCTAGTGGTTGAGAGTCCGCCTGCTGATGCAGGGGTCACGGGTTCGTACCCTCGGTCCGGGAAGATCCCATATGCCGCGGAGCGGCTGGGCCCGTGAGCCATGGCCGCTGAGCCTGCACGTCCAGAGCCTGTGCTCCGCAACGGGAGAGGCCACAACAGTGAGAGGTCTGTGTACCGCAAAAAAAAAAAAAAGAAGAGTTGTTGCAGTGACACTCAGGAGCAATGGAGAAGCTACCTCCTCACATGTAGTCTGAGAAGCTAAGTGTAGCAGATGTGCTGGTGTCCTGCCCACAGCCATTTACGTTTCAGCCACTTACATTTGGCTTGGCTTCCAACTGCCAGCATTTACCATCCGAGCTTTCTTGGATTTCCATAGCCCCTCCCCAAGTAGAAGGTAGAGCGCTAGGATATTATGACCCACCCGCTCCCCAGAAGCAGCCCTCCAACAGTGACTGAGGGAGCCAGTATATAAACACCCCAGGTTCTTCGCCCTCAGGTGGCACAAATCTAAGGTGTGTCTTTCCACCGTTTCCTAGAGATCCCCCGCAGGACTGAGTGTCCCTTGCCTAAGTAGTAACCTGCTTCAAGACATACCTTGTGTTGACTTTCCTTCCCTTCCCACTATCAATTCCCTCTCCTACTGGTGTTTCCTGGCATGAACTCCCTGATAAACCATTTGCACTTAAACCCTTATCTCAAGGTCTGCTTCTAGGTGAACCCAAATTTCTGCTAGGGCAATAGGAAGGAACAGGAAAAAAAAAAAAAAAGACTGTTATTTAAAAGAAGGATTTCTGTAAGCGGTGTGCAGAGTTTGTTTACCACTCATTACCTTCCTTTACAGAAACGCTACGGGACAGATTAGGTAAGAAGTGCTGCCAGAGAAAGACCGGCCAGAAATGAAGATGAAACATCTCTGAAATGGTCATGGAGGTTGCTAGGAGCATTAACTTGATTTACAAAACTTCTGTTTACTCACGACTTTCCTGGTAGGAGAAAGGCAGGATGCCTGTCGTGATAGCCAACTGCAGCATCCCTAGAGACGCGTGTCCACGGAGTCATCTGGAAAAACACACTGGGGACAAGGGGCTTTTCAGAGGAGACGGTGCTGGAGCTTGGCGGTACCCACACTGGATTGTCTGGTTTTCCTCCAGCAGCATTTGGTCCTGAGGCTGCCCCGCGGCAGAGGAGTGGGGGCAGGGAGAGCCGAGACACCAAAACTTAAAGGGCAGCTGAATAGGAAGCAGCTTACAGCATGTGGGCTCAATTTTCCTCAAAAAGCTCATGATATAACTGTCAAAAATGGCACTATGAACCCAAATTGTAAGATAATTATGTTCAGTCCCAAATTCAACACAATAAACGTTATTTGCTCACAAGCCCTAGCAACCATCTCATAAGGGGGAGAAAAATACTGTACAAAAACAAAATGTAAACTCACAAGGCAGTAATAAAACAGGCACACAACTATTCATTTCAAGTCTATTTTGAAAAGCCTTTGATAATACCAGTAATTCCCCATAAAGCTCATATTCTCCTGCCACAATTCCCTTCTGGAGATAGAAAAAGGTTTTGCTGTTCTACAGTCATTCCATTTAAGGAGATAAAGTCCACTTTCTTTCCCAATTTTAAATGTTTTTCATTCTTAAAAAAAAAGTTAAATCCCTAACCACCTATATCCAGCTAAGCCTACCACCTAGGCAGGGCTCAGTGGCAGTATCCATGTGACTACTTCTTGTTTTGCACAACAAAATTCATTCAGTGGTCTTAACAAGGTGCTTAAAGGGAGTCCAAGAGCCTTGTCCACAAGGTACTGAAACGTTCCCCAAAAGGTAGAAAATTCAACCAACCGTCTGCCCATTTCTGAATATTCTGATGCTTCTGAGCACGCAGGCCAGGTGGTCTCCCTTTTACATCCTGGCTGACACGAGGGAGGCTGAGCAACTCCTCCGGGCACCACTGGCAGGTGTACCTACAACAGAGGAAGGAAGGGGTAGGGGCTTGAGATACACCTTTGGTTGTAAGAACAGAAACCTACTTAGACAAGAGGGCAATGGTTATATCATCTCATGGACCCCGAGGAAAAGCTGACCAATCGGGCCTCGGGGAGAGCAGGAACCAGCAGCAATTTTGGTGGGGGAGTGAAGTGGCAGGGAAAGGACAGGCAGGGCTGTGTGCAGGGACAGAGGCCCCTAGGAGGGACTGGGATGTGGGTAATTAGTCCCTTTAATACAGGAAGACAGAAAGGAAAAGAAAGAAGAACAGAAGGTGGGGGATGAAGTACAATAATAGGAACCAAAGTAAAAAGAAAGGTAAGCGTTAACTGAGGAGTGAAGAAATGTCATCAACAAATGTTTCAGCCAGCAGGGCCCTGGTGCTAAAGGTCAGCCCGTCCCCTTCAATCAATCAACTAATGCTTAGACTCTACCTACTGTCCGAGCCTCTTCATGGACGTGCATGTACCCACAGCTTAAGAGTTCCCTAATTTTCTTGTTTGGAGAGATACTTCTTTGGGAAACAACCCCAGTGTTCTCCTTATTTGCTGCAAGCAATAATAAACCCTTCATTCTCCCAGGGCAGGGATGGGGGGATCAGCTGTCCCTAATGTAGAACCAGCCTGTGTAGTACTGCAAATACAAAGCCCTTCTAATTTACCCATGTTGGTCATTCTGATTTACATGATTTATATTCTGATTTTACAGACTAATTGTAAAGAGAGAAAGTTGTATTCATTGAAAGGATGTGTATGATCTTGATGAAGTCCATGTACTTTTCACGCTTCAGTTTTAAAGCTTTAATAACTTGGCTTATACATACAATAAACATAATCCATAATTGTATTTGGGGCACACTGATGCTACAACTGATGTGAACATCAGTTTACTTCACTGGGTTTATCTTTACATATATGGCATCAATTCTTTGTCCCAAGGTGTATGCCCTAAACTTTAATAAATCGTTGTTTCAATTCCACTTCAACTTTATCAGAAATGTTTCCTGAACACCTATGATGCTAAAAGCACTGTTTTAAGCACTTATGTTGTTACAAAGTCGAATAAAACACAGCCCTGTCTTTATGGATCTTGTCATTTGAAAGTGGAGGAAGTGAGTGGAAGGGGAATTAGGCACAATCCCCTATAGACATAAATCCCCTAATTTATGTCTATAAATTAGACATATACACCAGTGACTATAAGATAAGACTATGTCTATGCTACTCTACCCAGCAAGGCTCTCGTTCAGATTCAGCAGAGAAATCAAAAGCTTTACAGACAAGCAAAAGCTAAAAGAATTCAGCACCACCAAACCAGCCTTACAACAAATGCTAAAGGAACTTCTCAGGGTTGGGGGGCAGTGGAGGGGAGGCCACAACTAGAAACAAGAAAATCACAAATGGGAAAGCTCACCAGTAAAGGCAAACATAAAGTAATAGTAGGAAATCACCCACACACAAATATGATATCAAAACCAGCAACTGTGAGGAGAGTACAAACGCAGGAAATGGGAATTGCATTTGAAATTAAGAAACCAGCAACTTAAAACAACATTGTATATATACAGACTACTGTTATCAAAAACCTCATGGGAAATGCAAACCAAAAAACTACAATAGGTACGCAAACAAAAAAGAGAAAGCAACCCAAACACAACACTAAAGATGGTCATCAATCCACAAGAGAACAAAAGAGGAAGGGAAGAAAAAAGAGCTACAAAAACCTAAAACAATTAAGAAAATGTCAATAGGAACATATATATTGATAATTACCTAAATGTAAATAGATTAAATGCACCAACCAAAAGACATAGACTAGCTGAATAGATACAAAAACAAGACCTGTACAGACACATACAGACTGCAAGTGGAAAAAGATATTACATGCAAATGGAAATCAAAAGAAAGCTGGAGTAGCAATACTTATATCAGAAAAAATAGACTTTAAAATAAAGACTGTTACAAGAGACATGGAAGGACACTGCATAGTGATCAAGGGATCAATCCAAGAAGATATAACAATTGTAAATATATATGCACCCAACATAGGAACACCTCAATATATAAGCCAAATGCTAACAGCCATAAAAGGGGAAATAGTAACACAATAATAGTGAGGGACTTTAACACCCCACTTACACCAATGAACAGATCATCCAGACAGAAAACTATTAAGGAAACACAAGCCTTAAATGACACATGAGACCAGATATATTTAACTGATATTTGTAGGACACTCCATCTGAAAGCAGCAGAATACACTTTCTTCTCAAGTGCACATGGAACATTCTACAGGACAGATCACATCTTGGGCCACATATCAAGCCTTGGTAAATCTTAAAAATTGAAATCATATCAAGCATCTTTCTGTTCTGACCACAATGCTATGAGATTAGAAATAAATTATAGGAAAAAAAACTGTAAAAAACACAAAACATGGAGGCTAAATGATGTTACTAAACAACCAGTGGATCACTGAAGAAATCAAAGAGAAAAAAAAATACCTAGAGACATGACAACAAAAATACGATGATCCAAAACCTATGAGATGCAGCAAAAACAGTTCTGAGAGGGAAGTATATAGCAATACAGTCTTACCTCAGGAAACAAGAAAAATCTCAAACAACATAACTTTACACCTAAAGCAATTAGAGAAAGAAGAACAAACAAAACCCAAAGTTAGTAGAAGGAAAGAAATCATAAAGATCAGAGCAGAAATAAATGAAACAGAGACAAAACAATAGCAAAAATCAATGAAACTAAAAGCTGGTTCTTTGAAAATCTTTAGAATGATTTTTGGGGGGAGGGGATCATGGAACACGTTCTACCACATTTGAAAATAACGCATATTGTTGGTTTGGTATAAAGTTTTATGTAATCTATTAAATTCAGCTTGTAAATTATTTAAATCTTTTTCTTTTTTGCTGTCTCCCTCCACCCCCCCCTTTTTTTTGCCTGTACTATCTGTCCATTTCTAAGAAAAGTACATTAAAGGGTTGTATATTGGTATTTAAAAAACTGTTTTATACAGTTTTTTTTCCTTTGAAAAGATAGACAAAATTGATAAACCTTTAGCCAGACTCATCAAGAAAAAGAGGGCGAGGGTGATGGCTCAAATCAATAAAATTAGAAATGAAGGGGCTTACCTGGTGCTGTAGTGGTTAAAAATCCACCTGCCCATGCAGGGAACAGGGGTTCAATCCCTGGTCCAGGAAGATCCTGCATGCCACGGAGCAACTCAGCCCATGAGCCACAACTACTGAGCCTGTGCTCTAGAGCCTGCAAGCCACAACTACTGAGCCTGTGTGCTGCAACTACTGAAGCCTGCGTGCCTAGGGCCCGTGCTCTACAACAAGAGAATCCACCCAAGGAGAAGCCCACGCACTACAACGAAGAGTAGCCCCCACTTGCTGCAACTAGTAAAAGCCTGCACGCAACAATGAATACCCAATGCAGCCAAGAAAAGAAAAGAAAAACACATTTACAAATGAAAAAGAAGTTACAATGCACACCACAGAAATACAAAGGATCATAAGAGACTAATATAAGCACTATATGCCAATAAAATGGATAACCTAGAAGAAATGAACAAATTCTTAGAAAGGTACAACATTCCAAGACTGAGCCAGGAATAGAAAATAGAAACAGACCAATCACAAGTACTGAAATTGAAACTGTTATTAAAAATCTTCCAACAAACAAAAGTCCAGTACCAGATGACTTCACAGGTGAATTCTATCAAACATTTAGAGAAGAGTTAACACCTATCCTTCTGAAACCCTTCCAAAAAAATTGCAGAGGAAGGAACACTCCCAAGCTCATTTTATGAGGCCACTATCACCCTGATACCAAAACCAGACAAAGATACCACAAAAAAATAAAATTACAGGCCAATATCACTGATGAACACAGATACAAAAATCCTCAACAAAATACTAGCAAACTGAATCCAACAACACATTAAAAGGATCATACACTGTGATCAAGTGGGATTTATCCCAGGGATGCAAGGATTCTTCATTATTTGCAAATCAATCAATGTGATAAAACACATTAACAAACTGAAGAATAAAAACCATATGATCATCTCAACAGATGCAGAAAAAACCTTTTGACAAAGTTCAACACCCATTTATGATAAAAACTATCCGGAAAATGGGCATAGAGGGAACATACCTCAACATAATAAAGGCATATATGACAAACCCACAGCAAATATCATTCTCAATGATGAAAACTGAAAGCATTTCCTCTAAGATCAGAGACAAGACAAGGATGTCCACTCTCGCCACTTTTATTCAACATAATTTTGGAAGTACTAGCCACAGCTATCAGAGAAGGAAAAGAAATAAAAGGAATCCAAATTGGAAAAGAAGAAGTAAAACTGTCACTGTTTGCAGATGACATGTTCCTATACATAGATAATCCTAAAGATGCCATCAGAAAACTACTAGAGCTTATCAATGAATTTGGTAAAGTTGCAGGATACAAAATTAATACACAGAAATCTCTTGCATTCCTATACACTAACAATGAAAGATCAAAAGGAAAAATTAAGGAAATAATCCCATTTACCACTGCATCAAAAAGAATAAAATACCTAGGAATAAACCTACCTAAGGAGGCAAAAGACCTGTACTCAGAAAACTATAAGATACTGATGAAAGAAATCAAAGATGACACAAACAGAGGGAGAGATATACCAGTTCTTGGATTGGAAGAACCAATATTATCAAAATGACTATACTACCCAAACCAATCTACAGATTCAATGCAATCCCTATCAAATTACCAACAGCATTATTCTCAGAATTAGAACAAAAATTTTTACAATTTGTACAGAAACACAAAAGACCCAAGTAGCCAAAGCAATCTTGAGAAAGAAAAATGCAGGTGAAGGAATCAGGCGCCCTGACTTCAGACCATACTACAAAGCTACAGTCGTCAAAACAGTATGGTACTGGCACAAAAAAAGAAATATAGATCAATGGAACAGGATAGAATGTCCAGAGATAAACCCATGCACCTGTAGTCATCTAATCTATGACAAAGGAGGCAAGAATATCCAATGGAGAAAAGACAGTCTCTTCAATAAGTGGTGCTAGGAAAACTGGACAGCTACATGTAAAAGAATGAAATTAGAACACTACCTAACACCATACACAAAAATAAACTCAAAATGGATTAAAGACTTAAATGTAAGGCCGGGTACTATAAAACTCTTAGAGAAAAACATAGGCAGAACACTCTATGACATAAATCACAGCAAGATCTTTTTTGATCCACCTCCTAGAGTAATGAGAATAAAAACAAAAATAAATGGGGCCTAATTAAACTCAAAAGCTTTTGCACAGCAAAGGAAACCACAAACAAAATGAAAAGACAACCCACAGAATGGAAGAAAATATTTGCAAATGAAGCAACCAAAAAGGAATTAATCTCCAAGATATACAAACAGCTCATGCAGCTCAATATCAAAAAAACAAACAACCCAGTCAAAAAAATGGGCAGAAGATCTAAATAGACATTTCTCCAAAAAAGACATACAGATGGCCAAAAAGCACATGAAAAGATGTTCAACATTACTAATTATTAGAGAAATGCAAATCAAACTACAACGAGGTATCACCTCACACCAGTCAGAATGGCCATCATCAAAAAAATCTACAAACAATAAATGCTGGAGAGGGTGTGGAGAAAAGGGAACCCTTCTACACTGTTGGTGGGAATGTAAATTGGTACAGCCACTATGGAGAACAGTATGGAGGTTCCTTAAAAAACTAAAAATAGAGCTACCATATGATCTAGCAATCCCACTCCTGGGCATATATCCAGTGAAAACCATAATTCAAAAAGATACATGCTCCCCAATGTTCACTGCAACTTTTTACAATAGCCAGGACATGGAAGCAACCTAAATGTCCATCGAGAGAGGAATGGATAAAGCAGATGTGGTACAGGACTTCTGTGGTGGTGCAGTGGTTAAGAATCCACCTGCCAATGCAGGGGACATGGGTTCAAGCCCTGGTCCGGGAAGATCCCACATGCCGCAGAGCAACTAAGCAACTACTGAGCCTGTGCTCTAGAGCCCACGAGCCACAACTACTGAAGCCCACACACCTAGAGCCCGTGCTCCACAGCAAGAGAAGCCGCTGCAATAAGAAGCCCGTGCACCGCAACAAAGAGTAGCCCCCGCTCTCCGCAACTAGAGAAAAAGCCCGCGCACTGCAATGAAGACCCAATGCATCCAAAAATAAATAATAAAATAAATTAATTAATTTTAATTAAATAAAAAAGATGTGGTACATATATACAATGCAATATTACTCAGCCATAAAATAGAACAAAATAATGCTGTTTGCAGCAACATGGATGGACCTAGAGATTGTCATACTGACTGAAGTCAGAGAAAGATATCATATGATATCACTTATACATGGAAAATACAAAAATGGTACAAATGAACTTATATACAAAACAGAAATAGAGTCACAGATGTAGAAAACAATCTCATGATTACCAGGGTGGAAAGGGGAGGAGGGAGGGATAAATTGGGAGATTGGGATTGACATACACACACTATTATATATAAAATAGATAACTAATAAGGACCTACAGTATAGCACAGGGAACTCTACTCAATACTCTGTAATGACCTATATGGGAAAAGAATCTAAAAAAGAATGGATATATGTATATGTGTAACTGATTCACTTTGCTGTACAGCAGAAACTTACACAACATTGTGAGTCAACTATACTCTAATTAAAAAAAAAAAAAAAAGAGTAGACAAGACTATTACCTGCTTCAACCCACATTCTTTAAACCTCTTCCAGCTCTCTGATCGGAGCCTTTGTCCGCCCCTCATCTGTTATACCTCCCAATCTTTCTATCTACATCTTACCCATCCTTTCCTGCTACTCATTCCATAACCACACCCTCTTGTGAGATCCTCCCGTAGCATGTGATCTCTTTGGAACCTGTGCAGCCTTTGTGTATTCCAGTGTGATGGAAGTTATCACTGGAGGTTAAGTGGTGCCTTTAAGATACGCTGAGTCAACGGACTCTGTGAACATGCCCCAGGGAGACCCTGAACACTGGAAATCTGCCTGACCTGCTGCCCACACCACTTTTGCTACTCAGACACTTACTCTGCTCTCATTTCTGGTTTCATTTGGGAGTTCACATTTCTGATTCCTCCCATAAGAGTTCTCCATGCTTTGATCAGGCTGGAGAGAGAGTGTGTATATGCACACACACGTGTACCAAAGGGGAAACGATCACTGATGGCTTTGCCTTCATTTCTTCTCTTGCCTTCATGTCCTCAGCTGCCTCTTAAAAATTCAGGTGTGGGACTGCAGGTGTTGAGGGGCTCACACACCTCCATCAGCCCTGCCCCTGGAGAGAGGCTTGCCCAAGGACAGGATGAGCCTGGTGCCTGTGGAGATACTCTGTGGTTGGCCTCACAGGAGGGTGTATCATGCTGGAAACCCTGTCCTTGGAGATTTGGATCCTGTAGCTCCTGCCTCCGTTCCCTCTGCCCTGATTCTGATGGTGATAGGGATCAAATGCATTGCTGGCATCAGTGCCTGCCGATCACTCAAGGATCCTCACAGGACACCTCTGACCCACAGCCCAAGTTCCATGAGGGTAGTAATAAACTCTTACTGCTTTGGAAGTGCAGCCCTCAGCTCAGACCCTGACCAAAAGCAGGTGATTCTTATCAGAGGCTGAAGGACAGGTTTTACCAGAGTTCCCATGCCCAAACTTGAAAAGCAAGTTCAGCTGCCCCTTTACTCCACTCACTTGGGGTTCCATCTTATTCTTGAGAAAAGGTCAAACGCTCTACCTCTTTAATGACTCTTGAGATCACCGTGTGGCCTAGTGACCACTGGCTGCTGGTCACTGTGGCTGACCAACTATGCCGGTTTGCCTGGGACTTGGGAGGTTCAGTGCTAAAACCAGGAAAGTCCCAAGCAGCCAGGGACAAGTTGATCAGTTTTTCAGAACTCTTGCTGTATTCAGAACCCTTGTATGTACAGGATAGTTTGTCCCCTGAGACTTGGATGGGGAAGGAGCAAGGAGGACTAGGAATTTTCATGATCACCATGTACCTGGGCTGTATTCTAAGTCTTGTCAAAGTGGGATTCTGACAGTTATTTGTAAGTTGAGGACTGTATGACTGGTCCAGAATTGGGCCAGTCTGGACCAGTCTGGAACAACCAAATTTCCCTCCACCATCCCCTCCTTCCTACAAGGTCATAAGGGAAGCTACACTCAGTGAGGATGAAGTGAGGCAAAGGGACACTTACTCTGGCTGGCACTTTGGCCCCAAACCCTATTGTCAAACTCCAGTGAACTGGCTTGACTCACTGATAGGGTTTCCTCTGGCTGAATCAGAATGAAAGCACAAATCCAAACCTCAGGTCAAACCACGCCAATGTGAGGAAAAGCCATGCCAGCAAAGTCACCTGTGAACAGAGCCAAAGAAGAAGGCAGGGGTACGTGAGAAAAAGAGTATCTGCCCCAATGGCCAAAACCGGGCGGGTCTCATAGCCAGGGCCCAGGGAATACCAATTGAGCCTGACACCAGGACTCTTCTACCCCTCAACCCCCTGCAAGCACTGCCATCCAAAATCAGATAGTGACTGGGTCTCCAGGCCATGCCTTATTTTTCTGGAATCCTTATAGGCACAGGATCCAAAGAGAGACTATGCATGTGCTCTGGGATCTTTAGCTATTTTTAAAGCTCTATCTCTATGTCTGTGGCCCATTAAAATGCTCTGATTTGACCAATTTATTGAGCTTGCCTCCTTTGAGGGGGAGATGAGTTTTCCTCTGCTTTGGAAACCATTATTGTGTAAGTATTCACAGGACTGGTGGCTAAGAGCCCTGAGCTTTAGTATTTTTAAAGATATCTGTGATTCGCGAAAGGTGAAACACTGAATTTCTCAGTTTCCTTGCCTATAAAATTGACTGGACTAAATTTTGGGTACTAAGGTTTCTTCCAGCTTTGTGATTCATCTCTCTCTCTCTCTCTCTCTCTCTCTCTCTCTCACACACACACACACACACACACACACACACACACTTACTCTGCATTATTTCTGGATGTTAACTCCAAAAGCCATGCCAAACTATATTAGAGCCTGAGGTAAAAAGGAAAAATCAGTAGTACTTGTCCTCTATTTAAATACTGATATTTTGTTCATGGGTGTTTTTGCATTAATTTGGATTTTAATGGACTATTTAAAATCTTGACTGCTTGGGACTTCAGGCAGTGGTTAAGAATCTGCCTGCCAACACAGGGGACATGGGTTCAATCCCTGGTCTGGGAAGATACCACATGCCGCGGAACAACTAAGCCCGTGTACCACAACTACTGAAGCCCGCGCTCCCTAGAGCCTGCAGGCCGCAACTACTGAGCCCATGTGCCGTAACTACTGAAGCCTGCATGCTCTAGGGCCCACGTGCTGCATCTACTGAGCCCCCGTACTGCAACGACTGGAGCCCACACGCCTAGAGCCCGTGCTCCGCAACAAGAGAAGCCACTGCAATGAGAAGCCCGCGCACCACAACGAAGAGTAGCCCCTGCTCACCGCAACCAGAGAAAGCCCACGCGCGGCAATGAAGACCCAATGCAGCCAAAAAAAAAAAAAAAATTTTTAAGTCATGACCATAGAGAAACTAATGGTCATGACAGATCATTTAGAAATAAATAAAATAAAATAAAATAAAATCTTGGCTGCTGGATTTCTGGTACCCCCTTAAATTGTGTGCCCAAGGCAAGGCCTCACTTGCCTCACCCTAGTTCCAGCCACGTTAGCTCCTCTCTCCCCCTGGGTGATGAGGGAAGAGGGACTGCCACAGACAGGCAGAAAGGAGAGACTAATGCAGCTCGCTCTACGAAGTTACCAGGGCCAGCGGTAAGGGTTATTTTATTATCGGTAACCCACCTATAATTTCCAGTTGTTTATTTTGTTTCCCCCAGACTAACAATTCTTTGAGTATGGGGACCCTCATATCTTTTTTTTTTTATTCCTGCCCCCTGCATACCAAATGCCCAGCACAGAGTTAAGCACTGAATTATTAGAACAAAATGACAAGACACACACTGAATTCTAGACTTCACACCCGCCCTTCTCTTGATCTTCCAGAATACGACTATCTGTCATTAAAATTATTTTTAAGTTCAGACAATAAAAACACAAGCAGCTGGAAAACCAGAAACGTAAAACAGTGGCGTTGGTGCAATGTTATCAGATAACGAGCAAGAAATTTGGGTTTTATTCCTCGATTTTTTCTTGCAGAGTCAAGAGGAGCAGAGGGAGGTAAGACCTAGACAAACAAGCCTCATGGGACTAAGATGATTCCAGAACGTCCTCACTCTGAGGAGGGTCACCTAACAAACCAAAGGATGCCTATTAACCACTGGCTTGAGGTAGGATCTGCGGGAAAACCTTCTAACCGCACTCACCGGGGCTTGGGATGGAGCGCAAAGCACTTAGTATTGCAATGGGATCTGTGAAAAGTCTGCATTAGAGGACATTTCAAAGGAATTTTATTTCTTTTAATTAGATGCATTAATAAAGACTAATAGCTATAAAAATGGATATGTGCTGAAGTGCTGGCATGCCTTTATCAAAGTAAATAAGTGATGATTGGCGTTTGGGTGCTATTGTGAGGGAAGGCACTGAACTGTATTCTCTACTTATTTGACCGCTAATTGGCTGTGTGCCCTTGAGCAAATCGCTTGCCCTCTCTATGCTTCATTTTCTTTATCTGTAAAAGAAGGCGTTGGATTATTTGGTCCAGCTGCTAAGATCCCCTTCTACCTCTGATATTATTTAGGAGGGGCGCTATTCAAGGGCTGAGGGAAAGTTTGTTTGTTAAATATTCCCTCCTGTTGTCTTTCTGCCCTGTTGGCCTTTTTTCATCGGGAGTGTCAAATTCTTAATTAGTAGGTTTCCAACCATGAAGAATACAAAGCTTTACTATACATCTGGTTTTGGTTTTTGGCTTGTTTGTTTTTGTACATTTGGGAAGAATGGAGGTTTACCTTTTAAAGCAGAGTAATAGAGCTCGCTTAGGAAATCAAACTGAAGTCACACCCCCATGAAAATGAAATGGAAGCATGAAAGGTCCTGAAAATCTGGGATGCCATGCAAGGAAAGAACAAGAACCGTGTTGGTATTTTTTTTAAAAGATTCTCATTTTATTTGCAACATCTTTGTGCTTCCTTTATGGATTGCTCCATCTTTTTCAACTCTACAATGAGCTATTTTAAGACTCTGTTTTCCTTCTCTACAGTAATACTGTTCAGATAGGCAATTTAATTGTCATCATACTTTTTCTTAGTCTTTCAAGACCTTTCATTATGGTGAAATAATTTTAGGCACACCAAGCACAGATCCATTAAATACATTCCTTATTTCACTAACGAACTATTGTGGGTGGTAAAAATTAATTTCATTCCACCCATGATACTCACATATCTGTTCAATTTTTACAGCTGAGAAATGAAGGTTGCAACTAACGGAAGGCAAATGAGTCTCCTCTTAAAATGTTAAGTCTGTTGTTTCATTTATGCCAAGATGTATCCGAAGGAAAAAATCTATAAAAATACTTCACAAAATGAAAATGGCTCAACAGTTCCAATCTCAGGGTGGATGCTGCAGAAGTTTTCCAGCCTGGATATGCTTAGGAATTAGAAGGCCCCTGTGTTAATGCACTGGAAGAAAATCTGAGCAGATGTGTTTAAGCGCATCCCAGTGGGCAAGTCATTTCCACGCTTGCATGGTACCAACAATATCAAGGTCCTGGGTTAAATCGCCACTCAGCTCAGCCAATGTCACTCAATTCCACAGCTCAGGCTGTGGCCCTGACACCTCCCTGCCATTTCACACACCCCTATGGGAGGTCACAAATGAGAAGGGTAGGGGATGTGGAAGGAGTCAGTCAAACCCTTCCCTTCTAAGCTCAGGTCCTACTAACAAGGGCCAAGGAAGCCACCCTGACATTCGAGGGACAACACAGCATAACAGTGACGGGTCAGACCCATTAACTCTGGTTGGAAGGTGCACTGAAAAGGAAAACAGAAATCATCCCATCACACTGACAACAATAATGATCCCATTGGTGAGGGGTGTGGGTGTGGGGGATGTGCCTTTAGAGAAAAAGGGCAAAAGCCAGAGTTCTCTTTAGGGGGACAAGACAAGTGTCACAAGGCAAGAAAGGTCTAAGAACTGTCCCTGAAGATAAATGCTTACAGAACCACCAAGAGCCTTGACTAATGTGAAATTGGGACTGACTGGTAAGTGCTTCCTTATTTACAACAAGTCCCTTCCAGAGCCAACTCTGATTTACTTAACATCAGTGCCTCAGGTAGAAGAAGCAGTGTGCCGATTTTTCTTTAGTCAGATTTAATTCCAGTTTCTGCCTTCCAATGTGTGCAAACTGCTCCAAAGGGTGCCATGAGCCTGGTGCTTGAACCCTGCTACTCTTTTTTCCTTCATCTCTTATTCTGCACTCTTTCTCATTTCTCTCCACCTTTCTTTCTAAAACCCAAATGGTTGACTGACGAGAGGACACGATCACTGATAAGAAGAAAGTCAAAGAGGAAACAAACAAAAAGCCCCCAAGTCACGTCCTGTGGCCCTGACATAAGTACTCAGGAGAGTCTGATGGAGTTCATACCAATGTTGAGTTTAGGGCTTAACAACATAACCAGGAAGATCACTGACGACTTTAAAGAAAAAAAGAAAAGGGCAATGAGGAGGCAGTTATATTTTTTCAGTCTATAAAAACCATGATTTCATTGTACTTCCATTTATACACTTACACACACACAACCTGATACCTTTATTTTTTTTCAATATATTAAATGGCAGCGAGCCATGTTAGACTGAAGAGAATTATAAGTGGAGTCTGCCTTAAAAAAGGGAGAAAAGAAGGTTTCTCTCAAGTGACAGTAAATTGGATAAATGCTATTTTTAGATGAAATATATCTAACTAATGTCCAGATGTGATTCTACCACATGAAGAGAAAAATGAATCTATCTAAAGCACTGAGCTGTACTTGAAAACATTTTGTAAAGATTTCTGGTAATAACGATCTATCATGGAAAGGCTTAGACACATGGTACTGACCAGCAGCCTCTGCAGCAGTTCCCTTGGGAACAACATCTGCACACATGGCTTCAACATGTAGATAATCCCAAGGTTTACATTCCTGATTTAATTGTTACTAACTCTCTGGGCTTGCAACTCATTGGCAGTGTATCTCCACATGAGCAGAAAGGAATAGGGGGAGAAGAACACACGAATCAGGATTTCTGTGCTCAGCCAGTGGGGTGCTCAAATGGCTGGTGTCCTGAGAGATTATCTGCTTGTTCAAAGGATGCTGCTTCTGCTCCAGACATTTTTGGATGGCCTATGTCCTACTCATTTACTCAACAAATATTATTTAAATGACCTCTTTTTTTTTTTTTTTGGCCTCACTGTGCGGCTTTCAGGATCTTAATTCCCTGACCAGGGACTGAACCCATGCCCACTGCCATGGAAGCTCAGAGTCCCAGTCACTGGACCGCCAGGGAATTCCCCCAACAAATATTATTTAAGTGCCTACAGTCTTCAAGCTGAGCATAAAGTGATGAGCAGAACAAACACAGCCCCTGCCCTCATGGTTATAGTCTAGTGGAATTTCTTTTGGCCCAGATTACAGGTTATAAGAGAAAATCAAATCTTATTACCTTGGTGACCCAAACAGTGGTGCCATGTCTGATCATGGTCTTTGCTACTGTGCATGACCCTGAATAACGTCTGGCCATTTGAAAAGTCAATCCCTGAAATATAGTCACTGAAGATGTCTAAAATAGCATGATATTGGCTTTAAAAGAAGAGTTACAAACAAATCACTGGGCAGTGGCATCATCACTGGAATAAAGGCATGGCCTCTCCAAGTGATTCTCTCTGCTGTTTCTGCTCCTACAAGGGAGTGAGGACGTCTGCCTGGGGACAGCAGCAAGATGGCAGGGAGGAAGCAGCAGCAACAAGGAAGGAGGAGCAAGTAAGGCAGGTAAAGAATCCCTGGATAGAGGAGGGAATACAGCTTCTATTGGGGGATAAAAGCAATAAATGAGGGGAGCTTCAAAGCTGAGCCCAGCTGGTTAAAAAACCTTGGCCAAGTGTGTAATGGAATCCATCAAAAAAACTAGATGGGGAAGCACAGGAACTGGCCTCACTTAGGGCTGGGGAAGGAAGTGGCTTCATGGGGCCATGGGCGTGTCAGGCACTTCTACTCTTGGTAGCAGTGGCGACACCTACCTTAAAATCTTCAAGACTGTCTGATTGGCCCCACCATTGTCCCAAGAAGAGGATGAAGCCACCTAAGGATAACTATGTCCTCATTATGGACAGTCAATAAACGGTTAAGATGGAACAGTCAAATAATGACTTTATTTGACATGACTTTCTAATGATTTCTTAAATATCCAGTAGCTATGTGAAGATGCATACATACGAAAAAATCCTCTTTTTATAACTGACAAATCATATGCGTCATTTTTCAGTTTAAGTGGTTTTCATTTTCCAGTATTAGAGATGGATTTGCATGTAGCCCTCTAAACTCTCCTACTCAAAGTCTCTCGCAAGTAGCCCACCCTGCAGAGAATAGCTGTAACCTGGGGTGTGCCTCGTAGGGATGAAATCGAGCCGTTGAAGATATCAGGCCTGCAACATCAGTTTCACTCATATTACCCTCTACAGCTCAACTAACCAGGACAGGCCAGAGTTGGCTTCCTTTCCCTCCTCAAGAGCCACCCCACTGGGATAATCTTTTAAGCCAGAAATATACTTACTGTGTGCTTCCTGGCACCTTGGGTGATGCTGTTCCCCTGTAGGGACTCTAATGGAGTTGATCTCTTGATCTCCACCCCAATGCCCTGCTTTACACTGGTGGTTTTAAAATATACCTCAAGTAAAGCAATTATACTCCAATAAAGATGTTAAAAATAAATAAATAAATAAAATATACCTCAAATATACATCTGTGGGATGGCCTGGTGGGTAGGACCAGGCTTTCCCACTTGGGTACATACAGAGCTGCTATTTTATTTATTTATTTATTTATCTTTGGCTGCATTGGGTCTTCGTTGCTGTGCATGGGCTTTCTCTAGTTGTGGCGAGCAGGGGCTACTCTTCATTGCAGTGCATGACCTTCTCATTGCGGTGGCTTCCCTTGTTGCAGAGCACGGGCTCTAGAGCTCAGGCTCAGTAGTTGTGGTGCATGGGCTTAGTTGCTCTGCAGCATGTGGGATCTTCCCAGACCAGGGCTTGAACCCGTGTCACCTGCATTGGCAGGTGGATTCTTAACGACTGTGCCACCAGGAAAGTCCCTAGAGCTGCTATTTTCTAAAAAAAAATCAGTTTCCTAAACTGGTCTCCCTGCAAGATTTTGTTAGATAAAACAAAAAATTCGGAAGAGGTTCTATTATACATATTTAAAGAAAAAAAGGTGGGGTGCTTGAAATAGCTATTCTAGACTAAGAGTCAGCAGTCATTTCAACCATATATGGGATGAACAGGGCTAGACAATGGGGTAAGCAAATTCCTTCTGTAGTCTGTTAAACCCAAGACACAGACAAGAAAGAAAAAAACATGGGAAATCAATAAAAGAAGAGGAAAGTCAGAGAAAGAAAAGGATTAATTGCTGTAGTAGTGGTTTGGGGCCTTTCTCCCCAGAAAATGCACACTTACACATATTCCCATAATACTTTGCAAACCTTCGTAAGGTTCTGTGGACTGTGGAGTCCCTCACCTAGGGCCCAGGTTGAAAATCTCCATGGGAGGCCTTGCCCACAGCAACAGCCTTAAGTTACCCTATCAGTTACATAGTGTACCTGCTATGAAGGCAAAATTCTGGATTCTTCATTTTTCTTTAATGTCGCTCTGATCATTTTTACTAATTATCCTCATATGGATGCTGCTATGAACCACAATGAACCATACCCAAAGTTTTGGACATGGGCTTTCAAATATTTTGCTCAGGATTCATCTGATTTAATAGGCTTTATGAGCTACTCTCCAATCCATATCTATAGATCTCTAATCAAAAGAAATAACATAACCTGTCAGCTTCAGGTGAAGTCTACCACTTTCCAAATGTGTTTCAACACTTGTCATATAAATAGCGCCCCTTAGAAGCATAAACAATTGAGGTTTTTGCTGGAGACATCTAATATTACTTGGTTATTTTAACAACACTAGCCTCCTGGTGTCATCCTTAGGCCTCGATGGTTGTTACTGAAACTTTTAATCAACCTTCTATTTAGAACCCTAAGACCAGGTAATCCACCAAGTCGTTACCCTATCGTGCTTGATCATTACCCAAAATAATCACTGCGTTTCTGGCCATCCATCCTCTCTTGCACTAACAGAGTAGGGTTTAATTCCAGCACAGACTTTTCCTTCTGAGTTCCAGACTCACATATCCAGTGGCTTATACGTTCCAGACACCTTAAACTCAACACGCCTAAAGCTGGACTCTTCTTTCCTCCAGATCGACTTCTCCACCTGTCAACTTGCACCTACCACCATATAAACCATGCTTAAGACAAAGTTATTTGGACTTCTTCCTTCTTCTCCGCTCTCACATCCAATAGGTGATAAGGTCTTAAGGAGTCCACCTCCATAGCCAAGCGCTTTAGTTCAGGTCTCCATCTTCCTTCTGGATTACTGCAGCAATCCCATTGGACTTTTAGCCCCTCTCCCCTCAATATGTTGCCAATGACCTTTCAAAATTACAAATCTGATCTTGGAACCATTTCTGCTTAAAATCCTCCAGTAGATTCTCCTTGCCTTCAAAATACAAACCAGACTCTTTAGCATGGAATGCAAGGCTGTACCCGTGCTGCGCTTCACTCCCCCAGGCCAGCACCCAAAGCTTGGACCCAGTAAACCATGTGCTATTCCTCTGAATAGGAAAGGGTGATCAAGAGGGAAAGGCCGGGCTTCCCTGGTGGCGCAGTGGTTGAGAGTCCGCCTGCCGATGCAGGGGACGCGGGTTCGTGCCCCGGTCTGGGAGGATCCCACATGCCACGGAGCGACTGGGCCCGTGAGCCATGGCCGCTGGGCCTGCGCGTCCGGAGCCTGTGCTCTGCAACGGGAGAGGCCACGGCAGTGAGAGGCCCGCGTACCACAAAAAAAAAAAAAAAAAAAAAGGGAAAGGCCACCTTTCCTCTTGCTTAATACCTATGCGTTCTTCAAAAATGCATGGAATGTTGACACTGGCACTATGTTGCTGTTGAATGCACATTTTATCATTTCTAATCCTCCCAACAATCCCCTGGGACTTGCAGAATTTGCTGAAAGTCACACAGCTGATGAGTAGCTAAACAAAGATTCAGATCCAGGGCTGCTTGATTCCAGTGCATACAATCTTTCCATGAAGCCAAGATGTCCCACTTCAGAGCTGCACTCAGATGTCTTCTTCTACAGCCGCACCCCCACCACTCCACCCGGCCCCACATCTGGCCTGTTCTTATAGCGCCCCACCTGGGCTTTCCTCTAACTGCCTCAGTAATCGGCAGTGCAAGTGTTCCTGAGTCTCTGTCCTATGTTGTGAGCTTCTAGTTGGCAGAAGTTAGGCCTTTCAATTAGAAAAGAATACCTGTTCACAGAAGCTAAAATTTAACTAATATATCAGACTATGAGTAGACCCACCCCCCACCCCCAGTCCAGCTTCTTACAAGTAACCAATGTTAACCTCCTTCTTGTATAACCTTCCAGAAATGTTCATGACTATGGAAATATACGTACAAATACTCTTTCCGCCAACAGATGGGCTCATACTGTATATACTTCTCTGCAATTTGTTTTTTTTCCTTAAAACTACATCTTAGACATTTTTCTACATCAGTATGTGTAGATCTACATCTTTTTTTTATAGAAATAAATCCATGTATACTACTTTCACAATTCATATAAAGGAATAAAACTCACTGTTTAAAGGTTATAAAGTCAGTGTGGAAAAGAAAAAAAAGTCCAGCAATGTGCTGTTTACAAGAGAAACACCTAAAACATGAGGCAGAAAGATTAAAAGTCAAGGGATTCACTCCTACACTGTTGGTGGGAATGTAAATTTGTGCAGCCACTATGGAGAGCAATAAGGAGGTTCCGTAAAAAACTAAAAATAGAGCTACCATATGATCCTGCAATCCCACTCCTGGGCATATATCCAGAGAAAACCATAATTCAAAAAGATACATGCACCCCAATGTTCATTGCAGCACTATTTACAATAGCCAAGACATGGAAGCAACCTAAATGTCCACTGATAGATGAATGGATAAAGAAGACGTGGTACAGAACTAGAACAAAAAATTTCACAATTTGTATGGAAACACAAAAGACCCCGAAGAGCCAGAGCAATCTTGAGAAAGAAAAACGGAGCTGGAGGAATCAGGCTCCCTGACTTCAGACAATACTACAAAGCTACAGTCAGCAAGACAATATGGTACTGGCACAAAAACAGAAATACAGATCAATGGAACAGGATAGAAAACCCAGAGATAAACCCACACACATATGGTCACCTTATCTTTGATAAAGGAGGCAAGAATATACAGTGGAGAAAAGACAGCCTCTTCAATAAGTGGTGCTGGGAAAACTGGACAGCTACATGTAAAAGAATGAAATTGGAACACTCCCTAACACCATACACAAAAATAAACTCAAAATGGATTAAAGACCTAAATGTAAGGCCAGACACCATCAAACTCTTAGAGGAAAACATAGGCAGAACACTCTATGACATAAATCACAGCAAGATCCTTTTGGACCCACCTCCTAGAGAAATGGAAATAAAAACAAACAAATGGGACCTAATGAAACTTAAAAGCTTTTGCACAGCAAAGGAAACCATAAACAAGATGAAAAGACAACCCTCAGAATGGGAGAAAATATTTGCAAATGAAGCAACTGACAGGATTAATCTCCAAAACATACAAGCAACTCATGAAGCTCAATATCAAAAAAACAAACAACCCAATCCAAAAATGGGCAGAAGACCTAAATAGACATTTCTCCAAAGAAGATATACAGATTGCCAACAAACACATGAAAGAATGCTCAACATCATTAATCATTAGAGAAATGTAAATCAAAACTACAATGAGATATCATCTCACACCAGTCAGAATGGCCATCATCAAAAAGTCTACAAACAACAAATGCTGGATAGGGTGTGGAGAAAAGGGAACCCTCTTGCCCTGTTGGTGGGAATGTAAATTGATATATCCACTATGGAGAACAGTATGGAGGTTCCTTAAAAAACTAAAAATAGAACTACCATATGACCCAGCAATCCCACTACTGGGCATATACCCTGAGAAAACCATAATTCAAAAAGAGTCATGTACCAAAATATTCATTGCAGCTCTTTTTACAATAGCCAGGACATGGAAGCAACCTAAGTGTCCATCAACAGATGAATGGATAGAGAAGATGTGGCACATACATATAATGGAATATTACTCAGCCATAAAAAGGAACAAAAGTGAGTTATTTGTAGTGAGGTGGATGGACCTAGAGACTGTCATACAGAGTGAAGTAAGTCAGAAAGA
The DNA here is from genome assembly GCF_949752795.1 of Hyperoodon ampullatus. NCBI lineage: Eukaryota > Metazoa > Chordata > Mammalia > Artiodactyla > Ziphiidae > Hyperoodon > Hyperoodon ampullatus. Next base: position 10,747,008 of record NC_136932.1, on the reverse strand, counting down.
GAAAAACAAATACCGTATGCTAACACATATGTATGGAATCTTTAAAAAAAAAAAAAAAAGAAAAAAAATTATCAGAAGAACCTAGGGGTAAGACGGGAATAAAGATGCAGACCTACTAGAGCATGGACTTGAGGGTATGGGTAGGGGGAAGGGTAATCTGGGACAAAGTGAGACAGTGGCATGGACATATATACACTACCAAACGTAAAATAGATAGCTAGTGGGAAGCAGCCACATACTACAGGGAGATCAGCTTGGTGCTTTGTGACCACCTAGAGGGATGGGATAGGGAGCGGGGGAGGGAGGGAGACGCAAGAGGGAGGAGATATGGGGACATATGTATATGTATAACTGATTCACTCTGTTTTAAAGCAGAAACTAACACACCACTGTAAAGCAATTATACTCCAATAAAGATGTTAAAAAAAAGTTAAAGTTAAAAAAAAAACAAAGAAGATGTGGTATATATATACACAATGGAATACTACTCAGCCATAAAAAAGAATGAAATAATGCCATTTGCAGCAACATGGATGGACCTAGAGATTATCATACTAAGAGGAGTAAGTCAGAGAAAGACAAATATCATATGATATTGCTTATATGTGGAATCTAAAAAAAAAAGATACAAATTAACTTGTATACAAAACAGAAACAGACACAGAGACATAGAAAATAAACTTATGGTTGCCAAAGGGGAAAGGAGGGGAAGGATAAATTAGGAGTTTAGGATTAACATATACACACTACTATATATGGAATAGATAATCACCAAGGACCTATTGTAGAGTACAGAGAACTATACTCAGTATTTCATAATAACCTATAAGGAAAAAGAATCTGAAAAAGAATATATATGTGTGTGTGTATAACTGAATCGCTTTGCTGTAAAACTGAAACTAACACAACATTGTAAATAAACTTACTTCAATAGAAAAAAAGCACAAAAAAAGGGGGAAAAAAGACCAATAAAAGACAAAACAAAAAAATGTTCTAGAGAGCCGTTTAAAAAAAAATTCGAGGGATTCATTGAATAAAGGAATACATGAATCTGTGTGTGTGTGTGTGTGTGTGTGTGTGTTTAAATAAATAAATGGAGGAGAAGGGAAATTTCTGCCTTACAGAAAAAAACTAACCAGTAAGTATGGGAGGAATGTTGGAAGTAGAAAACTGCCATTTGGCAACCATCATAGTAATAACTGATTCAAGCAAGAATCATTAATTTTTACTGAAGGGTAAACATTTGAGGAATAACAGCTTATTTACAATTGTCTCAAAATCTCTCTCCACAAGAATGAATTTACAAATTACAAAAGGAAAAATAAGAACTTTCCAATGAAGATACTGACAGGCACCACCCTAACCAAGTGATCTAAATTAGCAGCACAGTTAATGTGCGTATCATCTGATATCAAGCACTAAGAAGGACACACAGCATTACTCCTGGGGTAATTCTGTCACAATATATAACCTGAACATCATCATGAATAAACATCAGACAAACCCAACTCAAGAGGCATTCTGCAAAATAAGAGGCCAGATCCTTCAAAAATGTCAAGTTCATGAGAGACAATGAAAGCACTGAGGAAGCATTTCAGATGTAGGGTAGCTAAAGAGATGTAACAACAGAATGCAACCTGTGATTCAGGACTTTCTTTTGCTATAAAGGACATGACTGGGACAAATCTCAATGGCATTCCAAAATTACAAATCTGATCTTGTAACCACTTCTACTTGAAATCCTTTGACAGATGTCCTTTGCCTTCAAAACATAAAGCAAACCTGTTAGCATGGAATTCAATACTCTTCGTAACCTGTCCCATCTGTAAATACTTCGGTATGTATCTCTAAGCAATGACTTTCTTGTTGTTGTTAATGTAGCCATAATTTCAGCCAGGGCTGGATGTGGGAGCTATCGGAGACCCAAGCAGAGCCTGTGTACCAGCCCCCATCATCTGGAAGCACAGGGGTGCCCTTGCTATAGATGAGCTGAATTCTGGGTCTCTAAGAATGATGCTAGTTGGTACTTTTAACCCCCCTTCCCTCCAGGTGATTAGAGTGTGTAGTTGGCCCCTGCCAACCTCTCCATTCTCCTCTCCCACCCTCCACTCTTGAGCTCTGTGAGATCACAAACCGTAATTCTGGGGACCCTCAGTTTGTTTGTTTTTTTAATATATTTTAATTTATTTTTTATTTTTGGCTGCATTGGGTCTTCGTTGCTGCACGCAGTCTTTCTCTAGTTGCGGCAAGCAGGGGCTACTCTTTGTTGCGGTGCACGGGCTTCTCATTGCAGTGGCTTCTCTTGTTGCGGAGCACGGGCTACAGGCATGCGGGCCCAGTAGTTGTGGCTCACAGGCTCTAGAGCTCAGGCTCAATAGTTGTGGCACTTGGCCTTAGTTGCTTCACGACATGTGAGATCTTCCCAGACCAGGGCTCAAACCCATGTCCCCTGCACTGGCAGGCGGATTCTTAACCACTGCAACACCAGGGAAGTCCCATCTGGTTCCTTTTTGCTTAATAATTCGTTCTTCAATTCATCTCTCCCCTTCCACATTTCACTATAAGTATTCAGGAGGAACCAAGCTTTTCCTTCAATAGTTTCCTTAGAAATCTCAGCTAAGTATCCAATTTTATCATTTACAAGTCCTACCTTCCACAAAACACTAGAACATAGTTCAGCTAAGTTCTCTGCCAAATTATAACAAGGATCACCTTTCCTCAAGTTTCCAAACACCTGTTTCTCATTTCTGTCCCAGATCTCACCAAAATCAATTTTAACATCTATATTTCTAGCATGCACCTCAAAACTCTTCCAGCCTTTACCCATTACCCAGTTCCAAAGCTGCTTCTACACACACAGGTGTTTGTTACAGCAGCACCCCACTTCTCCGTACCAAAATCTGCTTTAGTCTGATTGGGCTGCTATAACAAAAGATAGACACCCACAGACTGGGTGACTTAACCAAAATTTATTTTCCCACAGTTCTGGAGACTGGAAGTCCAAGGTCTAAATACAACAGGGTCAGTGTCTGGTGAGGGCTCTTTCCTTGTGTTGCAGAAGGCCATCTCTTGCTATGTCCTCACATGGCAAAGAGCAAGCACTCTCTCATTCGCTCTTCTTCTTATAAAACCAGTAATCCCATTATGAGGGCCCCACCTTCATGACTTCATCTAACCTTAATTCCCTCCCAAAGGCCTCATCTCCAAATATTAACACATTGGGGGTTAGGGTTTCAACATATGAATACAGCTCACAGCACTGTCTAAAATTTTTCTGTCTTGCTGGGCTGCTCCTTTTCCAATCCTTTGGGTAGAGACAGCAGGCTTTTGTTGAGGTTTCCTTGTCTGCTCCTATTGGCATTTCCGGGTTGCACGCTTGCTTCAGCTCCAAGTCTGGGGTGTATGAGGAAAAAAAGAAAATCCAAGAAACTCACCGCCATATTGTTTTTCAGGTCCCAAAGTCCCTAGCCATTCTGCCTTTTCTCCACCTTTCAGAGTCTTCTTTTGTTTTCTATGTAGTGTCCAGTGTTTTCAGTTATACTTAGTGGAAAGAATAAGGAGAAGTATATCTACTCTACCTCCCCTGTTACTTTTTTCTTTTAAAGAACTCTACTGGGGACTTCCCTGGTGGCACAGTAGTTAAGAATCCGCCTGCCAATGCAGGGGACACGGGTTCAAGCCCTGGTCCGGGAAGATCCCACATGCCACAGAGCAACTAAGCCCGTGTGCCACAACTACTGCGCCTGCGCTCTAGAGCCCGCGAGCCACAACTACTGAGCCCACGTGTCGCAACTACTGAAGCCCGCGCACCCAGAGCCCATGCTCCGCAACAAGAGAAGCCACCGCAATGAGAAGCCTGCGCACCACAATGAAGAGTAGCCCCCCACTCGTCACAACTAGAGAAAGCCCGTGTGCAGCAATGAAGACCGGATGCAGCCAAAAATAAATAAATAATTTTTTTTTTTTAAGAGCTCTATTGGAGGGCTGTGCCATAATTTACTGATGACCATTTAGGGTTGGCAATAAATGTCATTTTTTCCTACCGAAAACAATGCTGCAATAAACAAGGGAGTCGACTGTTGGGGTTTTGCTTGTTTTTCATTTCTCTATCACCAGGGCTCAGTAGTGCCAAGCCACATAGCAGGTAAATAATAAATGTTTACTGAATGAATAACTGCGTTGTGACTGAACGGCTTCATTCTTTACCTCGTATGCCCTTAAATGCATCAAAGATTCTTACCACTTAAAAACCTCAACAATTAGAACTGATCTGACTAAACATTAGCTTATTAATTGATAAAGACTTGATCTATGCCTTCTCCATCAGTTGTTGCACTTTCTGACTGAAAGAACTTAGCTTTCTCGGTATGGGAGCAAATATGATTAGAAGGAAATTCCTCAAAACAAAATCCCAGTGTTAACTCTGGGATTACGGGTGATTTACATTTCCTTACCTTCTAAGTTTTCTACAACGATCACACTTTATATCTGAAAAGAGTAAAACAGTAAGTTATTCTTAGAGTGAAAAGCTTTTAAAACTCAATGGCCTGAAGCTGTGGTCATCGGTGGAGGGTCTGGAGTCTCCATAAATAACATCATGCTGTGGATATATTAACTGGTAATCCTGGCCCTGCATTAACTTGGAAATAGATATGGGAGCATAAGTGAAATGTATCACTTCACCAAAAGCATCATGGCATCTCAGGGAGACAGGCCTACAGGTAAACGCACAGAAGATTCACACAGCTGTACCCAGTGTTGGTCAGATGAGTGAGCAACTTGGGTGGCCGATGAATGATAAAAGCTGAAATTCGTTGAGCCCTTACCTCATGCCGGGTACTGTTCTGGGTGCTGTACATGAAGCCATGGCCTCAAAACAACACCTATTCTATTTTACAGGTGAGAAGATGGAGGCAGAACTGCCTTATGTGATTGCCCTAAGTCACACAATGCAAGCAGGGGAGCTAGGACTCAAAGCCCAGGAAGCGTGGCTTCAGAACCCAAACTCTGAATTTCAAGGGTGTCGAGATCTCTTCTGCTCTAAAAATACCTCCTCCTCCAGCTGTTTCTTGATTTGCCATACTCGCCAAAAGCAGCCTTAAAGTGCTTCTGGATGAAGGGTAGATGCAACAAATCTTGTCCATGGGAGTTCTGTGTGGGCACGTACATCCCCATGGCATTTCCCTGATGGCTCACTACCGATTTGCCACTCCCACTGTTTCTGGAACACACCCCATGATTTGCCTTCACCCTTAACTTTTGACCATTACTAGACCTTTGCCTTTGGAATGGGTCCCAGCCACCTCATCAGCTGCACATCACACCTCCTCGGGTCCCATTCTTAGGTTCTGTTCTAGCTGCTTCTCATATTCATTCACATATTTAGTCCCTCTGCTAGGGGTTGACAATATTAGATTTATTTCTCTGGTTTTGGTCCCTGTGAAAACATAGTATTCCTAGAGAGATGCACCAAGTCTCCTGAGTATTTTCTCCAGTAAACTCATGCGAAGGCATAATTACCTGGGCCAGAAAATAATAGACGATGAATCTGTTAAAAATGGAAGGGATGATTTTGATGATGGTGTTGGTTACTTGAGTGATACCTATGAGGTTCTAGACCCTTCACATATATTGTCTTATATAATCTTCACAGCCTTGGCAATGATATCATTTCCCTTTTACAGATGGAGAACAAAAGGCTCAGAGAAGTTAAATTAGATTACATAGCCAAGACTCAAATCCAGGTCTGTCTGGTTTGCAAAACTAGAGTTCTTCCCCCATTTCTGTGCTTGTACACGGGGGTGGAGGATTGGGAAAAGAAAGTAAAAAGTTGAGGACTCCATGTACTGTCTATATATACAAATATACTACAAGCCCATTACTGGGCATCATCTACCAGTTTTTTGGCCATTAAGAGACATTCAGTGGCTCACAAACTTTAGGTGGTATATTTATACACATACACACACACACTATATATATATCTTGAAAAATAAGAATGATATCCTGCCAAGAACCACTGGGGGAAAAAATCTAAACAAAATTGACTCTGCCCAATGAATTAGAACACTGACTTCAGTGCATAATATTTCTTCTGTGCCTTCTAAATCATTTTTGCAGAAAACTAAGTTAACATTTCACATTTGGGAAGCAGAGATTTCTAATTCTATTTGGTCTTTCCAAGGCTTGAACTAAATAGTATGGGTTGTATTTGTTTGCTCTAGGCCAGTGGCTCTCAAAGTGTCGTCCATGGGCCCTGGGGATCTCTGAGACCCTTCCAGGGATGCCCACAAAATTAAAACTATCTTTATAATAATACCAAGATGCTATTTGCCTTTCCTCTGTGTTGAAATTTGCACTGATATTAAACAACGGTGGGTGAAACTTCTGGTGTCTTAGCATAAATCAAGGCAGTGGCACCAAACTGTACCAGTATGAAAGGTTCATTGATTTTAGAGAATGGAAAGACAAGCCACAGACTGGGAGAAAATATTTACAAAATGCATATCTGATTAGAGACTAGTATCCAAAATATACAAAGAACTCTTAAAACTCAACAATAATAAACAACCCAATTAAAAAATGAGTAAAAGATCTCAGACACCTCACCAAAGAAAATACAGATAGCAAATGAGTACTTGGAAAGATGCTCAACATCACATGTCATTAGGTAATTGCAAATGAAAACAATGAGATACTACGATATACCTATTAGATGGCTAAAATTCTTTTTAAAAAACAAAACTGATAACACCTAACGGTGGCAGGGATGTGGAACAACAGGAAATCTCATTCATTGCTGGTAGGAATGTGAAATGGTACAGCCACTTTGGAAGAGAGCCTGGCAGTTTCTTACAAGCCTAAAACAAACATAGTCTTAGCAGAGCACCTAGCAATCAGACGCCTTGGTATCTACCCAAATGAGCTGAAAACTTATGTCCACACAAAAACCTGCACACAAATGTTTATAGCAGCTCTGTTCATAGTTTCCCCAAACTGAAAGCAACCAAGATGTCCTCAAAAGGTGAATAGATAACAAATGGTAATACATTCATCAATGGAATATTACCCAGCTATAAAAAGAATTGAACTATCAAGGCATGAAAAGACATAAAGGAATATCAAATGCACATTGCTTAGTGAAAGAAGCCAATCTGAAAGGGGTGTATACTGTACGATTCCAACTGTAAGATGTTCCGGAAAAGGCAATACCATAGAGATCATAAAAAGATCAATGGTTACCAGAGGCTCGGGGAGAGAAGAGAAGGGATGCGTAGGTAGAGGACACGAGTTTTAGGTCAGTGAAACTACTCTGTATGATACTGTCATGGTGGATACATGACATGAATTTGTCAAAACCCATAGACCTATATGCCACAAAGAGTGAACTCTATTGTAAACCATGGACTTTAGCTAATTATAACATACCATTACTGGCTCATCAATTGTAACAAATGTAGCACAGTAATGCAAGACATGATAATAGAAGAAACTGAGAGGGAAAAGGGTTTATGGGAACTCTCTACTACTTGCTCAATTTTTTGTAAACCAGAACTTCTCTAAAAATGTCTGTTCATTTAAAAAATAATAAACGTCCACTGATAGGATTTCAGATTCCTCATTAAACTAACCTTTAAGAAGCTACCACTTGTTGAGTCTGGTTTTGGTGTTCAAAGAAGAATATTCATAATTATTTGAAAAGGCTGTTAAAATACTCTTTTCCAATTACGTATCTGTGTAGGGCCAGATTTTCTTCATCTACTTTAACCAAAGCAACATATCACAACAGATTGAATGAAGAAGCAGATATGAGGATCTTCTTTCTATTAAATCACACAAAATCTAAAAATAATCCCTCTTCTCACTAAATTTTTTAAAGAAAATAGTAATTTTTCTTTTGAAATGTTATGAATGTTACATGCAATGTTTAAGTAATTTTAAAACAAATATTTATATATATATTTTTAAATGGTCTCAGTTTGCATTTCTTATACAGTAAATACTGATAGATATAGTCCACAAAAACGAAAGCTCTTTGGGGTCTTCAAAAATATTTTGAGAGTATAAAGGGGTCCTGACGAAGTGAGAGAGTGGCATGGACCTATATACACAACTAAATGTAAAATAGATAGCTAGTGGGAAGCTGCTGCATAGCACAGGGAGATCAGCTTGGTGCTTTGTGTCCACCTAGAGGGGTGGGATAGGGAGGGTGGGAGGGAGATGCAAGAGGGAGGGGATATGGGGATATATGTATACATATAGCTGCTTCACTTTGTTGTACAGCAGAAACTAACACAACATTGTAAAGCAATTATACTCCAATAAAGATGTGGAAAAAAAAAAGGGAGGGGTGGTCCTGAGAACAAAAAGTTTGGGAACTGAGGCTTCGGGCCTATGTGATCTGATTAAACTTTAATTTTTAGGCTATTTTCTGGACCATTTAACAAGTGATGTACTAATAGCAACTGCATCTAATAGTTAGTTAAGTGGAAGCTGCCAATATCCAGAAAGTGGCCATCAGGGCTGTGCAGGCATATACAAAAAAGAAATGTATGCTAAGCATATCTTTTTTCAGGAGTGAATTTGGAATTTGTTCAATTTTCATTCTTCTGTTATCTTCCTTTATAATGAAACATTGCAAAGAATATAATAAAACAGGAAGATAAATAAAAAAACAGTGCAAGTCAAATTTATGGTGTGGGAACATAAGGCTTGCTGTTACAGCTTTTAATGGCAGATAGTTTACAATAAACATTGGGCTTAGCCTGGTAGAAAATAGTCACAGACAGGAGGTAATTACTTGTCCATCTCCAAGCATCAGAAGCTCTGGAGTCCCTCCAGCTGAATAATGCAGATCTGCCAACTGTCACTCACTTGGACTAATGCTTTTTTTGGTGGTTGTTTTAATTAAATTGGAAAAAAAGAACATAAGATAAACCTCCCTCTGAAAGTGCTAAAATTCCATGGATGGATAAACCCATGGCCCATCCTTTTACACTGTCTTTATTAGTCTTGAGTAAATCACAGAGGCTCCCATAATAGAGTCACGGAGGGGAATGGAATGTATACGGTGTTGGAAAGGGCTTGTTGCCAGCAAATCTGAATATTACAGTGAGGGTTCTATAAACAGTAAGAGAAAAATAGCTAGATCCCCATACCGATAACAAGAATATAAATGGACCTTTTAACGAGCTTTGCATCATCACATATGAAATAATAAATACACCCAAACAGAGATAAAAAGAGGAAGAGCAAAATTATGCAAAAATTCTGTCGTTAAGATATGTGGGCAGCCTGGCTCAAAATAGAAACGAAGCAGCTTTCCAAAGACTCAAAGGTTTTAGATAAAGAAAATACAATCGCTCTAATTCTTGTTTAATCCTGTTGCCTTCAGATTTTGTCAGAAACTGTTACCCACCTCTGGTTATTTGAGGACAGGGGAACTGTTCACAGAAATATACCTGAAACAGATTCTCACAAGTAGAAATTCTAATTTTAAGCCTTTTACATTTAAAAAAAGAACCATGGCAAAATTCAAGGTTATGTGTAAGGAGAATAGCCAAGATACAAATGCCACGCATATTTTACGTTAATCTCCAATATGCTTCACAAATAACTTACATTTATCTTTGCTGTATACTTTGGATTAAAGGGTAATTTAGCATCAATTCTTAAGTTGTTAACGAGAAAGGCTTCAGGTGTTATTAATATCTTAGATTATTTGAAATCAAGGGCTCTCGAAGTCACACTGTGTTTTTAGCCAGGATGTTTTCTTCTTGAAATAAAGAATAAGGGTAATCCAAAAATGGGCAGAAGACTTAAATAGGCATTTCTCCAAAGAAGATATACAGACTGCCAACAAACACATGAAAGAATGCTCAACATCATTAATCATTAGAGAAATGCAAATCAAAACTACAATGAGATATCATCTCACACCAGTCAGAATGGCCATCATCAAGAAATCTAGAAACAATAAATGCTGGAGAGGGTGTGGAGAAAAGGGAACACTCTTGCACTGCTGGTGGGAATGTGAATTGGTACAGCCACTATGGAGAACAGTATGGAGGTTCCTTAAAAAACTAAAAATAGAACTACCATATGACCCAGCAATCCCACTACTAGGCATATACCCTGAGAAAACCATAATTCAAAAAGAGACATGTACCAAAATGTTCATTGCAGCTCTATTCACAATAGCCCGGACCTGGAAACAACCTAAGTGTCCATCATCGGATGAATGGATAAAGAAGATGTGGCACATATATACAATGGAATATTACTCAGCCATAAAAAGAAACGACGGGCCTCCCTGGTGGCGCAGTGGTTGAGAGTCCGCCTGCCGATGCAGGGGATACGGGTTCGTGCCCCGGTCTGGGAGGATCCCATATGCCGCGGAGCGGCTGGGCCCGTGAGCCATGGCTGCTGAGCCTGCGCATCCGGAGCCTGTGCTCCGCAACGGGAGAGGCCACAACAGTGAGAGGCCCGCGTACCACAAAAAAAAAAAAAAAAAAAAAAAAGAAACGAAACTGAGCTATTTGTAATGAGGTGGATAGACCTAGAGTCTGTCATACAGAGTGAAGTAAGTCAGAAAGAGAAAGACAAATACCGTATGCTAACACATATATATGGAATTAAAAAAAAAAAAATGTCATGAAGAACCTAGGGGTAAAACGGGAATAAAGACACAGACCTACTTGAGAATGGACTTGAGGATATGGGGAAGGGGAAGGGTAAGCTGTGACAAAGGGAAAGAGAGGCATGGACATATATACACTACCAAACGTAAGGTAGATAGATAGTGGGAAGCAGCTGCAGAGCACAGGGAGATCAGCTCGGTGCTTTGTGACCGCCTGGAGGGGTGGGATGGGGAGGGTGGGAGGGAGGGAGATGCATGAGGGAGGGGATGTGGGAACAGATGTATATGTATGACTGATTCACTTTGTTATAAAGCAGAAACTAATAAAAAAATAAAAAATAAAAATAAATAAAAATAAAAAAAAATAAAAAAAAAAAGAATAAGGGTAAGAGTAATTCTAATTTTTATTTGGATTATCATTTCATTGGCTAAGAGGTTGCCTCAGGATTTCAATGGAGACTTCCATTTCATTTCACAGTGAATGGAAACATTTTTCCTTATACAGCCCTGCATAGCAGAACTACCTTATCCCATGGCAATGTTAATAATAGCCTGACTTGTTGTATGTTCAAAAAGAATTTAAAAATAAATAATGCTAGATCTTAGGAACTGTAATGATCTCTACTTTCAATTTCTTATGAAAATGTATGACATGTCACAGGTGCCAAACCCCAAAGAAGTAATGTGGACAGTGAGAAAATGAATAAAATTTAAAAAGAAAATGAGGTACTGAAACGGAGCAAGACCCTGTTGTCCTTCCCCACACCCACCCCACAACCCCCGTCTTCCTCCTGCCTTTTGTCTGCAGGAGAACTTTAGCCAAAGAAGAAGTTTAATCAGAGAAATGAGAAAATACAGAAGCAAAGGAAAGCAGTCCAACTGGACAAAATAATAGTTGTCATTAAGCAAAGTCAAGGACCTTTAGTTCCCCCTCAAGGGCTATAGATAATATTCTGAGCCCTATCCTTTGAGCTGTTCTGGAGATACTGAAACTCCCACCAGGTGGAAGAAGTTAACTACATGATGACCAGACTGTAGCCATGACAGAAGCTGCCACCCTTCCGAGAACTGGCCTCAAGGAAATGGGAACAAGCCGACTGTGGAACTGAAGACTAACTGTTCTTAAAACAATCAAGATGATGTTGATCAGACCAACACATGACCAATTTCAAAATGACTGTCAGAGCTGGCTGTGCTGTCTCTGCATGTAGCCCCCTCCCTCCAAAGGCTCTTGTCCACTGGTTGTCGGGGGTGCGGGCGGGGGGGCACGGGGAGTCGGCCTTTGGACAGGAGTCCGAGCACCCCAGCCCCTTGCCGGCCTCTGAAATAAAGCAAACTTTCGTTTCCACCAACCTTGACTCTTGATTGGCTTCAGAGCTGTGAGCAGCCGGACCCCACTTTTGGTAAGAGTACTACTTTTCTACTAGTTTTCCTTCTGGTACTGATGCTTGCTTTCATCAGCTTCACAGGGTCAGGGCAAAAGTAAGCATGATGGCATGAGACCAACACTTTGTAAACCAATAAAACTCAATATTGAGTATGAAGAAGTCCTAGATTTAACTAAAAGTTTGCACTCGGAACGCTTACAGGTAGAAGAGACCTCATGAATGGACTTTATCTGATGCTTACAGTGTTTTTCTAAAAATGGAATTGGTTGCCGACACTCACAAATCAGGATATTTCACAAAAACAGAAATAAACAAATACCTACATTTCTGTCTTCCTGAGCAACTGAGCAATCAGCAGTTCTGGCAACACAGCACCTACGTTGTTGCACCCTGGCAGAGGGACAGGAGCTGGGCCTTGGCGGTTCTCCTCCCAGCTCAAGAGTTCCCCCAGCCCACTTTGCGCATGTGCATTTCCTGCTTGGCATTTGGCTATATTTGTATGTGAGGCCCCTTTGGATGAAACACTTGCTCCACCTGAGTCAGTGAAGACGCCTGATCAGACTCCGGTGTTAGCTTCTTCTGGGCTCCTCCCTATCCTTTCCAATAAAATCCAATATTCACTGTAGAGTTTCAGATCCTGATTGAATCTAAAATGAGAGGCATTTAGGGCCATTGCCCCAGATCAGAATCACTTCAAAGTTATCACTGATCTGGAGCTTTTCTGGGAAATAAGGACTCAGAGCCTTTACTAGAAGTGTTTGTCTAATCTAGGTTGAGCTGGTTAATGTATCTCAATTCAGAGCAAGAGTAATTCTCAGACCAAACAGGAAAAAGACTGGTGATGGAGGTATCATTGAAATGTCTCTCTGTATATGAGGTGGGGAAGAGAAGAATTCCTGGATTCTGGACCCCACTCTGCCTCTAACAACCTGTGGGACCTGAGATGAGTCACTTCATCCTTAGCCTCTGTTTCTTCACCTAAAAAATGAAGGAGGGCTTCCCTGGTGGCGCAGTGGTTGAGAGTCCACCTGCCAATGCAGGGGACACGGGTTCGTGCCCCGGTCTGGGAAGATCCCACATGCCGTGAAGCGGCCAGGCCCATGAGCCATGGCTGCTGAGCCTGCGCGTCCGGAACCTGTGCTCCACAACGGGAGAGGCCACAACAGTGAGAGGCCCGCGTACCGCAAAAAAAAAAAAAAAAAAAAAGAAGGAGATGTCTCTGCGTTCAGAGCCCAGGCCATACATTAGAATCACCTGGAGGATTTTTTTTTAAAATACTGATGGTCCAGACCACCTGAATCTGATTCTCTGAGATGGAGGTCCAGGAATCAGTATTTTCCTGACGCTACCCTCTGTGATTCTGAGGTACAGATAGGGAAACGGAGCAACATTGTCTCCAAGGAGAGACATGATTCCACAGGATCTCCTATTTTCCTTCCCATTCTCCAATTTTGTGGTCTCAGGCATTGGGAGTGGGTGCTAGGAGAATAGCCATTTGTTCTGTTAATTTCTCCTTTATGTCGGATTGCTGGCAAAGGCTATACATTTCACCCTTAAAAAAAATTTTTTTTTCATTAAATCACTAAAAGAAGCCCAGACTAGAAGCCCCAATTCTAACACCCACTCCCTTAAATTCACTCTCCACAACCTATTCAGGCATCACTTGTTCAAGGTGCACTGATTCTCATATTGTAAATATTTTTATCCTGGAGAAGGTATCTAAATTGTTGCTATTTAAAGATACCAAGGTGCAGCCACTATGGAGAACAGTATGGAGGTTTCTTAAAAAACTAAAAATAGAACTACTATATGATTCAGCAATCCCACTCCTGGGCATATATCCAGAAAAGATGAAAACTCTAATTCAAAAAGACACATGCACCCCAATATTCATAGCAGTACTATTTACAATAGCCAAGACATAGAAGCACCTAAATGTCCATCGACAGATGAATGGATAAAGAAGATGTGGTACATATATACAGTGAAATATCACTCAGCCATAAAAAAGAATGAAATAATGCCATTTGCAGCAACATGGATGGACCTAGAGATTCTCATACTAAGTGAAGTAAGCCAGAGAAAGACAAATATATGATGTCACTTATATGTGCAATCTAAAAAAATGATACAAATGAACTTATTTCCAAAACAGAAACAGACTCACATAGAAAACAAATTTATGGTTACCAAAGGGGAAAGGGGGTGGGGATAAATTAGGAGTTTGGGGTGAACAGATACACACGACTGTATATAAAATAGAAAACCAACCAGGACCTACTGTATAGAACAGGGAACTTTATTCAATACCTTGTAATACCTATAATGGAAAAGAATCTGTACATATATATATGAATCACTTTTCTGTACACCTGAAACTAACACAACATTGTAAATCAACCATACTTCAATTAAAAAAAAGATACCAAGAGCTTCACAGTATAAGGCAACTGCCAGCCACACCCTTTGCATGAACACCTGGAATGTGACAAGTCCCGATTGAGATGCACTGGAATTGAAAAATATACACTGAACTTTATGTATTTAGTACCAAAAAAGTAAAATATCTCATTAATAATTTTTATGTCAATCACATGTTGAAATGAGTTTTAATATAGTGAGTTTAATAAAATATATTATTAAAATTAAATTCCCCTGTTTGCTTTTACCTTTCTAAATATGATTACTAGATAATTTTAAATTACTTAGGCTGCTCCCATTATATTTCTACTGGACAGTGCCGATTAAGAGGTGTCCACTTTCTGAAACTTCCATTGAAGCTTATAGTGTTTAAAAGAAGAATGAACTCCTCAGAATGAACTAAGTTGGGGTTTGAAAAACATTTTATTTCCAGTCTTTACTGTCCAGGCTCCTACAAGGGGACGATTCTTAATAGAACCTACACAACTTCATCTGGATGGGGATACACAAATAAAATCAAAAGCAGTACTCTGGCAACAGGACACTTTTGTACAGTCCAATAGGGCCCTTGGGAGAATCCTAGTGGAAACTTCAAGGGAGGATGATGTGGAGGTTAGTGGTCACTTTCTCCTTCCTTCCACCCAACATCAGGAATATAATTTCACTATATGTACCGGTCCACGATGTTTTCCCCTTTCATGCACTCACTTAGGCGAGTTCTGTCCTGAAGCCGGAAAAATGAAAACCATAAAGAATGAGTTAAACGTGTGAGTGCACTTGGAGGGGACAGCATCTGTAGGTCCCACTCACAGCAATTTGTTTTTCATCACTGGCGTCTCAAACGCTCCAAAGCAGTTGTTTCTGCAGGCTTGTGGGATTTCCAGCCAAAAGGTCTCAGATTAGCAGTAATCTGGCCCCCACCCTTGCCTTATCATGCAGCCACAATAGAGGGCAGGGAGGGAAAAACACGTAAGACTGAATGGAAAAACAAGGCCAGCTTTAAGTGCAGAAAGAGTAGGCAACTGTCCAGAATCTGGGAATTCAGAGGTGCCAGGAGCGCTCCAGCACACTAAGGAGAATGTTGTCCCGTAGCTGGCCGAAGCTCTTTACCCTTAAGGCTTTGAAGCCTGGTAAATGCACGTGCTCCCAGGTGTCCCCCATATTATTCATTCATACCTTAACGTGAATACTTTTCAGGTGAGCTCGATTTCATAAGTATTGATGGACCACCACGTGCGGCTGCCCTAAGCAGAATTTGATAAGACAGGGAGGGAAAGGAACGTGGGGGAGGGAGGGAAAGGGCAGAGACGGAAGGCGGGGAGAGCTGACGGACGTCCTCTAGCTCGGACGGCGCTGTGAGAAATGCTTCCGCCAGAAGGGAACTGACGCACCAGCGGGCAGCACTGAGTGGGGCCTCTAGCCACACTTGGAGGCACTTCATTCCTCGCCGTGAGAGCCCTTCCGTCTTTCCCTCTCCCCTTCCCAGTCTCCCAGGCCCACAGGCTCCTCTGCTGTGGGGCTTGCTCCACCGTCTTGTTTACTTTCCTTCCTCCCGCACAAGCACAAAGACTGCGTCTTATTCCTCTAAGTCCTTGGAACCTAGCACGGCACTTGGCACTTAAGTGCTTAATAAATGTTTGATGAATGAATCCGTAACCGCACCGCCCTGCCTTATGGTGTGTGGGGGGGGGCAGGGGCCTGGGGCCGGGGCACCAGGAGAATCTATCATCCTGCTGGTGGCACTCGGTTCCCAACCCCTGCATCAAACTCTGCCTGTGTTTCTCAACTCTGGACACAACATTCTGAAACAAAGACAAAGGGGAAGAGGCCTGAGACAGGTCGGGGCATGAAGATACCGCCAACTTTGTGCACACATACCTATTGAGATGCTGCCAGAATGTTGCTTTTGGCCTTTTCTCGTGGACACTTGCGTTACTGTTTTATCCCTGACCTCAGTTTTTTTAATGAGAAAAAAAGCATTATTATGACTTGTTTTGCTCTATTCTGTACCAAAGTAAATAAAAAGCAGAGTATCTCAAAACCCTACCCCACCATAGTAGATTATTATACTTTTTAACAAGCTGACTCATCACCGTTTTCCAGCACTTGTGATGTGCAGCATGTGAGTGCCTGGCACTCAGAATGCCCACGGTTCCAGTAACAGTTGTGTGGCCTTGGATAAGGGACACAGGGAGACTCTTTGTCCTCTGGTTTCTTCAGTGTATTAAAGGAGATAATGGTATATTCAATGGGTATGAAAAAAGCTTAACATTCGTCTGCATGAAACTCTTTGAAATGCATGAAGGGCCCTACAGTGTATAAATATAACACTTGCCCTATAGTGTTCACTTAGAATCCTTGTCCGAACATTTATAAAATCTCTCTGTGGATGTGTACACACACACACACGAATATATTTAAAATTGCTTAATTGCTTTTAAAGTTTTAAAGTAAACACACTGAAATGATTATAAGGCATCTGTACAGTGTATCCAAAATGCAAGCCTGCCACGGTAAGAGCTATTTGAGAAACTAAATCACATCAATTCAAGAATAGCAATGAGCCAATTGATGAAATACTGCATTAGCAGCAGCCTCTGACCCCATAAGAGGCCAGCCAAACGCTTTTTCCTCTTTGTAATTTAATCATTTTCAGTTAAATTAATTTCTTAAAATCCACTCAGATAAGCTGCCTGTGTTAAACACACACACACACCCCTCCAGGTGTAGGTGAAATAAAGGACAAACTGCACCCTAGTTGTGACTCTCTCCCTCTGCTTGATTTTGGTAATGGACAATATCCTGTTCCTTTTTTCTCTATCTGAAAGAATTTTCCATAACTTCTTCCTGCTAATGTGTGATGTCAAGGGCCCCCAATCCCCCAAGATAGAGACCCAGTCACCACAATACAAAACTATGAAAATGCAGCCGTAAGAGACCCCACTGTCTCTGGCTTTTTTTTTTTTTTTTTTTTTTCCACGTTTAAAAAACCGAACACACACTAACTGGCTCGGAAGGTGGCTTTGTAAAGGTAGCAACTTTGAGAAGAGTGCTGACAAGCCCGCCCTGCACGTTTGTGCTCGGGCTTGCTGGTGGAGCGTATTCCACACACATCCAGGAATTTGTTTGAGGACTGAGCGTGGTTTAGTCATGTTTTAAGAATGTTCTCTCATTATCCTGACTCAGAGGGTGCAGCGAGCCAAGAAGGGAGGCCGCCCAGTGATACCTTCTGTTCCATCTGGTTTTCAAGAACTGCCTTCCGTGGTCCTGATGCCCATGGACTGATGTCACCAAGGTTCATTCCTTCACACGTTCTTTTCACAGGGCACGAGCAAGAGCACTTTTTCCTGTTGACGTGTCTAAAACTGAGTGACCTCGGGTTGGGCTGGCTGAGGGAGGGGAGAGGCGAGGGGAACCAGAGAAGGCTCTAGCCTGGAAGGAGAGGAGAGAACCAGGGACCAAAATGACCAGCCAAGAAATTTGTTTGGGAAAATAGAAGTCTAAGAGCTGCAGTTTGGCAAGGTACTCTGACTCTTAATGAGAAAGGCAGAGGGAGAAGAGAGGGGAAATGGGATGAGGTGGGCAGGGGGAAGATGAGGAAGGAGAGGACGAGGAGAGCAAGACAGGAAGAAAGAGGCGGGGAGGAAAAGGAGCATGACTCAGTGTGGGACAGAAATGCATCTCTAAGGGACATCGTGAAGAAATGCACTGAAATGAGACTGGAAGTTGAAAATCAGGATATACTACCCAATATGGGAACTCTGGTCTTGTCAATGTCCTGAAAGTAGGAGAAATAGCTTTAATAATTCATCTTAATCATCTTGTGCCACTGGCCAAGCACATGCCTGAATGACATTTTGAAGTTTCCTCAACGGCTGGAATAGTCATCAAGTGGTCACATCTACCAGTTCTGGTGAGGGACCTCCTCACAGGTGTCCACATGATATGGCAGACATGCACATGCACACACGCACACACACACACACACATGCACACACTTGCACACACACGTGTACATAGGCACACATGCTTTAAAAACCACCCCATGGCTTCCCACTGTACTTAGAATAAAATCCAACCCTAGATCTTGCAACCTCACCAGCCTTCCCTCACAACAGTTTTCCAGCCATACTGGCTTCTTTTCAGCTCCTCGAATCCCCTGAGCTCTCTCTCACCTCAAGACTTTCCCAACATTGTTTGCCCCACCTGTGCCCCTTCTCCACCCTCTGAGAGCTGGCTCCTCTCCATCCTTTGGGTCTCACCCAGAGAGGCCATCTTTTACCACTTTGTCTAAATAGGTTCCCACCCTCCCCATCCCCACCCCCAATATTCTCTGTCACTGCACCCTATTCGTGTCCTGGTGCTAATTACCATTGTCAGCATGTATTTATTGATTTGTCTACATGTAAATTGTGCTTGACACCTACCAGTCAAAGATTTGTTAAGTGAACAGACAGAATGTTCTAGATTCATTTGTTTGGGATGCACAGCTTGGAACACTGGCAGCAGTCCCAAGTAATCCACCTTCAGTGTCTCCTCCTCCTCCCTGCTGCGCCACACCTAGTACCCACCTAAGTCTTGAAGCGGTTCCCACTGCCTGCGGAAACCCTGAGAGGGCTCCTCCCCCACCCCGCCCTCGCTAGAGGGAAAGGAAGCATCTGTCCTTGGTGGGAGAGGCAATGAGAGGCCACAAAGGGTTAAAGAAAGAAATTAGTTAACCACTAATCTGATGCTACTTCCATAGAATTAGAAAAACAGAAAGTGAATCATAAAAGAAAGAGTCCTGGGACTCCCTGGTGGTCCAGTGGTTAGGACTCGGCGCTTTCATTGCTGTGGCCCCAGGTCCAAATCCCTGGTTGGGGAACTAAGATCCTGCAAGCCCCGCAGCATGGCCATAAATAAATAAATAAATAAATAAATAAAATTTTAAAAAGAGTCCTGAAGAGAAGAGTGTGCGGGTATTAGAAATATTCTATGTCAGGGACTTTCCTGGTGGTCCAGTAATTAAGACTCCGCACTCCCAATGCAGGGGGCCCGGGTTCGATCCCTGGTCAGGGAAATAGATCCCGCATGACACAACTAAGAGCCCAAATGCCGCAACTAAAGAGCCTGCATGCCGCATGCCACAACTAAGACCCGGCACAGCCAAAATAAATAAATAAATAAATATTAAAAAAAAAAAAAAAAGAAAGAAATATTCTATGTCAGGGATGAATGCTCCTCTGTGTGGCACGGTCATCTGAGGAATCACTACTCCATCCCTGTGATTACAGAGGACACTTCACAGAGCAAAACCTCCATGGCTGCCAGGATCAGGAAACAGATGATTAGAAAGGAGGCCCCCCCGCCCCTCGCTGCCCCTGCCCCTCTAGCAAGCTGCCTTCTGGTTGTTGCTCTGCCCTCTCTCTCACTTGCTCGGCATTTTTATCCAAACAAAACATGACCAAGTAACATCCACTTCATGAAGGTCCACAAGTTGCTCAGTGCCCTGTTGATGAGAAGGATTTTTGTTGTTGTTGTATTTGGCCTGAATATTCATCTGTCCAGAGGCATGTTTAAAAATCACATGAGATCCCTGATGTAGCTTTCTGAAGCCCGAGTCTTGCTCAGAGCTTGATGATCGGCCCGCAAATTAAACTGTTGGCCAAACATATATGGCTTGAGTTTATCCAAAGTCCAAACAAATCAGATACCCCTTCTGGACAGAAGTCAAGTTCTTTCCTTTGGTAATAATTTCTCAGAAATTCAGAAAAGCAGTATGTTTTATGTTCTCAAAGTTCTTATAATCACATCCAATCTTGTATCAGCTGCATCAATTGCCATAATGAAGGGTTTCAAAAAGTCTGAAGCTTCCAAAATGGATAAAGAAATCAAAGCCTGTTTGAACTTTTGAGAAATATCCCAGCAAACTTTAATGAGTTTGCTCTCTCTTTGTAAAACAGCACAACAGACTAGCTACAATTCCAAATGAGGAAAATCCTAAGGGATCCCCCAAAGGACATGCTTTTTTAAAATTAATGGTAGAGAGTTTGCCAATCTCTAGTAGAGTCTACTTTATTCTACAAGAGAATCATATCTCAAATATTTGACCTATGAAAGCCCAACAGGCATTACTAAATTTCAAATAGTTCACGGATGGCTGCAAGCCCCAAATTGGACACACCCTCACGATTAGGTATGAGGTCACAAAATGTCACTCTCTGAAATTCAGGATAAAAAAAAAAATCAATCTAAAATTAACCACCATGGTATTAGCAACATAAGATTAACATTTTTAAAAAATAACAAGCTTTTGGAGATGTTTTATAAATTCGTGGGGTGATGTACCTTGATGTATCCTCAGACTTCAACAAGGAGAATTAAATCTACATAATACAAATAATCATGATAGCTACCATTTGCTGAAGAAGCTATCATGTGGCAGCTTCAAGGCCAGAAACTTTGCACTTGCTATTTCATTAATCCTCACACCAAGCTGGTGAGGAGGCTCTGACTGTTCCCATTGTAACAATGAGGATCTCAAGGTGTGAAGAGGGATAAAAGTTGTTCACTAGCATACAGCAAAGGCCATCGATGAGATTCAAACCCAGGGCTTCTCAACTCCGAACTATGCTGTCGATGGCGTAAGTGGAAGAGAAATGGTCCCGTAAAGTTGAGTAAAAAGGCAGTTAACTGAAACAAAGATGGGGTAAAAAAAAAAAAAAAAAAAAAAAATCTAAAGCTTTGAGGTGAATAGTCCAAATCAGTTATCCAGACTGAAACAGCTCTGGAGGGAAGGAAGGTTATTCCTTAAGACCTCCTCAGCCTGCTAGATATATCACTCAAGAACACTCAATCCCCTTTGATTTAATTCAATATTCACTGAACCTTCAGATCTTTAATTTGATCTCCTGGGGATGCCTTTCCACCAGGAGGAAGTACCTTGTGCATATGACCAGGGCTGGTCAGCTGCCAGCTTTAGTCTCTGGGATAAAACATCAGCTTGGTCAGGTGGAGGACATTTAGTCTCTGCTGAGTGGAATTATTGGGAATCAGTTCCTATAAAGATCAGCTCTGAATGAACTAAAATGGCATTTCTGATCTTAAAAAACCAAGGACCCAATCCTGGGTCTTCAGTGACTTCCATCAAAATGTATACATAGGGCTTCCCTGGTGGCGCGGTGGTTGAGAGTCCGCCTGCCGATGCAGGGGACACGGGTTCATGCCCCGGTACAGGAGGATCCCGCATGCCGCGGAGCGGCTGGGCCCGTGAGCCATGGCCGCTGGGCCTGTGCGTCCGGAGCCTGTGCTCCGCAACGGGAGAGGCCACAGCAGTGAGAGGCCCGCGTACAGCAAAAAAAAAAAAAAACCATATATACATAGCCTAGAGGGTTCACCTTGAAATAGTCTACCAGGCTCTCTAGCCACCTTAATTACATCAATAAAGGAGCACTTTTAATGAGTGACATTGAGATGATCACATTGCATACCCACAGTCTGGCCAAATTATCTCTATGGGATGAATGCAGAATGTCACAACAGCCCATTCCGTATTCAATAAGCCATTAGCTAGTTTTAAAAATTAATCAGATGAAACAGACTTATGGTTACCAAAGGGGATAGCAGGACTGTGGGGGAGAGAGATATTAGGAGTTTGGGATTAACACATTACTGAATATATACACATTATATTTATACACATTACTGAATATAAAATAGGTAAACAACAAGGACCTACTATATACCACAGGGAACTATACTCAATATCTTGTAATAACCTATAATGGAAAAGAACCTGAAAAAGAATATATATATTATATATGAATATATTATATATATAAAACAGAATCACTTTGTTGTACCCTTGAAACTAACACAACACTGTAAATTTACTAAACTTTGATAAAAAAATTTTTTTTAAATTAATCAGATGAATCCCCTACCCAGAGGGGTTCTGGAGGAGAATCCATGAAGCTTTAAAGAACTACCGTGCCCACAGTCCCCTTCTCAGGAAAGCCACTCCTAGAGATTCTACCTGTAAACAATCTGCCATGGCACATAGCTTGTGCATTGAAAGAAGGCAACATCACCTCGTTGGCCTCAGCTGATGAGAACAGAAGCCTGTTAGTCACAGTGAGGCCCAGGTAAAAAAACGACCATGTTGTTTATGAGGGAGCCCATCTCCTTCTGGGGCCACTTGGCCCGAAGCTCTATGCCCATCAGGGGAGCTCCTGATTGGATAATGACAAAGCGACCTAGTTAGACTCTCTCTTAGGAAGAGGAAATACTCAGTGGATAAAGAAAGCATGGGTTGTTCCAGATCAAGTGAGTAGCTGGGCCAGGTCTCATGAGGCGCCTAACCCTTAGGAGGCTTAGAAAGCATAGCTACCCCTCTGCACAGCTTACTCTTTGCAATGAGTTCAACATTGCCCTCAAAAATGTGATTTCCAGGGCTTCCCTAGTGGCACAGTGGTTAAGAATCCTCCTGCCAATGCAGGGGACACGGGTTTGAGCCCTGGTCCAGGAAGATCCCACATGCTGTGGAGCAACTAAGCCTGTGCACCACAACTTCTGAGCCTGCGCCCTAGAGCCTGCAAGCTACAACTACTGAGCCCATGCACCTAGAGCCCATGCTCTTCAACAAGAGAAGCCACCGCAATGAGAAGCCCACACACTGCAACAAAGAGTAACCCCAGCTCACTGCAACTAGAGAAAGCATGCGTGCAGCAACGAAGACCCAACGCAGCCAAAACTAAAAAATAAATTTTAAAAAAAATGTGATTTCCAAAACCTAATACAGAGTCTACTTCTGAAATTTTATACGTGAAGTTGCCCTTTGCAGAACTCTTAGATTAAACTGAAAAATTTCTTGACACTTATTTGCAAACACCAAATATCTCAGTCATTAGAATCTATCATCTACTTAAGTTGGTTTTTTCCCTTAATTTATTTATCATCTATTAGGGACACTGTGCAAAGAGCAATGAAGGGTAGGATCCTTTCCCCAACCAGGAATTGTGTTTCTTCCTCACTTTAATATTTCACTTTCTTGGCATTTTGCTCTTTAAAGCTAGAACTAATCTTATTGGTAATTTACATGCCAAGCTCAAGTTTACTCACTAAACACTGAACCAGGAGTTGCTCAGTAAATTTTTACAGGCTGACCTCTGGCACTCTCACCCTCTTTTAAGGGGACCATGGTGCTTTTCATAGAACTTAATTTTCAGAAACACTTGAAATGTAGAAGAGTTTAAAACTGAGACATTAAGTGACGTCTCCAAACCTTGTTATTTAAAAATCTTTAAAAATATATGATTGACACACATACACATTAAATAAAATCTTATAATATGCCTCAGAAAGTAAAGCTACTGATTACTGAGTGCTTCCTGTATACCAAGTATGATGTTAAGTGCTTCACTTGTCCTGTCTCATTGAATCCCCACAGCAACCTTTTGAGGTAGAAACTATTATTTTATATAGATGTTGAAGTAGAAGGAGAAAAATCTGGGTCCAATACGTACCAAGGTGTTTTTCTTACTAGTAGGTAACATCAGGGATTTGGGAATGGGAAGTCCTGCTTTTTTTATATATATATATATAAATTTATTTATTTTTGGCTGCGTTGGGTCTTCATTGCTGCATGCGGGCTTTCTCTAGTTGCAGCGAGCAGGGGCTACTCTTTGTTGCGGTGCGCGGGCTTCTCACTGAGGTGGCTTCTCTTGTTGCGGAGCATGGGCTCTAGGCACACGGGCTTCAGTAGTTGTGGCACGTGGGCTCAGTAGTTGTGGCTCACGGGCTCTAGAGCACAGGCTCAGTAGTTGTGGTGCATGGTCTTAGTTGCTCCGTAGCATGCGGGATCTTCCCGGACCAGGGCTCGAACCTGTGTCCCCTGCACTGGCAGGTGGATTCTTAACCACTGCACCACCAGGGAAGTCCAGAAGCCCTGCTTTTGAGCCCTGGTCTGCCACTTACCATGTGTCCTAGGGCAGGTCACTTCTCTTTGACTATCTCACCTGGGTTTCAACTTCCTTCTCTGTTAATCATTAATCATTATAATTATTTTTATTTGAGGGGAGTCTAGCTCCAACAGAACAAACTCTCTACCTACCATTTCACTATTATAGTTTCAATGCAGTGTGTCTTAAAGATTTTGCATTTTTAAGCATTTCCTTTTGAAAAGCGCAAACCATGGGGAGAGGTCTCAGGTTGGTACTTGCCAGTTAATGCTTCAATTATCAGTTGATGCTTTAATAAGGATTACTCGATAGCTAGCTGAGAACAAGAACAGAATGTGGGTTGGGCTACTGGAGATGGAAAGGTACTAGGGGTTACGGAAGTACTAATAAAGGTTGGATGACAAAGTGCCCAAAACAAAGACTTCACTTAAGTACATTTGATCTGGGCTCTGCCTGGCTCAAGATATACCTTAGAAGTTGATATAAAGTCAGGGAGTAATATTCAGTGTGTAATACAGAGTCTCCTCTGGCTGAAGTATGATTGAAGAAGTGCTGAATGAGGAAAACCAAGAATGTGAGCCCTGGGGAAGGGATTTCTTTCCCCAGGGAGTAAGGAAGTTTGAGAGCTTGACAACATGGGGCCAATGACATTGGATGTATGCTGATTATGGAACAGGGAAAATGGTGGGGATAGGGTGTGGGAGACAGGGACCCAGGGTGTGGTTAGGAGGCCCTTCTAATAATCCAGTTAAAAGGTTGTGCAGCCCAAAACTAGAGTGGTGCTGATAAGAATAGAAAGAAGGGTGTGATGCTGCAGGAGACATGGACGTCAACTGGTTTGTGGGCTGCTGAGAAGACACCCAAACCACAGACACCTGGGGATTCTGGGCACTGATGAAAGGTCCAAGAATTTCTATTCTCCTTTTTCCTTATTCTCTACCCAGTCAAAAATGCCCTAACTTGACACCAGTTGGCAAGTTATCAAGTGCCTAAATATGCACAATAAATGAAAGAGAGTCATCTTTGCCTGTGAAAACCACAGACAGAAATAAACCTGGCAGAGGGTGTGTCTAGCACAGGTTCCAGTGCCTTCTTTCTAAACCTGTGGGCACTAGTCTAAGCCTCTAAGAACCTCCTACCTTGGGAAAGGCAGCCAAGATTACTGATAACCAAGATATAACTGGGTTCCTGTCTCGTTTCTGCCACTGATGGTGTGCCTCCCTTAATTATTTATTTCTTCCTTTTAATGTTGGATCAGATATTTCAGAGATCCCCTGCACAGCTCAAACTGCAGGGCTGCACTCTTTCCCTCTATCAGTGTATTGCCTTTAATATTATTTTATTCAGTTAAAAATACTTTCCCCTCTCGTTTTCTAATCTCATTCTTTGTAAAGCACAGCACAGAGTCGGGGCAGGAGTGAAGGCCTCGATATCTGGGCTTTGGACTTCAAGACAAAGCCATTCCGCCTTCTGCTCGCCGCCATCACCGCTTTGCCTTCCCGACCGCATCCCAACTAGTTCCCAAGGCAACCGGCGCAGCGCCCACTTCCGGGCTCGGGACCGCCTGGCCGCAGCCCAACCCCGCCCCCACGGCCGCGCGGCAGCGCTCGCTCGCCGCACCCAGCTCCCGCTCGAGGAGGGAGGAACGGGTTGGCAAGGGAACGGAAGGACGCCAGGCAGCCGCCCCCACGGCCTCCGCCCGTAGAAAGCCCGGCCGGCCGCCGCCGTTAAAAGCTGCCTCCGGGCAGGAGGAGGAAGAGGGATCGGTAGAGGGAAGGGAGAAGAGCGAGGAGGAGGAAGAGGAGCATAGGGACGGCCCCCGCACGATTGACGGGCGGCTCCTCCGCCCCGGACCAGTCCGCCTGCCCCGCCCCTCGGCCCCTTTAACCCCTCGCAGGGGGAAAAGACTGACCCGCAAGGTAATGGCCCGGCTCGGCCCGGCCCTCCCCAACCCTGCCCCCGACCGTGCGGCTCCTGATCCTCCGAGAAAGTCGGGGGAGGAGCGGGGGGACCACCTCTCCTTGCGACTTCTACGATTCTGGAGGGAAATCGGGCCTGAAGCCTGGGAGCCTGGCCTCTCCCTCCTTCCGGCTGACCAGAGCCCCCATATTTTTCTGCCTCAAAGAGACAGGTTTGGGGGGCTCTGTGATCATTTATTTGCACCCTGGCAGCGGCCGCTCACGTACATAACTTCCCCGCAGACTACCCTTTTCTGCAGGTCCAGGAGAGGTACACGGATCACGGCCTTTCCGGCTCCTGAGTGCGAAATTATTGATAATTGTTGAGAGCATCGAATTGCTCGTTCAGCCTGTGACCTCCCGGCCCAGTACCAAAGTTTCCGAATTACACGTTGAGTCTCTCTTCTGGGCTTGATGGTCAGTGTATGCCCGCCCAGCTCTTTCAACGGTTACACAATAAAATGAAGAGTCACCGCCAAAGAGCTTTTCTCATAAGCCCTTTATAGCACAGCACCTCCCACCCCGCCCCCTGATTTCCTAAGCAAATTGGATGGAACCAATCTACCATCTACCCCGTCTTTTTCTTTGGTCACAGTATTCTCTAGGGAGTGCAGAGTTAGGAAGATTGAGCCCAAATCACTCATCTTTGTTGCTTATAACTCAAAATATTTTTATAAGTTAAGATTTTAAAACTCTTAAGACTTTATTTTTTGTTCAGATTTTCAAAGTTCTAAGATTTTTGAAAGCTAAAGTTAAACAAATTCTGTAATCTTTGTCATTACATATTAATTAATTGTGTAAAAGGATGAATAAGGTCTCCTGCAATGCTTCTTCCCAGCACCCAGTTATGGAAAGGGGGGTAATTTATAAACCTGATGGTCAAGTATAAATATAGCCATTTAGATTTTGGTTCAAAGGAACTCTCAGCCGAAAGAGGGGCTTACATTTACATTTTTCTTTATAACTGAACCAATAAAATATTCACTTTAACGACATTTCTAATATGAGAACACCGTAAGAAAACAGTGAAATCACTTGATTGTTAATAAAAAGAACTCCCTTCCAATCAATTCTTTTGACAAACGTGGCTATAGAACAGAAAGACAGCGCATATGATTGTTTTTTAGAGAACTATGGAGAAATATATTTAGAGAAATATATTCTGCATCAGATTTTGTTCTCCTTAGTCAGGGAAATTCAGTTTGAATTCATGGGAAATGTACACTAGAGAGGAAGACATATGTCACAAAGTTCTTAGAATATTCCTCCCTGAAATTTCACAGATATGTAGAATTTTGAGGCCAAGAAGAATCATTCACTCTCACTTTCAGCAAAGCAGGACTTCCTTTCCCACATGCCTCCTCCTGCCTTCTCCTCTCTTGCTCCCTCTCCCTCATTTAATATGGCTTCTTATGTAAATTTCTAAAACACAAAATTGGCACATTATCACCAGAGACTTAAAACAGAAGTGTGCATAACCATGAGTGGATAGTAAATTGAAAAGCAGTTCAAAGGTGAGACACAGAAGAGAATACAGAATGCTATTTTAGAAACATGCGCCCTGCCCACATTTTATTATCACTCTCCTCCCCTCCACCTGTCTGTATTTGCTAAGAAAAAAAATTTTTTTTTGGCTTCAAATGGCCATCTGGTTGAGGAAGCCCACAAAGCTGAGATCCACGAATTAAGCATGATCTCATGTGGATTTATTTCCATATAGTTATTTCCGTCTTTTGTTCCTCCTGGTCCATTTTTAAACATGAAGTATAGTATGAAGTTCAAGTGACACTTGAGAATGTTTGCCTAAACTGTGGTGATCTACCTACCATCTCCTTGATCTGTCTCTAATAATCTGTTTCCTTGGGGCCTGGAGTATTTAATCCCACAAAGGCACTGATGTATTTAAGAGATTAAATGTGGCACCACGATGCTTCTAAATATTCATTTTACAGTAGAGTACAATAATACAGAGTTTATGGGAGGGCAAAAAGACTTTTGCAGGCAATTTTAAAGTCCTTTATTTGGTCGGTGACTGTGAAGTCAGAGGTAACCTAGCAAGGAGTAATTCAAATAGTGTTATTTCCTACCTATTTAGACAAAGTGATTTCATGCCTCTTGATTTAGAAGCCTCCTTAAAATTACACTACATTAAAGCCAGGATAGATTAGCTGGCTTTTCTATGTTAATTTTTTAACCAAAATGTATCATCCAAGTGGACTCTGGGATGTGCTCCCTTAGTGACCATTAACATATTTTTATTATGAATCCTTATGTTCTCTGCCTGATTAATATTCAGACAGGTTTTTATTTCCAACAGTAGCAGCAGGGGTCCATCTTTCTGCCGGTTTTAACACCATCGCTTTCTGAAAAGCGTGGGAACATAACTTTATTCTATGCAGGTACAAATTCATATAAAAAGTTAAAAGTGGTCTTTTAAAGTAGAGTTCCATAAATGACTATTAAAATGCTCAGAGACAAAATTTAGATTTTGTGTGTCATCTGTGGAACTACCTATCAGATTGTAGTTTTAGATTCTGACTCACAAAGACCAACCTTCTATAATTGAGAGAAAATATGCCCCAAGGGACCAGAACAAGTTCTTAGATGATATTGTTTGGGGCTCATGATAAACCTTTTAAGAGTTCATAGTGACCAGACCAGACATTGGGTCACCATGAGTCAGGTGCAACCTGATTCTGCCGATATCTGCACAAACGGAAAACAAAAACAAAAACAAACCGCAAAAGGGAAAGAAAGCTATAGAATGTAGACACTTGAGGTCAGGGATGTTGTCTGTCTTATCCTGCTGTTTCCCCAGAACCTAGAGCAGCACCTGTCACATGGTTGTCATTAAAAAGTATGTGTAGGAAAGAAGAACCAAGCTGGAGAGATCACACTTCCTGATTTCAAACTTACATTACAAACCTACAGTAATCAAAAAAGTATGATATTGGAAGAAAAACGGACACACAGATGACTGCAACAGAATAGAGAATCTGAAACAAACCTATGCATATATGATCAATTAATTTATGACAAAGGAATCAAGAATATACAATGGGGAAAAGACAGCCTCTTCAATAAATGGTGTTGGGAAAACTGGACAGCCACATGCAAAAGAATGAAACTGGACCCCTATCTTACACTGTACACAAAAATCAACTCAAAATGGATTAAAGACTTAAACATAAGAGATAAAACCGTAAAACTTCTAGAAGAACACATAGGCAGTAACACATAGGCAGTTCTCTCCTCTCTCTGCCCCAGCTGCACCAGGCCCTGAAGCCCTGAAGCCTCTGTACCTGCTGTCCTTTCTGTCCCAGATCCTCTCTGCTCCACTTCTGGCCCAGCTCACTCCTTAGCAAACCCAGTGTCATTTCCTAAGGAAAACCTTACCTCCCCCTCCCCCAATGACAGAGAACCCCGTATTTCTGCTCCATCGCACTTAGCACCATCAGGGTCCACTTATCAATGTTCAAAGACTTGGGATTTGAATCCAGAGAGTCTCACATCAGTGCCCATGCTCTAATCATGATGGATTCCAGGGATACTCGGGGGAGAAAATCATCAGGACTTGGTTTTTATACGGATGGGGCAGGAAAAGGAAGTGTGAAGAAAACTGCCCAGGTTACTGGCTGGGCAGCCGGCTGGTCGATGCCAACATTTCCTTCAGAAAACTCGGAAGGAGGAGCAAGTTCGTGAGAAAGTCATGTGGAGTTTGAAGGGGCTGGGGAACAGCAACATCCATCGCCGGTCTTCCAGGCTAGATGGTAGCAACACGAAGGCCGGGGCCATGGCATCTTGCCGACCGCCGTACCCCAGTGCCCAGCGGAGTGTCTGAGTTGGAATAGGGGTGTGATCATTTGTTGAGTCAATGAATTTAAGTTACCAGGGTCTCAGAGCTTTGGTCATTGCTACGTTAGCTAGGTTCTTGGGTTTTCTTTTTTGTCGTGCGGTAGAACTGCTTTCTGAATCAGGTGTCTGCCAATCTAACTCCCTATGAGTTACCAGAACAGGCTCACTGAAGCCAGCCCATGAAAGTGGCTGCATTATTTATGTCTGGAACAAGAGGGCTGTAAAGGCATAGACACCCATACAAAGAGTCCTTTCAGTCTGAAAGGAGCATCTGTGCCTTTCCAACAATGGATATTAGATTAATAAGAGAATAAAAGCAATTATACTAAGAGAAATCCAAATATGGCAAAGCAACAAAGGCTGATATAACAGCACATTTATTTATCTTTTATATGCAGGTCGCGGATTAAGAATCATGTTTCATAAAGCAAAGGACAGGCAGAAGTTCGTCAGTGATGTTCAGTATCTGCGGGACATGCAACATAAGGCGGACTCAGAATATCAGGTAATGGCAGAATGTGAGAATATCTTCTACTTTCACTTACGGTATTAGGAGAGAATTCAGGCTACAGTATCAGTATATGATAAGCAGTAATAGGTTTCTAAAATCCAAAACCCACACTTACTAGCTGTGTGACCTTGAAAAGCTACTTTACCTCTCTGAGTCTCAGTTTCCTCATCTGTACAATGGGGATAATAGTCTCCACCTTATAATATCGTCATGGAAATAACATTTTTCAAGTATTTAGCACAGAGCTTGGCACACAAACCTTATCAACCAATGACATCAGGGCTTAAATTGGAAAGCCAGCAACCAAGAAAAAAGACATTAAGGAGTTAACCGGGTCGCCCTACCATTTATAAAATAACACGCCCTTCCTGTTGTCCTCCGGCCAGAAGAAAGGTGGTTAGCACATTCTACAATAAGCTAACTCTTCGTCACCCTAGCTACAGTGTTTACAGGCAAAAACAAAACAGACAGGGAGCCTGAGGAGTCATGATGTAATTACCCAGAGCTGGCATAGGACAAACTTGCCAGGCTGGGTTGTGGGATTCTGGGAGCAGTTAGAAAGTGTCACTCAGCCCGCTGGCCGGAGGTCAGCCCTCGCCAATCAAGGAGGCAGGTCCTCAGCCTCAACTGAGGATCGAAAAGCGCTCCTTCCCTAAGGAAAATACAGGCCTGCCGTCATCAGGTTTTCCTCCTCCTTAGCAATCTCAAATATAACTGAACCTCCCGGGGCACCAAGGAAACCAGAGCGATCTCAGTAACCTGATTTCACCTGTGTAGCACAGCTTAGCTCTGGGCCTGGAAATGGAGCCAGCAACTTCCTCCTACATTTGCCAGTCCACCTCCAAGGCTGTAAAGTTGAGGGAGTCTCTACAAAATAAATAAGAACATAAACATCCAAACTGGTCACACTGGGGGACCGTCTCCTCTCCACAAAGATGCCTCTGCCACACAGCCCAGGTTTGGAAATACTTGTTTGAAACTGTCTCTAGAACAGGCACATAAGAAAATCAATCTTATGATTTGATGGGCTCTGCTGAAGAAAACCGCACAACTGCGTGGCTTGGAGCCACTGCAGCTTTATTTTCTAACTTCGTTTGGGCTTTCAACACTGTCCTTGTTAATAAGGACAGTTTCAACACCGTCCTTACAAATAATAATATTTATTAAGTGCCTACTATGTCCTGAGCAAAGTCCCTGCTCTCCCGGAGTTCTTATTCTAGGATCGAGAAACAAACCACACACAAGTAAAGTAATATGTAAGACAATATAATGTATATGATAAATATAATGAGGCCTATAAAAACAGAGGTAGTAGGGGTGGGGTGATGCTCCTTTACACAGGCAGGGAAGCCTCTTTGACGAAGTAACATTTGGTCGTGGAGGTAAATGATGGGAAAGAGCCAGCCAGAGCATCCTGAGCAGAAAGAAAGCAAGCGCAGAGGCCCTGAGGCAGGAACTAACTTGGAGCACTGGAGGAAACAAACGAAGGCCAGAGTGGCTGGAACGCTAAGGGAGAATGCAGATGAGGTAGCTAGGACCAGATCGTGTCGAGTGTCTCAGGACAAAGCTTGGTATTTGGAGTTTATTCTTATCCCAGTGAGAATTACTGAATGATTTTAAGCAGGGCAGTGGTATGATCTGCTTTACCTTTTTTAAAGATCACTCTGGCTGCTGTGTGGGAAAACAACTGAAAGGGGCAAGAGAAGCAGCAGAAAAACTTGTAAGGAACCCGATAGAAATTTAGGAGAGACCAGCGTGGTGGGAGCAGGGGTGGCGAGAAGTAGCCCGAACCAGGAAATAGAAGCAGCGCAGACACCTTGCTGATAGACGGGGAGGCGGAGTGAGGGAAAGAGAGGAACAGAGGATGACTCACTTCAACATGTTTTCTTGTCCATTAGCTCCCTCCGTTATCACAGTTTAAACTTTACCGTTTTTTCAAACCTCCCATCCCCATACTTTCAACAAGGACCGTCTCTTCCTGTTTTACACACACGTGAAACCAAACAAAGAATCTGAGGCCGGCAGGAGGGGAGCCACTCAGCTCTTCCCCTTCTATCCCAGGCTGCACGCCCGTCCAGCCCTCAAGTCTCGATGGGTGAAGGACACTCTCCCTCCTGGTGCCGGACCTGAGATCTTGGTCCATGCCCCTCTGTCTCCACCCCTCTCCATCCATGGGCCTCTCTTCTACATCCTTGGAATTTCTCTTCTTCTTACTGGCTCAGCCCACAAACATGCTCAACTCTCATACTGAGAACAAAAGAACAAAGCTGTCTGTGGACAATGCGTCCTTTTCTAGCCACAGCCCTGGCACTTTGCAGTCTCCAGATGTCCCTAAACAGTCAGCTACACTCCTGTCTCCACTCCGCCCCGCCATCCCATTCATGCCCTCACCTGCTACAGCGTGGCGGTCTCCTCACCTCCCCTGAAACGGTGCTCGCTAAGGTCAGTAGCGAAATTCAGCAGACACCTTTGTAGTCTTCGTTTTCTGAAGCTTTACCTGCATTTGGCGCTATTTCTCTTTCCCTCTCGCAACATTACTTCTCCGGCTTTCCGACATCGCACTCTCCTGGTTTTCCTCCCGTTTCACTCACATTCCTCTCCCTGCCCCTCACAGGTTAATTCCATCAGCCCAATTTTCTCCTAATTCACAATGACTGTGGCCCATCTCCTCCCCTCCTATGTTTCTAACCACCACTCATACACTGATGACTTGTAATCCTGTGTCTTCTCAAAGTGTCACAATCCCATGCACACCTGCTTGCTGGATGGTTCCATCTGGGTGTCACACAGGCACATTGAATTCAGCGTGTCCACAGTTGGACTCCACATGTCCATCCTCTTCTGTAGCCCCTCTCGGAAGACAGCGACCCAAGCCTTCCCTGACTCCTTCCTCGCCCTCACCACCCATATCCCCCAGCTACCAAGTCCTGCTGAGTTTACCTAAAATCTCATGAGCTTGTGCCTCCCTTCTCATCCTATGGCCATCGCCCTGGTTGCATCGTCCATAGTTTAGCTCCAAGACTATTACAATGTCCTCATAACTGGCCTCCCGGCCTCCAGCCTTGCCACCTTTCAGACTGAAATTTATGTAAAATGCAAACTATGTAATTCGGTTGTTTCCTCTCACGTAGAGGTGTGTCCCAGACCCAAGAACCACAGCAAGACCAGCCCAATCCTCGACCACTTCTCTAACCTCCTCTTCCCTCTTCCTTACTCTCTCGATAAGGGTGGTGAAGACCATAGTTGTTTGTTTGTTTTTTTTAATATTTATTTATTTGGTTACACTGGGTCTTAGTTGCGGCAGCCAGGCTCCTTTAGTTGCAGCTCACAGCCTCCTTTAGTTGTGGCTCACCAGCTCCTTAGTTGTGGCATGCGAACTCTTAGTTGTGGCATGCGGAATCTAGTTCCCTGACCAGGGATAGAACCCAGGCCCCGCTGCATTGGGAGCATGGAGTCTTAACCACTGCGCTACCAGGGAAGTCCTAAGACCATAGTTTTAACTTAGAACTAAAGGGAACCTCTGTATTCCCATAGCACCCTCTTTACATAGCATAAAATTCACCTGTTTTAAGTTTAAATTGACCAAATTTGCCATCATTGCCATCACCTGATTTTAGAATGTTTCCATCAGTCCAGTACCAAAGCACCCTCTTCATACCTCTTTTTCATCGCTGATGAAATTGTGTTGAAATTGTCTTTTGTGTGTCTTCCTATCAAACTGGACTGCAGCTTCCTAAGGGCAGGGACGGAGTCTCACTCTCCTCTGTCGAACCGAATGCCTTGTCCTTGATGAAAGCCAGCGTTACCGAACTTGACCGCCAACTCTGTTTATCAGACATAGATCCAGCTGACTTGTAACTAATCCTCAAAGTTAAATCCACCTCCACTGAGCATTTTCAAAACCACTCACCACAAGGTCTGCAAAAATAAATATGGTTGTCTTTAATATGTTCTGAGGATTGTCGAATTAAGTATATAGAAACCCACAGAAACTATTCCTTTGACAGGAACAGCAATGAGTTATATTATTGACTCTGTCCCTTGCCTTGTTCCAGAAAAGATTTAAAGTTGGGGTTTAAGAATCAATTGCATGGCTTTAATGACCCCTCAGTAACTTGGTCCATATACGACCTTTGCGTATTTAGATTATTTACTAAGGTAGAGTTTGCACTGAATGAATATTGAAATCTTGGGCCATTGATGAGCTTGGCCAGTTACTCGTGGACATCCCAGCTTTCACGAGCAGCCCAGCGATGTGCAAGGGATTCCCTGTTTCAGGGTGTACAAATAGTGTAAGACCT
The DNA here is from genome assembly GCF_949752795.1 of Hyperoodon ampullatus. Classification (NCBI taxonomy): domain Eukaryota; kingdom Metazoa; phylum Chordata; class Mammalia; order Artiodactyla; family Ziphiidae; genus Hyperoodon; species Hyperoodon ampullatus. The sequence continues at coordinate 10,711,997 of NC_136932.1, read as the reverse complement.
ACTAACCAGATATGACTCCCAAATCATAGACATTTGCCACATATGCCTTCCTGTGTTGGACTTGCCTTTAATGAACTAGCTCAAGTTGAGGCCCTTAGAAACCTCCTGTATACACTATTCCTGCTACAGCCTAAAATATGCTATGGGTTGGTATGTACCAAATTAGCAGTGACTTTATAGGTCTGTATGCTAGTGGCAGGAGAGGAAGGTTAAACCCACCCTGAATTATTCTGATGCTACTCCTTTCAGTGGTTGGGTGGGACCTGTTTGAGAAAAACAAGAGGAGATACTTATTTGGCATATTACATGCTGTTTCAGAATCTGGTAACTAGTACATAATTATAGGACATCTCAGAATTTGGCTACATGCCTTCAAGGGTCTTTGTGCTGCATAGCTTTTCTTCCCCTTCTCTCCGTCAAATGTGTTTATGTAACTTGTGGCGAAATTTAGCCATTAATGTCCACTGAAAGCTAGAGAGAAAGAGTACACTTGGAGTTTCAGGATGATTTTCTAGACTATCAAATGTGTTCAAATGGGCTTTATTTTATGTCACTTATTCATTCTGATTCTTTCAAGTGCAGATCAAACAACTAATATGATGATATAAACTTGTTCAAGGACGTGATGGGTGACTATACCAGGTGGCGAGGGTTTGGAGACTGTCCACTCGGGGTTGAGGGAACGGAGATAATTCAACTTTCCCTCCCGTAGGAGTCATGGGGAGGGACATGTGACACGTGTGTTTCTCTGCTCTTCACAGAACAGAAAAATAAACTCAGTCGAGGGGAATATCATGTCAAACTCTTTACACCTTTGATTTCTTAACCTCTGAAAACTAATGAACTTCGATAATGTCCCCAGTGATCATTAAAACCCCAAACTCTGAGTTAGACATGTTGGATCATAAAAACAACAACAACAAAAGAAGCAACTGAAGGCAAGTCCCACTTCCCAAAACACTCACAGAGTTCAAGTAACAATAACCTTGACAGAGGCCACTGCTGATGAAGAGGTAGAGTTGGGTCATAGTTACAATGCGGTTTTTTTTCTTAATCTTTATTGGAGTATAATTGCTTCACAATACTGTGTTAGTTTCTCTCATACACCAAAGTGGATCAGCCATAATGCATACATATGTCCCCATATCCCCTCCCTTTTGAGCCTCCCTCCCACCCTCCCTATCCCACCCCTCTAGGTGGTCACAAAGCACCGAGCTGATCTCCCTGTGCTACGCTACTGCTTCCCACTAGCTAACTATTTTACATTCGGTAGTGTATATATGTCGATGCTACAGTGCTTTTTAGGCCAGAACCATGAGGCTGGGAAGTGTCCCTGTGGGGCATGGCTTCTTAAGGTACCAGGAGCCCGGATGATGACTAAAAGAATGGGGCTGGTAATAAAGGGAACAAAAGAAACTTTGAGCATCGCTGTGGGTTCAGAAAGCTGTAATTCTGAAGAAAGAGCAGTTTGCAGAGCTCCCTCAGTTGGCTGCCCGGGGGAACAGGCAGTCTTAGGAAACAGACCTCTACTTCCAGGGGAGAAAAACCAGGATGAACTTCAGGCCTGCAGACCTTCAGGCCTTCAGAAAAACAAGGATGAACTTCAGGTCTTTTTTCTTCCACAACCAAAATCAGAATCACATTATTTAGCAAAGGCTGACTTTAGAAAAAGGAGTAAACCAAGAAATGGGATTGGAAACAACAGTTAAAGCCTGTTGATGATGATGATGATGATGGTCCTGATGGTGAGTTTTACTGAACGCTCACCGCGAGCCAGTCACTCTGCTAAGCATCTTACCAACAGTGCCTCATGCTCTCCCAGCAATCTTGCAGCACAGAGACATCTCCCTCTCACAGACAAGGGAAGCAAGAATCCATGGAGTTAGTCAGCCTGCCCAAGGTCACAATGCTAGAAAGTGGCAGGGCTGTGGTTTGTCGTGTTTACCCGTATTGAGTTACGGTGAGTCACAAAACCCATGTCATCCCCCACAGGCATAGATGCACATTCTGTGTTCTGCCCTACAGTGGTAGCTTCTGCACAGAAGGCAGCCTGACCGCGAGCACCGCAGTCAGAGGAATGGGCTTGGGGGACGAGGGGGCCCGACGCGGAAGGAGGAAGCCCCGATTCTCCGCAGAAAGAGGAAAGGAGAAGTCACTTGAAGCCTCCCGTTTCAAGACTCGGCCAGTTTTGTCACATGAACAGAAACTTATTTATAGCAATCTAGCTCCAGACACATGAAATTGAAAGGGAAATAAAGTTCCAGAGTAAGGGGAGCCCCTGGTGATGATGAATTACAAATCGGTTCCTTCTCCCCATCCTATGGATTTCACGCGCCTCTGCCCCGTCCCTTCAGGACCCTCCAAGCAGAAACAACATCAGTATCAAAAACAACAAAAAAATCATTCACATTTACAAATAACAAGAAAACTAGCTCCTGACGGGGGTGCGGGGTGGGGGGGGGTATGGCTAGGTTCTTGCTGTTTCCAGGACTGGAAGTCCGAACTTGGCTCTGTCCCCGTGTTCCTTCTCAGCGAAGCAATAACTTGGAAAGGGCTAACGTTTGATTTACATGGAAAGATTGCTTGGCTGTTTCAAGATAAAAATTAGGAAGTACCTACCTTGCCACTGGTTTCTTCTCCTGGTCCTCTGTGAGAGGAAGGATAAGAAATCAGAGGGGGAAAACATTTTTTTTTTCCAACGTTGCAAACAATTCTATTCCTCCTCCCCTTTTGGTAAAGAAATACTTAAGTTGCATGCATTCTTGGAGAGAAGTTTCAAAAAACACTCCGCCCACAGGAATTCTGTTCATCCCACCAAATCTGCCTCGGTCCTGCGTGCAATAGCTAACACAGGCTCCTCCACTTTCAGCCCATCAGCGTTTTCTTCTCGTGCCTTTAATACAAGTGGGTTAGGATAACAGAGACATCTGTGGCTCCAGGAAACAATACTCCAGGCCAGAGCTCCCCCCTCAACAGGGAGCTCCAATCTGAAGTCATCGTAAAGGCATAAGAAAAAAGAGGCCCATATTTAGTTGAACTCCATTAAACTCTCCAGCTGACTCTCTTTAGTTTTACGTTGGTTTATTCTATTATTTGGTGTCTGTTTGTGTAACTTATTTATTATAGTTACTACTATTCAGTATTGGACGGTGGGGGGGGACTTCTTATTTATTAAAACAAACACTATCCAGGATTATTAAAATGGGTTGCTGTCTATACGGCATCGTTTTTGAAAATAAACCCAAGGGGAAAAAGAACCCCACCATTTTGGAGCGCTCTTCCTTTCCAAGCAAGGTGGGGTGAAACAGCACCTTTCTCTTGGGAATCCAGGATTCCACTAGCTGCAGGTAACTGATTCACTGTTCCCAAGTCCAAGTGGTAAATGTTTTATTAATATCAGGTCATTTCTACTCTTAACCTTGTAGCAGAATATTGGCTTTCTCCTTGGCCGTGAAATTCTGGCAAGTCCTTCTACATCAAGGCAGGAGATGCATTTTCTAACAGAGGGAAAAAGATGGAGAAGGAGTCTTTCCTTTCTCAACACAGGCAGGAAGAGGGAGATGTCAGGCCTAGTTTAGAACAATAGTGTCCATCTTTACACTGTGCTTCTGTACAGTGGATAATTTGGCCCTGGCAGGACAAAGGTGAGTTCAGTCACTGGATCTATAGAAATGCTGCAAGAAGTTTTACTATTTTGGAGTATTTGAAATATCAGTTGAAAATGAATTAAGCCAGGGACTTCCCTGGTGGCACAGTGGATAGGACTCTGCACTCCCAATGCAGGGGGCCCGGGTTCGATCCCTGGTCAGGGAACTAGATCCCACATGCATGCCACAACTTAGAGTTCACATGCCACAACTAAGAAGCCAGCGAGCTGCAACTAAGGAGCCATAACTAAGACCCAGTGCAACCAAATAAATACATAAATATTAAAAAAAAAAAAAAAAAGAAAGTGAATTAAGCCAGATAAAGACAAATAGCATGATATCACTGATATGTGGAACCTAAAAAAAGATACCAATAAACTTATATACAAAACAGAAATAGACCCACAGACATAGAAAACAAACTTATGGTTATCAAAGGGGAAAGGGAGGAGGGATAAATTAGGAGGTTGGGAATAACATGTACACACGACTATATATAAAATAGAGAACCAACAAGGACCTACTGTATAGCTCAGGGGACTATATTCAATATTTTGTAATAACTTATATGGGCAAAGAATCTGAAAAAGAATATGTATACACATACACACATATACATGTGTATGTATAACTGAATTACTTTGCTATACACCTGAAACTAACACAACATTGTAAATCAACTATACTTCAATTTAAAAAAGAGAAAGAGAACAGAAAGAGAAGTAAATGCAGTGTATTGGGTACTTCCTTAAGAAGGCAATCGTTGGGTAAGTACTTAACAAAATGCCTCTAAGTATGTATGTTGTTTGAATGTATTGAGGCAGTGACTAATATTTTTGACCTGACATTTTGGGCAAAGGGAGGAGGGAGTGATGCCTGGGTGAGTGTCTTCACACCTGGTAACAGGTATTGATGAACACTTAGAGATGGACGCCTGCATTTCCTGTTCCTCACAACAGGAATTAAGCATAAAGTTATCAAAGCTAGTTGTGGACCTAAACCAAAGAAACATCTTTTTTTTTGTTCCGCAGGCTTGTCTGAGACGACAGAAATACAGAAGAGACCCAAATGGGAAGAGACGAGATCACTTCTGGGGACAAGAGACAAATTTTAAGAGATCCCGGTTTTCAAGTTGGTCATCTTCCAAACAGGTACTTAGAATGCTGGGAGACATTCTTTTGCTGCAGGGGGTGTGTGTGTCTGTGTGTGTGTCTGTGTATCTGTGTGTGTGTGTGTAACTGACCTAGGAAAAAGCCAGCCCAAAAAGGAGATGTTGAAGAATCTTAGAGGGCAGGGTAGGGAGAGGCAGGGGCAGGAGCTCTTGTCCTGGGTGCCACCCCTGCCCCTCTTCTGCTGTGTGACCTTCCCTCTTCACCCTGGTTGGGCCTCACTCTTCTCTCCTGTAGACCAATGGAGACGGTCTCTGAGGTACCACCCAAAGCAGAAATGCTGCAATTCTCTGATTTTAAGAGTCGGAAGCACCGGGCCTTCTAAAGCACTGCATCATAATATATCTATATACTTATATCTATGCCTACTTGACCTGTCTATATTAATATAGACATATATATATATGTAGGCTTATAGTCTTACCCATTGCATTGCTTAGTATAGTTTTTATTTCAAATAGAGTAAAATGCAGTAATAATTGCGTCATGTAATAACTAGAAATTGTTCAAATATTTTTGTCTGGATGATAATAAATAATAAGATCAGTATAATATGATAACAATATGAAAATGATGATTACAGTAGTAGCAGTTACCATTACTCGAGTGATTGCAATGTTCCAGTACCGTGCTAGGCGTTTTATACCTATTAACTTATTTAATTCTCATAAATCTCTATATATTTGCCTCATTTTACAGATGAGAAAACTGAGCCCTAGAAAAGTGAAGAAACTTAATACTTAAGATTTCACAGCCAGTATGTGGTAGAGTAGAGTTTCCTTTCTAGGCAGTCTGACCCCCGAGAGGGTGCTCTGAACCACTGAGCTATATGATCATATTTCATGTTTAAGATCTTATCTGTGTAAGAGTTTTACTTATCCTATGTAAGCACTGAAGACCGCAAGCTGCATACAACGATGGTTGTTAGTATGGCAAATTAAGATGAGTAATATGCTTTTTATGATTTCTTATTTAATGTTTTATGGCTGAAATATACTCTAGAGGATGGACTCTCTTTTCTATCAGTGGTGTGGATCCTCAAGATAGATCCTGGATACCTGATATCAATTAAGTTCTTCTTTAATCTAGGATGCTCACATGGTGCTTATTTCATGTTCGAAGGACACCTTAAAAACATCAGTGATTGATGTTTATGGATGCATCCCTGGGAGAGATCTATACCCCCTATTAAGGAACATAAAATCACACAATAAAATATTCCACCTAAAGCCTGAAGGTGAAAGAAACTATCTCACAAGATCGGCAGTGCTGAGAAGAGCACATTGCCTGCATCTTTTCATGTTAGCCAAGGACTAAATATAATGCCTGCTGCTGATTAAACTTAGGGAGTGAGATTAATCCAAAACTTAAATCTAGTTTGGCTCAAACAACACATTTTTAGCATTAAGATAAATTCTCACAGTTTTGCACTTAGAAACAAAAATCAAGGACAGATGAAAAAAAAATGTAATTTCAGTCAAACAGTAGCATGTAGCCATATTCCTAGTTTGGAATTACTAAACAAACGGGCAGCTGGGTTCTTCTATTTTCATGCAAAGACTCATATGCAGAGTCTTGGCCATTTTGCATGGCAACACTCATGCATTTGGGATATTCTAGAACTTGAAGGTTCATGCTCCTCTCCACAAACTGTGTTTAGGGGACAAACTGGTGACAGATTCCTGTAGTTCCCCTCTTCATGCTATACAAATTACTCATTCTTTAAGGCATCATTGCAAAACACTCAGACCACATCTAAAAAAGGATGCAGCTGCACATATAAAAGCAATTATGAAATAAAGACAAAAATATGTGGTAAAGTGCGTAAAACTGGCATTTTCTAAAGCACGCGAACAGGATTTTTCATGTTTGCTGTATGTCACTGCACCTCAGTTTGTCGGAGAACTTGGAACAACATTACTTGATACTTCCGATTTTTTCCAGATGATGCTCTCCCAAGGGTTTGGGTATTGACTGTACAAGTAACTTCCAAGTCGCACCTTCTCTATCAAGAAGAGTGACAAGGTCCGAATTTTCCAGTGAATTTCCCCTCCGCTTTGCTCCCTGTACTACAGATATTCTTTGGGGAATACTGGAGGATTTGCCTCTGGATACAAAAGTGCAGGAAGGTCAGGGTGAGGGGAAGCGTCATGGAATTCATCCTTTTCAACAGCCATCAGGACCGTGTGCTTATAATCCCAATCCCTCCTCACTCAATCCTTAGACTTTTGCCTGGTACACGTGAAGCCAGAGAGCCCTTATGACATTCAAACCAGAGCCCAGAAATCTTCAGCTCCCACAATCATGGGCTAGTTTGAAGATTTCTCCTCCCAGGTTTGGACCCCCACCCAGATTCTGTGAAAATCTGGTTGTTCTTAAACCTTCATAATCTGGGGCTGCCCTGCTCTATATCAAATCCTGAGGAAATGCAGAATTTATGAAACCTCTTTCTACAGGGTCCCCAAGGCCAGGGAGATCCTAGAGCTAGTTTCCCAGGATAAGAATGCTGGCACCAGGGCTTCCCTGGTGGCGCAGTGGTTGAGAGTCCGCCTGCTGATGCAGGGGACACGGGTTCGTGCCCCAGTCCGGGAAGATCCCACATGCCGTGGAGCAGCTGGGCCCATGAGCCATGGCTGATGAGGCTGCGTGTCCGGAGCCTGTGCTCCGCAACGGGAGAGGCCACAACAGTGAGAGGCCCGCGTACCGCAAAAAAAAAAAAAAAAAAAAAAAAGAACGCTGGCACCAGGACTTTCCTGGTGGTCCAGTGATTAAAACTCTGTGCTCCCAATGCAGGGGGCCCGGGTTCGATCTCTGGCCAGGGAACTAGATCCCACATGCATGCCGCAACTAAGAGCCCGCATGCCACAACTAGGACCCGGCGCAGCCAAATAAATAAATAAATATTAAAAAAAAAAAAAAAAGAAGAATGCTAGCATCTCCCAAAGGAGAACCCAGGCCGGACTGATGCCATTTCCAGAGCTTAGTGTATGGAATGTCACATCAGGCACTAGAGCTGCAAAAGATCCTCGGTCAGTCAGAAAGTGGCAGGAGAAAGATACAGTCCAATGAGACAGTTTAAACCCAACCCAAGCCCTCTTACCTAGGGAACATTTCCCTGAGTAATTTCCTTCTAGAAATTGCTGTGGCTGAAAACTCAAAAGAACATTTTATCCCTGATTTGAGAAGGCAAGTTCATTCCCTGATTGAGTGGGTTGTGTGAGAGTGGATTGCTTAATCCATGGACATTTTTCCACTGTACAATCACGATGTGAAGCATGCTACCACCAAATTTTGACACTTGTATTGCAAGTTCCATCACTTGTTCATTCCTTAACCCAGTCTTAGACCATCACAATGCTGATGGGCCTGGAAAAAGTGAGGCATTTACCATCAAGTAATAGATCCAGTATCAAGATGCCATTTCTAGGGCTTCCCTGGTGGCGCAGGGGTTGAGAATCTGCCTGCTAATGCAGGGGACACGGGTTCAAGCCCTGGTCTGGGAGGATCCCATATGCCGCGGAGCAACTAGGCCCGTGAGCCACAACTACTGAGCCTGCACGTCTGGAGCCTGTGCTCCGCAACAAGAGAGGCCGCGATAGTCAGAGGCCTGCATGCCGCGACGAAGAGTGGCCCCCGCTTGCCACAACTAGAGAAAGCCCTCGCACAGAAACGAAGACCCAACACAGCAAAAATAAAATAAAATAAATTACTAAACTCCTACCCCCAACATCTTTTTTTAAAAAAAAAAAAGATGCCATTTCTAAACACCTGCCTGGGGGTGGGCAGATCCCCAGATAAATGCACAGTTAACATGGTAGCCCCTCCCTTATGGCACAACCTCCTCACTCCGACCCGTGGCTTTAACTGTTGGTTATGCAGAGATTGTGTTCAATCTAACGCCAAGATAAAGCAATCACTACCAAGCCTGTGCTGAGGGGTTCTTTAAAGCAGCACCTCCTAGAAAAGGGAACCCTCCTATATACGTTGTTGGTGGGAATGTAAGTTGGTGCAGCCACTATGCAGAACACTATGGATGTTCCTCATAAAACTAAAAATAGAATAACCATATGATCCAGCAATCCCACTCCTGGGCATATATCCAGGCAAAACTATAATTCAGAAAGATACACGCATCCCTATGTCCATAGCAGCACTATTCACAATAGCCAAGACAGGGACACAACCTAAATGTCCATCGACAGATGAATGGATAACGAAGATGTGGTACGTATATACAATGGACTATTACTCAGCTATAAAAAAGAACGAAATAATGCCATTTGCAGCAAGATGGATGCAACTAGAGATTATCATAGAAGTGAAGTAAGTCAGAAAGAGAAAGACAAATACCATATGATACCACTTATACATGGAATCTAAAATATGACACAAATGAACTGAAATAGAAACAGACTCAGGGACATAAAGAACAGACTTGTGGTTACCAAGGGGGAGGGGGTTGGGGGAGGGATGGAGTGGGAGGTTGGGGTTAGCTGACATAAGCTTTTATAAATAGAATGGATATACACACTGCTATATTTTAAATGGATAATCCACAAGGACCTACTGTATAACACAGGACCTTCTGTATAACACAGGGACCTACTGTATAACCTACTGCTCAATATTATGTAACAACCTAAATGGGAAAAGGATTTGAAAAAGAATAGGTACATGTATATATATAACTAAATCACTTTGCTGTACACCCGAAACTATCACAACATTGTTAATCAACTATACTCCAATATAAAATAAAAAGTTCAAAAAAAAAATAAAATCATTAGTAAAAACATACACACAAAAAAAACCCCACAAAAGCATGCACACACACACACACACACACACACACACACACAAAATAGAATGGATCAACAACAAGGTCCTACTGTATAGCACAGGGAACTATATTCGATATCATATGATAAACCATAATGGAAAAGAATATCAAAAAAGAATATATATATGTATAACTGAATCACTTTGCTGTACAGAAGAAATTCATACAACATTGTAAATCAACTGTACTTCAAGTTTCAAAAATTACAAAACAATAATAATAATAAAGCAGCACCTCAACACATTTAAGTTAGCTGTGTGACACAGTACAAAGAACACTTATCATCAAGGGCCACCTCTGTCCCTCATTACAGTGTGAATTCGGACAAAGCACTTTACTTCTAAGTACTTCAATTTCCCATCAAGGAGGTCCTTATTATTATGCCATTATCTCAGAGGATCATTGTGAGAACGTGTGAGATGCTCAAGTGTCATACTAACATTAGATTCATTATAAGTTGCCTTGGTGTCCAGCTATGCTTGCAAATGATGCTCCAACACTTATCGATAGAGGAGCAGCTCCTGAGGCTTCTAGAATACCTTCTTTCCTCTCAGCCCCATCTCAGGCCACATTTCTGAGAGCTAACCTAACGTAGCAACTTAATTTCACACCCTTTTCAAAGTTACCTACAACCTTGTGAGCTGTTTAATCAAATTAGAATTTAACAGGGAAATAAACAGCAGCTCTACAGGCCAACTACACCTTGGATGATTTAGTACATTAAAAAGCAAAGCGGTCTCTCAGTATGAGCAGGAAACAGTGTCCCTGGGACACTGCTGGCCCAAAGGAGCCTGCTGTGGTGCCAGGGGCACCAGGATATTTTGACCTCTCAAAACTTCTCAGAGGGGACTTCCCTGGTGGTGCAGTGGTTAAGAATCCACCTGCCCATACAGGGGACACGGGTTCGATCCCTGGTCTGGGAATAACCCACATGCTGCGGAGCAACTAAGCCCGCGTGCCACAACTACTGAAGCCCCTGAGCCTAGAGCCCACGCTCCGCAACAAGAGAAGCCACCTCAATGAGAAGCCCATGCACCGCAACGAAGAGTAGCCCCCGCTCGCTGCAACTAGAGAAAGCCCGCGCGCAGCAATGAAGATCCAACACAGCCAAAATTACATAATAAAAATAAGTTCAAAAATAAAAAAAATTTTTTAAAGAAACTGAATAAAAAAATTAAAAAGACTTCACAGAGAACGGTCAGGACCCCCAATTTCCCCAGAGAAAATGATGCCCAGCACTTGGGGGACAACAACCTTCAATGAAGAAAGTCTTCATGGCCCCTTCTCATCTTCCAAGATCCCGCATCCTTGCTGGATGGGCCACTTCCAAGAGCACAAATCTCAAGGACTGAGGACATGTGGTCACTATATTTGGCAAAGAAGGTGGGGACCAGCCCTCAGTTTTTCAAGGACACCGTTTGCTCCGATAATAGGAATAGGATTGTTGTCCTTTCACCATCAGCAACCGAGCAGCTAAATGTTTAGATTCCAGGTCACCAGGACCCAGCGTTACACTGGAAGGAGGCGGCTAACCTGCCACCAGCAGCAGCGGGCTCTGCCCCAGGCCTGGCTCAGCAGGATGCTTACATCCGTGAGATCTCCTGAACCTCCCAGAAGGCAAGGGAAGCTTAAGCGTGAAGGCGGTTACCCAACATAAACATTTTAATTGTTTTGTTCGTGATCATCCACACAAACGTTGGAGGTTGAAATGAAAACTAAAGCTCCTTCAAGTAATCTGCAGTGGCTTAAAAAGTCAGAAGGTGCATTCATATACGAGGGCAGCAAAAGCCTAAAACTGTGCTGTCCAATACAGCGGCCACTAGCCGTGTGGGACTATTTAATTAAAATAAAATTTTAAATGCAGTTCCAGCCACATGTGGCCCATGGCTGCCATATAGGACATTTCCAACATTGCAGAAAATTCTATAGGACAGCACTGCTCCTGTTTATGGTCAAGTCCAAAAGATAAAACAAGACAAGATCCCACGGGCCAGGAAGGGGTTTTGTTTCCCAGAAAGCGTCCTCGCACACTCCGCACTACAATGCTTTTGCCCACCCCAGCTCCTTGCAAACGTTTGCTCTCCGTTGCTGAGTCAGGTGTCCGCGAAGGCTGGCTCGCTTTGCATTTGGTGTTTTCCTCCAACTTAGGCATATTTGCATGTCTCCTTTCATTACCTGTCTTTTCCTCCAACTTAGGCATATTTGCATGTCTCCTTTCATTACCTGTCTTTTCAGCCTCTCCTGCCTGTGAAACCTGCAGCTTCTCCTCTTTCAAACCGCTCTTAGGGAGCTGTTTGTTCTCCCATTAATCTGTCAGTGTCAACCTACCAACACCCTTGATGGTGTCATGGAAGCAGCCAGCTTAGCACATGGCATACGCGTTCTGTGACTCACACTTTTAATTTTCTCTAACGTCTACCTGTCCATTGTCAGACTCCCCGTGGGCCGGGCCTCCCGTCGTTCTGGCCCCGGGCCCGTGTGAAAATGAGGCAGGTCACACACATACAAGCTGGCTCTGACTGCCGCCGGGGGTGGGGGGCCCACCTGGGAGGCTGTGAGTCATCCCTAACACCTGGCCAGGTGTGGTCACCGCCGCCCCCTCGACTCCAGCGCAGATTCCGCGCCCTCGAGGTGCACCTGAGTCACAATGCAGCTCCACACCCAGCATCTCGAGCCCAACACAGACTTCAGGGAGGCAGAAAGGGCAGCCCACGGTTTGTCGGGAATGTTCGTTGGAGTTTGTTTTCCATTTTAGCCGTTGGTCTGTCCTCCCTGGCCTGTCCCACCACCCCCTCAGACTCAAGAGGCTGAATGCATTGTCTTCTCCCCTCAGATGGGTTCCTCTTCCTGAATTCATTGCTGCCCAGGCCGGAATTCTGGAGATTATCCCAGACCCCTCCTTCTCTGCCCCTTCTCAACCTCATAGCCGTCAGACACCAGAGTTAGACTGTCTTCCCTCCTCTCGCTTGAATCTGTCCACCAGCACCTCCCTTTGCAGGCCCTGTCTTTTTTTTTTTTTTTTGGCCTGGATTATTGTAGGAGCCATTTTCCTGATCGTTTTGTCTTCACCTAACCCCTTCCGGCCAGTCTCACAGGCAGCATTATGAGTGGATCCCTCTAGAAGCAAACTGGATCATGCCACTCCTCTATTAAAAGCTCCCTAGTGGTTCCCCATGTCTTTGGGATCAAGTTCAAACCCCTTAGCAAAGTGTTTGATGGCCTTGATGGCCCTCAAGGCCCTGGATGGCCTGACCCTCAACTCTGAGGACACTTCCTCTGGGAAGAGCTTCCAGAGCTGCTCCTGGGGGTCAAGTGGCTTGGTTCTTGTCCCTCCTTTGAATTCCCCATAACACCGTCTGGGCTCAAGCCCATCTTAGGATACGTCTTCCTGTCTGTCTCGTCCTTAGGCTGGGAGCCACTCAGGAGCAGACACTGGTTATTGCTCTTTTTTGGTGGTTGGAATTTGCTTTAATAGATTTCAGCAAGAGAAAAAAAGAATAAATGAAGTAAATGTGGGAAGAATCATGCCAATTTTCGAATCTGAATGATGGGTATATAGGAGCTCATTATTATTCTCTCTACTTTGCCATGTTTCATATTAAAAAAATCTGAGACAAAGGCCCCACCCAGGGGCAGGAAGTTATAAGGCAGGACCCAGGTGAGGTGCCCAGGGAGGGCACAGGGCAAGGGAGAAGGAGGGACAGAACCTTGGAAGGAAGAGATGGTGCAGGGGGCCCGGAAGCAGAGGTGATGTTGTCCCTCAGAGGGTGGCATTCTCTAGGACCTGCTGTCTTGTTGGGCAGGTCACCTCCCCACCAGCAGCTCTCTGAGACTTCATTCTTCAGGACTCACTTCCAGACTCTTCCAGAAACCAAATCTGCTGGCACCTTGATCTTGGACTTCCTGCCTCTAGAACTGCTTGAGCAGGAACTGGTCCCGGGCATTGGTGCACAGGGCGATGGCCAGGTGAGGGGCAGACAGGAGCACCCCGCTGAGTACCGCGGCCCGCATTGCACGGGCAGGAGCATGTAGATGGTGTAGATGAAGAACACATTTTTTTCTTTTTTTTAAAATCATAGGTTCACAGCACAGGAAAGGGACCTTGAAGGACATTTAGTCTAGTCACCCATTGCAGTTTTAGACACACTAGTTGGTAGAAAGTTCTTTTTTTTTTTTAATTTTTATTTATTTATTTTTGGCTGTGTTAGGTCTTCGTTGCTGCGCACGGGCTTTCTCTAGTTGTGTTGTGCAGTCTTCTCGTTGTGGTGGCTTCTCTTGTTGCGGATCACGGGCTCTAGGCGCACAGGCTTCAGTAGTTGTGGCACGCGGGCTCCGTAGTTGTGGTTCATGGGCTCTAGAGCGCAGGCTCAGTAGTTGTGGCACACGGGCTTAGTTGCTCTTTTTTCCACCACACACTAGGAGCTCCATGAATGTTTCATGACTGTCAGTCACAGGAATGTTTTAGGAATGTGCACATGTTGAAATCATAGCGGTGTAGCCACAACCGCCAGAGCAGGACTCTGCCTCGAGCAAGAGAAGAAAGTGCGTACCGTTACCAGGAGTGGTGGACAGACCCTGGCCTGGCTTGAAATCATCAAGAAGAGAGTGGTTTGCTAAGACCGCCAACGTGCAATGGCCAGTTTGGGTCTGAAGATTGAAACCGCAATCAACCATTTGGAAACCTCCTCATTGGTGACGACCAGAGTAACTGGCTAAAGAGAACGTTCTTTTCCTGGCCTACCACTCTGCAAAGGGACAGGTGGCTTCTTTAAAGCTCTGGGTAAGTTCCTTTTGTCACAGATGGGCAAGAACACAAAGACATAAGCAGCTCTCCATGGACAGAGGAAACTCAGAACAGCCCAAAGTTGACGCAGGACTCACTCGTACTTTATAAGAGGTCATCTTGGTGTGCTTGAATGTTCCACCAGGTAACTCACCAGACTGAACTGAAAGTTTCCTTTGTGATCATATTATAGAGTAATTGGAAGACCTGGGGTGCAGGCCCCTGGGCAAACCAGGGTCCTAGAAGCCTTTCACAGCAGTAAATGGCACAAATGAATGATAATTGGTCTGGGCAAAGCCAGCAGTGCTTCATTTCTCCTCCGTTTCTGTGCTTCACCTGAGTTCCACTAGGTAATTTAAAAATAGGGCATGGCAGGAAAATGGGGCAACTGTCAGTTTAAATTGCAACTGCTTCCAGAATGTCGTCCTGCCTTTTGAACAGATGAGCAGGACAGCCTAGAGTCAATCCTTCCACGGGGTGATTCTGCCACTCGGCCCAGTGAGACAAACACCAATTGTCATCCCAGCTCTGTGAAATCGCCGGTGCCGAGCAATGTTGACCTCTGACCCCAAGAGTTCCCCGTGTTAATTAGACTCAGCAGCTCAGAAATTGCATGAGCGAAGATTACGATAAAGTGGCTTTTTTCGCATTTTATGTAGTACTGTATATTTCAGTTTACATCTTATTAAAATCCCCTACTTAAAAAAATGGTTCTAATTGCTTTTTAAAACCCAGAAACTTGTTTAAAACCTATTAAAGTTCAGATATCAAAATTAAAAATTTTTTCAGTCAGTTGCGAGACATGATTATTCAGGGGCACACTTGCATTAAACATAACCTATAAATACAGCATTTCACCCTAAAACCTTCTTTTGTTGACAACAACAATTGCTTTATTTGTTAAGGAATTATAAATCACTGGTGTTCAAGACACTGTGTTGGGTGGTATGGGGATATAGTAATGAATGACCTCCGGTCCCTTGGTTCCTCTCCCTTTGTCCTCTCACTGCCTGCTCTGTGCCAACTTTCCCTTCCCAAGCAGCCTGTGTTCTGATCAGCCTGTGCTTGATCCTCTTAACACTTCCCTTGCCCTTTGTTTTGTTGCCACACCTCTCTGGCAAAATCCTGCCCATCCACGGTCTCTGGGTCTGCACCCACACCACTGGCGACTGCCGGAAAAAAAATCACCCAACCTTGAAAAATGGTGCCCCTGGAAGGTCACGACCACTAACCTGCAACTCTTCGGTGCTGCCCAGTTTCCCTGGTCAACTGTCCCTTCCACTTCAAGCCTTCTTCCCTTTCCCCAATCCCTCCTCTCTTCCACCCCACTCCACAGGGGTCCTCACGGGGAAGCTCCCTCTCAGCTCGCTGCTGCCCGACCCATCCACCCCCTTCCCTCTGCACCACCCCCCCTCATTCCCACCCAGTTACCAACCCTTCCATCTCTGCTCAGGACCCTCACTCCGTCCATCGTCCCTTCCATTCCTGCGTCTCCAACTCTGTACCAGAGCCTTCCCTTCCCATCAGCCTTTAATCATGATCCAAGGTCTCCTATCAAAAATCTTAAGAAAACAACAGAAGAGACCTTCCTTGAGCCCCCATCCCGTCCACTTACTGCTTCTCCCTCACAAAGCTCTCAAAGGAATCATTTACACTGACTGACTCAGTTTCCCCACCTCCTACTCACAACACAACCCACTGCGATCTGGCTACCACACACGTCATTCCACAGAAAGGGCTCTTCGTCAGATGCCTTCCACGTCTATGATGCAGTCCTCACTGCGCTCCACCTCTCAGCAGCTTTAGCTCGCCTGGCCACTCCACTGTCCTCAAAACGCTACGTCCCCGTGCTTCTGCGAAGCCACGTTCTCCTGGCTTCTCCTCCTCCTCCTCGGCGCTGAGTCCTGGGATTCCTCCAGGCTTGCTTCTCTTCTCACTCCACACCTGGGGGTTTATCCTGGTTTTGTATCACAGGCCTCTTGGGCAATACGGACGACCTCTCTGGGTCCTCTTCTCACAATAATATTTTCAAATGCATAAAAAAAGATGCACAGGATTTCAAAGGAAACCACAATCCTTGAAATAATCATCAAGATATTTTTAGAAATCTGTGACTCAGTAATATATGTGCTTTTTTTTTTTTTTTTTTTTTTTTTGCGGTATGCGGGCCTCTCACTGCTGTGGCCTCTCCCATTGCAGAGCACAGGCTCCGGATGCACAGGCTCAGCGGCCAAGGCTCACGGGCCCAGCCGCTCCGCGGCATGTGGGATCTTCCCGGGCCGGGGCACGAACCAGTGTCCCCTGCATCGGCAGGCGGACTCCCAACCACTGCGCCACCAGGGAAGCCCTGTGCTTCTTTTTTAACACATGAAATAACAAGTGATGGGCGTAAAGGGTACTTTGAGACATCTGTAACCTATTTAATGAAATGTGAAAATACCTGTGATTTTGATTGGTGACAAATCAGAGGTACTGCTAATACTACTGTGGTTTGTTGCCTGTATTAGTAAATGAAAGATATGCTTAGATTTCAATAAGAGATTAGTGGAAATAAAGATGCAATTTTTTTCCCATGCATATTCATGTCCCACCCCCAAGACACCCTGCTCTATTCTCCTCAGGTTACCTGCCCAAGATGTTACCTGCCTATGACTCCCAAATCTGCATTTCTAACCCAAACCTCGCTTTTGATCTCCAGATTTAAATATCCAATTGTTTTCTAAATAATTTCTACTTGGATGGCTCAAACTCAATAGGCCCGGTGCTAAAGTTCCCAGCCTGGCCCTTTGTTCTTCCTTTTTTTTTTTTTTTTCTGGCCGAGCTGCAAGGTATGCAGGATGTTACTTCCCTGACCAGGGATCAAACCTGCGCCCCCTGCAGTGGAAGTGTGGTCTTAACCACTGGACCACCAGGGAAGTCCCTGTTCTTCCTTTTGTGCAGTATCATCAGAATCTGACACTTTCCTCCTTACCGTCTTACACATCACCAAGTCCCATCCATTTTACTTATCATTTTAATCCATCTGTGTGTTTGTCTCTGCTATCACCTAGTTAAGTTACTGCAAAGGCCCCCTAACAGGTCTTCACAACTCCCGCTCCTGCCCCCAAATCCCGCTTTCCCTACCACAGGTGATTTGACAAGTGGAACCCAGATCACTCTGTTGGCCACTTAAACCCCTTCCATGGTGTTCTGTGGCTTTCAGAATGGGGACCAACACCCATCATGTAGCCAACAAGGCCCTTTAGGATCTGGCCTTCCTTACTGCTCTATGCTTCAACCACACTGGCTTTGGGTCCTCATTCGTGCCAGGCCACCTCCTGCTAGGAGGCTTTGCACATGCTGTTCCCTTTTCTTGAAGTACTTGGCCTGCCTTCCCACCAGGTCTCAGATCTCAGCTCAGGTCACTTCCTCAGGGAGGTTTTCCCCAACTGCGCCCACGCCCCCGGCAAAAAAAACCTCTGCCCTATCTTCTGATGGTTGTCCATGCAGTTCCTTTTTTAAAATGTATCAAAATTCATTTTTTTAAACGAGTTTTGATAAATGCATGTAACCATGTTTCGAGTTTCCATCACCCATGACCCTTTCCAGTCAATTCCTGCCTCTGTCCTTCTCAGAGACAACCACTGTTCTGGGTATTTTCACCATAAATTAGTTTTGCCTTTTCTTTTCCTATTTCTTTACACTGTTTTCAGTTCAACTTTTAAGTCACTTTTTAGAAATTGGTGGAATATAGATTCTAAATAGATGAGCTAAATAAATGAACCTCCTTAATAATTAAATTAGGGGACTTCCCTGGCAGTCCAGTGGTTAACACTCTACGCTTACACTGCAGTGGGTTCGATCACTGGTTGGGGAACTATCCTGCATGCCACATGGCGTGACCAAAAAATAATAATAATTAAATTAAAATTACATACAAGTTACAGATTAAAATTATAGTCTTTTCCCAAAATGACAAAGTCTCTTTTAAAAAGATAATATGTAGTTGGAAAAGTTATGTAGAAATTGGCATTCTCATGTACCTCTGGAAATGTAAATTGGTAGAGTATTTCTGGAGGACAATTTGGGAACAAAATATTGTAAATCTTTGTGATGCTGTTAATCTACTAATATAAATTCCCACTTTGGGAACTTAAAGAAATAATTGATGATGTGCATAAATATATAAAAATATTCATCATAGCATTATTTATCATAGAAAAAGTTGGAAGCAACCTAAATGACCAACAAAAGTAATTATGACAGAGCCATACAATAGGAATATATTGTAAAGACAAAGAGAACTGCCAAGAAAGAATAAAGTTTACTTAATGGGTTTATTCTTCGAGTATATTTGTACTGTGATTCTGAAATTATTTCATGTTCATTACAGAGTAAAACAAATGAATACATATATTAATATAATTAAGGAATAAAGATTTTAAATATGAGAAAAAAATATAAATATAAAACAAAAGAAAGGAAGGGAAAACCCCTTCCACTAAATATGTATTAGTGTTAAATACATATTTCTAATTAATTCCATTGAAAGGACTTAGGAACAATGTCCCTCTAGGAGCAATGAACACACATAGCATGAAGATACTGATTTCTAAATAGCTTTCTAAACTAAAAGGAACCAGAGCTTATTGGGAAAATAGCTGATTCTAGGTCTGAGCCAGGTAAAGTACAAGGTGAGGCTATGAAATTTTATTGTGCCATAAAGCATAGAAGTGCTCGGAGACTCAAGTCAGAGCAAACTTGAATGAACTCCCATTCACCAATTTTGGGACGATTTGAGCCTCAAAAAATGTGATGAGATAATTGAATAAAATGTGTCCTTGAAACCACAATGATGATGATAACAAACAAAGAGGCAAACAAACAAATAAGAAGGGAGGAAAGGGGCTTCCCTGGTGGCACAGTGGTTGAGAGTCCGCCCGCCAATGCAGGAGACACGGGTTCGTGCCCCGGTCCGGGAGGATCCCGCATGCCACGGAGCGGCTGGGCCCATGAGCCACGGCCGCTGAGCCTGCGCATCAGGAGCCTGTGCCCCGCAATGGGAGAGGCCACAACAGTGAGAGGTCCGCGTACCACAAAAACAAACAAACAAACAAAAAAACAATATTTATACAGATGCATAAATATATGTGCAAGAGTAATGTCAGTTGCTATAACAAAGGGACCAAAAATATGATGATTCAATCAAGAAAGAATTTGTTTCTGGCACCTGTGATGGCCCAGGTGATCAGCAGGCAGCTCTCCTCCACTAGGACTTACAGGGATTCAGGCCAATGATGGTTCTATTGTCTTCAACACATGACTTTCAAAGTTGTTGCCTCTCCAGCCGAGAAGCAGGGCCAGAGACTATCTCTGAAACAGGCTGTACACGTCAATTGTGCTCCCACTCCACTGGTGAGACTTTCCTCCTGAGGCCACACCTAGTTGCAGTGGAAACTGAGTCATTCAGTTCAAGGTGGGCGGCCACATCCAACTGTAGCTCTTATCACTTGAGAAGGGATTTCAGTGGAAAGCTAGTAGTCTCCATCACACTCATTTGTTATACAGCAGAAACTAACACAACATTGTAAAGCAATTATACTCCAATAAAGATGTTTAAAAAGCGGGGGGGAGGGGTGGTCTGAAAGAACACAGACCAAGCTATTTGCAGTTTTTATTTCAAGGTTAATGGAGTTTTGAATGCTTTAAAATTTCTCTCTTTGTCTTTAGTTTTCCATTGTGAACATGGATTTTCTTTTTCTTTGCAATAAAGAAAAGACTTACACTTTACAAAAATAAGCCATTGAAGCTACAAAAAGATGCTTTGTTTTCTTCCTCTGAAAGAAACATACAAGCTAATCTTAAGTAACACATTAAGCATTTTTCTTCTCAGAAACCTTCAGTTGGACCCTATTCTCCAACACATTAACTCTCAATCCTTTGCTTGACTCTCAGAACCCCCCACAGTCTGACCCCAGCTTGCCAGCCAACTTTGTCTCTCACCTCTCCTTCTCACACCCTCTGCTCTGGCCATATGCCTTGCTGCCTGAGAATCACGCTGTGGGTGTCACTCCATCCGTACCTTGGCTCCCGTGCTGCCTCCAGCCTAAGCTGGTGCCTACTGCTCCTTGAGTTCCTAGAAAACACCATCCCCTTCATGAAGCCTCCCTTGACTTCTCACTTTTTTGCTGTGAGTTCCTTTGAAATTTAGAATTGGTGCCACCCAATTTACCACTTAATTAAACTTTGTTTTGCATTTTGCTAGTATGGTATAAATTGTGTCTCTCCCATTGCAAGTATCTTGTCTTTATATGGGGTTGAAGACACAGTAGATGCATATGATGCTTTTCAATTAATTCCCATGTTTTATGACCTATTATTCTGAGTAGGAGGTATTTTCATGGATGACCTCCATTTAATGGCCAAGTCTTTCATGTTCTTCAAATGTTCCTCTCAACTAAAAGGAGAATATGAATTCAAATAAAGAATGAAGGAGAAATACATTGTAGCAAAACCACTCCTGAAAAATACCCAACAGAGGGCAGTCTCAACGTGCTACTAAACACTACACCTTAGTGCTCAAATTTTTTACATCCAACAATTTCCTGGCCACATGCCACTTCCTTACCCACTGCCTACCATACAGAAGAACTCCATTTCAGAGAATACTACACATACCTGTCCCCCAAAGCATGAGAACGTATCGTCACCACTCATGTAAACCAACCAAGATTTCTGCAGCACATGAAGGATTCATTTGCATTTTAAGAAATACTAGCAAGTGTCATAAAACATGTCATGTTCGCCATTTCAGTAGCTTGCAGCTCTGTTTCACCCAGAGGACCTTCCCTAGTGGGATGGCTTGTAATCAGGAAGCAAGTTCTACTAAAGTCCCACGTGCCTCTCCTTCAGAGAGCAGCCCCAATGGTGATCAAACATTATGAAGACTTTAACCACTGAGGCCACTGTTGCTCTCAGACCAGCGTCTCAGGCTGGGTCATTCCAAGTTGCTGGCATGAGAATCAGAGAGAAGGTGGCAGGTAGGAGAGAGTTCTCTACAGAATTCATTAGTAGAGACAACTGCCCATGAAATTTATGCACATGGCAGCCCAGCCAACTCCCAAAAGCTTCTTGTGGCAAAGTGGAAAGCAAGGGCTTCTACTGCTGAGCCTGGTCTTGCCCAGCCCCACCTGGGAGCCACGTCTCCAGGTGGGGAGACACAAATGGGGTTAAGCAGCAGTTGGATTCAGGTGAGTGGTACCTGAGTCCAAACCCCGCCCCAAATTACTAATCCATTCTGTATTGTTGTTCAAGTTTACAATCCTGGTAAGCTCAAAATTGTCCTGAACATGGGAAGGACTTTGATGCCCTTAGTTTTTTCTAGAAGAGAGAATGTTTAGCCAGCTTTGTAATACAACAGCACTCTGTGTAGGACATGCTAACTTTATATTTCTTGAATCCATAAAGGTACCCATCCTGTCCAGAATGCTATTTATACAAGCTGCCCTTAATTCCCAAAGGCAATTTTTTGTGTTTGAGGCACAATATGAATGTGGACTTTGGGGACAGCACTCTGAAGATACTCATTTGCACCCACAGTTCCTTGGTCACCCTTCCCATGTTGTTACTGTTTGCGTGTCGAGGTTCACAGCCTTGATCATCCTCTTTCATGATCTCGTGAGAACGTTTTATGTCAAATGTAATAAACACACCGTCTTTCTCTGGCACCAGCCTGACACTACTCTTTGCCTGTTTTCCTATTCAGAGCAAGTCATGTCCTGATCTTTACGCTATGTCATAAGATCCACTCAGCTCAGCCTTCCATCACGTGACACGTGGCTACAATGCGTTTTGTACACGTCCATCAGAATTCATCAGCACACCTTGTGGGAGGGAGGGAGGTGGCATACCAGTTGAGAACCAGCTCTGTAGATCTTGGAAATGAGCCATCAGGCAAGAGCTGGAAAATGACTCAGTCTTTTCTGTCCCTGACTACTTCTGTCTCCTTGCCTTTCTGATCGTCTGTGCTCATTGTCACCTTGCCATTTCAGACTCAACATTGTTAGGACCCAGTTTAAAAATCTAGGCCTTTTCTCACCTTCTGAGATGGCCCACACTCTGTCTGTGGAGTGTGTTTCTCTCTAAATAAATCCACTTCTTACCTATCACTTTATCTCTCACTGAATTCTTTCTGTGACGAGACATCAAGAACCTGAGCTTCATTAAGTCCTGAAACCAGAGCAATGTACAACATCCAGGAAAGAAGAGATTTTACTTTCATTTTTAATATTGGAATTGGGTGACCAGTGCTAGAGACTGGGTAGGAGGAGTCAAGATTGAGGACGGTGGTCAAGAATCCCAGTCCATACTCCCCACAACGTGCCCTGCCACTCATTATCCAGCACAGGACTTGACCAGGCCTCCAGGTTCTGAGTGACATGGAGAGCAGAAATCAATTGGAAAAACAAGACGGAAGCCATCCCAGGATAAGAACAATAAAAGTTTTTCTCCCACATATCCAAAACCATGAGGTGTCCTACATCTAAAATAGTTCCAAGAAGTTCCAATATCATAACCATGGTGGTGTTGTTTTAATTATATATACACTCAAAGACAGAAAGATTAGAAAGAACTGCACTAAATACTAATGAAAGCTGTGTTTCAAAAAAAAAAAAAAAAATCTAGTCACTCTCACATCCCTGAAGAAATGCATCCCACGTGCCAATCCTTGGGTCTCCATCATCCAGGAGGTCTAACTAGAACCATCATCATGTTTCGAAGTCGCTACTTCAGTGCCCAATTCCCTAATGTAAGTCCCTTCTTTTCCTAGTGTGAGTCTTGCTCTGAACTTTTGAGAGTTTCTAGCAAGGTCATATCTCTACTTTATTATGGATGATGCCAAAAGAGCAAGTTGGGGATCTTTGGAAAATGTTGACTGCAAAAACCATAATACTCCAGAAAAATACTGATTTTGACAATAACTTCTTTTAGTTAATGTGGCTTTATTAGGACTCTCATCAGATTACCAAGAGAGAACTTAAAGTCTACACATGGGGCTTCCCTGGTGGCACAGTGGTTAAGAATCTGCCTGCCAATTCAGGGGACATGGGTTCGAGCCCTGGTCCGGGAAGATCCCACATGCTGTGGAGCAACTAAGCCCGTACGCCACAACTACTGAGCCTGCGTTCTAGAGCCCGCAAGCCACAACTACTGAGCCCACGTGCCACAACTACCGAAGCCCGTGCGCCTAGAGCCCATGCTCTGCAGCAAGAGAAGCCGCCGCAATGAGAAGCCTGTGTACCGCAATGAAAGTAGCCCCTGCTCGCTGCAACTAGAGAAAAGCCCATGCGCAGCAACGAAGACCCAATGCAGCCAAAAGTAAATAAATAAAATAAATAAAATTTTTAAAAAATAAAAAGTCTACACATGTATTATGTAGTCTGGATTTTTTTTTTTTTTTTTTTTTTTTGCGGTACGTGGGCCTCTCACTGCTGTGGCCTCTCCCGTTGTGGAGCACAGGCTCCGGATGCACAGGCTTAGCGGCCATGGCTCATGGGCCCAGCCACTCCTCGGCATGTGGGATCTTCCCGGACTGGGGCACAAACCCGTGTCCCCTGCATCGGCAGGCAGACTCTCAACCACTGCGCCACCAGGGAAGCCCTGTAGTCTGGGTTTTTTAGTTTAGTTTTTTTGGTTTTTTTTTTTTTAATGTTTCAGGCTTTGATTTTGAAACACAGAGCTAGTTTTCTTCCCCTAAAGGAAGAGCAGTATGCTCTTGCCTCCACCTCCATGTGACATTTCAACTTAGGAACATATGGGGGAAGAAAATTGTAATTACTCTTCAAAATTGCAAGAGGAGGAGACAGTTTTAAAATCAGCTTAAAATCAACATAATTGGGCTTCCCTGGTGGTGCAGTGGTTGAGAGTCCACCTGCCGATGCAGGGGACACGGGTTCGTGCCCCGGTCTGGGAAGATCCCACATGCCACGGAGCGACTGGGCCCGTGAGCCATGGCCGCTGAGCCTGTGCTCCGCAATGGGAGAGGCCACAACAGTGAGAGGCCCGCGTACCGCAAGAAAAAAAAAAAAAAATCAACATAATTTAATTTTTACTGTCTGCTAATCTTTAAATGTTGTTAAATATTTGGCATTAGAACTTTACTGTCTGAAAGAGAACTTGTACCATAGGACTGCCCCACCTTGCTGTCCATTGCTCTTTGAAGTAGGTGACAACCCATTTGAATTTTTCAGTGGGGTTTATGGTTTTGGTTTCAACAGCAGGTAGTTAATTTTCAGCAGTTAGCTGGTTACTTTTTTAAATGGCTGAACATGGATGGCTAATTGCAAAAGCCAACCCTTACATGGCACTCTCTCAGTGCCTGGCACCATGACCCTTAGTGCTATAAACATATCTTAACTCATTTCATCCTCACAGAACCACCAAAAAGAAGGCACTATTGTTCACAGATGAGAAAATCTGAGAGGCAAAGAGATGAACTAAAACCAATCCTATGTCACACAGTCACTACGTGGAAGAGCCAGGATTCACTCCCAGGAAGCTGGGGTCCAGAGTCTTAAATACTACATTTTAGTGCCAGAATGAGTTACTTCAACTTCTTTCACCCAAGGAGCATCCTGCTTGGATAATATAATGGGCTTTCATGAGAGAGGATACATGAGAATGGCTGAATACATGACAGGACACGAATGAAGATACAAAAAGTTGAAGTCATTGGCTTAAGATGACTCAAAGCAAGCACGAAAAGACCCAGTAGCACATTCGTAAGTATTAGAGTTCTCACCATTGTGGCTTTAGTCGCCAACCGACAAAACACCCACTTCCAGCTGTAATTTCTGGACTCAAGGGTGATTCCCAAGGACTTCCCTGGTGGCTCAGCGGTTAAGAATCCGCCTGCCAATGCAGGGGACATGGGTTCGAGCCCTGGTCCGGGAAGATCCTACATGCCATGGAGCAACGAAGCCTGTGAGCCACAACTACTGAGCCTGGACTCTAGAGCCCGCGAGCCACAACTGCTGAGACCACACACCTAGAGCCTGTGCTCCGCAACAGGAGAAGCCACTGCAATGAGAAGCCTGTGCACCGCAACGAAGAGTAGCCCCCGCCCTCTGCAACTAGAGAAAAGCCCACGCGCAGCAACGAAGACCAAACGCAGCCAAAAATATAGATAGATAGATAGATAGATAGATAGATAGATAGATATTTGCAACTGGAAGTAAAGTTGATGGAACCAGGAACCAGAGAAGGATATACTTGGAAGGCAGGTGCATGATACCATATGTAATAGGCATGGTTTAATTGGCCAAGTTTTCTTCCACCTTTGGTGCTATTAATGCTCGAGGTACAATGAATGGGTGAAGGAAGGTTAAACATGGCTTAACACCCCACCCAATAAAGAGTCTCTTCACCAACTCCTCCTGATTCACCACTGCCTGGGGTAAGCAAAGAATTCTAGTCCTGGCTGAGGGTGAAGGGGACGGACCCACCAGCAGTGAACACTATTACTGCTCCTGATGCTGTAACCATGGATATTGGTAGTCTTAGCCCAGAGCATCTTTCCTGCCTTTCCACTGGCTGAAAAACAGATGTGTGAGCAGCTTCTCCATTCGCTGATGTAAGTTGTTTGTGTCGAGCAGTTTGTGGAAGAAATTCAGTCACACGTTCACCAATGTCCTTCTTGCCTATGACCATCTCAGGCACCAGAATTAAAATTTGCCCACATTCCCTTTGCTGAGAATGCAAAGCCTATCCCATGTTCAGAAATGACCTCATGTTTCATCTTTGACATTTCAGAATCATTTCCAAGGATTTCTGTTAAATTCCAGAACCAAAAGGGAAAAGGAAGAACAACCAACTCATTATGTCCTTTCCTTTTTCCCGTCCCTTTATCTGAGGGTGGTCTGTTTTCTGAAAATGCAGGGAGAAACAATAATTATTTGTTTGAAGGCTGTCACCAGGCTCTAAGTGACCAAACATAATTTATAATCCTGGAGAATAAGGATCTGTCCACCTGTAGATTTGTACTGACGTCCTTGTAGAAGACTGACAGGTAGGGGACTTTTTTGAGAGTGTAGTTTGTCTTACGTTACACCCAATAATTCAAAGCTATTCAGAGTATTTTCCTGAGTCAGGAGGCTTAAAATGAAAATGCCACAACTGTCAGAGAGAACGAGGAGCAAGATCAATACAAATTGCCACCGCTGGAGAGGTGTGGAGGACGTTAATTTAGCACTCTGTGTCCGCAGGGGTCTACACTTTCAGAGGACTTGCCAATATAGACCACTGTGCAGTGCAGGAGTATTTAGTGACCCTGCCCCTGGTGTGGGGGGATGGGAACCCTGTGGTTTTGTTTGCTGGGTGCATCGCCTAGCAAATCATATTAACACCAGGATCTAAGACCTTAAGGCAGGACTTAAATTGCCCTTCAAGACCAAGTTCCTCCTAATTGTTTATGTTGTTTTCACTCATTTCTTTGGTGGGTGTAAGTGTGGCAAAGTGTAAAGCTATTGAATGCCTGGATAATTTTTATTGTGTCTGCAAGGCTGTGTTGAGATATTCTGACACCGCATGAGTCAGGATTTGTCCGTGCATAGATTTATACTGACTTCTTTATAGACGACTGACAAGTAGGGGCCTTTTAAAAAGATTAATCTAAAAAAAAAAAAAAGATTAATCTGTCTTATGTTGCACCCAATAATTCAGAGTATTAAACTGAGGTCTCATTGATTCAGTCCCAACACACTTATCTAAATTTCCTTTTCATTGTCAAGTATATGATTAACATAAGGAACATTTTTCCTCACCCACCCCCAAAATAGTTCAAATAACAAATAACAAGAAGTTTAAATGCACGGATGGTTTCTCCTGTTTTCATATTTGCTCTTAGCATGAGCTGTTTATTGGTCATCCAATTACTTAAGGGTCAGGAATTCATTCTCTTCATAATGTTCTACAAAATAGACTCATTAACTTTGCTATTATTTCTAAATTGATACGCCCAGTCCATGAAAATCTGACTGGTGAAAGGGCACATTGAGTTGGCAGGATGCTCCAGTGTCTTTGTTGAGGGGTTGCTGAATTTGGCTTGTCTCTTTTTCCCCTGCCCAGCAAAGATGGCCTACTGACCACAGATACTCAGACACCTTTCATTTTCGGAAGAGTTCTGGTGAGGAGGATGCTCTAGCCAAACCGAGATTATCTGCCAAGAGTACTGCACGTAAGAGTGATTACAGACTTCCAGCAATTGACCAAACATCAGTCAAGCAGAAACATAAAAGTACCATGACGCCAAAGAAATCAGAGAAAGTGGGCCCCAGCAAACCCTATCCAGGTGAGTGGCGGGTTTATTGAAATTCACAAGATCTAACATCCCGGCATCAGAGGTAAGGACAGCAATCAAATTCGTGGCCCCGATTACACCTAGTGTTTTCCAAGTGGCCAGTTCAGGTTTTGCAGGGTCTGATGATCTTATGCAAATGATAAAATCCATTTCGGAGTAGAACATCAGGTCAAGGAGGTGTGAATTATGCAGAGTAACTGTCTCCACTGTCCACATTTTCTTCCCAGTCATTGGCTTTGTGTGGCACTGGCCCAGAATGGCTGCCTTTTCATCTTCTTCACCCTTCTGGGAGGGATAAAGACATTTGGCCCCAGGTATCAAATTTTATGACTCAATCCAGAGCATGAAGGGAAGCTTTCAAAAGCATCTGAATGGCATAATTTACTGCTGAGAAAGAGGGTAATAAAGTCCTCCAGTTCTGGGGTTGTCCTCTCCGGGAAAAAAAGGGGGCTTGGTAAATCTTCCCCTTTGTGCAGTTTGGTAAATAATTCACTCTTTAGCTGCCTTTGAAGCAAAGACCGGTCCTCTGCTTAAGGCAGGAGAAACTTAATAGTATCCAGAAAGGGGATAAATGCAACTGAAAGTTTAGAGTCCCTCAGGCTCATCCCCATTAAAGCCAACATCTGTAGGACAAACTTGATTCCTCTGGGAACTGACGTGGAAGTTGGGATAACTAGGCAGAAAGGTCTGCCTTCTGCTTGGGTGGAATGGAAACGATCCAGATTAACTGCCGAAGAATTCGTAAATGTATGTACATTTACATACATTTACGAAGAATTCGTAAATAGCATGCGATTCTTTTAAATCCAAATCACAATGACTTTTTAATCCTAAATAGCTCCAGTCGTGCAACCACCCGTCCGGTTAAGTCTTAATGCATTTTTAGACAATGGCAGCTCTCACTTAGATTAACCGCCCACATTTTATAGCTTTAATGAAGTTTAAAGAAAAATTGACTTCTGAAATTATGTCCGTTCAGGCAAAGCCCCAACTCTTTTTCCGTATTTAATCAGGGGAAAGCATCATCGTAGTTAACAACTTCTCATTTTGAAGCCTTTTAGTAGGAATTAGGTCTTTAATTCAGCAGTTTAAGAATGAAATAGGGCAAATAAGATCATTCCCCAAATATTTCAAAATCCATGTTGTCATGTATCAAATTGAGGATGTCTTTAATAGAAAAAATTAAATTTAAGTAAGGCAACTCCAGTCACTCGATATAATTTTTAGCCTTCTTGCTAAAACTAGGTAGCTGTTTGCATGATGTGCTTTGTCCTCTGTAGAGATAAATCATTCTAATGGACAGTTTAGGCCCACTCCATGACTTTAGCTTGTATGATTAATATAGATGTTCTTCCGACGGAGCGGACTCCACATGGAACTTACAACACTGACAGAAAGGGAGAATTAATTCACTTTACTTTCTATAAAACCTCAAATTCAAAGAATTACTAGACTAGAAAGCACCAAGGTTTAGGCAAGAGAGCCAAGTTGGCAGAAAGATATCTATTTCACCACCTAAGAGATGTTACTTGTAGTAAACAGCCTTTAAAAACCACCAGCTTAAAAGTAATGATAATAATAAAATAAATAAATTTTAAAACACCAGCTTTATCACCATATTATAGCTCTAGACCGTGTCCAAGCCCCAGGCAGCCATGAGCTGGACTATGGCCTGGCCGTCCAGCAAGTGTAACAGCCCTGCTGATTGATGTCAGTTATTACAGAAGCCGACTCAGTTCTATAGCAAACTGGGTTGATCATGTGAGCTAAAAGCAAAGCCTTGGTGTGTTAAGATCCATTCGTTTTACACATCTAGTCTCACCCTCAGAGTTCCTTCATCAGCACAGTAAAATGACAGACCAGGGACATGGCAAGAATTTAAGCTGAGTCTATTCAGGCAAAGTTGAGTCCAGTGGTGGTGACAACTCAGAAAATTCAGATAAATACGCTGCTGTTATAGAAAAAGAGGCTTGGGGACCTGAATTATCTGGACACGTTGATCCAATTCACTGGGTAAATTCATAGGTTCCTGCTTTCCTTCACCTCTGTAGGGAAATACTTTTCTAAAGCATTTTGGGGGGTCACCCAAAGTCGGCAGTAAGTCACCAAAACTTCTCCTCATGTCAGACCTGAGCTCTGTGCAAAACTGAAGCATTAAGACAGTGAAATCCCTTCGCAACATCTGCCTAATAGGCTAACCTTCCATACTGTGTTACGCCAGACTTTTCCTAAACAAAATAATACAGCTGGGGAATGTGGCTTGACTTACATGCAAATCTATGTAATGATAATCCATTAGAATCCTTATATGTGAATTATTATCTGGAATGCCTAAAACAGCTATTTATCAATACAACAGAGGAACCATCAGTGCCCTCTACTAATAGATTTATAACTGAGAAGGCATCAGATTTTCATTGTACTTCGTACTCTGTTAGAAGAGAGTCACGCATTTTAAATTAATTCATACATTCCATGGAACTATTTCTAAATGAGTTGGCTTGAGATTCTCCTTGTTATCTCTCTCCGTGCAGTTTCGGGCAAGTGCTTTAGCGTCAAAATGCTTGGATTAGCATCTGAGCCCCGTTTCTCATCTGCTGTGTCCCTTTGAGCAAGTAACTTCTCTGTGCCTCAGTGTCCTCATCTGTAAAATGGCAGAGCCTGGGAGTCAGCACAGATCCTACCTGCTGGGATGGCTGTGAGGATTCAATGATAAAACATATGCTCAGCCATTAGAATGGCCTCCGACACCATAGCTCATACATAATAGCCTTAAGGTATCGGGTACAAGGCAGCTGTATTCAGTAGGGAGAATGGACCAGAAAACTTTGTTTTCTTTGTCTTCACATTACATCCTCCACACCTCCCACCCCAATCTTTTTTCCTTTACCAAAAATCAGGGCTATATTTTTAAACTCCTAACACAAACGCAGGTACAGACACTTTTACTATACCCTGAATTCCCAAAGCAAAACACCAAATGGAAAAAGATGAACAATCAGAAAGCATTCGCCAAGCGAGAGATTTGCTTCCCCTCCAAAAAGACATGGAAAACTCAGGCAGTGAGTCAAGACCCAGCTGGGTCTGATGTGCAATTGATTCAGAAATCCTATTTCATGATCAAGGTGAACACTGACACAGGGTGAGAAATAAGCCTGGCCGAGTTACATATTCTTCTTTCAAGCAGAGGGAGGCTTGGGGATTAACCTTTACCGAAGGCCCACTCCGTATGCAGGATCTGCATCCTCCCATCGACTTGTATGAATCAGGGGGAAGCAGAGCTGACAGCAGGCCCAGTGAGTGCAGGGAGCTATGGTGGCCACCGGCTCCTGGACTCCTGCCTGTTCCCAAAACCCCTCCCAGCCCCATCCTGGCTTGGAAAGGAGCCATCTCTCCTTTCCAGGACACGCAGAGGCATCCAAAGGCCATTGTGCTGTGGGGGTCTGGCACCTGGAGTCCTAAGTCACTCGTGACCCCCGTGCCAGGCTCATAGGAAGTAAGTGCCCTCTCCTGCCCTTTCCTCTCACCTGGAGCCCGGGCAGAGTCCTACTAGTTATATGCCAGGAAAATGGATCTGGATGGAGTCTAGTGAGCCTG
Organism: Hyperoodon ampullatus; assembly: GCF_949752795.1. NCBI lineage: Eukaryota > Metazoa > Chordata > Mammalia > Artiodactyla > Ziphiidae > Hyperoodon > Hyperoodon ampullatus. The sequence goes on along the minus strand of NC_136932.1, from coordinate 10,680,625 downwards.
CTTCCAAAATCTTGCCCTTTAAAACAAAGCCAAATGTTCTGAAATTCTCCTCACTCCTTATTGAGTTCAGTGTTAGTCATTACCAGATTCGAATTTGTAGGAGTCGCAAAACCTAGTCAGACTAATAGTGGCTTATGGTGGAGACTGTAAAACTAAGAAAAAGCAGTAAACTCAGATTTTAAAATGTACACATCTAAGACGACTGTGGTCTCTTTTGGATTGGGAACTATTCATTTGAAGAGCAGCCTGGAAGGGAACTTTGAGGGCAAATCCCAATCTTCATAACTTACCTGGCAAATAAATTCTGTTGAAGATGTCGTCTGAAAGGCCAAGATTGATGGGTTTCCAGGCAAGTCCACTGGCATCCAACAACTTTCCAAGCTGTCTGCCCAAGTTAGAAAACAACCAACATAAGCAAATGCTCCCATATTTATAGAGAGAACCATAATTCTCAGTCCATTTACGGTAACGCTCCTGAGACAGAGGGGCCTGGGGCATCACAGAGCCCGGAATTTGAAGTTCTAGCTCAGATTCCTGATCTACCACATACTAGCCCTATAAATGTAAACTGGTGACTTCTCCAAACTCTGTTTCCTCATCAGTAAAATGGAGTTGTTACCAACCCCACCAGGTAGACAGGAGGACTGAAATCCTGGGTATAGATTGGGCTTCAGGCAAAGGTTAATCCCGAAGCCTCCTTCTATTTATGAAGGCTGCTTCCAACACCATAGACTGCTCCCGGGTTAGCACCTTTATAAGAGAATAGCTCAACCAAAGAAATTTTAGTTTGAGATGTGAGAGGTCATAACTTGATTATTAAAAAATTTACCTCTTTGATTACCAATAAACTCATCCATTTGTATCCCCAGTACCTGTGGGATGTTAGCATAGGTACATTCAACTGCCCCCACCATCTCAGAGTGTATGGCACAGGGGGTTTTCCCACCCACCACGCATTCATTCGGCACTTCGATACTCATTTACTGCCTGCTTACCTGCCAGGCACCGCATGGGTGCTGGAGATACAAAAATCAAACACACAGGACCTGCCCTCCAGGGGCTCACTGCCTAGTGGGAGGGCAGGACACCAACACGCCCTGGCCAAGGCAAGTTCTAAGGATGTGTGGGGAGGGGCCGGCGGGGTGAAAATCCTGAAGGAGGGGACTGAGCCAGGGCCAGGGGAGGAAGGCGAGAAAGGTGCGCCCAGCAGGAGGTACTGAGGGTGCGAAGGCACGGAGGAGAGAGCAAGGAAGAGGGGGAAGAGAGAGATGACAGACAGACAGACACACATGGAGGAACTACAAAGAGTCTAGGGCCTCAAAGTATCCCCAGACTAGGGGCAGAGGCATCACGGGAGAGCTTGTTAAAAATGCATGAATCCCAGCCCAGCCTTACTGACTCAGAACCTGCATTTAACAGGGCCCCTGGGAGATTTGTGTGCACATTTGAGTTTGAGAAGCGCTGGCTTAGGGCCAGCCTACAAGTTAGGAAGTGTAAAGTTGACGCCCTACGTGTAGGCAAGGACCAGGCCACGGAGGGCCTTGAACATCATGCTGGAGGCGATGGAGCATCAGATCGGCATCGTTAAAAGCTGACTGTGTTGGGCTTCCCTGGTGGCTCAGTGGTTGAGTCCGCCTGCTGATGCAGGGGACACGGGTTCGTGCCCTGGTCCAGGAAGATCCCATGTACCGCGGAGCGGCTGGGCCCGTGAGCCATGGCCACTGAGCCTGCGCGTCCGGAGCCTGTGCTCCGCAACGGGAGAGGCCACAGCAGTGAGAGGCCCACATACTGCAAAAAAAAAAAAAAAAAAAAAAAGCTGACTGTGTTCATGAAAGGGGGCTGGCTGGGAGGGTGAGCGCAGACAGAGGCCAAGAGACAAGCTGCTGTGGACCCAGAGAGAAATGAGAAGGGCCTGACCTGAAGCAAAAGCAGAGGAGAGGGCCTGGGCTGGAGGGATGTTGAAGGACGTAAGCCTGGCACAACATGGTGAGCGTCGGGGATGGGGAGAAGGAAGGAGGAGGAATCAGAGAGATCTTGGAGGTCTGGCCCAGAAAACTAGGCCAATGACGGTTGCCTTTGCAAGGCTGAGAAAGCAAGAAGACGGTGGGGCCCATCCTGTGGCCGTTGTCTGTGAAGGAACAGCCAGGATGGGCCAGGAGGAGATGCCAGGAAGCACCTGGGTATGCAGGTCTGCTGCTCAGCAGAGAACTCTTGGCCACCGGAAGGAAGCCAAGGGCCTAGAGTCAGTAAGAAGTGGCTGAAACTACAGGAACGTCTCCCCTGCGAGAGTGGACAGGGTAACGGGAGATGATGAAGGAACCTCGGGAAATACAGACATCTGAGGGGGGAAGGGAGAAGACAACTACGGAGAAATGGTCTGAGAAGTAGGAGCCACTCCAGGAGCCAAGGGAGGCCTCTGGAAATGAGTGGGTTAGAGTGTCAGCTCCTACAGCAGATTCAAGTAAATAAGGACCGAGGGCCCTCCACTAGAGGTAAAGGTTTTCAACCGGATGGTTACAACGATGGCATCTTAGCAGAGGAACTGAGTTCAGCCGCAGCATTTCCCCAGCTTCTCTGATAAGAATCGCCAGGGAGGTCCTTAATAAAACACGCACACCTGGGTCCCGTCCTGACCCAGAGCATCAGACTCTCCAAGGAAGGGGCCTGCAAAGCTGGTTTTCAACAAGCTCTACAGGTGATTCTCATCACAGAGGTTTGGGCCTCATAGCCTTCCTTCTCAAACTTCAGAAGTTCTTGAGAAATACCTGGGGACCTCAAGTAACTGCAGGTTCTGATTCGGTAGGTTTGAGTGGGTAGCAAGGCTGCACTTCTAAGAAGCCGCCAGGTCACAGCCATGCTGCTGGTCTCAGGACCACCCTGGCAGGAGCAGTGCTAGAGAAAACAGGTTTTGAGGAGGTAAGCCGTTGATCCAAGGTGACCCGGCTTGGCTAGTGGCAGAGCTGAGAGATCTGTCATGCCTGAGGGGTCTCTCTGGATCATGACTCCATCACGTGCCCATATTCTGCGTCCAGCAAGGATGGCAGATGGAGTGTGAGGTTGGCGAACAAATCATTAACTTCACTTGGACACCTCCCCCGTCCACCTGCTTCTCCCCACTTGCTCTCTCTCCCTTCCCGTGAGCCCACCAGGATCTCTCTGCTTCTTTCTCTTTCCCCAAGCTTCCCCTCTGCAGCAGAAAGGCCAGATTAGGGCATGACCACAACCTCCCAACCCGGAGCAGCTGGAAGATCGGGGGAGAGAGCCTCACCTAAGTGAGACCCCGCGGGCCACCATATGTTGCCGCCAGAATAACTAATTAGACTGGCTGTGGGAGAGGAGAAGGGCCCACGAGCTTCCACATGGGAACTTAGTGGGAGAGAACTTTCCTGCATCTGTCAGGGACGCCGGAGACCATCGGCTGGAGAAGGGTGTGATGGTGATGCCACTGCCCTGGTTAGCTCTTCAGTGACTCTGAGCTCCAAGCCAGGCACCTCCTGGACAGGAGCCATGCTGGCTGCCCCCAGGCCACCTTGACACACCACCCCCCAGCCCCTGAAGAATGAGTTTTGAGTTTAGATTCATTCACAGCCTTTTTCAAATGTCCTTTCCCACCGTGAGGGCTGCCTCCCGACTGCTCTTTTACTTTTGTGCAAGTGAAAGCACCAGCACCCCCTGTTCTGTGTTGAATATTCCCCTTACTGCTCCGTCTTTGCTTTCTCCCCCGTCTTGCAGCCCAGTACCACCTTCTGCAGCCTCTGGCTGCCCCTACTGCCGCCCGCCTCCCCAGCGGCCCGGGACTCCTCCCGGCCTCTCCCTCCGATCTCCTTTCCCTCCTCCCCGGGCCCCGCACCCGAGTCAGCGGCAGCCCTGTGCTACTTCCCCATCTCCTGCCCCAGCCCGGCCGAGACCCCTGTGCTGTGCCTGCCGGGCCCCAGAAGGCCCGGTAGAATTTACCTCGTGTGGTAAGTCGCCCTCGGCGAAGGACACAGCACAGTGGAGTCAGGGAGTGGGGACGGGGGGACGTTAAGCTTCCGGAGGGCAGCGCCGTGACCGACGGCAGGAGGTGTGACGTGCGGGGAAGCAGGAAGACCAAGACAGCTGCTGCCACTTCACTCGGCCTTCTTCTAGCACTTAAAGGAGTGAGCGACCAATAAAATCCCACCTTCTCTCGAGACTCATCTGATTTCTTCACTCCCGCATCTGGCGCAGTTTGGATCGTTAACCACCAGAAACAGATCAGGCTCCTCCGGGTCTGCTCGTAGCCTTGGCAGTGTGATTATGCCCGCCGAGCCGGCCCTGAGAGGGTGGCACCAGGGACAGGCCTCTGGGGGAAGCCCACGCTGGATCTGATTGCTGGCTCAGGACCACACCGAGGAGGGACAAATTCAAGGGCTCAGTCGCTGCTTACAGTTTCTTTCCTGACTCATTATTAGGTCCTACACCTCCCCGAATCAAAAAATCCCACCTCCTGGGGCCCTAAATAAAACATATTTATGGTGCATAATTAAGCTTTAATTAAGATCTCCTCTGGGGATGTGAGACAACACTCATTTCCAGCACGCTCAGACTGGCAAACAGACAGGGCCTGTTATTTGTGACTGCACCAAAAACTGCCTATTATACCAAGGCAACAGCAGCTCTTGCGATTAAGCTGTAATTCTTCCCACGATCTAAAAGAAGCAATAAATCTTTTCAAAAGGCATCTCAGGCAGAGTCTTGGCACCTCCTGGGCACCGGGCATCGAAGTGAAGATGGTGTGGGGGAGGGTAAAGGTTCAGGAATTGTCTTTTTCTCTTCACCTTGCTTTTCAAACTTTGTCTATCCAGAACCATGTGTGGGTACGGCAGGTGATGTGAGCGGCGGAACAATGATCAGGTGCATGGAATTAACGTGGACCGTTAAATGGGCTCGGTTCTCAGTCATCAGAGTCTTGTATAAATATAAGGTTTCTACCTTTTTCTCCCTTTCCTGGTCAAATTAAGAACTATTCAGTCAACAATTACTGTCCCGGCACTGTCAAGAGAACTGAGGCAGGACTACCCCGGTGGTTCAGTGGTTAAGCATCTGTCTGCCACACGGGGAGGGGGAAGGGTAAGCTGGGATGAAGTGAGAGAGTGGCATGGACTTATATATCCTACCAAATGTAAAATAGATAGCTAGTGGGAAGCAGCCGCATAGCACAGGGAGATCAGCTGGGTGCTTTGTGACCCCCTAGAGGGGTGGGATAGGGAGGGTGGGAGGGAGATGCAAGAGGGAGGGGATATGGGGATATATGTATACGTACAGCTGATTCACTTTGTTATAAGGCAGAAACTAACACACCACTGTAAAGCAATTATACTCCAATAAAGATGTTAGAAAAAAAAAGAATCCGCCTGCCAATGCAGGGGACATGGGTTCGAGCCCTGGTCCGGGAAGATCCCACATGCCACGGAGCAACTAAGCCCGTGCGCCACAACTACTGAGCCTGTGCTCTAGAGCCCAGGAGCCACAACTACTGAGCCCGTGTGCTACAACTGCTGAAGCCCGCACGCCTAGAGCCCGTGCTCCACAACGAGAAGCCACTGCAATGAGAAGCCCGCGCACCTCAACGAAGAGTAGCCCCCACTCGCCACAACTAGAGAAAAGCCTGCGCGCAGCAACGAAGACCCAACGCAGCCAAAAATAAATAAATAAACTTATTTAAAGAAAAGAGAGAGAACTGAGGCAGACACCTTCTGTGTAAACAGCTGTTTGGTTTCTTTGCTACTGGAGGTATCCCTTTGCCCAGATACTAGAAGGTGTGGGCTTCATGGTGCCCAAAGCAAGCCACAGTCTTCCCCAAATTCACCTACAAACTTCAGGATGTTAGGTTGGCTGGCAATGAAACTCCCAAACACAACCCCCTCCGTTCTCTGTAAGGCAAAGCGTCTGTCCTCCTACCTGGAGAGGAAGTTACATCTCACCTTTCAGTGTAAATATAACTTGGCCTTCCTGCAGATTAATACATGTAACATGCCATGGTGAGGACCATCTTAGAAAGGCCCCAAGGGTCTGAGGTTTGCTTCACTTTGGATGCGGGTAAGGTGATTAGGAACTGGAATTCATGGGCATGCAAACTAGGCAGCTTAGGTCACCTCATTTGGAACTTCAGTTGCAGTTGGAGAAGAAGGAATAATTCCCCGGAGTTTGCTTTCCACTGAACCTAAAGCGTATCACAGGGAAGAAGTCAGTGGTGCAGCCAAGTCAGATTATAGTCTTTAGGCCAAAATGTCTTACTCATCTCTGTGAACCCTTGGATTATTACATAGCAAAGGCACACGGGTATTTGTTGAACAAATTATAATAAAAAACAAGTTGCTGTTTGCCTTTTGGATTTTATAACAGGATTAAGGAAGAGAGTCAGCAAGAATAACACAGAAATAAAGGCTGCTGAATAAGTTATTCTCAACCTATAAAGCCTGCATAATAAGAAATTTCTGGTCAAATTCAGTTCTCTCAGGGGAGTGACTTCAGATTCCCAATTATTTTTATTAGTAGTAGTGTCACTGTTTATGGTGGAAGCAGCAGTTACCATTTTTAGCAGCTAATAAGCACCAGACACTGAGTTAGAGCATTTACATACATTATTGCTAATCTTCACAATAACTCTACAAGATAGGAATATTCCCATTTTACAGTTGCAGATACTGAGATTCAAATTGCCCAAAGTCAGAGGATTCTGCTTACAGTACCAGCAGTGTTTTCTTCACTGCCAGACCTGGTCAAACAGCCTCTAGTGTTTCAGCTTTATTACTTTAGTTTGCTGAGAACTCAATTAGAGGAGACAGGGTTATGGAAATCATTTTGGAAATCATTTAAGAGATCTGACGCTTTGAAGAAAGTACTTTTTTTGAACAAGAAAACAGACTAACCTGTTATCTTAAGTCATCCTGGGTGTTCAGCACAAGAAAAAACAAATGGTTCTACTTTGGGAATTTCCCCATAGTTTCAGCTGAATACATCTTCTCAAGGCCTGCAAATCATACTAGGCGATTATTATTTGCCCTGCAGTAGAATTTGAGGCAACACACAGGCTGGCTAAGACAGGGTCCTCACCCTTAAGGAGCTTACAGTCTAGCTGGAGAGAAAAGACACACACCTGAGGCAATTTTGGAATATTTAAATGCTAAAGGCCCTAAGGACCCTGAACTTTCTGGCCAAAGCAGACTCCTAAAACGGGAAACAGGCCTCGAGGGACTTGCTGGCTGGCACAAGCTAGTGCAGGCTGAAGAAGAAAGGCCCTCTGGGAGGGAGGATCACTCCCCCGAGGGTGTGCAGGTGTGGAGCGGGGGGAGTAGGGGGCTGCAGGCAGTGTGAAGTTCTGCTGCCTGGGCTGCGAAGGAAATTTGAATATTCTGCTGGGAATCAGAGTAAAATCCCTGTGACAAGGACCTTTGAGCCAGGTCCTGAACACACACTGGACTTGGCCTGTGCCCCAAGCCTGGCCCTTCCCTGATCCTCCCTCTGTTTCCTCCCCAGTAAGTAATAACCCTGCTGCTTTCTCCCCGGTCAGCCAGGTGCTTAGGCAGGAGGCAGTTGTTGACTTCTGAGCGCTGGACAGGAATGAGGCCTCAGGTGATGGGGAGAAGCCTGTGGACCAGAGGAACACAGCTCCTGGGGCTAAGTGCCTCCCCACTTTCCTCCGTGCCCGGCCCCTTAGTGTAAAGCCCTTGATCCCTCCCTCTCACCCTCCTCCTCTCTCCCCACACTTGGTCAGTGAGATCCTGTCTAATCATGATCCTACACCATCTCATTTCCTGGAGGATTCTCTTCTCTCCTTTCTGGTCATGCCCACAACCTCTCTGGGCTCCACCGACGTGCGCTAAGCTGGAACCCACAACACCGGCAGCTCCCCCTTTTAGTAAGTTCCCTGTGGAACACGATCCTGTCTGTCTTAGAGCACAGAACCCACTGCCTTCCCCTACCAGGGCCTGTCAGGGAAAGTAGGTAGTACCTAATCACTGTTTTAAATGAGGTTTCACAGGCTGCCAAGGAGAGCTTTCATTCCTTTCCTGAATCTGGATGAAAACTATTCACCCAACCACAGCTTACACCATGGAACATAAATTCAGTTGTCTTCACGTGCCAAGAAAGGCTGTTCTCTCGCACACGACTCAGGGACCCTTCCCAGCTTTACCCCCGTGGCCGGCTGGCTACGGTTACTTGTGAAATTTCTGAACTGTCCAAAAGGGGATGAGCCAAGCAAATTCTCTTGGAAGCATTTAATCTAGATATTCACAATTTAACTGCCTGTGAACTCGAGAACTTGTAGAGATGCATAGAAAATAAAACTCTTTCCCTAAACTCACGTGCACTGACACGTAATACATGTGAGGAAGAAACTTGAGATTATTCATACTAATTAGCAACCTAAGTCAAAATGTGAATCTTGAAAAAAATAATTGGGAACTCAATCCAAGTTAGCGCTCCAGCTACCATCTTCCTGTGAGTGTATCATCCCAGCCCAGTGGTGGGTAGCACATAAGCAAGAGAAAGGGTATATGGTCCCCAGATGCTTGGAACCTTTCTGGAAGGCCAGATTAGCTGCTAAAAAACAACCTGAGGATATGAATATGCAGGTGTAAAATAGGCTGTGATTCAAACTTGGATGAACACGTGGGCAGCAGGGCTTGTGTGTCCCAAATGTAAAAGGCTCTTGACAGTTTTACCAACAGGCCCATCCCAACATCTAAGAATTGGAAGCTAGAAACTTCTTAGCCAAAGGAAACACCCCCTACAGACTCCACTTTGCAGGTGTCAGGGGTACTCATTAATGGTGATGAAAGCCTTGTGAAGTAGGTACTATTATTCCCATGTCACAGGTGGGAAAACTGAGGCTTCCAGAAGTGATTTGTCCAAGCCCACATGACTACAAGGTCATAGAACCAGATTTCAAATCCAGATCTTCCCTGACCTCCTGGGTCTGTTCCCTTAAAAGCCTTCCCCACCCTTTGAGCATTCTTTCTACAGAAGATGTTTTCCTGTAAAAATTATTGAAAAGATTTTGCATCTTTCAGCAGCCCAGGCATCGCAGATTTTATCAAGGAAGAGGAGGCCAAGCCTGACAGTCAGCCCAGAAATGCAGAGCCCGAGAGCGTCTGGGGACAGACGCAGAGAGAAACTCCAGCTGCCAGGGAAGGCGCCAGCCCTCAGGAGAGTAGGTAAGGACCTGCAGCTCGTGCATCTCAGTCCTCAGAGAGACTGACTTGTGCTGTAACCTGGTGAATTCTGTGTGGTTTTTAGACACTTGCGTTTTTATGTGAAGAGCGTGTACCTTACAGTGAAACACTTAAAAGGCTTTAAAAGCAAACTATTGGATCCAATTTCCTTCTCCAAGGGAGGCTGCTGGGAAAAGGCAGGGCAGGGAGGAGTTTTAATTTTCTCTGCCATTACTCCATAAGTGAGACTGTGCATGGTTTTGAGTGGGTGCCCACCATTAGGCTTCTGGAGAAGGTATTTGGGTGGTGGGTGGTAGGTGTTGGGGGATGGGGTGGGGGCGGGGTGGAGAGGCAGCCTGCAGCCCAGGGATGTCTCACCCGGCCACAGTTCCCACCTACTTCCCAGGAGGGAAGGATAGGGGGGTCTGTGGATGGCAGATGACTCACCTCCCACAGAGATCTTCTCCCCTCTGATCCAAGGCGTCAAGACCTTACCGTGTAAGAAATAACATCGAAGCGAATATATGCTTTATTTCAAAGCCCTGGTTGGCGGACACCTCCTCTTTCAGTCTTGAGCGTTCATCCCAAGGCCTAAGCCACGCTGCTCCGCTAACCACATTGTCCTCTCCTGTGGTGGCAGAAGGAAAGGAGGAACAGGTCCTAAGGACCCCCCTTGGGATTCAAGGAAAGGGATACTTGGCAGCTCACCTTGCCAAGGACCTGTTCTTCCCCTTGGGGAAGCCACCAAGCATCACACTTCCTCGCCACCCGATAAACACAGGAGCCTTTATTTAAAAATATGATATATACTGTGGTGGACACATGCAAATATAGAACACGTATTTGGATGGCTTGAAGTTAGGGGCGATTAGAGCATATGTGAATCTCTAGCAACTAGATGTCCACGGGCTCCCAGTGATCTAATGCCTTCTGTTGGGAAGGGCAGACCTCACTTCTAATTCCAGCTCTTCTTCCTCCCAGTGGTGGAGTCTTGGGTGGTCAAGTAGCCAGTCTGGGTTACAGTTCCCTTGTCTTAAAATAAGGATAATGATATCTACCTCACTGCATTGCTATAATAACTAAAGGAGATAATATTCTGACCAGGACTTGACTATAGTGGGCCCTCAACTCCTGTAAGTTTCTCTCCTGCCATCTCCCCAACAGTCCTCAGTGAACTGTAGACTGTTATTTGAAAGGTGAGGTTCCCTATGCATCAGACGTTCCTGGACCCGGGAGGCTCATCTAATCTGCCACCTGCACCCAGAAGACATCTTCCATGATCCTGAGATTCACTGAGATTTTGTCCCAATTTTCTATTATACCAGGACTCCTTATCTTCCCCCCAATTATTCCCTCAGTCGTCTCTCTTTAGTCCTTTTTGTCACATTCTAAGTGGTTCGCATAAGTGGGAGTAGGAGCCACATGTTTGAATTGTACCAGTGAGAGATTCGAAGCAAATGGGACAGAGAGGTAATATATAGAAAGCTCTTACAAATCAATAAGAAAAACACAAATGCCTAATAGAAAATTTGGGGGAAGAGGCACAGCAGACAATTTCACAGAAGAAGAAATACAGATGGCTAATAAAATTGGGGGGGAAAAAAAGTTCAAGCTCACTCAGTAATGAATGTAAACTTACATGAGATAAATTTGGCCTACCTTAGCTAGGCTAAGGTTTTTTCAAATAATGTTCAATACTGGTAGTGAAACTAATAACTAACATTTCCTGGGCACTGATGTGTCAGGTGCTTGCCAAGCCCTTGGCATGCACTCCTGATGACACAGTTATGAGAGATGCTTTCATAGTCTACCTGTAGGGTAACTTGGTACAAAGTTGAATTTGGCAACATGTGTCAAAGTCTTTAGAAAGTTTGCAATTCCACTCCTATGAATCTATTCTAAGAAAATAAGACATATAGTCAAGGAGTTATAAGGACATCTATCCTGGTGTAATTTGTGGCAGCAAAAAAACTTAAAATAATCTATATACCCAACAATAGGAGAAGGGTTATACAAATTATGATATTTTATATAATGTGCCCTTGCACTATAATTATTATTGTGTTCTTCACAATTAACAGCAGGAGATAATGCTCACGATAAAATGTTTAGGGAAAGGAAGCAGGACTTAAAGTTGTATATACCCAGATATCCCAATTTTGTTTTTTAAGACAATATTTCTAGATAAGAGAGCCCTGGGTTGTAAATTCAAATGTCTTCAGGGAACAGGCAGGTATGGCAGGAGAAATACATGACAAGGGCTGTGGGGCCTGTGGTGAACCAGACATGCTCCCCCTAAAGGAGGTAACTCAGTGTTCAAACACCGAGCCAGCAGACAAGTACAGGATGAAAACAGCCCACGGGCCTTGAGTTTGCAACCCACCTCTGAATTCCAGAACAGTAGCAATGGTCTTCTGAGTTTTGGATACTGGGTGATTTTTATTTCTTCTTCATCCTCTTCTGTGTCTTCCAAATTTCCTACAATGGACATCGACTACTTTTTTAACCAGAGGAAAACAAAAGTCTATGGCTGTCAGAACGGACGAAACTGTTGGTCAAGCACATGCGGAAGTCTAGACCAAAGACATAGTCTTAGGGCAGAGAGATGCTTTTTCTGGTTTCATCTCACTGCACCCACAACATTCGGTTGCACCTAGTCGGACTCCTGGAAATGGCAGGCACTCCAGTCAGGGCTGGAGTCCATGCAGGGCCTCAGAGAGGCATTCAGCAGTGTCTGCAGGGCCTGGTCTATGAAGAACATATCCCTGGTCTACCCAATCGAGTGTTTATTCCCAGGCCTAGAGCTACGAAATCTGCTCCCTATTTGATAGACACAAGAAAAAGGATTAAAATAGCACAAATATAGAATAGCACAGTCTACCACCTTTAGGGGGAACACACACACACACACAAGGGATTGAATTTTTAAAGAGGAAGGCCATTGTGATGACAAGAAAGGGTGGAGATGCATTCCCAGGGTGTCTCCAGAATCCACAGGAGCTGCAGGACAGCACTTAGCCTGCAACTTCTCCTGCCCCAGAAGCCAGTGTCACCAAGTGACAGCTCGGTGGTTTCTGTGAAATAAGCTATGGTTCCTGCTGTTTCCAGTTTCTGAGATTCAGAAGCTGCTCTAGCTGATTCTTTTGCCCATTAGGGGTCTCCCAAAGCCTGACCTAAACAGGCTCAGGGCAGAGGGGGCTCAGGTGCGTTCAGGGAAGAAGATTCAGGTCCCAGCATTTGTTAGCTAATCTCTGAGGCTCTTCATCACATTCAAAACACAAAGTAATTGGTCTCTCACTGAATTCTTTCTGTGATGAGACATCAAGAACCTGAGCTTCTTTAAGACATGAGACCAGGTGTGTGAGCTCAGTTAAAGGACTGTGGGTTCAGGTCCCAATCTGGATTTTGGCTGGGTTCAAGTCCCAGCTCGTGGATTCAAGTCCCAATCTGACTTGCATGGTTTCAGCTGGTGACCATGAAGGGACGGTGATAAGACTACAACAAATTGGGAGGAAATTTTTGCAAAAAAGTGAGACGGACCTTAAGATCTTGGCACCAAATATCATTGACACTATCATTGTATAGAAAATTTCACCTCTAGAAGCAAGAGGAACTACAATCCTGCAGCCTGTGGAACAAAAACCACATTCACAGAAAGACAGACAATATGAAAAGGCAGAGGGTTATGTACCAGATGAAGGAACAAGATAAAACCCCAGAAAAACAACTAAATGAAGAGGAGATAGGCAACCTTCCACAAAAAGAATTCAGAATAATGATAGTGAAGATGATCCAGGACCTCAGAAGAAGAACAGAGGCAAAGATCGAGAAGATGCAAGAAATGTTTAACAAAGATCTAGAAGAATTAAAGAACAAACAAACAGAGATGAACAACACAATAACTGAAATGAAAAATACACTAGAAGGAAACAATAGCAGAACAACTGAGGCAGGAGAACGGATAAGTGACCTGGAAGACAGAATGGTGGAATTCACTGCTGCAGAACAGAATAAAGAAAAAAGAAGGAAAAGAAATGAAGACAGCCTAAGAGACCTCTGGGACAACATTAAACGCAACAACATTCGCATTATAGGGGTCCTAGAAGGAGAAGAGAGAGAGAAAGGACCCGAGAAAATATTTGAAGAGATTATAGTCAAAAACTTCCCTAACATGGGAAAGGAAATAGCCACCCAAGTCCAGGAAGTGCAGAGAGTCCCATACAGGATAAACCCAAGGAGAAACACGCCAAGACACATAGTAATCAAATTGGCAAAAATTAAAGACAAAGAAAAATTATTGAAAGCAGCAAGGGAAAAACGACAAATAACATACAAGGAAACTCCCATAAGGTTAACAGCTGATTTCTCAGCAGAAACTCTACAAGCCAGAAGGGAGGGGTATGATATACTTAAAGTGATGAAAGGGAAGAACCTACAACCAAGATTACTCTACCTGGCAAGGATCTCATTCAGATTCGATGCAGAAATCAAAAGCTTTACAGACAAGCAAAAGCTAAGAGAATTCAGCACCACCAAACCAGCTCTACAACAAATGCTAAAGGAACTTCTCTAAGTGGGAAACACAAGAGAAGAAAAGGATCTACAAAAACACGCCCAAAACAATTGAGCAAATGGTCATAGGAACATACATATCGATAATTGCCTTAAACGTGAAGGGATTAAATGCTCCAACCAAAAGACACAGGCTTCCTGAATGGATACAAAAACAAGACCCATATATATGCTGTCTACAAGAGACCCACCTCAGACCTAGGGACACATTCAGACTGAAAGTGAGGGATGGAGAAAGATATTCCATGCAAACGGAAATCAAAAGAAAGCTGGAGTAGAAATACTAATATCAGATAAAATAGACTTTAAAATAAAGAATGTTACAAGAGACAAGGAAGGACAATACATAATGATCAAGGGAACAATCCAAGAAGAAAATATAACAATTATAAATATATATGCACCCAACATAGGAGCATCTCAATACATAAGGCAAATGCTAACAGCTGTAAAAGGGGAAATCAACAGTAACACAATAATAGTGGGGGACCTTAACACCTCACTTACACCAATGGACAGATCATCCAAACAGAAAATTAACAAGGAAACACAAGCTTTAAGTGACACAATAGACCAGATAGATTTAATTGATATTTATAGGACATTCCATCCAAAAACAGCAGATTACACTTTCTTCTCAAGTGCGCATGGAACATTCTCCAGGATAGATCACATCTTGGGTCATAGATCAAGCCTCAGTAAATTTAAGAAAATTGACATCATATCAAGCATCTTTTCTGACCACAATGTTATGAGGTTAGAAATCAGTTACAGGGAAAAAAACGTAAAAAACACAAACATGTGGAGGCTAAACAATACGTTACTAAATAACCAAGAGATCACTGAAGAAATCAAAGAGGAAATCAAAAAATACCTAGAGACAACTGACAATGAAAACACAACGATTCAAAACCTATGGCATGCAGCAAAAGCAGTTCTAAGAGGGAAGTTTATAGCTATACAAGCCTACCTCAAGAAACGAGAAAAATCTCAAACAATCTAACCTTACCCCTAAAGGAACTAGAGAAAGAAGAACAAACAAAACCCAAAGTTAGCAGAAGGAAAGATATCATAAAGATCAGAGCAGAAATAAATGAAATAGAAACAAAGAAAACAATAGCAATGGTCAATAAAACTAAAAGCTGGTTCTTTGAGAAGATAAACAAAACTGATAAACCATTAGCCAGACTCACCAAGAAAAAGAGGGAGAGGACTCAAATCAATAAAATTAGAAATGAAAAAGGAGAAGTTACAACAGACACCGTAAATATACAAAGCATCCTAAGAGACTACTACAAGCAACTCTATGCTAATAAAATGGACAACCTGGAAGAAATGGACAAATTCTTAGAAACGTATAACCTTACAAGACCAAACAAGGAAGAAACAGAAAATATGAACAGACCAATCACAAGTAATGAAATTGAAACTGTGATTAAAAATCTTCCAACAAACAAAAGTCCAGGACCAGATGGCTTCATAGGTGAATTCTATCAAACATTTAGACAAGAGCTAACACCCATCCTTCTCAAACTCTTCCAAAGAACTGTGGAGGAAGGAACACTCCCAAACTCATTCTATGAGGCCATCATCACCCTGATACCAAAACCAGACAAAGATACTACAAAAAAAGAAAATTACAGACCAATATCACTGATGAATATAGATGCAAAAATCCTCAACAAAATACTAGCAAACAGAATCCAACAACCCATTACAGGATCATACACCATGATCAAGTGGGATTTATCCCAGGGATGCAAGGATTCTTCAATATACACAAATCAATCAATGTGATATACCATATTAACAAATTGAAGGATAAAAACCATATGATCATCTCAATAGATGCAGAAAAAGCTTCTGACAAAATTCAACACCCATTTATGATAAAAACTCTCCAGAAAGTGGGCATAGAGGGAACCTACCTCAACATCATAAAGCCCGTACACGACAAACCCATAGCAAACATCATCCTCAATGGTGAAAAACTGAAAGCATTTCCTCTAAGATCAGGAACAAGACAAGGTTGTCCACTCTCGCCACTATTATTCAACATAGTTTTGGAAGTCCTAGCCATGGCAATCAGAGAAGAAAAAGAAATAAAAGGAATACAAATTGGAAAAGAAGAAGTAAAGCTGTCACTGTTTGCACATGACATGATACTATACATAGAGAATCCTAAACATGCCACCAGAAAACTACTAGAGCTAATCAACGAATTTGGTAAAGTTGCAGGACACAAAATTAATGCACAGAAATCTCTTGAATTCCTACACACTATGATGAAAAATCTGAAAGAGAAATTAAGGAAACACTCCCATTTACCATTGCAACAAAAAGAATAAAATACCTAGGAATAAACCTACCTAGGGAGACAAAAGGCCTGTATGCAGAAAACTATAAGACACTGTTGAAAGAAATTAAAGATGATACCAACAGATGGAGAGATGTACCATGTTCTTGGATTGGAAGAATCAATATTGTGAAAATAACTATACTACCCAAAGCAATCTACAGATTCAATGCAATCCCTAACATATTACCAGTGGCATTTTTTACAGAACTAAAACAAAAAATCTTAAAATTTGTATGGAGACACAGAAGACCCCAAATAGCCAAAGCAGTCTTGAGGGAAAAAAAGACAGAGCTGGAGGAATCAGACTCCCTGACTTCAGACTATACTACAAAGCTACAGTAATCAAGACAATATGGTACTGGCAGAAAAACAGAAATAATAGGTCAATGGAACAGGATAGGAAGTCCAGAGATAAACCCACGCACCTATGGTCAACTAATCTATGACAAAGGAGGCAAGGATACACAATGCAGAAAAGACAGTCTCTTCAATACGTGGTGCTGGGAAAACTGGACAGCTACATGTAAAAGAATGAAATTAGAATACTCCCTAATACCATACACAAAAATAAACTCAAAATGGATTAGAGACCTAAATGTAAGACCGGACACTATAAAACTCTTAGAGGAAAACATAGGAAGAACACTCTTTGACATAAATCACAGCAAGATCTTTTTTGATCCACCTCCTAGAGTAATGGAAATAAAAACAAAAATAACAAATGGGACCTAATGAAACTTAAAATCTTTTGCAAAGCAAAGGAAACTACAAACAAGATGAAAAGACAACCGTCAGAATGGGAAACAATATTTGCAAACGAATCAATGGACAAAGGATTAATCTTTAAAATATGTAAACAGTTCATGAAGCTCAATATTAAAAAAAACAAACAACCCAATCAAAAAACGGGCAGAAGACCTAAATAGACATTTCTCCAAAGAGGACATACAGATGGCCACATGAAAAGCTGCTCAAACATCACTAATTATTAGAGAAGTGCAAATCAAAACTACAATGAGGTATCACCTCACACCAGTTAGAATGGGCATCATCAGAAAATCTACAAACAACAAATGCTGGAGAGGGTGTGGAGAAAAGGAAACCCTCTTGCATTGTTGGTGGGAATGTAAATTGATACAACCACTATGGAGAACAGTATGGAGGTCCCTTAAAAAACTAAACATAGAATTACCATATGTCCCAGCAATCCCACTACTGGGCATATACCCAGAGAAAACCATAATTCAAAAAGACACATGCGGGGGCTTCCCTGGTGGCGCAGTGGTTGGGAGTCCGCCTGCCGATGCAGGGGATGCGGGTTCGTGCCCCAGTCTGGGAAGATCCCACATGCCGCAGAGCGGCTGGGTCCGTGCGCCATGGCCGCTGAGCCTGCACATCCGGAGCCTGTGCTCCGCGACAGGAGAGGCCACAGCAGTGAGAAGCCCGCGTAACGCAAAAAAAAAAAAAAAAAAAAAAAAAAAAGAGACACATGCGCACCAATGTTCATTGCTGTGCTATTTACAATAGCCAGGTCATGGAAGCAACCTAAATGCCCATCGACAGACAAATGGATAAAGAAGATGTGGTACATATATACAATGGAATGTTACTCAGCCATCAAAAGGAACGAAATTGGGTCATTTGTAGAGACATGGACGAATCTAGAGACTGTCATACAGAGTGAAGTAAGTCAGAAAGAGAAAAACAAATATCGTATATTAACGCATATATATGGAACCTAGAAAAATGGTACAGATGAACCGGTTTGCAGGGCAGAAATAGAGACACAGATGTAGAGAACAAACGTATGGACAGCAAGGGGGGAAAGCAGCGGCGGGTGGGGGTGTGATGAATTGGGAGATTGGGATTGACATGTATACACTGATGTGTATAAAATGGATGACTAATAAGAACCTGCTGTATAAAAAAATAAATAAAATTTTTAAAACACAAAAATTAACCAAAGCCTACACTTCCAAATCCTCCATATCATTTTTTTCTTAAAAAAAAAATATATATATATATAGAGAGAGAGAGAGAGAGAGAGAATTCAGATTGTCACATAGAAGCATTTGTTCCTTAAAATGCCATCAGCCCAGCCTGGGTGGGCACACAGCTCCAATCCTTTACATCCATAGCCAGATGCCCAGAGCATACTAGAATCACTGCTACGTCTCTTACTGGGGTTTATAAAAACTTGGGAGGGGCCTGATAAGAAAGCTTAACTGATTTCTACAAGAGCCGATGAGTGAAGATTCTCACTGCGTCCCTGATTGTCCCATGCAGTTAACAATAAAAGGAGGCTTATGGAGTATCAGGATGTTGGAGACGCAGACTGCTGCTCCCCTGAGAGGCGCCTCCACTAAAGCAAGTCTGTATTGATTTGGTCTTCGGCTAAGCCAGACGCCCGGTGGATTTGCGTTTCACCTGCCTGAGCTGTTACCACACAGGCCTTGCCGAAGCTGTGGAGTCCTGTTCACTCTACAGGGTGAACCGCTTTGGGAACCAGACGATAAGGATGGCAGCGCCTCACTAGATCCTACAGGATAGCAGAGGGGGGGGCAGAGGGGGGTGGCCAATGGCAGGGAACACAGGAGAGTGGAATCAGAGAAGTAGGTCCAGTGTCCTATCCACGTTGAGAGGGTAAAAACCCTCAACAGTGCACACACTATGAATGAAGTGGATTCTTGTTTTTACAAGGAAATTGTTAGTCCAATCAGTGTCTTCAGAAGTAATGCAGGGTAGTGGTTACAAACTGTAGCATCAGGCAGATCTGAGTTCAAATGTTCACTCCATCACTTACTAGAAATAGGATCTTGGGCAACTTATGTGACTTCCTAAGCCTTGGTGCTCTCACTTATGATGTGGTGTGATTGTGGCACCTGTTCCACAGGGTTGTGAGCCTAACTGTGTGCATGTAACACAATTAGCATGGTGCCCTCAATAGTGCTTATGCATATTTTTATAAGGCAAGTTTTGACCAAACCATTTCACCAATAGACATTCCTACCCCTTTGGGCACTTGACCTCTCTCCTCTTTCTACATCTCCTTATACTTTAGATTCAGGGGGCAACAGAGAGGAATTCTATCACAGTCAGAGGTTACAAACTGACTAGGGGCTAGTGACAAAGAGGAGATCATGATTTCATCAGAGGGTTATGATTTTTCTTTGCACTGAGTAGTAAATGTAACCATGATCATCAATTTAACTGGGCAGCAGCTTCTAGAGCTTTCCTCCCAATCTGCCAGAGTAGACTGTACATTTCTCAATGTTTTGTAAAGCTGTATGTGAAGCAGGAGTGTCCTGAATGTACGTTGAACAAACTGGGATGAGAAAGCACTGGTGGGTTTTGTAGTAGTCATTCCTGGAGTGTTGGTTTTCCTTCTCAGTAAATACTGGTATGAAAACCATCATTTGAGAGATTTTACCCATCATCAGCCCTGACTGACCTGGGGCTCGACAGTCTTCCCAGAGCTTCTGCAGAAAGGATCTGTATCCTCAGGGTCATTGTGCTACTCCAGGACCAACTTGAGCTCCACAAGTGTACAAAAGAGAGTTCATAGGGACTTCCCTGGCGGTCCAGTGGTTAAGACTCGGTGCTTCCATTGCAAAGGGCAAGGGTTCGATCCCTGGTAAGGGAACCAAGATCCCACATGCCACACGGCACAGCCAAAAAAAAAAAAGAAACAAAAACAAAAGAGAGTTCATACGCGGTAAACTGAAACTAACTCTCCCGTACTCCTTCAGTACCTCCAGTCATTTTAACCATGCCCGTTTTCCTCTCCAGGGCTTGTTTGTTGCCTTATGGGACCCTCACCCTTGGTGTTAGAGGTCTCTCATCTGTGAGCACGTACAGTAAAATGATAAGCTTATCTTTTCTCAATACAGATCCAATCGTTCAACAAGAAGGTCGCGTGTGGACAAGTGACACCAAGCTGAAGAGGCCAACTCGAGAGAGAAGAAACTTGGTCCCATCCTCACAGCCAATAACAGTGATGGAGGATACCCACAACAGAGCCAGAAAAAGAGACCTGAGCGCTCTCTCCCAGAAGGAACCACACCCAGCCCTATCCCAGGCCTTCCGAGGAACAAACAGTCCTCGAGAGTTGACCGAGTCCTTGGGGCCACCACTCGTAACTACCACCTTGGGAGGGCCAAGAAGAACGATGTTTCGGTTCAGAGATGAAGATTTTTATTCCGTTTTATCCTCAAACTCTAGAGGAGAAAATGATGACACTGAAGAGGAAACTCATGTAGAGGAAGAACTTTTGTTGGCTGGCATGCACCTGCTCCACTCTCCTTCCAATCATAAGAGAAGTAGATTTCTTGGGACATCGGCCACTCAGGCCAAAAATAAAAGTTTTGAAGAAAATCCTGCAAATTGCAGAGTGAATTCTGTAAGAAGAAGTGAGTCCAGTCATGGCTCATTACGAATTAGTAGTGCAATGCAGCTAGGGACAGGGCAGCCTTCCATCTGGCAAGGGAGATTCCAAGACCCTGGGCGGCCTGATGGGGGGTCTGCTAAAGAGAAAGACAGCAGCAACAGTGAAAATGAGAAGACCTTTCGTTCATGGGACACCAAATCTGGAAGCAGTCTGGAGGATGACCTTAATGCTGAAAATGTATTTCGTGATGTTACTTCTATGGAAGACAGGCCTGGAACCCATGACTATGAAAGAGATTGGCAAGCCCATTTAAGTGAGTCTAATAATCCTCTTGGCTGTTTTCTTGCTGGTAGACCAACAGCTCCAAGATCATCAATGAGTTCATCCTATAACACTCCAGGATCATTCATGCATTCTGCTCTGAGAGACGATGCTCCAATAGACCTGTCCACATCATCGACCTTAGCTCCCAGTTCAGACTCGGAGGGAAGCTCCAGGTTTAATGTTCGTCAACCACTGTCCCCCACTAGAAATAGGAATCTATTTGCCAGTGCTGAAAACCACAGTTATTTTCCTGTAAACAGTGTGCAGGAATTTGATGTCAGGGGAGCAGAAGCTATTACTTCAACAAGCCAACCTCAGGAGGCTCCATTACATACAGAAGATCTCTTACTAAATCCTCAAAGCAGTTTGTCCTTGGTGGAGTCTTCCAGCTCCTCTCCATCAGGAAGAAATTTACAAGGCCACTTGCACGTGCCCAGGTCCTTGCAAGAAAATATACCTTTTACTTTCTATGCAGTGTCTGAGTTCCCAAATCAAAATGAAAATGGGAGCAGCATGGAGGTCCCTGGCGTCCCCGATGAAAAGGAAGCCACTAAAACAAAGGCATACGCTGAAAAACTCAAGAACTTACAAAAAAGGTAAGGAGTTTTCATAATTATATGAATATACATATATATTTCTAAATTCTATTTCTCTAATACCAAAATAAGCAGTGCTTTCCTTAAAGGGTCATGGGGATTCTAAGTCAAGGGAGGCCCTTCCTTGACATTTTCATGATTTCTTCTGTCAAGAAAATTGTCTAGTTTGTTGCTTTTAAAATATATGTCTCGGGCTTCCCTGGTGGCGCAGTGGTTGAGAGTCCGCCTGCTGATGCAGGTGACGCGGGTTCGTGCCCCGGTCCGAGAAGATCCCACACGCCGTGGAGCGGCTGGGCCTGTGAGCCATGGCCGCTGAGCCTGCGCGTCCGGAGCCTGTGCTCCTCAACGGGAGAGGCCACAACATTGAGAGGCCCGCGTACCACACACACACAAAATAAAATAAAATAAAATAAAATAAAATAAAATATACGTCTCTACAAAGAAACGTTGGGTGTTCCAGCCCAACTTCTTCAGTATCCCCAAAGTGTTTTTTTTCCTTGAATACCGTAACTTTAAGAAAGGCAAGCAACTATACTCCAATAAAAAATAAATAAAAAATTTAAAAACAAAGAAAATAAAAGGCAAGTTTTCCCAAATATAAGGGTTTTGGGGTTTGCTTTTTTGTTTTTGGCCGCACCTTGCAGCTTACAGTTTCTTAGTTCCCCGACCAGGGATCAAACCCGTACCCCCTGCAGTGGAAGCATGGAGTCTTAACCACTGAACCGCCAGGGAAGTCCCAAGGGTTTCTGACTTCTACATAGGGCTTCCCTTTCCCCCTAGCAATTAGGAACCAAGATTTTTTTTACAAAATGGTTATCTCCCCAGAGAAGGAGCCATTCAGCACTTGGAAGTTCACCAGCTCTCCCCCATGAGCTCTGCGCAAATCCAACCAACAGTTCTAGAATTTGAACCTTCCAAATTAAAAGGCTGGTCTCAAACAGTTGCCATAGCTACCTCAGTTCTCTGAAGGGCCACGCTGGGGTGACCACTGCTTCCATTTTATGTGCTGCTTCTCATGCACAAGAAAGAGAGAAATAAGATCTTTTTTGAATTGCTCTTTTCTTTGATCTCTCCTTTCTTGTGAGATGATTTGGGGATATTTCACAACTATGAAAAGCAATACTTTTTAAAGCTGTCGTTAAACACCATGTCAGGATTTGACCATTTAATTTATGATAGGTGTTACCATGCCCTGATATTGGCTTACTGATCTGGAAAGTGATTCTTTGGATGCGAGCCCTCTTTTTTGTGTTACTATGGCTCACTGGGTCATTAATTGTCCCACTGATATTCATGTGTAAGTGGGAAAATTCCATGGCAATGAATTTGAATGCAAAAAGGAGGAAAAGATACGACCTAGAATGCTCACACACTCCTGTCTATCATCCGACTGCAGGAATGAAGTAATTTCCTTGTTAGCAGCAACTTTTTTTTTCCCATATCAAACAAACTACCAAAAGACTGACCCAGGGTTAAGGGCCAAAAGGTCTCAGTGCCCATCCATCCTCACCTACCCAAAAATACTCTTCAAACCCACTTGGCAGGGGTCTGGACCTCCACCATCCCAAAGCAATGCCTTCGGGCTAAAAATGACTTCTTTAAAAAATGTACCCACTTCTAGGTGTAGTCATGCATTAAACAGCTACTATTTGTGTACTTTGCTTATCAGACACTCTCTTTTTTCTGTATACAATAAACCTTATGCTTTTCTCATTATTTCAAAATTATTCATTTTAGGAAATATTAAAAATATAAACTTAAAAATCACCAATAACCCTATAATCCAGAGAAAAGCACTGTGAAAAACTCTTTCCAGTCTTTTATCTTTGCATATAAATGCAACTTTTAGTAAACACTGGTTCATATTTTATAATATGCCTTATTTTAAGATTTCAAGCCCATTTCTCAATGCCACTTACACTCTTCAAAATGTTCGCTTGATTAGTTAGCTTGATACATACAAATAAGCATATAACATACGCACACTCTAGAGAATTAGAAGCAGAACAAAACCCGGGCATCCCTGTGCCCACCTTCCAGCGAATAGAACATCACTGGAGCTTGGGAGCCCCTCACTCACCCTATCTCCTCATCTCCCTCCTTCATCTCCTCCCTCCCAACCCCCTAAACCCTCTGGAAATCATTCTTGCATTGCAATTATCATTCCTTTGCTTTTTAGTTTCTTGTTGTTGGAAGATTTTTTGCTTTATGGCTTCACTATATGAGCATATGTATTCCTAAACAACACATTGTATATATTTTTGAACTCTGTAGAAATGTTACTATTATTTTTGAGCTCCCTAGAAGTGGAATATCTGTTCTACCGTGTCTTGCTTTTTCCCCTTACATCGTTAGCCAGATGCATCCTGGTTGATATTTTTGGGGCTTTAATGCATTTGCTTTCACCACTACAGACAATTTAGCCATTCTCCTGTCGATGGACATTTGGGTCCTTCACTGTTTTCTGTACACAGTGCTGCATGAACATTCTTGTAAACGTCTCCTGGTGCACATGGGAAGAGTTCTCTGGGATATTTATGCAGGAGTGGACTTGCTGGACTGGCAGGTAGCACAGCTTCCACCATACAAGTAATGCCAATGTATTGTCTCAACAGTGATGTATACTGTTGTCCATCCTTGTCAGCACTTGTATTGACTGGCTTTACAAATTGTCACCAGTCGCACGGGAGTAAAATGATACCGTGGCTTTAATTTACATTTTCATGACTGTTAATAAGGTTAGGTGTTCTGTTGGCTCTTTTTAAATTGTTTTTGGCCACGTTGTGTGGCATGCAGGATCTTAGTTCCCTGATCAGGGATCGAACCTGTGTCCCCTGCATTGGGAGCAGGGAGTCTTAACCACTCGACCACAAGGGAAGTCCCTGTTGGCTCTTTTAAATGTTAAACGACCATTTCTATTTCTTCTTCTATAAAATGCTTATCTATGTCTTCTGCCCACTTTTCTTTTAGAATATTTTTCTTTTATTTTAAAAATCCTTTATATAGGGCTTCCCTGGTGGCGCAGTGGTTGAGAGTCCGCCTGCCAATGCAGGGGACACGGGTTTGTGCCCCGGTCCGGGAAGATCCCACATGCTGCGGAGCAGCTGGGCCCGTGAGCCATGGCCGCTGAGCCTGTGCGTCCGGAGCCTGTGCTCCGCAGCGGGAGAGGCCACAGCAGTGAGAGGCCCACGTACCGCAAAAAAAAAAAAAAAAATCCTTTATATAGTCTGGCTATTAATCTGATTCTTTGACAGTTACATGTTGGAAATATCTTTTCTCAATTTGTAGTTTGTCTCTCCTCTTTCTTGATGTTTTTTAATGAAAATAAATTCTTAATTTTAATGTAGCCAACTGTATCCATCTTCTTTACAGATTGTGATTTGTACCTTGTTGTCTTGATTAAGAAATCCTTTGCTAACCTGGGGTCATTATGACATTCTTCCTATTTTCTTCCAAAATCTCTACAGTTTTCCTGTGCACACTTAGGACTTCATGTGAAATGAATTCTGGACTTAAGTGTGATGTTTAATTAGTGGTGTGAGGTATGCATTGTGAATACCAATTTGTCCCAGGATCTTTCCCCTGCAGAGCCACAGCTGTCATATAACATAACTACAAATATATAAGTCTGTCTCAGGGCTCTCTGTTCTGTCTGTTCTGTTTGTTGTTGTTGTTGTTGTTGTTTTTCCCTAAGGCACACCACCTCAATGACTGAAGCTTTATAAGTTTATAAGTGCAAAAGCCTCCCTCCCCACTTTGTTCCTTAAGAGTCCTTGACTATATACATTTAAAAATCAGCTTTTGGGGATGTTCATTGGAATTGCATTGAATCTATAGATTATTTGGGGGAGAACTGACATCTTGGAGACATTGAGTCTTCCTTTGGTAAACATGGAGCATCTACTCTTTTGTTTGTGTCCACCGTGAGATAGTATAATTCTGTTCCTGTTCATTGAACTTCCCTTTCTTGGGGAGAAAACTCTTTTAAGACACTGAGCATACAGTCCTATATCCAGAGTAATGTCCATTTCTTCCTCTCCTTTGATTTTAGTCTCTAGCCAGTTTTGCTTTCCTTGACCAAAGAGTCCCTAGGCCCAAGAGGATTCTAAAGAACAAAAAATTAGCCTTAGATTCCTCAAAAGCCTCCCTACAGAAACATCAACCAGCTATTCTTGACTCACCATTTATGAAACACAAATATGTTCGCTCACATTTTCATTAATTCCATCTTCATCACATTCCAGCAGCTTATATTCTGGAATGTTGGCATAGTTTATTGGCAAGGGTTGAGTTACTGGTGAGTTCACGTCCAAGTTCACTGGTTCATCACTCATCCCAACCAGCATCTACTGAGTGGTCTCCACATGCCAATACCTTACCAGACTCCAGATGCACTTTATTGTCTGCACAGCAGGTTCACCCTCATCACCCCCTCCAGGCCGCCCCATGACCCTATAAGTGGGCAGCAGTAGTCAGACTATCATGGCTTTACATATGAGGCAACAGAGACCTGGGAAGCTCAAGCACCTTGTCCAAAGTCATCAAACTCACAAGTTTTAGAAGCAAACCTCAAAGCCAGGTCCTGGCGGGGGCGGGGAGAAGAGCTCCTAGCCTCTGGCTCAGTTTCCCTCTGGAGCTCTTTCCCAGCCTTTGGATGTGTGATAGGAGCGCTGGCGCTCCTGGTTAGCTCACACGGATCAATAACTGCAAAGGAGCCTGACTTAAGAATCGTGAACCTAGGGACTTCCCTGATGGTCCAGTGGTTTAGACACCGCGCTTCCACTACAGCGGGGGCGGGCTTCGATCCCTGGCGAGGGAATTAAGATCCCACAGGCTGCGGGGTGTGGCCTAAAAAAAAAAGGAAATTAAAAAAAATTAAAAATACCTCTACCACCTGCCTGCTGCGGCCTAAAAAGAAAAGAAAAGAAAAAGAATCCCTGACCCTGTTATCAGTAACCATCATACCGGGAAGAGTCTTCAGCAGGGTCAAAGGGAGCAGTGGGTTAGCCCCCAGGAAGGCATGGGGGCGCGGGGGTGGGGATGGCTCCCTTTTCCTCCCCGCCCCACCCTACGCTCTGGGAACTGGTACTTGCGGAAACTGCAAACCTGTAGACTCCTGGTGATGAGGGCTTGTTTTCCACTTAGTCTCCTGGAGGAGGACTCGGAGGAGGACTCGAAGGAGGAGGGAGACTTGTGTCGCATCTGCCAGATAGCCGGGGGTTCCCCCGCCAATCCCCTCGTGGAGCCGTGCGGCTGCGTGGGAAGCCTGCGGTTTGTCCATTCGGAGTGCCTGAAAAGATGGCTGAAGGCGAGAATTATATCAGGTAGGTGGGAGAGGCGGGACGACACACGTGCCGCGTACTTAACACGAGGCACCGCCCTGTGGGACGTGCAGCCTTGACAACAGCTCAGGGCAGCAGTCGCTCGCGGGGAACGGGGCTCTTGCTTACAGACCCCGAAGGACAGGAGCAGGACTAAGCTGCCTTCAGATTATGGGAGGGAAATGAGTTTTGTTTTGTTTTGTTTTGTTTTCAAGGCTCAGGGAAGAATCCTGGAACGTGCTGTTGAATTTTACCCCTGCTCGAGGCCTGAGCAGAGATGCTAAGTTTGCTTCCCAGGAGGAAGGAAACTAGAATTGGATCTATGGCTGGGTCTCAGCAAGCACCCAGCGGCCACAGCAGCTGGTAGACAGACCAGTTCTGCTTCCTTTTACTTGGGGGGAGGGGTGGGGTAGCACCTAGACGCTGAGCCCAGCTGCCCTTTTGCAGCAAGGAAAAGAGCACTGATCTGATTTTTCTACCGCCATATTAGATAAAGAGAGTCCCATTGTGCTCATTTTGTCAGCTCTGTCTTTAACAGATTTTGTAACTGGGTGTGAAACCCCGTTCTCAACTCCCGAGGGAGGTTATAACCTAAATATAGCCATGTCAGTAGGTCGGCTATAGTTTTCTTGGCAGAGAACAGGAGGTTTCTTCAAAACATTTAGGAACAAGAGCAACTTGAATAACAACAACAAAAAAAATAGGACGCTAGGGCTTCCCTGGTGGCGCAGTGGTTGAGAGTCCGCCTGCCGATGCAGCGGACACGGGTTTGTGCCCCGGTCCGGGCAGATCCCACATGCCGCGGAGCGGCTAGGCCCGTGAGCCATGGGCGCTGAGCCTGCGTGTCCGGAGCCTGTGCTCCGCAACGGGAGAGGCCACAACAGTGAGAGGCCCGCGTACCGTGCAAAAAAAAAAAAAAAAAAAAAAATAGGACGCCAATGCAAAGAACACTTCGCTTCAAAAAGACCTAAGGCTTTTAGACTCCCCTCTCTGAAAACTTTTTACCCCAGAGCCAGATGCTGTTTCTCTCCTCCTCCATGTTCTCCTGCTTGGTTATCATTGTGCCAGACAGCCCAGGAGACCTAGAACTTGACCCTGTCCCTGTGGCGTGTCACCACGCCCCCTCACCAAGCACAGCACACCATTTAATCAGGCAATGAACACGCAGGATGATCTGGTTAACTGTCTCCTCCCCAAGGCCCTTTCTCCACGTCTGCAGGAGAAATGTAGGAGCGCCCACTGCCCGAGCTACTTAAATGCATCTCCACACAGTGAGCAGGGTACCCAGCCCTTCAGAGAGCGAGGAACAAGTGGATCTCAGCCACTAATGACTATGCTGTGCAATGCTTTATCTTATGAGAAATTTGGGCTAATTAAACATCTAGCACAGAAAAAATTACTCATGAGATGTGTGATGAAAGTACTGCTAAATGCTTGTAAATGCTAATGCTGGTCTGGGTGTGATCTGGCAGGATTAGATTGGAGGACACATGGGACCTTCCGTAGCCTTAAGTATTATAGAATGATGCTTTAAAAAAAAAAAAAAAATCAAGTCAACAAAATGCAGATAAGGGATCACTGTTCATCCTTGTCTTTTGAAATTCTCTAGTATTTTCTACTTCATTGTATCCCCAGTGGGGAAAAATAGAACTGGGTATAAAACTGCACAAAGCCTATCTTTACCAAATAAATTCAAGTAACTGATTAGTCCTCTGTTTTCTTTTCTTTTTTTTTTTTTTGGCCGCACCTCTTGGCTTGTGGAATCTTAGTTCCCAACCAGGGATTGAACCCGGGGCCCCCTGCAGTGGAAGTGCAGAGTCCTAACCACTGGGCCGCCAAGGAATTCCCAGTCCTCTGTTTTCTAATGTATAAAATAAACACTAGTACATCATTAGCCAAAATGCAGCACCTACACCAGGGGGAAAGGGCATATGGCAACATGCTTGCTTAGACATAACAGCCACAGATCTGCATCTTCCACTTTTGCATTGGGGAATAGGATAAGCAGAGGAAAAAGTGCTGATCTAGAATTCACGTTTAAAAAAACCCCAACAGGGGGCTTCCCTGGTGGCGCAGTGGTTGAGAGTCCGCCTGCCGATGCAGGGGACACGGGTTCGTGCCCCAGTCTGGGAGGATCCCACATGCCGCGGAGCGGCTTGGCCCATGAGCCATGGCCATTGAGCCTGCGTGTCCGGAGCCTGTGCTCCGCAACGGGAGAGGCCACAACAGTGAGAGGCCCACATACCGCAAAAAAAAAAAAAAAAAAAAAAAAAAAACCCCAACAAACCAGCAACAAAGGAAGACTTCTCCTCTTTCTTTTCCCAAATGAGGCTGAACTCAGGCTCAAGCATTGGCCCCAGATACTGCCATACCAGTGCCCACACATGGCCCCAGGGCCCCTCACTCTTCTCAGGCAGCAAGTCGCCTGGGCAAGAGTAAAGACAGATTTTTAAGCCACAGATCGAGGATAGCTTCTGCCATCAATTTGGTCCTTACTAGTTTATTTGCTTGGACCAGTGTTAGATCTGCCAGGAAAAACAACAGTAACATAGACACAATATTCACTCTTCTGGCAAACACTTGTGTTACCAACTCTCAGCCTCCATGTAGTAATTCTAACTTTATGAACCAATATGTTTATATTTAAACAGAAAGCAAGACCTGTTATTTAAAACAGGTGAAATTCCTGGGAATTTCACTCACAGGAAGCTTGCATAATAATGAAAATGATGACAAAGGAAATTTTTTGGATCTCAGGTTCAAGGTCATTTTCTACCTGGAACCTGAAGAAAAGAAAACTGACTGACTTTTAAAAAGGCCACTGAAACTCAGAATTCCTAACACACACACAAGTTCGCTCGCAAAATGTCAACACCAAAAGGGTTACGTGTAACAAAATTTTTTAATTTAAGGAGCAAATCTTGACACTGTGAAGACCTGTGAGATGTGTAAACAAAGCCTGCTGGTCGACCTGGATGATTTTAATGTGACCGAGTTCTACCAGAATTACCTGCACTCCTGGGTAAGAGCTGCTCACACCCGCTCTGGGGTCCATAGGCTAGAGTCGGGTAGAGGCACAAGGCAGGAAGAAACTCTTTCCCTGATACAAGGAACGTAGAAGCCCTGTGCAGGGGGTGAGTCTGGGAGTCTCCTAATTTAGCTCACTTCTCTGAGAAGGTCTGTTACTAAATTGGACCACTGGAGGGTTGGAAGACTTGGTTGCCCTGGGCTGAGGTCCCACTGCTGTCAGGGACAAAGTAGGAAGCTACAGTAGCTGACTGGACACACGGAAATAGGAATAGTCTGGCAAGCTTCATGCCCAAATTTGCTGAAATAATTTAATAGCAAGAGAAAAAAATTAGGGTCTTGGAGGAAATAGTCTCCAATTTATATATCAAGTAACTCTGGGGTGACAAGGAACTGCTTTGCTCAAGGTTTAAAAACATGTAGTAAGCACCTACTGTGTGCTTTTTTTTTTTGGCTGTGCTGCTCGGCTTGTGAGATCTTAGTTCCCCGACCAGGGATTGAACTCGGGTCCTTAGCAGTGAAAGCACCGAGTCCTCACCATTGGACCACCAGGGAATTCCCCTACTGGTTAAAAAGGTGCTTTTTAACACCTCATTAATTAATTCTCCTGGGGCATTTGGATTGAAGTTCTAATACTGTGAAGGAGTTAACCTTAGGTGGGAAGGTGATTTATGCCCAGGATGATAGTTCACTGCCCAATTCTCAGGCAAACAATCTTCTATTTAGAGCTGTACTGCCCAATATAGAAGCCACAAGCCACAGGTAGCTCACGAACAAGTGGTTACTTCCAGTTGAGATGTGCCGTGTTATACACCAAATTTCAAAGGCTCAGTATAAAAAAAAAAAGAGTAAAATATCACATAAATAAATGATAACATTTAAAATATATTGGGTTAAATAAAATATATTATTGAAATTAATTTCACCAGTTTCTTTTTACTACTTTAATGTGGCTCCTAGAAAATTTCAGGTTACATATATATGGCTTGCATTGGTGGCTCATATTGTATTTCTACTGGGTGGTGCTGATCTGGAAGATGCCTTGCACCACATAAGCAGTCAATAGATATTTATCAAAAGAAAAGAGCCCATCATTACCATTAAAATTGAAGACCGACCTCCCTCATCACACAATTAGGGAAACCATGATTAATAATCACGACTATAAAGCACATAATTTAAAAACTATAAAATCATTGTTAGCAACTAAAATGTCACTCTTCAGAGGAGTCACTTTGGCTTTCAGATCATCAGCCTCTCTGTATCCAGACCTTTTTTTTTTGCAAAAAGCACAGCTGAGTCAAAATGGTGCCCGTGAGTGTGGGCAATCCTGTAGTTACCTTTTTAAAATCCTAAGGTTGCTAGACAAGAAAGGAAGAAAGGAGGAAAGGAAGGAAGGAAAGTGAGGGAAGGAGAGAGAGAGAGAGAAGGGAAGGAGGGAAGGAAGAAAAGAATGGAGGTTTGAGCAGCACAACCAATAAGTGTGATATAATGGACATAACGCCATCCCGGCCTTGAAGATTGGGCGTCAGGAAGTCGAGGGGAGGGAGGTGGAGAGAAAGGAAGAAAAAAGTAGTTTCCTGAGAAAACAATTCAGTATGTTGAGTCCCTACATTTTGAGGCCTGGGGGTCTCAAACCACTCAGTCGTAACCCCCAGGCACTGAGACCTGAGATGAGAAACAGAAACGGCTCACATTCTTGGACCCTGAGGATGCTGCAGTCAAACAACTGAAAGGAACCAGGCCCTCTAAGTGCCTGAGGTCAGGGTGCCAGATAGATGCAGACAGCTTCTCTGAGGTCATTTCAAAGAATAGATTATTTCAGGGAGTGAAGCCTGCAGGACTTCCCGGGAAGGACAAGACCAGGCAAGTCCGGGTTACCCGAATCCCACCAGGATATTCTGCAGGCATCACCACCTCCATGCAGCCCCGGGGAAAGCCTTGTCTAGTAGAGACCCCTGTTGGTCCCAAGCATTTTCACCTCGTTCTCCGTCTGCGAAGCTGCTGCCGCCACCACATACTGCTGGCTCACCAGTGGCACTTGTAGAACTGGCTCTCTAACAACAGCTTTTTCCAGTTGCACAAAAATGTGTGCATGCATGTAGCCCGAGGCAGCCCACCCCGCCGAAAAGCACACCAACTTTGACTAAGATGTGAACCTAAATCCTGTTCCCTTCCCCCGCGTGGCCCTGTGACCTTGAGGAAACTACACCAACTCTGGATATCTCAGTTCTCTCATCTGTAGGAAGTGGGGGATGATAATTCCTACCCCGAAGGATTGGATGTAGGAAAAGACCCCAGTACATCACCTAAGACAGTGCCTGAGCAGAGAAGATTCTTGGTGAATGAGAAACGTCATATTACAGCCCCAGAGATGCCTGACCTCTTTGGACTCAAGGGAGAAAGGCTAAGGGTACCAGGACCAAGCCAGAATCCATCACGGAACAAAGCCAACTGGCCCCCACAGGGGTCATACCTGTAACCTCGGCCTCACTGCATCCTACCAGCTGAGAGAATGGGCTATGAGCACATTCTAAAAAGAACCGTGAAAGTAATCGTGTCAGCCAGGGTCTGGGCAGGAAGGAGATGGTGGCACATGCACAAGGGGCGAGTGATGAGAGCTGAATGAAGGGCCAAAATGTGGATAGTAAAAGAGCAACACGGAATGATTAGGCACTCTGGGACCGGCAATTGACCACTCCTAGGCCTGAGTGACAAGGGGAGGGGGCAGTTATCAGGATCAGGAGGGCTGTGGCTACAGGAGAGAGTCACCACCAGCCTGCGACCTTCAGTAGGGGAAAGCTGCCATGGCCACACCACTGCCCAGCAGAGCGGGGACGAGGGGAATAACTACCCCAGCCCCGCTCTCTTCTCCTGCCCTCTGGTCTCCAGCTAGGGTCTCCCATTGGCCGAACCCAGTGGGGAGCCAGAGGACAAGGGGGCCTAGTTAATGCAATCCATTGAGATCAGCCAATGATGGGCCACAGAACAGGGTGGAAAGTGTATCTGGAGGGGAAAATGGAAAATATCCAGCACAGTAATTACACGACATAGAAGCAGAAGAGAGTTCAAATTAGTTTCAGTGAGAACTTGACAGGCTGTCAAAGCCTTTTGAAAAGGCCCTTCATTATAATCACAGAAAGAAACTAGCTTGACAGACCCACCCTGGTGGGAGAACAAAGGTCCCAAGAACCAATGTGCAATATTTATCTGCTGATGGAAAGCAGTTCGGCTCGCACTTTTACAGCAGTTCTGACTGTTCCGATGGCCCGTGGTGAATTCAGTGGTGTCTGTTTGCTAACAGTCTGAGTTAAACTTGAGACACTAGGGAAGTGTGACTTTGACAAGTTCAGAAACTCTCCATGGATGAAGACCAGAGTAACTGTCATTTAGCACAAAGATAACAAGGATGGAATACAATCTCTGCTCGTCCCCAGGTGGGAGACCCTTGGCCTGGCCAGGAGGTTGATGTGCACACCTGTGCTTCTGAGGTCCAGGCCCTTCCTCCAACTCCCAAACCCTGGCTCCTCTGGGCCCTCTTAGCCAACCCTCAATGCCGTTCACTCCTTGGCAAATGGGTTCCCTTCTTGAGAAGTGGGGTAGCTGATGCCAAATGCAGACATGTACCAAGAGAGGGTCAAAACCAGAAGAGGCTTAGAACTGGTTTCCGCTCAGGCTGGCCTGCACTTAACCTCAACTCACTAACTAGCAAACTAACTCACTAACTTATTTTCTTGTGCATTTTTCACATTTAGATTTTTTTTGCTTTTCCTTAGTTATAAAAATCACAAACACACAAAAGTCTCCCATAATTGAAATCAACATTTAGCTGCATGTCTTTTTTTTTTTTTTTTTCTATTAAAATACTGATGCCTGGGCTCAGCCCTGGAGATTCTGATTTAATTAGTCTGGGATGGGACCAGGGGTCAATTTTTTTTTTTTTTAAGTGTGGAAGAATACACATAACATAGAAGTTTAACTCATTAACTTTTAAGACACATGTTGAGTGCCTGCTGTATGCCAGATACTGTGCTGGGAGATACAGCAATGCCCAAGGTCAACACAGTCACTGCCGTATAGTGGGGAAGTGGATCAGCAGGCAGTGACCCTGGTGTGGGAGGATCAGAGCAGGGGGTGGACGAGCAGCTGTGGACAGAGCGCAGAGAGGCCTGACCTGCTCTCAGGACCAGAGAGACCCTCCCCACAGAAGAGCCATTTAAGACCGGAGAGGAAAAAGAGGAGTGAGCCCTCCACGCAGAGGCTCTTGAGGGCAAAACCCTCTAGTCATGTGGGAGACAGACACCTCCCTCAGCCTCTGACCACAGACTGTGGACACACCCAGCAGGCGCCCAGTCAGCACTCTCAATGGCCTCTGAGGTGTGCATGGGCTTGGATTAGTGTATGTTTTCCTGGTTTGGTTCATTGCTGCCCGTGGCCTCTAACACTGAAATCCGATTATCCCTCCATCTCTCAGACACTGAGCAGTTCCCTTGGGCCCCATAGGGTCAAGGCTTGTTACCAGACTTTGAGCAGCTAGATTAGGAGCTCCTATAGGTCTGGAGAGCGGCCCCCTGAGGCTAAAGGAGCCGGCGGAGGGGGGTGCCCAAGACCTGGACTAAGCACCTTGGGCTACGGGCATCTAGTGGTCCAGTCACTGGCTGGCAGCAGTTCACCCCCGCCCTAACTCAAAGATGCCTGAGGGCTTCCCTGGTGGCGCAGTGGTTGAGAGTCCGCCTGCTGATGCAGGGGACGCGGGTTAGTTCCCTGCTCCGGGAAGATCCCACATGCCGCAGAGCGGCTGGGCCCGTGAGCCATGGCCACTGCGCCTGTGCGTCCGGAGCCTGTGCTCCGCAACGGGAGAGGCCACAACAGTGAGAGGCCCACGTACTGCAAAAAAAAAAAAAAAAAAAGATGCCTGAAAATTCAGCCCAGCAGGCGTTCCACACCCACCGCCCACCTCCCAGCAGTGCTGCCCGTGAAGCAACTCCACATCTTCCCATGTGTGGGCTCTTTAACCTGGATGTGGGACTCATGTGGGACTCATCCTGGATGGCAACAGGTAGAGCTCCAAGGAACATTCCAGGTTGCAAAATGGACCAGGAGAAAACAGGTTTAAGAAAAGTTTAGGCCACAGATTGTACACTCAAATGCCATAGAGGCCAGGCAGATAACAAATGATCAGAATCTCCCAAGTGGCATCAACTGGGAGTGGTGGCCATTGTGACAAAATTGTGAATACTCTCTCCCACGGAGGAAGTTCATGTCTGTCCTTCCGTCCTTCCTTCCTTCCAGCCAGAGCACATCCACAGGCCAGATTCAGCTTACGGGCTACCAACTGTTGATCCTTACTTTAAAGCAGGGGTTCTCAAAGATGGGTGGTCCCCAGACCACTAGCAATAGCCTCACCTAGGAATTCATTAGAAATGCACATTCTTGGGCCCCACTCAGACCCACTGAACAAGAATCTGGGGAAAGGGGCGCCCAGCAACTGCATTTTAAAAGGCCTTTTCAGTAATTCTGATACATGTTAAAGTTGGGGCCACTAGAGTCAATAGTCATCACTGGTCCAAAATTATACATTTTTTCCTCATTCTTTCATCTGTGCATATATTTACTGAGCACATACCATATACCAGGCATGGGCTAGGAGCACAGGAGCAGGCAAGGCACGTGTGGTCCTTGCCCTGAATCCTAGCTTTAGCTCTTGTGTCTTGTTGGATGTTTCCTCGGTTTTGCGAAATACCACGTCTACTCGTATTAGCTCATTTTACCATAATGCCTTGAGAAACAGGCAGAACAGAGGCTACTTCTCCCCGTTTATACATGGAGTCCCTTTGTCCATGCACAGTTAAAAGTCTGCCCAATATCGCAGGGCACGGTGGCCCAAGGCTGCCTATTCTGGGGGCCCAGGCCCCCTGTGTGACGGAGACGTGCCCCTGCCATCTTCGCCCTGCCGCATGGGAGGGGCTCCGAGGGCCTCTGGCTGTCATTGCTCAGAAGCACAGGCCTGGCTCGCTCCATCTTGGCCTCAGACAGATGTCCTCGGACACACGCAGTCACCTAATCACCCTCACTCCTGGGAGCATCCCATGAACATATCTGAAGACTTGACAGAACGTTCAGCCAGGCTGTCTGTTTCTTCGAGCGGATTGTGTGGAGAATTTCCACCCGTAGCAAATCTCTTGACTGAAGTGAATTTTAACAAAATGAAGGGCCAGGAGAATGGGGGAAGAAAAACATCTGGCAGGTGGGCTGAGCGCTGCCGAGCCCCTGTCCGCTGCTTCCCATGCCTCTCCCTCCCGTGGAAGGCTCCCAACGCCCATCCCCACCTCTGCTGCTGCATGTGGGCAGCAAAGGGTGATGCAGCTGGGTTGGGGCGGGGAGGGGAGGGAGCAGCTCCAGTAAATAACGCTCCAAAAACGAGCGCATGCTGCCCTTACGGAACAAATACCATGGACGGAACTCTTTCTGATAACAAATCCCTCCCACTTGTGGCTCCGAGGATAAAGGATGACTCTGAGCTGACTATGAAATGCCTGCACCGATTGGCTGGCCCGGCCCTTTTGTCCAGCATCACAGGCTCTGCGAAGGGCACACATAAAGGAGCCGGGCCAGTGAGATTTATGGCACCGAGTAACAGGTTCCCTCCCACAGACCAGAGAAGAGACACAATCTGCTGGAAGTGACTTTTCAAATGATCTGCAGAAAACATTAGTGGATATTTTCCCATCTGCACGCCTCCGGGTCTTATGGAGTCATAAAAAGTAAATGATTTCCCTGAACGCTGTGACAAACCTGATAGTTCCAAGCCACTTCCTAGCTGATTGATTTGCCATTACACATCGGGGTGTCTGTGAGCAGAAAGGCTTCCTGGCGAAGTGAGCGCTGGAGAGAGGGAGCCATCGGGAGCTCACAGGAGGCCGCCGCACCAGGAAAAGCGAATGAGGGACAAGGCTTGGTTTGTGTGGAGGAGCTAAACAGTAGGTAGGTTGGGAAGGCTTCCCAGAGGCGGTGGCTCCTGAGAAAGACCGCAAAGGAGGCACCAGCTCTTGGGGAAGATGGGAGGAGGCCATTAACACAGAAAAAAAGGAGCAACAAGCAACCTCTTCTCTGCCTGCTCTAGGCCAAGGTCAGGAGAGAAAGGCTAAAATAGGAGGCAAACCGCTAAGGATAGTTGACTAGAGCCTTTAAAGACGGGTCTGCAGGGCTTCCCTGGTGGCGCAGTGGTTGAGAGTCCACCTGCCGATGCAGGGGACACAGGTTCGTGTCCTGGTCCGGGAAGATCCCACATGCCGCAGAGCGGCTGGGTCCGTGAGCCATGGCCGCTGAGCCTGCGTGTCCGGAGCCTGTGCTCTGCAACGGGAGAGGCCACAACAGTGAGAGGCCCACGTACCGCAAAAAAAACAAACAAAAAAAAACAAAAACAAAAACGGGTCTGCAGGGTGGCGGAGGGGTCTCGAGCAGTGACCTTGGGGCCAGCGGTCACCAAGATCTGGAGCTGGCCCCAGTGCAGAAGGAAGAGCAAATTGATCTTTGCTCAGCTTGGGCACCTTTCTGGCAGCTGTTTCATCCTGGAAGAGGTGTGTTCTGTGCCAGCTTCCTGAGCTGCCCTCGACGGGACAGGAACAGGAGGATGGGCCTGTGAAGCACCTCGGGCCACGGAAGAAGGAAGGAGGAGGCACTGAGATGCTCACCGGGTCAAGTCCGAGCTTCGGTTCTCCTGGGAAAATGGTGCCGAGCTTTCCCAAGGGTGATGTCAAGGGCCATGCCCTCTGCTGGGGATTTTACTCCCCCAGGGCTTCCTGAGCACCGTCTGGCCCATCCCCGACTCTCCCACCCTGGAGACTGGACATGAGGACAGATGGGGGAATAAAGTGGCAGGCAAGGAGGAGTCATCACTAATCCACGAATTTATTGAGGGTCGATGCAGGTCCACAGGGTGAGGCTCTGGAGGACAGACGGCCAAAGGAGCCGAGGACAGAGGCACCGTGGTCCCCCAGACAGCCAGGTCCTCCCTGGGAACCTCCCTGTGTTCTCAGCACCAGTGAGAAAAATACAGCCCACCCCACCCACCGAGAAAAAGCAAAAACATTAACAAGTGCAAAATGCTGTGTACAGAGTAAAGACAAATGCTTAGGACTCAGGGGGGAATGACTAGATCAAATGAGGATCATCAGGAAGCCTTCTGCAAGGAGGTGACACTGTGACAGCTGTAGAGGAAGTCGTGCACACAGCCTTAGAAAGGTGGAGAGTGGCAGAGGAGCATATGCACAACAGAAGCACCAAAAGAAGCCAACAGACCACACAAGAAAGAGCATGAGCAAAGGCCCTGAGGTTCACAGGGCATGCACTCTCTGGGGGTTAAATGATAATAGAACAGGGCTTCCCTGGTGGCGCAGTGGTTGAGAGTCCGCCTGCCGATTCAGGGGACACAGGTTCGTGCCCCGGTCCGGGAAGATCCCACATGCCGCGGAGCGGCTGGGCCCGTGAGCCATGGCCGCTGAGCCTGCGCGTCCGGAGCCTGTGCTCCGCAACGGGAGAGGCCACAACAGTGAGAGGCCTGCGTACCGCAAAAAAAAAAAAAAAAAAAGATAATAGAACAGCCAGGGCGGGTGGGGAGTCGGGGAGCCCCTAGGTGAGACCATCGTTAAACCCATTTGTAAAGGGGGAAACATACAGAACTAAGGCCTGAGGCCCTTTCTCTGGGCAAACGAGGGATCTAGGAAAATCAAGTGCCCCCTCCCACCCCCGTGGCACCTGTGCCCCAGATTCTCCTACAGACAAGTCTGCCTTCCTAAGACACACGTCTCATCGTGTTTACCTCTCTATTCAGAGGCCAGCAGCTACACACATACATATACACAGCATGATGTCCAAACACCTCAGTTCTGCCTAACATGGTCCCACCTTACCATCTCCCCAGCCCATGCCAAGATTTTTTAAAAATTCAAAACAAACACCCTCCCCATATACTCCAGCCACACCAGTGAGTAGAGAATTTTGCCCAACATACGCTCTGCCCTCTATGTGTTTGCCAGCATGCAGTGCCTCTGTCTGAAAGGCCTCGACCGCCCCCCATAGCCACCTACCAAAGTCCCTCCCATCCTTTAAGGACCAAAGATGCCATCCCCCACGTCACACGCAACCAGTCTCTTTCTTCCCCTTCGCATCTCCCTCGTGGCCATTGACAAATCCAGCTGCTACTGGAGCCATCTATGAATGAGGCGCTCTCTCCCACATCACAGGAAGGGGTCCCAGCAGGGAGATGAGACCTTTTGCCCTGTGTTCTCCAAACACCCAGCTCAAGGCTGTGGCAGGTAACTGCTCAGTAAATGTCCATGGGGACTCCCTGGTGGCACAGAGGTTAAGAATCCGCCTGCCAATGCAGGGGACACGGGTTCAAGCCCTGGTCCGGGAAGATCCCATATGCCGTGGAGTAAATGTCCACGGCCTGGGACTAAGCCTGGAGCTTTTTCAAGCATCCTCCACTAGGCAGTAAAGGATTCCAGGATGGCTGCCCGGCCTCCACCCTGGATTCCCCTTCTGCTCTGTTCTCTGGTCCTCCAGGACAGGGCTTGCCTTGGGACTTGGGCTCTTGTCCTATTTCTTGTCCCCTCTTGGCCTTGTACCCTCCACCCCATGATTTAGACCATGTATATTTTACAGATGAACTTAAGAGCTTCCTTGTCCACATGTAGGCACGAAACCAGCTGATGAATCCAGGCTCGCTCCTGGTGCCGCTGCTTCATTTCTATGAAGAGAGGTTTGCAGAACTCATGGGACTCGACCATAATCAGGATGCAAGAGAGACGGTGAGTCCGGCCCTGCCTGGACCGTCTGGCAGCGGTCCCACCTAACCTTGCCTTGCCGTTTATTAGATGTGCATCCATTGAGGTCCTCAAGGTCAGCTGGTGGGATATGACACTGTCATCATTAGGACTAAGATTTAGTGGCTGCTAGGTGTAGGCACAGTGGCCCTCTGGCTGAAAAGTAAGTGACAGTCACGTAATTGTTAAACATGAGTCGTAATTAAATGGTCATTAATGGTCATGTAAGCAAGTGAGTCTCTAGGGATATTTGCCCCCCAGAATGGAGGCCAGCAAGGTTGCGGGGTCTGGGTGTGCATTACGTGTGGATGCCCACTGCCCAAGCAAGGAGGATCCATGAGAAACAGGAACCCTCCCTGCCCCCAGCCAGGGAAGCTGTTTATTTTGCTTTGGATCCTAGGGTGTGTTATTCCAGCGTCTGTGTGTGTGTATGCCAAGAAACAAAGGTGCTGATGGGGTCCCATCTGTCATTAGAGAAGTGACAGTGTATCTACCAGAAATGATCATCTGTGGCCGCCCTTCCTTTAATAAGAGAACCGAGGCCCTCTAGGAGGCCCTGTGGCGTGGAGAGAGAAGCCTAGATCTGCTACTCTACCAACATGCGGGAGACGGACAGGACGACCTCTGAAACGTACAAGTACACTTGGCTGTTGTCAAGTCAGAACCCTGAGCCCCAAGGGACTGCCCTCCTGGTTAAACGCCTCCCTGTGCCCAGGCCAGGAAAGAGCACTGGCAGCACAGGGGCACCTCCCTTACCTTAAAGCCATGCCAGGCGCTGATATTTTTTTAGTGTTTGGGGTTGCCCGGACACCCCTTGAGGCTTGGAACTCCACCTCTGCTCACACCAGAAGGTCACCACTGGAAAGAAAGCCAGTATGGCAGCGGGCAAGCCACTGACGGGGCCGCGAGACAGCTTTAGTGATGCTCTGCCCCCGTACCCCACGTACCTCTCCTCCTCTTCGCTTTCTTCTCTGTGTCTCTCCTCTTCTACCTCAAGTGGACAAGAAGCCTCTGTTGGCACCAGTCACTGCCTGGAGGTTGGACCCCACTGGCTCCAAGTGCTCCCTACATGGCCCCAGTCCTCGCACCACTGGAGGCCGAGGTGACCCGTTTGGAGCCGTCCCCACTCGAAATGCTGGGTTCCAACCATGAATCATAAGAATTCGAGATCTGTCCCTACATCTTTCTGACTTCAATTCTCCCCTTAGACCCTAAGCTCTCAATTAAGACAAAAGGCTGGGTCTTTGCCAAAATTGTCTCCTCAGGAATCTCACCCTCTTTCTGACCCAGGCCTGTCCTTCCTTTCACTCTTCCGTAGTTTTAGTGGTGACATAAATTCCTCAGAGAAATACATTTTTTTGAGAAAGAAGTACAGGAAGCAGGAAATGATCCTTTGTTTAACATGTCTGTAACCTCATTTTCATGATTCCACATCTTTTTAATGAACTTTTTATTGCACACTGAACTTCAAAGCACCTAGGGTTTGATAGAGCTTACAGATGGCCACAACATCAGCAAACAAATGCAAGTGACATTAGCCTCCAGGACTGCAAAGCACACACAAGAA
The DNA here is from genome assembly GCF_949752795.1 of Hyperoodon ampullatus. NCBI lineage: Eukaryota > Metazoa > Chordata > Mammalia > Artiodactyla > Ziphiidae > Hyperoodon > Hyperoodon ampullatus. Next base: position 10,639,466 of record NC_136932.1, on the reverse strand, counting down.
GGCAACAAACAATACAACCCATTGGATGAAAACCTAGGCCCTAAAGCATTGGCTCTAGAGAACGTTTTGGTAGAAACTATCCTAGAGAAGCAGTAAGTGATGCCAAGAGCAGGCCGGGAGCCAGAGAGGAAGGAAGCAGAAAGGACAGGGCAACACTCTTCTCTCCCCACAAGCTTACACGTAGTTTGAGATTCCCTGAAATAGATCTCACCCATTTAAACCACCAAGCAATAACCAGCACAAATAATCAGTTAAGATGTACCCGAGGGGCTGCCCTGGTGGCGCAGTGGTTAAGAATCCGCCTGCCAATGCAGGGGACCCGGGTTCGAGCCCTGGTCCGGGAAGATCCCACATGCCGCGGAGCAACTAAGCCCATGCGCCACAACTCCTGAGCTTGCGCTCTAGATTCCGTGCTCCGCAACAAAAGAAGCCACCGCAATGAGAAGCCCGCACACCGAAACGAAGAGTAGCCCCCACTCGCCACAACTGGAGAAAGCCCACGTGCAGCAACGAAGACCCAGCACAGCCAAAAATAAATAAATTAAAAAAAAAAAAAAAAAGAAGTACCCAAATGGAACTCGGAAAACAAGTGGCTTCTGTCAAATTCACACTCTTCTGGATTTGAGTCTCTTGTTTTCTTGTAGGAAACACTCGCACTCTAAGGGTAGCGTTTAGCAAAAGAGAGGCACTACGATGGGAAAGGAACCCTGCTTCCCTCTCCTTTACCTCCCAGAACTAAAAAACCCATTCATGCCAGGCTTCTGGTTGTGTCTCAATAAGACACCCAGTGATGAGTGCCTGTCAACGGTAGTGATCATTGATTCACTCCTTTATTCATGCCCTGGCCTGTATCAGATGCTGAGATGGGAATCTGGGAAAGTGGCTACCAAACATGATACCATGATGTCTCTTTCTTTGAGGAGCTTATGATCAAGTGGGAAGATGTGACTCACATATTTAGAAAACCAGTTAATAATCAGAAAGTAGCCCTTGGTCAAGAGAACCAATGGACCCACTGAATTCCCAGAGGCTGTGATATTGATAACCCAAGATCTTCTCTGACTGTGGCTTCCTGGAGTTTCCAGTGATCCTATAAACAAATAATTTGTCTCCTCAGTGAGGCCGTGAGCATTTTGAAGGCAAAGCCAGATCTTCTACACTTGTCTCCCATGATGCTGGGCACACAATGAATAATATTTGACGGCTGACCAAGTCCCAGGCACTATGGATGCCAGGAGCACTGAGTGCTTACAAACTTGCTAAATTTTGTAAATTTCGCTAAACTGCCAGATAAGGATGTGGTCTGCTAAGGGTTGCAGAGGTGGGGTGGGGGGAGGCTGTGGTCACTGGCAACTTGGGACACGGACCCCTTATCTCTTTTGTACACCACAGTCCTCCAGTGCCTAGAAAATGCCTGGCACATAGTAGGTGCTCAGTAACCTTCTGATGCTCAAACAATGAACTAATGAACCAATACCTGCTTCTTCCAGGAGGCGAGTCTTGAGTTATGTTTTGGAGAAAGTGATAGTACAAATTTGTGGAGAGAAAAAGGTATTCTAGGTAAAGGAACACTCCCAAGCTCAAGGCATATTTATGTATTCAAAGATTTTCTGCATGCCTACCATGTGCCAGGTTCTAAACTAGATTCTGGGAATACAAAGATGATCAAGACAGGCTTTGGGGACTTCCCTGGTGGCGCAGTGGTTAAGAATCTGCCTGCCGATGCAGGGGACATGGGTTTGATCCCTGGTCCGGGAAGATTCCACATGCCACGGAGCAACTAAGCCCGTGCACCGCAACTACTGAACCTGTGCTCTAAAGCCCGCGTGTCACAACTACTGAAGCCCGTGCACCTAGAGCCCATGTGCCTAGAGCCCGTGCTCCACAATAAAGAGAAGCCACCACCACGAGAAGCCCACGCACCGCAACAAAGTGTAGTCCCCGCTCACCACAACTAGAGAAAAGCCCGCACACAGCAACGAAGACACAACGGAGCCAAAAATAAATAAATGAATTAATTACTTAAAAAAAAAGACACGCTTTGCCTAAAAGGGACTCGAGTCTAAAGAGACAGACATGTAACCAAGATTATCAAAAAATGTACCTTGTATTATGACAGGAGATGGAGCCATATGTGGAGGAACACAGAACAGAGTTAGAGGACAGGAGGGGCCGCTGTTCTCACCCCCTCCTTCCACTCCTTCTCAAGGACAGACTCTCCAGGCAGGGCCTTCAGGGACACAAGCCAACGTTTCGGAGGGCTTGCTTTTAACCCAGTTAGGGTGTACTCTTTGCCCTCAGTCCTCCCACTGCTTTGGGAGCCTGGTGGCAAAGCTGCTTCCATTATTGCTCTTTTCAACTGATCAGCTGCGGAGGTGATGCTTGAGCTGAATCTCGGACCAGGGTTGCTGGGGAGGGAAGGGCATTCCACGCAGAAGCGTACGCAAAGGCTCAGAAAGGAAAAGACTTGCGCGTCTGGGAAAGTCAAGGAGCCGAGCGTGGCCGGAGCTGGCAGGAAGCGAGCAGGATGTGAAGGGTTTGTGTGAAGCTCTGGGAGGCCACTGAAGGCTTTCTAGCCTGGGGCTGGCAGGCCGGGAGATCTGCGTTTCCGAGAGAGAATGGGAGCGGCCATGTGGAGGGCGGGCTGGAGGGGGAAATGCCCGGCTGGGCGGCTGCTGCCCTGGGACAGGGTGAGGGGACCCACGTGGGGAGCACTGGAGGTGGGGGGCAGGTGTAGGAGGGCACAGAGTGAGGCACAGGCTGAAGGCAGCACTGCCGGTTATTCTCTGCAAATGCCCAGCAGGAAAGTGGCCTTTTCTCACTTCAGCTGTTCACGATGGGAGCATCTCCAGAGAACACAGCGCCCCACCAGCCTCACCTGATCCCACTTGGGCTCACCCTTTAGTCTCATGGGGACACCGGGCTGTCCTGTGGGGTGAAGCTAAATGGGTTCGCCCTTCCTCCCCGTTCTCCCTTTCCGCGCCTACGCGGGACACTCCAGTATTCAAGGCCTACACCCCGGGGCCCCTGTCCTGGGCTTCCTCCTAGCCCTGGGCTTTGTCTGTACCACACTCCCCATTCCCCCCAATGAAATGACCCGGGACCCCGAATTCCTCTCCCTGCCTGCCCATAGCAGCTCCCCTAAACCCCTCAAGTGCCTAATTTGCTAAACTAGGTAAAATAGAAAGAACCCCGGTCAGTGTGCCAGAAGGCAGAGTGCAGAAGGGACCCCAGGCCTTCCACGATGCCCTCCTGGCGTGAGCACCCGCCTCTGTCTTCTGCCCCAGGTGCGCTGCACTAACACCTCACCTGTAGGAAAATGTTTACCTGGAGAGGAGGGGAAGGGACTGCAGTGGCTGGCCTGGGGGGCAGGGAGGGTCTCGAAGTAGCTCTGAAACCCCACTGGCCCATTCACGAGTGAGGCTAGATGGACTTACTCTAGGCCCTCCCCATTCACACCTTTTCTACAAAACCGAAAAGCCTTGCCTCAGAGGACCGAATCTACCCAAAGGATGCAAGGCCCAGGCTTGGCCCACAGTTGGGAAAGCTTCCCCACTCACCAAGATGGCGCTTCCTGGTGGCGTGTGAGAGTAGGTTTAGAAAGATGCCATCCCCTGGCATGGAATCTAGAGGCAGGATGAGGTCATCCTAGCAGCCTGGAGAAAATGGAGGCCGTTGCTAGCACAGTCCTGATGTATCATTTACCAGGTAACCAGGACTGCTGCTCTAGAAGAAATTCCATCCTTCTCCTGCCCTCCCCCTGGCCTTCTGGTGAGAGGGACCCAGAGGCCACAGCTGCCTCCACGCTGGCCAGGCAGTTGCCCTAGTAACAGTGTCCAGCACCCCTTATTTTGTCCCGCAGCCTGTCACAAAGCCCCTCTTCCCCCTGGGGGAAGAGCACCGGCCCCTCTGCGGCCTGGCACAATGGGCTCCCAGGGAGTACACAGTGTTTCTTATTGTGGCATAAAAGGCCATAAAGTCAGAACAAAGAGGGAGCCCAGAGCCCTGATGGGCCCGCTGCTTCCTGCTGGGCAGAGAATACAACCGATTGTTTAAAAGCCAGTGGTGAGGCAAGTGGCCAGTTAGCACGGCTTTCACCCCCACGGCCTGCAAATGCGATTCGGACCATCAGGATGGAATTCTGCTATTCAGATCAATTGCTGAAAGGAAGCAAGTCTGTTCACACTGCCAAATTTAGAAGCCCCGAACCAGCGACGGTGACCTGGGCTATGGCTGAGGCTCTCATTAGGATGAGCCTAAGCCTCACAGGTGCTGAGTATCAGCACTGCCCTTGGCACCTCCACGCATTTACTCTGCCCCTTTAAGGTGACGTAAGGGATTCCTAGAACATCCCCGAGACTAGGGAATTAGACATCTGTTCACAATTGCTTTGGAAAAATGATTCATTTTTCATTGTCTCCTTTCTCATAGTTGTCAAGAAATTACCCAGAACCCGGACCGGAAGAAAATGAAAGTAAGTTTGGGGATCCGTCCTGCCATGTTGCGGGTGTTTTTGCTAATTTGCTGTCTTTCGGTGACTGTGTTGAACCTAATGGTGTGGAAGGAAGCAATGACCACCACCCAGAGGCAGAAATAACCCCACAAAGCTTGGGAAACTCTAGCTGCAGCAATCGGGAAGGCATGTCCAAGTATGCTGGATGCAGAGGAGATAAGAATTTTAATTCATCCTGAAAGCGAGGGGAAAGGCCAACAATGGGAGGACGGTCTCCTCGGGCGTAGGTTAACTTGCTACAGGTTTTTTCCTTTCCCTTTGCTGGGATTCACCAGTGTCCAGCCCTTGGGGAGCCCCTTGGGTTTTCTTCTAAACCTTGGAAAGGCACTGTTTAGCCATTACCTGAGGGGACAACAGTCATTCACAAGCTAGTACTGGATTTACTGGATTTTCTCACTATTTGGCCCATTCAAGTGGGCCTGTTGGATTCAGAAGTTGAACAAGGAAAACAGGTGTCGGGAAAAGTCAAAGGAGGCGGGACAGCTGTCTTCAAGCAGGCTCATTATCCCATAGAAAACCCAACTGAAGGAAACGTGCCCAATTAAAGCAGGCGGGCTGGCGGTCAGACTTGGGAAGAACTTCATCAGCTGGGAGAACAAACGTTACAGTGAACTGGGGGGTGACAATTCCATGCCCAGAGGCTGTTCTGGCGAGAAATTTCACAACTGCCTGCCTTAAAAGGTTTAGAACAGCGATTTGCACGCTGGCTTCGCCATGGGAATCACCTGGGGAACTTAGCAAAAATACAGATTCCTGGGCCCCTCCCAGAGATTCCGTTTCAGGTGATGGGGTGGCCCCTGGTGATCCTGATGCAGCCAGTCACGGTGATGCTTTGGGAACCCCCAACAGACCCGTCTGCAGGAGAAGCTAAACCAGCTCAGAGCTCCGCAGGGTGGGGCCCAGATGACGACCCTACAGCACCCAATCTGTTACTCAGGGCGCGCAGTCCCAAGAAGCCGGGCTGACCATTTTCAGAGGGGGGGAGGGCCCTTCCCTCCGTTCACAAAAGGAACCCGCAGAGTCCCAGTCCAGGGCGCCACCGCGGGGGTCCAGCCGAGCCGGGCGAGGGCCCAGCGCCCCCCTGCGCCCTCGCAAGGCCCTGGGGCCACTCGGGGCGGCCGGCCCGACCCCCGGCGCCGTCGCCTGGGCCGACCCCGAGCGGCTACTCCCCCTCGGGCAGCCGGGAAGGGAGAGCGGGCAGGGAGCTGTGAAGTCTAGGACGGACCTTTGTGTGCGGGCGCACGCACCCGCTCTGCGCCCGGCCTTTGGCGAGAGCCCCTGCTCCGGAAAGGGCCCCCGTGCCTCGGCCAGGACGACTCGGTGGCGCGAGGCACCGGACAGGGTCTCGGCGCCGCGCCCGGCTGCACCCCTCCCCAGCGCACCCCCCGGAGGCGCCCGCGGTCTTCCCGGTTGGAGGAAACCTGCTGCGGCCGGGCGCGCCCCGGCGGGTCTGGCTGGGCAGGGGCGACCCCTAGTGCCCAGCGGGGGCCGCTGCCGCCCTGCTGCCTGGGGAGGCCCTGAGCAGGACGGAGAGCCTCCCACCCACACCCCAGCTTGGGGATGGGGAAGGGGCACCCCGGCTACAAGCCTGAGCCCCAGGGAAGGGGGACGTCTCTAGAGGGCAGGAGAAAAGCACCCCTGGGTGCTGCTTAAAAAGGAGTCTCCGCCGAGGGGACCCTGCCTTCCCGTGTTGCTCTGAGGCAGATGGTCCCCTGATGTCACTTACATCCCTCTTCAGGAAGCTGGGACTAGCTCTAGGATCCACCGCTCCCCCGTCCCGGTCCCAATGTAGGGGCCGCCAATTGTCCCCTGGAAACAGGTCTAGGCCCTCTCTACCTGCCCTGAGCCCTGCACACACCCCTGACGCTGGCAGGGGCAGCCCTGCACAGAACACCGTCCTGGCACGCTGGTCAGACGCCGCCGTTGCCTGGCTTCCTGCCCGAGCCATGATCAAGACAGGAGCCAGGGCAGCCAGAGGCAGATCCACATGCCTCCCGCCCTCCCCCTGGGGCCACCCTTCTTTGGTCTCCGGCAGCAGCCTGGCATGACTCACCCGGTTGGCAGCGCTTTGTTAAGTTGGGTTGTCAGAGCTGAGTCACAGCTGTGACCTGCTGCTCTATAGCTCGATGCAGGTAAACAGGGAGGGAAAGAGGCAAAACATCAGGGCACACCAGGTGACACAAAGAGATGCCAACCTCTTTGTGGCTCTGTGGTACCCATGCCAACCTTCTCACCCTGTCCCCTGCACCTGGAAACCGAGGCCACACACAAAATGCCACAGGTGGCACAGAGGTCAGGCCAGCTGGGGAGAGTCCCTGGGTGGGTGCGCCTGGGTCTAACAACCTGTCACACAGCTCTGTACCCCAGCCCCCCGCCCCGACAACCGCTCCCCAGTTGACACGAATAACTGTCACCACAGCCACGTCCGAGTCCAGGGAGGGGAACAATGCCTCTGGCAGCCACCAGTACAGGTGTGACAGGAGTAGGCTTGAGAGCCTTCAAGCCAAAGGCTGGGCCAGAGCTCCTCCCCACCCCATACATAAAAGTCAAGGCAACTAGATTTGGGGGATAGAACAGGAGGAGTGAAAGAATGGGGGCAGCTCATGGGGCTGGGGCCTCCTTGCGGTGGAGGTAGATGCTGAGAGGGTCCAGGTAGGGATGGAGGGATGGTAATTATTCCTGCTCCCCTGCCCTTTTCACCAGTCAGAAACCGCTTCCAAGTAGTCAGGGAGCGCTCACTCAGGCCAACGGGAAAAGAAATAGACTGAGAACAAGAGTTTTCCCCAAGAACAAAGAAAAGCCCGCACCCCACCCCACATCCTCCACTCTGACCCCGCTGCCATCTCACTGCCTCTTTGCCCTCCTGCCCTCCCTCCCATCACGTGACCCTCTGTTTCCAGCCAATCTGATCTCTGAAAGACTGGGGTTCCTGTTCTCCGCACTGTTCAGGGCACTGTAGCGCACGTGCGCACGTGTGTGTGGGTAGGTGGGGGGTCACTGGGGCTGGGGGAGGAGGGGCCAGGAAAGGCAGAGGTGCCATATGCCCCTCCGTGCCAGACCCCACGGCCTGCCGCGGCTCCACAGCCTGAGAGATGCTCTTGCTTTCCAGGTTCCGAGTGGAGAGATGGGAATGAAAGTAGCATCCGTGAAAGCAACAACCGAGCGGTCTAGCAAGGGAGCTGGCCATGGAGCTGGGCGGAAACCTCTCCCCCCAGCAGCCCCCGCTACGTCCCCACATGCCTCCCTCCCTCCTCCTCTCCCCTAAAACTGAAACCAATGTGTTGGCACTTATCTTTTTCAACCTCCTGCCACCTTCTTGGGGTCTGGCTTGAGCATCTACAGACGGCACCAGCGACCAGCCTAGTCCCAGACAGCACAGACCAAGAGACCTCAGGCGGGCCCTGTGGCCTCAGGTCCCCCTGCTGAGGGCACCCATTCAGACCTCACTCCACCCTGCATAGAATCAGTAAACCGACTTTGTTCACCCAGCTTCGTTTTGTGCTCATTCCAGTCTCCTCATTCCACTTCTCCTTGCTCCCCACCATCACTGCCACGAGGGACGACACATCCTGGGGCCCCACAGGCAGGGACAGGCTAGCTGGCCAGCCACCCTCTGTAGGTGCCCGCTTAAGAAGTTTTGGTACATGGACTCCACACTTCTCTCCTAATTATGTCTTAGGGCCCAAAGACCAGATCAAGAGTTAGGATGCAAAAAGGGCAGAGAATTTAGGAAGAAAAGTGTGTGTGTGTGTGTGTGTGTGTGTGTGTGTGTGTGTGTGTGTGTGTGTGTGTGTGTGTGTGTGTGTGTGTGTGTGTGTGTGTGTGTGTGTGTGTGTGTGTCAGAGAGAGAGAGAGAGGAACAAAGATAGGTCAAAAAATAAATAAAAGGTGGAGGGAATGAACTGCTGATACCTGCAAAAACATTACACTAAGTGAAAGAAGCCAGACACGAAAGACTGCATACTGTATGATTCTACTGAAATGCAATTTCTAGAAAAGGTACAACTACAGAGACAGAGCAGTGGTTGCTGGGGGTTGGGGAGAGGAGTGGAGACTGACTGCACAAGGGCTCGAGGGGACTTTCTGGGGTGATGAAGGGGTTCTGAAAGCTGGTCCGCGGTCATGTTCACACAACTGGATGCATTTACTGACGCTCATTGAACTGTGCGCTTAACATGGGCGAACTCTGTGGTATAATTGTAAAATATGCCTCAGTAGATTTGAGAAAGGGTGAGAGAGAGAGGGAAAAAGGTGAAAGGAAGAGGAAGACGGGCTTCCCATCCCACCTTCAAGACCCGCCCCTCTCAGACCAGGAGTGACCATTGAAGATGTTGCTGCCAAGGGGGTCCCCCACATAAATTATGATGCCAGTAGGGTTCAGGAAAGCTAGCCTTGAATTACATCAAAATCTTGTCCCACTTCTCTGAACTGTTCCACAGTTAGACAGAGACTCAGGGACCGCAAACAAGTAGATTCCACCAAGATCCAAGATCCAAAAGCCAAACAAAGGGGCATCTTTGAATGTGAATAGAGCCTAGAAGAGCCACTCAAGTTGAAAATATCTCCATGCTGTACCCAAAATTCCTAAAGCCTCAGGTTCCTCCGTTCACAAATGGAGCCCCAAGCCCTGATCATTCTATGAGAAAATGGGTCTTTTTTTTTTTTGCGGTACGCGGGCCTCTCACTGTTGTGGCCTCTCCCGTTGTGGAGCACAGGCTCCAGACACGCAGGCTCAGCGGCCATGGCTCACGGGCCCAGCCGCTCCACGGCATGTGGGATCTTCCCGGACCAGGGCCCGAACCGGTGTCCCCTGCATCAGCAGGCAGACTCTCAACCACTGCGCCACCAGGGAAGCCCCTGGGTCTTTATTTTTAACCGAACTTTAAGGGTGACTGAAGATAAAAGATCTGTCCAGGAGCCAATACTGAGAAACATCTAAGAAGGGACAATGCATATTTAAAAAATAAGGTTTATAGAGAGCTTGATGGAATTTGAGGCAGTCGGGTAAACATTCTGACAGGCCAAACCCCCAGTAAGATGTGGCAGGGTTTGAGGCAGCTACCCTGAGACCGTTACAGGTTTACATCAGTCAATGTTGGGCTTTGGGAAACTATATGAAGGATTTACGCACGCAAGCAGGAGTGCCTCCTGTGAGGTCTGGGTGGGGAGAGATGCAACAGAACAGACATCTACCTGCACCATCAATTCAACATCACTGCAGCCCAGGGATCTGCCGGTGGGGCTTCTCATGGCCCGAGGTGCCCTAAGGACCAAGTCTCATTTATTAAAAGACAGTGATGAAAAGGGCTATCTCCCCCGCTCTATAACTGGCTAAATATTGCCAGAACCTATCAGAGGTTGAGTCACACTGGATAGGACACAGGGTCTTTCTAAGCCTTTGGCTCTTTAGGCAGTTTTACCAACCATTAACTATGTGCTATGTTGTGAGGACACAGGAAAAATGCATGATGCCCATCTTCTTGGAGCTCAGTCTTACTGGGGCAGCAGGACATATACAGAAAAAGTCAAATTGAGGTGACAGGAGCCCACATGTGCCACTTAAAGAGCACTTCCTAGGAGCTGAGCCTGGGGATAAGCATTTTATATTTATCTTTAATCCGCACAATAAGCCTATGAGGCAGATATTAGTAACCCCGTGTTACATGAGAGGAAACGCATATTAGGGTTCTCCAGAGAAACAGAGCTAATAGGATATAGAGAGAGATATAAAAGAGATTTATTATGACGGATTGGCTCACATGATTATGGAGTCTGAGGAGTCCCACAATCTGCCATCTGCAAGCTGAGGACCCAGGGAAGCCAGTGATGTGGTTCCAGTTCAAACCTGGGCCTGAGAACCAGGGGAGCCAAGAGTAATGAATCCTGGTCCAAGTCCCAAGGCCCGAGAACCAGAAGTGCTGAGGGCAGGAGAAGATGGATGGCCTAGCTCAACAGAGAAAGTAGGCCCTTACTCTCCCTTTTTGTTCTATTCAGGCCCTCTATGCCCACCCTCACTGGGGAGGGCGATCTTCTTTACTCAGTTTATTGATTCAAATGCTAATCTCCTCCAGAAACACCCTCACAGACCCGCCCAGAAATAATGATTTACCAGCTATCTGGGCATCATTTAGCCCAGTCAAGTTGACACAGAAATTAAACCATCATGAAACCTAACCTCAGGGAAGTTAAGTGATGCCCCCAAGTTTATAGGGTGAAGTCAGTCTACTGGCCAAGGCCATGCTCCCGGCCTGCCCGAAAGAGAGGGCAACATCCCTGACCAGCCCAGGAAGTCAGGGGAATAGGTGGTCCCCAAAGCCAAGGGGTGCAGAAAAGGGCCTTGAAGGATGGTGGAGCCCAGGCAAGCAGAGGGGTGGTGGAGAGAAGGGAAACAGGGAGCTCCCACAGACGAAGGGCATGGCGGGAGCAACCAGCTAGAATGGGGTTGCTGGGCAGGGGAGCTGGGGAGCCCCCAGGCCAGGTCAGGGAGCTGAGGGTCCACACATAGGCAGCAGGGAGCCACCAAAAGCCACCAACCCAGGCAGGTGAGATGAAGAAGAGCCGGCAGGAGGAGAGAGAGGAGAGCACGCTGTTGCTGCAGTGCCTTGGGGTGAGTTGACTCCCACTGGGGAGGTGAGTGGGAGCTTTAAAATATCCATAATAGTGTAAATGTCTAGTATATGCACCAAGGCCCCACTTCATTTCTATGCCTACTACACAATTCTCCATTTTTTTTGGCTGCACCACGCTGCACGTCAGTCCCCGACCAGGGTTCGAACCCGTACCCCCTGCGGTGGAAGCGCAGAGTCTCAACCACTGGACCGCCAGGGAAGTCCCCATTCTATGCAAGGCTATGCATAGTATCCCGCAGTCCGACCCCAGCCCGGGGTACCCAGGTGTCCCTCCCCCACTGCCTCGGGAAGGGAGGCCCCAGAAGAAGGAAAGGAAAGAGGCCACTCAGCCCTTATACTCAAAATAGGCTTCTGAAACTCGGCAGAGATGTCTCAGATTGAGACAAAGTTCTTGAGCCTCAGAGGCTGACTGTAAGATCACAGTGGGGTTCTCTCCAGTTGCCCGCCCCCCAACCTTTTTATAGAGCAGGGAGGGTGGAGGAGAAGTGGCATGGCAGGTCCTTCCCCTCTCTGTGCCTGTTTTCTCTTCTGTAAAGGGGGACAGTAGCACCCAGCTGATGATGTGTTCAGAGGATAAAATGAGTTAATTCATGGTAGGAATTAGTCAGAACAAGTCCCAGAGAGAGATACAGACGGGCCTCCTGCATAAGCTAGCAGGGCCATGCAATGACTGAGGGCCAGATCCCCAGACACCCCACAAGACCTCAGAACTTAGAGGTGCTGGGCAGGAAAGAAAAAAAAGCCGACTGGACTAGAAAACCTGAGCTGACCAGGATTTCCCTGAAATGGCTAAAACTACAGTCCTGCCATCGGCCAATATCAGAAGCCAGTTAATTTTTTTGCATTGACTGCCAGCAACGAATCCACTTCAAGGGGGAAACGCCTGCTTGCTGCTTCGCCCCTTTCCTTTCTCAAGGGCTGGCACCCCGCCTGCTTTTCTGGACAAGGATTGAGATCTGCAGCTGCAGCAGGTCGATGCTCAGGGGGAGTCAAGTCTGAAGTCAGCCTTCCCTGGGCTTCTTGGCAGCCCTGACCCATGAGATAAAGGCCTGAACATCTGGGCACTTTCATCTCATGCTGGTCTTGCTTGAGGCCCCTCCATGTTCCCTCCATCTCCTTTCCCTTTCCCTTTCCTCCCCCTTCCTGCTTGCCTTTCTTGGGGTTCTCCCTCCAGATGCAATTCTTTACCTTGTCCCTGCAACAGACTCCAGCCCTAGTGCTCAAGGTGGCTTGGCAGGGCCCGGCCAGCCCCGTTCCCCGAGAGCCGTGTGATGTGGCTGGCCGACTCACCCCGCGGCCTTGCAGCACTGCCCGCTGCGCCAGGCCAGCTCTGCCAGGACACCTGGGAGGAAGCCAACTCTGGCTTGACAAGGAGAGGTTGTGAGAATGCCTGACACCGTTCTCTGGAGAGCGGCCCGTTCGCCCATTCATTCATGGATTCAGCGAGCTGTCATGGCATCCAGGTGGCCAGAGCTGAGCTGGTTTAGCCCCGCAAGTGCAGGTTGGGCTCAGTGCCTGGGACACAGTGCCCTTTGCCCAGGCCTCTGGGGCTGGGTCTCAAGGCATCAAAGATGGAATGCAGAGGAGGTGCTTAACGCTTATTACATTGAAATGAGCAAAAAGAAAGGAGTTTCTGCCACATACTCTACCAGAACCAGCACTGGCCTGGGGCCAGAGGCAGATGGCCCAGGGCCCAGAGCCTTCCTCCTGTCCTACAGACAGAGAGCTGCCCGGAGTCTCCCTGCCCTCTTCTGGGCAGGCAGGAGCCCGCAAGCAGAACAAGGTCTACGGGGAGCCCCCAGGTGCATGTGAAACTGTTTAAAATGCTTTTGGGTGGGGTTCAGGGCTCTGGTGAGGACTAAAGCCACCCGAGGGAAGGAGAGAGGAGTGGGGACAGGTATTTCTGGCGTGATTTAACCTCTGGACACACACCAGCTACTGCCCTCACTATCTGGGTTCTCACTCTCTCAGCTGCTCCTCCCACCCAGAGCCCATGCCCCTGCCTTCACCCCTGGGCTTTTCTTCTCTCTCAGGGCAAAGGTCAGCTGCCAGCTTCCCAGGGGGCTTCTGCCCAGCGTGGCTCCCTGCAGCCTGGTCAGGCGACCTTTGAGCTGTGGCTAATGGCAGGGCACTTAACTCACAAAGGGAGCTGTTCCCCAGTTTGGAGAACTAAACACTTCAGGGTGAAGTGGATTAATCATTCAGGACCCAGGGGCTTCCCTGGTGGTCCAGTGGTTAGGACTTCACCTTCCAATGCAGGGGGTGCAGGTTCAATCCCTGGTGGGGGAGCTAGGATCCCACATGCCTTGTAGCCAAAAAACCAAAACATAAAACAGAAGCAATATTGTAACAACAACAAAAAAAAAATCACTGGGGCTTCCCTGGTGGCAGAGTGGTTGAGAATCCGCCTGCTAATTCAGGGGACACGGGTTTGAGCCCTGGTCCGGGAAGATCCCACATGCCACGGAGCAACTAAGCCCGTGTGCCACAACTACTGAGCCTGCGCTCTAGAGCCCGCGAGCCACAACTACTGAGCCCGCATGCTGCAACTATGGAAGCCCGTGCACCTCGAGCCCGTGCTCCGCAATGAGAAGCCACCGCAATGAGAAGCCCGCGCATTGCAACGAAGGGTAGACCCCGCTTGCCTTAACTAGAGAAAGCCCGCGCGCAGCAGCGAAAACCCAACAGCCCCCCCCCCAAAATAAATGTTATTAAAAAGAAAATCATTAAGGACCCGCCACAGGATTGGGGCTCCCGCCCTGAAGCTGACCAGGCCCCTCCATGTTTCCTGCTGCTGCTGCAGAGACAGAAGAGCTGGATGGAGGAGGGCCTCGGGCTTGGCCTCAGAAAACTCAGGAGCTCACAAACCCTCCCTCAGGGCTCCCCGACTCAGTAAATGGCACCCCGTTTACCCTGCTGTCCAGGCCAAAAGCTTTGGACTTCTCAATGTGTATCTCTTTTATATCATTTGGGTTAGGCTTTGAACAATGTGACAGTATTACCTATTCAGAAAATTATAAACTTTAAAAAAAAAAATCACGAACAAGGCAAAAATGCACGTGCACACATGTGCACAGAATCTTACCATTTGCTGCAGTCCCGATCCAAAGCACCATCTGAAAAGGTCAGACTAGCTGTTCCCACTGACTTCCTGCTCTGCTTAACATCCACACTCCCTACCACTGCCCTCAAGGCCTCGGGCAATCAGGCCCCGCCCCGCTGCCCTGCCCCCACCACCTCCTTCAGGTGCCAGTCTCACTGCCTCTGGTGAGATCCTCCCCAGCCACCCCGTCCAAACTGGCCCTCACGTAGCCCCCTTGGCCTGTGTTAGGCCTCCTCACGGCACGTAGCGTGACCTGGCATGGTTGACCGACCTGGGCTGGCAGGGCCTTCTCTCTGTTCGTGGCTCTGTCTCCAGCTCAAACGCCCTGAATCATTGGGTAGATGAGTGAAGGTGGGCAGGGGGGAGGTCCTGTGATCCACTGCCCCGCCGCCTGCCGGTTCCAGAGCCCATGCTCCCCCGGGACGAAGGTGCACTCGCTTTCTCGAACCTCAAATGCAGGTCTGACGGCTGCCTTGGAAGGATGGTGCTGTGCGTCCCCCACCCCTGGCTGACCTGGGCGCCTCACACGCTCCCCTGCGAGCTGCAGCCCAAAAACAGCAGTAACAGCTGACGCTTATGGGGCAATTACTGCACGAGCACGAAGGCGCCGACTGCTTTGCACAGGTGATCTCATTTAACCCTCAGACAACCTTAAAGGAACCCTAGGAGATGAGTCCTGTTCTCCCGTCTTACACATTGAAAGGTGAGCCAAGTTGCACAAGCTCACACTGCTGTCCGGCAGCTCCAGAGCCCTCAACCCTCACACATATCCCCAGGAACAGAGAGAAGGGTGTGGTCCTGGGGCCCCGAGATAGAGGCAAAATGGATGCAAGCCCCCCAAAATGACATTTATCTTGAAAAGATATGAAGGACAAGGCTCACAGCAGGACAGAGCAGGAACCCTTCTCTCTCAAGCCTCTTAAAGGTGTTTTATTTGTTTGCTTTTCTTTTTTCTCTTTTTTAAAACAATAATGGCACATTAAAAAAATTAAGAACTACAAAAAAGGACCATGTCTTCGAGTCCATGTTCACATTGTCCTGGGTCGCAGCACCAGGACTGGTGATTCCTGCTGGGATTCGGCCTCTTGGAAAGGTGCTGGGTGGCTTGGCTCCACCCGCATGGGGCCACTCGGGGGACTCAGGCGCTCTTCTTCTGGGCCCCACTAGAGGGCATCCCTGGGCTCTCGCTTCTGAAGCCCCCAGGACCCTGGCCAAACACCACCTCTCTCTCCAAACTAGAGCCAGGAGCTGGAAACGTTAGGGAACTTATTTTGGTCCCCACAGGGGACTCTTTAGGGACACAGCCCTCCCCCGACCGGCAGGAGATGACACCCCAGCTCAGCCTGGTCACCCCCAGGAGGTCCGGGTGTCTCTCCCCTGTCCTGTCTCCAGCCCAGCTGACGCCACAGTGATGCTCTTGTTCTCCATCCGGCCCAGGCCCTCCTGCCATGTCCCATGGCCACCCCAGCAGGCACAGGAGTGACAAATGCTCGGCCCCCTCAGCCGACCCCCACCAAGAGCAAGAGGGCTCCCCAAACCCCAGGGCCCTGGCTCAGAAGGGAGGGCTGGGTGACAAGGGGGGCAGGGAGGGAAAGGAGCTGGCGTGAGGGGCTCAGAGCTGAGGCTGCCAGGGAAGGAGAGAAGCAACAGAGGCCGGCTGAGGGCTCAGGGGAGGTTCCTCAGACTCTGCAGCGAGCAGCAGGGCCTGGGGCCTGGGGCACAGGCCTGGGCAGGCGGGCCTGGGGAGGAAGAGGCAGGAAGAGGCTCCCGTCCTGCCTCTCGTTACCATGGGGGCACAGGCCTGGGTGACAAGACCTTAAGACCCCCCCCAAAGGGAAACGCCACGCTGCACTCAGCCAGGTCTCAGCCCAGCCCTCGTGGGAGGGAGGGACCCCACCAGCCCCGGCCCTGCCAGCCCCAGCTCCCCACAGCAGCTCCCAAGGGCACCCCTCCACGGGCCGACGGGACTGTAGCTGGTGGGCGGCCCGGCGGACCCAGCTCCTCCTGCCCCGGCCCCGCCCACGCCCTCGGCTCTATTCCTGCTGCTCGTTCATCTCCATGTCGGACACCAGGATGTTCTTCTCAGTGGCCTCGCCGGGGCCGGAGGAGCTGCGGCTGTAGCGGGCGCCCTCGAAAGCCCCACGCTCGACGCTCTGTCGCCGCCGGTAGAGGATCAGGGCCGCCGTCAGCAGGGCCAGGAGCAGGAGCACCGCCATCAGCACCACCACCAGGGCCGCAGGGCTCCCCGGGAGGGCTGCTGCAGCAAGAAGAACCCCCGCTCAGAAGCCCCGCTATGGCACCCACTGCCCGGAACGAGGTGGGGGGGGGGAGGAGGAGAGGGCTAGTCTCAGCCCTGCCTGTGACTCACCTGATGGGGAGAAGCTGCTCTCCTCAGCTGTGACAGAGGAGGGACCAGTTAATGACAGTAGCAGTGATAATATAATAATAATAAGCAAACATGTAAGAACATTTTCTGCAGGCCCAGACACTTCATTTGCTCATTTAATCCTCTTATAGGTACTCTTATTACCCCATTTTACATATGTGTAAACTGAAGCCACAGAGTTTGAATGACTTACCCAAGGTCACAGAGTTGGCAAATGGTTTGGCCTGGGCTTGAACCCCATCCCTACCTTTAACCACTACAAAATGACGGGTTTGCTGTCTAGTTTGGAAATGTGCAGCGAGGCCCAGTCCTACAGACTAATTAATCCCAGGGGAAGGTCCCGGCGGGCCCCAGGCCTGTCTGTCTATTCTCTCCCATCCACTGCATTGTCTGCAAAACGAGAAGCAGTCGGGGCCCCAGCCAGCACCAGATGCCTGGGGGTGGCAGGAAGCCGCGGGTGTGCCTGCCGGGCGCTCACCTCGAGGGAGTTTGCAGACGACACCCATGGTGATGTTGGTGCAGGCGCCTGGGCGCCACAGCCCGCTGCTGCTCTGGATCCAGTAGCAGCTGTTGTGGCTCAGCATGCTGGGGCCCAGGCCCGGGGGCCCCCAGTTGGAGTAGTTCACAGCTGTGTTGTCCTGCCAGACCAGGGTACCTCCTGTGGGAAGAAGGCACTGAGGGGGCATTGCGGGGGCGGGTAACAAACTGGAGCAGGTGGGAGAGAGCAGCCCTGTTCTAGAACCAACTCCCACCCTCCTCAGGCCCTCACCTCCGCCAGGCCCCGGTGGAGGGCAGCGCCCCTGCAGCCTGAGGCCTCCCCATCCTGATCCTACACACAGGGACCCACCTTTGGGGTTGAAGTTCATGCCCAGCCAGGCACCCCGACTCTGGCCCTCAGAGCTCTGCAGATGCTCCCAGACAAACACGTTCTCCATCTCATCCAGGATGGACAGGACCACCCCACCCTCTGGACACAAAGGAGGCTCACGTCAGGGCAGACGGGTCTCCCCGGGGTAGCAGAGCCCCCCAGAGAGGCCCCCGCCCTCCTCCCTGGCAGCCAGAGGCGAGGATGGCGTGGAGCTGTGCGTGGACGGAAGGGGGTTATAGTCACACACGTTATGTCACGGGTGGTCTGTGCGTGTTGCAACGTGAGGGGCACTTATGTGTGAGTGCTGCCGACAGGTAGACCGCAGCACGGGGACTGCATTCACAGGGGCTTTGAGTGTCCACGAGAGGGGTGGCCACCTGGAATGCCCACATATGGCCCGCCCGGCCCACCTCTCTGGCAGCGCTGCAGCGCCTCCTTGTGGCCCAGCAGCAGCTCCATGTGGAAGGAGTAGCAGTGCTCCCGGAAGGGAATCCACGCCGAGTCCGCCAGCCCCTGGGGACAGCTGCCGTGGTAGCTTATTCTTCGGGGAGGAGGGGGCCCTATGGGGGTGCAGGATTGAGAAAGTGGACCAGGGTCGGCCTACCCCCGGCCCACCCCTCGGCCCCAGCGGGTGGGCACTCACCTCTGTTAACTCCACACACAGCCCCCTGCAACTTGGTGTCACAGCTGGTGGTGCGCCAGGCCCCATCCATGTCCACGTAGGCGCAGCCCCCCGGGTACTGGGGCTCCCAGTCCTGCCAGCTCACATAGCTCAGCGGCTCCTCCGAGACCCAGGAGTACCGCCGGGAGCCCTGGGCACAGACAGCCATCAGGGTGGGAGGAAGGGGACCAGCCGGGGTGGGGGGAGCAGGTAAGGCACGGGGTTAGGGGGAGGCAGGGAGGGAAATCAGGGGAGTGGGCCCAGCCCGGTGCCCACCTCCTCACTGGCCAGCCCGATCCAGAGTGGCGTGCGCAGCCCTCGGGCAGCCTGCGTGAGGAAGGCCTGGGTGTAGGGGTCGGGCACGTGCGCCAGGCTGGCGTTGCGGCTCTCACACAGCAGGAGGGCGTCGTGCCAGCGCAGCGGCTTCTGCAGCAGCCGGAAGGTGCCGTTGAGGTAGGAGAGCTCAGTGCCCGGGGCAGGGAGCGATGCTGCTGGGCATGGGCTCAGGGAGGGGTCTACAGGGAAGGGGGCAGGGCTCAGGCCGGGCTCTGCCCCCATCACCCCATCCCCAGGCATGAGGCCGGGAGGGGGGAGCGCCGGACATCAGGCAGAGATCAACTCTCCTCCGGGCACAGTGCTTGGCTCAGTGTCGGTCACTGCTGCTATTAACAACAATACGTTCTTACTAATAAAGGAATGAGCAACCTAGAGCTCGACCACGAATCCAGGGCAGAGGGACCCCTGCACGGAGCTGCAGGGGCCTCAGACACAGAACCTCAGGGCCCCTGCCACCAGGCATGCCCAGTGTCTAGCTCTCCCTGGGCAGCCCTCCAAACCCCAAACCTTCCTCCTGAGACCCCTTGGTGCTCACTGCCTTTCCCTCTGATTGGCACCTGGCCTTTCTGCCCATCTGCTTCCCAAGCAGACTAGACTCTGGGGGTGGCCCCAGGGGCCCTCTGAGGTCAGGGACCATGTCTCATTCCTCCTGGCATGGCCCACGGAATCTAGTCCCGGGCTGGGGTTTCCAGGTTCCCCGGTGACACGTACCCGTGCCCTTCTGGCAGATGAAGCCGTGTGTCTCCTCCGCGCAGGTCCGATCGTCCCAGCGGCCAGTGAAGTGAGCTGAGGGGCTGTGCAGGACCACCGCACAGCTGGTCTGGGGGGAAGGAGTTGCTCAGGGGAGCCCCGGCAGCTGCCCGTTTGTGCCACTGCCCCCAGAAGGCTATACTATGAGCAAAGAGGCTGGAAGGGGGTCCCCAGGCAAGCACTGCAGGGCAGGGTGGGGGTGGAGGGCAAAGGAGAGAGTGGGGAGGGGCTTCCTCACCGGTATGTTGCCACTGGGGGCAGGGCTAGGGCCAGAGGGCTCCCCAGGGGCCCAGTTGGTGTACCGCAGAGGCTCCTGCTCTACCCACTGGAAGTCCCTCTGTGAGGCATGGAGGCCAATCCAAAGGTCAAAGGTCACATTGGGCAGGCTGGCTGTGATGAATGCTACAGTCCCCCAGAAGAGAGAGTGATGAGCGACAGGGCAGTCCCCTCCTCACTCTGCTCTAGCCCTCTGGGGGCATGGTGTCAGAGGATCATGGGGCCTCCCCATGGGCTGGCCCTACCTTGCTCTAAGGACGTTGCAATGGTGACCAGCTGGGCCTCTTGCTGTTCACAGGAGAACTGTGCCTCTGACCACTTCACCCGGTCCTGGGGGTCCTGGCCCTGGATTCGGTAACACTGTGGGGCGGAGGGGGAGGCATGGCATCCTGCTCCACCTCCCTGTCCCACACACCCAGAAACTCCGCTGCGGAGCCGCCGCAGGCCCTGGGGAGGCTTGGGGGCTGTGAGAGAAAAACATGAGAACCAGGACATCTGTGTCTCCTTGACCAAGGCTCCGGCACCCTCTCAACCAGGCACAGCGGATTCACATACACTTGCCTGCACTCTGGGGAATTTTTAAGTGGGAAGATTTCTCCGGGCCACCAAATGCTCTACTACTTATGTCGGCACCGCCTGGGCCATGCCTGGGGACAAGGTCTGGCTGGCTCTCAGCTTAGCATACTCCCAAGGCTTTTGACAGCGTTACTGTATCATTACAATGACGCTAACAACTTAAGAAAGGGACCGATTACATATATAAAATATATTTTGTTTTAAATTAGGTGGAAGAAGTCATAATAAGCTTTTGGAAAAATTTAACGACACGGGGAAATCCTGAAAATATAATACTGAGAAAGAAAAACCGGCTACAAAATTGTGTTATTTAGTATAATCTCAATTACATGGAAAAAGTCAGGAAGTGAGTAACAAATATTGATAGTGGTCACCTCTGGAGAGTATGGATGAGTTTTAGTTTCATTTTTTCTGTTTTTTTCCCCAAGATGTTAATAATACATGTCTTACTCTTTTTTTTTTTTAACGCAGAAAAGGTGTAATATTTGCTTGGATATTCTGAAGACAGTGAGAGCTCCAGGACACTGTGGGCGGGCTGCAAGCCAACGTATGACAAAGATTTATGGATTATGTTATCTAGTGTTAACTAATTTAATCCTCACAATAGGGGTTAAGTGGTCTTACAATGTCCTGCAAAGAAGGCATGGATCGAAGCTTATACTAATGATGCCAGCGTAAACCACAAGGAAATAGCGCCCTTCTCTTTCTGGGGTAAGCGCTTTCAGCCACTAGGTAAAAACAATGAAGGTCTAATCAGGTCTGATGAATGAGCCCCAGGGTCAGGAAGTAACCACTTTTGGAAAGAAACTCACACTCTAGAGGGAACATTTTGAAAACGTATTTAGATGCATATCCATTCTAATTCATTTTATTGTCTCAAACTTTCCTAGCTGCACACTCAAAACACTTGGGAAGAGAATTTTCTAAATGTTGTTTTTAAAAAATCTTCCAAGGATTTTTTTTAAACTCTCTTGATCAGCTCTTCTGATTAGTTTATAAGGCAGATTCGTTTAAATGCAGAAACTGACCGATTTTTAAACAAAAATCTTTGTTTAATTGGTAGAAGGACTGGAAAATAGGGAGAAGGACTTAGAAAGCCCAGCCAATGATGGATGACCTTTTTTCATCTTGATCTATTTGTCTTCGTGAGGTAATCTTTCCGTCTACAACAACCCTTCAATCCATGTTTTAAAATAATTTGAACTTCAGGGAATTTCCTGGCGGCCCAGTGGTTAAGATTCTGTGCTTCCAATGCAGGGGACGTGGGTTCGATCCCTTGTCGGGAAACTAAGATCCCACATGCCACATGGCCGAAAAAAAAAAAAAATTGAACTTCAAACAAGACCCGTGAAGTCTGAATCACAAAGCATCAAACCAAGATTTTTTCAAATAATGAAGTATATGCAATCACTTTGCTCTTATCAAAATTATTTAAATAGTAATAATTATTATAATTGATAAATTTTGAGTGAGCACAAAAGTTTTTTCATACCCCTAAAAGGAAAATTTTGAAAACTTAAAAATACTATTTAAAAATCTCGGGCTTCCCTGGTGGCGCAGTGGTTGAGAGTCCGTCTGCCGATGCAGGGGACACGGGTTCGTGCCCCGGTCCGGGAAGATCCCATGTGCCGTGGAGCAGCTGGGCCCGTGAGCCACGGCCACTGAGCCTGCGCGTCCGGAGCCTGTGCTCCGCAACGGGAGGGGCCACAACAGTGAGAGGCCCGCGTACCGCAAAAAAAAAAATCTCTAGCTCATGCTTTATGTTGTTTTGTTCTTGTGTATATTTAACTATATATGACGTCAGTCACCTTAGTATGTAAGTAAATATATATTTACGTACACACACATATGTAATGCACACATACGTACTTTGTATGTTCAACATTTTAATAGGAGTTCATTATCAAGGTGTTTGGGGACTTCCCTGGTGGTCCAGTGGTTAAGACTCTGCGCTCCCAATGTCAGGGGCACGGGTCTGATCCCTGGTCGGGGAACTAAGATCTCGCAGGCTGCACTGTGCCTCCAAAAAAATAAAAAAAAAAAACAAGCAGATGTTTGGCGACCGGGATCTAGGAAACTCACCAAACTATATGGGCAACCTCATTCCCTGGTGAATGAGAAGGTGTTACTACGCTGAGTTAGTTTCCAAGGAGTCTGGCCCTGGCACTGGGGCCATGCAGAAGAGAGGGTGGTGGGTACAGGCAAGAGGCCATGACTTTGATGCTGCCAAAGGGTGAGGACTCCTGAGGCTCAGCCTTCGCCTTGGGTGCCCCCTCTCCACCTCCTACCTTGTTGAGGAACTGGCTCCAGCCAGGGGGGCAGCCACCTGTGGGTGGTGGGTCTGGGGGCTGCTGCTCTCTGGTGCTGTTGCTGCGCTTGCAGATGTAGGGCAAGGCTGTCATGCACCTCTGGTCCCCCCACTCCTCTGCAGAAAGAGAAGAGCAGTCACCCCGAGGGCAGGGCATGGCTGCCAGCACCCTGGCCTCATGCCCTGAGAGGAGGTGGGGCTGGGGCTCAGGTCTCTGTGTCCAGCTCTGAACTCAAGTCCTCTGTGGCTGCTGGATCACAGGGACAGGCCCTCCCCTCTCTGGGTCTAGCCCTTCTTGGGTTGTGGGAACAGAGAGAATGAGAAGAGACCTAGGGCCCCTGCGCAGGCTCACCTCACTGCCCCCAACACCCACCCTCCCCTCAGCTTCTGCACCCTCTCTGCCCCACCTTGTGCTCACCTCGGCTGGCCATCATGTACACGCACTTCTTGTCCTTGCCGATGGGCCGAGGCTTGCCGGGTGCCCAGGAGATGAAGTTTATAACGGAACCATCTGTCCATCTGCAATGGCACCGAGCGGGGATGACTCCAGCACTGGGCACCGTGCTCCCCTGTATGCAGCAATGAGGGGGCAGGGACCAGAGCCCAACACCAGGGGCTCAGTGGCCGTAGGCTGAGGAGTGGGGCTACTGAGCTCAGTGCAGCTAGAACCCAAGGACCTGGCGCCTCCAGGTAAGGGCCAGCCTTCCTGGGCATCCATTTCTCTAACTAGAAAAGAAGTCTAAAGATCCCAGAGCAGGGGTCCAAGGGCAGCGCTATGCTCAGACACCCACGTGCTCCTGGCCTTCACACATGCCTCACACATGGTAGGTGGGCCGTGAATACAAAGAGGCCCCTCTGGACCATCCTATGTTCTTGCCCATGTCCTGAGGGGACCTTATTCATGAGTGACCCCAGCATAATAGTGAGCTGCCATTATTTAGTGCCCGATAAGGTGCTGGATGCCATGCTAAGGATTCACATACCTCATTTCTAATTCTCACAATGATCCTACCAGGCAGGCCTCATTTCATTTTCAGGTGAGAAAACCGAGGCCCAGAAAGGTTAACTCACTTGCTCAAGACCACATAGCCAGTGGAGGGCAGGGCTGGATTCAAATCCAAATCTGTCTGTCTCTGTATGCTGTGCCGCCTGCCTACCTCCAGCCTGGGTTGAGGGTAGCCATCCACGCATGCGCCCCGCTGCCCATCCACACCCGCTGCCCTGCCAGGGCTCCCACCTGAAGCGCCCGTTGCTCTCTGAAGTATGCAGGCCGATCCACCAGTGCTGCTCTTGGCCCCGAGAAAACTAGGGGAAGCCGGGCAGGCAGGTGAGGGTTGGCAGGCCCTTTCCCTGGCTCCCGGGCCTGCCCTCCCTGCTCGCTAGCCTGCCCACCTTCTGCAGGTTGTGCCCCAGGAAGTCCAGCTCCGCCTGGCTGTGCACGGAGACCAGCTCGGCCAGGAACCACGTGCATATGCGCTGTGCCTGCGCCCACGTGGAGTGGTGCTCGAAGAACTTATACTCCGCCTCCTGGAAACGCAGCCATTCCCGTCGGCCTGCGGGGGCGGAGGGGGCGTGGGGATGGAGGCCAGGCTGGGGCTGTCTGCCCGCCCAGCCCAAGGAGGACAAGGCGGGTCCAGGGCAGCCAAGGCAGGCGGGCTTGCGAGCCCATCCGACCTGGGCCAGTAGGGTGCCCCCATCACCTTTCCCTCGGCTCAAGCCCCTAAGCCCCTTCGTTCGGTCCTGGCCAGGCCCTGCCCAGGAGGTGACGCCCCTTCCCCCCTCCGGGCCGCCGTGGGGAGCGGGGTGCCTCACCTGGCGGGCTGCTGCCGTCAGGCTCCCGCACGTCCGCGCCTATGGGGACAACAGGGACAGAGACGCTGCAGGGAAAGGGGACCCTCCCCTGGACCCCCGCCCCCTCCGCCCTTTGTCCCATGCCCGGTCCGCCAGCGCCGCCCCACCCAACCTCGAGGGATCTTGCAGATCCAGTCCAACTGCGTCTCGCACTGCATGGCTACCCACTGCAGGGAGGCCAGGTCGAGCACTGCACAGCCCCGGATGTCGTCATCGTCGTGCCGGCTCCGGTCGAAATTGTGGTAAGAGAACTGATGAGGTCGGAAGGGGAGAGGGGTTTCGGGCACCAGGCGCAGGCTGCACCCACCCCCAGAACAGACCAACCAGAGACCTGGCATAAGCTAGGAACCCCCAACCTGGGCTAGACGGTCCCCACCCCCTTTCCCTTACCCGCCAGCTCTGGCCAGAGGCGCTGCCTCTACCAAACCTCGCGCACCTCCAAAAGACCACGCCCACATCCAAACCTCGCCCGCCCAGGCTCCGCCCACCTGCCCCGCCTCCTCCAGGCCCCCTCACCCCTAGTCCATCGCTCCAGCGCCAGCTCTGCCCCGCTCCGGGGTCTCGACGGTTCAGGCCGATCCAGAACCAGTGCTGCTCGTGGATCTCAGGCTCTGACTCACTTTAGCACAACCCGGGGGTGAAGACAGAAGACATGGGGATGAGAGTTATAGAGGCCCCTTGCGGTTGTGACCTGGGCAGTCCCAAGGACCTGGGGCCTCTCGATCTGGGCTTCACACTCACCGGGCAAAACACCGTTGGGGCCACCCTTAAAAAGGTCTCCCCAAAGAGAACTGGGCTAGCTGGGCCAGGCACTGCGCTCACTGCGGGCAGGTGGCCTGGCTCCCTTCCCTTGCTTCCCTTTGGGTGGGGTTTGCCCTGCCAGCAAGACTGCAGGCTTTCACATTAGGCAGCCGATGGGGGTGGTGCATAGACCTGGGGCCGTGGAATCAGATACACCTGGATTCCGGTCCTGGGTCACCCAGGGACCAGCTCTGTGACCTTGGGTAAATAACCCAACCTCTCTAACAGCCCGCAAGGGATAATGTCTACTTAGGATTGAGAAGAGTCTTGAATGTGGATTAAATGTTTAGTGCAGTACCTGGTACATGGTGAGAAGCAAATGACACGAGCTATTATAATTACTAGTCAAATAATGTAATTGTGCTGTTTGCTGGGAGGAGATACCCCTGGAATTAAGATGTCAGGAAGCCTGGATCCATTTGGATTTTTCCCAAGGCTAAGGGGCTGTAGGGCTGTATGTCATAGGGACCCACAGGACAGAGACGGGGATCTGAAGGGACCCCGCGGGCAGATGCTCACTTTTGTAGCCTTTCTATTCCTGTCTCTCAGAAAAAGCTGTTTATTGAGAAAGTGTGGGCTATTATGGGATGGTGTAGGGTTGTAGGAGGGGGCGCTCACTTGGATCAGCTTGGAGATTTTGCCATGGAGAAGGAGGGATGGTGAGGGCGGTTACTTGTGTAAAAGTCTGTGAGTCTCAGGGGGTGTTGCTGGCTCTGGTGAGCAACCCAGGGTCTCCGACTCCAGGGAGACCAGGGTTACTTGAGGGGGGGTCAGGATGGCCCTGGCATTAGTAGCAGATGCACAGGTCATTCCAAGCCCTGGAACCGACCGCCCTGGGGTCGCCTTCACCCTGCCCAGCAAAAGCAAGAGCCCAACTCATGTGCACATGGGCCACCGCCCCAGGCTCAGTACCCGAAGATCTTGTTAAGCATATTGGCCACAAAGTGCTCCTCCTCATAGCTGGCCAGGCTCAACAGCTGGGCCCCCAGCTCCTGGCAGGCCCTCTGGGCTTGGACCCAGCTCTTCTTGTCCTGCAGCCGCTCTGCGCTGAACACCTGCAGGGGCAGAGTCCAAGCTGTTCCCCAGCCCAGCTCCCCACGGGACACCTGCCCTCCTAGGACATGAGTGGGGAAGGGGTCTGGGGCCTCACTGGATAATCCTGCTCATCAGAGAGGGAGCCCCAGGGGAGGGAAACTGGCACAGCCATCTCCCAGAGATGGTCCCCCTAACCAGCGGGGCAATCAGAGCTCTTATCCCAGCAGAGCCACAGTTTGCTGTGGGCAAGTCCCTTCCCCTCCCTGGACTTCAGCTTCTTCCTGTAATTAAAAGACCCTGGACTACCTCAGTGGCTCCCAAACCCTGCAGGGTTTAAAAACACAGATTACCAAGCCCCACTACAACCCACTGAATCCTAATCTCCATAGTGACAGCCTGGAAGATTTGTTTAAATCGGGCTCCCCAGGCAATTCTAAAGAGCAGCCAGCCTGGCCCCAACATTTGGGAACCTCCGCAACCAATGGTCTCTGTGGGTTTTTCAATTCCTCAAATATTTATTGAGCACCTACTAGGCACCAGGCCTCAGATGCCACTGACAAAAGGGTTTCAACAGAAAGTACCTCTGTCTGTTGTCTGTAAGTTTCTCCGGGGCCCGCCTGCCTGGATCATGGCTGGATCCCACTGGGGCCACCCACCCTGCCAGGGATGCTGCCTCTTTGCTCTTGTTTCTCTCCCCCGACTCCAGGCCAACAGGCTGCCTACCTTATAGCAGTGCCGGAGTTTGGGGTCTGAGCCCCAGCCCTGGGGGCAGGCGCCGGTGAGGCTGGGTGTGGGGTCTGGCCCAGGCAGCTCAGGCGTCACTGGCGTGCCCAGGCTCTGCCGGCAGATGTAGCGAGCCCGGAACGACGTGCAATTCTTCACCTCCCACAGCCCCATGGCGCTGCCTGTGGCCAGGGCCACGCAGCCCCCACGGCTGTACCCTGGAGGAGAGAGAAGGGAGACCCACATGCTGAAGAGGACTCACCACTCCTCCCTCATATCCCCGAGGGGCACCACCACGGCCCTCGCACTGGGAATCAGCTTAGCCCTATCTCTGCGGGGACATGCTCTGTGGAGTCGGGGCCCAGTGGGGAAGAAGGAAATGGGGGCAGAGGCCTAGCTCTATGTTTGCTCCTGTGAGACCTTAGGCAACTTGTTTAACCTCTCTGAGCCTGTTTCATCATCTGCCTCATCAGGTTCTTGAAAAGGTTAAAAAAGACGATGACTTTAAAATGGTAATAGTAGTAGCGAACACTTGTATGCTCACTACTCTAAGGGCTTTACATGTATTAACCCATTCAAGCCTCAGGTCAACCCTGTAAGGAAAGTACTATTATCCCCAATGGACAGATGAGGAAACTGAGGCTCAAAGATGCACAGCTAATAAACTGCACAGTCAAGATCTGAGCCGGGCAGTTTGGCTCCAGAGCCTGTCCTCCTATAACCACATCACCACATTGTACGAATGATCTGTTTCCTATGAAGCTCTGGGTCTCGGTGGTGGCAGGGCTGGTCCACCGCGGCCTCCTGGCTTCACCAAGGAAAGTCCAAGAAGTGGGCTGAGCGGGCGCTGTGGAGGAGGAGCTCACCAGGCTGGTCCCGGTTCCAGTGGGTGTACATGACCTCATCCCCGCTGAGCCAGCGAAAGGAGCCGGTGAAGTTGAGGTCCTGCAGGGCCGTCCAGAAGTACTCGCCATCCCAGTTGTAGATGAGGCTGCTGACAAAGGCCTGCTCGAACCTGTGGGAGAGAGGCTGGTCGAGGCAGGGAGCTCGGCCCTCACCACTCCCTGGGCTACAGGCCAGACGCCCTGCTCCAGGAGCCTGGGTGCTGCACCCAATCAGAAACTTGCTCAGGGGGCTCCCCGGGTGGCGCAATGGTTAATAATCTGCCTGCCAACATAGGGGACAAGGGTTCGAGCCCTAGTCAGGGAAGATCCCACATGCCGCAGAGCAACTAAGCCCATGAGCCACAACTACTGAGCCTGCGCTCTACAGGCCGCGAGCCACAACTAGGGAAGCCTGCGTGCCACAACTACTGAAGCCCGCGCGCCTAGAGCCCGTGCTCCACAACAAGAGAAGCCACTACAATGAGAAGCCCGCCCACCGCAACAAAGAGTAGCCCCTGCTCGCTGTAACTAGAGAAAACCCGCGCACAGCAATGAAGACCCAATGCAGCCAAAAATAAATAAAATTAATTAAATTAATTTTAAAAAATTAAGAAATGCTTTAAACAAGAAACTTGCTCAGGGAAGTGGGGACCCCTGGGGACCCTGCAGCTGACACACAGCAACCCAGCCCCCCTGCTGCTGTCCTCACCTCCATGCCTTGCTGAGGAGAAAGAAAACCAGACACAGCCAAGGTCTCTTTGGGGCATCCAGCCCACAGCTATGCCTGTTCCTGCCCCTGCCCAGGACCTGTCCCATGCTGGGGTCGCTTAATAAACAGGAGTCATTCTGGTGACAATATTAGAAAAAGGCCCTGGAGGCTCTTGAAGCTCAAAGGACTCGAGTCCCTCTGCACTTGATGGCAGGATGCTGCCCCGTTTGGAGGAGGGACCACATTAGGCCAGGACATAGGGGAGGGCTGGTCCCTCTCCTGTACCTGTTGGTGATGGTGACCAGCTGAGAGCCGTGGTCGGTGCACAGGCGCCGGGCCTCACTGTAGGTCACCTGGTCCTCTCCCAGCCAGTAGCAGGATGGGCTGTGCCACGTCCAACCCTGGCTCAAGAGAGTGGGCAGAAAAGGGGTGTCTGGGGGGAGGACTCTCCTCTCACCCATAAATCCTGGGGTGCAGGTGCCATCAGTGGCACCACTGAATTTTCTGCAGGCTTGGGCACAGAACAGAGGGGACTGGTTTGACACCAGAGCCGGCTCTTCCTGTGCTGTGTTCTGCACCTTGTCACGCCACACTCCCCTCCCTACTGTTACCCACAACTGCCAGGCCCGGGGTGTAAGCACGGCCCACGGGTGGCTGATTGGGAGACAGCCAGTCACCCGGCCTGTGGCCTGGCCAAGAAAGATGAGTGGCCCACCGGATTCCTCTCTTGGGTGTTTGAACCAGGAGACGCAGTGGGAAAACTGCCAGTTGGCTGGGAAACCAGAGCCAAAAAGCTGGGAGAGCTGCCAGGATGTGGAGGGGGCTGGGTAATCCTCAGGGGCCCGGAAAAGCTGGAGTACACAGAGGATGCGCCTGGCCCGCGAGCAGGGGGGACAGACCCTCGGTGAGGGGCAGCAAAGCTGCGGAAGAGAGACCACCCCTCCTACACGGCTGGCTCGCTACCCCCGCCCCCATGAGGCCGGGGAGGCTTCACCCCACCGACCCCTTGTCCCCTGGGCCACCCTGAGGGCCTCTCTGCTCTTGCCTTGCAGGTGAGGACCTGAGGCTCAGAATTACGTGGCTTGATTTTGTACAGACAGTGCAGGCGGAGCCCAGACCGGAACCCACACCACAGAGGTTGCGTCTGTCCCTGCCACAGGCCTGCTCCTCCTAAGATGACACCAGGTGCCTGCCAGGGCCTCTGCCTCCAGGAAGCCTTCAAGTGGGATCCCTGGGGGTGGGGGCTGGAGCTTGGGAGAGAGAGCGAGGCAGCCCCCAGGGCAGGAACGAGCGCAGAGGAGAAAGTGGCGTGTGTGTGTGTGTGTGTATGCATGTGCATGTGTGTGTGTACATACGTGTACGTGTGCATGTGTATTATGTGTGTTTATGTGTATGTGTACATGTATTTGTGTGTGTATTATGTGTTTATGTGTGTTTATGTGTGTGTGTCTATGTGCGTATGTGTGTATGTGAGCGTGGCCTCTGCAGATGGAGCCGCCAGGGGCCAAAACACCAAGCGGCCTTGATGAGCAGCCTCCCCATGTGTGTCCACACTGCTCACACCCCTGCTCCTCTGGGGGCGGCGAGGGGTGGGGCGGGCGGGCGGCTGGACGAGGGAAACAGATCCATCGCCCACCCTCACCCTCTTTCATACCTTCAACCTCCCCCGCGCCCCCGGCTGATTCATTCCCCCCATTCAGTCCTAATCCCTTCCCTCCCTGGGGCTAGAGCCCAGGGACGGAGACACAGGATGGCCCCATTCCTCCTGAGGAGACAGACAAGCACACGCTGTACCAGCAAGTGAGGTGGGAAAACGGGGCTGGGGTGCACAGAGGGCCAGGGTCTCCCCAGCAGCCTCCACTCAGGGGATGACTGAACCAGACTGGGGGGCCCGCCCACCGCCACCTCCGGGTTCTCCGTGGCTTTCCATGGAGGGGGGCTCAGGGCTAGGGGTGGCGGGGGAGCTCTGCTTCTTCCCAACAGCTTCTCCCCCCCACCCCACCTCATCCAACATCACTCCTCCTGGGACGGAGAAGTTTGGAGAGCGGAGGAGGGGGCATGCCGAGGAAGGGACGATGCCATGGGAGGCTGCGGGCTTCCACCTGCCCTCCTGCCCCTGGGAGCCCCTCTGGTTGGCCTCACCCGGGGCAGCTCCAGAAGCACCCTCACCTTCCGGCAGCCATGGTCCTCCTCAGCGGCCCCCTGGCTCAGCTGGCCTGCTTTCTTGCAGATGGATGGCAGGGACTGGTTACAGGGACTGTCATTCCAGCGACCTTCCTAGGGACACAGGGTAAGGGGGAGTCTCAATCTATCTCCCCCAAATCTCCCAAACCCCTTCAGTGAACCTGGTTTCCAGACCTGGCCGTGCCTCTGACTTGCTGTGTGATTCTGAGCAAGAAGCTTGACCTCTCTGTGCTCTAGGCTGGAAAATGGGGGGGAGCAGGATTAGTGCTACAAGCCTCACAGGGCTGATGAGAGCACACAGAGTTGATGTGCAAGTGCCTCGAAACTTCGACAAGCACCGTCTAAATGGAAAGAGGTGCTCTTTTAAATTACTTACAGCTCATTTCATAAACATCAAGGACAAGCTGGCTAAGACTGTTAGCAGGACAAATGAGATTCCCAGTTCGGCAAGACGTCCAGCCAGTACCTGCAGATCCAAGGTGAGCAGGGGCCGTGTGCCCAGACCCTCACCTCAGCTGATGCAGCTGAAGAGGAACTTAGTCCTCGGCCCCTCCTAACTGCCTTAGCCCTCCTGTGTCCAGGGCACCCAGCCAGCAGTTTTTGTCTGCCTTGAGCTGCATCTGGAGGGCAGAGGTGTTCATATGTCCCAGCCCCCAGGAGAATGCCTGGCACATAGCAGATGCTCAATAAATAATTGTTCATAAAGTTTTAAATAGCATCCTCTAAGCCAGATGTCTCCACAGTCGCTGGCACTGTTGGCTGTATCTCACGGCAGAATGTCCTGTCTCTGGAGTAAGTAGTCTGTCCCTACAGCTTTGTCCATTCTTTAAGGGCCAGACTTATCTCTGCTTGAAGCCCTGGATCCATTCCTTCATCCACCCACACTGTCTGAGCCAAAGCCGTGGCAAATAGTCACAGCTCCATCATTTCTTGAGGGGACAGGACCCTGGGCTGGGTAGGGCTGGCACCGAGCAGTCCTGCCTGCGGAGCATGTCCACATAATGTGAGTTCTGACGCCACCTGCAGGCGGGGAAGTGCAGCTGGCAAGAGACCAAGATCGCACCAGGCACCATCCTAAGGCTTCACAAGAATTAACTCCTTTAATCCTCCCAGTGGCCCTCTGAGGTTGGCACCGTTAGAGTTCCACTGACAGATGAGGAAACTGAGGATAGGCTTGGGGGCCCCGTGATAGGGAGAGGGGGTTCTCACCGGCCCCCAGATGGTGACACAGTCCTCCAGGCTGTCCCGGAAGTTGTTGGGCTCAAAAGGGTGCCAGTGGGTGAAGCTCACGAGGCTCCCGTCGGACCACTCAAAATTCATCTGCAGTTTCATATCGTTGAGACCGATCCACAGCTCCTCCACCTCTGGGGTGCGGCCGGGGAGAGGGGACAGCGGGAGGTCAGCCTCAGTCACCGGCAGGGGAGGGAGGGACAGTCCCTGAGCCTCCGGGCGGATGGGATGGGCGTGGGGGAAGCAGCCGCTCACCCTGCTTGATCTGCTTGGTGATGAACTCCAGCTCGGCCATGCTGTGGATGCTGAGCAGGTCGCCCCCGCCCCGCAGACACATCTTCTTGGACTCCTGCCAGCTGCGCTTCTCAGCCTGCAGGCGGTAGCAGTGGCCCTGGAAGGGCTGCCAGCTGGGCTCGCACTCCACCTTCACATTGGCCCACACGTCTGCGGACACCAGAGAGGCCGCTGCTCAGGGACCGAGCTGCCCAGCCCGGGAACCGACCCACTGGGTGTCAACACAGGCAGGGGCCTGGAAGTCACCTCCTCCCCAAACCTGTCACAGATCCGCTCTTCCCACGAGGACAGGTCTGAATACTGAATGATGCTGAAAAGACAAAACCCTCAGGGTGGCTGGAGCCCCAGGAGGTGATGGCAGATTCCACCCAAGACAGGACGGCCCCCCCAGGCTGGGGCTCTCACAGAGAGATGGACGGGGATTCAGGACAGACCAGCTCCAGGAGCCTCAGTTTCCTCCTCTGTAAATAGGGTTTCCTGCTGTAAGATTACAACTTAGCTCATGTCCACCTCACTTAATAAATGACACAGCCGTGGGCTTCCCTGGTGGCACAGTGGTTGAGAGTCCACCTGCCGATGCAGGGGTCACGGGTTCGTGCCCCGGTCCGGGAAGATCCCACATGCCGCGGAGCGTCTAGGCCCGTGAGCCATGGCCACTGAGCCTGCGCGTCTGGAGCCTGTGCTCCGCAATGGGAGAGGCCACAACAGTGAGAGGCCCACGTACCGCAAAAAAAAAAAAAAAAAAAAAAAAAATGACACAGCCGTCATTGTCTCAAAGAACGTCTATGGTGTGTGACTCCATCAGTCCGGGATGAAGGCGGTGGGGAAATGGGGCCTCCGAGATCAGCAGCTTGTGAAGTCACCGCTGCCTGGCAGGCATCCCCTGGCTGGGATTTTTACTCTTGCTCCTTCCCCCCTGCCACCCCCCACCAGCTCCTCTCCCTGAATCCTAGGGCTGAGAAACCAACCGGTCTTAGGCCCTTCCTCACTCCCATTTCCATGCATTTCAAGATCACCCTCTAGGGATCAGGGTCCGCAGGCACCTGATGCAAACAAGCTCTCACTTGGGTCTTGGCAAGAGAAAACAAGACTTTACCAAACCACCCACAACATCAGGCTTGGACAGGATTCTGCTGGCTGGGCAAAAAGCATGTACCCACTTGAAGCATCGCCCCACTGGGATCCACTCCATCCTGGGAGATGCTCCAGGGTCCAACCATACTGTCTCTTGGAGACCTGGCAGAGTGGGGAAGGGCTGAGAGCCTGAGCAGGCTCCCTCCTTGGCTCAAGACCTATCGATCATCTCTTGTCAGCCGCTGAGCTAAGACCCAAGGCTGCCTACTTGGACAGAAGAGTTCAGTGGGTGTGCAGACCCAAGGGCTGTAGGAAGGAGGGAGCTTAGGAAATGAGGGCGCTTTGGGGGCATGATGGCACCTGCCTCTAAAATGACACGCTTTGAGGGATGAGTCCCGGAAGGCAGAACCACCCAAGAAACTGCTTAGTACATACACCTCGTGCAGAGAGATGTGGGCCAGGATGAAAGAGGAAATCCACGGCTAGACACATACCTGCAAGTCCGTGAGGCCCCAGAGGAGAACTCCCCACAGCAGCCACACTGGGCAGATCCAGGGGACAGAGGACTTGGTGAGGGGCCCGTCCTGATGGGGGCCACAGAGAGGCCTGCCCACACTGGCCCTGTGGCCCTCCTTTCAGAAAGGGAAGCCCTGGAACTGGTGCCTGCCCCAGGCTCCCCCTGAGCTGGAGGTGAGGTGCCCTAGATGTGGGTGCCAATGTTTTTTTTTTTTTTTTTTTTTTTTTTTGTGGTATGTGGGCCTCTCACTGTTGTGGCCTTTCCCGTTGCGGAGCACAGGCTCCGGACGCGCAGGCTCAGCGGCCATGGCTCACGGGCCCAGCCGCTCCGCGGCACGTGGGATCCTCCCAGACCGGGGCACGAACCCGCGTCCCCTGCATCGGCAGGCGGACTCTCAACCTCTGCGCCACCAGGGAAGCCCCGATGCCAATGTTTTAAACCTTTGCTCCTGACCCCCAAGTGGGTGAGGAGACACAGTGGTGGCCAGTGGCCCTGAATCAACCTTTGGCAACACTTCAATGGTCAGAAGCAAAAGTTTTGCTCTGTAAGCTCTCACTTTCTGTTCTGTGGATTTTTTTCTGGTTTTGCTGTATTTTCCTTGTGCAAATCCCGTCTTCACCCCATGGCTACTGGACTCCTGCAGTAGCCCCTCCAACCTAAGGAGATGCTCCTTTAAGCCAGGCCAGGTCTCCGGCCTTAGGGCAACCCTGCAATGGGTTTGAGTTTATCCTCAATTTGCACCTCTGAGACTAAGCTGCCGACCCAAGACCACACCCCAAAGCGGTGCCGGCCTCTAGAGCTGTCTCGGTGAATCACAAATGTGAGCAAGACACTCCCTGCCTTAAAAATCTGCAAAGGCTCCCACAGCCTACCCGGCCCCACCCAAATTTCACCCAGAAGCCAAGATCCTTCAGCAACTGGCTGCAACCTGCCTTTCTGAACTGTTCTTGTTCCCATGCCCTGTAATCCAGTACTTTTCAAACTGTACCTGCACATGAATCGCCTTAGGATCTTGGGAAATGCAGGTTCTAATTCAATTAATTGGGGGGGGGGCACCTGAGATTCTACATTTATAACAAGCATTTATAACATCACCTGGGAAGGTGACGCTGTGCTGCTGGAGGGCGGCCCATACTTTAAGTAGTTAGCGCCTATACTCTAACCCTTAGTTAGGGAGCAATACTCCCCGTCCTTAAAGCTGCTGTGAACTTCCGGGCCTCCTTGCTTTTGCACCTGCAGTCCCCTCTGCCAGGAATGCCCTTTCCTCACACGTCTTTATGCCTTTTTAAACTTACACTCAACTTGAAGGGCCCAAATCCAATGTCACATCCAGGAAACCCTCCTTAAGTCTCTGGAGCTTAATCAATTTCTTCTCTAGGCCCCTCTGATATTTATTATACATGTGTTTTATAATAGCACATAACTCAGGATATTCCAATTGAATGTTGAGATGTCTGGCACCCCCGGCAGACTGTGACCCCCGCGAGGACACGGTGAGTCAGGAGGCATTGAACACTGTGCTCAACGAACGTTCCCGGAACGAATTAATGGCACCTTTCAGTTTGTTCGGACTTCAGCTGAACCATTACAGAATAGAGGGGATCAGAGCCCCCTGTGCTGGGAGGCTGGGCCGCCGGCGGCGGCGGCCCTGAGAGCCCCGCCCACGCCCCGCGGCTGCCCGGCTCACCGGGAGGCGGGGGCTCGGCGGCCGTGGCATTGGGCTTCTTCTTGCAGACGTAAGGCAGCGCGATGCTGCAGTCCCGGTTCTGCCAGCCGCCCGACGACTCCGTGCGGATCACTCCGCAGTTCTCCTCGCTCGGGTTGTCCGGCTGATCTGTGGGGAGGGGCAGGGCGCCAGCGCCCCAGGCGAGACAAACTCACCCCCTGGCCGAGGAGCCCTACCCCGAACCTCGTGCTCCCTCGGGAGACCTGAGCCCGCTCAGATGCCCAGCGCCCCGCTTCGGCCCTCCTGCTGCCTCCCCTGAGCCCACGTGGTCCTGGAACCTCTGCGCAGAAACCCGTTCCTGCCCCGCCCGCCCGGCCGCCCGCCCCGCCCTGGCCAGGCTGCTGGTGCGCTCAGTGCCCCGGTGCCCACGGCTGAAGGGGTGCGTGGAGAATAAGATCGAGTCCCCTCCCAGGCCCTGTGCCCCGAGGAAAGGGCATCGGTTCCTAATTCAGACAACACACGCCATGGACCAGTGGCGCCCAGTCCAGAAGGGAGTGGAAATCTGCCCCCAGTGCTCTCCTGGAGTAGGGTACCAGCGAAGGAGTAAACAGGAGACCAAGCGCCTGTGCGGTGGTCCCCTGGCCGCCCTGCGCCCCGAACCCCGCGCCTCACCACTCTCCCAGTTGAGGTACTTGAGAGGCGAGTTGTCCGACCACTGCCAGCCTCCGCTGGTGTCCAGGTCGTTAAGGCCAATCCACAGTGTGGAGCTATAGCCAGTGAGCAGCCCTGACAGCAAGATGGCGACAGTGAGGAGGAGGCCGCCCCATCCCTGGCCCTCCACCCCCTGCCCACCACCAGCATCCTCACCCCCACCAGCAGAAAGGGCTCAGGGCCCTCCAAAGGTGGGGCAGGTCTCGGGCGCCCGCCCCCCGCCCCGCCCCAGCCTCACCGTTGATGTAGGTCTGCTCATGGATCTCCGTGATGCTCAGCAGATCCGCCCCCTGTTGCTCACAGCTGGCCCAGGCCTCCCTCCAGGACAGCGTGGACTGGAAGTTGAACTGATAGCAGCTGTCCGTCAGCTGGTCCTTGTCCCAGAAGGTCTCACAGTCGTTACCTGCCACCACGACAGCCGAATGTGGGTCCCTCCCCAGCCCTCTCCTGCAGAGCCCACGGGGGTCCCTCCAGGAGTGCAGAGACCCCACGCAGGCTGCCCCGTGCTCCGAGGAGAGGCCACTTCCCACTCTACCCCGCAAGTTCCGCCACCCGCACGCGCCCCCCAGGGCACGCCTCCCGCCAAGCCCCGCCCGCTCCGCTCTCACTCTTGATAGGACAGAAGCCCCAGCGCTCGTCCTTGCCGTAGTCCTGGGTGGTGGCGCACCACAGGTGCCCGTCCTCGCGGCCTGTGCTGGTGCAGCCGTGGAACCACTGGTTGTCATACTTGAAGGGGATGGTGCACGGCTTCCCGTGGGAGTTGCCCTGGATGGTGTAGACCTCTGCAGGAGAGGGGAGCCAAGACCTTGGCATCTGGACCTCAGAGGCTGCCTATCCCTCAGACAAAACCCCCTATAACCCTGGGAGCCGGGGTGGGCAGGGGTCAGCAGAGAGGCGGAGGGGCAGTGGCACCAGACTGTGGCTTTAACGCTCCCTCTGCCGTCAGGTCAGCCCAGGAGCCTGGGAGAGGTCCTACCGCTCATCCCATAGGGCTGGGAAGGGGGCTCCGCAGTGGCCCTCACGCCAAATTCTATCTTGGAGCTCCCAGAAAAGGACCCTTAGGATGAAGCTGCCCACCAGGAAAGGCCCCCCTCACTGGGTGACTCTGGTTCCTGTTCACCCCTGCAAAATGGGGATCAAGACACCTGCGGAGGATTACCCTGGGGTCTCCCCTGAAGAGTGGGCCTGGGGGAAGGGATTTCTCACTTGATTTTACGTTATACCCTGTTGTACTGTCTGAGGCCTTTACAAGAGTGTATTAACTTTGTAATTTTTTAAAAAGCAAATTATATGCTTTGAAGTTCATTTTCTCAATTATTCCAAAATGCTTCCCATTGCAATGAAAGAGGTGACTGCCAGAGGTCTGCGGAGGCCAAGGTTTTGTCACCCCAGCCTCTGCCCTTGTGGCTCTAGGCCCCGGGCACGAGGAGCCCCAGCCCTGCCCTGCCAGCAGCCTCTCACCATAGTAGGGCCGAGCACACAGATCCTCATCGCTGCCGTAGATGCGCCACTGGCCACTGCGGGTCTGGTCGCCGCGCTCAGGGGTGCCAGCCTTGGATGTGTTGCTGGAACGGCCCCCCAGGAGCAGGGACAGCTGGTCACCCAGTGTGCGACAGTGCCAGCGAAGATTCAGTGCCTCCCGGTCACACTCGTACATGCCCAGGGAGGCGGTGGTGTTGGTGCCCGGCCAGCCTGTGCCCAGGCACTGCATGGTGCCCAGGTTGAAGAGCCGGTTTCGGGAGACCCACTTCCAGCGCTGGGCAGGAAGGCTGGCATTGCAGGCTGGGGAGACTCGGACTTGCCCACCTTGGGTCTCCAGGCAGCCCTGCAGTCCATGGCTGAAGATGAGGAAGACGTTGGGTTCTGGAAGGGAAGGCAGGACACGAGGCCATCACAGGGGTCTCCTGGCCGCCCTTGAGGGCCAGGCCGCCGGCAGACACTGACCATGATCCTGGTGCTGGGTTGTGAGCCTTCTCTCATATGATAAATCATTCAGTCTTCACTACTGGCCCTTTGGGTGTTGGCAAGAGGCACCGCTGTCCCCCTGTGCCCAGTCAAGGCAGAGCCTGCGCGACCAGCCTCTGTTCTAGCCTCATGCCACCTGAAGGCAGGACTCAGCCTTCCGTCCCACCCCGCTAAAGCAAACCCAACTCCATATGGCAAGTTGGGAACTGTTGACTTTTCTGAAGATCTTATGAGGACGGTGAAAGTGTTCACATCACACACCACACTGCAACCTTTATCCCAACCTCCGTTACACAGCGTTGTTTTCCCGCCAGAGTTCTCCAGCCTGGAATCGTTTTGTCTCACTCTTTCCTCCTGCTCCTCAGATGCCGTGGCTCCATCTTTTCCTCTCACTTAGAATCTCCCCAAACCACTCACCACACCCACCCCCAGCAAAACCCAACCATTCACGTCCCATAACCATCTCACTCCTTAGATCTTAGACAGAGCTTAGCTCTCTGGCTTCCCCAATCCTGCATCTTCTCACCCATCACCTCACTGAGCAGACACTCTATGAAAGACATTGAAATCCAACCTGCCCCCTGCACACCTACTTTACAGATGAAGAAATCTAGATTTAAATGTATAGGAGGTAGATCAATGGTTGCCTGGGGCTGGGTTGGGGTGATGGGAATGAGGAGTAACTGGGGAAAGGTACAGCGTTTCTTTGGGGGGGGGTGATGAAAATGTGCTAAAATTAGATTGTCATGACAGTTGCACAATTCTGTGAACATACTAAAACCCATTTAAAGGCACATTTTAAATGGGTGAGTTTTACAATATGTGAATTGTATCTCAAAGCTGCTGTTATATCTTAAAGTGTTGAGAGAGAGAGAAAGGGAGAGAGAAAGGACGAAATTGACATGAGTTTGAGCTGTGAAGTGACCCACTCAGGGTACCAAACAGCCAGTAAACAAACCCAGGTCTCTGTGACACCCACGTTTCACCACCTCCTTCTTGTTCCTTAGCTGCCACTTAGTACACGACACACACATGCAGCACATCTCAATCTCCAAAGCACGTCTGCATCCACTGGCCCTTCAGGATTATTTTCATGCCTTGAGAGCATGAGTCTGACCGCTAGGGTTCAAATCCCTGCTCTGCCACTTAATGTGTGAGTTGGGCATGCGGCTTGGTTTCCTCATCGTGAGACTACTGTAAAGGTCAAATGAGATAAGTCATGTAAAGTGTTTGGAACAGGGTCTAGCACACAGAGCACCATAAATGTTGATGATGATGATGATGATGATGATGATTCCATATTATAGGCAAAGTATTTGACTAGGGGTAGTAGAACAATTTGACCAGAGTCACAAGGCTGAAATTTGGCCCCAGTCTTCTGAGTCCAAACCCCAGACCTTTCTGTTCCACCATGCTGGCCTTCGCATTCCTCTATAAGTCATTCTTCATGGCCAGGCAGCATGATCTTTTAAAGATGTAAATTAGTTGTAAAAAAAATTTTTTAATAATATTGGAGTGTTGAAAGTCATAAAGAAAACAGTGATAACTTCAATAACATAATAATTTTTTCATGGCATGAAAAATGCCATAAAAAATCAAAATTCGGGCTTCCCTGGTGGCGCAGTGGTTGAGAGTCCGCCTGCCGATGCAGGGGACACAGGTTCGTGCCCCGGTCTGGGAAGATCCCACATGCCGCGGAGCGGCTGGGCCCGTGAGCCATGGCCGCTGAGCCTGCGCGTCCGGGGCCTGTGCTCCGCAACGGGAGAGGCCACAACAGTGAGAGGCCCGTGTACCGCAAAAAAAAAAAAAAAAAAAAAAAAAATCAAAATTCAAGTGACAAAAATATGTGTAACTTACTAGAGGCAAATAGTTTATTGCCTAAAAGGAGCTAAAAGAGCTTTTATAAAAAATACAATAAATTATGAGTAAAATGGCACCCAGATAGTAGAAAATGAATCAAAGATATGTATACACAACTAAAAAAAAATGAAATGCAATTGGTTCTTAAATATTTGAAATGACAGCCTCTCTCATAGTAAAAGAAAAGCAATATAAGTCAGATTAGTCTCTCTCCTGCCTTCAAAGGTAATTCATCATTCTGCAAATAAAATTCAAACTACTTACTATGAGCCACAAGACCCTACATGTTCTGGTCCTGCCTATCAGTCTGATCTCAGATCATACTACTCTCCCTTGCTCAAGTCAAGGACTTCCTTGTCCCTTCTTGAACAGGCCTCTTACCTGCCTCAGGGCCTTTGCACTGCTCCCTCTGCCTGGCATTTCACATTTCAAAAAAAGTCCCATCTTTAGAGAGGCCCTCCCTGATCTCCCAATCTAAAGTGGTAACCACAGTTATTCTCTAGCATAATTCTCTTCACAGCATTTATTGTTATCTGGTATTTTTTCCAACATCTGGGTTATCTGTGAGTCTGGGCCTACTGACTATTTTTTCTGTTGATTATGCGTCACTTTTTCCTGCTGCCTGCATGTCTAGTAATTTTTATTACATACTGGACATAGTGGATAATGTTACAAGGAGTCTGGATTTTTTTTTTTTTTTTTTGCATATTGGACTTGTAGATGACATGTTACAGGGAGTCTGGATTTTTTATCTTCCTAAAAAGAATGTTGAGTTTCGTTGTGGCAGGCAGTTAAATTACTGGTGGATCATCTTGATCCCAGAGAGGCTTGGTTTTATGTTTTGCTAGGGTGGGGTTGTTTTGGGTTTTTCTGTTTAGTCTTAAGGTGTGGCCCTTAACCTTGGGTTTAATCATAGATGAGGTCTTCTAGAGTTTTAAAAGAAAACCTTAGGCAATTACTAAGCTCCTCTAACTTGGTGGAACTTGAATTCCAAACTCTTGTATCCTCAGCACCAGGCAGCAACTGCACTCTCTTCCTCCCAGCTGCTGCTTCTTGCTGGGTTCCTTAAAGCTTCACTCCGCCCACGCACAGTTTACAAGCTGCCAAGGATTTGAGGAGAATTTGTAGGAGGACATCTCCTGCCTTTCCAGGATTTTCCCTCTTGATTTTTAGCTTTTCTGGTGGCCCCCCACTCTGACCAGTAAAGATGTTTGAGCTCCTCAGGCTGGGCAGTGCTCTCAGGAGGAAGAGCTGCTGAAGTGAACCACTCACTCACCTGCCTCTTCTCTTTCAAGGACTGTTTCCTCCCCAGCATCTGTCTGGTTTTGACTGCTCTCAAACCACTGTATTTTATATTTTGTCTTTAGTCGATAAGGACTCTTGGCCAGCGAATTAGACTAATACAAGCTAACCTGCCATTTCCAGAACCAGAGCTCATGATCTGACATGGTTTTGTTTATTTTCTGTCTCCCCTCTTGCTCAGAAGCTTCCAAGGACTTTATCTTCACACTCTACTCCCCGGTACCTATAACTCTGCCCGACACACGGTAATACTTAATAACGAATGAATGAATGAATTTCATGCCTAAATAACAATCACAACCAACCGGTCTAACTTTCTGCTCCTTGTCCCGGCTGCCAAATTCATTTTCCTAAAACAGAGCGCCCACATCTCCTGTCGCTGCGTGTTTGAAACTCCACAGTGGGAAGGCCAGTGGGGAGGGACACTGGTCACTCTATTCTTTGACAACACCAGGATGGGGGTCCTCTCTGGGCAAGACGTGGGTGACTTCCTAAAGGACCAACGAGGGCGACTGCCACAGCTAATCCTCCCCCGCTGCCCTCAACCCAACCTTCCCTTCCGGCCCCCCTCCAGGAACCATAAACTGGCCCAGGACTTGATCCAGGCCTGTCTGAGCATTTGATTGGATTGGGCATTTGATTCTCAGAAACTCCACTCCAGCGAGGACAGTCAGTAATAACAGAAAGTGGCTCTTGGCAGGGGGTAGGGAAAGGGCGTGGGACCGGAAACAGGAGAAAGTAGTGCTTGCTTTTATAGGTGCTCTTGGAGATGGGGCTGGACATGCAGCTCAAAACGTCACAGGAGCCCACAGCAGCCCAGGGGGACAGTATCTCCCTTTCCTCCCTGACCAGAAAACCCACGCATGGTCTACATCAATTCTAGCCAAGCAGTGCGGTCGTAACAACTGGCAAATGAAGGGTCTGAAAGAGGTCCATGTGGTCGGGAGACGCCACCTTCTCACCACTCGGCAGAAGAGGAAACTGAGGCCCAGAGGGGAAGAGAGCAGGATGCCCAATCGCAGTACCTTTCAAGGCCTCCGTTTCCTCCTCCGTCACATAGATCACTGCTGCAAGTCCCCTCCTCACTCTGCTGTCCTAGGTTCTGGGTTCAAATCCACATATCTACCTGGAGCGCCTGCTATGTGCACGGTATGTCCCAGGCAACACAGGGAACGCGAGGAAACACACAGCACCATCCTAGTTAGAGAACAGTGGGTTTGGACACAGCAGGACATGAGGGCAAACGAGCCCTTCAAGTCCAGGTGTCTGGGGGTGGCGGAGAGAGCTGAGTCTTCAGAGTCTGAAGTCACTGAGGATCCGCAGGAGGCAGAAGGTGAGGAATGCAGGTCACAGAAGTGCCTCGGCGGCGGCAGCAAATGAGAAAAGGATAAGGAATCTGGGAGCGGCGGGGAGGCTGAGGGCAGTTCTCAGTGGTGGAACCCAGGGTAAGCAGGGGGCTGGGGGGCTCTAGGGAGAGCATTTTCCACTCAGAGTCGAGGGGCGGGAGGAAGGAAGCTGATTCTCCAGGGGCCAATGGAAGCAGAGATGCAGCCCAGCCTTGGCCGAGCTGGAAACGCTCAGGCGAGAGGGAAGGGAACCAGGCATTTTGAGAACTGCCTCTGTGTCCTTTGCATCCGCGGTCTCCGCGGGCACACAGGAAGCGGCGAGGGAGCTCAAAGCGCGGAGGCCTGATGCCCCCCACCTCCCAAGAAGGTCCCCTCCAGCCTCCCCCAGCCCCCTAGCCCCGCTCCACTCACCTGGGGAGCCTCAGGTGGCAGTGCAGGGAGTGGGAGTGGCCCTCACTAGGACCTTGGTAGGGTCCTCAGCAAGGACAAAGATGACCCCTTGTATCTGGATGGCAACCACACCAACATCACAACACCAGGCGCCCAGCTGTGGGCCACAATGCACTTGTTCAGGGAGTGAATGAATGAATGAGGCCAGGCAGGGAACTGTGCATCGAACACCAACTGCACGTCATTCATTCATTTGTTCAACAAATATTCCCTGAGATTCTCACAGGTGCCA
The DNA here is from genome assembly GCF_949752795.1 of Hyperoodon ampullatus. Taxonomy (NCBI): domain Eukaryota; kingdom Metazoa; phylum Chordata; class Mammalia; order Artiodactyla; family Ziphiidae; genus Hyperoodon; species Hyperoodon ampullatus. The sequence goes on along the minus strand of NC_136932.1, from coordinate 10,596,226 downwards.
GGCGGGGTGCCAGGCACAGAGGGTGTAAGGATGAGCCACCCGGATACAACCTAGCCCCTGTCACCATACAGGCTGGCGGGAGCCGGGCTCTGCGTGGAACACACGGAGACGATAACGGAATCCCTGACCTCGTGGAGCTGCCCGTAGTCTCTGGTCTTTGTTTTTGTCTACCTAGCAAACTTCCCACCCTCTTCCCCTTATTATTTATAAAGTATTTTCCTGCATCTCTAGCTATGTGAGTGGGCACGAGGCTCACTACTGGCCAATAATCGTGTCCATCCCCCTGGCTACAGCGACTGGCGCTTAAACAGGGCTGATCAGAGTCCTCTCCTGGATCCCCGACGTCTCCTCTCTCTGTTCACGTGGCTAAACTGGGGCTGCCAATGGCCACGTTTCCTACCATGAGGAAAAGATCTTTCTGCTGTAAGCAAGGAAGAAGATAATATGGAAAGAGACGCAGAGCTGAGAGATGGACGGAGAGGAAGTGAGTCCTTGTGGCGCAGAATGTCCAGCCCCAGCCCCTGGGTTCCTGCAGCTCTTCCTCCACACTGTGCATCACTCAGGATCATTTGTAGCCACATCCCTATTTTTTTTTTTTTTTGCTGAGCTGGTTTGCGTCGCGCTTTTGTCCTTGTGACCAAAGAATCCTGATAAACACATAACCCTAGGTCCATGGACCAGTCTGGAACACTGGTCCATGCTCCTTACTCCCCTGGAGGCATCATTCCAGAGTCCCCTCTGAGCGTCAGACCAATGATGAGCTTATTGGGCCGGTGGCTGCATCTGGGCCACGTCAGAGGAGGTGCTTGGAGGCTGGACCCACCGCATCCTCTTGATCACGTCTCCAGCTGCTCCCCCAGAGACTTTCTCATTCATGACAATGACACGCATTTATGAAACACAGGACTAGATACTATAGGGAAATTAAGGATATGGCTTCTGCCCTCAAGATGTTTACAGTGAAGCTGGAGATGCAGAACTCACAAAGCAATCCATGAAAAAGTTACAAGCAACACGTCAACAAGTGTGCAAAACAGATCTAATTTATACCACATGGTTGGGGGTAAATGGATAGAAATGGGTTTCCCAGGTAACTGAAGGAAACTTTCTGGTGTGGAATCCATACTTCCTTGCTTCTCAGACATCCAGGGCATCACCCTGGAAATTTTTTCCTGTGCTCAGAGGTAACTGGGTTTTAAAGCTCTCTGCCCTACACTGAGTAACCCCACCTCCTCCCTCCGGGTTGAGGGTCACTGTGGCCTCATTTCCTTTCCCGTCTGCTGTAAGGTACCCACAATGTGCTGGTCCTGAGGCTGAGTGCAGAGGCTCACAACTGTCTGCTTCTCGGCAGCAAACCTCTCAGCTGTCCCTGCAGCTTCCCGGACTCAGCCCAGCAGCAGAGGCAGCCAGAGGTCTGACCTCCAATGAGACGGCTGTCCCCCATCACAAGCTGAAGACATCACACTGAAGGAAGCGGAGGGGAAGTTCACTCTAGCACAGTGCCTGGCACACAGCAGACTCTCCACAAATATCTACTGAACGAGGGACATGTCAAACAAAACCCTGGAAGGCGCAAGCGGAGACAAGGACATGGAGGGTGTTCCAAGTTCGGGGAATGGCAGAATCAAAGACTGGGGACCCAGCGAACAGCCTGGCTCAGCTCCTAGAGAGCTGGGGACCAGGGACCAGCTGGCGAGCCCGGGGGAGCTGACCATATTTGGTCCCAGAGGGCGGGGCAGGGTGGCCTCCAGCCGCTGAGCCTCTCCCCCCACCACCCGCCCCCCCGGCCGTCTCCCCCTTCAGCACCCCTCCCCAGGCCACGCAGAGGCCAGGGGTCATCCCAGGGAGAGCCACGGCCGCCCCGCAGGGCTGCCAGCCAAAAGGAGCAGCTGTTTTCAATGAGCCACTTGGCCCTGAGGCCAGGCCTGGAAATGTCCGAGTCAGCAGAAGCTGCCAGCTCCGCCCTGCGGAGGGGCCAACCCTGGGGACCGGGCATCCCACCCTGCGCCACCCTCTACTAGAGGCTGTGTCCATGTCCCTGCACGCACACTGGATCTGGCGCGGGGCGGGGGGCGGCAGGGCATTCCTTCCATGGAGGGCAGGGGAGTCACATGCCTCTGAGGCCCAATACTCTGCCCAACTGTGCAGCATCGCCACCAAAATCCTGAGCTAGTGTGGGCTTCCCCCTCTACCGTCCACCCTCCAGGCTTTTCCCACTCTCCGGCCTCCTCCCCAGCAGCCCTTCCACTCCAGCCAGGCCAAACTGCTGGCCCCCCATCGCTTACAGAGCATGTGACAAAACCGAACACACACAGCCCCACGGAGGCTCCGCGGCCGTCACACGCACGCTTGTGTGCAGTGTCTCTCTCAATCTCTCCAGCAGCGGTGAACCTCCTCTATGTTTCTAGAGACGGCTTTTCTCCCCCCTTAAAATGTCTGTGTTGCACGATGTGATATGCTGTGTTCTATTAAGATGTTAAAGCAAACGCTGGCAGAGAATGGGTTAAGAGATGGGCTTGTCACCTAATACATGCAAGAGGATGGTGTGAAGGGGGGATGGGAATTCGGGTAAATTCGGAAAGGCAGCTTTCACCCTCCCACGGCTCTGCCTGGGTCCCCCAGGTGGTGCCGGCTGAGGGGAGCTGGCCTCTGGGGCTCTCGGAGACGCAAATCCTCACCAGCCCTGACCTTCCCCCCGTGGCGATTTAAGAGTGTTTGATCTCATGCCCTGCTGTCTTTTGTCTTCTCAGACTAAAGCATCACGATATTTTCGGCCTGTCCTTTCCCAGGCCCCATCTTGTACGAAGGCTAGGAAGCGGGGTGGGGTGGGGTGTGGTGTGTGGTGTGTGCGTGTGCCGAGCCCCATGTCACCTCTGACCTCTGGGGGGATCCGGCACCCCTCTGCTCACGGGCAGCTCCCGCAGCCTCGCTCCCCTGCCTGGTCCCCACGTCTCTTCCTCTACCGGAGCATCCCAGGGGCGGGCCCACCTTGACCCCATCCTCGCCTCCAGGACCCGAGGTGCTGGGCCCAGCCCGTCCTCGGAGTTCCGGGCCTTCGCGGCCGCTGCGCCCGCCATCCTCCGCAGTGCGCCCCCCACCTAGGCCGTGCGCCCTCCTTCCGCGATGCGCCCCCATCTCCGCGGCGCGGCGCGGCCCGGGGCGTTTGGGCGCAGACCCCTCCCCCAGCCCCGCCGCGGCCACGAGGTCCGCCAGGCTCCCCAGCCCAGCTCTGCGAACCCCAGGTCGGCGGCCTCCGGCGCCGTCTGTTAGCCCGCAGCCAAAATAAACAGCCCAAAGCCACTTCCTTCCCCGGGGGGGCAACTTTCACAACAACGGGCGGCTCCGGTCGTGGCAGGAAGTGGCCTTCTGGGCCAGGACAATCCAACCTCACTGACCAGCCAGCCAAGGGCAGGATCCACGACCCGCGGCTGGGGCCGGGCCCAGCTCCGCATTCGCCCCTGGAAGGGAGCGCGCGTGGGTGGGGGCGTAGCCGTCCCGGCGCAGAAATCACGCGCCCGCCGCCCGCGCCGGCCTCCGCGGAGCCACACCTGTTTCACTTATCCGTGGGAGTCGTCAGCAGATTATTTCATAAAAGCACGGATAGGAGAGCCCCAGCCCCAGCGCTGCATTAGATGCTCCATACCTCTGATTTAGGATGAGTGAAAGGATTTATAATAAAGGAGTCACCGGGACAAACTGAGAGAGAGCAACTTTTAAAAAATTTAGTTCGGGGAATTCCCTGGCTACGCAGTGGTTAAGCCTCCTCGCTTTCACTGCGGGGGGGCGGGGGGCGGGGGAGGGTTGGTTCAACTGGCCAAACAAAAAAAAAATCTAGCTTTGCCAAAGTGGCTGCAGAAGTGAGGGGGGAGCAGTAACTTAAAGCTAAAATACTAGAGGCCCCCCCGCCCCACTACTGCTTACTGCAGAGTCAACAGAAAGGAAGAAAAAATCTCCTTTAGGCCTTTCTGTATTTTCCACAGTGAAGTTTTTTCAAACAAAAAAAATGAAACGTGTGGAGAATTAAACTAAAATCTAATGATTTGTTTGTAAGAAATTGAGGTTTCAAATATAAACCATTGGATTCGCAAGAACTATTTCATGAACAATTTTCTTTTCTTTTGGCTGCTTTGGGTCTTCTTTGCTGCGTGCGGGCTTTCTCTAGTTGCGGCGAGTGGGCTTCTCATTGCGGAGGCTTCTCTTGTTGTGGAACACGGGCTCCAGTAGTTGTGGCTTGCGGGCTCTAGAGCACAGGCTCAGTAGTTATGGCACACGGGCTTAGTTGCTCTGCGGCATGTGGGACCAGGGCTCGAACCCGTGTCCCCTGCATTGGCAGGCGGATTCTCAGCCACTGCGCCACCAGGGAAGCCCAACAATTTCTAACTAACAGTCTTTCAAATAACATAGAAAAAAAGGGTAGGATCCCTCCCCCCCCATTCACACAACACAATAAGTTCCTCACTGGCTAAGTGCCCCTTGAGGGCTCAGGTTCTATCCTTGGCCTCTCCATGTCCCCAGCATTTGCCTGCCATAGTCTGGACTCAACAGTAAATGTCGAATGACAGAATGAATATGAACTGGAGGGTCTTAGAATTCATCTTGTCAGGCCTTTAAAATTTGGAAACTGAAACACAGAAAGGTTAAGTGACTTGTCCAAGGACATTCAAACAACTGGAGCCATGACCTTTCCATTAGGACTAAACCTTATTCAAGTCCTGAACAGCATCACACCAGTATCTGCTTATATAAGTTGACCATATCATTTATTGTCTCATGTTGAGAACGAGAAGGGGAGTTACTAATAATTACAGCACTACAACAAGCTTGAGCCAGGGCTGTCCCAGGCAAACTAGGACATACGGTCACCCTGCACTTATGGAAAGAGACCACAGATAATGATACAAGTTAATGCTTACCATGCACTTGGCTAGGTACCCGGCACCGGCTTCCCAGGCTTTCTCGTTAATCCTCACAGCAATGCTCAGAAATAGGTAAAATTCCTATCTCCATTTGACAGATAAGGAAACAGGTATTAAATAACTGAGAGATCAATCCTCCTGATAACAGTTAATAAGGGGCGGAGCAGAGATGCGAGACCAGGAAGACTGGTCAGTTCCAAACAACTATTCCAGGTACTTGAAACTGATAACCCACAGGCAAGTTGCATTTGGCCGTCATGGTATGTGAAAGAAAAGTGAGCGAGCATTGAAAACTGGAGAGATGTCACATAAAAATCTGCATTTCCAGCTTCTCTCAGAAACATTGGGAGGCCTGACAATGCTGAGCCAGTGTGCCTGGAAGGCGCCAGTCACAGTTTCTGGGTGGAGCTGCCCACCTGAGAGGGGGCTCACCGGTTTGCCACAGTCCCCGCCCACACCTTTTGCACCACCCCCCCACTCCAACACTGAAGTGGAAGGAGAATGGCCATATGTTATCATGTTGGCACTACTGTTTTTATCAGAGTGCAGAAACATTCTTCAATATCCTGGTCTCTATTAAGAAGGACCAGAGGGTTGTGCCTATTTCAAAACCGAAAAAAAAAAAAAAAAAGTGTGTTGGGGGACCCCCTCTAAATTAGGCTCCACTGCCCAGCAACCACAATGTCCCTGTGACTCGCTGCATTCCTTTCTCGAGACGTGTCTGAAACACAGCACAATATGATTCTGAGAAATCCTGACACGATTCACCACAAGCTTTTGCTCCACTCGCTGGCAGTTCCGTGACCTTCTGACGTGGCAGCGTTCAGGAGGACTTGTTTGGTTCTCGAAGCAAGGCATGGATGGCACTCTTTTTAAAGTTGTGATGAGAAAAACAACTCCTTGGAGTTGCTGCCTCGGCACTTTACCGTATGACAAACCTGCTCACACCCAGAGCATGGACATTTAGATAAGGGTCTGAGTTTGGGATTCCCACCCGAAGTTCCTGCTTTGCTTTTCTGGGGGCACCTTTTAAAATAACTACTTAAGAGTTGAGCCCTTGAAAAATTAGTGACGGAGTAGCGGGGGGATGTGGGGTTGACGAGCCAGTGCGGGTGTGCCGATCCCAGTGGCCGGCGGCGGATGGAGCGGTGGGGGAGAGGGCACGATGGGCAATGTCAGAGAGTGGCGCTGCGTGGAAAGTGACCCCGGGTCTTCACCGAGCTCACTGAAGCATTCAGTTGCCGAGGAGCCCAAGTAGAAGAAATAGGGAGTTTAGAGCCTGAGAATTTTGAAAAATTAAAGCCAGTTCATAGGTTGATTTTTCTTTTTCTTTTTTTTTTTTCTTTTTTGCGGTACGCGGGCCTCTCACTGTTGTGGCCTCTCCCGTTGTGGAGCACAGGCCCCGGACGCGCAGGTTCAGCGGCCATGGCTCACGGGCCTAGACGCTCCGCAGCATGTGGGATCTTCCCGGACCGGGGCACGAACCCGTGACCCCTGCATCGGCAGGCGGACTCTCAACCACTGCGCCACCAGGGAAGCCCTAATTTTTCTTTTTTTTTAAATTATTTTTTTTGGCTGCGTTGAGTCTTCGTTGCTGTGCACGGGCTTTCTCTAGTTGGGGCAGGCGGGAGCTACTCTTCGTTGCGGTGCACTTCTCTTGTTGCAAGCATGGACTCTAGGCACACAGGCTTCAGTAGTTGTGGCACACAGGATCAGTAGTTGTGGCTCATGGGCTTAGTTGCTCCACGGCATGTGGGATCTTCCCAGACCAGGGCTCGAACCTATGTCCCCTGCATTGGCAGGCGAATTCTTAACCGCTGCGCCACCAGGGAAGTCCTAACCTGCATATTCTTAATTGAACACACCAGCTCTGGCTTCTCAACACAAAAGTTAAATGAACTTAGAATCTTTTTTGCTTGGGAACCTTTAGGATCTCCCTAAGACTATATGTCAAAGATTAAACACTTGCTGACTTCTGCAATGACAAACCAATGGAAGCTTCCTTACCCACACCTTCTTTGGAAGCACGGTGGAGGGCTTAGGAGGGTGGCTCTGGAATCTGGACCCACCCAGGTACAAATCTCTTCTTGGGCCCTGGGGCCAGCTGCCTCACTTCTGCAAGCCTCACTTTGGAGAAGACGTCAATATGACCAATCTCATGAGTTTCTGGGAAGATTAAGGAAGAAAATGCTTAAAGATGCTTTGTACCTTTAGCATTTGGTAATGGAAGGCCATTATTTTCTGTTTGTTTGTTTGTTTTAAATATTTATTTCGTTTTGGCTGCGTCGGGTCTTAGTTGCAGCACGCGGGATCTTTCGTTGCCACGTGGGCTTCTCTCTAGTTGTGGTGCACGGGCTCCAGAGCGCGTGGGCTCTGTAGTTGCGGCACCTGGGCTCTCTTAGTTGCCCCGCGGCATGTGGGATCTTAGTTCCCCGACCAGGGATTGAACCCACGTCCCCTGCAATGGAAGGCAGATTCTTAACCACTGGACCACCGGGGGAGTCCCCATTATTGTTTTTTAACATTGAAGATCTTCTGCCCAGACCAGGGCTGTGAGCTCAAGAGCCTGTTTCACAGCAGAGAGCCTGGGAACCAGGCTTAGCAGATGCTGCAGTCCGGATAAGAGGAAATGATAAGAGTAAATAAAGCCAAGGACTTGAGTGTTTAAGCTGCTCTTCAGAAGAATTAAAAGAAAAATAAACCCACAGTCCAGATGCAGAGTCCTCCCGCAATTCCCATGGGTGGGTCCCTGGCAACTATCATTTGTTTCTGACTTCTGAGCTTTTGGACCCTCTTCAGGTGCATCTGGAAGGGAGATGCAAGAAGAGGCCATGGACAGTGTGACAGGGGAAAGGCGGGTACTTCTGGGGAGGTCAGGGCAGCATGGGGTATGCTGTTCTCCCCACCACATTCTGGTTCTGCAGAAATCAACTCCAAGGGCAGTCGTAAAGGGAAAATGAGGTCACAAAACACGCAGCTGGGGGCTTCCCTGGTGGCGCAGTGGTTGAGAGTCCGCCTGCCGATGCAGGGGACACGGGTTCGTGCCCCGGTCCGGGAAGCTCCCACATGCCGCGGAGCGGCTGGGGCCGTGAGCCATGGCCGCTGAGCCTGCGCGTCCGGGGCCTGTGCTCCGCAACGGGAGAGGCCACAACAGTGAGAGGCCCGCGTACCGCAAAAAAAAAAAAATACCCTCCCTGCCTCTCCACAGCCTGCTGGGGAGACCTACAGGGAGAGATCTATGGCGATACTGACATGATTCTTTTAGGGTCTCTCTCCCCCATTAAATGGTTCCTTCAGAGCAGGAGAATGTCTTATCCATTTATCTCCCCAGTTCAGGGCATACAACAGGTGCTCAATACGTGTGTGTTTTGAAATTTGTTAAAATTTGCCTTATAGCACAGTATGGTCAGTTTTAAAAATGTTCCAAGTGTGCTTGAAAATAATTTGTAATTTAAAGTTTTGGAGCATAGTGACTATATATCTGATTGTTGAATCAAATTTGCTGCTCACATTATTTAAGTTTTTTATATACTTAATAATTTTTTGGGGGGTCTACTGGTTCTGAAAGAGGTATCCTCTATCGGTGAATGAGAGCAGTATGTTAAATCTCCTATTATGATAGTGAATTTGTCTATTTTTTCCTTGTAGCTCTGTTGCTCTATATAATTTGAAGTTAAGTGCACACAAAATTTAAAACTTCCTGGTAAATTGGACTTGTTGATATGAAGTGCCCCTGTTTATTTCTAGTAACGCTTTTGCTTTCAAGTCTACTGTATCTGTTATTATACAATTTCCTTTTGGTTTATGTTTGCACAGTACATCTTTTCCAATTCTTTTACTTTCAAACTTTTTGTACCATTATGTTTTATTTTTTAATAAAATTTTAAAAATTAATTAATTAAGAAAAATAACTGAAAAAGTTAAAAAAAAACTAAGAAGCAAATTCAGTGGCATGCATAATAGGTGTTCCTTGGGAGAATGCTTTAGTTCTCAGTTCATTTCCTCATAAGATGAACGTTCCCACCAAAAGCATCAGAGTAAACATCATGCCTCATCATTCCTTTCCACTGTTCATACAGCATGCATGTAGGTATAATGCTGATTAATGCAAAAAAATTACAATATTCAATGACTTTGAATAAGCAGTGGAGGAAGCAAACGTTTACTAGATTCCATGAATAAAAACCTCTCTAATAAAGCTTATGTGGGAGGATAATGGCTCCAGCTACCCTAGCAAAGGAGGCAGAGTCCCCTTTCCTATGAATAGCTGGGCTCAGGTGTGACGTTGGGAACACAAGGCAAATAAATAGCAATTGAGAAAAAACAAACAAACAAACAAATGTGTTGAACTGAGCTGGACCAGGGGAGGTGGAAAGGCAAGCTGTCCTGTGTCCCATAGGCAAGGGTTTAACATCCTCTGAATTGCATCCTGCTTTAAAAGCAGATCATGTATGGACAATGAATAGAAGAAGATAAGGGAAACATGAAATTATTTATTGTGCCAGGAGGTTGGGATGATGTGTAACTTTCTCTTATATTATTATAATGTTTCTAGAGTAAATAAAACTGAGGGAAGCGAGACACAGGGCATCTTAAGGTCTCTGAAGGAACCAAACCTCTCTGCATTTCCCACAGAACCCGACTCCTTGCTCAGTGTTCAGTGCGTTTGACTTGCTTTGCCCTGGAAGCTACAAAGGGTCAGATGTATGCACAAGACCCATCATCACCATCACTGTGACATCACTCAGACCTCCAATGACACAATAGACTTGACCTACAAAGGAATGTCTGCGAGGGTCCTCCAAACCCTTCTCTCTCTCCACCCTTTCACACCCTTTTCCTGATTTCTTCAGTATATTTTTAGGACCATATTTTTTTAATTAATTAATTTATTTATTTAATTTTTTTTTTTTTGCAGTACACGGGCCTCTCACTGTTGTGGCCTCTCCCATTGCGGAGCACAGGCTCCGGACGTGCAGGCTCAGCGGCCGTGGCTCACGGGCCCAGCCGCTCCCGGACCGGGGCACGAACCCGTGTCCCCTGCATTGGCAGGCGGGCTCTCAACCACTGCACCATCAGGGAAGCCCAGGACCATATTTTAAAAAGTACTGCTCCCACAACCATCACAGTTCCTCCCTCTCTGATATTAATTAAAAATCAACAGCATGGTTAAGAGAGCTTGGGCTCTGGGTTCAAGGCTGGGTTTGAAGTCCTGCTCTTGAACTAGTCATTCGACCTCTTCATCCTTCAGTGTCCTCATCTGCTCAGTGGAGGAAATACTCCTGTTTACGGCACAGAACAAGTACTGAGCACCTCGCATGTGCCAGGAGCTGTGCTGGTGCTGACCCCTGAGTGGCTGGCAGGACTGGTTGAGACCACGGATGGAACTCACCACACTGCCCCACACAAGTGAGCTCATGGTGACAGCAGCCCTGGGGGCAACCCTTCTGGAGGAGAATATGGCACCATGTGTCAAAAGCCTTCAAAAACACAGACCTTTGACCCAGAGTTCACTTCTTATGAATTTAACTTAAAGAAATAATGAAGAATCTATGTAAAGATTTTGCTACACAGCATTATTTATAACAACAATGACTGGGGGAAAATTAATGTCCAACAATATGGCACTGACTGTGTCAACTGAAATACACTCACACAATGGGATACTATGCAGACAACAGTAATCAATTTATAAGAGTATTTCGACATGAATAGAGGTTCACACTGTAACTGATTTTAAAAAACTGGACGTATAATATGACCTTATTTCTATTTTCTTTTAAATCAAGTAAAGTCTGAAAAGACCTTTGTGCATTCTTGTTATTAAACTTGGGTGTCCAAATCGCCAGGGCTGCTTGTTTACAGAGCAAGTGCCCAGGCCCTACAGCAGACCTACTGAATTAGAATCTCAAGATGAAGGAATATCTGGATTGTAAACAAGGCTCCCAGGCGATTCTGAGGCTCACCAGAGTTTCAGAAACACTGTACATGCCTAAGTGTTAACAGTGGCTACCACTGACTTATGGGATACCTGGTGATTTTTATTTTCTTCTCTTTGTATTTTCTACAATTTACATGTTTGGAAATTAAAAAGAGATATGACCTGAATGTCCAACAAGGTTTAGTTACGGGACATCGGTACAACGGAATCTTACGCAGCCATGGAAGCATTGGGTGGAAATACACTGATGACATATTGACGTATGAAAGAATGTTACAAATCAACACTAAAACATCTATGTAAAGTTTTATACAGAGAGAGGAAAGGAGAGGAGAGGAGACACAGTTTGGCAGGATATTCTTTAAAATGTTAACATGCCTGTTTCTTAGTGGTGAAATTTTAGATAACCTTTCTTTTTTGTAACTTTTTCTACCTTTTGAATTGTGTACTATAAATAGGTAACATTTTTTACAATCATAAAAATGTATTCTGATCCTGAAAAAATATATATGTAACACTGTCTTTCTGAGGGCCTTGTGGGAGGGAGGGTTAGTGAAACAGAAAAGGTGCCGGGTGCGTAAAAGGGGGAAGAGTAGCCTTCCAGGGAAGAAGAGAACTCAGTCTGACCCCAAAGGGCTTTGTAAACCTTACTAACAAGGCCAAATGTGTGGAGGAGAAGGGGGGATAAAAAGATACTTCAGACATAGATATAGATGCAGCAATGTGTGGTTTGAGGGACCCTAGTTCCCCGACCAGGGACTGAACCAGGGCCCTCTGCAGTGAAAGCCCGGAGTCCTAACCACTGGACCGCCAGGGAATAAAAATTTTAAATGAACAACAAACAGGGGAAAGATATATTTTTTTTCCCCCCTACTTTTTGGCCGCGCCATGCGGTATGCAGGATCTTAGTTCCCCAACCAGGGATGGAACCCCTGCCCCCTGCAGCGGAAATGCGGTCTTAACCACTGGACCGCCAGGGTAGTCCCTTGGTTTTTTTTTTTTTCCTTGTTTTTGTTTTTTGGGGTGGGGGGAGAGATTTCTAACAAATATGGCAAGAAGCTCATATAGGCCAATGAGAAAAATATAGAGACCCAGTAATTTTAAGCCCCTAAAACCTGAACAGATGCGATGATCAAGAATATGTATGAACAGGGCTTCCCTGGTGGCACAGTGGTTGAGAGTCCGCCTGCCGATGCAGGGGACACGGGTTCGTGCCCCGGTCCGGGAGGATCCCACGTGCCGCGGAACGGCTGGGACTGTGAGCCATGGCCGCTGAGCCTGCGCGGCCGGAGCCTGTGCTCCGCAATGGGAGAGGCCACAACAGTGAGAGGCCCGCATACCACAAAAAAAAAAAAAAAAAGAATATGTATGAACAGACAATTCGTGAAGAAGAAATATCCATGTCTAATGGTCTAATGAGGTTATGGAAAAAATGTTTAAAAGCATTTGAAATACTGGTAATGTTCCTATTTGCTGGATCCGACCCTTGGTTACATGGGTGTGTTCAGTTTGTGAAAATTCATTGAGCTGAACGTCTGAACATGGTGTGTTCACTTTCCTGTATTTATATTATACCCCAAGAATGAAAAAATTTTAAAGCAAGGCATGGATAAACACAAAATAGAGACTGGGTGGGAGGAACAGGGAGAGAGAGAGAGAGAGAGAGAGAGAGAGAGAGAGAAGCACATAGGTAGATATAAGTATTGTAATGTTCTCTGTCTTGGATTAGGTGGTGGATTCGCAAATGTTCATTATATTATAATGCAGACTTGTTTACAAAATAAAAGCAGACCATGCAGGGAAGCAAGCTGGACCGACTGCCCTGCCCCACCAATCACTAGATATGTGATCCTGGCTCGCAGCCTATCTGGCTCAATTTCCTTATCCGTGAAATAGAGGAATGTGAGGATTAAAAATACAGGGACTTCCCTGGTGGCGCCGTGGTTAAGAATCCGCCTGCCAATGCAGAAGACACGGATTCGAGCCCTGGTCCAGGAAGATCCCACATGCCGCGGAGCAACTAAGCCCGTGAGCCACAACTACTGAGCCTGCGCTCTAGAGCCCGCAAGGCACAACCACTGAGCCCGCGCACCACAGCTACTGAAGCCCGCGTGCCTAGAACCCGTGCTCCGCAACAAGGGAAGCCACCGCAATAAGAAGACCACGCACTGCAACAAAGAGCAGACCCCACTTGCAGCAACTAGAGAAAGCCCACGCACAGCAACAAAGACCCAACACAGCCAAAATAAATAAATTTATGTAAAAAACAAAATACAGCGCATGTGGAATTGCCTAATACTGACCCTGGCAGACTCTACGTGCTCAAGACCATACGTGCTCAGTACCCATTAACGCGGTTTCCATTTCTCTCACTTGTTACAGTGTTATATAGAAACGTCATAAGGTTTTCAAAAAGGAGGAAGCCTTCCAAAAGCTTGTTCCCTGACTGCTACCTTTTTGATTTGCATTCCAATCTTGTCCGTATGGACGGCCATTTAGTACTTATAGAATTTCGTGTCCTAGTGTCTCGAAATGCAAACTTGTATTACAGCGTTTGCATCCTCTCCAGCTGTCCCTTCTGTAAACGCTCCGCTGATAAGTGCAAGATCAAGAGGTTCGCGTTGGAGGGTCTATTAATGGAAGGAGCCTGAGGCGGGTGCCTACACTGGTGACCCAGCTCTTGCTGGTGAGCATCCTGAGCGCGCCTTCAGGAAACGCCGCTCTGAGGCTGACCCTCCTACACAGGCCTCCTCGCCTGCAAGTAGCGGAAGCCCAACTCCAACTCATCATTTTAAAAAAACAAGAGGGGCAGGCCTGGAGTGGCTAGGGAAAACTGTAACCAGGGTCTCGGCCAGCCTGGGTCTCAGTGCCACCCACCCGGAACCCAGGTTCCACTCTCCCCTCCTGGAGCCAGGCTGTCCCCTCCGTGCTGCACCAGACCCCGCAGGGCTCCCTTCACGCCTGGGAAAAGCCCGCCCTGCCCCACGAGACTCTGATTGGCCCCGTGGGGTCACGTGCTGCAGGCTTGGACCAGTTAGGTGATGGGAGTGGGCGGAGGGTGCGACTGGAATCACTTGGTTGGACAGAGAGAAAGTTGTCCTCTGCCACCCCATTGCTGCAAATTACAGACATGCTAAAAAGAAAAATCACCCCTGTTAAATAATCAATACATAATATAACAGAATATGACATAACTTCTGTTAAATTTTGGTGGGATCTTTACCAATTTCATCTTGTCTCTATGCCTCACACACAAGTTACATTCATTTATGTATCACATTCACACGCACACCCAAATGTTTTTGAGTCTTGTTTTTGTACTTAATATTTTAGAAAAAGGATTTCTCTGTATCTTTTAATTTTGTAGAAACCATTTTAATGGCCGGATGCTATTTCATGACGTGATACACCACATTCCACTTACTCATTCCTAGCTATTACTGCTCTTCAACTTGTAAGCAGATTTCTCTTAATTATAAATAATATATTGACCATATTGCTACATCAATCTTTGTTGGCACTTTGTGAAGCATATCTTGCCTTTTTTTTTTTTTTATTGCTAGTGATTTAAAACATTTTCCAAAGGCATATTAGACATTGGTATTCCTTCTTTGTGAATTCTGTTCCCAGCCTTTACTGGCTCACGTATTCTAATCTTAGATGCCTTAAAACTAGTGGAGGTTCCTGTGTTTTTCTCATTGGCTTATGTGAGCTTCTTGCCGTAACTATTCCAGACATCTCCTCCCTGTTTGTTGTTCTTCTAAGTTTTATTTGTGACTCCCTCTGGTTACAACTTCTCCCACTAAGGGTAACTGCTCTCCTGACTTCAAACGGCATAGGTCAGTGTTACCCTCCTTTTTGTATTTTATATCGATGGGATCATATGGTATGAATGCATCTGGCTCAATATTTTTGTGAGCCTACACTGTCGCATGTGGTTGTAGGTTGCTCATTCTCATTGCTATATACTACTTAATTGTGTGGAGCCACCATAATTTATCCATTCTATTGTTGATGGGCATTTGGGTAGTTTTCAGTTTGGGGCTAGTTTTCAGTTTTGGGCTATTATGAATAGTACTGCTGTGAGCAACTTGGCTTTTTTAAGAATATAGTTTAGGGACTTCCCTGGTGGCGCAGTGGTTAAGAATACATCTGCCAATGCAGGGGACACGGGTTCGAGCCCTGATCCGGGAAGATCCCACATACTGCGGAGCACCTGAGCCCGTGAGCCACAACTGCTGAAGCCCGCACACCTAGAGTCAGTGCTCCGCAACAAGAGAAGCCACTGCAATGAGAAGGCCGCTCACCGCAATGAAGAGTAGCCCCTGCTCGCCGCAACTAGAGAAAGCCCGCGCGCAGCAACGAAGACCCAACGCAACCAAAAATAAATAAATAAATAATAAAATAAATTTATTTTTTAAATTATTAAAAAAAGAAAAGGATATAGTTTAGGGACTTCCTTGGCGGTCCAGTGGTTAAGACTTCGCCTTCCAATGCAGGGGGTGTGGGTTTGATCCCTGGTCGGGGAGCTAAGATCCCACATGCCTCTCGGCCAAGAAACCAAAACATAAAACAGAAGCAATATTGTAACAAATTCAATAAAGACTTTAAAAATGGTCTACATCAAAAAAAATCTTTAAAAAAAGAATATAGTTCCTTAGATTATCTATTAAATACAAAGGAGAAAAGGTACTTTTTTAGTGGAGAGATCTGGTAGACATCACATGAACCAATTGATCAAAGTCAGCGTCACCAATAAGGGAACAAACTGACAATGTGACACGATGGGAAGGACACATTTGTGTCCCACACCTGTGGTTTTCTTTCCAAAAATGTTTAACATGAATTTAATGATTAAACAATCAGACAAATTCAGACTGTGAACACTCTACCAAACATTTGATGCCTGAAGTCATCAAAAATCCAGTGTCATAAAAGACAAGAAGGCCAACTATTCTAGATTAAAAGAGGCTGAAGAGACACGACACCAAACTGAGTCCTAGACTTAAACAATAGCTGACATTATTGGGACAACTGGAGAAATTCAAACACGAACTACATATTAGAAAAAACTATAGTATCTGTTATATTTCTTGGATGTTATTATGGTATTATGGTTTTATAGGAGAATGTCTTTGTTTTTAGTTGATACATGGTGAAGTATTGGTGTGATATGTCACGTCTACAACTACTCAAAGATTCACCACACACACACACACACACACACACACACACACACACACACACAGAGTGAGGTAAAGCAAATGTGACCAAGGATCCTCAGATCCTTAGAAATGAGGTTAAGCATCTATGAGTTAGAAAATCCTTTCCTCAGGGACCAGGACTGACTGCAAGGCCGTTTCCTATTGAATTCCTATTTGACCAAGCTGGTCTGACTCAGTGCTGTTCCCTCTGCAGTCAGACAGGTTCCCAACCCTGTGTCTGAGATTTCAAAGCAGTCTATTGCTTCCATCTTCCTTCTAACAAACTTAAAAATTGCACCTAAAATGAAATCAGCACACATTTGCCTCTAGAATGTTCCTCTACATTTGGGGCTGGGGGGAGAGGCTGCTCTGAAAATATAAGCTTCAGGAAGGTAGGATTCAGGACTGGCTTGTTCACCATGGTGTCATCAGCATCAAATACCACGCCTGGCACATTGTCAGTGCTCGGGAAAACAAAACAGTTAACCAAATGAATGAGAAAATGCATATCAGTGATCAGACATGCATTTCACTTAATTATTACCCGTGCGTGTATATTAGTTTGTATGAC
Source organism: Hyperoodon ampullatus (assembly GCF_949752795.1). Lineage (NCBI taxonomy): Eukaryota > Metazoa > Chordata > Mammalia > Artiodactyla > Ziphiidae > Hyperoodon > Hyperoodon ampullatus. Next base: position 10,579,594 of record NC_136932.1, on the reverse strand, counting down.
TGCCTTGTGGTCATGATAACTTTCCTTATTAGATATATTTCCATGTACTGGCATTAGTTCTTTTTTTTTGGCCACACTGCTGCACCTCATGTGGAATCTTAGTTCCTCGAACAAGGATCGAACCTGCATCCCCTGCATTGGAAGGGCGGAGTCTTAACCACTGGACCACCTGGGAAGTCCCTGGCATTACGTGTCATTATATTCTATATTTGTCATTTAGAACTATGTAAATTGTCCATCGTGTTAAGATATCTTGATTAGCCATGCTCTTGTTGTTGGGCATCTAGTAGCAAAATTTGTTTTGCTATTATAAATAGCACTTCTATGAACATTTTTTTTCTCTTTGGGATTAATGCATTACAAATTCCCCAAGTGGAATTATGAGGTCAAAGGAGATGAAGTCTTACATATCTAGTTTCTTACATCTTGTCTGAAAGACTGAATGCTAAAAAACTGAACTAATTTACGAGCTCCAGTCATACATATTAGTTGCCTCACAGCTCCGCCAAGATTAGGTTTTCTATTTTTACTAGTTTAATTACATATTTTTTAAAGTTGACTTATTTAATTTCTAGTGATCTTTGCACTTTCTACATGACAACTTGCCAGCTGAATTTTCTCGTGATCAGCTGTAAATTGAAACTAAAAATGTTAAATTATAATCCTGTTGTCCAATAGCATTTACAAGTACAGATTCATTTTCCCATTAGTGTGTTGCTTCTGGTGTATCTTACATTAAGTTCTTATAACAGTCTAAGTCTACTTTTGAAATGTATTCCGGTCCACTGGACTTTTTTTCTGTTTATTTTAATTCAATGCCGTATGTTTTTCATGATTGTGACATCATCTAAAACTCTGGAAACTCATTGCCTTTCTACTACTACAAACTCACTGCCTTTCCACTACTACAAACGAAATTCTCATCACAAGAAAAAGACTTTGTAAAGATGTGAGGTGATGGATGTTAACTAAACACTGTGGAGATCATTTTGCAATACATACAGATATCAAATCATTATGTGTACACTTTAAACTCAATACAATGTTATATGTCAATTACATTCAGTAAAACTGGTGTTAGGGGGGGAGCTCTTTGGAACACCTGTCTTTTTTTGTTTGGTTCAATAAATATTTACTAAATGACAGTGTCCAAGGCTGGAAGCTGTGCAGGGTTGAAAAAGCCCTGCCCCAGAGGTGCTCACAGTCTGGGAGGGGAGGAAGGGGCTCCACCAGACGGGCGGCAGTGATGAAATGGAAAAGGAGTCTGGGGAGAAAGTCTCCTTCCAGCTGAGGCTGCAGGTATGTGCGGGGACCCAGAGGCACAACTGCGGAGCCAGGTGTTCCTGGCCAAGAGAAAAGCGGGAGTGGGGGCTTCACTGGGTAGGACTCAGGGCATCTGAATTTGACTTGCTCAAGGGTTTGAAGAGAAAGGCTGGAACCTGACCATGGAAGGCCTCAAATTCTCAATTCAACTCTGTTCTGTTGGCGATTAAATCCGCCCTTTTGGACCACAAATCTGGCAACAATGTGGGCTCTGGACCGAGGATGGAAGCCAGGAGGCAGAGACTGCAGATGCAAACCACATCACAGAGGCCAGAGGGAGAGAAAATTTTCAAACAATGTCCATCAATAGGGAAGCAGCTAAAAAAAAAAAAAAAGTACATCCTTCCTACCAACTACTGAGGACCACTAAGAATGGCACAGCTCTGAAGCCTGTAATGGAAATGCCATGAATATTATTAAATAAAATTTATTGTATTATACAGTATAAAACGTGGTTCTGTTTGTGTAAAAGGAGTATTTATATGGGTGTATATGCATAAAGAACGGAAGATTACGCCGTTTAAACAACTACTGACAGTGGTTACTGTTAGGGTGTGTGTGGAGGGCAGGGAGGACCTCAGATTTTTTACGTTACCCCTGTATGGTCTGACCGTTTTCCACCGAGCATGCATCATTAAAACTGAGGCTATCAACAGCACCCATGCTGCAGGGTGAGGCCTGCAAAGGGGCGCTGCATTTAGTAATTAGGAAGCCTATTTACCAGGACCGCTGGGAGGCAACTCCTTAGGAGGCAGGTTACGGTGAGGCAGGATGACTGGCGGCTCGGTATGCACTGAAAAGGCAGAGTCCAGGGAACTCAGCTCTGAAAGGAAGTTTAGCTGAAGAAGCTTCATGATGAAGAGAAGCAAAAAAGGAGGGAAGTAAATTGAGGGGCCTAAGCGGGGGGTAAGGACAGCTGAGGATGGATTTTTTTTTTCTTTAGGATTTAAATTTACTTTCAGAAAAAGTATGGTTACTTTTAGGCCCTTACGGTATGTCATCAAGCAGTAAAGGGAATCAAAGACCTACTTTGATTAAAAAAAAAAAAGTGGCTGTAGTTAGGGCTTTGTATGTTGAGGATTGTGTTTTTTTCATGTTTAAGTCCCTTGATATTCATGTTTTCTCTTCCCAATAATAATAAAAATAGCAATAATTTAATATTATTTGTTAAGAAGTGACTGTCCAGCTGTACCACGTAACTCATACATATATTGTCATTTCTTATGATATCCCTACGAGGGGCTATTATTTTATTTTTCCCATTTTACAAATGAAGAAACTCGAGCCTCTGCCCGAGGTCACACAGCTGGCGAGTGGCATTCATTACAGCCCCACCGACCTTGTCCCGATTTACATGAGACTGAGGAGGCGGGGCGTTCCCAGCCACGCCCCCTCCAGCCTCAGTCTACAGTGGGGAGCGCCGTGTCCACCTCCCCTTCCAAACACATTCTGAGGATGTCAGGAGAGGCTGGGAAACTGGCTTCTTGTTTTTCCCTGTAGGAGCTCCAGGCCCACCATGGCAGCTTCTCACCATGACCTTCTAGAAGTGACCCCCAAGAAAAAGAGAGAAAAAGGCAGCCCCTCCCTTCTGGGGTTTATCCCCGTGTTCGCCCTCTGTGAGCTTGTGTCCCTTTAGCCCAGGTGAGCCCAAGAGGCAGTGACCAGGACGCCTCGGTGTCCTTCTCAGGATCCTGAGTCTGGAAGGAGGGGGCAGTGGCAGCCAGGCAAGAAGAGAGGAAGGGCATTCCGGGCGGAGGCAGCGTGTGTGCACAGGCCTGAGGGAGGCCGGGCAGTGACGGTTCCGGGAGCAAGGGGCAGCGCCAAGGCGGAGCGCAGGGAAAGGGTGCGGGGGGCTGGGTGACTGGGAAGAAGTGAGGTTTCAGAGCCATCGTCCTGCGGCACAACCAAGGCTTTTGCGGGGGCAGGAGGCACAGTCAGAGGTACTCAAGTGGGGCGGGGAGAGCTGAGGACAGGCAGCGAGCCTGGGCCCAGCCAGGCAGGATGGAAGGAGTCTACACGCCCAAGGGGCTCGGGAGGGGGACAGAGGGTCCGAAGGAGAGGGGGAAGGGCAGGAAAGAAAGTAACCCCTGGACTCCCACATGGAGCCACAGGTGGGGGACCAACCCAATCTGTCCTCTAAGAGGAGGAGCTGGCTGACGCCGCAGATGCCACTACACAGCCTTCATGCCCTCTGCCTTTTCAGGACACAGCCCCTAGCTGAGGAGTGACTGGCATCTGCAGTGCCCGGCGTGAGTTCCAAGAGCTGTATCACCGCTCAAAGGCCGCCCCCCACCCCAGATTTATAGGATCCAGTCATAGGAAAGCGGCCCCCCGTCATCTCGTGAAGGACTAAACCGGAAGGGACACTTCCTGTCAGCAATGCCCAGGCCCTCCAAGTCCAGGGACCCCCACAGGAGGTGCAGGGGAGGTGGGCTCACAAGAACGGGCCGCAGTGACTCCTTCCCGCGGCACCGCGCAGGCTCCGTAAACATCCTCTGACTGGATGAACAAATATGAATCCCTGACCGCAGGGAAGCGGGGCTCCTCCTCCATCGGGCCCCTTCAGTCCCTCAGGAGCAGGCACCTCAGACCCCTGAGGATACTGAGGGGGGCTCCGTCCCTGCGTCTGGGGCCCCTGGGGCTGGGGAAGAGACAAGCACCCAGACAGTTGGGGTGTAACAGAGGGCCGCCCACTCTACCCCCCTTCCCGGGGTTCCTCTCAGGAGGACACATTGAGAGGATGTTCTGGAGGACTTGGGGCTTTGGGGGAAAAAGCCCCTAAAGCAGAATTTTCCAGCCTTTCCTCACACACACTCTGGCAAAGTTCATTTTACGGAGACGCAGCGTGGTCTGGTACCTAAGAGCTCAGGCTCAGTAGCTACACCTGGGTTCGAATCTCGCCTTCACCTCTTTCTAGCCGTGTGTTCTTGCGCAAACGACTTAACATCGCTAGTCTGTTGACCGGCAGTGTGTGAGATGGGTGATAACACATCCCAGGGTTGTGAATATGGAAGAGCCCTTGTCCTGCAGTATGCCACACAGCGCCCAGAGCATGGAGAATGGCAGCCACTGCTGTTACCACTTCACCCCTCTGAAGGGTGCAACAGGGTTCCTATTTAACGCTTAAATTAGTGGTGAATCCACATGAATGCTCTTCTGAGAATGTCACGGTGCTTCTGAAATCATCTCACCGGCCCAAATCAACCATACCCTGCAGGCATCAGGAAACTGATGAGATTTCCCTGTTGTGAACAATGGGGACCAAGACCCTGGCCTCCTCCTCCCCTGCCTGCACCCTCACCTTGTCCAGGTCAACCCAGCAGAGGGCTGGATCTCAGCACTAACCGCAGCTCAGCTGGGCACTGTCTCAGCCCTGGCAGCTCACAGAAGGCAAGCGGTTGGAGAAAGGAAGACTGGGTGCAGGGGCAGGAAGAAAGCTCTGGGCTCCATGACTCACCAGGACCCAGGCCAGAAGTGCAGGCCGTCTGTCCGGCTGACTCTGGCAGCAGCAGCGAGTACCTGCTGCCTTTCCAAAGGGGTGCCTCCCTCTCTGTCCTTTAGACAGCAGGGTCTGTCCCCACAGCAACATCTCCCAAGGTCTCCTCACTCCTGGACCTGGATATCTGATGCCTGGGGCTCCCAGCAACCCTCTTTCCAATCTGCACCTCATTCCTCTGGTCAGAAGCTCCCAGGGGTTCTCCAGGGCTCCCCACCACCAGCCAGCAAGTTGCTCCCCCACCTTGGCCTCCCGGAAAGCTGGCCAGTTTCCTCTTCGCTTGAGCTTCTCCCCCACCCCACTCAGGAACTCTCCACCTCAGCCCAGCAAGCTTCCACAGAATCCCCAGCACAGCCCAGGCCGCCTTGCCGGTCTCGCCCTCTCTGCTCCCCTCTCCGCGTCTGCAAAGCCTGGTCCCTCCCAGCCTCCCTCCCGAAGAAGGCCTTGGTGACCCTTTGCCCCACACAGTTTCTTTTGCTTCTCTAAGGACGAAACTTACACCTCCCCTGTACGTTCCCTCCTCCCCAAGTGGTTGGCTCAGCATGGAGCAGTGAAGGATGCAAAAATGCATCAATACTGTAATTAACAAAGAGGTCTTCCAGACACAAGCTTTGCAGGGCGCCCCTCTGGGTACTCCACGGGGGGTGGACAAAAGATGGATTCTGCCATTCCACACCAAGAAGGCACTGCTGCCCTGGCGCCCCCAAGGGGCTCTGCGGTGCCCCATCCTCTCCCCTACTGGTGGTCAGGAAGCCACCACGTGCACGTCACCCCCAGGGTAAGTTTCACCCCAGCGGCACTGGCCTGCCAAGCCGAATCCTACCTCCCACGAGCATTTCCTGGGGCCATCTGGAGCCTGGTGCTGATAAATTCTTCCCAGGGACCACCTAATTCGTCAGGTACAGGGGGATGAGGAAAGAATTCGGCTAGAAGAGGAGTATTCTGGGCAGAGGGAACAGCGCAGGGACAGTACCTGCAACAATGTCAACATCCTCTTGCTCAGCTGCTGCCCTGGAGTCCAGGCTATACCCACCCCACCCCCGCCCTCATCTCCAGCTCCCTTCCATCCACGCCTGCCCACACCTAAGCTTCTCTGGGGTGATCAATGCATTGCCCTGGGGACCGGCCTCTCTGGGGCTATGGGGGATACAAGCCCAGGGACACAGCCCGAGGACGGGCAAGGGGCCCTGGAGGAGACCCGAGGCAGAGGGCCACTCCAGGCATCCTCCCTGACCTGGCCTCTCACCAGACATCTCCAGCTCCCTCTGTCAAAGGCTCCCTAGGGGAAAAGGCCGAGTCAGCACTCTGGCCACAACTCTCCCAGGGCCTGGCTTTACAATGTGCTCTGGGGCTCTTGGAATGGCCATGCTCCTCCACCCCTCCCACCCAGCCTGCCTTCACAGAGGAGTGAGATGCAGGGAGGCAGGGGAACAGCCTGGGTGCCTGGACCTGCAGTGGATAGGGAGGTACTTCCTGGTTTGTCTTTGCCTGACATTCAGTTCCGGGTGGGTCTGGAATTCAGCAGAGGGGCTCTGCCCGGTGTGAATATGCATCACCTGGCCCCCACCTCTCCCATCGGCACAATCGGGCACAATCCGGGCACAATCCGAGCAGATACGTGTCTTGGTCGCCTACGTCACGCCATCAGTGGGGCAGGCCAACCCAGCAAGCACTGGCTGTGGCTAGAGGCCCCAGATCCTCCAGGCGGCTGTCTGGACTTGGCACACAAGTGCACACGCTGCACTGACTGTCCCCTTTCACTCAGCCCCCTCCCCAAATGAAACGTAAAGCAAGACCAAGCTTCACAGGCCCAGCAACGGGTCTGTAATAACCACACCCCCTGGCAGTTCCAGCTCTGACTCCTGCAAGCCCCCCAGGAAGTAGATCTTTCCCTTTCCCTCTGGGATTCCTGGTGAGGAGTCTGTCTGTCCCCACACTTCACTGTCATCCTTTGAAAGACCAGCAGAAAGAATGCACAGCTTCGGGTTTTTGTTTTGTGGGTTTTTGCATCTTTAGCAGCTTTTTTGCCGCCCAAGATCTGTCCCTTCTGGAGGGGTGCCAGCTTGGCCAGAGCCGCCCACACAACACTACACCACACACACACACACACACACACACACACACGCACACGCACACCGTGCCCAGCCTGTCGCTGCATCCTCCTGATGGTACAAAACTGCCCCACAGAGCTGCATTCAACTGGTGCGGATGCCGCATGCCACAGGCTGTCCTTGAAGACCAAGTGTGGAAAAGAAAATACAAACATCCCCGAGGTGCCGGTAAAGGAAAACAAGCCCTTACGACTAATTCAAAAACAACAGTAATCATCGGTCCTGGAGCAAAGCAAGGAGCCCGGCCTGAAGCCTCCTCTGGTTTCGTCGGACGCGCCCTGCCTGTCCCCGGGCCCGGGGTAGGGCCGGCGCCGGGTGGTCCCAGAGGGCGGGCGCGGGGGTCTTCCCGGAGCCCGCCCTCTTCCTCCGAGGCGGCTCGAGACCCCCGGGCTCCCCTCCCCCGCCGCCCGCCACATCTGGTTCCACTCAGATCCTCCCCCCACCTCCAGGCGCGCTCCTCCTCCCTTCTCCCCCGCTTTCAGAAAAGCGGAGACGATTTTTTAAAACCCAGTCACACACGCACACACGCACACACACACACACACACACTTCTGGGGAAAAAAATAAAAAAAGGAGGGAAAAGTTGGGAGAGGCCCGCTCCCCGGCGCTCCCCCCGCCCGCCCCCGAAGTTGGCCAAGTTGGCAGCGCCTTACCCGAGAGGGCAGCGGCGGCGGCCCCGGGGCGGCCGAGGTGCAGACCCCCGAGGAGCAGGGCGCAGCGCAGCAGGTGACGAGGCCAGGGCGCGGGGGCCGGCCGGCCGGGCCCCATGCCCGCGGTGTGGCGCTAGGGGACGCAGGGACCGAGGGCGCACGGGCGCGGCGCGCAGTGGCGGCCCCGGCGCTGGGCTGTGGTGACCGCCCGCGAGGGGCTCGCGTCTTCCTCCGGGTCGGGAAGAAGTGATGCCTCCCGGGGCGAGGAGGGGAGGAGGAGGGAAGGAGGCAGGCCGGGCGGAGGGAGGGCGGAGGGAGGAGCGCAGAACCCGGGAGGAGGGTTTGAGGGGCAGAAGGGAAGGGAAGCGGGCAGCGTGGGAGGGGAAGGGGAGGAGGAGCGGGGGGGCGTGGGGCCGGGGCCGGGGCCGGGGCCCGGGCCGGGGCCCGAGAGAGAGCGCCGAGAGGGAGAGGAAGGGGAGGCGGGAGAGAAGGATCCGCGGGGTCGAGGAGGACGCCGGCGTGCACTCTTTCTCTCGCTCTCCGCTTCCCTGTCTCCCCGCCTCGCCTTCCCTCTCTTCTCTGTCCGGGCCTGGAGCCCCAGACGCTGCGTCACAACTCCCCGGCTGGCGCGGGCGGGGAAGCAACTGCAAAACTTTCCGCAAACTTCACCGCGTGGCGGGACGTGGGCTGCGCCGCCCGACTGGGCGGGGCGGCGGCGCGCGGCTGACCCAGGCGGCCAGACCCCGGCCCCTGGCACCCCCTCTGTCCCGCCTCTTTCTGCCCACGTCTCCAGCCGCCAAGCGTCCGCTACCTGCGCGCCTAGGAGGACCCCTCCCCCGGTCTGATGGGGAAGGGGCGGAGCCCAGGGCTCGGCCACCCAGGCAAAGATTGGGGGAGGGGGAGGCAGAGTCCCTGTGCCCTGTGCGGGAGGGCAAACACTTCCAAGTGTTGTTTTAGCATTTGCGCGTCCCCCTTGTCTGCGTCTCTGGCGCAAAGCGGTGTTAGTGCTTTTGCTAGATGGGGCTGTATCCAGAAACCCAGGTAAAATCCGTCCACCGGACGTCCCGGAAGACAGACATCATCACTCTCACCAGCAACCGGACTGTTGACGGGTCGCAAAGGACCAAATGGAAATTTCATAAAAGAGAAGACAAGCCACAGTTATTTCGTATTATGCAACAGGTCACTGCAGCGCAGAGCACTGAACTGAGAGGACGTTAAGAGTCCAGCCCCACCTCTGATTCCCTGAGCGACCTTGAAAAAGTTACTTGGGATGTCTGGGCTCAGAGCCGGCCTGAGACATTTAGAGACCCTAATGCGAAGAAGATTCACATTCTCCCACCACGAGTAATCAAATAAAAACACTATGAAACTGTAACATAAATTTTATTGTTTCCTGTACTGTCCACCTCAGTGCTATTTTTGGAAATAACAAATTCAATGTTTTTTCTTTTTACTACCCTTGCCTTGGGTAAATCTTCCCCCATTGCTGCAATGAGGGTATGGGGCCAAATATGCTCACTAGCTCTTTCCATCCCTGCTGGGCTGAGATTCTTCGCAAATATCAACCTAGAGGCTGCAGGACCCCAAAGTGAGCGCCCACTAAAATCCCCTAGAGTCCCCTGGGAAGATCCCTACTATCCACACTCTGGCCCTAAAAAATGGCTAGCAGTCAGGCCAGCAAAGCCCTTGGCACTCCACAGCTAGCTTGGGCAGGTCTGACAGACCTAAGTCCCTTCTGGTGACTGCCTTCACTGCCCTTTAGCACACATCTTGATGTGGCATGTCCTGGGATCCCAGCGCTCTGCGGGTTATTGACCACGCTGGGGCTGCCTCCAAGATCACCCTCTTGGTGCCCCCTTTCTCACATTATTTACAAGGGGGTTCAGGATTTGCCAGCTTCAGCTAAGCTGCCCTCTCTTTATTCCTGTCTGAGCAGCCAAAACACAGGAAGCTTCTTCTCTAAGTCATCTTACAGGCTTCTGTCTGCTTGCTTATCTCTGGATGTGCTGGCCACAGTTCTCACCAAGGAGTCCCCTTGCCGCTGGAAGGGAACTCAGGTAGGGCTCCCAAGGAGCCCTCCAGATTCTGGAACAGAGTTGGATCTCTCTTCCCCACCAGCCCAAGTAGGTTTGGGCATTCCTCCCACCAGGAGGACAGAAGCTGACTACCTGACATCACCAGTGAATCACGTGGGTCCAGAAAGTCCACCACTTGCCAGCACGGTGCCCTAAGCGCCCAGTACACAAGAGATGCTCTCATTTCTTCGTTCACCCATTCAACAAGCACTGGTGGCTAGCCCTGGGCTAGCTGCTGGGGAACAATGACAAGCAGAGTCGCAGTCCTAGAAGAGTTTTGTTTAGTGGGGAAAATGACTCAATTTTTGCCATATTCCAGCCGGAGAAGACTGCCACGAAAGGGCTGAGGAGCACGGAAGTATGTTGCGCTACTAGCAGGGGCAGATGTCTGTTCGTCTCTGAGGCCCTGTTCTAGTCTCTGCCGAGGGTGAGGCTTCCTGCTGCAGCGTGCCAGGGTTACGCATTGTATTCTGCTGATTGTCTGGGCCCACATCCGTGGCCACCATCTGTCTTAGATCTTGAGCTTGCAGGGCAGAGAGCCAGCGACGTCTGGGCAGTTCTCCCTGTGGAGAGTCCAGTCCAGTCCCCCACCGCTTAAAGATTTTGTGCAGGATCAGTTGTCAGTGGAAGGTGGTCACAGTCTGCAGGAGTGTTCGGTGTTGTGAGGAGGTTGGGGCTTTCAGAGGGACCCCCTCATCAGCACCCAGAACCTCATCTACTTCCAAAGAAGGGTCAGTGTCCTCTGTGCCTACTGCCTCCTCACCGTTCCTGTTGAAGCTCAAACAGCCATTTACTGAGGGCCTACTGTGTCCCAGGCATCAGGCTAGATGCTGGGGACTTAGCCAGTCCAGGGGATTTTTGCCAAGATGATATTCACTATAATGGAATCGATACTGAGAAATGGCTCTCAGCAGCAAAGGCACTGTGGGTCTGCTGATTTCATCAGAACCAGTTTAGAGGAAGGAGCACAGACTTTGGAGTCAGAGAGACCTGAGTTAGAATCCTGACTTTCCCAGTTACTTGCTTTGTGATATGCAGTGAGTTACTGAAGCTCTCATTGAGGTCACAATTCATATTTGTAAATGGGGTAACAATTCCTATCTTGTCCTGAGAATGAAATATTTTGTGCAAAGGGAGGGCATGGCCCCTAGATAAAGACATTCAGGAAACGTCGTACCCTCCCTGCTTCCCATCTTCCTCTGCTGTTGGGACATCAGGGTTATCTCCCTTACTCCCTACCCTGCACCTTGCCTACCTTTCGACCCCACCCCACCGGCCACGAGAGCTGCACAGGTCAGTTTGATCAGGATTGCAACACGATGTTTTCCTTTGCCTGAGAGAACAAGACAACCTCCCCACCTGCTCTGAACATCTCCATGTTTAACTGTACGTAAAAATGGTGTTCTGAAGTGTAAACTAAACCACTAAGAAGTGGGCTCTCTGCCCACTTCTGCTGGCTAATAAACACATGTCCAGAAGTAGTGGGACGAGGCCAGGCCTGGGGGTCGGAGTTGAGCTGGAATTCCAGCTCAGCCACCCACTATCCAGGTGCCCTCCGGGCAAGTCACTTCCCTTCTGAGTCTCAGGAGCCCTTTGAAGTACAAGTTTTGGGATCATTACTCACTGTGCTTGGGGTTCCTCTTGCATTAGTCTCTTCTTCCCTGGTTCTGGACCTCAGCAGCCTCTCAGGCCAGAGGGTGCCCAGGGAAGCAGAGCCCGTGGACACTCCTGGCAGCCGGGCCTACAACAAAAGCTTAGGGGAGAGGAACACAAGGCAGGAAGAACGCAACTGGATGGCCAAGTAGAATAGGAGAACACAAATAAAGGGAAGAGGGACTTCCCTGGTGGTCCAGTGGTTAAGAATCCACCTTCCAATGCAGGGGATGCAGGTTTGATACCTGGTCGGGGAACTGAGATCCCACATGCCACCGGGCAACTAAGCCTGCACGCCCCAACTACTGAGCCCGCACGCTCTGAAGCCCACGTGCCACAACTAGAGAGAGGCCTGTGTGCTGCAACTAAGACCCGACGCAGCCAAATAAATATTTTTTACAAAGAGTCTGATCAACTAAAGGCTCTGGCTAATTAGGTGGCAAAATCTGATGAAAGAAAAAGAAAGGGAAGAGAAGAAAAGAAAAAAGAAAAGAAAGACAAGGTCAGTCCTAACCTGAGGCAATTAGACTAAGGGGGTATGAACCCCAAGGAGCATCTAAAATTTTCCCCACCCTGCACCTTTCCAAGCCAGGGGAAAAGTCTGGCCAAGCCTGGGGCTGGTCTGGGAAGATCCCAACCCTTCCACCTTCTCCCTGGGCTCCTGCACCTCAAACCCTTGGCTCTCCACTCAGGCAATCTGCCCTTTGAGTCCCCCCTTGTCCGCAGCACTGAGGACCTGAGACGGAAGGAAGCAGGCAGGCTTGGGGTTCAGACACACCCAAGTTTCAAGGTTCGGCTCCACCTCTTCCAGCTGTGTGATCTTGGGACAGTTAACCTAAAAGAAACATTATTTCTCCCAGGACTTCCCTGGTGGCACAGTGGTTAAGAATCTGCCTGCCAATGCAGGGGACACGGGTTCAAGCCCTGGTCCGGGAAGATCCCACGTGCTGCAGAGCAACTAAGCCCGTGCGCCACAACTACTGAGCCCGTGCGCCTACAGCACGTGCTCTGCCACAAGAGAAACCACCACAATGAGAAGTCCGCGCACCAAAACGAAGAGTAGCCCCCGCGCACCACAATTACAGAAAGCCCACGCGCAGCAACAAAGACCCAACACAGCCAAAAATAAATTTAAAAAAGAAAAAAAAATTTCTCCGACATCCACATTACTGGGGAATTTTATGGCTGTCTGTCTTCTCCTGGTCTACCCCATCATGGCCACAAATATAACCTAAAAACAAGTCTGCCCACTTTCCCTAGGTTCTTTCCTTTACTCCCTCTTATTGGAGGACACTGAACAGGGCTCTCCACTCCCAAAAGGGCCACTGAGTTTGTATCCACTCACTTCGAGCCCGAGGCCTGGATTAGAAAACTTCCTTTGAAGGGACTCCAAACCCCAGCTCCTTCTTCCCCAGGGAACAGGAGATAATTACCTCATGACCCCTTCCAGGAAGCAGGACATGCAGACTTCCTCGCCATGCATCTAGTTTGGATGTGCCTCCCAGTTGGAGGAGTCACTACAGTGATGCCCACAGCTAACAGCAGGGCCCCAGAGCAAGCTCAGAGCAGGGGGCTCACAAATCCAATGCCTCCAGGATCCTCACTGGCTCCTGTGTCTACTCAGGAGGCTTCAGCAGGTCAGAAACAAGCTGGCCAATGGAGGCTGAGAGAAGGGTAGAGGTTGGCCTGAGGCACCGCCACAAACAAGAGGGGGCGACAGAGCTGAGCTGAAGGATGCAGTTCCCAAAACCTTCCTCCTACTGCCCTACCCAGCTGGTGCCAGAGCAGGCAGAGAGGGATGTCGCATCACCCTGTCTGCTCCACGGGGCCCTCTCCCGACCTGGAGGTGCAGGTCCTCTTAGCCTGTCTCCTTGCACTGAGGACAGGGCGAGCCAGGAGTCGAGGCCTGTTCTGCTCCACAGCTCTGGCTGGGCCAGCAGCTTCTGCATCCCTCTCTTCAAGAGGTCACCTGAGGCCTCAAGAGGGAGGTCCTGATTCCCAATTCCCAACTCAGGAAGGACAGGCAGGATGAGGTTTTCTCCAGTCTCCATACTTGACCCTCCGAATGCAGGGCTGGGCCCAGTTCCTGCCCCCAGTTTTGTGTGGCCCTCCCAGATCCTGACCGAAGGCAGAGCCTCCCCTGGCGGAACAGAGCCCCGCATGCAGGCGGCTGCAACCAGCTGGCCCGGCACCCGCACTCCAGCTGCAAGAGACCGGCCAGACCCTTCCACAGCCCCCAGCGAAGCAGCAGCAAGCACAGACTGGGGCACCAGTGGCTGGTGACCAGCATTTTTAAGAGGAAGTAAAACAGTTAAGTATCAGTGCATTGCACATGAGCTAAGCTCTAGTCTGTGAAATGTGCATTGGGTTGAGACGTTAAGGGTTTCTTTTTGCGGCTTGCCATCAAAGAAATTTGAAAAATACTGCTGCTGAAGACCTGGAACCAGCTACACAGTCTCCCTGGCTGTCCCTGCCCAGTTCCGATCTGCTCACTCCCTGACCAAAGACCTGCATCCAACACACTGCCCCGACCTCCTCCTCGGTCTCTCATCGAAGGTCTCTCACCCCCACCTGTCCAGCCCAACTTCCCCTTCCAGGAACTGTGCTTCAGCAGGCCAACGACCCGACGTTCCTTTAGCCACGCCCTGGGTTCACACACACTGACACACACACACACACAGACATACGACAAGGAGAGAAGTACGGGAGAGGTGTTCAAGGTGTTGTGAGAGCCCAGAGAAAGGAAGGCTGCAGGGGACGCTTGAGCTGAGTTTTCAAAGATGCTCAGATGACCAAGTCCTGGAGGCGTGAGAGAGCAGGGAGAGATCTAGGCATGACAGACACTTCACGGCAAGAGCACAGAATGGGTGAAGGACCCTTTGTGGCAAACACTGCCTTTCCTCACTCTCTTTCATTCTGCCCATCTTTCAAAGCCCAGTTCAACGCCATCTCCCGAATCTCCAGGAACCTCATCTCACTCTTAGGGAATTCATCAGCTCCAAGCTTACATTTATTACATGTAGCTACTAAATGATAACACAGGAGCCAAGTCTGATGTACCTTTTTACATCCCACACAGCCTAGCCCAACGTATTAGAAACAGAAAGCTCTCCAGAGAAGTGTTTTGAGTGGATGCGTGAAGTTTAGAGCTGTGACAACTGTAGCTCAGAGTGTGTGAGTGCCTGGCCCAGGGTCGCAGAGTATGCAGTCTTCACTAGGAGCTCTCCTGTTGTCTTGTTTTATCAGATACCAAAACCAGGTCCAGTTTTGTCTGGGCTGAGGAGCAGGGTTAGCATTAAGGTTGTGGGTAGGGTTCTGGGAGTCTGTAGATGCGAAGAAGCAATGGCTCCTGAAATTAATTTGTAGGGAAAGACCTTCCTTTTCATGCATGCCCTTCTCTTAGGGCACAGGGCTGAGTCTGACTCTAGGACAGTCTTCCTTCTAGAAACAGGCCAGGGCCCACCTGCACTGGAGGCCCTCTGTGTCTTGCAGACACCTCTCCAAGGGCCCCTGTGACGCAGAGGAGGCATCTAGCAACACCCTCTGCTTTTTACTTTTTCAGTTGCTGAAAACATCTTTACATCTCTCATCCCCTTCAAGACTTACAGAGACCATGAGCAGTCAAGGCAAAGGGTCCGATTCCCACTTGTCAGTTGGGACACAGGGACAGGGAGTTATGGGATTTTTCACTTCCTCATCTACAAAGCAAGATGACACTATAAGAGGGCTTAGGGAACATGAGGCGGGAATGTTCTGGGAAACCATGGCCCCTTCTTCCCACCTAACTTCACTTCTAGCTCAGGACAGCAGAGGCAGGGCTGCTGCCCAAGCCAGCTGGGTCTCCAAGTAGATTTCTAAGGGCCAGCCCTGAGGGAGGCGGGTACTCAGTGAAGGGAGCCCCGGGGCAGTGGAACCGAAGATTAGAGAAAGATATGCTTCCGGCTGGGCGCCAAGGTACAGCCTTTAGCTCCAATGCTCTCTGCCCGAAGATGGCACTCAGAGAATCCACCTCACAAAATGTTCAAGCCTGCAGTCCCTCCCCTTCGATCCTGCTCTACCTACCTACTACCAGTCACCAAATCAATCTGGGCTTTGGTTTCCTCATATATAAAATCAGCGAGATGCTTCTATGAAGCAACACAGCTGAGGAACTTCTCTGCAAAGTAGCAGTGCGAGAGCCCCTTCTGTTTGCTGATACCGCCCTCTGCAGCTCCTCCCCCAAGCTGCCTTGGGGGTGCAAAGGCTGGGACAGCACAGGAGGCCACCACAGTGGCAGGCTGTGCCTGGAGGCCAAGGAGGTTGAGGTTACCACAGTTCTCTGGCCGGGCACTTACCGCCACACCCAGGCCTGACCGGTGGCCCGCTGCTCTCTGACCCCTGCACACCACGGGGTCTCTTGCCCAGCACCACACACGACCCCTCCGCCGGCCAGCCTGTCTCAGGCCCTGCGAGCTTCCCCGGCACAATAGAGCTCTTTATTCCTTGCCCCTACCATGTCCCAGACCTGCTCCCAGGCCTGCCTGTTTTCCTAGCCTCTGGCAGGTTCCCCCAACCCACCCACAGAGCTTGGCATCGGCCGGAGTCCCACCTCCTCTCCCCACGATCTCTCTGCAACTCTCTCCTCCCCAGAGCCCTTCCAAGGAGCTGCAGCTCAGCCCCAGGATCTCCTCAGCCCGGATCCAGATTACCAGGCTGGATTCATAAGCAGACCCAGGTCTCAGTCCTCCGGCAGCCCTGGACCCCTCAGATAAAAGAAAAATGTGATAAATGAATTCACAAGAAGGAACTGATGAGTTGTTACATATATTTTAAGAGAAGGCCAAAGGTAAGAAGCTTTGCCTGAAGGAGTGAATGATTCTTGAGTATATTGTTAGGTACCAAGGCACCAGTATAAGGGTACAAAAGGGCATAGAAATGACATCTGGTCCTAGGACAGCCCAGAGCTTAAAGCAGATTTTTAACCCCAACACAAAAAATAAAACAAAGCCATCTCCGTCTTCCAGCTGGCTGAGTTTAGACAAGTCCTGAGAGCCACCCTCCAGCTGCCCCCTTGCTGGGGTGGATGATAAGGTCAGTAGGGCTTGTGACCTTCAGGGCTTATGCCATCTGGGAGACTGATAATGGGAGGGGGGCAGCTGAGAACATACATTCTTAACAGGTTCCCAGGTGATGCTGATGCTGCTGGACTGGTGGCCACACTGGCCTATAAAACGCCTCCTCCCACACTCAGCCAGAAGCAGTCTTGGATGCAGGGTAAGAGAAGGCTGCTGACCTTGTAGGACAGAGGTTGATATTGAATCTCAAGCAAGAGAGGAAGGCTGCTGAAGGGTCTACATCATTACTCCAGACAAAATCTCCTGACAACCTGGAGAGTAGAAAGGCTCTGAACCTCAACCAGCAAACTTGGGAGTCTCACTAAATCTTGTGATCTTTTTCAAACCACATTTTTTGATTTCCCTCTTATGTGCCAGGTACTTTAAATACCTTATTTCTCCTCCTCACTATAACCATGCAAAGAGATATTCCTGAAGCTTGCAGAGGGGGGATTTGAACCAGACCTAATTCTAAAGCCCAGCCTCTTAACCTCTAGGTGATTCTGCCTTAAGAAACTAAAACAGAACAGCTAGTTTGTGCACCATGTCTCTCTCCCACTTAAACCCACGCGGATTTTAATTACAGACGAAGAGGGCTTGAGTGATTGGAATGATGAGTAATGGAGAGAAGAAAAAGATTCTCAGAAAGCAAAAGATTGCAAAAGGTGGGTCGAGTTACTTGTAAACTTCGCCTTCTTAGGAGCAAGGAGCTGGACCCAAAGCTTGCTTCTAGCTCTAGGATTCGAGGAGATAACTATGTTTAAGGAGAGTTATTTTCTAAATTAAGAAACACAGAGCTCCTTGACTGCTAATCTTCTCAGCTGGAGGAAACCCTGTCCTTCCTGGACTAGAAAGCAGACAAGAAACAAACCCTCTAAAAAGGACAGCAGATGTGTCCAGGTCAGCCACAGAGTGGGGTGCGTACGGCTCTGACTGGCGATTCTCTATTTAAAGCTGCCCATGTCATGATGGAAGATTCAGAGCCCAAGCCCTTCTCCTCGACCCCTGTATTCCATCCCTTCCTGGAGCCCAGTGCCTTTACCCCTGAATGGTGAGCTCATGGTCATGGCTGGGCCTTCCCCATTCTGTTCACTGCTGTATTCCCACCCACAAGCCTAGCTGTTGGCACATCAGGGGTATAAAAGATGTTGCATGAATCCACACATTCCCATCATGCCTGCAACGTCCACTGGGACTCTGCCAGCTGCCAGGATTCCTCTAGCTATACTCTAGGTGGTAAGGGCCCCGTTTGAAGCTGGAGAACTAGAGTAAAAATCAAGAGGCTGGGAAATTCACTTCTTAAAACTTATTTTAATATTTTCCCCACCCCCCCAAATTGGGAAAAGCCAGAACAGTCTGGCTGGATTTAATTACAAATTAGTACACATTTTTCTGTCACTGTTTAAAGTAAATCAACATTGTGGCAATGAGGGATTATCCTTGGAAAAAGTGAAACCCATATTAACAAAATATGTCATGGAAGAACTCCACTTAGTGATTTCACTGGTTACTTACAAGTCTAGAAAAGGTCAACATTCTGCATGTTCCCTGGGGCTTATCCATGCAGTGGAAAGAGGCCTTGGCCAGACTCAACCAAGCCCAATCAGCCCTAGACCCAATAAAAGCAAGAAAAGAGGGCATCCCTTCTTCAAAATGAGGGCAGAAAAGGCAGATCACCAAATAAAGTCCTACAGCTTCACTCATAAGAACTTGGGGGAAAGGAGGCAGGAAGTTAGAGGGAAGCCTTAAAGATGCAGCATTCCTTCATCCTTAAGAGAAAGTTAAAAATTAAACAAACACTTCAAGATCATTGAATGAGAGGGAAGAAAAGAGGAGCAGAACTTAAGTATCTTGAGTAAGTTTAAACATGGTCTCAACTTCATCCATCTCTTCACGTATACAGACACCATCCTTTCGGTGTTGTGCTCAACCTTTGAGACCCCATGGGTGTTCTGCTTAGCAGCTTGAAAGTAATGGTTTAGCTGACTTCCTTCCCTTCAGAGTTCCACACAACAATACATCCACGAACCTCTCTCCAATTTGGAATGCTCCATCTTCCCTTAAGATCTCCTGACACTGGGGAGAGTGGGGCAGGTCCACAAAACAAACAAAGGTCCTAGAAAATGTGTCACTACTGGCATTTTTCACATGTAAAAGAAATACTAGTCATGAGTCATCTGAGAGCTCTCTACCCTTCCTGACTGCCCTCCCCCCTGCCTAGGGAACTCAGATGCCTGAATGCTGCATCTTTAAATGTTTCTGGCTGAGCCCTTTTGCCACATATGTCAGTAACATTCCAAGCTGGCTGCCACATGTTCACACTCTGGCCTCCTTCCCCCTGCACTGTCGAGTGCGCTGCTGTTCCAAGGGCACGGTGGGGCCATGCAGCTCCCATTTCAGCTCCAGCTTCAGTTGATCATACATCTCAGAAACAACCAAATTTAAGAAAAATTAGTTCCAAGAGAATGTTCATATTTGAAATACCTATTTCCTTTGAGATTATTTTTTAACTTCACTCAATGAATCTATTAAAGTGAGTTAGACAAAGTGTGTGTGTGCACATGCACACACAGACACACACACCAGCACACACCCACAAAATTTAGGGGTTTGGAGGTTGTTTCCTGCCAAAAGATCTAACAGAGGAAAGCTTATGTGCTGATCAAGTTTTAATATCACGGTTAACAAGAAATGTACACCATTTAGCAAGCACACACGAGACTGTGGGTAGGACTCCTGATCCCTGGAGCATCGGGCTCCCCAGCCCATTTTTTGCCTACCTTTGGAACAGTTTCAATAGTTACTACATTCAGAGAATCCAAGAGGACTGCATGGACAGATGAACCTTTATTTAAAAAAATAGCACTTCAAATAAATTAAAAGGGACAACCGTCAAGTGTTCAAATTGTGAAGAAATAGTTGAAAACCTAGAGAGACTCCAAGCTGCAGAGTTCTAACCTCATTCTTTGTCCAATGGCAAAAACCCACACATCTCAGTACTCCCACTCATTTTTTTTCCCTACTGAGATGAGGGAAGCAATTGCAAACAGGAGACCAGACGGAGGAGAAAGCTGCATCTGACTGGAATGAACATTGCCACGTACTTGCTAATACGGGTTTCACTTTATGACCAAATGTATTCTTTCAAAAATAAAAAAGAGGGGAGGGAAGCTGCATGTTTTTAAAAACTGAAATTATTTAGGGATAAAACACTAACTCTAGTGCCTTTAACGGGCAATAGCAACTTTTTTCCTCCGAAGTCAAACACCATCCCCAGCCGAGCCTTTGTGCTACAAGCTTTTCAGGAGATGTTACCTAAACTTTATTAAAAGAAAAGAACAAGTTTAAATATAGACACTGGACTAGCCCAGTCTTGTATTTTCAAGTCCACATTCTTCATCTGAAGCACTGCATCAGGGACCCCCCCTGAGTCTGCATGTTTTCAAGTTCACAGTACATGGAACCAGTTTTTCTTTTAAATTTTTCCTCACTCAGAGCAGCCACACGCAGCGGCCGTTGACGCCGGAACCTTGGGCGGGGCCTTTTCCTACGAGGCCTGGCCAGAGCTGCCCAAGGTTTCTCCTCAATGAGAATCGATGCTGTCATGCTCTATGGATGGGAAAAAAGCAAGAAAATAAAAGCACCTGGTACAGGTTTCATGAGATCCATTTGGATTCGCTATGTTCCAAACCCGCTGCTGAATGCCATTAGTCCACTTTGTGTGTGTTGAACAGTTTGTGGCTAGGAGTGGGTCTCAATTCGAAGAACTGTTATTGGACGCCCCAGAGGTTGATGCAATAGCAGCTCCAGCAGGGCTACTTGTGGAGACCGACTTTCGGATGTGAGGAAGCAAGTAGGGGTCACAGGCCAACTGCTGGACGTCGATGCGGTCCTCCTTTCGGTAGGCCAAGCATCGTCGAATAAACGCCTGAAAGGAAAGTTTCTTGAAGAAGCCTGAAGCAGATAATCCTGGCACCCCAAGAGGGAACCCAGGAGGTTCTGTAGCAGCTGCCAGGGCCCAGAACAAACGTCTCCTAAAGAGAAGGGGCTTTAGGGCCTTGCCCGGAAACCACTAGGCAGACCCAGGAGAGACGTGCCAGAAGCAGCATCTCTCTGTGGCCACTGGCTCCTTCCCCAGCGAAGGTGCCTGAGCCATTCCTGAGGGGGCACAGGGCATGACCTCTAAAGATCTCTGTCCCCAAAGCACAAAGACCAATGTAAAACTCCCCCTCTCTGCCTTGGCTGATGTGCATGGGCACAGTCTAACTTCATAGTTCTGCATCTACAAACCACGGTCTCGTGTGAACTTCCTGAGGAAGTGGAAATTGTACTGACAAACTATCACCATGTGCAGCGTGAGTAGACCAATACTGACTAACGCTACGGTGTAGCACAGATGGGTAAATGCTTTCTCGGTGTATCTTATTTTTCCCTGAAAGATCAGCAGGCAAATGATCAGGCACTACTACATCTAAGTAGTAAAGGAAAACCTGAACAGGACTTGTCTCCTCAAGAGTACTGCAGACATAAAAACTTACTGATTCGGGGCTTCCCTGGTGGCGCAGTGGTTGAGAGTCCGCCTGCCGATGCAGGGGACACGGGTTCGTGCCCCGGTCTGGGAAGATCCCACATGCCGCGGAGCGGCTGGGCCCGTGAGCCATGGCCGCTGAGCCTGCGCGTCCGGAGCCTGTGCTCCGCAACGGGAGAGGCCACAACAGTGAGGGGCCCGCGTACCGCAAAAAAAAAAAAAAAAAAAAAAAAAAAAAAAAAAAACTTACTGATTCGGAATCCTAATTCACTACCAACATGGAGGTTTCCTTTGTGCTAGGTACGAAGAGCTGTGTAGCCTCAGTTTCTACAATTTTAAACACAAAGGCCCTTACATAGATTATCTGTCTTCTCCTATTTCTTAACCGGACAGTTCTATTTAATCACAGCCATACAATATAATTATTTTAAATTGAATCAATTTTTAAAAATCTAAAATATTATCATCCAAAGTCCATCCTTTACATTCGGGTGGTAATGATGCCTGGATGTAGGTCCATTGATCATAGCAGATGTACCACTCTGGTGCAGGATGCTGACAGGGGGAAGGCTGTGCATCCGCGGATGGGGTGGCTGTGTCAGCAGGGAGTATATGGCATTGCTTTATTTTCCACTCAGTTTTGCTGTGAATCTAAAACTGCTCTGAAAAGTAAAGTCTATTTTAATATATCTAAAACATAAAATAAACTACTGATTTTCTATTTTTTTCATGTTTAATTAATAAAATTCCTGGTTTTTCAAAAGCAAAGACACCTACAAATAGTTGCTTTATTAGAGCATTTGGAAAATAACAAATTCACAGAAATGAACATAAGGATCCTTGGCCTTTAAAAATTAAGCTTTCTGGGCTTCCCTGGTGGCGCAGTGGTTAAGAGTCTGCTTGCTGATGCAGGAGACACGGGTTCGTGCCCCGGTCCGGGAAGATCCCACATGCCGCGGAGCAGCTAGGCCCGTGAGCCATGGCCGCTGAGCCTGCGTGTCCGGAGCCTGTGCTCCGCAACGGGAGAGGCCACAGCAGTGAGAGGCCCGCGTACCACACACAAAAAAAAATAATAAAAAAAAATAAGCTTTCTTAGTGAGATACCTGGAGCTGGAAGGTTTTCTTGGGATGGACACCAATCAAATAAACTCCTTTTGCCTTCAACTTTCCCTCTACACAGCTGCCAGGGCAGGCTTTTGAAACAGCAATCAGATCACAAAGTTGCCCTGATTAAACCCTTCAACTGCCTTCCATCAGTTCACAATCTATCCTGCTGCCCCTCCTACTACCCTCCCCTCTGCTCGGACTGCTCTGTGGACCTGCTAAGCTCACACTCACATGTGAGCTTTATTCACTTCTCTCTGCTCAGAATATTCTTCTCCCAAATCTATACATAGCTCCCACCTTCACATCAGTCAAGACTGTTCAAAAAAAGTTACTTCATCACTGAGGCCTTCCCCAACCATGGCATCAAAAAAGGGGGTTCCTGGGCTTCCCTGGTGGCGCAGTGGTTGAGAGTCCGCCTGCCGATGCAGGGGACACGGGTTCGTGCCCCGGTCTGGGAAGATCCCACATGCCACGGAGCGGCTAGGCCCGGGAGCCATGGCTGCTGGACCTGCGCGTCCAGAGCCTGTGCTCCGCAACGGGAGAGGCCACAGCAGTGAGAAGCCCACGTAATGCAAAAAAAAAAAAAAAAAAAAAAAAAAAAAAAGGGGGTTCCACCCTCTCTACTCCCTTACTCCGATTTGCTTTCTTTTTTTTTTTTTTTTTTTTTTTTGCGGTATGCAGGCCTCTCACTGTCGTGGCCTCTCCCGTTGCGGAGCACAGGCTCCGGACGCACAGGTTCAGCGGCCATGGCTCACGGGCCCAGCCGCTCTGCGGCATGTGGGATCTTCCCAGACCGGGGCATGAACCCGTGTCCCCGGCATCGGCAGGCGGACTCTCAACCACTGTGCCACCAGGGAAGCCCACTGATTTGCTTTCTTCAAAACATTTATCACCACCTGAAATGTATTCATTTTTAGTTACTGTTCGTCTCACCTAGTAAAGTGTAAACTCCGTAAGTATAGGGACCTTGTCTGTGTAGTTCACTGTCACACAGTCACAGCTCCTTTCCACTACCTAGAACAGTGTCTAGTACTTAATAGGCACCCAATAAATGTTTGTTGTGGGAAGAGATGGGGAGAAGAAGGTAGGGGTTGGACAAATTACCCAGAGAAATAATAGAGAAAGCAAAGCAGACATTTCTGCTGGCCAATGGGTCGAAACTTACCTTTGCTTCAGGTGTTACTACTGGCTTTGGCGGGAACTGCACTTCAGTAGCTTTGAGGATAGTATTTTCTTGTAGAATGTCTTGCTGGGACTGGTTATGGCCAAACGGCTATCATATAAAAACAAAACAAACAAAGGTAAGCCTCTGGTTAAAATTAGAGAGAACACAGACTTCCCAGGTGGCACAGTGGTTAGGAATCCACCTGCCAGTGCAGGGGACACGGGTTTGAGCACTGGTCCGGGAAGATCCCACAGGCTGCGGAGCAACTAAGCCTGTGCGCCACAACTACTGAGCCTGCGCTCTAGAGCCCGCAAGCCACAACTACTGAACCCACGTGCCACAACTACTGAAGCCTGCATGCCTAGAGCCTGTGCTCCGCAACAGGAGAAGCCACCACAATGAGAAGTTCACACACCACAACCAAGAGTAGCCCCCGCTCACCACAACGAGAGAAAAGCCCACACGCAGCAACAAAGACCCGACGCAGCTATAAGTTAATTAATTAATTAATTAATTGAGAGAGAGAGAGAGAGAATACAATTCAAAACCAAAGAGAAAGGAAAGGAGAAGACAAATCTCAACAAGAACTGCTAGAATGAACTTTGGAGATGATCCCCTCTAATTCTCTCATTTTATAGATAATGGATGGAAAGGCTCAGAGCTTAAGTAACTTGCTCAAATTCCAACATCTAGGTTAAGGCAGAGCTGGGACCAGAAGCAGCATCTGCTATATCACAACACCTCTGCAAGGCTTTGCTTACAGCAAAGATAAAGAAGATTCAGAGCAGGAACCAGCAACCTCTTTTGCCCTGAGTGATACCTGTGGGCTTAAGCAGTATATATGTGTGCCACTGACAGACCCGAGACACAGATGAAGAAATGGAAAGGAAGTGAAAGAGGAGAGGGGTACCGACAAAGTGGGGAAAAAAACAGAGTCGGGGCTACTCAGTGAGTGGCTTCATCTGTGCCACAAATTGCTATCTTCTAATAAACTCCTAAAAAAAATAAGTTCACACCTAGTGTCATCTCTACAGTGTTTCTACTGAGATCACGATTCTTTCTAGATAACCTCGACCACCATTATCAGCAGCACTTCCACAATATCAGAGTATAAATAATAATTAACCCCTATTAGTTCTGAATAGTTTGCCCACGTTAGATAGGTACAATAAAGAAACAAAGCCCAAGGAGAAGTTAAAGAGGAAGCTGAGATCTGAATTAAGAGTTTGGTCTGGAGATTTGAATCAAAATATTAGGAGTCTAAGGGAGTTGTAGAACTCCCCAAAATCTTAAACCCACAGCCCAATGGGGAACGCTAAAACACACCGGTAGCAGAAATAAGAATATAAATATACAACTGGATCCCAATATATACATTTATACAAGATATTATGCTCATAAGGAAAACACAAATGTGACAATTCATTAGATGTAGTTTACCATCTACGTTTTTACTTACACAAATAATATATCACCTTTACCAGAAGTAACAGACAATGAGTACTTTCTGACGTCACCTCCCCAGTACAGAAATACAAAGCATGCTTTTATTAATAAAAGCTCTAACTAATGGGGTGGTTGGCAATAAGAAGCCTTGCAGATTTTTCAAGTTTCAATTCTTGGGACCCTTAAGAATTGCTCTTGGGAAGACTGTATACTTTAGTAAACTATTTCATATATTTCCCTGTACATATTATCAGAATCAAAACATAGACTGGATCTGAGAACAGCAAAAAATGCATGTCTTCAACAGCCCCGCTGAATTCATTAGGTGCCCTGGGACTGAAAATTTCTGCTTATGCATAAAGCTTTTATAATTAAAGTCTGTATTTTCTTCAAACCACAACTTTCAGGATTCCATTCTGTATAACCCAATGATTAACTCCAAGAGAATAATCCACACAATGCCACCGTGTACATGCACCACCTAAGACAGAAGACACCACATCCAACCGTCTACATTACCTTCCTTCCATAAAGACACTGGTAGAAGATCACACCCACTGACCAGACGTCAACTTTATTTGAGATCTTTGGTGGTTCTTTCCCAACCACAAAACACTCTGGTGGTAAATACCTGGGACAAAAGGGAAATAAAAATTCTTAGAAAAAAGACGGTATAAATCTAAGACATTTACAAAAAGGCAAAATAAAGACCCTGTTAGAAATAAAAATATCTGAATCTTAACAGTTGAAAAGCCAACTCAGACCCATCTGGATAAAGTAGATGAAAAGACACTCTAACTTAAGGAGGCAGCAATGTCCTATTATAAAGCCTTAAAATACACGTTTCTTATTTACGGAGAGAGGTGAATATTGTCCCTAGTTCCTACTTTACCCACCCCAGCCTCCTTTCCCAGTGCTGTGCCTAATATAAGGTGTCATTCTACAAGTTTTTAAAAGGAGAGGGAGGGCTTCCCTGGTGGCGCAGTGGTTGAGAGTCCTCCTGCCGATGCAGGGGACGCGGGTTCGTGCCCCGGTCCGGGAGGATCCCACATGCCGCGGAGCGGGTGGGCCCGTGAGCCATGGCCGCTGAGCCTGAGCGTCTGGAGCCTGTGCTCCGCAACGGGAGAGGCCACAACAGTGAGAGGCCTGCGTACCGCAAAAAAAAAAAAAAAAAAAGGAGAGGGAGCACAAAAGAAGTGCACTCCCTTTTATGACAGCTGCAGCAACAAACATTAAAATACAACTAGAAGTGGTGTGATTTCCTTTCAGGCTGGCAGAAGAAGATATCTCCAAAATAAATTACTCCTTTAAAAGTCCAAATGAATTCAGGACCCAGTACAAATCTCTGAGGGGAGTGGCTATTCTGTCTTCTTAAGGTAGCCTCTTTTGGAAATCTAGACTAAAAATAACTACAATTATAGTCAATGGTGACATTAAAGTTCATATTATGAAAGGATATTTTACATTCCCTACTTTAAGGGTGATCAGGGGCTTATGGAAGACTAACAAATAGTGCATAAAAAGCCAAAAAAACTACTAGTTATTAGCCCAACTCAATCCTCATCTGAATTCCTTCCTTCCCCACCCACCCCTGGCCTCTAAGAAGACTAGCTGGACAGCCAACCACACCAAATTGTATGGTGTGGAAGGTAAGTGCCTCTTAGCATTTAGGAAACCAAATAAATATGTTTCTCCTCATTGCCTGGAGTCTTCACCATAGCACAGCTGGAAGGCAGAATTCTGAAGATAACAAATTGATTTCTGCAGATTTCATGCTGGCAAAATCAATTCTGTGAAAAACTATTATAAACCCCGCTGTGCTTCTGGTATAAAAATCTAAATGTATAGCTGGAAGGGAATCACAAGAGTTGAGAGGCAGAAAATGTTCAGATGATGGGCTTTTTTTTTTTTTTTAAAGAAGTTTAGTTTCACGTTGTTCCTTTTTAACAGTCATTTTTAAATGATTAAGACCACTGACCTAGATTATTATTTCACAACAAAAGCTTTTAGCCAAAACACACATTGAAAAGTGAAAATATAGACAGAGAACTCACAAAGCGGGGTGGGGGAGAAAGGCAAAGAAATAAAAATATAAACAAAAGAATATAAAAAGAACCGCTCTTCCAAGTGCCACGAAAACCTCCCTGAACCGTAAGTTTTCATGGTTCTTGATTCTTTAATATACATAACTTAAATATGATCTTGGATAAATAACAAATAGAACCTTGATTCTAAAATGATTTTTTTAATGTACTTATAACTTTTTGGTGGAAGTAGTGGGGAAAAAGTAAGTTCTTGTTTGTGGTGAGGAAGAACAGAGGTTGTTGGACTTATCCAAATGCAGAGCAATAATCTGGCCAAATAGACACTGTCCCTTAATAGTACAAATCTGGCATATCACTTTCTAGGACTCAGTTTCCCCATCTATAAATGAAGAAATACACTAGTTCTTCACCCAAATAATAAGCATTCTAAGTCCCTATCAAGGACTCTGGGAGGAAGGGTAGAAGACAGTTCTAAGATACTGCACTAAATTGTGTTTAAAAAACAAACATAGTTGCATACGCCATCATGATAAAATCCTCATAGAGAAAAATGATTCTCAAGGCCTAGTCTAGGGGTTACTTATTTAAAAGTAGTATTCCATGTAGAAGAATTCTGGAACAACCAAATGCCACAAACAATCACTTAAAATCTGTTATGTCCTCCCATTGTATCTGTGTGTCTCTGGGACATAATACGAGGATGACATATTGAGGATGGTGATTATAAACACCAATATGGAGACTTTTTAAGCCTTCATAGAAACCCATAAAATTAATTTTCTCAGTAGCTCCCTCTCTACTTTACTCTTTATTATGAAAAAAAAATCTTCAAATATGATCTAAAGTAGAAAGAATCGTAAAATGAACCCCAAGTAAACATCATCCAGCTTCAACAATTGTCAAGATGCGGCAAATCTTTGTTTGTATATACCCCTCTCCACCTCCCCCAGATTACTTTGAAGCAAATCCCAAACATTATATATTTTTATCTAAATTCCAACCACTGAATTTTATAGCTTAGCAAATACAGCAATAGGCAGCAATGAGATAATTTAAACATGAAAAATCTTTACCTTTAAAAAAGAACAAGCTATCAAATGAAAAGCTAAAATCCAAGTTCTGGTGAATTTATATAGCAGAGGTATAGACCTGCTTCCAGAACTTGCAACAACAGATATTTTTGTATCATTTACTGACAGGAACCCACAACAACCACCAAGTGAATAAACACTGGTAATGTAGCTTCTATTTTAAACCTAGAATCTCAAAGTTTTAATTTAGGGACTGATTTTCACTATAGGTACCATCTCCACAAACAATACGGAGCAAGGGAAAGTTGAAACTTTTGTGTACATGGTGTTTCTATCAGGATATGATCGAGTCTTTCTTTAATATGACGGGAGTGGTAAGACCAGGACTGACGTCCCCCTCTTCTCTGTCTGTTTCAGATCAACAACCTCACTCCGAGAGAGTCACTAATCTGCTAAGGGCCAGGGCCCTTCAGTCTCAAACATAAGTGACTTGGCCAACTGACCCTGGGGTTTAACAGTATGTATTCCCCCTCCCTTAGTGCTACTGGAGTCTTTTCCATGTTCAGAATTACACATTCCAATGTATGGCTTTGTGTCACCACTGCAGAAGTGAAAAGAAAGCTCTGCTAACATGCCTTTACAATCACAAAGTCAAATGCCTGAGCTGCAGGTATCTTTTATGGTTCTCACTGTCAAAAGTAATACTCGGCAGAGTAGGATAGGGCATAGAACAGGCAGGCAGAGCTAGCTGGGGTGGGGTGGCTGGGGGTGGATGAGTGACAACAGATGGGAAGAAATGTGGCTCAAAACCTTTTAGAACGTGGCTGCCAGAAATGGACAAATTCTTGGTAAGCCATGCTCGTGTTTTCCTGTTTAGATTTCAAGGGATGCTATGGTTATTTTACATCCTAATCTTCATAACTCCTTAGCTCTTGAGAGTCCACCATCCTCGGGCAACTCTAAAAACAAATCCCTCATCCCATTAACTCATGAAGAGAGAGACCTGCATTTGAAATTCTGAAAAGAATTTAAGGCCATTCTTTACATACACATGAGCAACCTCATCCTCTCTCTATTCAATAGGGACAAACCTACAGAGGAAACAAACAACTCAAACACGTGGCCACACATAATCTCTTCCTCAATGGTTTTTCAAGAACAGAAAGAAAAATTAAGCAAATTCATGTAAATACAAAGAGTCAAACTGTTGAAAAGACAGTAACTATTTGGAGAGGAAAGTCTACTATGGTATACAGCATTTTTGCCTAAGCAGACAGGATGTAGTTTAATTAATAATTACCAACACTTCAGTATAGCACAGCCACATCTCCATCAGCCAACTTGACAAATCTCCCAGGTACCTACCAGTAAGTACCAGCACCTTGTGATGTTAGCTCCATGCCATCCACTGAATTGTAGCTATCATCATCCATGATCTTGGAAAGACCAAAATCTGTGATTTTTATCTCTCCACATGCTGTACCATTTACTAAAAGAATATTACCTAAAAAGATAAAAAACTTCATGAATAAAAAACTTACTAATTAAAATAAACCAAGGTAATAACAGGCAAGAAGAGGACAACTGAACTGAAACTCTTACATATAACAGCAAACATTTAAATCTCTGGAATAAAAAGATCTGGACTCTGGATGCTAGGGGAGAGTTGTAAGTGTCTGGCGGCAAATTTCTCTTTTCCAAGAATCACCTGCTTAATGTGCCAAAACCACCACTATGAGCAGTGGAAAAAAATAATTAACTAGCCAAAGTAAAGTATCACTTCTATGGTTGGTCAAAAATAGTGGGAAAGTTACATCCGAACTTTCAGTAAGGATCTCTTAACCACCCTGTTTAGGACAGTAGTTTCAGGGGGGGAAAAAAAAATCAAAGAAAACATACAAGGAATCTAAGCTAGTACCACAGTGCCACCTACAGCTCCTGGGGCAGGAAAATGTAATGGATTCAGTGACAGAAAACCCAATCACACAATAGCCATCTTTTAAAAAAAATCACTTCATTGTGATGAATTTTTTAGTCATTTGAATTACACTAGAACACTAAAGAACAGTGAATAGTGAGATTTAACATGTAGCTATCAGAAGAGGAAAGCAAAGTTAACAACTGTGCCCACCAGGAGGTAAATGGGAATCTTCCCAACACCTAAGCTCAGCTGGTTAGAGCTGTCTACAGACAACACAGGCAGACTTCTAAGCAACAGCTCAGAATGACAACAACAGACAGAAGTAAGAAGTCTAACTGCTCTCTACTCGACTGGCGATTATCAAAGTTAGACAGTAACCATGAGAAAAGATGGAAAATTCCACTCGGAATTTAATGAAATGGGAGGCATATGTGTAAAATAATTTGTTAACGTGGGGGCACTTATCAGAGAGACTTGGAGAAGAGGAACTGCTATGCAGTGTGAGTAAAGGGAGGAACCAAACCAAGCTCGCCAGAGCAGTTCTTTCTTAATCGGACTGACGTCATGAACTGCCCTGGCTCTAAGACAAGGGCATTGTTTCTCCAGAGCATTTAATACGACCCACCCTCCTAATAAACCCAGTGCTGTGTGGCTGGGACTCTCTTATTCCCACTACCCAGGCAATTTAAAGTCAGATGTTATTAGGCCTTCTTGGTCCCCGGCCAAGTCCCCTAACTTTATAAAGTTAAAAGTCACTTATAAGACCAAAGAAATACTACCAATACTGTCTCCTAAAAATTAGACATACCTGGTTTGAGGTCATAGTGTATGATGGGAGGTTTTATTTCATTTAAGTACTTTAAAGCATTCACAATCTGCATGATAATGGATCGGGCCTCTTTCTCCGACATTAATTTGTGCTGTTTCAGGTAGAAGTCCAGATCATTTCCCTCACAGTATTCCAATACTGTACAAAACCTAAACA
The DNA here is from genome assembly GCF_949752795.1 of Hyperoodon ampullatus. Taxonomy (NCBI): domain Eukaryota; kingdom Metazoa; phylum Chordata; class Mammalia; order Artiodactyla; family Ziphiidae; genus Hyperoodon; species Hyperoodon ampullatus. The sequence goes on along the minus strand of NC_136932.1, from coordinate 10,548,962 downwards.
CAAATAAACCAACATTTGACCGTGGGATAAGAGCAAGTAGATTAAGTCTAAACCAGCCCCACTGAAAACGTCAGGTCATTAGCTTCTTACTTCTTTCTTCTTTGCTCCTTAAAATATTCTTCTGTTCTTTATTCAGTATTAGCTAACTGAGTGGTTTACCGGAAGAAAACTGCTTACTCTTTTGGTGAAGAGCGTCTGCACCCTTCCTGTTGGAACCTGCTGTGCTAAAGTTCACCCAGGGCATACCTCTTCTTGAATCAAGACTGTAACAATACTGACAGGAGCCGTAATGTATTTAAACTAGATACTTCTTTTACTGTCTACACAATGCTCCATTTCTAAACAAGTACCTTATGATCAAATACACAATTGTCACTGCAAACATTTTATATGACCTCAAGTGCTGACAGTGAGGAAAAATCTAGGGTTTGCCTAGGTCCCAAGGGCTGTTTGCATACTACCTCTCCTGCCAGATTGGCACATACTATGATTTCTCTTTGCTAAACACACAAGGTATAAAAGAGCTTTTTAAAGTACAGTATTGATGGTTTTAACAAATGTATTATTACACAGTATGAGTTTTTTTCTTTCACTTGTATCAGTATATCATACAGACCCCAATTTTTTTTTAACATCTTTATTGGAGTATAATTGCTTTACAATGGTGTGTTAGTTTCTGCTTTATAACAAAGTGAATCAGCTATACATATACATATATCCCCATATCTCCTCCCTCTTGCGTCTACCTTCCAACCTCCCTAACCCACCCCTCTAGGTGGTCACAAAGCACTGAGCTCATCTCCCTGTGCTATGCGGCTGTTTCCCACTAGCTCTCTATTTTACATTTGGTAGTGTATATATGTCCATGCCACTCTCTCACTTCGTCACAGCTTACCCTTCCCCCTCCCTGTGTCCTCAAGTCCATTCTCTACGTCTGCGTCTTTATTCCTGTCCTGCCCCTAGGTTCTTCAGAACCATTTTTTTTTTTTTAGATTCCATATATATATGTTAGCATACGGTACTTATTTTTCTCTTTCTGACTTACTTCACTCTGTATGACAGTCTCTAGGTTCATCCACCTCACTACAAATAACTCACTTTTGTTTCTTTTATGGCTGAGTAATATTCCACTGTATATATATCATACAGACCCAAATTTAAAACTACATACCATTCGTGCCATTAAGGGGCATGTGTCTATCTTCCAAGGCAGTTATAAGCTAAAGGAAGGCTTCCTGAGAGATGAATACCTTTTAAACTATTCTAAGCTGTGACAATATGGGTAAATCACTCAGGGTCTAGCTGGGAAATAAAAACCAGTATTTAAAACAGAGGGGCTTTAATTCAGTGAACTAATCCCAGCAATGACGGAAATGCTGAGAAGACAAAGTGGCCAGTGAGCACCCCAGAAATCATCTAGAGCAGGAAGGCATTAGCACCCTAAGGCCAGAGGGCCAAAGGGAGGAGGTGGTGCAACCAGAACCAGACTTACCAAGGGAAACTGCAACCACAGCTGGGCGGAGGGGTCTCCACCCACCACCACCTATCTCCCCATTGGCTGAACCCCACTGAATAACAACTGACAAAGGAGCCTGGTAAATACAATCTGCAAGGGCCAACTCACCTAAGATTAAACAGGCGCAGGACTAGCACTATGGGGCTCTGGGCAATTTGAGGCCTTCACAAAGCACAGTAACAAAATGTGGACACACACAGTCCTGTGGGATCCCTAAACTGAACAACAGCTTATGCTTCTTATGAAACACAGCATGTCCTAGCATGCTAGCACCCTATTTGAGAAAATATGCCTAAAATTTATAGATTCTCTGATCTGATATGCTGAAATCTGAGGCATAGACTCTCATGCTTAGTGAATTTATTCTGGACCCAATGCAAGCTGAAAATAAAATCTCACTTTTAATACCCAAACAACTCTCAGAAGACTTTCTAAAACAATGGTCTGACTTACTTTTGATAAAAATTCACCATACACACAACAGGAAGAACAAAGTAAACAACTTAACAATAGCATAGAATCAACTCAATTTCTCAGATTAGTTAAAAGTGTGTATACAATTCAAAACAGCAGATAATCCGAGTCATTATATTTATTTTTGAAACGATTTTTTTACTTACATTTGTGGGGGGGCAGTGTGTCCTTCCTAGTATTCAAGGAACTTACTGAAAGCAAAATAGTAAGCCACCCTGTGGAAACCGGCTCTCTAACTAGAGTGGGGTTTTCTGAACCCCACTCCATGCTACACACATGACTGTGCTGGGTGCACCCGACTGGAAAGGGGAAATCCCTGAGTGGATGTTTCCAAAGGGAATTATGGTCTCCCTTTGGGGCCACTTCTAAATGTCGGCCGGCTCTCTGTGCAGCAACCTCTGAGACAGTTGCTGTCTGGAACAGGCTCAACAGCCTGAGAGGCGGAGGGAAACACTTGTGGGCCAGACCTAGGTATGTTCTCCTGATTCATTTCAGACTCCAACAGAGAAAATGTTTCCAAATGCTGAAATATTTCTAAACGCCTGGATAAACCAAGAGGTCTAGAGCTTACCTATACCAAGTAATGAAATACAACAATGCCTACGGTTATTAAAGATCTCAGACAAGTCATTTAACTTCCCTGGTCCTCAAATCTCCACCTATAAAGTGAGAGGGCTGGACTGAAATCCCTATAAGCCTCTGAACCAACTTATATTTTAGGATGCAGCATTGCCCTACGCCACATTCATTCTCATTCTGTGATAAAGTCACATTGCTGGCACTTCTTTAAAAGGCCCATCAGTGTTCATCAGAGTCTCCAGGATGGGGCAGAGACTCTCTTGACTGGTGCTTCTCGGTGGTATGCTGGCACCAATTAGTGCCAGTTTCTGAGAGTTGATAAATTTTCAGGACTTTTGTGAGCTGGCTTTTAAGCCACTGGTAGGATGAATGGATAAACAAAAGGTAGTGTATCCATACAATGGAATATATTTAGTCATAAAAAGGAAGTACTGATACATGACACAAGAAGAACCTTGAAAAAACACCATGCTAAGTGAAAGAAGCCAGTCACAAAAGTTCACATACTATATGATCCATTCATATGAAAGTCCAGAATAGCAAATCTATAGGCACAAAAAGTAGATTAGCGGTTGCTTACAGCAGGGAGTGGGGGTGGAAGAATAGGGGGACGATAGCATAAGGTTCAGGGTTTCTTTTTGAGGTGGTGAAAATGTTCTAAAATTGACTATGGTGATGGCTGCAACGTACGTATCTGTGAATATACTAAAAACCACTGAACTGTATACTTTTAAATGGGTGAACTGTATGTATGTAAACATATATCAATAAAGCTGCTTTTTTTGTTGTTGTTTTTAAATTGGACATGTTCAGAGTACTTATAACACAGAAATTGGCAAACAGTACAAATCAGCCCTATGCCTCTCCCCACCAAGCTGGTTGTTAAACATTTACCAGCACACAACAGCACACACCCTGTGGCCAAGAGACATCTTGCTGGCCCAAATCTGAATTCAAATATGCTCATTTGCCCATAAGTATATTTGGTCCCCTCAGAGAGCATTTCCTGGACCCAGATTTAAACTCTATTCCATGAGTAGTCAACACACTGCAAGAAAATAATATTATCTGCTAAGCTAAAATGGCATAGCACTTACGAGTCAGTGTCCAGTGAAAAGTAATCATACAGTTTAACTATTCTGGGATGATCCAGTTCTTTGTGAATCCGGTACTCCCTACATGCATGCCTGTAAACAAAATGGAAAATTAACATTTTGTATTTTGGCCTGTCTCTTAGAACTCCTCCAGGATACTCCTAATTTATTCTCTCACTTCTCCATTGTTCCCGAACATTCATTCCATTCAGGTCCATCTAGTCCCCTGATCTTTCTTCATCTTATTTTCTCTACCAGTATCTACCAAGCTGTTGAGAAAATAGTAGGTGCTAACCTTTTATCCCTTTCGAGTTCATTCTATGGTAATCTCATCTCTTTTATATTTATACCCAAATATCAGAACTTTAAAAATTATAAAGACAGCATTTTTTTCTTTCCTCTAAAGCTGATGTTTTCTATCTATAAATGTTATATATCCTGGGGTTACATCAAGGGGCTCAATTTTAGCACGTAAATTCACTGGGTAAAAGGATTACCTGTTAGAAAAGGCAATTAGCAGTGCTTTGTATTTGTTTGTTTTTAAATCCTACTCCTTACAAAAAAAAAAAATTTAAAAGACTATCAGCTTTACTTTCTTTTAAGAAAATGCTAATTTGATAAAAAGTTTGAAATTATGGAAACCCTAGTTTTCTTATAACAAGAATATATGTATGTATGTATGTATGTATGTATTAACATCTTTCTTCTTTAGTACTTTTCCAATTTAAAATTATTTAGTAAGATTAGGAACAAAAATGTACGATATAATCTGGCAAATTCATATACTGAATTTTAAAAGAGTAACATTTAGTTCTTACTTACAAAGAGAGTAATAGGATATTATTATATTTTAAGTAATCTAGCACCATTTAGTTTGGGGCATTTTGTTATAAGACAAGAGTCAGAAAAGGGAAACTTTCCGTAGTATGATTAAAAAAAAAAAAAAGTGTGTTATTTTCTGAAATGTATTCTAGCATGTCAAAATACACAGAAAGTACTCAACCAAAGAAAAGCTGAGGAACAACTAGGGGAAGAGGGAGGGGAAGGATAGGAATCTAAAAAGTAATTAAATATTCTTCCTCAATGGAAATTTGTTTGACTAGGCTTATTTTTCAAGTGGCCATTTTTGGCAGTTTTTGCTTCTTCTGATGCTTAATCTCATCAGCATCTTCACGTCTTTCTGAAAAGAAAAAACTTTCCAGCACTGAGGCAGAGCAGCGTTAGAACACAGGAGGCACTGGGATCCAGAAACCTGGCTTTGAGTCTGAGCTCCGTGATGCCCCCTCTCCGGCCTTGTGGGCCTGCACCATCACGGCAGCGGACTGGAAGTTTTAAAGGGAGCTCCCTAGATTTGGACGCCTCTAAAGAGAAGCTAAGCAAATGTAGCTGTGACCCAACCCCCCATCCCACCAAAGCAGCTCCACACTGTCCTTTTTCATATATCAAGATTCCACGGGTGGTGCAGTGATTAAGAATCCACCTGCCAATGCAGGGGACACAGGTTCAAGCCCTGGTCCAGGAGGATCCCACATGCCATGGAGCAACTAAGCCCACGCGCCCACAACTACTGAGCCTGCGCTCTAGAGCCCGCGTGCTGCAACTACCGAAGCCTAGGCGCCTAGAGCCCATGCTCCCCAACAAGGGAAGCCACCGCAATGAGAAGCCCGCACACCACAACGAAGAACAGCCCCTGCTCGCTGCAACTAGAGAAAGCCCGCGCACAGCAACGAAGACCCAATGCAGCCTAAATAAATAAATAGACAAACAATAAATATAAATATATATATATATATATATATATATATATATATATATATATATATATATATATTCCACGGGACAGTCCAGTGCTTAAGACTCCATGCTTCCAATGCAGGGGGCAGAGGTGTGATCCCTGATTGGGGAACTAAGATCTCACATGGCACACAGTGCAGCCAAAAAAAAAAAAAAAAAAAAAAAAAAAAGATTCCATGTAATATTTCATTTGGTAAAATAAAGGTGATGCTGTTTCTAAAAAAAAAAAAAAAACAAATTTAGAAACCTATGGTCTGAACAGATTACCGTTAAGTCATTTCTTACTCTCACACACTATGAATCTATAGTCCTCTGCCCTTTTAACTTTTTGATTTTGTGCATTTCAGAGTAGAGACCAATTTCTCCATCATGGTATAAAAAACAGAGGAAAATAAAGGAGGCAAAAATTATGAATCAAAGGAAGTGGCAAAGTCCTCGCCAACTAAGAAGAAAACTTTCTGTGTGTCACTGAAAGCACTCCCTCAACGTCATGTCAGGCTCTAAGGCCATTCCTTATGGTTCAGCAGGCAAGGCAGAGGCTCTGTCATGTCCTTTATATGTTCAACTTTCAACTAAGCATCCAAGGGATTAATGTACTATAAATACAGAAACTTAAATAGGAGGCTGGAAGAAACTTATCCACTAAAGTGTTAGTCTTTTTTTTTTTTTTAAAGTGTTAGTCTTTTACTCTAAGTGGATTTATATTTAGACTTTCAATAATTTTATCCTAGAAAATTAGAAAAGAGTATCATACAAGAGTATACTAACTACTTTGGACTTCCCTGGTGGTGCAGTGGTTGAGAATCCGCCTGCCAATGCAGGGGACACGGGTTCAAGCCCTGGTCCGGGAAGATCCCACATGCCGCGGAGCAACTAAGCCCCTGAGCCACAACTATTGAGCCTGCGCGCTAGAGGCCACGAGCCACAACTACTGAAGCTTGCGCACCTAGAGCCCACACTCCCCCACAAGAGAAGCCACTGCAATGAAAAGCCTGCACACTGCAACAAAGGGTAGCCCCTGCTCGCCGCAACTAGAGCAAGCCCGCGCATAGCAACGCAGCCAAAAAAAAAAAAAAAAAGAGTATACTAACTACTTCAGATACAATTATTTCTGTGGATAGCTTTATATGAAGTTTTCCATACCATAAAGTTCTTATTATGCTATTTTGGGGAGTTAAAGAAATCGAGTAATACCTATTAATGCTTTAATAATGCAAAAGTAAAACAATCAGTTTACTTTCTGTTTGTGGGGAGAGGAGAGGAAAGGGGGTATAGAACAGAACTCAAAAATAAACAATACAACAACCTTCTATTTTCTTTGAATTTTTCCTTCTTTTTTACCCAAATAAATGCTCTGATTCCAGATGGGGCTTGGAAGTCATCCCCACAAAGGGAAAAGCAATCAAAAGACCTTACTATGCAGGGTAACAGTAGCATTTTCATATTTTATAATGTTACCACAACACTGAAGTGTACTACTTTTCAGTTCCACAACACTGAAGTGTACTACTTTTCAGTTTAACACTGAAGTTTTGAAACACTCTCTAAAATCTGTTTGGTGCCTGATATAAGCCTCCTTAATTTAAGTTCAAGGGAGTTAATAACATTTTGCTAATTCACTATTATTTGTAGCCTGAAATTCATCAGTATGATTCATATCACTTAGCAAGCAAAATCTTTCAAAGAAAGGTGGAAGTGCTTTAAGAATTTCCTCTCAAGGATGAAGAGGTCACAAAAACTTTGCACACCCCCTCCCCAGTGTGTCTGTCAACTGGGAAACAGCTCCTGCCCAGATGGCTCCACAGAAGATGCTCAGGAGTCATGACTCCCGCCTTGGTGAGGAAACAAAGAATAGGAGGGCACCACTGTGAACCACAGCTGAACCGGTACAGAACTCAGAAAAACGAGACTGTCCCCTTCACTTGCTCTGTGACTCCATCTGGTATACAAATGTGAAAAGAGAACCAATCTACACCCGTCAGGACTCAAAACAGCTTGCCAAATGTGTCAAGGAGGTGCATGGTTCTGACTTCAATCCCTCACTGCTTCAAAAGGCTACAGTGAGCACAACCCCACATGCAGTCATTACAGTATTCGACACCAGCGTTCTCTTTAAGATCAGCCTGAAAGCTGGATACTGAGACTAGGTAAAATCTGTGTAAGTCTCTGCACAGGAACTACTTCCTCAAGGTTGACCAAGGTTGTCCCCTCGTAGAGTCAGCTGGTTTGGAGTGGGCAGTGCACACAAGCTAGAGAACAGGCTCCGAGGATAGCTGAAGGGTATTTTGAAAGAGATGCAGGAACTGTTCCTATACCCTTAGGTACTCTGAGTCTCAATATAATGAGGACATTTCTCACTATTTTCCTAACTGGTCAGAATAACATGTGGTTTCCTTCTCTCAAGTGCTCCCTGGCATTCGCTGCCGCGTGCTATTCGTCCCTGCATGTCAAATGCCTGGAATGTACTTATAATAATGTAACTGCTCCTCAGAAGCATCTGGACTGCAGCTGCCTCTCACATAAGGGACGCATGAGGGGTGCCATGCACAGAGCACACATCATCCATTCTCCTACCTCTGCTAAGCCCTATTTCTCTTAATGCCACAGGAACCTTCTCTCCCCGAGTGCTGAACGCCACTGCCAATCTGCATGGAACAGCAAGAGGTCTTGGGTCCCTGATGAACAGTAAGTATAGAGCAGGAGTTGCCTTGCTCCATGCCTGAAGAATGGGTTGATGATGTAGACATGTTTTATTTTTACACTGAGACTTAGAAGCTAACTAAAAGTTGGCTAAAATCCACTGCCTTTTTCCCTCCAAAGTACTATTTATAGGAAAAAAAACAAAACTGCTTTTATAGAAAGGAGGTAGACTGCTTTATATCAAAAGGGGCTGTTTCCTCCTTTCATGGGTAGGACATGTCTAATGTAGTACTTGTACCTATAACAAGGAAACAATATTAAACCCAGTGGGGATCCTAACAGCAAATTAAGTCTGCATGGCCTCCAAAGCAAGTGAGCCATGAACTCCAATGTTCTGAAGCTCAGAGGAGAGACAGGCAAGGCCTGACATCAGTGGAACAAAGACATTCACACCCGCTCATGTAATAACTATTCATTCTAAAGAGTCACCCTCTCACCCCGTACCCCAAGCACAGATGAGGGCCACCATGAGTGGCATTCTGAAGAGGGGAAAGCACAGCAAGCTGGACGCTTTAGACCAAGAACTTTGAGACGGGCAAACTATGATGGGGAAGGTGAGCTCAGCACTGAGGGCCTGAACAAGTCAAACAAGTACCACCGAGGCACACCAGGTGCCCCGCATTGTCTCCTTTACGACGAGGTGAATGAAGCAGCAGACAAAGCCCCACCCGAAGCTCCCCAGGGTCCCTAGACCACTGAAGAACACTCTCACATCTGGTTTCTACAGACAAGCAACAATAATTTCTGAGGCTTTACTTGTTTATTATAGCTAATTTTAGATGCGCAATGGAAGGGGATGGTTAAACCCACTGGCTTTGGATTAAGGAAAGTCTAGATTTAAATACCAGCTCAGCCATTTCTTAACTGTTACTCAAATTCTTTAAGTATCAGTTTCCTTAGCAGTAAGATGGAAAATTTATCCACTCTCCTAGGACAGTTATGAGGATTAAATGAAACAACGACAACAATGCATGTAAAGCTCTTAACACAGTGCTCAAACTACAGCTATTATTACTAAATTTTGAAAAATCAGACACTCTAATATCACTTACTTGTGGTAATTCTCCTTTTTCTCATCTCTCCAGTTTTTATTTAACTGGTGAATTTTCACAGCTACATATCTTTGTTCTGTTAGATCAAATGCCTATAAAGAAAAGGAATAAATTATATTCTGTATAATGCTAACAGGAATTACAGGCAACTGACTTGAAGCTTCTGTTTAACAGACCAACATACTCAAAGTCCAAAATGCATTATTAAATAACAACAGCAGTAGACAACACAACACACACTTGTTTCAGAGTTGCAATCATCTTTCTTGAAACTTGTGATCAGATAATTTAGAAGTCTCCAGACGCACTGGCACCAAGGGGTTTAGACAATAAAACCAAGCATACACCACAAACAGAAAGACAGCCCATGCCTAATAGTCACTTCTAAACAGTTCTCTTTCTGGACATCATCTACCTTATTTGGGACCTTTCTTCCCTCCGCTGGCTCTCATCCCTCAGCTGACACTGGGACCTGACGTTCTTCAACAGTAAGTCCTGCCACTTTTTTTTTAAGATTTTTTAATAGGCTTTATTTTTAGAGCAGTTTTAGGTTCAGAGGTCCTGCCACTTTTGAAATACTAGGGACATAGACTATCTGCCTCCTTGAGAAAGAATCCCCCAGGATACACCTCTTTGCTAAATTTGCTTAATCCCACCCCTACATACTAGATAAATAAAAAGCAATTTTGGATCGCAACAATGTCTGAAGTTAGTCACACCAAATTGCTTCTCCAGCACTGTCCAAAGAAAGGGACATGCTTTCCCCAAAGACCACCACTGCTGGCAAGTTCCACATCAGCTAGGTAGTGCTATATTATGGGGTGAAAAAAGGTAACGGATAGATTTTCGAAGATGCCTCGTGTAAATCACAATTTGGAAAAAAGTAAGTAGCATTTTACAATAGATTTCCCCAATACAAACGAATTTACTGAGGAACTCTTTTAGAATGAATAGTTCTTCCTAGGTTTTAAAGTTCAGATTAAAAACTTACTACTCCAGTTTCAACACTATTACCACCTATTTGCCAGTTTCCACAAATGTTTGAACAGATGAAGGCAACAGGCACAGGATATACAGTCCATGAATAGCGGTGATTACCGTTCTACAGATCTTTTAAGATGTAAGCTACCTCTAAGAAAGCACAGGATACAAGAGAGGCCTGATTATAAAAGAAACTTCTAATTTATACCAAATTTAAACCAGTATTTTTTAAATATAAAAACCATTCAATTCAAACAGAATATCTTATTTCACAGAAATGGAAACTTTTGAACTCTATTTTTCTTACAGAGTCTGAATGAAGTCCACCTGTATGCATGTGTCCATCATGGCTATAAGAGAGAATCATTTCAAGCTATTAAAAGCCAGATTAAATACCACCTAATTTGTAAGAGCACTAATGAACTACAAGTGTCATTTTCTCCAATTACCAAACCCTATTTCTGAATCCAAGGCACTGTGATCCACCACTAATCTAAGAAGGGCTTTTGGAGAGTGGAGAACAGCAAAAGAATAACTACATTAATGAACACATCGTCGTAAGAAGCATTTAGATTTCAGAAGTGTTAAAATGTCTGAAGAATACATTAGGAAAAAATATGAAGAAATCACTAACAAGTAACTGGGAAGCCCCAAGAACCAATTTTGATGATTTTAAAAAAGGAATAGTCCCACTTCTGGGAATATAGCCAAAAGAACTGAAAGCAGGGTCTCAAAGAGATATTTGCATATGCATGTTCAAAGCAGCACTATTCACAACAGACCAGAGGAGGAAGCAACCCAAATGTCCACTGACAGATGAATGGATAAAGAAAATGAAGTATATACATACAATTGAGGGTTATTCAGCCTTAAAAAGAAGAAAATCTTGTCACATGCTTCAACATGGATGAACTTTGAGAACATTATGCTAAGTGAAATAAACCAGTCACAAAAAGACAGACACTGTGTGATTTCACTCGTATGAGTTAACTAGAAGTAATCAAATTAATAAAAACAGAAAGCAGAATTGTGGTTACCAGCAGCTGGGGAGAGAAGGAAAAGGAGAGCTGTTGATTAGTGGGTAGAACTTCAGTTCTGCAAGATGAAAAAGTTCTGGAGATCTGTTTCACAACAACATGAATATACCTACTACTACTGAACTATACACTTAAAAAAAGTTAAATTGGTAAATTTTATGCTATGTGTTCTTTATCACAATCAAAAAAGTTACCAAAAATAAAACATAAACTAAGTATATGACTTAAGAATGAAAACAAAGAAAGCAGAAAAAAAGAAGGAGGGTTTGAAAGCAGAAGTTAATGAAATAGACAACAAATCAAATAGTAGATCCGATCAACAAAAATAAAAAGTTAATTTCCAGAGGAAAAAAGAAACATTGACTAATCTCTGGCCTATCAGTCAAGAGATACAAAAATAAACATTTCATAAGAGAAGAGAAATAACTAAGGTATGCATGATATTTTTAAATCAAGATGAAATAGGATGATTTTTCAGAAAAAAATGAATTACCAAAACCGACTTAAGGAGGGGGAAAAAATCTGAATAGCTCGATATTTGTAGAAGGAATTGAAAAAGTTGTCAAATAGTTTTCCTCTAAAATGACACCTACCCAGGTGATTTTATGATTTAGCTCTAACAAACTTTCAAGTAGCCAACATGTAATGCAAAGCATTCCAGACATGGGAAAAGAGTAATTTCACAACTCATTCTAGGATAATAACTATGACATCAAAGCTAGACAATGCTGCTTGCACATAAAAGACAACTATAAGCCAGTCCTACTTATGATCACAGATTAAAAATATGAGCAAAATATTAGAAAATCAAACCCAGCAGTACACTAGAAATATTATTATAGTTCTGGAACATTCACAACATTGTGAATGTACTTAATGCCACTGAATTATACACTTAAAAATGGTTAAAATGGCAAATTTGTGTATACATCATCACAAGAAAAAATTAACATTAAAAAAAGGGAAAACAGTAGAACTAGTTTTTATCTGAAATAAAAACTTTTTACTCAAAAGATTTCTTATATAAAAATTCATATGGGCATAATATAAATCATTAACAGTGAAAGCTACACCTTAGAAAAGAGAGAATTTCCAGGGTCATGCAGTAAAGACCACTTAATAAACCAATTCAGCATTTAAAAGCCAGGTGCCAGAAACATCTAGAGAAATTTAAGGAGGCTGTGACTGGTGAACATGTTATATATCTACAACTATGTTTAAAACAGGCCAAATTCCTCATTTAGGGAAAATCAACTGGAGGCTCAGTATTAGTAGCCTGTTCTTTGCTGGCCCAACTGAAGTACTCTAAGCCAGGACAATCCTTCAGAACACCAGTGCTACTAAACACTCTGACTTAGAAGATGAGAACATTTTAAAAGCAAAAAACAGGTTTTCAAAGAATTAACTTTTTAACACATCCATTTTGTAAAAACAAAACAAAAACTTATGAGAATAAAAATAACACTCATCTCTAACAAATACAGATGAGGCAGAAAGATTCTATTATCCAGAAATGAGTGTTGTTTTCCCTTCTTGTTTTATTTTTTTTAAATCTGTAATTATTTACTTTTCAAACTTGAAAACAGGGTAAAATATTGAAGCCTGCTTTAGTCAACAAGTTTACTGGAAGTAGTTCTCCCAAAGATACAGGTTCTTAAAAGTTTTGGGAATTTCAACCAATAGATATCAACCCAGAGTTATATCACTATTCTAAATGATCTCCAAGTTTGTAATAACCAATAATTTAACCCTCAGTCCCTGTACGCAGTTCCTCATACTTACCTTGTAAACTTCACTGAAACCTCCTCTACCCAAAAGATGTAACAACAAATATCTGTCATTTAGCGTTGGATGATCTTTAAATCTGTGGAAACAGGAGATATATAACAACATCCTGAGGTCAAGGACTACACAATTTTCCATGTTTGCAAAATTTCCAGAATATCTAACATGTTATACACATGATTACAGATGCTGCCAAGAGTTTGGCAATCATCACAATATAGCTAATTCTGAGCCTAAAATAAGTTCTATAGTTCAAAGAGACAGCATAATTACAACGAACAGCATTAGCTGCGGAGTCATGAGACACAGGTGCCAGTCTCAGCACAGCCACAATTAGACTAGTGACCTTTGTTGACTTCCCTCCCTTTCTGCCCTGCTGTAAGGGTGGAGGGCGGCGGGGAGGAGATAACACTAGATCAGGGGTTTTCAAACTGTGCCACTCGGGTCCTCCAAACCATTCAAGGACCACTCGTTCCCACCATTCCACAACTACATACAATAAAATTCCAAGATAGTTTACACGGCCTTAAAAACAGATTTCATTATAAAGTGAGTCACATGTTCTATGTGCATTCATTTTCTCTCTTTAAGTCTTCATGATATAACTGTTTTCCCCATACAGGATTCCACTTCTAACAATAAGACAAAGAAATGAGAGATTCTGGCAAAAATAACTTTTAGAGTATTTCTACCTAGTTCCTCATCAGCCCCACTAATATTCCTGAAATTACTTTATTTTTATTTTGAGACAGTGGCATGCCTGTGGAGAGAGGTGATATTACTGTATGGGAGTTAGCTGTGGAGTCAGATCCACATTTCAACTCTTTGTTTGGTCACACTAGTCCCTGGACAAGTTAACTTAATTTGTCTAAGCCAGTTTCCAGATCTATGTATTGAAGATGACCTACCTCATTAGACTATTGTGACAATTAAGTGATAGAACACAGGGACACTTAGCACTCAGCCTGACACAGAGAGTGTGCAGTAATGGTAGCTGCTATTGCTTGCCACTTTACAGAAAGCAAAGTCCATGGCTCACTCTGGTCAAACAAAAATACACAAGCTGTAGCCATGCTAAAACCCCCATGTTTCAGAGTCAGAAAAATGTGGGAAAAGAAAGGATTATGGTTAGAAGCCATTTCCCACTTGCAATCTACTTTTCAGTTTCAGTTCCTTAAATGACTTACAAACAAAGATGGGCATTTATCTATAATTCATGTGCTGAACTTAAGAGGGTCTTTCTTAAAAATCTCAACACTTAAATGGCCCATAAAGGTCATTCAGAAACCGAGTGTCATCTCAACCCAGTAATCTTTCCACAACACCACATTGTCATCCCATGCTTCCCTTTAGTAAGGCTCTGAGGGTAAATCTGAATACACAGTGTATCTAAACCATTTGCGACTACAAAGTTGTATTGTTTTAGTGACCTCTACTTGTGTAAAAATGCTATAATATATGTATAGATGTATACTTACTATATAAACCTAACATATTTATATGCATTTAAACTAACGCATATCAAAATTTTATTCATAAAACTGTATTACACCCACAACAGAGCTAAATACACAGTGGAATGGTTTACCAAATTTACATTAAGCAAAAACATCATTCTAGACCATTCATGTCAGAAAGTGCTCAGCAATCTCCAACCCAACATACTCCCAAGTTGCTTACTGTGAATTATCTTCATTATGTATCCTTTTTAGTTCCCTGATATGTAGATTTCTAACCCTTTCTAGCCTTTCCAGCTCTGCCTGGATCTCTGCTTCCTCCTAAAGTGAAAAAGAAAGAATCAGCTCGGAACACAGGAAACTTTACCGTTTCAGAATCTCCTTTCAAAAACAAAAGCAGACATTTCTCTTATGAAAAGCTAAGATGTTTTACACTGAAAAAGGTATTTTTAAGAACTAGAATTTTAATCATAAAAACGCGCCCACAACACGGGTTCGTGCCCCGGTCTGGGAGGATCCCGCATGCCGCGAAGCGGCTGGGCCCGTGAGCCGTGGCCGCTGGGCCTGCGCGTCCGGAGCCTGTGCTCCGCAATGGGAGAGGCCACAGCAGTGAGAGGCCCGCGTACCACAAAAAAAACAAAAAAACAAAAAAAACAAAAAGCAAAACAAAACAAAAAAAAAAGCGCCCACAGCAAAACAGTAAATAAAATTCAAATCATAGAAGTACAGCAGGAAAAGTGAAAGTCTTCTGTCCACCTCCATGCCAACTTGTCAGATATAATCACTGTTAAGTTTCTTGTGTAAGTTTCCAGAAATATTTTGTGTGTATACATATAAGGTGTGCAATCTTTTTTTTTTCTTTTTTAAAAAACAAAAATCACGTTCTCTATCTGGTTCTGTTCTGTAAGGAGGGATTATACTTGGTGCCTTAAGTTCCACTGATTTAACAGGATCTGAGAAAGGGAAGGAGGAGACAACAAACACACACCAATAGCAATTTATTAGACACTTACTTATCATCTTCAGAATAAGCAGCATCCACCAAAAAAGCTACCAAAAAAGTACAGGCTGCTGTTTTTTTTTTTTTTTTTTTTTTTTTTTTGCGGTACGCAGGCCTCTCACTGCTGTGGCCTCTCCCGCTGCAGAGCACAGGCTCCGGACGTGCAGGCCCAGTGGCCATGGCTCATGGGCCCAGCCGCTCCGCGGCATGTGGGATCCTCCCGGACCGGGGCACAAACCCGTTCCCCTGCATCGGCAGGCGGACCCTCAACCACTGCGCCACCAGGGAAGCCCACAGGCTGCTGAATTTAAGAGATGAGCGACCTACATCTAAGATACCTCCATGAACACTGTCAATAACAAATTCTGTGTAGATGCCTTTGTGTTTCAATATGGTTGGTGCAAGACTTTCTCTTCTTAGCCAGTTTAGCAAGAGATAAAAGCTGCTATGTGATTTAAAACATCACAATAATTTAAATATCAATTTTAGAACCATCTGCTCTTATTTTATATTTAATTTTTACTAAAAACATAATCACTTGTGGAGCCGAATGAGGTATACAGAATTAAGTACTGGTACATCACTGATGGAAAAGGCACTCTCACCAGGTGGTTGGAGTTGACTTGCAACTTGAAAGATATGAACTCCACCACTAGAATACAGGTGTGACAGAGCAACTACTGAAGATCTCCACAGGTATGTAAAGCTATTAATTTGCCCAAATGTCCGAAGAGCTTCAACACCAAATGTAAACTAAAAATTGCATTTCTCCAGACATATTTTCTCATTACACTTACCTTTTTAAGATGACCCAATCTGAGTTTAAAGATTTCTTCTTGTTCGTGGTATTCTGCTAATGTTAACCTGGAAAATAATGATAAAAATTTCAGGAAATTGTTTGAAATCACAGTGTGCCTATTTAAAGAGAAATGCCAAAGCATGCTATACCGTATGTTAAGTCTCTTAGTTAAAATGACCAAAAGATAGATTATCTTGCAGTCCTTTGACAAGAGAAAACTTCTGTGATTTATCAGACGTGATGTGAAGGAAGGACTTCAAAGCCAGAAGTCTAATTTATTAAAAAAAATGAGAAAAATAAATAAGCTAAATTTTCACATTACTTATGAAATGAGTTTTGTCCCATACCATACTCAGAAAAAATCCATTAGGAGAGGTAGCCAAATTATATGTCTAAAAGTTTTTATAAAGGGGATGTTAATAAGCCAACGTATTTGATTATTTTTGATAACTCTTGGACTTTGATACAAGGAGAAGAACCTAGAGGACACAGTCCAGGATCTGGAGTCTAAGGACTAGGGTTCAAAGCCCAACTCGGGCCATGTGAACTTGGGCAAGCAACTTTAACCTCAATTTCCTAAAAACGCAGTAAGTAATGATACCTATCTAAAAAAGCTGTTGTGACTATTTAAATGAGAATATGAAAGGAATCTATAATTTGTAAAATGCTATTTAACACAGTTCTCAAAGGGCTTACTTGATGGGTAATCACTCATTTCATGTTCCACCTACCCTGATCGCATCCTCCTATCTCAAGAATGAGCATGTAAGAAGTGATATCTTACTCCTCCATCTTCACCCTCTTCACATTCTAGAAGCACACACATATACTTCAAAGTTTTAGGTGTCACTGTTTAGATATATTCTAAAGAGCAGGAGAAAGAAGAAACAGCTATCCTATTAACCAGGAAGGGCTACAAAATAGTGTCTCTGAGGTCTGACTAAAAGAAGATAAAAAGAGCAAGAAAAGGGCTTCCCTGGTGGCGCAGTGGTTGAGAGCCCGCCTGCTGACGCAGGGGACGTGGGTTCGTGCCCCGGTCCGGGAAGATCCCACATGCTGCGAAGCGGCTGGGCCCGTGAGCCATTGCCACTGAGCCTGCGTGTCCAGAGCCTGTGCTCCACAACGGGAGAGACCACAACAGTGAGAGGCCCACGTACCGCAAAAAAAAAAAAAAAAAAAAAAAAGAGCAAGAAAAAATACAACCATTAGGGCAGTTACACCTATCATTTCACAGCTGCAGAAAAACTTACATCTATTACTCCATATCACACCAGTAAAAAAGGGAGGAATGGAAAATCAGAGCTTAGAATTCTCTCTGCCTGAAATAGGTTCAATGCCAGGAAAGGACAATGTAACTCACTCCAAGACTCTAGAGGATGTTTTTGGCTTCTGGCCAAAGGAATGAGCCAAGTCACAGATACTCTAATTATTAAAGACTAGACCAAAGGCCTTCCAGCTTGGATTTTACACAGGACTCCAGATGGCAACTGCTTACTGACACACTACTGGCCTAGACTGAATTCTAATTATTATTCTATGGCAAAAAAACAACCTATGCCTACTTTATTACTCCTAAGCCAATGGTTTTATGCACTAGCATGAAATAATTTTCAAGTAACACTGGAAGGAGAGTCCCTACACAATAAATATAGGAGTCATGAAAGAAGACAATAATCAGATTAACGTGTACAACATTTGCCTGAAGAATTCTTCGAATCTGGGCTCCTACTTGGACTTTTCGAAAGGAAATATTTTTTACTTAGAATCTAGTTTTTAAAATATTTGTGAAGTGAAGATGTTTTCCAAACTTATTCACTGTGTATACCTTTATCACAACACTTAATTACTAGTTTATTCATCTGTTCATTTCCCCTAGATAAACTGTGAGCTCCTAAGACTGGGCTGTATCCTTCAGCTCTGTACCCCAGTCCAGAACAGGGCCGAATATATAATAAGCATTTAACACAGACTTACTAAATTAATGTCAAGGAAAAGGCTCCCCAATACATCAGGTATGTATGGGGTGAGGACTGGTGTTAAGCCATCTTTCTCACTGGAATGAAGAAAGATACATTTCTGGGATGTCATGAACTTTTAACAATGGTGTAATATAGTATTATTATACTTGAGGTGGATTATGGGTTAATATGTTTTTGTGAACTAATATGAAAACATTAATGGCAAAAGACATATTAGTCAATAAATTATATAATATCATTATCTCTTATTTGTAGCTATCTTTAAATCCCACAATGACAGCTTTACAAAATTTCTTTTTCCCTTGAAAAACCAACGTAGCCACTATGGAAATAATGATTACAATACCAATGACTGTTTCTATGAAAAAATATATTTTAAATTTCAAACATTCAAATATCCAATTCAGGAAATGACTTCATGGCTACCATCAATTCTGTAGAGATTTTCTACACCATTATTTGTAGATCTTTTTTTCCTTTTTAATTGGAAAGCCTCTTGAAGACAGAGGTGATGGTTTAAATGTCTTCAGGGTATGCATAAGAAATATTTTAAACAGGTAAGTAATATATAGGTTTTACTTCCTGTACCAATTCTAACTGTTTAACAGTCCTGCCTAGTTGGCAAACTACAATCTGTGGGCCGTTCAGCTCACAGTCTATTTCTAGAAATAAAGTTTTACTGGAACACAGCCACATCCATTCACTTATGTACTGTCTATGGCTGCTTTCAAGCTGTAACAGTAGAGTTGAGTAGCTGCAACAGAGACCCTCTAGTGCGCAAAGCCTTAAGTGTTTATTACCTGGCCCATCAGAGAAAAAGCTTGCCAACTCCTGTCCTAGAGGAAGATTCTCTTAGTGGTCAAGAATTCAAAAATCAATTAGGGAAATCTGACATGGGGCTGGAGTGAAAAAGGAAGGCATTTGTACTCTGAATATTCTACTCCTCGTATTCATGGTAGCTATGGAATAATTGTTGACTGGCAGTGAAATAGATGACTACACTGCAATTGAAGATACTGGTGTTTTCCTTAGGTTGCCAGAACAGGAAAAAGTACTGGGAATGTCAAGATTTGGTTTACTGGGAAAATGTCCTTTTCCTAAAATAATACCTATTTTTTTCTTAGGTTACACCTGAATTTGTGAGTGTTAACTAGTGTTCTTTAGACTACTGAATAGCATTCTTCAGTTGTGCATTCTTCAGTCTGAAATAGTCAGGTAATCGCCATAAGATGAAGCCAACATACCATAACCTGGAACCACATGTAAGCAATTATATCATTTGAATACCTAATGACTTCACATTTGTTATAAGAGTGGCCAAAGATCATGACATCAAGTTAAATGACATTTTTTCTCCCTCTCATATGAAACTCCTTATATAAATAAGATCATGACTAAGAAAATGAGTTAATTTTAGATGGCTTTTATATGAGTTGAGCAAATCTATTAATGTAACTAAAAAGAAAATTTAAGCTCTAGAAATCTCCACCATCTATCACTTTTTCCAGTGGCACTCAATAGGAGGTTTGTATCTCAGGGAAGAATATGGTATCTCAGTTCACATTAATAAAGAACATACGTTTCATTCTCAGCTCCGTTGGTTTTGCTTTTCCGCTGTTTCTGCTCATTGGTTGCTGGAGGGGCCTGTCCCATGGCAGGAGGTTTCCGCTTTGCTAACATTTTTCGTTGTCTTTCTATCTCTTCCCTCTGTGAATTTATCCTTTCCTGTTGCCTAGAGATACAAAAGATGTTGCACAGAGGAAGAAGGTCAATTTTTTGAACATGGCTGTGGAATAAACATAAATATATTTGTTACCTGCATATTTGATAGACTCCAGAAAAAATAAACCCCTTTAAGTAGAGATTTGACTTTAACTTCAGGTTGGAAAAGCCGAATATTTGGTGATAGAACTATTTTTCAGAATGAATCTGTACTTTTAAGACACTAATTATGGTAATTCTCAGAGTAGGAAAGTGGGCAGGAAGAAACAATATCAAATTTCTATTGTGATCTTATTTTCTAACTCAAAAGGAAAAATTTTCTGATTGCTTTTTAACAGTTAAGAAAACAACTCCTGGTAATGAAGCCATTAAAGTAAAGAACTGTATTTACATAAGAAAGTACAAAAGGTTCCAAGTGCCTTTTAATTTTTTTTATTGGATTATAGTTTCCTCAAATTCTATCTAGAAAGGTACCAAATTTGAAGGATGCTAAACAAAGTAAAAAAGATTTTCCTTCTAGACCTATCATTTATTCTAGTCTAAGTGAGGCATTACCACAGCCAAGTCATTCCCAGTCACTAATACGGTGAAACCTAAACTAAGTTTTTTTTTGTGTGTGTGATACGCGGGCCTCTCACTGTTGTGGCCTCTCCTGTTGCGGAGCACAGGCTCCGGATGCACAGGCTCAGCGGCCATGGCTCACGGGCCCAGCCGCTCCGCAGCATGTGGGATCTTCCCAGACCGGGGAACGAACCCATGTCCCCTGCATCAGCAGGCGGACTCTCAACCACTGCGCCACCAGGGAAGCCCTAAACTAAGTTTTTTAAGAACAAGGATGTACATTTAGAGAAAGCAAAATGAAGCCTTTCAACTAGTAAAAACTCCTTAGGAAACAGTACACAAAATGAATTAATAAAAAACATATATAAAGACTCAAGATATTTAACACCATTTTCATTAGAGTATTTCCTAATAAGATGTCTAATTTTTTAATAATAACTAATTTACAAACTAGGAGTCAATAAAAATACCAATATAAGTAATCCACTTTCTCTCACGTACCCTACCTGAAAGACACTAAGGTTTATAGACTTGGCATATAAAAGTATACCAAGACTTAACAGACTAAAGTCTTTAAATCACCCAACACAGTTAACCTGACAGTCAAATGCTAGCTTCCTTCACCTTCTCTTTCAACCATGCTTTTATCCCCCATCTCCTTTTCTCAATCCAACTTCACTTTTGCGGAATGATACAATCTAATTTTTTAAACCTATGTTCTAAAATGAACTGTACTCGACCCTCTTCCCTGAACACTATAGTTGTCAGTCTCTAGACCTTTTCCAGATTCAGTATATCTTTCTTGGAAGAATGGCAACCAGAAAAACAAGACTATATACCCCAGAGCAGATGCCCATAGTGCAATTTACCCTGCCACATCTATATGGCAACACCATAAGCAAGGTTAACCTGATCAGACAGAGTACTGCAAATAAATATCCATTCACTTGATAATACGATTCTCTTGGCTTCAAGATGAGCTGGGTTATGGATTAGATGTCAATTTAACAGCAGGGTAGAAATTTTAATTCAAGCGTTGTCTGCTTGTGTAAGAAAATCTTTTAACTATTAGAGATATGCCTTTCCCTCCAAAAAATATATATATGAATAATTCATGCCTTGAAAGAATTCTGGATTAAGACACAGAATCCTTAGGTTAAATCACAATCTTCCTTCTCACTTAATGAATGTCCTTGAGGAAAACATTTATCTTCTCTGAATATGAGTTTCTCAAACAAAAAAATTGGTAAAATAACCTTAAGTTCATTTCTACCATTTCAGGGGCCTCACTGAGTTCAAGGCACTCTGAACTCTCTGAAGATAACCATACAATATATAGTTTAAGTATAAACCACAGTGTACTAGTGGAGTACCACAACATTTTGTCTCTGAAGACTAACTGCTTTGGAAGATGGAGATTTTAGCAGTTACTCTTATTAAATATAAAATAAAACTAATTTCCTAATGTTTTCAGGGAAAATCCACACTTAAAAAAAAATTTATTTATTTATGGCTGCATTGGGTCTTCATTGCTGCACACAGGCTTTCTCTAGTTGCGGGGAGCAGGGGCTACCCTTTGTTGTGGTGTGCGGGCTTCTCACTGCGGTGGCTTCTCTTGTTGTGGAGCACGGGCTCTAGGCACGCAGGCTTCAGTACCTGTGGCACACGGGCTTCAGTAGTTGCGCCGTGGGCTCTACGGCGCACGGGCTTCAGTAGTTGTGGTGCGTGGGCTCTAGAGCGCAGGCTCAGTAGTTGTGGCACGTGGGCTTAGTTGCTCCACAGCATGTGGGATCTTCCTGGACCAGGGATAGAACCCGTGTCCCCTGCATTGGCAGGTGGATTCTTAACCACTGTGCCACAAGGGAAGTCTCAGTTCTACTATCTTTTACAAAAGTATTGATGACCTGATAAATTTATCTCATTCAAATCTAAATAACTCTATTTAAAAAGCCATTATTTGTAAACGATAAGAAGACCATCAGCTTTAGGTACCATTATCAGCTGAACTGTGTCACCCAAAAAGATATGTTAAAGTCCTAATCTCCAGTACCTCAGATTATGACCTTTGGAAACAGGGTCATTGAAGATTTAATTAGTTAAAATAAGGTTATACTGGAGTAGGGTGGGCCCTTAATCCAATATGACTGGTATCCTCATAAGAAAAGGAGAGAAGACACAGAGACACATAGGGGAACACCATGTGAAGACGGAGGCAACTGAAGCTATGCTCACAAGCCACGAACGCCAAAGAAGGAGCCTCCCTAGCAGCCTCAGAGGGATCATGGTCCTGCCAACACCTTGATTTTAAGGTTTCTGGCCTCCTGAACTGTGAGAAAATAAATTTACGTTGTTTTAGACCGCCCAGTTTATGATATTTAGTGACAGTAGCCCTAGGAAACGATTACAGGCAACTTCAATAGCAAAACTGTATTATAACTAGTAGGAGAGGTATTAAAAAAACAAATGCACATATTTTCAGACATTATTTTAACCACAATAATTTTAGTGGTGATCTACAGATAGTGTCTAAATATCCAAGATAAGAATTTTTAAATATTCCCAGGATTTCATATGTTCTGTGTGTACTAGAAACTGTAAAATGGTATATACTACCCAAGGAAAATGTGGCATTTATAAAATCAACAAAAAGAGTTGTCTCTCCAAATATCATATGATATCACTTATATGTGGAATCTAAAAAAAATGATACAAATGAACTTATTTACAAAACAGAAATAGACTCACAGACACAGAATGGAAACTTAGGTTATCAGAGGGGAAGGACAGGGGGATAAATTTGGAACTTGAGATGAACAGATACACATTACTATATATAAAATAGATAAACAACAAGGACCTACAGTATAGCGGAGGGAGCTATATTCAATATCTTGCAATAACCTATAATGGAAAAGAATCTGAAAAAGAATACATATATATATGTATAACTGAATCACTTTGCCGCACACCTAAAATATTGTAAATCAACTATACTTTAATAAAAAATTAAAATTAAAACAAAAGAATTGTCTCTCATTATGGTTCATGTGACCAAGAATCAGATGGTTCAGGAGAAATCACTTTAAAATCACTATGATTCCTTACACACCAGAATAATTATGTGGACTAGCATAACAATGCTATAAAGTTTAATTTACTCCCTCTGATAATCCACATCTTAAACAACCACGATTTTGTATACAGGTCAAATTCCATTACTTTAATGTGGTTTACTTTAATATAAAGAAAATCTTAATAAAAAGTTTTTATTGCCTTGCCATTGATTATTTGAGACTTTAAGACTTGTTTAAATAAAAAAATTGTGTCCTGAATAACAATAGTGTTTAATATAACTACTTTCTCAGAACTATAAAATAAGCTACTTTTTCAACAGATTCAAACATATTTTTAGGGAAAATTACTAACCTGGTCAAAAAACATTACAAATCTGTTATGATCTTCCTATTAGACAGTAAATCTTCTGTTTTAGGATCTTAATAAAGATCATTCAAAACAGAGCCAAGGAACAAAGTGAGAACAAAAGAACTGTGTTGAGGCTCCTACTGAGACTATATTTGATTATCTGATTAAATTTTTAATGTCTTGAGGTTTGCCTCTTCCTATGAAACCTAGTACTCATGCCTTGTGTTCACCAAATTATGTGTCATGGAGTTTCTTTCTTTTTATTTTTTTTTGCGGTACGCGGGCCTCTCACTGCTGTGGCCTCTCCCATTGCGGAGCACAGGCTCCGGACGCGCAGGCTCAGCGGCCATGGCTCACGGGCCCAGCCGCTCTGCGGCATGTGGGATCTTCCTGGATCGGGGCATGAACCCGTGTCCCCTGCATCGGCAGGCGGACTCTCAACCACTGCGCCACCAGGGAAGCCCCATGGAGTTTCTTATACACAGAAAATTATCATTTGTAAGGATATCAGCTACAGCCTTTTACAACTAAAGAACTTCAATTCTGCATTAAAATTAAGAAAGGGAATTAATTTATTAAAGTGCAACTTTAAAAAATAAAATACTTATAATTAATAGGTAACAGCCAGGGGACTTCCCTGGTGGTTGAGTGGTTAGGACTCGGCCCTTTCACTGCTGGGATCCAGGTTCAATACCCAGTTGGAGAACTAAGATCCTGCAAGCCATGTGGCGTGCCAAAAAAAAACAAACAAAAAAAGTTATCAGCCAGAAATAGCTTCCCAAGAGAACAGATGGATAGTCTGCAATTTATGTGACTTAAAACCATGAAAAAATGCTATCTACTTAGGAGAAGCAAACCTGGTTAGGGATCTCATTTAGATAGTCCCAGTTTCTCTGGTCCGATGGCTCTACAGCAAAGTCATTGTTTTGTCCTCTAACTATATAAGATTTCCAGAATCTTCTGGGCATCAGGCTGCTTATAGAGTAAAAAGATAAAACACCTGCTACTATCAGCAAAAACTGTAATCACTTCTTAAAAGTAATTACATTTTACATCTCTATACAAATCCACTAACCTTTTGAGTTTAAGTCTTTAGACATTTTAAAAACTGCCATCTGAGGAGTAACCATTGTCATGGGCTGGTAGGAGTCATTATCACATCTGGGGTTCAGTGTGAACATTAGGTAGCTCTGGTCAATAATGCGGGGTATAAGTTTTATCTTCTGTCCCATTCTAACAAAATTGGATGGTGTGCCCCTTCCAGGGCAATCTGCACATCAGTCGGGGTGTTAAGGGATAGATATCATGCCTCCCTGCAGCAGCCGTTTACACTGCCCTAGTGCAACTCTGCTATCATTTATGCATAGAGCTCAGAGTGGATGCCACTCTGAGCCTCTGGCATCTGGCCTAATTCAAAAGTCTGTTCTCTTCCACAGTATTATATCTCTGACTGACAGCCTCTCATCACACCCAAATATACATACATGAGGTGCACTTGTGAGGCAAAAACACAACTAAACCAAGTTGGAGATTAATGTATCACATATAAAGCACTGACTACTAATATGTAATCCAGAGGTTGGTTTTAACAAAGCTTTTTTTTTTTTTTTTTTTTTAAATTTGGCCGTGCAGCGTGGCGTGTGGGATCTTAGTTCCCTGACCAGGGATCAAACCTGGGCCCTGGCAGTAAAAGTGCCAAGTCCTAACCACTGGACCACCAGGGAATTCACATTAACAAAATATTATTAATAATATCAGTATCTGTACTCTTCTTTCAGACATAAATTTATTTATTTATGTTTCATTACTATTCAAAAGTAGTTCTACCCTCTCCAATCGACGCTCAATAAGTTATTTCAGCAAGAAAAAAAAGGTAGGAAAGGCAGTCTATGGAATCCTTCAACTCGCGGTGATCTACACATCAGAGGTTTGAGAGCCCATGATTAAAAATACAATGGGCCAGGGGTTTCCCTGGTGGCACAGTGGTTGAGAGTTCGCCTGCTAATGCAGGGGACACAGGTTCGTGCCCCAGTCCGGGAAGATCCCACATGCCACAGAGCGGCTGGGCCCGTGAGCCATGGCTGCTGAGCCTGCGCGTCCAGAGCCTGTGCTCCGCAATGGGAGAGGCCACAACAGTGAGAGGCCCGTGTACCGCAAAAAAAAAAAAAAAAAATTACAATGTGCCACTCCTGCCCCCTGCAACCCAGTCTCAAATGGAAATGATCTATCAAATCAAAATAAATAAATAAGATACAATAAAAGGTACTACAACTTGAAGGGTTTTTTTAAGTCCTGAGCTAATATTACACAGTTGGAATTCTAGGATTTTAAACGTTAACTCTCTCCTTGGAGTAAATACTTGAATGTTTCAAACCAAAGTTATAATAAAGTGAAGGAATGCTCAAGATTCCAAGCTGCTGAGAGGCACAGGCAGTGGGGCTGGTCACCAGCCTGACCGATGGCTCAGTCCTTGCCTCCAAGGAGGTGATTATCTCTGCTGACTGGATACTCTCCCCTTAAAGGGCCCCAGGGACATGTCCTATAAAAGTTCTTCCTAAGCTTTATTTTGTTTTATACCTAACTCAGGAAATCCTTCCTTGGGTCTTTGCCTATTTCATTTTCCTATGGACCCAGAATAAATGCTGACTGTGGGTGTACTCCTCATGAAAATCAATTACATAATTAAAAGGATATCAAGTCAGGTCCAGATTTTTCTTTCTTAGCTTTGTTGATTCTGATTCTTTTAAGCTTTAATATAGAACTTGTTTTTTATTCATCTGATTATTTGTCATTTTTTTTCCAGGACTTTATCTCCTTCCCTACATTTCTTAACACATGTGGTAACAAAAACTGAATGAAATGACGACTGCCACTACTAAGATACTAATGACTACAATTACAAAAAATTTTTTAAGTCCAAACCAACTTTTCAGTTCTCAAGTTCATCATCACAATTCACTTACTTGATAAGGTTCTGGAAAGCATAACCGTCTGTCCACTGTTCAGTGAACGAGGCCCCATGTCGGACAGTGGTAAAGTGGCCCAATCTCAAGCGATCTTGCATGCTTTTATCTCTACATGCCATCTTCTCTTGTTTTGACTTAGGGGAAAATGACAAATAGAAAATAATTTTATTTTCCTATGAAAACTCATATACAGCATTATGTTTATTTTTTGTACTATACTGCTCAAAGTTTAGGACAACTGGCTAAATCTACATTGACTTCAGGAAGTACCCTAAAGCTATAAACGTTCTATATAACCCATAAATGTTCCATGTTAACATATACCTTGTTATTTCTCTTATAAATGTGGAAAAAAGTGATTTCCTTTCTATAAAATTAATGGATTAGAGATGAAGCAAAGTTCCCCACAGTATCTTTGACATCAATAAAATAATTCACTTCGCTTTTATCAGTGTTCCCTGTCTTTTTAACAGCATTTCAAAGATTTCAGCAAAAATAACCGCTAGTCTGGGACTTCCCTGGCGGTCCAGTGGTTAAGCCTCCAGGCTCCCAATGCAGGGGGCCGGGTTTGATCCCTTGTCAGGGAACTAAGATCCCAAATGCCGCAACTAAGATCCCACATACCGCAACAAGCCGCAACAACGAAGACCCAGCGCAGCCAAAATAAATAAATAAAAATTAAAAAAAAAAAGAAAAAAAAACCACTCATCTGTCTCAAACCTCTAGCTTGTAACAGTTTCATTAGGAAGTACTGTCATCTTAAAACTTTCACTATAAGATAAATAAGTACTGGAGATGTAATATTTTAAAAGTTTTCAAGAAATAGTTACTTATATTTATTAAAGGCAAGTTGCAACTAATCAGTTACTATAATAAAGGAGACATCAGCCAATTAAAGTAATCATATACAAGTAAATGCCAATTTAGTTTTTTAAAGCACAAAGCACTGAATTATCACATTATTATATACATAAGTTACTCCAAATACCATATCTGAAATAGACATAAAACTATTGCTAAATGTCTGTAATAGTAACAGGACACACGCTTTAATTAATAGGACGAATGTAAGAATTCTGAAGAGCAATACCCTGAATAAACTCAACTAGGACAAGCTGCCCCTGTCCAACCAACACCATTCTCAAAGCAAAGCACAATCAGAAAAAATATCCCAAATTATCACTCTGGATACTTGGTTCAGTGTCCACACAAGAAAGAATTCTAATTGTCAAATCATGAGAAGTCTTTTCCTAAGAAGCCCTACTCTGAAATACTTTCATTTCAGGTAAAGAGTAAGAAGTCACAATAATGACACACACTAAGCATCTTGGGGTACAGAGTTCAGGCCACCACTAATCACTTACCTTTTCTATAAGGAGCTTCTTGCTCATTGTCACACATCGATTTAATCGTTCTTTGTATTTCTCTAGCATCTTTTGCTGTTCATCAATCTGCCGTCTCAAATCACAGTTGGCCTTCAATGGAAAAAAAATTTTTTTAATTAGCTCCAAGGAAGATAGATTAATACAAAAGCAGTTTCTAGGGAGTCTGAAAATCATTTGTTGTTAAATTATAAGCAAAATTAAGGTTCAAAGAGGTAAGAGTAACTATGTCTTTTTTAAAAAGAAGGTACATACTTCGTTCCTTGATTCTCTTTAAATAAACTTATCATTTATTAAAGATGAATTCTGTTATTAGAAGTGGGCATGTTTTTCTACTGATCATATTTTATTCCTCCCCAAAGCCAGTTACAGATAAATCTAGTACATCACACATACTTAAATTGTCACAAAATAAAAGAAAAAACCTACAATGAATGAGATGTTTAAAATTCATATAAAGAGCAGTTTTTAGCACTTACAGATTAAATATTTCCAAAGGGTGATTAAGCACTACCAAAAAATTACAGAATTTTTTTTTAAAAAACCACATAACATTCTTTATGTTCAATTGTTCTTTGTTTTTCTGTTCTTGTTTCCAAAGAAGAGACATGGATTTATATAAATGTTCCTTACCAGAGAAGCCAGGCACACCCATGCCCGCCTAAGACAGAACTAACAAAGAAGTTGAATACAGCATCTTGGTTCAACAGCACCAGAATGTAAATACACAGTTACTTTAGCTGTGGTCAGAAGGGCTAAATACTTTGAAAAATTCAATACAATAACAGAGAAGGGAAGAACCACTAACCCAAGGTCAACTTTGACTTGCAACTCCTGAATTTATTCTTGTGTTAAACAAAAGATATCTACTCTTTTGGCCAATAAATGATACTTTATAATAACTTGCTTGAATTATGAAAAAAATACAGCGTTTCCCAATCAAATGATATGTGTTTCTGAAACAGTAAAAAGCACAAATGGAAGATACTATAGCACACTCAATTTTTGAGACTTTTCAGCTTCATTTTAAAGTGACCACTGTACAACAGCTTCCATCTCCAAATTTCTACTCTCCTCATAAACATAATTTGTTCTCATTAGTTCTTCTAACAGAGCCCTAGAGTTCTATGGACCACGTTACCGAAGGCTAAGTACAAGTACATTTGGGTAAATGTGACTAATTCATACTTAAAAATCTACAAGGCAAAGATTATGTAATGTTGGGACTTCCCTGGTGATCCAGTGGTTGGGACTCTGCACTCCCAATGCAGGGGGGCCCGGGTTCGATCCCTGGTCAGGGAACTAGATCCCACATGCATGCTGCAACTAAGAGCCCACATGCTGCAACTAAGAGCTCGCATGCTGCAACTAAGAGCCCGCATGCCACAACAAAGATCCCACATACAGTGTGCCACAGCTAAGACCCAGCGCAGCCAGATAAATAAATAAACATTAAAATAAACATTAAAAAAAAAACAAAGATCATGTAATGTTTATATGAAACTCAATCTACTTTTGGAAGGTGAGCATTGAAATTTGTAATCAAATCTATGGCATCAATCAATCTCTGGCAGCTTATTTAAACTTTTAAGAACTCAATTTCTGTGGTTTCTAACACTAACGATTTTGTATTCAGGTTTAAAATAGCACCTGGCTAGCACCTGGCTAGCAGCTGATGCAGCTGGTAAAGCAGCTGATGCAGCCTTACCCAAACATCTAACTAAAATGGAAAAACTCAATGAATGGTCCATGCTTGCCTGAAAGGAGATATAAAGAGCAGTGGTCATTCCCCCTGTCCCTCCAAATCAGAAACACAAGCTCTCATCAACTTGAAAAAATGGCAGCTGTCCTTTTGTGTATTCTTTTTTGACATATCCATTCCACTGGCACTGCTCTATACCCAAAGAAAGACTACAACCTTCAGAAAACAAGGCAGTAGAAAGAGGGTAGCGGTGAATAAAGAGAACATACCACTTCCTAGAAAATTAAACCAGACATTTTTTTAAAACCCCCCCAAAAAGAGTCCTAAGTTAGGATCAGTTTTTGACTTCATCTTCTCAATCTTAAGAAAGTCAGGTGATGAAGGAAGAAGACAAGCCCATGATCCTTTTTTAGTCCAGCAGAGCTACCCTGGACAAACACCTGACAATACTGCAACTAGGTTAGGAACTTTTTAAACCCACATATCTAATTATAAATCTTGGTAATTCAACGAGCACCCAAGTGTACAAAAACAGGAATAAGAGCAACCCCAAGCAAGTATGGATGCTAACAATGAAAGATGGAAAATAGATACTGAGTCCAAACATGGCTCTCCTCATTGAAAGATGGAGAAAAGCAAACAAACAAACAAACAAAAAGGCCTAAGGAAAAATATTTCTGAATAGGAAAGGGAACATCAGCTTGAGAACAATAAAAACACTGGAGAAGATTAAAATGTTAGCCAATTTTATTTATAAATTGGTAGTATTTATGTATAGATGCATTTATATATGCTACAGGGACTTTCCCTGGCAGTCTGGTGATCAAGACTCCGTGCTTCCACTGCAGGGGGCACAAGTTCGATCCCCGGTCAGGGAACTAAGATCCCACATGATGCGCGGCGCGGCCAAAAAATAAAAATAAATAAATAAATAAAAATTTTAAATTTATATATATGCAACAAATGCTCAAAAAATTACTGAAGTAAATGTACCAAATGTTTTACCTCAGTAATGGAATTATGGGTGTCATATTATTTTTTTTTACTATTCTCTAAATTTATTATAAAAAGCATGTATTGCTTTTACAATAAGAAAACAATAAACCTTAAAAAATTTTGTAAAGAATGGGTCAGTCAATATGCCAAACTGTATATTAAAAAATTATTTCAAGGGCTTCCCTGGTGGTGCAATGGTTGAGAATCTGCCTGCCAATGCAGGGGACATGGGTTAGAGCCCTGGTCCAGGAAGATCCCACATGCTGCGGAGCAACTAAGCCCGTGCGTCACAACTACTGAGCCTGTGCTCTAGAGCCCGTCAATCACAGCTACTGAGCCCGCGTGCCACAACTACTGAAGCCCATGCACCTAGAGCCCGTGCTCTGCAATGAGAGAAGCCACTGCAATGAGAAGCCCGCGCACTGCAGAGTAGCCCCTGCTCACCGCAACTAGAGAAAGCCCACACGCAGCAACGAAGACCCAACACAGCCAAAAATAAATAAATAAAATAAATAAATTTATATATATATTAAAAAATTATTTCAAAAAATATCATGGTGGGGCTTCCCCGGTGGCACAGTGGTTGACAGTCCGCCTGCCGATGCAGGGGACATGGGTTTGTGCCCCGGTCTGGGAAGATCCTACATGCTGCGGAGCAACTAGGCCCATGAGCCACGGCCACTGAGCCTGCACGTCCAGAGCCTGTGCTCCGCAACGGGAGAGGCCACAACAGTGAGAGGCCCGTGTACCGCAAAAAAAAAAAAATCATGGTATTACTGTATAGCACAGGGAACTCTACTCAATATTCTGTGATAACCTGTATGAGAAAAGAATCTAAAAAAGAATGAATATAACTATATGTATAACTGAATTACTTTGCTAGACACCTGAAACTAACACAACACTGTAAATCAACTATACTCCATTAAAATTTAAAAAAAACATTGTATATTTTCTAGAGGTATATTTTTAATTCCATATTAGTTATTTTTCAAGTTTCTCTTGTAAGCACAAAAAACTTTACATGAATAGGTTATAAAATATACAAAATGCAAAACCAGGGCTGAAAAGTACTTGTGAAATAGTTTTTAAAATTCAAGGACATTAAAAAAAACAATTTTCCTGAAATGGGAAAACATTTTATACCTATTCTCACAGTTCCAAATGAAATACAATAATAATCCACACATATATTCCTCTAGTATATATTTAAATATTAAAATTCTATAATTGAGATGTCCAATTTAAAGACAGAGTTTAGAATATAGGTTTGATCCTCGTTCCCTACTCAGATTCCCTCAGATTAAAGGAAAATATCCAAATGTTTACTTTTTAACTTTATTATTTGGCTATGGTAATTATCTCTATGATATGTACATAATTCAAATATATATAAAATCAATTAGTGCTGTTATAAAATCTTACGACATTTTGATACTTACTCTTAACAAATCATCTATTCTTCCTTCCTTCTTCTCTAAGTCAGAATTCTTACTGTTTTCTAGTGCAGATATTTTTTCTATTGTGAGGTCAGACTATAAAGAGAAAACAAATTTAGGATTAGTCTCAAAATACTACATGTCATCACATTTTTCTCATTACTTTTCTGAACAAAAAGCACTTGAGGGCTTCCCTGGTGGCGCAGTGGTTGAGAGTCCGCCTGCCGATGCAGGGGAAGCGGGTTCGTGCCCCGGTCTGGGAAGATCCCACATGCCGCGGAGCGGCTGGGCCCGTGAGCCATGGCCGCTGAGCCTGCGCGTCCGGAGCCTGTGCTCCGCAATGGGAGAGGCCACAACAGTGAGAGGCCCGCGTACCACAAAAAAAAAAAAAATAAAAAATAAAAAAAAAAAAAAAGCACTTGACAACACAACCAGCCTGGAATCACACGGCTCAAGAACTTACATCTGCTTTCCTCATCTCATTCTTTAAGCATTATGTTCTGCTGCACCTGCCCTTCAAAAATATATTAGCTCTGGAATCGAATATATGAATTTTCAAACTGCTGTGCACTGAACAGCACAGAAACATACTACTCTAGAAATGAAACTAACTTTGAATAGAAAAGGCCATCAGAGGAGACAGGACCCAAATCTCTAAACGACAAACATGCCACCTAGTGGAAACAAAGAGTAACCAGGAGGGAGAGATGAACGCTCAACTATCTAAGTCTGTTCAACTATTCAAAAAAAATCTGTCAACTATTCAAAAGCTTAATTCAAATAAAATTGAAAATCTGCTCCTGAGGGTTGTTTAGTTCCTGCATCTTAAGAAATTCTCCTAGATTGCCAAGCATCCTGTCTTGAAGGCAACACAGTGCCAACGGGCTTCAAGAAAACCAGGTATAATATTTGGCTAGCTCAATACCACAAAATGGAGGATATATCTACTATCCTTTTCAGATATTATCTTTGAACATTCACAACATTCCCTAAATTAAGGAGTTCTAAAGACTAAGGAGAAATTATGTTGGTGTGCCACATGTTAAAGAAGTTTAAAACAAGAATTTACTGTATAGCGTAGGGAACTATATTCAATAACTTGTAAAAAACTACAATGGAAAAGAATTGGAAAAAAAGAATATAGACATATACATATATATGTATAACCGAATTACTTTGCTTTACACCTGAAATTAACACAAAATTATAAAATCAACTATACTTCAATAAAAATTTCTAAAAAAAAGAAGTTTAGCTAGGTCTTGCTAAATGAGTATGTACAAGGAAAAAATTAATTACTTTCACAAAGTAGGGAATTAAGATTCACTGAAGCCTACCATAAGCACTGTCCCAACAAGCGTTTTGTATACACTAAGATAATGATAATCAACCACAGTTTTATAGATGATTTGAACTGAAGAAAACTAAGGCCCAAAAAGATAAGGTATAAGTTGTAGAGCTAGAGTTTGAATCTATCCCTAGAGGTCTTTTCCTTAACATCATGCTGCAGTATAATCATTTCTGCTGCAATACACCAGAAAGGTAAACAAACACCTCAAAAAGTTAAATTAAAAGCACCTTCCAAAAGACTCTAAATATTCATAATGCAAGTTCTGAATACAACGCACACAAATAATGAGGTGAAGTCAGAGAAATAAAGGGACAACAAAGGGAGGACCTAGATTTTACATGTAGTTATTAGTATTTATTCCTCGGCCCCTCTTTTCCTCCTCTGTTTAACAATCACTGACCTACCTGGGTCTGTCTGTGCTGGATGGAGATCTGTTTTTGGGAGCTGCAGGAATGCTCTGTGTTGCCAGATCCCGTAGATGAGGGACTGTTTTGCTGAGCCTGTAATAAAGGTCCATCACCAATCACAAGAAAGTTTTGCATCTTTCTCCACAAACATTTGTATGAATGCAAATGATTAACTCTGCTGATGAAAGTCAAAAGTCAGGGCCATGTAGCCAAGATGAAAGTATAAACAATTCAAATGAAAAGTAAGGGCTAGACATGGTAGCTTAGACTACGTTACTGTAAATAGTTAAAAGCATCAAATGCTTATAAATGAATTTTTAAAATATGTAAATTATCAAATATGTAAATGCCCTTTTCACTTGTACAGTTGATACCTGAACAATGCATGGGTTAAGGGTGCCGACCACCCCACCCACCCCACTGCCCGCAGTGCAGTGAAAATCCACGTATCTAACTTTACAGGCGGCCCTCAGTACCCATGGTTCTGCATCTGCAGATTCAGCCAATCTCAGATGGTGTAGTACTGTAGAATGGATTTGTTGAAAGACAATCCACATATAAGTGGACCTGAGCAATCAGTCCAAACCCATGTTGTCCAAGGGTCAACTGTATTTTAATATGCTTTTGCAGGAAAGCCTGGTGAAGCATCCAAAGCACAGGGCATGCTTGTGACTCCAGGCAGAAAGGACTGTGAACCACTATTCAGAATAGCGTCCTAAATCCTCAAACATTATCCATGAACATGCAGTTTTCCAAAAAATCCTGGTTGATTTCCAATACTGTCACTTGCTTACTGTGACTTTTACACATAAATGATGGGGCATTCTAAGGCATTTTCAAATTTATAAGGTTTAGGACTTAATATAATTCAACTGTTCAAGAATATGCAATCATTATACAGATGGTCCCCAACTTAACAATAGTTCCACTTAACGATTTTTCAACTTTAAGATGGTGTGAAAGCAATACACATTCAGTAGAAATGGTACTTCAAATTTTGAATTTTGGTCTTTTCCTGGGTTAGCAACATATGGCACAATACTTTTTCATGATGCTAGGCAGCAGCAGCGAGCCACAGCTCCCAGTCAGCCACACAATCATGAGGGTAAACAACCCAATACACAACCATTCTGTACCAGACAATCATATTGGGTTTTGCTTTCACTACAGTATTCAATAAACTACATGAGATTCAACACTGTATTATAAAACAGGTTTTGTGTTGGGTGACTTTGCCCAACTGTAGGCTAATGTTAAGTGTTCTGAGCACATTTAAGGTAAGCAAGGCTAAGCTATGGTATGTTCGGTAGGTTTGGTGTATTAAACACATTTTGACTTACGAATGATATTTTCAATTTATGATGTATTTATCAGGACCTAATTCCCATCATAAGTGGAGGAAGACCTGTACTTCAGAAAGTCCTTTTAAAAACAAAATTGTACCCAACACAGTACAACCCATCATAGACATAATTAGAAAATATTGGATATTCTGGGGATTATGGGCTAATGGCAATATAGTATTATCATTTCATCAGAGAATACAGTGTTTCCACATATGTAAATTTTTTGATACTTCCTATATATTCCTTTAATTATTTTCTTATTCGTGAACATTAAAACAATGTATAACCACCACTTATTGAGCAATTATCACCATGATCACACAGTCCTTACAAAACTGTATAAGGTAGTTATTATTTCCACTTATACATAAAGAAAATGCAAATCCAAGATATTAAGCACCTACGTGCAGTCAAAGCTAGTTAGTGGGGGAACAAGAATAGAGGGCTATCTGCATCCACAATAACCGATCTCTATGACCACGGTACACTGACTGCCTCACATCAACAGTTACAGGTACTGTTGTGAGCAGGCCACAAGCAAGCTAAGCACTTCATACACATAATTACACTGAGGGCTCACAACAGCCTTGTAAGGTAGGCAGTATTATCATCTCCATTTTTATTTATTCATTCAACAAGTACTCACTGAGAACACCCTACGTCTAAGCATTGTGTTAGGTGCTAGGGACACAGTGGCCAAGAAAAACAGAAACAAAACCCACAGACCCAGTCATTACTCTGCCTTATAACGCTTACAATCCAAGAGAAGATGTATTAAGTACTCGATAAATACCTGTTGAAAGAAATTGTTAAATAAACAATCATATAATAAATGCAAAACTGCAATTAGGATACGTGCTATAAGAGTACACAGCAGGGTACATAACCTAACTTAATGAGTTGGGGATGAATTCCTTGAGAAAGTAATATCAGAGTTAAGATTTGAAGGAAATAAGCAATCAAAGAAAGGAGATGATGGGGTCATTCCAGGTTCTCACATTCCATACAAGAACCTTAGGGGAAGAGAGAAGAATGATGTGAGGATCAAAGAAGTAAAAAAAGAGGAGTCAGTCTCTAAGAGGTTAAACAATGCGCACAGCCTGTAAGTCAGAGCAGCGACTAGAGCCAGGTCTAGGAGAGTCTAAATAACTGAAAATGTTCCCCATTCTTTCTACAATGTGGCAAATCCAACCTTGTCTTACTGATTAAGGGTCATCATTATAAAACTCACATATATTGGGTTTCCCTCGTGGCGCAGTGGTTAAGAATCCACCTGCCAGTGCAGGGGACACGGGTCCAAGCCCTGGTTCGGGAAGATTCCACATGCCCCGGAGCAACTAAGCCTGTGCGCCACAACTACTGAGCCTGCGCACCTAGAGCCCGTGCCCCACAACAAGAGAAGCGACCTCAATGAGAATCCTGCACACCGCAACGAGGAGTAGCCCCCGCTCGCCGCAATTAGAGAAAGACCGTGCGCAGCAACGAGGACCCAACACAACCAAAAAAAATAAATTAATAAAATAAATTTATTAAAAAATAAATAAATAAGCTCACATATCATACTGCACTATGATACAAACATTACCTCCTTCAGTTATCATTAGGTTGCTCTTACAACCCTCTCCTTTTAAAATCTGTCCCTAAACAAACATGACTTTGAGCAGCTTTTATAATAAAAGCCAATAAGAATCACATGACCGGCTAAAAAGGCCCTTCTATGAACTTCTAGATTTTGGTATATGGGCTTTGTTAAAATGCTTTTTTAACATGTGCTCATTTCTAAGTTTTCTTTCAGCAAACCAATATTGCTAGAATGTGATTCAAGAGGATGTTTCCAAATTAAAGCTCTCTGTAAAAATGTACATATAAATAGCCCCATGATAAGAAGTAAAAATGTAGAAAGTTAACTGAGGAAGTGGGACAGAGGTAAGGAGGTAGCAAATCCTCATGAAAATGAAAATAATACTTTCAAAAGGTAAAAGAACCAAAAAATATAAGGACCTACTGTGACAAGTGAATCCATGGTAGAAAAACATGCTCTAATTCTGATCATTCATTAGATATTAATTATGAACCTCTGTGCCTGGTCCTGTGTTAAACACTAGAAGTGCAACACTGGAAAACAAAGAGAGCTTACAGTCTCCCAACAAGTCCACGATTACAGAATCATGTCCTCGAGAAATGAGAACAGAAGTTGATGGCCTTGCTAAGCGGGCCACTGTAGCTGTAAATTTAGTCCAACTCCTACTTTGCAAAACATTCTCCCCAGACTTCCGAATTCTTTGTTCCTATTATAAAAGTAATATTAGCTTCTAATTCATGATTACAGGCTGGATCTCCCAAAGTCCTACTGATATTCAGAGATTTTTAAAAAATAAAATCATAATAGCTCTAAGAAACAAGGGAGAGTTGAGAATCAGAAATTTTTTTAAACTTTAAATTTTAAGAAACATTCAAAAGCAGTTGGGATCAGACTGATAGAGAAAGTGAAATAAAGGAATTCACAGCTGAAAACATCAGCAGTAAAACAGGCTGGGCCTTTTCAAGGGAGCTCCTCCAAAGCCTCACAATGAGATTTACCTTTAAAAAAACCAGGAGTGACCCATGGGACAATTATCAGACATTTAAAACCTATACGGGGCTTCCCTGATAGTGCAGTGGTTAAGAATCTGCCTGCCAATGAAGGAGACACGGGTTCGAGCCCTGGTCCAGGAAGATCCCACGTGCCGCGGAGCAACCAAGCCCGTGTGCCACAACTACTGAAGCCTGTGCTCTAGAGCCCACGAGCCACAGCTACTGAAGCCCGTGCACCTCGAGCCCGTGCTCCGCAACAAGAGAAGCCACCGCAATGAGAAGCCTGCGCACCGCAACGAAGAGTAGCCCCCACGCGCAGCAACGAAGACCCAATGCAGCCATAAATAAACAAACAAACAAATAAACAACCTATTTATTTATTTGTAAACAACTAAATACATAAATAAAACCTATACTGTCCAATAGGGTCCTCTCTTGATCTCTTCCTAGCATAATGAGGGCCCTGGATACTACTGCTTCTGACCCAAGGGTAAAGCACAAGAACTGGTCTCTTAAATAAAAAACAAACATGTAAATATTTAAAAATGGAAAATAAGTGGGTCCAAGGGAGGGCTCCTGCTATAAGTACAGTACCCCTGCCCTCTACAACTGACACAATGGAGGAAGAAATGGAATACATCACTAAGAGTGAAATAGTTACCTATCAAAACAATGCCCTCATTTCCATTTTTGTAAAGGAGCTGGTCTTTCTGCCTACAGTTTGCGAGATGCTTACACAGGGAAAACAGTCACCGCCTCCGAGCCCCCAGAATGGTGGGCTATTTGCGAAGCAGTACTATGCCACTTCAGGGAAAAATCCATGCCAACAACCTATGTTAATTACCCTAATAGTACTGCATTCAAGTAAAGCTAAACATACATTTTCAAGAAAACAAACAGCACAAAAGGGAAGATCCAACATGAAAAAACAAAACCTGATCCAAAAGAAAACAGAGAATTCAATAAAAACAACTTTAAAAATAAAGTATGTTCAGAGAGGGTCGAAAGCATACTATATCTATAAAAATGAAAAAGCAGCAAAGAACATGAAAAATAAACTTGATAAAATAAGATTACCAAAATTTTAAAAACTGAATAGATGAGCTAAGTAACAAAATGGACACAGTTGAACACAGAATATCTGGAAAACAATGTCAAGAAAATCTCCCAGAAGATAAAACAGAAAGTCAAACAGAGCAGGAAAGAAAAGTTAAGAAACATGAACAGCAAGAGGCTCCAAAACTATCTAACAGGCTTTTAGGAGGAAAAGAACAGAGGGAAAGATATATTCAAAGAACAGTAAAACAAAGTTTCTCTGAGGTTAAAAGGTAAGTTTTAAGACTGAAAAAGCCTATGATATGACAAGCAACATTAATGGAGGAAAAGACAAATAGTGGATGGACCTCAAGAACAAAAAGATACCATCTGATCATCTCAATAGATGTAGAAAAAGCATCCAACACCCTTTCATGATAAACTCAACAAACTCAGAACAGAAGGGAACTTTTTCAATCCTGAAAGAGGCTGCCTCTGAAAAACATTTGCAATAGCATGAAAAAGAATAAATTCTTAGAAATAATTTGAACAAAACAAGGGCAAAATCTATACATCAAAAACTCCAAACCTTATTAAAAAGAAATGAAAGATACCTAAATAAATGGACAGCTATCTCATATTCATGGATTGGAAGACAATATTTTTGTGAAGGCAATACTCCCCAAATTAACCTACAGAGTTAGCGCAATTGCTATAAATTCCATCTGGTCTGTTTACAGAAATTGAAAAGCTGATCCTAAAATTCATATGGAAATGCAAGGGATCCAACAGCCAAAACAATCTACAAACTACATTTTTTAAAATTAAGGGTTTTAAGAACATCTTGTATAATGTTAAAAGATGTAGCTTTCAAGGAAATAACAGACCATGTATTAAAAAAAAAAAAAAAAGATCAGTTAGACCTTGACAACTAGAACTGTCTCATTCAACCAAACTAATTCAATGACTAGGACTGTCTTCTTCTTCTCAGTGAATCCAATAAAATCATTTGGTTTTACAGTGCCCAGTAATGAAACAACCATAATATTGTAGGTGCTCCTTAAGTGTTTTCAAGTTTTAGAAAAATTTATAAAGCAGAAAAACTCAATTATAGTTAAAATAACAAACAAAATACCACACACAATGTAACAATAACTAAAAAAGTGAAAGATGAAAAAGGAAGCTGGGTGATAGTATGTTAAACTCATCTCTTATAATGGGGAGTAAACAGACCTTGTTTAAAGTTGATTATTCAAGAGGGACTTCCCTGGTGGTCCAGGGGTTAAGAATCTGCCTTCCCAGAAGACCGAAATAGACATTCCTCCAAAGAAGATACACAGATTGCCAACAAACACATAAAAGGACGCTCAAGGGGCCTCCCTGGTGGCTCAGTGGTTGGGAGTCTGCCTGCCAATGCAGGGGACATGGGTTTGAGCCCTGGTCTGGGAAGATCCCACATGCTGTGAAGACCCAACACAGCCAAAAAAAAAAAAAAAAAAGGACGCTCAACATCACTAATCATTAGAGAAATGCAAATCAAAACTACAATGAGGTATCACCTCACACCAGTCAGAATGGCCATCATCAAAAAATCTACAAACAATAAATGCTGGAGAGGGTGTGGAGAAAAGGGAACCCTCTTGCACTGTTGGTGGGAATGTAAATTGATACAGCCACTATGGAGAACAGTATGGAGGTTCCTTAAAAAACTAAAAATAGGGCTTCCCTGGTGGCGCAGTGGTTGAGAGTCCGCCTGCCGATGCAGGGAACACAGGTTCGTGCCCTGGTCCGGGAAGATCCCACATGCCGCGGAGTGGCTGGGCCCGTGAGCCATGGCTGCTGAGCCTGTGCGTCCAGAGCCTGTGCTCCACAATGGGAGAGGCCACAACAGTGAGAGGCCCGCGTACCGCAAAAAAAAAAAAAAAAAAAAAACCTATACCATACGACCCAGCAATCCCACTACTGGGCATATACCCTGAGAAAACCGTAATTCAAAAAGAGTCATGGGGCTTCCCTGGTGGCGCAGTGGTTGAGAGTCCGCCTGCCGATGCAGGGGACACGGGTTCGTGCCCCAGTCCGGGAAGATCCCACATGCCGCGGAGCGGCTGGGCCCGTGAGCCATGGCCGCTGAGCCTGCGCGTCCGGAGCCTGTGCTCCGCAACGGGAGAGGCCACAACAGTGAGAGACCCGCATACAGCAGAAAAAAAAAAAAAAAAAAGAGTCATGTACCACAATGTTCATTGCAGCTCTATTTATAATAGCCAGGACATGGAAGCAACCTAAATGTCCATCAACAGATGAATGGATAAAGAAGATGTGGCACATATATACAATGGAATATCACTCAGCCATAAAAAGAAACAAAAGTGAGTTATTTCTAGTGAGGTGGATGGACCTAGGGTCTGTCATACAGAGTGAGTCTGAAAGAGAAAAACAAATACCGTATGCTAACACATATATATGGAATCTAAAAAAAAAAAAAAAAAAGGTTCTGATGAACCAAGGGGCAGGACAAGAATAAAGACGCAGACGTAGAGAATGAACTTGAGGTCACGGGGAGGGGGCAGGGTAAGCTGGGACGAAGTGAGAGAGTGACATGGACATATATACACTACCAAATGTAAAACAGATAGCTAGTGGGAAGCAGCCACATAGCACAGGGAGATCAACTCGGTGCTTTGTGACCACCTAGAGTGGTGGGATGCGGGGGTGGGAGGGAGATGCAAGAGGGAGGGGATATGGGGATAAATGTACATGTATAGCTGATTCGCTTTGTCATAAAGCAGAAACTAACACACCATTGTAAAGCAACTGTACTCCAATAAAGATGTTAAAAAAAAAAAAAAATCTGCCTTCCAATGCAGGGGATGCGGGTTTGATCCCTGGTCAGGGAACTAAGATCCCACAAGCCCACGCTCCACACCTAAGACCCGACGCAGCCAAAAGATATAAATAAATATTCAAAAAAAATAAAGGTGATTACACAAGAGATAATTTGACGTTAAAATGGTATTCAGTAGAAAAATCTAAAACACAAACAAGAGTGGTTGTCTGAGGAACACAAAGGAAAGAATTTTACTCTTCTCCATCACTTTAATTTTTTGTGGGCCATGTGCATGTATTATTTTTACAATTTAGAAAATTATACGCTTATAATTTTAAAAATTAATTTCCTATGTTGAAATATATAAAATTATGTAACAATACAATTTTAAACATTTAAAGGCTCAAACTCATAATATGCTGCCACCTATTTATCAATATCTATCTATAGATCTTTCATTGTTAGCACACATATATCTATCTCACTTCTTTGATCAACGGTAGAGCATTCCACTGTATATATGTATTATATTTTATTTCACTAGTCCTTATATGAAAGATGCTCTCATTAATTCATACGACATATAATTACACTGAGTGTCTATGAGAGCAGATCCAGTTCCAGCACTGGAGATACAGAAGTGAACAAGCAAAGTCCCTGACCTGATGGAGCTTACATTCCAGTGGAGGGGAGGTAGTGTGGGAATGGGGAGTGAGACAAAGAAGTAAATTATAGCAGGTCAGTTGGTGATAAGACCAAGAAGAAAAAATAGGGCACAGGAGCAACACAATGTGTGGGGTGGGCAGGAAGTGGTGATATTTTATACAGTGCAGCCTCTCTGATAGGTTGTAAATTTAAGCAGGGACTAGAGAGAACTGAGGGAGCAAGGCATGCTGGTATCTAGAGGAAGAATGTTAAGGCAAAGCCAACAGCAAGCGCAAAGGCCCTGAGGTGAGAGCATGTCAGGTAGTATTTGAGGCAGAAACGTAGGCACTGTGGATGGAACTTGGTGAGGAAGGGAGGTAGTAGTAACAGATGTCAAAGTGGTGGGAAAGAGGCCATACAAAGTGTTATGTGCCATTTTAAACACCTGTGAGCAGAGGAGTGGCATGACTGGACTTGTGTTTCAATAGGATCACTCTGATCTGCTGAGAACAAAGGCAGAAGCAAAGAGTCCAGTTAGGAGGCTGCCACCATAATCTCAGTGGGAGATTAGATTTGAGTGGTAGTCATTAAGGGGGGCGGAAGTGGCAGGATTCTGAACATATTTTGAAGGTAAAATCAGTAAGACTTGCTGATGGGTTTGGAATTGGGGTGTAAAATAAAGAGATAAGACTAGAAATGGCTCCAAGACTTTTAAACAATTAGAGGAAGAGAGTTGACAATTACTGAGATGTGGAAGAAATGGGGGTCTGGAGTGGGGGAACAAGATGAAGAATTCAGTTTCAGTCATGTTAAATCTGATATGCCTATTAGACATAAAGAGGCAACTGACTACATAGGTCCGGAATTCAGGGCACGGCTCTGGGTAGGAGATATAAATTTGGAAGTCCTCTGCATATAGGTGATAACTGAAACAAAGAAACTAAATGAGATTCTCATTACAGAATGAAGGTAGACAAGAGGTCTGAAGACTGAGCCCTGGGGCACTCCAGTGTTTGGAGATACGGGAAATGAGGAAGAACCAAAAGAGTAGAAGCCAAGAGAAGACCATGTGCTTGGAGAAGAAGGGACTGTGGCTAATGAATTATATACTGAATAAGTTCTGAGAACTGATTGCTGGATTTAGCAACATGGAGGTCACAGATATCCTTGTTCTAAGTTCCTCTGAAACACTGTGGGGGGACACTGCTTCCAGATTTTTGCAATTTATAAACAATACAATAAATATCTTTGTGTAGTTTTATGGGAATTGAATTTCTGGACCCAAGGATATGTAAACTTAACACTGAGACACATTACCAACTTGTCCAAATGACTGTACCAATTTATAGTCAGTATAAAACTGCATGTGTATCTAAACTATTACCTGCACTAGGAATTATCAAATTAATTAATCCTTGCCAACTTGATAATTCAAAAGAGTTATTTTATTTTGTATTTCTCTATGGCTGAAGTTAAGCACTTTTTCTTGTTATTAGTCATTTGTCTTTTCTTCCTCCTGTAAGACTGCCTGTTCACAGTCTTTGTCGTTTTTTTTTAAAGGAAACTGCTTGTTTCTATCTATTAATTAACACTTGTTATATATTAATGTTAACTCTTTTGCTTTTTTCCTTTTTTATATCACTAAGTTTACATCCCGGCTGGAACTGCAGAGAAGCAAAGAGAAACAGAACTGGACTTCCCTGGTGGCGCA
Organism: Hyperoodon ampullatus; assembly: GCF_949752795.1. Classification (NCBI taxonomy): domain Eukaryota; kingdom Metazoa; phylum Chordata; class Mammalia; order Artiodactyla; family Ziphiidae; genus Hyperoodon; species Hyperoodon ampullatus. The sequence goes on along the minus strand of NC_136932.1, from coordinate 10,504,631 downwards.
GTGGTTAAGAATCTGCCTGCCAATGCGGGGGACATGGGTTCGAGCCCTGGTCCAAGAAGATCCTACATGCTTCAGAGCAACTAAGCCCATGCGTCACAACTATCGAGCCTGCGCTTTAGAGCCCGTGCGCCACAACTACTAAAGCCTGCGCACCTAGAGCCCGTGTTCCACAACAAGAGAAGCCACCACGAGAAGCCCGCGCACCACAACAAAGAGTAGCCCCTGCTCTCCGCAACTAGAGAAAGCCCGCATGCAGCAAGAAAGACCCAATGCAGCCAAAAATAAATAAATATATTTATTTAAAAAAAAAAAAAAGAAAAAAGAGAGAGAGAGAAACAGAATTATACCAAAGCTTCTAGGCCTTTGGTTTTTATACTGCTTCCATGTTTCTTCTTCAGACATGATTATTTTCTTACTCCTCTGTCATCTCTCTTCCACATGAGAGCAATCTGGCTGTAGCATGTGCAACTCCTCTGACAGCCTGAGTACTAGGTGACAGGACTGAGCAGGTGGTTGTCCTTCACGTGTACCCGCCCCCAGCCTGCATGCCCATACCTCTAACGGAAGGCTCGCATCAGGGGAACGAGTTCTTGCTAATCAAAATCCTGTGTATTTGACTATGTGCCTGTCACACAATGAAATATATACATACATAGAGAGACAAACATTCTCTAAAACAACATTACTGCATTCTCATACAAACTATTCCATACTACTGTCAGGCCCACTCAAAATATTATACTGATCAATTCTCCCATTTTACGTTTTGTCTCCTTTGCCACTGAAGCACAAAATTATACTGTCTTCACACAAGAAGTTTCTCCATTCTTTCGATGTTAAACAACAACAACAAAATTTGTACGTTTTAAAAAAGCTGTATTGGGCCTCCCTGGTGGCGCAGTGGTTGAGAGTCCGCCTGCCGATGCAGGGGATACGGGTTCGTGCCCCGGTCTGGGAGGATCCCATATGCCGCGGAGCGGCTGGGCCCGTGAGCCATGGCTGCTGAGCCTGCGCATCCGGAGCCTGTGCTCCGCAACGGGAGAGGCCACAACAGTGAGAGGCCCGCATACCACAAAAAAAAAAAAAAAAAAAAAAAAAAAGCTGTATTATCTCTTTTTTGAGGGAAAGCAGTAGTAACTACAAGAAAGTATTCCAAAGCAGAGATGGTGGGCCATTGTGGTGGCAGTGGAGATGGTAAGAGATGGTCAGATTCTGGATATAAGTATATTTTCTGATGGATTAGATGTAGAATGTGAGGAAAAACAGGCATTAAGGATAAAGCCATGTGCATTAGTCCTCTGTTGCTCTGCAACAAATTACCCCCAAACTTACAGAACTGTGAGGTAATAAATGGGTGCTGTTTTAAGCTGAGGAAGGAAGGAAGGGAGGGAGGGAGGGAGGAATCGATCCAAATAATACACAATGATCCCTATCTAATTATATTATTTTTATCTCCTTTCCTTAAGACACCCACCATTCCATGGCCTTTCTTAATACAATCGCATGTGGGTTAATACCAGAGATTAGAAATTTATTTGCTCAGAATCCACAGAGCAAATAAAGAGGAAACAGATTATTACTGGAGAAAATGAACCAGTAAGAGGGAAAGAAATTTTGATCAATGGTGACATCAGCTCTAAATGATGCCCCTAAAAATGGAGGAATAGGGCAATGGGGCTTTCTCTTACTTTATACCATCCTTGTCAACAAACAGGTACTTGGTAGGGCAAAGAAACCAAGAAAAGCAACAACTTTTAAGCCAAACTGCATTATAATTCGGCAAATAAAAAATGGGGGTCAAACATTTATAATAATCAAATTCTTGTTCTTCAAGGAAGAAGAAAGAAGCAAGCTGAAAGGAGCAGACACGGAGCCAAATCTTCTTAGAAAAAGTAACTGTGCTAACACTCTGAAGAAGTGAGAGCAGGCAAGCATGTAGGCTGCCCAAGTACCACACGGGGGAAATGACTGGTGAGCCTGCCCGTCCCCACACTAAGATTTTATTAACTTCAATATTACTTTAAATAAGTGATGGCTGGAGTTTGGAGATTTTATTTTTAACTCTAATGGAATTTGATTCCATTATTACAATTATTTTCTTTTCTTCTTTGTCAACCTAAGATTGTGTTTTCCTTCCCATGGTACACTCAGACTTTGACAGAGCAGTCTCTCTCAGCCCCCTTGAACCAAGCAGGACTGAGTACAAACACATACCTTTAGAAGTAACACAGAGTTAGAAATCATCATCTGTCCACCAAAATAATTACTCAAACTTCATCTCAGAGCTCCAGGAAAACAAGGATCTGCATAAACTTGGCCTTAGTACTCACTGAAACAAAAGTGAAGCAGAGGCCAGCTCCCCTCTGTGCCAGCTGCTCTGTGTCGAGCCGCGGTTTTGCCAGCATCACTGACATCAGGGTTGGCAGAGCAGACTGCTCCTCTGGTACCTCCTTTGCAGCACTGCCATCTAAACCATAGAGGGGCTGTTCTACTCGCCGCTGGAAAACATGAGAGAAAACACACAAATTACATGAGAAAGAAAATCTGATACTGCCAAAACATGCAACAGATTAAAACACGGTTATCAGATATAAGGATTTTTTTAAGAAAACACCTCTGCAAACAAATATGGAAAGCATAACAACATTATCACTGGATTATGACCTATCTAAAAACCTGAGTTAGTATCTTACTCAAATTCCATAAAATTACATTTTAATGGTTCTATATTTACATAACTCTGAATTTGCAGGTTACTTTGTAGACTTCAACAAACAACTGCATAATACCCTCAATTCTACAAAGGAAATGCTATTTCTCTCCTCTAGATTAACAAAGATTAAGGCATTTGTCCCCTACTCTACAGGTAGAACTTATTTTCACTCTATTCTGTTCTCACCCTACTATACCTATATGCACAAATATAAAATAAATACAAACAAAAGAATATACCACAATCATGTACGGTTTATTCCAGGAATGTAAGGATAGTTCATTATTCTCTCTACTGATGTAATTCATCAAATTAATGTGGGGGGTGAGGGTGGGCAGAGAATCAAAATTCTTTCCTTTAGACCCCAAACAAGATTTGCACATTGTTGGGCAATGCGTAAAAAAAACCCCACAGAAACTGGGAGTATCCCTGTTTAACACAACAAAGAGTATTTTTTCAGAAATAAACAGAAATATAATTAATGGTGCTATACTCGAGGCACTTTCATTAAAATTGGGAACTAGTCAGGGGTTAATACATTAATATCATAATCATTCACCATTATCATAGAATTTTTAGCCAAAGTGATAAGGAAAACAATATGAGGTATAAATATTAGAAAATATTAAACATTAAAAAGTGTCACTTTTGGATGATATAACTATTCACAAAGGAAACCAAACAACGCAACTGAAAAATAACAAATAAGTGTTCAGTAAGATGGCCAAGTATAAAATAAATACACAAAAATCAATAACTTCCCCACATATCACAACTGATTATAATCTGAACAAGTAGTAACAGAAGAAAAAGCAGATTCAAAATATCTGTAAAATACTTAAAAGGAAACTTAAGAAATATGCAGATTACACATTTTAAAAAACCCCACAGCTTCACTGACAAATATAAAAGATGACCTAAATTAAATGGCAATACCATGCTTCTGAGTTAAAATTTTACACATGTCAAATTTCTCTAAAAGCCAATGCTTACTTAGGGCTTTTTGTGTATTTTTGCTTCTGTTTTTGTAAGAGAAGGTGTTGTGGTAGTATAGAGATCATCTACCTTCTCTCTTGCTCTTTTGGGGGACTGTTTTGTGGATTTTCATGGGTTAATTTTGAGGTCCACTTGGAAAAATAATCAAAATTAGCCACATAATTTTTGATAAAGGGTATCAGGGAACCTGACCAGCTATTAAAACTTACTGCAAAGCAACATTAACCAAAGGAGCATAACACTGGTACAGGAACAGACAGATTGATCAGTGGCACAGAAAATTCAGAAACGGACCCATATAAAATGGATGTATAATTTGTGATTATAGTGCATTTCTAATTAGTGGGAATTTATTACAAAGATGATAGGATATGTGTGTTGATATTAGAAAAAAGGAAAAGTAGATTGCTTCCTTATAGCATACATAAAAATTATAAGAAAATATAAACAAATGCTTTTATGACTTTCTAGTGGTGAAGGACTTTTTAAACATGACAGTAAAAATACAAACCATATAGAAACATCTAAGAGTAAGACAAAACCAGTAAGTCATAAAGGAAAAACATTGATAAAATTTGACTACTTCAAATTTTTTGACTTCTGAATGGTAAAAGTCAACATAAAAAAATAAATTACAAACAGGCAAAAAATATTTACAATATAAATGACAATGAGTTAACAATCTTAATAAATAACGTGCTCCTACCCATCAGTAAGACAATACACTAATAAATAAATAGGCAAAGGAACTGAATAAGCATTAAAAGAGAAATCCAAAAGGCCATTAATCATATGAAAAGATGTTTAATATCACTGATGAAGAAATGCAAGTTAAAACAAGGTATTTTCTCACTGGTAGAGATTATAATGATAAAATTCAGTACTAGAAGGGTAGGCAGAAATTGGGGCTCTCAAACTGCTGACAGACAGCCTGCTAGCAATTATGTGGTGATATTTATTTTATTTTAAATTGACACATAGTTGATTTACAATGCTGTGTTAGTTTCAGGTGTACAGCAAAATAATTCAGTTATATATATATATATATATATATATATATATATATATATATATATATATAACTGAATATATATATTCTTTCTCAGATTCCCTTTTAGGTTATTACAAAATATTGAGTACAGTTCCCTGTCCTATACAGTAGGTCCTTGTTGGTTATCTATTTTATATACAGTAGTATGTTATATGTTAATCCCAAACCCCTAATTTATCCACCCACCCTTTCCCCTTTTGTAACCATAAGTTTGTTTTCTATGTCTGTGGGTCTATTTCTGTTTTGTAAATAAGTTCATTTGTAACATTTTTTTTTTTAGATTCCACATATAAGCTATATCATATGATATTTGTCTTTCTCTGTCTGGCTTACTTCACTTAGTATGATAATCTCTAAGTCCATCCATGTTGCTGCAAATGGCAATATTTCATTCTTTTTATGGCTAATATTCCATTGTGTGTGTGTGTGTGTGTGAGTGTATACACACACACTACATCTTCTTTATCATTCATGTGATGACATTTTTTTTTTTTTTTGCGGTACGCAGGCCTCTCACTGTTGCGGCCTCTCCCGTTGCGGAGCACAGGCTCCAGACACGCAGGCTCAGCGGCCGTGGCTCACGGGCCCAGCCACTCCGTGGCATGTGGGATCTTCCTGGACCGGGGCACGAACCTGTGTCCCCTGCATCGGCAGGCGGACTCTCAACCACTGCGCCACCAGGGAAGCCCCATGTGATGACATTTTAAAGTGAGCATATTCTTTGATTTGGGAGCTATACTTTGGAAATTTATCCAAAGGAAAAACATGCATAAGTACAGATGTATATACGAGGACATTCATTACAGCATTACTTACAGAATACAAAATGTTTAAGGCTATTGATTAAATAAATACAATGAAAATGAGGAAATCTACTACATGAACATACATATATACACATATATGCCCACTAAACTCTTTAATAATAGCTCTTGTGGAAAGGACTTTATATTTTACCACTTCTCAACTGTTGGACTTTCATAATCAGCATGTATCCCTTTATCAGGGAAAACTATTTAACACTTTCATTTTACAAAATAAAAGTAAAATAGACTAATCAAAATGATCCTGACAAAAAATTTATTTTTTTTAAAATCTATGAGTAGAATCTACCACTTTAAAAATAACACTCCTGCCCTAACCAATAAAATGGTTTAAATTCAGGCTCCAGAATACCTGTAATACTCATTCACAATATTCTCACTACTTGGGAGACTGTATCATTGAAGCCGAAATATTAAAACAAACCATTCTGCTATACATTCAATAAATATTTGCCAAGGGCTGAAAGATCTTTAAATATCTCTGGAAATACAGCTGGGATGTTTGTACCAACCTCCCCTTAGAAAACAACTGTAAAGACAGGACAAAATATAAAAAAAAGATATTAAAAGCAATGAAAAGTTGATAAAATAGTAGGGGTCTGTCATGGCAAAACCTAAGGGAAACAAAGTCACATCTGCCCTAAGAGTACCTGCAGATCTTGAATTTCCATTTCTAGGGCACCATGTTGCCAACTGGATAGTCATAAGCCAAAGCCCACCCAGAGTAGGGGGTTCATTATGAAACCCTTCCCACTTTAGCTACACTTCCAAAGGGTTACAGCCTCAGGGAAAATGTAAGCCAGAAGAAATATTTCCCCTGCCCTCAGGGAGCTGCAGTGAAGTTGCCTTGGCCATGCAGCGGGTGGAGGCTCCCCTGAGAAATGTTAACATAATCGGAATCAATAATGCCTGGGTGGTTGAAAGAAAGAAACAAAATAAGCAAACCAAACAGACAAAATGCAAGCCATGAATTCAGTATTTTGTACAGATGGGTAGAATCTCTAGGCACCTGAAAGAAGCAAATAAAAATTCTCCCTGGAGGAACATATCTTATTCTTGATCTCAAAGAAATTTCACAAATAATTTTTCAAGAACAATGAGCAGCACAAAGACAAAAAACCAAAAGTGTAAAAGAAAGCAAGCCCTGGGCTTCCCTGGTGGCGCAGTGGTTGAGAGTCTGCCTGCCGATGCATGGGACACGGGTTCGTGCCCCGGTCCGGGAGGATCCCACATGCCGCGGAGCGGCTGGGCCCGTGGGCCATGGCCGCTGAGCCTGCGCGTCCGGAGCCTGTGCTCCGCAACGGGAGAGGTCACAATAGTGAGAGGCCCGCGTACCGCAAAAAAAAAAAAAAAAAAAAAGTAAAGAAATAAAGCCCTAAGCAACAACTAGGAAAAAGAGGAGACAGCAGAAACAGGTTCAAAAAAAACTTCAGGGCTTCCCTGGTGGCGCAGTGGTTGAGAGTCCGCCTGCCGATGCAGGGGACACGGGTTTGTGCCCTGGTCTGGGAAGATCTCACATGCCGTGGAGCGGCTGGGCCCGTGAACCACGGCTGCTGGGCCTGAGCGTCTGGAGCCTGTGCTCCACAACGGGAGAGGCCACAGCAGTGAGAGGCCCGCGCACCTCAAAAAAAAAAAAAAAACAGCAATAACAAAAAAAACCCTTCAAATACAAGAATTAACAGACAGGTTATGAAACAACTATGTCTACTAGATTAAAAAAATAAAAGACAGGTTTGAATATATCTGCAGGGAACATAAAATAACAAAAACTAAGAATTCAATAGGGCAAATTAGATACACCAAAACAGAGAATTTGGGAACTGAAAGGCAAGAACTATCCAGAATGGAGCATACAGAGACCAAAAAAAAAAGAAGTTAAGGGGCATGGTGATAAAGTGAGACAGTCTAACATACGGTTAACTGATATTTTATAGGTGGAGGAAAAAGGAACAGGGCCAAGATAATATCTGAAGACAATGGCAAATAATTATTCAGAAATGGTACAAGACACCAACCCACAAATACCAGAAGCCCAACAAATTACAACAGAAAATAAAAGGATGCATCATAGTAAAACTGCAGAACACCACATATAAAAGTGTTAAAAGCAGCTGGGGATGGGGGGAAGCAGAGCAGATACTTTCAAAGAAATAACAAGTAAATGAAAACTGTTTTCTCAGTAGTAACAATGGGAACCAGAAGATGGTAATGATATACTCAATTGTGTGAAAAGATAAAAAATGCCAATCTAGAAATAACAGAGCATAAACATCTTTCAAGAATAAGGGCAAAATAAAGTTATTTCAGCAAACAAAAACCTAGAGAGTTAACCCTCAGCAGATAAACACTGTACTAAAAGAATACTAAAGGACCACTGAAGGCAGAAGGAAGTGACCCTAGAGTGGAAGGTGTAATATGTAAAACGGGAAGAAGTGCAAAGAGGTAAGTATATAGATAAATCTAAATGAACACTGACAGTGTAATAATGATGTTTTATGAGACTAAAAAAAAATTGGCAAAATATAAACCTACACCACCACCACCAAAGCAGTAGCACATAAATGGAATCAAGGTTATCATATATTTGGGAGGAGGGCAAAGATACTATTAACATCAAACTTTGGCATATTAAAGATACCTGTGGTAACTTCTAAGAGAAACAACACATAGGACCTACATACTAGTGGAGGAGAAAAATATGAAATAATTTTTTTTAATCCAAATGAAAACAAGGAATGAAAGAAAAAGTAACATAGAACAGGCAAGATAAACAGAAAATACATTAAAAGCTGGTATATTTAAAACCAATATAGGGGCTTCCCTGGTGGTGCAGTGGTTGAGAATCTGCCTGCCAATGCAGGGGACACAGGTTCAAGCCCTGGTCTGGGAAGATCCCACATGCCGCGGAGCAACTGGGCCCGTGAGGCACAACTACTGAGCCTGCGCGTCTGGAGCCTGTGCTCCGCAACAAGAGAGGCCGTGATAGTGAGAGGCCCACGCGCCGCAATGAAGAATGGCCCCCGCTTGCCACAACTAGAGAAAGCCCTCACACAGAAACGAAGACCCAACACAGCTATAAATAAATAAATAAATAAATTTATATTAAAAAAAACCCAATATAATGATAAGTTTATTAAATGTAAATAGGATAAATACTGAAGCTTAAAAAAGATTTTTTTTTTTGGCCGTGCTGCGCAGCTTACAGGATCTTAGTTCCCCAACCAGCACTCGAACCTGGGCCCCAGCAGTAAAAGTGCCAAGTCCTAACCACTGGACCGCCAGGGAATTCCCTAAAAAAGATTTTAGACTGAATAAAGAAAAAAATTTCAACTATATGATATTTTTCAGATATGCTGAAAACAAAATAATGAAAAGTTGACAGTATAAAAATGGAAGTATTTACACCATACAGTGGTTTGGATATACTAAATATCAGATATACTGCATTTAGAGCAAAAAGTATCAGAAGAAATGAAGAGAATCACTTAGTAATACATAAAGCAAAAATACATATACAGGAAGAAACAAACTACTCCCACAATCATGAGAGTCATAAATATACCTCTCTTAGTAACTGACAGAACAAACAGCCAAAAGTCAGAATACAGAAGATCTAAACACTGTGATTAAATGCCATGTTTAACAAAATTATCGTAATGACAAAACTAAACTATTGTGTTTAGGTATGCATATGTGGTCACACTATAAGGAAAAGCAAATGATAATCACAAAAATTAGAACAGTGGTTGTTTCTAGGGTATTGGGAGGGGGTTGTGACCAGGGAAGGTTTCCAGGGTGCTGGAAATATTTTACTTTCTGACCTAAGTGATGATTACATGGAGTTAACCTCATAATGATTTCCTGGAAACATTTTTTGTGAAGGGTCAGATAGAAATATGTTAGGCTTTTCAGGTAACATATCATCTCTGTGATATATATTCTTCTTTGTCTATACAGCTCAAAAAATCTAAAAATCATTCTTAGCTTGCTAAGTGTGGGCTGTAGTTTACCAACGCCTGCATTAAAAGGCTCACGGTTTATGTACTTTCTTGTATTTAATAAAAAATATAAAAGAATCACTTGGGGGAAAAATGCTAAAGTAATTCTTTATCCATTCTTCCCTTTTGACAAATAGTCTTGAGCCCCCACTGTGTACCCAACACTGTTTTGGGTGTTAAGAGACTAAAAATTGAACAAGATATCTATTCCATGTGAAGGGTGGCGGGGGGGAATAGTTAAAATGATTGCATCTTTATGTAATAAACGCTGTAAGAGATGGAAACAGCAGTAAATAAAACAAAATCCATGCTCTCTTAGGATTAACATTCTGGTGGGAGAAGCTGGGCAATAGACTAATTGTATAGTTAAAAATTAAGATATGTAAATTATTAAATAAAAATATTAAAATTATACCACACAACGACAATGAATGATCTACAACAACACACAGTATGGATGAATCTCACAAAAGTAATGTTGAACGAAAGAAGCCAGACACAAGAGTATATACTGTATGATTCCTTTTATACAAAGTACAAAAACAAAAAAACCCACCTGTACTGTGAGAAGTCAGGATAGTGGCTATCCCCAGTGGCAGGGAGGGGGCTAATGACTGGAAGGGAGCATAAGGGGGTTTCTGGAGGGCCTGGCATTTTGTTTCTTGTACTGGTACACAGTTTGTGAAACTTCATTAAGCTGTAGACTTACATGTATACACTTCTATATGTATAAATATGAATCAATGAAAAAATTTACATATATATCAAAATTTAAATACATATGTCAGGTAGTAATAACAGAATTAAAGCAGGATTAGGGACAGAGTTACAAGGTGAGAGGGACTGATATTTAAAGAAGTTGGCCAGGAGAGACCTCTCTGATAAGGTCATTTTTGAGCAACAGCCTGATGAAGAGATTGCTAATCATGCTATTCCTGGAAGAGGGAATAGCAGGTACAAAGGCCGTGAAGCAAGAGAGTGCTTCACAATGTTCAAAGGACTTCAAGGAGGCCAGCATGGCTGGAGTGGTCTGAGGGTGAGGGGGGAGCAGGTGGAGTCAGGCGGATGGGGGAGCGAAGATCATGTAGGAGCTTCTAGGCCATGTAAGCCCAGAACAGTCTGGACTAGTCCCTGGACAGTTTTGAGCAGGATCTGTCTTAATTTTTTCACAGAATCATTCTGGCTATTATACTGAAAACAGGTGAGACACAGGCAGAAACAGGGAGACCACTTTGGAGATTTAATGCAGAGAACCAAAAGAATAGAAAAGAGGTTGGGATTTGGGTATTTTTTTAAAAGAAAACAGGATTTATTGACAGGTTAGATACGGGGCATGAAGTTATGATCTGAAAAACTGGACAGAGTAAACTGTCATTTACCAGGACAGGGTAGACTGCAGGAAGAGCAGTTTGTTGTTGTTTTGCTAGTGAGCAAGAGTTCCTCTGTGGACGTTTTTAATCTGTCCATTTAGTTATGTAAGTGGAAATGTCAAGTAGAGTTGTATACGTAATTTTCAGGGAAACCAGTGCCCAAGTAAAGGGCTGGCAAGTTCTTTCATCCTAAAATGCAGATATGGATAATGATACAAGTAACTTGGTAGATTTGGCACAGGTGCATGTGAAAGTTCTCTTCTGATTGCTTCTACTTTCTCAGGAAAATAAAAAAGTAAAGCCATCAGTTGAAATAGTAGAGGAGGAGGAAGTGTTGCTGGAGGCTTGCAGGAAATGACAAAAATATGAAATATTCATCTAGGAAAGGGAACTAACTATGGAAATATAATAGGACTGGCAGCAACTAGGGGGTTCATGAGGTTGGTGGTCATGAACTTAAAGTGAGATCCGTCAGCATGGGTATATGTGCTTTCCTCTAACCATGCTGAGCTGCTTATACAAGGAAAAGGTGGAAAATTAGATAACCAGGGATGAGTTTTTTCAGGCAGATATGATGGAGAGAGAGTGGGGAAAGGGAACTGAAGGGTATACACAAATCAGTAATTATAACAATGAAACACAGACTCTAAGTTAGAAGGATAAAGAGCTTCTCAGTGCAATGGAAAAAGGAAATTAAGGCTTGGTTCCTATTTTAACACCCAAGATATACTTAGATTTGCATAATAATGATGAGGCCCCACCACCATTCATAGAGGTGGCAGAAATGTCTACAGATCACTGAATCATCTCTTTTGTTTTCAGGTAAGACCTGACTTAAATGGACACATGATAGATGGGTGGTCACACTACTAAAAACCAAATGAAAAAAAAATCTTTTTCAGGAAGAGAAGAGTAATAGACAACAAAATTCTACAAATCATATTCATCCCAAATAGATAATTCTGCAATCTCATTTAACATTTTAAAACTTTAACTGGTTTAAAACTTAATAAAAATATAGATATAGGCCTCCTCGAAAGTTATCTAACAAACCTCAACCTAACCAAACAGATCTACACATCAAACATTCCTAAAATTTTTAAATATGACAAGGATGACAAAATAATAGCAAAAATTTCAAGTTGAATACATTTTCCTAAGTGCTTTAATAATTATAATCACCCTAATGAATGCATGTTTTCATGAGAGAGAAGAGGGGAAGGATATTTTAAAATACTTTAACAATGCAGAAGACTACATCATTTAGGAAAAAAGTAGTATTAATCAACTCTGCTAAGGCAGAGAAAAGCAACTTTCCTAAACAGAGACCTAGGATGAAAACTCCTGATTCTCCCTTTTCCCTTGGATCCCACAGCAATACCTGAGGCATCAGCAGATATAATACACTCTTAAGTACAGAGTTCTTACCGGTATCAACAAATTATCCAAAGGCACTTGAGCAAATTAACACAAAACCCTACATTAGCTAGCTCAGGGATTCTCAACCTTGGCACTAGTGTCATTTTGGACTGGATCATTCTTTGTTGTGGCACCTGTCCTGTGCACTGTAAGATGTTTAACAGCATCCCTGGCCTCTGCCCAGTAAATGCCTATGGCATCCTTCCACTCACCCTCTATTTCTGACCAATAATTACTCCAACACTGCCAAATGTCCCCTGAGGGGACAAACTACCTCCGGTTGAGAACCACTAACTTGGCTATAATGTTTTTAAGAGTTTCAGATCTCACTTATAGGCAGAAAACAAACCTATCCCAAATTTGTGTAGCTTTAGCTTCTCTACTACATCACCGAGTAAGCCTTAAAAATAATTCAAATGCCAGGAACTGACCAAATTTTTTTTAAGGAATTTAGTTATAGGAACATTTAAGTCTGGCAAGGATAAAAACCTAATGTTTGGATTGGAAATCATTTCCTTGACAGAACAATGAGTTGCAGGCCTAGAAGTAATTTATTATACTGGGAGAAAAGGGTCAGCTCTTATAAAATGTAAATTTACTGATACAGATTTGAATCTAAGTTAAGTGATTCATAGGTAATGCTATGAACGTTTCTCCTTAATGCCTCATTCCCCTTGGGTAATTAAAGGAAGAGAAACTTTTGCTCGAGTGTTCCTGGGCTTCTTGTCTCCTACAACAGGTGTCAAATTTCTCCAGGTGAATGCTTACCGGTAAGGGATTGGATAAGGAATGTTGCGGTGAGGATCGTGCAACTGGTAGAACACTTCTGCCAGGGCTGGTTCCTGGCCCGCTTCCCCCAGCAAACTGGCCAACAGGGAAAAATGGATATGAATAATTCACAACAGTACTAGGCTTCAGATAAGGAGAGTAAAAGATTAATACACAAACAGGTCTTAATTATATACGGCCCCTTTAAGTCAATATATCTTATTCTAGAGAGAAAATGCCATATAAGTCAAATTCTGCTATCTTTTCAACGAGATTTTAAGGAGGAGCTCCAGCAGAAATGTACCAAGATATAAAGAAAACACGGCTAGAAAGCTGAAGGTACACATGGTTTTGAAAGGACATAAGAGAAGAATGTTTTCCCTTCTTGTCTCAAAATACACGAAGCAGGAATACAGTGGTACAGTGGATGTTAGTGTCTTCTTCAGTAACCACTAAGGATGGGTCAGTGAGCTTACTACAGGTTCCAGTGGACTAAAGGGAAGAGGACAAAACAAGAGTCCAAGTCATTTCACTTCAATCTTTGTAAGACACGAAACCTAGGCTGGCCAAGAGAAAAATCACCTCATTTGTGAATTTTTATATCATCACAGAAAAGACACATCATAAACAAATTTAAATTTAGGAAATCAGCAGCCGTTTCCTCTTATAGAGACAGGGCAGCATAGGGTTGATGAAGATGGAGAGGAAGGGGAGGAGAGCACAGTAAAGGCAATATATTCCTCTCTAAAGCCTTAAATGAACAAAAGGATTTAGGTTTTTAAAAAAATCACTATAGATTTCTTTTTCCAAAAATTTAACTTACCTCAAAGTAATCACTAATTTTATGTCCCCTAGGAGTGCCTTTCCCTGAAAATAAAACCAAAGTAAGTATAGTTTTTCCAGTAACACAAGTAAACCATCATTCGCTAAAGTGTACTATGTATTCAATAACTGCCTATGTTGTTATCAATTCAAATGTCAAGCTTACTTTTAACAAATGAGCCAAAATACCTGTATCATAAGAACAGAAGACAGTTTCCTCCATAAAATAGAAGACAGTTTCCTCCACGAAATTAAAGACTGAAATAAGCAGTGAAAGACTTTTTCACAGCTCGCTTTCCTTTAAGATTCACTAATCTTTCTTTTACAAGTACACTAACAAAACTCATGCCACAACTATGCATCAAAATAAAACTAAACTATAAACTACACCCCCAACTAAGAGGATAAAAAATTCAAAACAACTTCATCAGAACAAAAGGGTTTATTCTATTTCACAAAAAACTTTATGTGACCTTGTCACTTCGGGAAAATTTTCTCCCAAAAAAGTAAAAATTGATTTGCAGATTAAAAGAATATGGAAAAAAAAAAAGACTAGGGTGTCCATTTCTTGGAAGCCCTGCCATTTCATTTATCCTTTCTTTAATTATTTACAGAAATTTGGCATTATTACCATCACATTTACAGATGTATTCCACTGGGCACCGATGTACAACTAAATAACTGACATGGAAGAAGGGTAGGTAAAATGACAGCCTTGTGACTGAAACCATTTCTGCTTGCCTATTATTAACAAATCACTGATCTAGTGCAAGACATAGTTAAAACTCCAATGTAATCTCTTTTCTGTACAATAAATGCTTACTCTGAAGACAAACCCACGGCGAGAAGATCATTAACTTACAACAGGGAAAACCAGAGTCCCCAAAGAACTGACACTGTTTCATCAAGTGTGTATCAAATGGCAAGTCTATAATAAACAGCCTGATATTCCCTTAAGGAATAAAAATCTCCACTATTAGGAATCCCTGTGCACAAACTAATTACTTAGTGTGAGCTGGAAATTTTCTATCTAAGTACATAAGAATCTAGTATTTTTACTGGTGTGAAATTTCATTACTACCTTGGCTAGTTTCATATGGTTCAGCTTTTCTTTTCCGGTTTCGCTGGTCATTCTGTTTTTTCTCAGGAGTCTGTTAAATATCATATACATCACAATTAGCATTTTGTTAAATTTTTCACATTATGAAAATTAGAGAGTATGTACAAAATATCAAATTTATAAGGATACTTAACTTGCTCAGACAAGTCCTAAATGAGTGTCCTACTCTTAGAGCAGGGTCATGGAAAGAGTACAGGATCTGGAACCAAGCCACCTATACAATTTTTGGCAAACTGCTCAAAATATCAGAGCTTCAATTTACTTATCTGTAAATCAGGGTTGCTGCAAAGATTACATGAGCTATTTTACAAAGCACAAATGTAGTACAAGCATCTAGCATAGTAGGCTCTCAGACAGCAGCTGTTACAATATTTCTACTTTTTTTTTTTTTGTTTTGGCCATGCCACTCGGCTTGCAGAATCTTACTTCCCCAACCAGGGATTGAACCCGGGCTTGGCACTGAAAGCGCCAACCAGAGTCCTAACCACTGGACCAGCAGGGAATTCCCACAATATTTCTACTTTAAAAGAGCTTAAATCTAATCCTTTTTTCCAAACAGGAAAGATGCATAATCAACTGACTAATTTATTGAAAGTTTTATCTAAGTGCAAAGTAAGCGGTTACCTATCTATGCAGCTAGGTTGTATGCCTTAAAAAAAAAAAACTTCAAATTTTCTTACTAAAGTCTGTCAGGCCACACTAACCCACTCTGTTGAAGTACTAAAAAATGCTAAAATTCAATGGCACCTAGGCTAATTCAGCTACAACTGCAAACCTCTACCCTTTATTGATGGTTATTATTATCATAATAAAAACCCAACAAGGCCACATCACAACTGTACAACAAGCAAACAACTCAAAGGGGAGTCATTCACACAGACCCTAACAGGACCCCAGAGTTTGCAGTGCTATGGTTTAACCCAGACCAAAAGTGTGGGAATATGAGAAGTCTTGCAATGGATGTGGCTTCTTACCTCTACTTCTTTATCACTCAAGGACCCCACGCTGCACAAGCTCTGGTTGGAAGACTCACTATTGAGTGGCCCCTGAAAAGAAAAAAAAAAAAGGAATCAAAAGAAACTAATTTAAGGATGACAGCAAAAATGAAGGAGAAGCCATTTGATTTTGATATCTAAGTCAGGTCAAAGAAGCCAAGAGTTAACTGCAACACCTCTGAGCCAACTTGAAAAGAACTCAATCAACCATATAGTACAGGGCCCTCATGTTAAAATTCTCTAGCTAATATTATTTTCATTTCCTTTATAAACTCTTAACTCGTGCAAATTTTCCCTTCTAGAGTACTTTCACATGTAGCAAGTTCATTCTTTAAGGAAAATAAGCAGGGGAAAATCAATTCTCTTGGCCTCTTGTATCACACAGGCAATATCTGAAAGTTGAGGTGTTAAGGGGTATGTCAAGGGTTCCTCATGAGGAGGCAGTCAGACACCATAATGAAGGAAACACTTTTCCAAATCATGCTTTATTATTATTATTTTTTCTGTACACGGGCCTCTCACTGTTGTGGCCTCTCCCGTTGCAGAGCACAGGCTCCGGACGCTCAGGCTCAGAAGCCATGGCTCACAGGCCTAGCTGCTCCACGGCATGTGGGATCTTCCCACACCGGGGCACGAACCCGTGTCCCCTGCGTCGGCAGGCGGACTCTCAAACACCGCGCCACCAGGGAAGCCCCCAAATCATGCTTTAAAAGAGGCATGACTGCTAGCTCAAAAAACAGTTACAAGAGATTGACTTCTAGCCTAATGGCGTGAGGATCTCTGCTAGCTCACTCCTCAGGGAAACTGATGCAAATTATTTTTAAAAACCACCATTCAAAGCCTCTGACAATGGTCCCTAAGGGCAAACAGCAAATGAAGAGACAACCATTCAATAAAATCTATGAAAATTCAGCCTGAAAGGTGAAAATCTGTGGTATTAGAACCAAGACCACTCTCCCCACCCCCCCCGCCCCCCCCCCCATCTCAGCAAGGCTCCAGACTGCTGCAGCCAAGAGCACAAGGTCCCCTCTTTGCCCAGCTCTCAGTCCAAGGGCTTTCTTCCTGGGAGGAGCAGGACTTCGGCCTTCTCAACCCGTCCCCAGCCTCCATTACTGAGGCTAAGTCCCAGGCAAGTACATCAAAGACAGGAGGCTCCCTTCTGCCCAACACCGACTTGTGGAACAGAGGCTCTGCCTTAGGCATGGTCAACTGAGAATACTGGGACCCCAACAGCCCCCTCGCTCAGCTCATGAGACAGTGGTTCAACACCAGGAGAGACAAGCTGCTGTGGTGCCCCATCTCCACATTCTACCTCCGGGCACTCAGTTCCTACAGCCTGAATGTCACTCACAGAAAAGTATTACTCACTGTCCCCACCCCCCAGCTCCAGAACCCTGGCTTAGATATTTTGCCAGGGGGAAAAAGCTGGAACATGTAGTACCAAATATTTTCCCAAAGGACTTGACTTCATTCCCAACAGAGTGTGGACAAGTTTAAATCTAAGGGAGGTTTGGTAAAAGGCAAGCGGAAAGAGATTCGTGTAATGAAGATACAGTCTAGACTGTAGGTCAGCTAATTTGCAGGAGAGAATCAAGGAATAAGACACCAGGGAGGAGACCTCCTGGGGTCAGAACAAATAGCAAACATTGACCTCAGAAACCTTTCCTTCCAAGGAGCCCCAATTTGATTGGATTAGTTTGTAGAGGAATGTATGCCTCAGGGCACTGTTGAAAACAAGAGAGCAATCTGGACAACTAGTGTAGTTTAACAGCTGGGTTGGTCAGGAAAAGAGAGTCCTACTGAGTACCAGTCACCACAGGGTACCTGCAGGCTTACCTAAAGCCATGCCTCCCTGAGGAATACCATGAGGCTTAGCTCTGGGGGGATGGGTGGTAGAACAGACTTCACTAAAATAATCCAGCCAGTCACTAAACAAATAAACAAGCAAATAACAATAACAAGGCCCCAAAGAACAGGATGAGAAATCAGTACCCAGAGGTGCTACAATGTATCATCTAAAATGACCAATTTCCAACAAAAAATCATGAGGCATGCAAAGAAACAAACAAGTACGACCTATATACCAGGAAAAGAAAAAAAAAAGCAGGCAAAAGAAACTGCCGGTGAGAATGACCAGATGCTGGATTTAACAGAAAAATATTTCAAAATAGCCATCGTAAATATGTTCACGGAACCAAAGGAAACAGTAACTAAATAAGTAGAGGAAAAGGGACTTCCCTGGTGGCGCAGTGGTTAAGAATCCACCTGCCAATGCAGGAGACACGGGTTTGAGCCCTGGTCCGGGAAGATTCCCACATGCCACAGAGCAACTAAGTCCGAGCGCCACAACTACTGAGCCTGTGCTCTAGAGCCCGCGAGCCACAACTACTGAGCCCGCACGCCACAACTACTGAAGCCCACGCGCCTAGAGCCCGTGCTCCGCAACAAGAGAATCCACTGCAGTGAGAAGCCCATGCGCTGCAACGAAAAGTAGCCCCCGCTCACCGCAACTAAAGAAAGCCCACGCAACAACGAAGATCCAATGCAGCCAAAAAGTTCCCTTAAAAAAAAAAAATAGGGGTAAATCTTCATGACCTCAAACTGGGCAAAGAATTCTTAGATATGACACTAAAAGTGCCAACAACGAAAGTAAAAAAAAGATAAACTGGACTTTTTCAAAATTAAAAATGTTTATGGTTGAAAAGACACTATCAGCAAAGAAAACCCACAAAAGAAGATATTTGCAAATCACACATCTGATAAGGTACTTGTATGCTGTATAAAGAACTCTTACAATTCAGAAATAAACACAGATAACCCAATTTAAAATGGGCAAAAGGTCTAAACAGACATTTCTCCAAAGATGAGATACAAATGGCCAATAAGCACATGAATAGAAGCTCAACATCATTAGTCAATGGGGAAACACAAATCAAAACCAAAGTGGGGTACCACTTCACACCTAGGATGGCTAGATTCAAAAAGACAACAAGAAGTGCTGGCAAGAATGTGGAGAAACTGGAATCCTCACACCTCACACACTGCTGGTAGGAATGTAAAATAGTGCAGGTGCTTTCAAAAACTGTCGGGCAGTTCCTCAAACAATTAAACACAGAGTTACATATGACCCGGAATGCTACTCCTAGGTACATACTGAAAAGAAATAAAAACATGTACACACACAAACCTGGACACAAATCTTTACAGCAGCATTACTCACAAAAGCCAAAAGGTGGAAACAATCCAGATATCCATCAACTAATAAATGGATACACAAAATATGGTATATTCATACAATGGAATATTACTTGACCATAAAAAGGAATCAAGCAGTGATACATGCTACAAGATAAACAAACCTTGGAAACATTTTGCTGAGTAAAAGAAGCCAGTCACAACAGACCACATATCAAATGACTCCACTCATGTGAAAATCTAGAATAGGGAAATCTAAGACAAGCAGAAAGTAAACAGTAGTTGCTTAGGGGAGGAGTTGGAGAACATGGGGGTAATAGCTAAAGGGTATGGGGTTTCTTTTTGAGGTGATAAAAATATTCTAAAACTGTGTTGATGGTTGTACGTATCTGTGAATATACTAAAAACCAATGAATTGTGTAATTTAAATGGGTGAATTGTATGGAATATGAATTACATCTCAATAAGGCTGTTAAAAAAACAACAGTTACTAGGCTTAGCGTCAGAAATAATTTACATTCCTTTAAGGGTGTATTAAGTTTTCTTTTCACTGTGTCCTTAAAGCAGTATTTTTAAACTGTGATCAACACAATATACCAGAGAGCTTCATAGATACTTGTGAAACTGCAAATAAAAAAAAATAAAGTGAAACTAGGGATAAGAAATAAAATCAAATCATGTATTCTCAGTGACATAAATCAACAAAGGACTTATTCCTTTAAAGATATAATAAGAGTTCCATGATGTTTTAATTGAAAAAAAAGAGCTTTATTTACATAAGAATTCTAGAATAATTTAAATTGAATCTTTCTATGCCTAAATTCTTAAAATATTCCATTTGTGAATTATCTTTATTGTAACCATTATGAAGTATTTCCCCCCCCCGTATAGTAATAAAACCGTACACTATATTTTAACTATCCACTTTACCCACCAACTATCCCTCATTTTCTTTTTTTTTTATAAATTAATTTATTTTATTTTATTTATTTTTGGCTGCGTTGGCTCTTCGTTGCTGTGCGGGGCTTTCTCTAGTTGCAGGGAGCAGGGGAGGCTCTGCGTTGTGGTGCGCAGGCTTCTCATTGCAGTGGCTTCTCTTGTTGCGGAGCACGGGCT
Source organism: Hyperoodon ampullatus (assembly GCF_949752795.1). NCBI lineage: Eukaryota > Metazoa > Chordata > Mammalia > Artiodactyla > Ziphiidae > Hyperoodon > Hyperoodon ampullatus. Next base: position 10,484,244 of record NC_136932.1, on the reverse strand, counting down.
CTAGGTATGTGGGCTTCAGTAGTTGTGGCACATAGGCTCAGTAGTTGTGGCTCATGGACTCTAGAGCGCAGGCTCAGCAGTTGTGGCACACGGACTTAGTTGCTCCACGGCATGCAGGATCTTCCCAGACCAGGGCTTGAACCCGTGTCCCCTGCATTGGCAGGCGGATTCTTAACCACTGTGCCACCAGGGAAGCCCTATCCCTCATTTTCAAAAGGAAATGGCGGGGCTTCACTCATCACACTTGCCATTTCCTTTTTTTTTTATATATATAAATTTATTTTATTTCATTTATTTTTGGCTGTGTTGGGTCTTTGCTGCTGTGTGTGGGTTTTTCTCTATTTGCGGTGAGCGGTGGCTACTCCCCGCAGCAGTACATGGGATCCTCACCGCGGTGGCTTCTCCCGTTGTGCAGCACAGGCTCCAGGTGCACAGGCTTCAGTAGTTGTGAAGAACCTATTTTTTATTAGCAATTACTGATAATGACATAAACTGTAAAGTGTGCATAACAGTGGTGTACATTGTAGTGTTTGAAATATCAATGCAAGACGCACAAGGATCCTTGTGGTTCCTTGGGTGTGTGTGTCTAACGAAAAGAAAAAAAGGATTAAGAATCACTTAATCCTACCTTTCCCCATCCTTTTCTGATGCACAGCATCCCAAATTATTATAAAATCATTAGATTAAATTTAATTAGCAGGGATAAATGACATACATTCCCTGTTCTAAAACAGCTTACTGTCTAGTAAAGGAGCTAACCAAAGGCTTTTAGGCAAACAATGTTATCTTTCAAAAATGTCACTATCATTAAAAAACAAAAAAGGCAGAAAAAAACTGAACTAAATTACATGAGGATAAAAAGGCATGACTAAATTCAATGTATGATCCTTGATTTGACTCTGGATAGCAAAACAAAGCAAAACCAATAAAGGACATTATTGGGACAAAGGCAGAAACTGAATATGGACTATACTAGATAATTAAGTTCCAATCTATTATTATCAGTCCTTCAATTGTAAATTTTCCTATTTGTTGCATCTTTTTACTAAGGTGCTTTATAAGTTTTGTATGAGTTCATATTCAGCTTTGGGGGAGTTCTCTACATTTCAGGGGTTAAGGAGCAGTCAGTCCCAAGGGAAGTTTAATGGTCACCTCTGCCAGTGCCCTACAACATTCACCAGTTCCAAACATATTTATACATTAGCTTTCCTGCCCAGGATTTCCACACAAAATTGGAGTTTCCATTTCTTGTGGCTTTTAACAGCCACAATCCAAAGTTAGGCAGCTCACTTCCATCCTATGTACTGGACTGGTGGGCAGTTTTACTAGTCTTTTTTTTTTTTTTTGGTACGCGGGCCTCTCACTGTTGTGGCCTCTCCCGTTGCGGAGCACAGGCCCCGGACGCGCAGGCTCAGCGGCCATGGCTCACGGGCCCAGCCGCTCCGCGGCATGTGGGATCTTCCCGGACCGGGGCACGAGCCCGTGTCCCCTGCATCGGCAGGCGGACTCTCAACCCCTGCGCCACCAGGGAAGCCCTACTAGTCTTAATTCATAGACAGGTTTGCCCCTTCCCAATTCCCAGCCTTATACAGTTCCAGTTCAAGCCTTTGGCCTCAATTACTACCCCCAGGGGGAAATTAACCCCAAAGGCATAAAAGCTTATGGGTTACCAAAGTTTAACTCCCATTCACCACTGTGACATCTTCGTCTTCATCTCCCAAGTTAAAATAACTGGGATTCAATTTTTCCTATTTTTCTGATACTGCTGACATTCAGGAATTATATAATTTTCATATACTTCATTTAGCCAGTCACTTTACTGAACTGTTATTCTTTCTAATCATCTCGCAGTTTGTTCCTCTTGAGTTTGTTGTCTAGATATAAATCATAGCATTTATAAATAATAAGCTTATACATTCCTTTCCATAATTTATATCTCTTATTTGTTTCATATTTTACTGCTTTGAATAAAACATAAATAATCACCATAAAGAACACTGTTTTGTTCTTCTTTTTTCAAGGTGACTCCTCTAGTGCTTTACCATTAAAAACTGTAATAAGACTGTAAAGAGCCAAAACAACCTTGTAAAAGTTAGAGTTGGAGGTCTCCCACTTCCACTTATTACAAAGCTACAGTAATCAAAACAGTATGGCACTGGCATGAAGATAGACATACAGACAAAGGATATAGCATGTTCTTAGATTGGAAGAATCAATATTGTCAAAGGAGTAGCAGGAGAGAGTCTTGTTGAAGCAGTTCTGCATCTTGATCGTGGTGGTGGATACAATAAGCTACACAAGTGATAAAATTTCACAGAAGTACATGTACACACACACACACGAATGATGTGCATATACATGAAATCTGAATGAGTTCTGTGGATTTCACCAATGTCAATTTCCTGATTTTAATATTGTACTATAAATACATGAGGTGCTCACATTGGGAGAGAAAGGGTACATGGAACCTCCCTGTACATTTTTTTTTGCAACTTCCTTTGAACCTAGAAGTATTTTAAAGTTTTTAATATATTATTTATTTTACTTTTTGCTATTTATTTATTACTAATGTGACTTCTATAACTACTTGCTATAGTTAAGAAATGATAATGGTGAACAATACTTAGGTAGTGCTTGCTACACGGTCAGGTATTCTATATTAGCACATTTAATCCTCCTAACAACCTGTAATGGGCCCAACTGTGTCTTCCTCAAATTTATATGTTGAAGTCCTAACCCCCAAAACCTCAGAATGTATTTGGAGACAGGGCCTTTGAAGAGGTAACTAAGCTAAAATGTGTCATTAGGGTGGACCCTAATACAATACGACTGATGTCCTTATACAAAGTGGAAATTAGGACATAGAGGCACCAGACATGCACGCACACAGAGGAAAGACCATATGAGGACACAGCAAGAAGGTGGCCATCTGCAAGCCAAGGAGAGAAAGCCTCAAAAGCAATCAGTCCTACTGACATCCTGATCTTGAACTTCCAGCCTCCAGAACTGTGAGAAAATAAATTTCCGTTGTTTAAGCCGCCCGGTCTATGTTATGGCAGCCCTAGCAAACTAATGACAACCTTATATGATAGCTATCAGTAGTCTCATTATTAGATGAGGAAACTATAAGAGAAGTTTAGTGAACTCCCCAACGTCACACAGCTGGCAAGAAGCAGAGCCAGGATCTAGACCTAAGCTACCTGGCTTCAAAATACGTGCTACTAGGCATTCAGTAGCACTATACTCTAGATATATTAATATAGAGTCATCTCTACATATATTAATACATTTTTTAAGTGAGTGCTACATATATATTTTTAAATAAATTTATTTATTTATTTAGGCTGCATTGGGTCTTTGTTGCTGCGCGCGGGCTTTCTCTAGTTGCGGCGAGCGGGGACTACTCTTTGTTGTGGTCTATAGGCTTCCCATTGTGGTGGCTTCTCTTGTTGTGGAGCACGGGCTCTAGGTACGCAGGCTTCAGTAGTTGTGGCTCGCGGGCTCTAGAGCGCAGGTTCAGTAGTTGTGGCACACGGGCTTAGCTGCTCCACGGCATGTGGGATCCTCCCAGACCAGGGCTTGAACCCGTGTCTCCTGCATTGACAGGCGGATTCTTAACCACTACGCCGCCAGGGAAGTCCTATTAATACATTTTTAAAATATTGAACTTGTCCAACATTCTTCGGATAAACTCCCTGCAACAAAATAATTAGCCATTCGCAAGTATTTTTACTTGAATTTAAACATCTATATATTCATAAATGAAATTAGGTTATACTTTTACTTCCTCATATCTGTCAGGTTTTCCTATCAGAGTTTATTATTCCTATGTTATTATTTAACATGAGAATTATCTACTTCTTGAAAGGTTAGGAGAGATCACCAGTAACCAGGGAGTGGATTTTTTTGCACTGCTTCAAAGGAGTAGGAGGAAGAGGAGGAGGAGGAAATAACTTTATAATCTTGATTTTTCCTTGGTTATAGAAGTCTATTCTGATTTTACACCTTATTTTTGTCAACATTAATTTCTACTATCTTTGAGTGAAATTATCTAATTCACTGAGATTTTCATATTAATCACGTAACTAACAGCATCCATTTCGTTTTTTCTCTAAGTCCTCACTTTTGTTATATTCCATTTACTTCCTCCATTTTCCTCTTTGTTTTCTAATTTTCCAACTCTAGATTGATTCATTCCTAATCTTCAATCTATTGAAAGTCAGCCTTTGACACAACAGTTTATTTTTTTAAATAAAGATAAAAGAAAAAAAATTTTTTTAAACAAAGTATGATAATAAGTAAAGACTCCTCAGTAAAAGCCCTATTTTCTAAGCTAACATTTAAGCTGATTACCCTGTCTCCTGCTAATGATTTTTTTTAAGTAAAACACCAAATGGACAATTTAAAAAACAGACAAGAGTCAAGTTTCTCGTTTTAAAAAAAAGCAGGGCTCCCCAAAACAAAATAAAACACACTTTTAATATACTTAAATGCACTTTTGGGGGGCTTAAAAATACTTCAGTAACAAGCCTAAAGAAAACCTTGTGGACAAGTTATAAACTTATGAAAACTGAGGTTAAAATACGAATGTTGACAACCAGCCTTTAGCACATGAATGAAGCCTATATGAACTAAGAAAACCTTGTAGAAGTGGGGGCCAAAGGTTAATCTTTCACTCTTGTAAAAATTTAAATGTCAACATTTGTTTAGTTTCTGAAGTCTTCATTTCCTCCTTGAACTAAATTGGCATCTTAAAAGGGATTGAGAACAGCAGACAAAAGTTAAACTTAAGTATAAAGGAGCACAGCTGACAACAGGGTCAAACTACCTGAGCTAGTTAAAAGATACTCCATTAAAAAAAAAGATACTCCAGGGCTTCCCTGGTGGTGCAGTGGTTGAGAGTCTGTCTGCCGATGCAGGGGACACGGGTTTGTGCCCCGGTCCGGGAAGATCCCACATGCCGCGGAGCAGCTGGGCCCGTGAGCCATGGCCACTGAGCCTGCGCGTCCGGAGCCTGTGCTCCGCAACAGGAGAGGCCACAACAGTGAGAGGTCTGCGTACCGCAAAAAAAAAAAAAAAGATACTCCATTAAAGACTAGACCTAATGGGTTAAAACTAGGGGTCTCTGTACTTTTTTTAGTCATTAGTTAGCACCACCTTTTCACCCCATAGCAGAGTCAAATCAGTGGGGTGATTTTAAATGAATGACTTTGTGTTTTAGCAAGCAAACAAAATATTACAGTATACTGTCAAGAAAATCCTTAACTAATATTAATGATTTTTAGTAGTATTTCAGTCCTAAATAAATGGCAAAATCCTAACCATGTAATTTATTAACATCCATTTCCAGACAAGCAAGTCCAACAATAAGAATAAGAAATTCTTTGTTTTTTCTCCTGGACAAACCTGCCTACGGAAGTCTATGTATTTACTCAAAATCTGGCACATATAACCAACAAGACAGATAATACGACGTTGGCAAGGATACGGAGAAAGTTTAACCCTCATATACTACTGGTGGAGAGGTAAATGGCACAGCCACTTTGAGAAACAGTCTGGCAGTCCCTCAAAGGGTTAAACTAATGACTAAAAAAAAATAGACAGATCCTTAGTTTTATATTATGTTCATCCTTTAATGGACTATCTCTTAACCATAAGACCCAGCAATTCCACTCCTAGGAATATACCCAAGAGAAATGAAAACATATGTGCACACAAAAACATGTACATGAATGTTCATGGCACATTATTCATAATAGCCAAAAAATGGAAACAACCCAAACGTCCATCAACTGAAAGAATGAATAAACAAAATGAGGTCTATCCATACAATGGAATATTATTTGGCAATAAAAAGAAATGAAGTTCTGATACAGGAACAAACCTTATAAACATGATGCTAAGTGAAAGAAACCAATCACAAAGGACCACATATTGTATGATTCCATTTATATTAAATGTTCAGAACAGGCAAAATCTATCGAGACAAAAAGTAGACTAATGGTTGCCTGGAGCTGAGAGAGAGGGATTTTGAGGGTGAAAGGTAAGGGGTAAGGTTTTTTGGTTTTGGTTTTGGTTTTTGAGGTGAGGAAAATGTTCCAAAATTGATTGTGGTAATGGTTTCACATTTCTATAAATACACTTGGAGCCACTGAATTGTATACCTTAATTGAGTAAACTGTATGTTGTGTGAATTACATCTCAATAAAACTTAAATCAGTGCACTCGGGCTTCCCTGGTGGAGCAGTGGTTAAGAATCCGCCTGCCAATGCAGGGGACATGGGTTCGAGCCCTAGTCCGGGAAGATCCCACATGCCATGGAGCAACTAAGCCCGTGTGCCACAACTACTGAGCCTGCGAGCCACAATTACTGAAGCCCGCACACCTAGAGCCCATGCTCCACAACAAGAGAAGCCACCGCAATGAGAAGCCCGCGCACCGCAACGAAGAGTAGCCCTCGCTGGCTGCAACTAGAGAAAGCCCGCACAGCAACAAAGACCCAACACAGCCAAAAATAAAATAAATAAAATTTTTTTAAAAATCAGTGCACTCTTGCTCAATACAGGAAGGGCTTACAACCATGGGACTGTACTGCTACTGTGGTGGATACAGAAGAGCATCAAACATAATCCTGCCCTCCAGAGCTTCCTCATCATCTATAGAAAGGATCAGACTACCGTTTTCTCCTTCTAATTTTCTAATCCCTTATCTAATATTTCTTTAAGTAAGTGACAAAACACCATTCTACAAATGTGTTTACAGGATGATTATTTAAACAGTGATCCAAACTAGGTCTACATTTAACAACTTCTTTATGGTAGATCTCAAAATCATCTGCTGTGTGAAAAGTAAGTTCAGAACAATAATGATAAGTTCTGAATAATAATAACAATAATGTTTGCAAAAGTCACAGAGAAATCAGTACTGTATGTTTTCTATGGGTAAATATGTATGCAAGTGGATAAGTACAGTATTTTAAAAATCTAGGTGGAAACATACCAAAGTTTTCTGAACAATTACAGTTCTCGTTATTATAAAAGTACGCATGCATTCCTTATACAACTGAAAATTAATCATTTAAAAAAACTAATCCTAAGGGAAAGGAGTATGACTTCAATTCACATAAAAGCAAGTCATATGGACTTTATAGCTTATCATAAAGCTTACAATTTAGCCTTTAACCTTACTCCTTATGCTGAAAAACAAACAAAAAAACCTCTCCTTTATTGATTAAAAACTACAAATTTAATATTTACAGATAGAAAAGGGAAGCTATGTACAAAATCATGGGGCACATTCACAGTAAAGATAACACAGAAGAAATGGTCATAAGAACAAAGATTAAAAGATCAACATAATCTTTCATAAGAAAGATAATCATAATCAGAATTAAAATATCCAAGGGATACATAACCCTAAAGAAAGTTTGATGACCAGTAAGTTTAAGGTTCCTGGTTTTTACTGTTTTGAAGAGATTAATTAATCTGTAAGAAACAAACTCACTGCCCTCTCCTACAGGAAACAGTATAACAAAACTCCTACTGCAGGGCTTCCCTGTTGGCGCAGTGGTTAAGAATCCACCTGCCAATGCAGGGGACACGGGTTCGAGTCCTGGTCCGGGAAGATCCCACATGCAGCGAAGCAACTAAGCCCGTGCACCACAACTACTGAGCCTGGGTTCTAGAGCCCATGCACAACTACTGAGTCCATGTGCCACAACTACTGAAGTCTGTGCACCTAGAGCCCATGCTCCGCAACAAGAGAAGCCACCACAATGAGAAGCCCGTGCACCACAATGAAGAGTAGCCCCCACTCACCTCAACTAGAGAAAGTCTGAGCGCAGCAACGAAGGCCCAACACGGCCAAAATAAATAAATAAATAAAAGTTTTTCTCTTAAAAAAAAAAAAAAAAAGGAAGATTCAAACTTAGCACTATAAAAATTAATCTCACTTACTCACATTTCCTGAATGGGCAAGAATGGGATGGCCCAGGGGTGTGACCAATAGAAAAATGAGAATAGCTGGTACCGACAGTTTAAAGTCAGGTAGGTGTGGGACTGAATCACTGAACCACTGAATGAAACTAGGCAAATCACTTAAGCTCTATGAGCTCTGGTCTTCTCATCTGTGATAAAAAAGGAAAAACCACCCACCTTAGGGATATTGCAAGGATTAAATAATACTATATATTGGGGAGGTGGGTAAAATACTGCCTGAAATAAAATTGGTGCTCAATGGGAGTACGGGAAGATATGCATGGACCATCCTTAACACGAAACTTTAAACAACCAAGCCAACCAGTTTTAACCACTCTATAAACTGTCAGGCATATATTACAATAAAATAGTTTGCCCGCATAGAGGCCAGATTATTCAACAAGTCACAATATTTAAAATCTAACTAAAAGGTAATGGCTTTGAACCACTGATCTAAATTAAAAATGCTAAATCAGGGCTTCCCTGGTGGCGCAGTGGTTGAGAGTCCGCCTGCCAATGCAGGGGACACGGTTCGTGCCCCGGTCCGGGAGGATCCCGCATGCCGCGGAGCGGCTGGCCCCGTAAGCCATGGCCGCTGAGCCTGCGCGTCTGGAGCCTGTGCTCCGCAATGGGAGAGGCCACAGCAGTGAGAGGCCCGCTTACCGCAAAAAAAAAAAAAAAAAAGCTAAATCAAGGCTGGGAACTCAGCACCCTCAATCTATTTCTCCCTGCAATCTCCACTAGATCATAAACTCCATGAGTGAAGGGATAATCTTCTACTCACTACTATATACTATGTCCCTAGCACAGTATCTATTACATAACAGGTATTTAACGAAGGTGTGCTCATAAACAAATGATATTTTTTAATCCTTTGTACCTCAATGTCCTCATTAATGAAATGGGAATACAAAGCAACTTCTATTACAAGGAACTCTAAGAAATATTCTCACTCTTCTTTTCTTGGGGAATGTTTTTATATTTATACTATTTGATGCTATTGTAAATTGTATTGCTTTTCAAATTTCAATTACCAATTGTACATTGCAAGTTTACATAAATACAATTGATGTATTTCAGAAATTGAACTTGTAGCCTAGCTAAACTTAAATTCTAGTAACTTTTTTTTTACACCAATTACTCAGAACTTTCTACATGCATAATCACGTCATCTATTGGGTTGGCCAAAAAGTTCGTTCGACTTTTTCCCTAAGATGGCTGTAGTGGCACTTAGTTGTCTTTAACTTCATTCAAAACAATTTTGTTAGACTGTATTGTGACAGCTGTCATATCAGTGTGCGTTTTAAAAACACATCAAAATTGGTGAATTTTTGTGTAGCCGTTTTAATATTGAAGATGGAAGAAAAAAAGCAACATTTTCAGCATATTATGCTTTATTATTTCAAGAAAGGTAAAAATGCAACTGAAATGCAAAAAAAGATTTGTGCAGTGTTATGGAGAAGGTGCTGTGACTGATCAAACGTGTCAAAAGTGGTCTGCGAAGTTTTATGCTGGAGATTTCTCGCTGGACACTGCTCCACGGTTGGGTACACCAGTTGAAGTTGATAGCGATCAAATCGAGACATTAACTGAGAACAATCAGCGTTATACCACACAGGAGATAGCCGACATACTCAAAATATCCAAATCAAGCACTGAAAACCATTTGCACCAGCCTGGTTATGTTACTCACTTTGATGTTTGGGTTCCACATAAGCTAAGCGTAAAAAACTCTCAACTATATTTCTGAATGCAATTCTCTACTTAAACATAACGAAAAGGTTCCGTTTTTAAAACAAATTGTGACAGGCAATGAAAACTGGATACTGTACGATAATGTGGAACAGAAGATATCGTGGGGCAGGTGAAATGAACCACCACCAACCACACCAAAGACCGGTCTTCATCCAAAGAAGGTGATGTTGTGTATATGGTGGGATTGGAAGGGAGTCCTCTATTATGAGCTCCTTCTGGAAAACCAAACGATTAATTCCAACAAGTACTGCTCTCAATTAGACCAACTGAAAACAGCACTCGACGAAAAGGGTCTGGAATTCGTCAACAGAAAACGCATAATCTTCCATTAGGATAACGCAAGAAGACCACATGTTTCTTTGATAACCAGGCAAAGACTGTTACAGCTTGGCTGGATGGTTCTGATTCATCCGCCGTATTCACTAGACATTGCACCTTTGGATTTCCATTTATTTCAGTCTTTACAAAATTCTCTTAATGGAAAAAATTTCAATTCCCTGGAAGACTGTAAAATGCACATGGAACAGTTCTTTGTTCAAAAAGAGAAAGTTTTGGGGCTTCCCTGGTGGCGCAGTGGTTGAGAGTCCGCCTGCCGATGCAGAGGACACAGGTTCGGGCCCCAGTTCGGGAAGATCCCACATGCCGCGGAGCAGCTGGGCCTGTGAGCCATGGCCGCTGAGCCTGCGCGTCCGGAGCCTGTGCTCCGCAATGGGAGAGGCCACAACAGAAAAAAAAAAAAAAAAAAAAAAGAGAAAGTTTTGGGAAGATGGAATTATGAAGTTGCCTGAAAAATGGCAGAAGGTAGTAGAACAAAACAGTGAATACGTTGTTCAACAAAGTTCTTGGTGAAAATGAAAAATGTGTCTTTTATTTTTACTTAAATAGCAAAGGAACTTTCTGGCCAAAGCAATATAAGACATCTAAAAAATAAACATAGTTTTACTTTTCCTTTCCAATCTATAAGCTTATTCATCTTACTTGCCTTAATGCATCTGGCTAGGACCTTCAGAACATGCTGAATTGAAGCTGTGAGAACAAATATCCTTGACATGTTCTGGACATTAGGTTGAAAGCACTCAATCTTTCACCATTTAAGTATGAGGTTCATTGCAGGTTTTTAATAGACGCCTTTTATCAGACTGAGGAAGTTCCCTTCTATTCCTAACCGGCTGAGAGCTTTTATCACAAATTAGTGCTGAAATCTGTTCAAGTGCTTTTTATGCATCTATTACAAGATCATTTAACTTTTCACCTTTATTTTATCAATATGGTAGATTACATTAACTTTTAATGTTCAATCTACCTTGCAATTGGGATTAAACCCAATTGGTCATGATGTGTTATCATACATATAGGATACATATAGAGAGCTAGATTCAATTTACTAACATTTTGTTAATGATTTTTGCATATATATTCATGAGGGATACTGAGCTATGGTTTTCTTTTTTCATAATGTCTTTACCTGGTATGCTATCAAGATAATGCTGGTCTCATAAGTGTTTTCTGAAATTTGTGAAAAATTTGTTATTATTTCTTCCTTAAATGTTTGATAGAATTCACCAATAAAGCCATGTGGGCCTGGACTTTTCTTTGTGGGAAGGCTTTTAATTACAAATCCAATTTCTTTAATTAACATAGGGTTATTCAGAGTTGCTTTCTATTTCATTTATTTCAACTCTTTATTTCTCTCCTACTTAGTCTGCTCTTTTTCTAACATCTTAAGGGGGAAGCTTCGGTCATCGATTTTAGATGTTTCTTTTGAAACTGTTTCCTTCTAAAGCACTGCTTTAGCTGCATACCACAAATTTTGATAGACTGTGTTTCATTTTCACTCAGGTTAAAAGATTTTCTAATTTCCCCTGTGAATTCTTCTTTGATCTAAAGTTTATTTAGAAGTATGTTATTTAACTTGCAAATATTTGGAGATTTTCCAGGTATCTTTTTCTTTTTGATTTCTTATTTAATTTTCTTGTAGTCGGAATACTCTCTATATAATTTTAATCCTTTTAAAGTTGTTGAAACAAGTTTTATAGCCCAGGATATAGTCCATTTTGGTAAATGTTCCATGTGCGCCTGAAAAGCATGTGGGTATAGTGTTCTATAAATGTCAATTAGGTACAGTTCACTGACAGTATTGTCCAAATCTTTTATATCCTTGCTGATTTTTTTGCCTGCTTGTTCTATCAACTATTGAGAGAGAATACTGCAATTTCCAACTAAAGCTGTGGATTCGTCTACTGCTCCTTTCAACTGTCAGTTTTTGCTTTGCTCTGTTATTGGATGCATAACATTTACAACTGCTGAGTCTTCTCAAAGGATTGATCCTTTTTTCATTATGAAATGCCCTTCATTACCCCTTGTAATATTTTCCTTGTTCTGAAGTCTCCTTTGTCTAATACAACTATAGGCACGCCAATCTTTTTATACTTAGTGTTTTTACAGTATCTTTTTCCATCCTTTTAAATACAAAGATGCAGGTTAAAAGTAAGGTGGGTTTCTTGTAGACAGCACATAGTTGGATCACATAACAATGATCTAACCTGACACTCTTAATTGGAGTGCTAGACCATTTACAAATTTATTTAATTATCTGTGTTTAAACCTACAATGTTACTTCCTTTTCCTATCTTTTGTTTCTTTTCCTCCTCCCCATCCTTCTTTAGAACTGAGATACATATTTTTTCAAGTATTCCATTTTATCTCCACTAAGAGATCATGAGCTATTATCTCTGTTTTGTTATTTTCTTAGTGGTATGCATATTTAACTTATCATAGCCAACCTCCAAATAATCTATGGGAAAAGAATCTAAAAAAAGAGTAGATATATGTATATGTATAACTGATTCACTTTGCTGTACTCCTGAAACTAACACAACATTGAAAATCAACTATACTCCAATAAAAAGAAAAAAAAAGAAAAAATTCATTGTACTCAAAGGTTTGTTAGTAAAAGCAGATTCCCATTATAGCAAATGTCACTATAAAAAGTTCTGTAAGGATAGCCCATAACAAAAATTTTGTTCTAAATTTCTATTCAGAAATAAATAAAACTTTGGAGAACTAGATAAAATAAGTTATCTACAACAAATAATTCTGTACAACAAACAGCTCCTCAGGTTCTATTCCAGAATATGTAACAATTTTTTAAAAAATTGTCCTAATTGAGTGCTATTAACAGGCAAGACCTTTTAACTTTTGCTCCAGTATCTAGTATGGCATACAGATTCACCTCACTTTTCCCCACATGAAATATTCTAAATCATCCCTAGAAAAATCCCCTTTCAAAACAAGCCACCAGGGCTTCCCTGGTGGTGCAGTGGTTGAGAGTCCGCCTGCTGATGCAGGGGACACGGGTTTGTGCCCCGGTCCGGGAAGATCCCACATGCCGCGGAGCGGCTGGGCCCGTGAGCCATGACCACTGAGCCTGTGCATCCGGAGCCTATGCTCCGCAGTGGGAGAGGCCACAACAGTGAGAGGCCCGTGTACTGCAAAAAAAAAAAAAAAAAAAAAAAAAAACAAGCCACCAAATAATAATATAGCATCAAAAAAGAGAGGGCTTTACATAACACCACCAACTATCTCTAAATAAATTAAATCTTTTAACTTTCTAATTCATTTTAGATAGCTCCTGTTTTTTTCTCCAGGACTTAACAGAATTGTGACTTTCAATAATATGCATACTGTAATTACAGATTAATTCCAAATTATTCCAAAATATGAAAGCCCTCTGGAATCTGTTATGGGGAGAGTTTATTTGTAACAGCACTTGTATTAGAACTTAATATGGGTCCTCATCAAAACCTCAGAATATGTACTGCTGATACACAGAACGCAAAAGGGCCTTGGAGATTATCTGGTATAGAGATTTGTTCCTTAGATCCCTAATAAGTCCTAAAGATAACAGTGTGGGTCCTGAACTATTTTTCACCTATACAGCCTACTTAAAATGATAAACTGACTTGACTTTAGCTAAAATTTCATCAACTCAGTATAGATGAAAGGATTAACTCTATGTAGTAAAACTCACCTCATACTGCCCTAAAGCTCTAATTAATAAAACTGGGGAAATAAGGTATTGCTTAATAAATTCAGTTTAATAGAAAACAGGCTTTTTAAAACATGGCCTCCCAGGGAGTGAAGGGAAGGATAATAAAAGATTGGGAATTAGATTTAGTCCATTCTCCTACACAATAACTTTCCACGCAACATCTCTAATAATTACTTACATGCTTCTGCTCAAATACTTCTGTAAAAGAGAAATACGATTCAAAGCGATGTGTTCTAATTTGAAACAACTAACTGCCAGATAGTGGGGTTTTTTGTTGTTGTTGTTGTTGTTGTTTTGGTTTTTTTTTTTTGCGGTACGCGGGCCTCTCACTGCTGTGGCCTCTCCCGTTGCAGAGCACAGGCTCCGGATGCGCAGGCCCAGCGGCCATGGCCCACGGGCCCAGCCGCTCCACGGCATGTGGGATCCTCCCGGACCGGGGCATGAACCCGTGTCCCTGCATCGGCAGGCGGACTCTCAACCACTGCGCCACCAGGGAAGCCCCAGATAGTGGTTTTTAACCCTATTTTTTTTTTAAGATTTAATTTTATTTATTTATTTTATTTTTGGCTGTGTTGGGTCTTTGTTGCTGCACGCGGGCTTTCTCTAGTTGCAGCGAGTGGGGGGCTACTCTTCGTTGCAGAGCACAGGCTCTAGGCGCACAGGCTTAGGTAGTTGTGGTGCGCGGGCTTCAGGAGTTGTGGCTCGTGGGCTCTAGAGCACAGGCTCAGTAGTTGTGGCACATGGACTTAGTTGCTCCGTGGCATGTGGGATCTTCCCAGACCAGGGCTCGAACCCGTGTCCCTTGCATTGGCAGGCGGATTCTTAACCACTGTACCACCAGGGAACTCCTTTAACCCTATTCTGAATCACTGAACTTTTTAAGAATGTAGTGAAAACTGTGGACCTGTCCCCCCGGAAAAAGACACGGCCATAAATACATACATACAAAGACTCCACGCTCCCAATGCAGGGGGCCCGGGTTCGATCCCTGGTCAGGGAACTAGATCCCACATGCCACAACTAAGAGTTCTCGCGCTGCAACTAAAGATCCCACACGCGGCAACGAAGACCCCATGTGCTGCAACTAAGACCAGGTGCAGGCAAATAAATAAATAAATATTAAAAAAAAAATAAAACCAAGCTATTCTACACTATCATTCTGTGGCTCATTCATAATAATATTTTATCTGAATTTTTCTTAGGTTGTTTAGCTATAGTGATCTTACTGTGAAACAAAAAGTCTCATCCTTCCACAATCTGACCCCCAAGCAAATTAATTACTACGCTCTCTCCTTTTAGGCTCATAATACCTTCACATCTCCATATTGTTTTTAATGGAGGGGAGTGAATATACATATGTATTTGTGCCCCCTTCTTTTAGGTTCATAATACCTTCACATCTCCATATCCACCATCAGCTGTGTGCCACAGACATATGGGTCCATGCCTGCCTGATTATAAGTGCCTCAAGAGTATGCAGTGCATCTAGTTGTTTAATCCTCTGTAACGCCTATACATAGTACAGACTCAATAAGAGTTAGCTGAACTCAACTGTTGAAAAATTTGGGCACTAAAATTTCAATATAGCTATTATGTTTCTTCTCCTTCATCTCATCCAGATTATCACACAGCAGGTCAAACAGCTTTTCATTAGAAGCTGATGGAATATTTTGTGCCTTGATTCTAGCTAGTCAATTGTTAATATAATGGAGATTGGACAAGTTAGTTTTGGTTTGATACTAGTAGCTTCTGCCAAATTTGAACATTAAATCTGCCTGCTGAAGTTAGTTAATATAACAGAATATATCCTGAACTAGAGGCACCATCTCCTGAGATTAGCTGGCCCTTCAGATTACATTTTAATTCCACAATTAATCCTTAGTATTCCTCTGGAGACAGACAAAACAGAAATTAAATCAACATGAACCCTGGCAGCAGACTATGTGATAAAAGTCACATACTTACTCTTTATAAAAGCAAAGTTATCAGTCACACGGGTCACATCTATTACAACAGATACCATCACCTTGTTATCTTTATGTAGGCAACATTAACAGTCTTCACAGGACTTAATACTTGAGGTAATACTGGTTAAAATAAAATTCTAGGGCTTCCCTAGAATTTAGTGGTTGAGAGTCCGCCTGCCGATGCAGGGGACACGGGTTCATGCCGCGGTCCGGGAAGGTCCCACATGCCGCGGAGCGGCTGGGCCCGTGAGCCATGGCCGCTGAGCCTGCGCGTCTGGAGCCTGTGCTCCGCAGCAGGAAAGGCCACAACAGTGAGAGGCCTGCGTACCGGGAAAAAAAAAAAAAAGAAAAAAAAATTCTAGTACAGCAAATTTGGATAGCCACTTACTGTTACCATTTTAAAACTAAACTATGCTTTGGTTAAAATAAAAGGCGTTGAAATAGACATTTCTCCAAAGACATACAGATGGCCAATAGGCACGTGAAAAGATGCTCAATAATGCTATGTAACTCACCAAGTTACTTACTTTGTCAACATCCTGGGCCAATAATACCATTTGCAAAAATAACTGCCATTTGAGTAGTATTACTAGTTGTGCAGATGCTAACAAAATTTTCAAGACTTCTAGGGCTTTTGCTAAATGTGGACTAAAAGAAAAACAATCACCATTTTCTGACTGCGCTTTGTCAACGATACGGGATGAGAGGAGGTCAAGCTTCAACAAAAGAGTGAGTTTAATAAAATCCAATCATTCCACTTCTGCATATACACCCAAAATAACTGAAAGCAGGGACTCGAACAGATATCTGTACACTCATGTTCACAGCAGCATTGCTCACAGTAGCCAAAACACAGAAGTAACCCAAGTGACCACTGACAGATACATGGATAAATAAAATGTGGTACATATAATATTATTCAGCCTTGAAAAGAAAGGAAATTCCGACACATGCTACAACACGGATGAACCTTGAGAATATTATGCTAAGTAAAATAAGCCAATCACAAAAAGACAAACACCGTATGAGTCCACTTATATGACATTTCTAGAGTAGTCAAATGCATGGAAACAAAGTAGAATGGTGGTTGCCAGGGACTAAGGGGAGGCATAAACGTGGATTTATTGTTTAATGAGTACAGTTTCATTTCTGCAAGATGAAAAAGTTCTTGAGAGGGATGGTGGTGATGGTTGTACAACAAAGTGAAGGCACTGTACACTCAAAAATGCTTAGAATGGTAAATTTTATGTCATGTATATTTACTACAATTTTAAAAAGAGTGAAGTTCAGCAAAGGACACCATAAATAAAACTTAAAGACAACCTATGGACTGGGAGAAAATATTTGCAAACGATGCAACTGACAAAGACTTAATTGCCAAAATATACAAAGAGCTCATACAACTCAATAACAAAAAAACAAACAATCCAATCAAAAAACGGGCAGAAGACCTAAACAGACATTCCTCCAAAGACATACAGATGGCAAACAGGCATATGAAAAGATGCTCAACAACGCTAACTATTAGAGAAATGCAAATCCAAACTACAGTGAGGTATCACTCACACCGGTCAGAGTGGCCATCATTAAAAAGTCTCCAAATAACAAATGCTGGAGAGGATGTGGAGAAAAGAGAAACCTCCTACACTGTTGGTGGGAACGTAAATTGGTGCAGCCACTATGGCGAACAGTATGGAGGTTCCTCAAAAAACTAAAGAGTTGCCATATGATCCTTCAATCCCACTCCTGGGCATATATCTGGAAAAGACGAAGATTCTAATTCAAAACGATACATGCATATGAATGTTCATAGCAGCACTATGTACAATAGCCAAGACATGGAAGCAACCTAAGTGTCCATCAACAGATGAATGGATAAAGAAGTTGTACGTATATATACAATGGAATATCACTCAGCCATAAAAAAAGAATGAAGTAATGTCAGTTGCAGAAACATGGATAGACCTGGAGATTATCATACTAAGTGAGGTAAGCCAGACAGACAAGGACAAATACCATATAATATCACTTATATATGGAATCTAAAATATGGCACAAATAAACTTACCTACAAAAAAGAAACAGACTCACAGACATAGAGAACAGACTTGTGGTTGCCAAGGGGGAGGGGAGGCAGGGGACGGTTGGACTGGGAGTCTGGGATTAACAGATGCAAACTATTATATATAGAATGGATAAGGGAGGTCTTATTGTATAGCACAGGCAACTATATTCAATATCCTATAATAAACCATGATGGAAAAGAGTATGAAAAAGAATATACATAGATAGGTAGATAGATAGATAACTGAATCACTTTGCTGTACAAGAAAGACTAACACAACATCGTAAATCAACTATACTTCAGTTTTAAAAAAAGAGTGAAGTTTGATGACCAACCTCTTTCTTTATCTCCCTCATCTAGTTAGAATTAGGAAACAGACATCACCCTTTTTTTAAAGAATACTTTTAGAAAAACACTCCACCTCTATCTTCCTTGCCACTGTCTCAGACTATACTTAATGGGCAGAACAAAGTGCTTTTCTTGTTCCTTTGGTATTTGCAATCCAAATTCCCAGAAGTCTATATACACATAATGAAAGGGTTAATAAGGAAAGAATTTTGGCAAGATTTTTTTCTAGCCTTTGTTCCTGAGGGTTTTGTATTTTAACGCCACTACTCGTTCTTTGATAGGATTAATGTCTAAATGGAATTTTTAATTTTTGTTTTCCCCTTTCTCAAATATGGCTCCCTCTTTTGGTGCAGATCATCAAAAATAATTTTCTTAAACTGGAAGTACCCAGAATTAAACTGACTTCCAAGTCATACAGTTAATTAACTTCTTAGAAGGTACTAGAACCAAAGCTAGATTATTCCTATTCCAGTACACTTTGCAGTATATGCAGTTAAAAGGGGGGAGAGTGAGGTTAAGTTAAAAGCATAAGATAGGACTATAACGAAATGCCATTCTTAGCTCTGTATTCCAAATTGCACAGGAAATTACCAATTAGGTTTCTAAAATTATCAAAAACTGAACCAGTGACTTCCCTGGCGGTCCAGCAGTTAAGACCCCCTGCTTCCACTGCAGGGGGGAAGGGTTAGATCCCTGGTTGGGGAACTAAGATCCCAGATGCCGCACGGTGCGGCCAAAAAGTAAAAAAACAAAAAACAAAATTCTCTTACTGTGAGCATCTGACTGTGAACATTCCTCAGCACAAGGTATATCTGTGAGGGGAATGATACTGCTTGTATCTGATGGCTAATACAGTATAACTATGTTCTATTGTTAAACAGTAAAGATAAGATTCTACAAAACTAGTGTATGAAAAGTGGGAAGAAAGCAAAGAGCCTGACTTAGTCATGAGAACCTTGGAAAACAGGCAAAACTAATCAACCAAATGAGAAGAAGAGCTTTTACTAGTACTCCAGATCCTTCAGACTGCTCTAACCTGCAAAGGAGTATTCCTTGGGTAGAAAGCAAGAGCAGTCCAAATTATGAAATAAGATTCCCCATGAAAGTCTCTAAGGGCAAAAAAAAGCTGATCAGGGGGCAAGCAGGTGCTAGGACAAATGACCCTACAATAGAAACTTTGTGGCGCCACACTAAGTCAAAGCCTAGCCTCAAATGAACCAAAAAGAACAGAGAGATGGGAAGGGCAACCCTCCCATTTTAATATGCCTAAAGTCTAAACAAGGTAAATTTGGGACTAGAAAAAGCCAAGTCTCTTTCTGGATTAGGGAAAAAGGGAAACTGGACTGTAAAACGTCAAAAAGAACAGCCTAAGAAGTGTTTAAACATGGCTAACATACTAGGAAGCAGATTCTAAACTAATCCATCCCATTACACACAGTAGTAGTTAGGACCAAGTGAAACCTACCATCAAGAGGGACCTAGCAAAAAAAAAAAAAAAAAAAAAAACAGGGCTTCCCTGGTGGCGCAGTGGTTGAGAGTCCGCCTGCCAATGCAGGGGATACGGGTTCGTGCCCCGGTCTGGGAAGATCCCACATGCCGTGGAGCGGCTGGGCCCGTGAGCCATGGCCGCTGAGCCTGCGTGTCCGGAGCCTGTGCTCCGCAATGGGAGAGGCCACAACAGTGAGAGGCCCGCGTACCGCAAAAACAAAACAAAACAAAACAAAAAAACAAAAAAAACACATTGCAACAGATCTTGTTTAAAACAATTTATTAGAAACATTTTTAGGATGCAACTTTATAAACATCAGCACTGAAAACAAAAGAGGTACCTAGCAATTTGAGACCCCGACAAGGTAAAGAGGATGAACAAGACTAACCAAGCCAAACCATCTCTAGAATCAAGTTTGAAATAAGAAATCATTGATAAGACTTCCCTGATGGCACAGTGGTTAAGAATCCACCTGCCAATGCAGGGGACACGGGTTCGATCCCTGGTCCGGAGAGATCCCCCATGCTGCGGAGCAACTAAGTCCGTGTACCATAACAACTGAGCCTGCGCTCTAGAGCCTGCGAGCCACAACTACTGAGCCTGTGTGCCACCGCTACTGAAACCCACATGCCTAGAGCCCGTGCTCTGCAACAAGAGAAGCCACCGCAATGAGAAGCCCACACACCACAACCAAGAATAGCCCCTGCTCGTGGCAAGTAGAGAGAAAGCCCACAGCAACGAAGACCCAGCGCAGCCAAAAATAAATAAATAAATTTAAAGATAAATAAGGTAAAAAATAAAGCCTTAAAAGCATTCAGAAAACGTTAAAAAAAATCATTGATAATACAACCTTACTTGCTTTCTTTCTTTCTCCTTGCCTTAAAAAAAAAGTTAAGAAATACTTCAATTTAATCTTTAACTAAAAGTAAACAGAAAATAAGAAGTAACATAACTGACTAACAGCCAGGTGTAATGACAATACTGACCACATATAGGAAGGAAGGAAGCAGATGAAAAGTGAAAATCACAAGGAGGAAAACTAGATATGGATATGAATTCTCTAACCACTGTGGCACAAGAGTTCATGTACACTTTGTTAAGCATCAACCAAATTTATATTATTGACTGCGAAAAAGAGAAATAAGGTATTACTGCACCAAAATCCATAAGACAAGAATTCAGAAAGGTAAGACCAGCACTCAAAAAACAGTATTTCTATTTGAGGGCATTTGCTGGTTTAATTCTAAAGAAAAAGCTTTGAAACTGAGCTAGCTGTACTTTAGGAGGCCCGAGTGTGTCGAGAAAGAAGAAAGTCAAAGCCCAGGACCTGCCCAAGGAGGGGATTCTGGGAAATCTACCCTATACTTTAAACAAAGAGCACAGGGCTACCCTTTCAGGGTAACAGCCGCCTAGGAATACACCAGCCCTCATGAAAACTCAATGGATAGAATTATGGAGATTACACAAATTTAAAGAGAAAATAAAGAAGTGGAGGTATCAGAAGAAATACAAAAGTGCAAGGAAATTTCAGAACAACCTACTCAGTATTCAGCCGTGGGAAATAAAGACCAGCAATCCAGAAGATAGGGCAAGAGGCAGAGAAAATACAGTAAGAAGGTCTAACATATGTTTAAATGGAGTGCAAGAAAGAGAAGACAGAGTGTAAGGCAGAGGCAATATATGAAGAGACAATGGCTGAGAATATTCTAGAACTGATGAAAACCAGCAACCCACAGATTTAAGAAATCCAATAAATTCCAAGCAGAATAAATCAAAATAATCCAACCATTCATAAAAATCTGCATACAGATGTTTATAGCAGCTTTATTCATAACTGCTAAAACTTGGAAGCAACCAAGACACTCTTTAGTAGGTGAATGGACAGATAAATAAACTGTGGTACATCCAGACAATGAAATACTATTCAGTGCTTTAAAAAAAAAATTTTTTTAAGAGGTAACAACCCATGGAAAGACACAGAGAAAACTTAAATGAGTATTACTAAGTAAAAGAAGCCAATCTGAAAAGGCTACATACGGTATGATTCCAACTACATGACATGCCAGAAAAGATAAAACTATGGAGACAGTAAAAAGATCAGTAGTTGCCTAGGGTTAGGGAGGGAGGGATGAACAGCTGGAGCACAGAGGATTTTAGGGCAGTAAAACTACTTTGTATGATAGTATAACAAATATATATCATTATACATTTGACCAAACCCATAGAATGTACAACACCAAGAGTGAACCCTAATGTACACTATGGACTTTGGGTGATAATATGTCAATATAGCTTCATCAGTTGTAACAAATGTGCAGGGCCAGGAGGTATATGGGAAATCTCTGTACCTTCCACTCAATTTTGCTGTGAGCCTAAAACTGCTCTAAAAACTAAAATCTACTTCTTTTAAGTGTATTCTCAGGTTCCCCAAAAATATTCAGATGTAAATAAAGCTCAGGAAAATAATAAAGAAAAAAAGTAATCCAATCTAGACATATCTCTCATCCCTACATTATACTGCAGAAGATCAAAGACAAAGAGAAAATCTCGAAAATGGGCAAAGAAAAGATAGATTACCTTCAACAGAATGGCAATGAGACTAAAAATAAAAAGAGTATAATGGGGCATCCCTGGTGGCACAGTGGTTGAGAATCTGCCTGCTAATGCAGGGGACACGGGTTCGAGCCCCGGTCTGGGAAGATCCCACATGCCGCGGAGCAACTAGGCCCGTGAGCCACAACTACTGAGCCTGCGCGTCTGGAGCCTGTGCTCTGCAACAAGAGAGGCCGCGATAGTGAGAGGCCCACGCACCGCGATGAAGAGTGGCCCCTGCTTGCCACAACTAGAGAAAGCCCTCGCACAGAAACGAAGACCCAACACAGCCAAAAGTAAATAAATAAATTAAAAAAAAAAAAAAAAAAAGAGTATAATGGAAGTCAGTGGACAATAGTAAACAATGTACTGAAAGGAAATAACAACCAACTTAGAATTTTAAACCTAGCAAAAATACCACGATTCAAGAATAAAACCAAAAACAGACATTTTAAAGCAGACAAAATGAAGAGACAATCACTGGTAGATCCACACTAGAGAAATTCCAAAGGATATATTTCAGGCAAAAGAAAAAATATTCCAGATAGAAGGGCAGAGATGTGAAAAGGAATGAATGACAAAGAAAGTGGTAAACACATAGGTGAACGTGTAGGTTAGGCAAAAAGAATGTAACTATAAAACAGGTGCAATAATAATCTGTGGACTCTTAAAATATATATACAAATGGTGAATACATGACTTTTTTTCATGTATCAAAAGCCATAGAACTGTACAACACGAAGAGTAAATCCTAATGTTAAACTATGGAGTTTCGTTAATAATAACGTATCAATACCGTTTTATCAATTTGTAACAAGTCTACCACACTTAAGCAACATGTTAATAATAGGGGAAATTGGAGGGATGGGATGGTAGTATATGACAACTCTCTGTACTAACTGCTCAATTTTCTATAAATATAAAACTGCTCTAAAAGCCTACTAGTTAAATATATATACATATACAATTAAATACAGAACAATAGTGTGTGAGGTGGGAGAGGAATAATGGAGTTAAATGTTCAAGGCCCTTATATTGACAAAAAGGAGGGCAAATGTTAATGATTTAATGTTAATGATTTAACATTAATCTTTGATAAATTAAGGATACATATTGTAACTTCTGTGGTAACCAATAAAATAGTGCATAACTTTCAAACTAGAAGGTGGAAAAATGGAATATTAAAAATAAATAATAATATAACTGACAAAAATTTGAAGGTAGGGGGGAAAATAGTATGAGAATGTTTGTCTTTCATAGCAGATAATTACTCAATAAATTACAAAAAAATTTCAAAAGAAGGTAAAAGAAGCATAAGAAAGATTTTAAAAGAAACATAAGGAAGACTTAAGCCCAAATATATGTCATTGCTTTAAATGCAATCTTAGACAAGAGTTTGGAGCTAGATTAAAAGAAGAAACACGGGGGATTCCCTGGTGGTGCAGTGGTTGAGAGTCTGCCTGCCAATGCAGGGGACACAGGTTCGTGCCCCGGTCCGGGAAGATCCCACATGCCGCGGAGCGGCTGGGCCCGTAAGCCACGGCCGCTGAGCCTGCGCGTCCAGAGCCTGTGCCCCGCAACGGGAGAGGCCACACAGTGAGAGGCCCGCGTACAGCAAAAAAAAAAAAAAAAGAAGAAGAAGAAACATGCCTATATAGGTGACAATTAACTCTATTTTCATCTTCTCAATACTCTTTTCCAATTCAACAAAGATTTATTCAGTGTATACAATGTGCTGAGCACTTGAATAGTCAGAAATAAAGGTATCACCCATGTTCTCAAGGAGACTAATGGGGAAAACAAATGTGTTATAATAAAAGTAGGTTATCAGGTGCTAATAAGATAATGCAACTAGATGGTGCAGCTATCTGGAAAAGCTATACAGAAGGGATATCCAGATTATGCTTTGAAAAGTAAACTGTAAGTTCATTTGACAAATAAAAAGGAACGGTACAGGAGACAGCATAACCCTGTTTACTAACATTACAGGTTAGAAGATCAGTCATGGTTTGAGGTAGCAGCGCCCAGCAGTGGGGGAGTAGACAACGATCCATGAAGTTAAAGTTTGGATAGGGAGTTTTAACTCTGTCCAGTAGACAATGTGGAGCCTTTAAAGCAAGGGAGTAAAACAATAATACTGGTATTTTTAGAAATATAACTGGTGGCAGTTTACAAAAAGATGAATGGGATAGGAGAAACTAGCTATTACAGTTATGAATGAGGAAGGTCTGGATTAAGGCAGTAGCAGTGGGGCAGACAAATACTAGGGAAAGAAGAGAAATGAGTTGATACTTGACTACATGTGAAATGAGGGTAGAATTAAATAAATACTAAAGTACAGATGGTCCCCGACTTATAATTGTTCCACTTAATGATTTTTCAACCTTATGATGGTGCAAAAATGATATACATTCAGTTAAAACCATACTCCAAACTTTGAATTGTGATCTTTTCCCGGGCTAGTAATACGTGACACAACACTCTCTCATGACGCTGGGCAACGGCATCAGCACAGCTCCCAGTGAGCCATGCAATCACGAGGGTAAAAGAACCAAGACACTTACAACCATTCTGTACCTAGACAATCATTCTGCTTTTCACTTTCAGTATGGTATTCAATAAATGACATGAGATATTCAATACTTTATTATAAAATACACTTTGTGTTAGATGATTTTGCCCAATAGTAGGTTAATGTAAGTGTTCTGAGCACGTTTAAGGTAGGCTAGGCTAAGTTACCATGTTCGATAGGTTAGGTATGTTAAATGTATTTTCAACTTCTGATATTTTCAACTTACAATGAGTTTACCAAGACATAACCCCACTGTAAGTCGAGGAAGATCTGTAATGAAAAGGAGAAGGTAACATAAAAGCAAACATAATAAATTTATCAACAGTTCCTTAAAACTAACCAGTATAAATGTACACTATTTTTCAACATTTATGCTTATTGACCATCTAACTGTGTACTAAATATAAACACCTAAATACATTCTTTAAAATTACTGGCATTGGTATGTGAAATAGCTAACACTAGATACTGATAACTGACACCTTCTAATTGATGCAATTCACTAAATGACAGGAGAAAGGTATTGGCTGGTTAAAGGTCTTTTCAGAAATCAAATGTGATCATTTAAAATGTTCACATATCAGACTCACAAATTTATAAAAGATAGGAAAAGAGATCATTTTTCTTTAAGAAGACATAAATAATCTATTATGTGGTACTACCTAAAATTACATGATCTTGCTTCAGGCTCTATAAAGTGAAGGTTCTTACTGTGCCAAAAGAGATAGTGCCACTTTTCATGGCTTCTCATTTTGCTCTTCTTGTCAATACCATCAACACACTGCATAATCCATTTCATTCAATACAACTGAAACCAATGACATTAATCAAAAAAGTAAGTGATAGTGGGGAATCCTAAAAAAATAACACCTTAAACATCTTCTTTGAACTTAAAACATAAATGTTTATTCTGTTGCCAAGCTTTTGATACAGGCCCTTTGAGTTATAGATTCACTAAGTTTCACACTGTCTTACACAAACCACATCCATAATGCATCATCTACAATTTCTAGTTTCAATTTCTTTAAAAGTGAAGCAAGAACTTTAAAGATACTTGTCAAGGATCTAAATGAAGAATTCTTCCAGATTAAAAAAAAATTTTTTAATAAATTTTTATAGTTATCTCCTTATTGACTCATTTTATATTCAGTCTTTCCAAGGCAGTTAACTTAGTTTTCACCGAATCGACAATTCTTTCATTTTACAATCATAGGTCAATGGTTAACACAATTTTGTATTGAACTATATGATTATAATACAAGTGCAAGCTGTCATAAAGTGACCCTCGGTAAGTCTATAAATCAACTGGTGGGAGCAATGCAGTGGGCATCAGTGAGTGTGTCTTATAAAAAGAGAAGGAATGTTTATTAAGACTAGTATCCCTGTGGGCTTCCCTGGTGGCGCAGTGGTTGAGAGTCTGCCTGCCGATGCAGGGACACGGGTTCGAGCCCTGGTCCGGGAAGATCCCACATACCGCGGAGCAACTAGGCCCAGTGAGCCACAACTACTGAGCCTGTGCGTCTGGAGCCTGTGCTCCGCAACGAGAGGCCGCGACAGTGAGAGGCCCACGCACCGCGATGAAGAGTGGCCCCCGCTCGCGGCAACTAGAGAGAGCCCTCGCGCAGAGACGAAGACCCAACACAGCCAAAAATAAATAAATAAATAAATAAAAATTAAAAAAAAAAAGGCTAGTATCCCTGTTATGAAAGATCTAAATTCACTTATTGCTTTTATTGTACTCAGGACAGTATCTGGCACACGGAAGAGTATTTGTTACTATCTTAGCATTAAAATTCAACTAGGTACAGTTAACAGTGCGTGCAAGGGTGGAAATCCACCTACTTTACAGTCTTGAGAATCAGAGACAAGACTACCTGTATTTAAGTTGTCAAAAGGGGAGAGAGTAGCGAATATAAACTGCATCAAGTCCTCATTGAAAACATATGAATACAAGGTACAGTCAGTTTCACATTACTGGAAGTGGATTATCTAGCACTTAAAGGAAGAGAACTTAAAGAAGGATAGCTCACATGTCAAGTCAACAAGAAATGAAGAAGTAGGTTCGTAACCCAATTAATCTATCACCTCAAAAATGCTAAGAGTATGGCTACAGGTCCTCGTAAACGTGGCAGATAGACTAGAGGAGGAAAGTCAGCTATAGATTAGTGCACATCAGGTTACCTTCCTCTATTATCAACTCACTGATGACAGAAAGCATCAATCTCTTAAACAAAACCACATGGTGCATCCCAAAGCGCAAAACAAATGCCTTTGTTTTACCAATTATTATAAGTTAAATATTATACATAAAATTACATAAAATTAATGCATATAAATGCAATGTACAAGAAAATTTTTAATTTGCCAATAACCTAAATATAAGTAAAGAGCAACTTAAATACTATAAGTAATAAATGTGGTGGCTTGGCCATTTTCTTTTAGCCTAAGTTTTGTGATGTATATCCAATTTGCAGGTACAAAACACTCAAGGCAACATGACAGAATATCTATAATAACCAGGAAGTTCAAAGACTGCAGCTACTTAAAACACCCTGTCCACTAGGAAAGAATCCACAGTGGCACTGACCTTCTTCCTTCTATGGACATCAAAAAGTACTGAAAATGTTATGAATAGTTAGCAGAGACTCAAGAGACAGCCCATGAGGCTGCACCAGTCCCACTAGATGGCACTATCACAGGAAAGTCACTCTGCTCTCCCATTTGGAGCAAGGGCTGAAAGCGCTCATGATCTCTGTAAAAATGAAAGCTGTCATCAACACAGTGACATCCTCATTGAGAAATTATGACACATAATGAGGAATTCCAAGCTAGAAGGAGTTTATCCAAAAGCACCTTTTCTTCCAGTATTGTGGCCACCTCCCCACTCCTATTTCAAATCAGTGGTCTGAGAGATACAATGTCTTGCAGGCAAAAGAAGTCCTGCAAAATGGAGATTTTCTTTTTCCTCTTCCTAACTCCACAAAACACAGGATAATTTACTTGCCTTTTTTTTTTCTTCCCAAGTTTCTTTGCTATGGGTAAAAATACTCTCCTGCTAGTCCATGAATAACAAATTTATTGTAATCAATATACTTACCGTGATTGGAAACTTCAAAATGACATACAATTAATGGCATAAAAGCTTTTGGATATAAAGTAACTTCTTTCTATGTATCAAACGGAGAACTTGCTATTAAACAGATAAAGTTTTCTGACACCTTAGTTACATGATTTTAGGTTGGGCCTGGGCAGCAGAATTCACAATGTTACTCATTCCCGTAACTTACGCTCTACCCCATGGAAAGTATGCTTGGATACAGCTACCATGAACCTAAAAACAGAAGGAAAGAAAAGCATCCTAACAAGGAAGCCCAAAGAGTTTAAACCGCATACAATTTGAATACAAACTCACTTTTACTCAGTAGGTGACCGACCATCTGAACAGACAGATTTGGATAAGAGCCTTTTGCTGAATTCCCCAGTTAAAAGACACAACACAGGTCATTATTAGGTAATCAATTGAATCAGAGATCAACTTAATACTCAAATATACTGCTCACTTACAGTTGAAGCTACTTCACCTAGATCAGAGAATTTAGATTTACACATGTAACTTTAATATACAGCAACAGTCAGGAGTATAGCTGCTCCAAAGTGCCACAGAAGTCAGTTATTTAAAGAAGCCAAGAAACCAAGAATTACAAAATGTGTAACAAATCCTGTGTTCCCATAGCACCTTACCACAGCTCTAATACAGCTCTCGTCACAGCATCAGCTCTCTGTCTAGAGCACTTGCCCTCTCCACACTGCGGGGAGGCTTGGAAGCACTGTACTGAGGCGTCACCCCTAACACCCTGCACAATGCCTAGTATGCAGCAGGTACTCAGTAGCCGTTGAATGAACAAAAACTATCAGGCTATTCCAGCTCACCAAAATTATGAGACTCCTCAAAGCAGCCAGTTTTTCCAACTAAACCCTGACAAACACCTTCTCCTTTAAGAAGCTACTGGGGCTTCCCTGGTGGCGCAGTGGTTAAGGACCCGCTTGCTAATGCAGGGGACATGGGTTCGAGCCCTGGTTCGGGAAGATCCCACATGCCGTGGAGCAACTAAGCCCATGCGCCACAACTACTGAGTCTGCGCTCTAGAGCCCACGAGCCACAACTACTGAGCCCAAGTGCCACAACTACTACAGCCCGCATGCCTAGAGCCTGTGCTCCGCAACAAGAGAAGCCACCGCAATGAGAAGCCCGTGCACCGCAACAAAGAGTAACCCTCGCTCGTGGCAACTAGAGAAAGCCCATGTGCAGCAACAAAGACCCAACACAGCCTAAATAAATAAATAAATAAAAATTAAGAAGCTACTGACCAAAGCATGAGACTAAGATCTAAGTCACCATGAGAAATAAGATTTCTTGAAAAGCACAGGAAGGAATGTATCACATGAAGTCAAAGATCAAAAATTCTCGAGTCTCAAGCCCAAGGAAGCAACATCTTAGATTGGTAAAGATTTTAAATAAAACATCATCAACATATTTTATATACTGTATTAAAATCATAAATATGTTTTACATTTTGTACTAAAGCCATCCTATGAGAGTAGAGGGGTGAGGGAGCAGGTATATAAGAATGCATAGGGGGCTTCCCTGGTGGCGCAGTGGTTGAGAGTCCGCCTTCCGATGCAGGGGACACGGGTTCGTGCCCCGGTCTGGGAAGATCCCACATGCCACGGAGCGGCTGGGTCCGTGAGCCATGGCTGCTGAGCCTGCGCATCCGAAGCCTGTGCTCCGCAACGGGAGAGGCCAAAACAGTGAGAGGCTCGCATACCGCAAAAAAGAAAAAAAAAAAAAAAAGAATGCATAGGAAGCCATAACACTGCTTAACTTAACACCCGCCCATTCATGAGGCCTGATCTTATTTTATGCTCCTGGAACAAAATAAAGAATGAACAAGAAGGAAAAATAGAAGGAGAGAAAAAGCAGTCTGGGGGTACAACCAGGAGGAATCTGCTGAACTGCAGATTTAGAGAACTGACAGACTTAGCAGAGGCAGATTTTTCAAAACTCTACATATAACTATCCAGAAAGTCCAGCGTAATGAAGCTATGCCAATACCTTTTCATTAAACAGTTTTTTCTGAGTGACTGAGCTTTGACAAAATGTGGCATAGAATCTACATACACATCCTGTTAATATCCTTGCAACAGACCCATGGGAAACCTCTCCCATATTAGAGGGTAAAAAGAAGTATATCCTCCCATAGAGAGTACCTTCAAGCATACTGTTAAATGACTGGAACAACTGGTAGGATTTAAAAGCTCACTGGAACCGTAAGCCAAATCGTCTCCCCTTCAGTGTATCTGTATGATCCACCCAAATTGCTCTTTGTTTTTAAATGTGTTTACATTAGACTATAAGCAGTGTTTGTTATCATCATTTTACTCACCTTACTAACACCAACTCCAGTAAACCTGGCCTCTAATAATTCCTGCCGTCGGGGGTCCAGGCTATGCAATTCTTCCATCATTTCTACTGAAAAAGAAAAAGAACCTGTGAGACCATAAAAGCTAAAACATGAGGAACCAATTTTTAGATATAACAAAACTCAGAGTAATTATTTCACCAAATGGTCACGTACAGGTAAACCTCAAATAAATATGGCATACAAGTAATAAACTACAATGTGCTGCATCAAACAGTAATACATTTAAAGTTATAAAGTGCCTCAAAAGTCCTCTTCTGAGCAGTGGTTAAGAATCCGCCTGCCAATGCAGGGGACACGGGTTCGAGCCCTGGTCCGCGAAGATCCCACGTGCCACGGAGCAACTAAGCCCGTGCGCCACAACTACTGAGCCTGTGTGCCACAACTACTGAAGCCCGCGCGCCCAGAGCCCGTGCTCCGCAACAAGAGACGCCACCACAATGAGTAACCCCCCGCTCACCACAACTAGAGAAAGCCCACACGCAGCAACTAAGACCCAATGCAGCCAAAAAAAAAAAAAAAAAAAAAATACAGCATGAATCAGAAGCTACTAATAACTTAAAATAATGCTATTATATGCCTCCTTGCTCTAAGGAGCAGATAGTAGCTCATGAAAAAAGGAATTACTTTAAATTTAATAGAGAATCCATGGTAAAACCATCAACCAGCATTCACTCAGGAAATTGGTATAGCTCCATAACCATCCCTTTACAAAACCTTTCTCTGCCACTCCCTGGAGCAAGTAGGTTTCTCTAGACATCTGCTTTTAGCACTCCTTCTAAGCAGGGAGGGGCAGGAGGACACCATTTTTAAACTCCTTCCACGACCAATTAATGCACAGGCTACTCTCAGCAAATACCTCCATCGTTTGCAAGAGATCAACTCTTGCAGAACCCATTGGAAACCTCCCCAATGTTAAAAGTAGAAGAGGTGCATATACCATTACATAGAACCCCTTTGAACATATTATTAAATAGTTATTGGAATGATGGGCATGATTTAAAAGTTCACTGAAAACATGAATGAAACATGCTCCTCTGCAATCTAATACCTCCACAATTTCCAGTAACAACCCCTACAAAGTCCTCCAGTTTCATTTCCCTTCCTGGATTGAGAGCCTGGGGCAAAGGGGAACGAAAGGGTGGCAAATTAAAGTTTCACCCACACAGACAAGTGCAGGTTAGAGAGGGAATTAGGAAATTCTCGGAAGGGTAGAAAGGCATCTTAAAAAAGAAAAGGAAAGAAAAAAAGAAGAAGAAAAGAGATTGAGAGAGTGTTTCCCTAAGTGGCCTTCCTCGCGTCTCGCCCTACCCTAATCGAGGCCAGAATGGCAGAGGGTGCAACCTCCCTTCAAGACCCAGGGTCTCTCGGCACGTTTCCTAAACCTCCATCCTCAGGCCTGGCCCGGAAAATGACGCCCCAGCGGTTATTCCATTTAATGTCAACTCATGTTAAGGAAAGATCCACTCTGTTCCATTCCAGCGGGGCCTTAGACTGGGATCCTCCCTGTAGCCCACAGCCAGGAAGCAGGACCGATGGGGCCTGGTCCCGGCGCCCCTCGCCTCCCGCCGGCTCCAAACTTTCCCCAACTCCAGGCCCACCTGTCACGGAGGGAGGGCGGGCCAGCTCTCGGGGGCGCCCGGGAAGCTGCCGGGGCCTCCAGCTGCCCGGGCGCCCCCCTCTCCCCGCCGGCCGTCGGCCCCACTCCCAGGCCGGAGCCGCCTGGGCCTCCCCCATCTTCGGCCCGGCCCCTCAGCGACCCGCAGCCCTCGGAAAGCCCCTCCCGCCTCAGAGCCGAGGAGCTGCGGCCCGGCGCCGGCCCCCGTGTGGGCCCGGGCCGCAGCCTCCTCAGCCGAAGGGGTCGCCCGGACGGTTAATGCCTCAGGCCCGGCGCCCTCCCCCGCTCGGGGCTCAGCCTCTCACCTGCCGCCGCCGCTGCCGCCGCTCCACGCTCCTCCCGGGAGGGGCCCCGACCCGACCCGGCTGCGGACCCCTCTGCTCTCCCCCTGGGCAGGCCCGGGGCGGAGCCGGGGCCTCTCCTGAGCACCGCAAACCCCCGCCCGGGCAGCCGCCGCCGGCGCTGGGCTCCACGAGAGGGCGGGCGGGGGAGGGGGGCCTCGGAGGCCGCAGATCCCCGGGCTCGCGTACAGAGCCAGGCGCCCGACGCGGGCCCGGGCCCGGGCGGCCGCGGGGGGCGCGGGACCGGTCTCCTGGCGCCGGACAAAGGCCAAGGGAGGCACAGAAGGGCCCAGGCCCGGCCGGGAGGTGGGGGCCCACTCGGCTAGGGGCCACTCGGGTGCGGCGTGGAGGGCGGGGGGGGGTCGGAACCGTTGGTGCCCACGACCCGCCTCCGGCCCCTTAATCCGGATCGGTTCGGTCCGGATTAGTAGTGATCGGTGTAAACACACTAGTGAAACCGCGTGTTTCCTCGCGAGATTTGCACGGCTGGGAGGCAGGGGGGGGTCCAGTGGGGGTGGGGGAAGAGCCGACAGTGGGGGAGGAGGGGGAGGGGACGAGGAAGGTGGGGGGGTCCCCGCTGCCCCGGCGCCCCGCCTCCTCCAATCAGCGGCCGGGCTGGCGGGCAGGGGTTAACCAGGGGACCCCGCGCCGGCTGAGGAGGCCGCCGCCTCGCCGGGCGGCTGAGGGAGGGCGGGCGGACGGGCGGCGCCGGCGGACCCGCAGCGACGCGAGGAGAGGTCGGACCGGTTCGGAGCTCCGGAGACCCCACTGCTGTCTCCGTAAAATCGGCCCTCGCCCCGCGGGACCGGCCCCAGCCGAGGAGGTTGGGCCGGCGCCCTGGGTCGCGGACCGGAGCTAGAGGGGCCTCGCCGCCGGGGCCGGCCGCTTCCCCGATCCGCCTCGTCGAACCCCGCGCCAGCCTAATCCCTGGTCTCCACGAGTTTGGGTGAGAAGTGGGGTTGCTCTGCCCAGGATGGATTTTAGAGGAAGAAAGCCCGTGAGCCGGCGAACCCCGCCCGAACTTCCGCGGAGACGCCCAGTTAGTGAGTTGGCTGTGCCCACCCGTGTTGGCTGGCTCCCACGCCCCGCCACTCTCCAAACTCACCCTCCCACTCCCCAAATCCAAGCCGCCTTGGAAAGCGGACAGCGCTTCACCTCCACGTACCTGGTTGGCAGGACGTCTCCAGAGACAAGAGGTCCTCTGGGATCAAGGCTGAGTCCCCACCCCCACCAGGATGCTGCCCCAAAGGGATTCTCTCGGTGCCCCCGGGGGGAGGTTCCATTTCAACCTTTGATTAAAAACAAGGCCCTCCTGGGTACTTAGGGGGCTCGGAGGGTAAGGGCTAGAATGGAGAAAACAGGCCTGCCCCTCAGTGTCTGCTGAGGAATGGGAAATGTGAAAGGGTGCAGTAGCTCCCGCAGCTAGGAGGGCGTCCTGCACAGAAAAAGCCTCCCATTTTGATCACCCAGCACCAGAGAAAAAATCACGTTCTCCACCGACTTCTATGAGCCAGGACGCTGACTTCAACGCAAATACCCAACTTTTTATTTTCCTTTGATGCTGCCTTGATCAGATGTCTGAAGATGACTTAAGGACTACAGGCAAATCACTTGGGAAAAATTCAGATAATGAACAAGAGCCTTGAACTTTTCCAGGGGGTAGGCAAGTACTTCAAGGGGAGTTTCTGCCTTTCTTTCTTCCTTATTCTTAATTCATCCTGTATTAATGGAACACAGACCTGCTGGAAGGGCAAAGGATGGCAGTTAACTTTTTGTTAGTTGCCCAGCCTTCCAAAGCCTTGGACAAATTCAAGCACTGTGGAAAAACTCCATTCAACCAAGAGTCACCTTGCTTCGAACCCAGCCAGGTTGGGCCCTGTGCACACACATATTTCCAAAGATAACAATGTTTGAAGGGGAGGGGGAGAGCAAGTTCCAGGCAGAGGAGGGTAGGAAAAAGGGCAAGGTGAAGGACTATCAAGAGAGCAGGAGTACCTTCCCCTACAACTCGAAAAGCAAGTGAGGCAAGCTCTGTCATTATAGCGAATGATCAAAAAAGTAACTCCTCAAAATGGCACTGGAATGTCTCAAATGAGAAGAGTTTAAAAGGAAGAACACTGGACAGAGTTGGAGCTGAGTTCCAGCCAGCTCTTTCACAGACAAGCTGCATGGACCAGTTAGCTAACCTTTCAAGTTTCGCCAACCTCATCTGTGAAGGAGTTTGGACTAGAGGATAATAAGATAATAATAAGGCTATGATTCTATTTTTTGAGCTAATTTTTTTTTTTTTTGGCCGCACCATGTGGCATGGGAGATCTTAGTTCCCCCGACCAGGGATCAAACCCGTGCCCCCTGCATTGGGAGCACGGAGTCTTAACCACTGGACCACTGGGGAAGTCCCTGAGGTAATTATTTTTTTAAAAAATAAAAGTAGTTACTGAAATACAGGAAAAGATGAGATTTTTAGTTTCACTTTGCCTAGTGGGTTTTCCTCTGCATGTCAAAGAACTTACACTGCCATAGGTCTGTTCACAGCCCCACTCCACATTTAACACTCATCCCAACAGAAATTGCTCATAGGAATTTAATGAATTTGCTTACCACAAAAAGGAGGTGCTTCTGTTTATAAGCATCATATAAATGAAAATATCAAATATCAACAGTAAGGAAAAAGAACAATAGATGGATAATTTCAAAATAAGCTTTGTTGTCAGATGGTTCTCACAATGTGATTTAACCTTGGGTTCATGAACCAACTTGTTTAAAGTGTGTTTACTGGGACTTCCCTGGCGGTTCAGTGGTTAAGACTGTGCTTCCAATGCAGGGGGTTCGGGTTCGATCCCTGGTCGGGGAACTAAGATCCCACATACCACGTGGCCAGAAATAAATTAATTAATTAATTAATTAAAGTGTGTTTGCTCACAGGGCAACTTTGTGAGACTCAACTTGTCATAGGCTGGCAAATGGTGACACTCCCCATGCAAAGGCCCAATTCCCATCAGCTTCAGAAGGCTCAAACATGGATTCATCTAGATGTGCACGTTGATCATCTGGTCCTTCCTGCCTTCAGTGTATGACAAGTCCTCCAGGTTCATGTTCCTAGTCACAGACAGGACCAGGGCGCTGGTGTTCCCCAAGCTGTGCTCTGCACATCTCGATAGGTTAAACGCTTTAAAGGAAGTAGATGTACATTGGACCTCAGGAAACTCTAGGTTAAAGTGGAATCCTTTATTTCAGTACTACTTAGAGCCTAAAATGTACAGTAGGCATATGACAATCTCCAGGCAGGGGATCAGGGTATTCAGTGGTTTCCTATTTGATGTTTGGAGCCACCACACTGGTTTTTTGTTGGCTGGTTTGTGGTTTCAGGTACTCATGGCAGAGGTGTTTTGAGAAAGACACTGGGAAAAACTAAAGTAGCTCTAGCACTCTTGCCCTTTCACCTGTACCACACTAAAGAATGTCCAGCATCTTCTTAAATGTTTCATAATGTCCACCATCTGGCATATATTACTGAGCAGGGGACCTTACGTGCACCTTTTCTAGAAGGGGCCTGCAGTGTGTTGGCTAAGAGGACAAACTTCCTAGTCAAGGGCCCTGGTTTTCATCTTGGCCCTGCCTCTTACCAGCTGTGTGGCCTTAGGCAAGATATTTCACTTCTCTAAGCCCGTTTCTTTATCCATCAAATGGTGTTAAAAACCTCACAGGACTGTTGGAGGATGAAATGAGATAATGTGTGTGCCTGACAGAGTAATCCCTAAATAAATGGTCCCCAAACCACATTTCTACCAAGGATGTAGACGTTTGTCATTAGATTGGTTAACAGCACACAGTTTAACTTCGGAAACCAGGCTGCCAATGTACTGAGTTGTTTGTGGGGCTATTTTCTTCATAACAGAAAAAGGACTTGATGTCCCTTTAAAGAAAGCATTACCAAAAAAAAAAAAAAGAAAGCATTACATTTTATTTGGGGGGGAAGTGCGGCTAAGTAGAGAAAAATGTAAAAGTCATCTGGTCTGTTTATGTTCTTCCCCCATCCTGGAGAATTGAGGGTTTCTTTTTTTTTGTTTTGTTTTGTTTTTTTGCGGTACGCGGGCCTCTCACCGTTGTGGCCTCTCCCGTTGCGGAGCACAGGCTCCGGACGCGCAGGCTCAGCGGCCATGGCTCACGGGCCCAGCCTCTCCGCGGCATGTGGGATCCTCCCGGAACGGGACACGAACCCGTGTCCCCTGCTCGTGTCCCCTGCATTGGCAGGCGGACTCTCAACCGCTGCGCCACCAGGGAAGCCCGAATTGAGGGTTTCTAATGGTGAGAAGAAATAACAAATTGTGTGAAGGCAATATTTCCACTATAAATTCTGGTAGGCAGGGCCGTGTAGAACGTCAGGGCGCTGGTGCTTGGAAAGAACTAGGTCCTAACGCCGTCTCCTCACCTGTCAGGTTCCTCATCTGAAAACTGGCCAGCACACCTAATCCCATGAGTGGCTTTAATTAAAGTTGAAATAGTGATCGGAAATGCCTTGTAACTGTGCCTGACATACAGTAGGCATTTGGTCAGTGTTATTTCCTCCCTTCTCCCCATTCCTAACAAAGTGGAAAAGCATCTGGTTGCCATGAAAGTGCACTATAGATGAAATAAATTCAGATCTCAGCCTGCGTAAGATTCTCTGCCAATCTCTCCCTTATCTCTGTTTTTCATACCCTCCTTCTGCCCAGCTTGCTTCAGAAAGCCTTCCTGAGCAAGTCTCCTTGACACACTTTACTTTCTTTATCGTCATGCGTTCTTCCCCACAGCCCAGTGATGCTGGAACAATATTCTTATTCTCCTGGAGAGTACCTCCCTTCTTTAATTTCCTCTTTCAACTCCCTCCCCAAATGTTACTTTTTAATACTTGTCTTCCCTGACTTGTGTGTTCCTTCTTCCCAGCAGCTGAAATGTAAAACAGACAAGTAGAAGAGCAAAGAGAATAAATGCCCCTGAAAAGGAACAAGCCCCCTCCCCTGAGGTATTGAATCCTCCATTTTGGTCTTTCTCAGAAAACGTCAAGATAGGGAACAACAGCAAACACACTGCATTTGTGGAAGCTGGCAAAGTGTATTTTATGAATCTTAGTTCTTCCATTGACCTTTCATATTAGGCTTCAGTAATCAACCTTCAGACACAGTGACACAGGTCATGAGGGAAAGGGGCCCAAGCCCACAGAGGAGAAAGCAGGGGATCACTCGGCTAGTGGCCTTGGGCACGGTCAGCCCAGAAAGGCAAGTCAGAAGAGCCTCTGAGTTAAGAATGAGTTTTACTTTTAATGGCTGAAAGAAAATCAAAAGAAGAATAGTACTTCGTGACGTGAAAATTACATAAACTAATGTTGGTGTCCATTAATAAAGTTTCATTAGAACACAGCCCCACTAATTCCTTTACATACAGTCTGTGGCTGATTTTGCACTACAGATGGCAGAATTGAGTAGTTGTGACAGGCAGGCAAAGCCTAAAATGTTTACTATCTGGTCCCTTACAGAAAAAGTTAGCCAACCCCTGCTCTAGGCCAGGGCTTCGCAAATTGGACCAAGCATACGTATCCTTTGGGCATCTTGCCAAAATGCATCTGGGATGGGGCCTGAGAGTCTGCA
Organism: Hyperoodon ampullatus; assembly: GCF_949752795.1. Classification (NCBI taxonomy): domain Eukaryota; kingdom Metazoa; phylum Chordata; class Mammalia; order Artiodactyla; family Ziphiidae; genus Hyperoodon; species Hyperoodon ampullatus. Next base: position 10,446,363 of record NC_136932.1, on the reverse strand, counting down.
TTTCTGACAGCCCCAGGTGATGCTGTTGCTGCGGGTCTGCAGCCCACACTGGATTTCAATGCTCAGAAGGCTTGTCTGTTGCATTAGCGAATGCTTTATGTGAATGCTTTGTTAAGTACAGTGAGCAAATCTTTAAAAATATGAAAAATTGGAGTGTAACCCATGATAATTACCTCAATCGAATCTTCCACATTTCATTCCACTGTTTTGGCATCAGGTGACAGCCTGAATAGCCGTGGAAATGGATTTGCCAGCCACCTTGCTGAGGCCAAAGGGATGGCAGCCCCAGCCCTCTTGTGATGTGGTGCTTCCTTTTATTGGCCCTAAACGTACCAGTCCAACTACAGAAGGGCCTTCTGTGTCCTGGTATTGCAGAATTTGGAAAGGAGATCTGAGTTCACCTTATGCAAAATACTCGACTCTTCCAACGGCAGGCAAGTAGTCCTCTCCCAGCTCTTTCTTCAGTGAGCAGTGCTTCTCGGGGTGACAAACCCTTGCAGAAACAGCTTGGATTCAAATCCCAGCCCTTCTACATACATGTTCTGAGCCAAGGACACGTGACTTCTGGAGCCTCGATTTCCTTATCCGTGCAGTGGAGATAATGTATGTAAAACACCTGGCTTACTGCCGGATTCCTGCCAGGTGCTTCCAACCTGAAAGCATCATAAAACTTACATCCCAAACCTGCTCCTCCCCCTACCTAACTCATGTTAGAAAATGTCATTTCCATTCTTTCATTATTTATATCAAAAACCCTGGAATCATCCTCTCTTACACCCTTATCCCCCGCACCTCCACTCCAGCCTCACTGGCCTCCTCCCACACCTCAGGGCCTTTGCACTTACTATCCCTCTACCTGGAACACTTTCACCAGACACTTAGTAGGTGTGGCCACATGTTACTGCATTGCACGGAATGTGTCCTGTCTTCTGCGTATGTGTGATAATGATACGGAGCTGGCAAGTGGCTGCCTTTCCATGATAGAGTGAGAAGAACCTCCAGGCCGTTTCAAGAGACAACCATGCTAGGCTTTTGAGTAGAAATAAGTGAGGAGGGCAGTTTGAAAAGAAAGACCATTTCATCACAAGAAAAACAATTTTTGGGGCTTCCTTGGTGGCTCAGTGGTTAAGAATCTGCCTGCCAATGCAGGGGACACAGGTTCGAGCCCTGATCTGGGAAGATCCCACATGCCACGGAGCAACTAAGCCTGTGTGCCAGAACTACTGAGCCTGTGCTCTAGAGCCCATGAGCCACAACTACTGAGCCCACGTGCCACAACTACTGAGCCCGTGCGCCTAGAGCCCATGCTCTGCAACAAGAGAAGCCACCGCAGTGGGAAGCCCGTGCACTGCAACGAAGAGTAGCCCCTGCTCACTGCAACTAGAGAAAGCACACGCACAGCAACGAAGACCCAATGCAGCCAAAAATAAATGAATAAATAAATTTTAAAAAAAGAAAAACAATTTTTTTCTACTTCTTTAGTTTTGTATCTATATGTGATGGTGGCTGTTCACTAAACTTATTGTGACAATCATTTCATGATGTACATAAGTCATTATGCTGTACACCTTAAACCTATACAGTGCTGTAGGTCAGTTATATCTCAATAAAACTGGAAGATAAAAACAAAACAAAAATAAAGAGTAAATCCCAAAACCAAATCCTTGCTCTCAGGTGCATGCCAGTGAAAGAAACAGACAAAAAACACAAAACTATATGTCAGAGCTGCTGAGCGTCATGGAGAAATAGAAAGCAGGGTACGAGGATAGAGTGCTAGACCCCAGTGGTGGCAGGGATGCTACTTTATATAGGGAGGTAGGTCAGGGACAGCTGTTCTCTGATAACATGACGTCTGAAACGAAGGTGCAAACCTTGTCACCGTCTGGGGGAAGAGCCTTCCACGCAGAGAGAACAGTGAGTGAAAATGGCCTGCGGCCAGAACTAGCCTGTTTGCAGCAGGATGGCTTGTCAGGCAAAACTGCAGAGTCTCTCTGGGCCTTCTGGGCCTTGCACAACAGGGTGAGAAGATGCCTGCTGCTGAGCCGGCACAGGTGTAGGCCACAATTTCACCAAGGTTTCAACATAATAAGGTGCTTTATGCTGCAGTGAGATTCAGTGTCTTGAGCCTGTGTTTAATGCCTGATCCCAAAGGGCAGGGATTATAACAAAAAGCATTTATTGAGCATTTATGGGGAAGGCACTGGAATGAGAGCATGTTCATTATCACCTTTAATCCTTTCAACCTTGAGGGAGGCCCACCATACAGAGGAGGAGGAGAAAGTGGAGAGGAAGTGAGGGAGTTCTCTGAAAGGCGGTCTGGCTCCAGGACCGGTGCTCTCTGCCCCGCCACGCAGGGTTAGCCTGGGCCAGGCGTGCAGTGCTTGATCTTGCCCCTCCTGGCTGACTCCAGGCTCCACCTGCTCCTTTAGTTTGCTTCAGTTAACACTAACTTTCTGTCACCTGCTTCTGGCTTCTTGCTTCATTACCCCATATTTATTGTGTTTCACAGCTTTCCTCCCTGGCCATTAGTTTCCACCTCCTCTGAAGGTGTGGATGTGGGCAGCTGGTTAGTCACTTAGGTAAGACTCTTACCAAACTCACCGTCGCACAGGATCTGGTTCTCAGGTCTTCGGGTCCCCCTGGCCCCCGAGTTAATACAATTTGGGAAGAACCTCATCAAAATGCTGAGAATGGCACATAACCCCGTGTGCCAACTCGTTCACAGCCCTGGAGGCCAACTCGTTCATTTCAAAAGGGGAATGTGACTGCCAAGCAGCAACATTTGACCCACAGACGCTGCTCCCAGGATAGCTGCTCGGAAGGCTCCTCGGTGAGCAAGGGAAAGGGCATGGCCTTAATGGCTCCACCGCGCACAGCTGTGTTCAGCTGCCGTTCCCAGTTCCTCGAAATAGTGCCCTGTCTTCTAAAGGGACAGGACGCTGGGTCTGTCCCTCTCATGAAATTACACCAGAGCCCTGCTTTTTAGACTCCCCTCTCTTGGGCTCTCCTCTTCTGAAACCACAATGTATATATAGGCTTACATTTTCTTGGAAATTTGGATAAGCAATTTTTAGCCAAAGCTGCTGCTTTGTAGGTAGCTGATCTCCTCCATCACCGTGGAGTCTTCCAAGTTTTGTTCTCTGGCTTTCCAGGTATCTTGGTGAGGCCTCATGTTTGAGACTCTGCTTTAATATTCATTAGCATAAGACTTTCAGAAAGTTACTTCAACTTCCTCCTCTATCAAACCGGGAACTAACACCTGTTCTCCTCCCAGAGTTGCTCTAAGGATTAAGTCAGTTAACACAATAAAGTCTTCTGAAATTTAGGGGGCAACAAAAGTGTCATGTAAATGCAAAACAGAATTATTCTTTCAGGGCAAGTTTTCCCTAAAACAATAGTTTAAGCAACAGGGAAAGACGGTGACAGTACAGCTGGCCCTGCACATGATCTGCAGCCTACACTGCTCATTCACGCAGCAGCCCAGCAGCCCTTGTCAATGGGAGTGTGGTTCCATCAGGTCCAAGAACCACTGCCCTAATAAATACTACCTCAATGTGAAGCCGTCCACAGACTCTGGCTATTGTGTTTCCCTGGTCTCCCTGTGCTTTGTCCAGATTTAGTTTTTAGTTGCAGAGTAAATGTGATGCTCTGAAAGGAATATAAGACACAGAGTCACAAGCCCTGGGTTCAAAACTCAGCTCTGCCGTGCATGCTGGGTGACGCTCAGCCAAGTGTCCTCCCCTCTGCCTGAACCCCCCGTCCCCCCACCCCGTAAAATGGGGCTGCTCACATGACCTGCCCTTTAGAGCTGATGTGAGGATGGGATGAGGTAACCGAGGTTCAGAAAGATTAGTGTGGTGTCTGGCATGCAGAAGACACTCCAATGATGCTTGTTTAAAATAATTAAATGTCATTGATTTGTCTGATGAGAGAAAGCAGTTTATCACTAGTCTTCTCCTCAAAATGCTTGCTTTCTTCAGAGGTTTTAACTTTTGCCTGACAAACCAAGCTCTTTTGTCTGTTAAGAATGTTTTTTATCTTCCTATTCTAACAAAATATTTGGAAGCCAAAATAGATACTGCGTATGTGCGTGGGGGACAGACTTTCTTGGTCACCGTTTTAGCCACCCAGACAGTGGTGTTTTAGCTCCCACGTTTCTCAGATGGTAGCAGGGCAAGATTTTACTTTTGCTGTTTCAATCACCCGCATCGATGTTCCAATATCACATAGTAACAGGTTCCCCAATCTGATTACTGGCTTAGTATCTTATTGACCAGCTGACCCTTTCCACTCCTGTGTCAGAGCAGGAAATACCCTGATAGGTTCTTTTCTTCTCCCACAGATACAAGACTCACCTAAGTTACCAAGTCCTTCTTCCCTGGGGCGCCCCTTATACATATCTCCACACTGACAATCCAGGAGCTGGACAGAAGGACCTGTGGGATTGGAATGTGGGGAAGGGGCTGCACTGGGAGGCCTTTGGTGGTCACACTGCCCAGAGGCTACATCCCACCTGGCACTGATTCAGCATTTGCATGCTCCCACCTGCCCCATTTGGCTAGAACAGGTGAGAGCTGGTCCTGTGTCCTTGTGGGTCCTACATCTCCTGCCCTCCCCTCGCCGTGCTCCCCATAGGATTGGACACCCCCAGGATGTAGGCCTGGGTTGGGTTCTCCAGCCCCTGGTGACTCATCTCCCCACTGGAAAAAGTATGAAAATTGTGCTTGTTATGTTAACAGATTCCTGAGAGCTGCCCCCGTTGTGCATTGAGGGAGTTTCCATCTTATAATTGGGAAAACAGAGGTGGTAGGTGTGAGGCAGAGAGCCTGAGCTGGGAGCAAAGCTGATCCAGGGTGCAGTCCAAGCTCTCCTCTCCTGGGCTCCGTGAACTTGAGCTGGTTACTTCATCTTCCCAGCCTCACCTTCCACATCTGTAAAAGGGGGATACAACGCCCATCTTAGAGGGTGGAGTTAGGCCCTTAAAGCATCAAGCACAGCACTGAGCACAACAGGGAGTCAGTAACCGGGGGCTTCTTTATATTTTTCACACTTAAAATTGACTGTTTAGTGTTTTCAGTAAGTCCCCAGACTAGAGCTGGGTCCCAGCACTGAGCTGACTGAAGCATGACTGCAGAGGCCCTAGCAGCAGCGGCCACAGAAGGGGGATTCAGGTGTCTCCACCCCACTCCTTGGGGGCAGCAATCCCCCCATCCCCCACCCCCCATAAAGCCCAGACAGTAAATATTTTAGGTTTTGCAGGCCATGTTGTCTCTGTTACAAGTCTCACCCTGCCAGCACGGCAGGAAGATAGCCACAGATGATATGTAATTGAATGACTGTGGCCGTATTCCAGTTAAAGTTTATTTGCAAAAATAGGCAGTTTGCCAGCCCCTTCATGACTCTCAAATTTTGGCTCACACCAGAATCGCCTGGGGGGTGTCTTCCAACACACCTTGCTGGGCCTCACCCCCAGTGCTTCTGACTCTGTGGGTCTGGGCTGGGCCTGCATTTGCGTTTCTAACAACTTCTGGGTGACACTCCTGCTGCAGGCCTGGGAACCATTTTGAGAACCACCAAAGCTTTTCCCTCTCCCTTCTTTCTCTGTGCAGCTGAAACACTGTATTCCTACTGCAAAAGAGCATTTATTGTGTTTTACTATGGTTAGCGGTTTGTGTGTGGGTCTCTGGGATCCGTTCTTCATCATCTTCCTACCCGAATGCCCGACAGTAGCCACTGCTCATCATGAGCACTGAACTCAAGGGCGGTCACGGGCACAGGAGCCCTGGGTCCAGCTCTGCTCTTTGGTGGACATTTCTCTCTGGAGCTCTGTGCAACCCCCTGTCATGGAGAAGAGGAAAAGGGACTTTGCCCCGCTGCCTGTCCAGAAAACAGATCAGGAGAGGAGACATTCCCTGCTCAGACTAGACCTTGAACCTGCACTGTTTTCTAAGGAAATGAAACGAGGGTTGGGGGTTTGGTTTGTTTTAATTTTATTATTTTTTGCTTTGTGATGTATGAGCGTGGGGGGTTGAATCCAGACAGCTGACTGCTGTGGAAAACCACTATTTCTGAGTTGCAGAGACTAAGAAGGCATTTAAAATGACCTGCAGTCAGGGTTTTTTCCTCAGATCAGGCAGAATCCAGTTTGCTCCTGATAAAAATAAATAATATTTGATGGGCTTCCCTGGTGGCTCAGTGGTTGAGAATCCGCCTGCCAATGCAGGGGACACGGGTTCGAGTCCTGGTCGGGGAAGATCCCACATGCCGCAGAGCCACTGAGCCCCTGCACCACAAATGCTGAGCCTGTGCTCTAGAGCCTGCGAGCCACAACTGCTGAGCCCGCGTGCCACAACTACTGAAGCCCGCGCGCCTAGAGCCCGTGCTCCACAACAAGAGAAGCCACCACAATGAGAAGCCCGCGCATCACAATGAAGAGTAGCCCCCACTAGCCGCAACTAGAGAAAGCCTGCGCGCAGCAACAAAGACCCAACGCAGCCAAAAATAAATAAAAATAATAAATTTATTTTTAAAAATAAAAATAAATAAATAATATTTGAGACCTTCCCTATCCTGAGTGGCATGAGTAACAACTCCTGGGTCCAACTCCCTCTTTTGGAACTTAGCGCCTTACTCCTGGTTTTTATCCTGAGGACGCTGCGAGTAGATAAGAGGCAGGTGTGGACCCACATGTGCTTTCCCACCTCTTCTTGCTGGTGGGCACAGAGGAGGCCCCGCAGGAGCTCACCAGAGACAGGGAGCCACTTAGTCCTGAGCTGGTGTAACAATGACCCTCCTCTTCCCAACTCCCAGGCCTCTCCGATGCAAGCTTACATGGGAATTCCTTTTGATCTGTGAAGTTTCAAGACCATCCATACCTAGCCTTCCGTGCCTCACTCTCTCCTTTCCAAACTAACAGACAAACAGGAAGAAAGGACTCCTTCCCCTCCCCATCTTGATGTGCTCTGTGAACACTGCCCAAGGTCCAGACATTTGCTGCTCATCTAGACTGCGGTGCAGAAAGCTATGAACTACGACCCAGTAACCTGGAGCACGTGAAATTAGCACGGCAAGGGAGCAGGAGTGACCCGAGTGGCTTAGAACTCCTTCTGATATTCCCTGTCCCTGCCACCTCGTTACCCCTGCCTGCCAATCAGTTTTGCATCAATAAACTTTATGTTCCGGGCTTTGCCAGATGAATGAAAGGCGAGCAGCTAAAGATGACTGATCTCTGACCTCAGCACGTAAACAGCCTACAGATTGGACTTGACAGTTAATAAAGGAAAGGCCTAGCAATTCTCTGATGCCTTTTTGCCTTAATTAGATTGAGCATTCATAAGCTTTGGGGAAATCTTCAGTTTGAAGAGGAAGACCCCACAAGACGGGAATTCACATCTCTACGCATTCATCCGTTCAGACTGTCTGTCCCTCAGTCTATACTCACTGACACGGGTGCCACCCTATTACCTGTGCTCAGCGCTGTGCTAACGGCTCTCGAGCGCAGGGGCTGTAAGAATGCCAGAAGTCCGCAACCATACTCTCCTGGAAGACAGCGTCCAACTCGGCAGTCAAGCACATGCTTCGCTTCAGACAAATCTAAGCTTGAATCCTGATTCTGCCGCGTGACCTTTGGCAAGTTATTTAACCTGTCTGCCCTCAGTTTCCTCTTGGGGTTAATAATACCAACTGCCAAGGGTTGTCATCAGGACTAAGTGAGACCATCTGTGTGAGGCTTGCAGCACAGAGCCTGGTGCTTAGCAGTCACGCCAGACGTGGAAGTCCCAGCACAGCGCTCGTGGCTCGCCGGGCCGGCTCTCAGGGGCTGAGAGGCTCCTCCCCTGCCCTGGCCTCCTGCCTGCCACTGGGGAGCCCGTGATGATACGCATGGTCTCTGCCTTCAGCGGCCTGAGAGGCCTACTGTTGACAATGCTTTTAGTTTCTTCATCTATAAAATGGGGTAGTGGTGATAATCCTCCCTGGAGGATCAGGGAAAAGCCTAGCACGGAAGCCTGCAAATGCACTTTGCCGAAGGAAACGACTCTGGGAATATTAGATGCCGGTAGCAGCCTCTGGCTTGTCATCGGATGCCACGGCCCCTGCAGGCTGTCTTTAATAATAGATATTTTAAAATTCCTGAACCCGCTTCAAGCTATATTTGCTCACACACAGAGGTTTATTCAGTGTTAATCACATTAATGTGCTGTTTCATTTCACGCTGTGCAATGCCAGCTTCAGCGAGAGCCCAGAGACAGCAGAATTTACGCTCAAAGGGACCTCGTACTGCGTTTACCCAAGTGTCGTCAAGGCATCTCAGCGCCCCAGCAACCTCCGGGCCACCCCCCTGCTCCCCCAGGGGTGCCCTCGAGCCTTAAGCAGTCTTCCTTTCAAGTGTCTCTCTGTATCTCTTGGTTTTTACCCTCAATTAGGAACCTCTTAGGCAAGTGTCCAATTTTTACCAGCCATCTTTAATCCTTTGACAACCCAGACACGTGCTATTCAGTAAAAGCTCTCCATCAGGTATCATAAGGGACCCTGAGTGAACAGGAGTTTGCAGGGTCCTTTGATTGCCCCCGGTTCAATCCCCTCATGTTACAGATGGAAAGACTGAGTAGCAGAGGGGTAAGGACTTAAACCTCTCCCCTGTTGGCTCTTTCCCTAAGCTGATGAATAATCGCCATTCAGATCTTAAACACCAAATTTGCCAGTTTTTCTTTGGCTCTGTGCCTCAATCTGCTTGAAACAACCACTTGCCCTCCTGACTCTTGTCAGCTGAGAGCCTCAGATCCTACTTCCTGAGGGGGTGCCCCCCCCGCACTGATCCCAGGGCCCAGCGCAGCACCTCAGTGCGGTGTCCCCTCCAAGCTCGGGGCCACCCGCCAGCCAGCCTTCCCAAGGACTTTTTCCGGCACCTCTCACCCCTTTCTTACAACATCAATTTCTCCCTTTCCACGGGAACATTCCTGTCAACATACACGCTTGCTCTCATTTTAAACATTTTTGTGTAAAACCCTCCCTTGACCTCACGATCCCCTCCAGGTACTATACTATTTCTCTCCTTGAAAACTTGGCTGTTTCCACTTCCTCTACAGCCGCTGTTAACTTTTTTTTTTTTTTAGAGTAAACGGTGTTTATTTTTTGTTGAATTTTTTCAATCAAATGGAATTGCTTAATTTAAAAAAACTTCTCTCTTTTCTCTTTAAATACTACAGACAATTTCATTTTACCTCAGCAGACACCTAGAAACAAAACACTGGACCCACCAGAGAAAACAGGGCAATAAAAGCATCAGAAATTCAAGTCAACTATGGAAGACCTACTGTTAGCTGGCAGCTCTCAATTCTAAACAGAAGTGTCCCAGAACCTATCGGGTTTGACAAAAGTTTCTTAGAACTCGGGATTTGGACTCCAACTGAATTCTATTACAAAGAGGGAAATTAAGGTCGATGCATCAAATGAACACCCAAAGAAACATTTAAAAAACGTGTTTGAGGGACTTCCCTAGCAGTTCAGTGGTTAAGACTCTGTGATTCCACTGCAGGGTACATGGGTTTGATCCCTGCTCGGGGAACTAAGATCCCACATGCCGTGCGGCCAAAAAATAAAAAAATAAAAAAATTTTTAACAAGTGTTTGACTAAAACTCAGTATGTGAGATTATTAAGTAATAACGTGTCCTCCTAGTTACTTTGTCCTGGAATATATATAGGTTATTTGTAGCCGTCACTGCTACAATATTTTCTGAAAGATGCCAAGCTGTATGCAAGATCTTTTCGCTAAAGTCCAGACTGTCGACACTGATCTCGTCCTTCCTCTGCTTGCCCCTCATGCACACTGCTCAGTTTTAGGATAGCTTGGGGTTGGCTGTTTTCCCTCGAAGCCTCAAGAGTAACATCACACTTGCTATTTTGGTCAAACATCCTGAAGAAGTTGTTGTAGGAGCCCGTCATGATGACACTGTCTGACCCATTCCACACACACTCAGATTTATCAAAAATGCAGTCAGTTTTGTAGAGGGAGCACAGCTTGCTGCAGAGGTAGCTGTGAACCAGGTAGGTCTCAGTGGGGCGGTTTTCCATGTTGAGATCCCAAACTTTGATGGTCAGATAGTCTCTGGTCATGATATACCTCCCACTGTGGCTGAACTTCACATCCAAAATCGGAGAGATAATTTCAGAGAATAACGACCTGTTGCTTGGATCTTCCAGCTCTTCAAAAACTGGTCATGGGGCTTCCCTGGTGGCGCAGTGGTTGAGAGTCCACCTGCCGATGCAGGGGACATGGGTTCGTGCCCCGGTTTGGGAGGATCCCACATGCCGCGGAGTGGCTGGGCCCGTGAGCCATGGCTGCTGAGCCTGTGCTCCGCAACGGGAGAGGCCTGCGTACCGCAAAAAAAAAAAAAACTGGTCATGGAGGGTCTCTGGGGAGGCAGGGGGTGTGGGGGGCAGCTGTGGCTCACTGTGGGGGCAAGGACACTGGTGGTAGAGGTACTGGGGACCAGTCATCTGTGTGAGCTCTCTTGGAGGCCGCCACCCCCGCGCCACCCAACAGCCTGCAGGCTCCAGTGCTGGGACGCCTCAAGCCAAACAACAAACAGGGTGGGAACACTGCCCTGCCAGTTCACTCTTTCTAATGTTTTTTCCTTTTTTTTTAATTTTTATTTTTAAAATTTATTTATTTTATTTTTGGCTGCCTTGGGTCTTCGCTGCTGCGCGCAGGCTTTCTCTAGTTGTGGCGAGCAGGGGCTACTCTTCGTTGCGGTGAGCGGCTTTCTCATTGCAGTGTCTTCTGTTGTTGCGGAGCACGGGCTTTAGGCGCGCGGGCTTCAGTAGTTGTGGCACGTGGGCTCAGTAGTTGCGGCTCGCGGGCTCTAGAGCGCAGGCTCAGTAGTTGTGGCGCACAGGCTTAGTTGCTCCACGGCATGTTGGATCTCCCTGGAGTGGGGCTCGAACCCATGTCCCCTACACTGGCAGGCAGATTCTTAACCACTGCACCACCAGGGCTTCTGCAGTGGAAATGTGGAGTCTTAACCATCCGACTGCCAGGGAAGTCCCTAGGAAAAATTTAAGCCTACAGGAAAGTTGAAAAAGTGTTAAAACAGCCCCCCACCTAGATTTTCCAATTAGCATTTTGCCACATATGCTATATCTCTCTAATAGATAACGTACCTATATAAAAACTATGTATATACCTATATATAACATAAATACAATTTATATAAATATTACATATATTATATGTAATATATACAGATATATATGTATAGTTTCTTATTGTTGAACCACTGGAAAACTTTCAGGCATCTTGCTCCCTCACCCCTAAATACTACAATACTACAACATGTGTCTCCTAAGAACCAGACCTCTCTTACGTAACTGAAACTGCACAACTCAGATGGGACTCGAACCCATGGGCTGGGACTCAAGCCCACTGTCTTTTTTTTTTTTCCCACTGTCTTTTAATTGAGATCACACACCTGGTCTCAGGACTTAATGAAGCTCAGATTCTTTATGTCTCTGTGCAGAAGTAATTCAGCAAGAGGCAAAGTGATAGGTAAGAAGTGGATTTATTTAGAGAGATACACATTCCATAGACAGAATGCAGTCTGCCTCAAAAGGCGAGAGCGACCCCAAAATATGGGGTGGTTAGTTTAGTTTTTTTTTTTTTTTTTCGCCGCATGGCTTGCAGGATCTTAGTTCCGCGACCAGGTATTGAACCCAGGCCAAGACAGTGAAAGCATGGAGTCCTAACCACTGGACTGCCAGGGAATTCCCTGGGGTGGTTAGTTTTATGGGCTGGATGATTACATAGGCTAATTATGCAATTACCCAGCCCATAAAAAGTGGGAGGATTATTCCAACTATTTGGCGGGGGAGGGCAGGGGTTTCCAAGAATTGGGCCCCTGCCCACTTTTTGGCCTTTTATAGTTAGCCTCAGAACGATCATGGTGCCCACGAGTGTGCCATTTAGATGCTAATGTATTACAATGAGCATATAATGAGGTTCAAGGTCTACTGGAAGTGGAATCTTCCACCATCTTGGGCCTAATCAGTTCTAACCAGTTTTTGTGGATCTTCAACAGCTATGTCATTCTTTTAAAGGTTGTGCCCTGCCCTCTTCCCTCCTGTTTCTTGTTTTTGGCCGCACCACATGACATGTGGAATCTTAGTTCCCCCACCAGGGAATGAAACCCCGCCCCCCGGCAGTGGAAGTGTGGAGTCTTAACCACTGGATCGCCAGGCAAGTCCCTTCCCCCTGTTTCATAACCACAGACCATTATCACACCCAAGAAATTAAATGCTGATACAATAATCTAATATAAAGTCCATTTTCATATTTCTTCATTTGCCCCCAAAAGGTCCTCCACAGCTACTTTTTAATCCAGCTTTCATTGAGGGAAGAGGCCCAGCCCAATTTAACTTCCAGATCCACCACTCCACCCAGAGTGTTCAAAGTCAGGGTGACTTCGTTACCAAATCTAAAAAGCCCTCTCTGGCCTTGGCAGGGGGGTAACCCAGGGCAGTCTGCAACGTGCACTTCTGGGTCAAAACACATTGAGTCTCCCCCCTCCTTCCTTGTTCCGTCCCCTCTACCAGTCCTGTGAATGTTGGGGGACCTCAGGCCTTTGTGCTGGGCCCCTCCTCTCCAGTTCCCAGGTGGTCTCATCTAGGCTGGTGGCTTTAACACCAGCTGCACGCTGATGCCACCCATATTTCCAGCATCCAAGCTCTGACATCCCCCAACTCCAGACTGATGTACCCCACTGCTTTCTTCTCAGCACCTCCCCTGTGACGGGCCATCAACACCTCAAACTTAACATGTCCAAACTGAGGTCTTAACGTCATCCCTTCTTTCCCATCTCAATAACAGCATCCCCTCACCTATCATCTGCCCTGATTCCACCCTTCCCTCACCAGCCCCCCAACCACTGGGTCTTGTCTGGACCCCTGCTCCCTGCATCTTCCCCACCGCCTCTGACGTCTGGTCCACCCTCAGGGGTCTGCATAGCGCGGGAGCCTCCAAACTGCTCCTTACGCTTGCCTCCCCACCCCCCCGCCACCCCCCAGCACATTTTCCAGCATTGCTAATCTTTTAAAATTGTAATTCAGGTCAGACCACTCCCTCTTTTAAGACCCTCCAACGGCTTCTCCTTGTAATGAGAAAACTCCCAACTCAGCGGGGTTTCTGAGGCCCTTGGTGGTCTAGTCCTGGCTTTCTCCAACCTACTCCACCATTCTTTCCGGTGACCCTACCCTGGCCTCCATTTAGTTCCTTAAATGCCCAGGCTTTACCCCCTTGGGTCTTTTGTTTCTATAGGCTCTCGCCTCTGGCTGCTACGCCCTTACCCTGGGTCTCAAGGTCGGCCTGCCTGGCGTAGAGCGGCCCCCGGCTGTAAGCTCACGCCGCCCTCTCCAGGCAACCTCCTGGGGAGGGCTCTGATCGGCTTGGCTGGTGTCACATGAACACCCTTGTCCAATCATCTGTGGCCAAGAACAGGTCACTGGGAGGAAAACACGGCTGCCAGGAGTTGCACTGGTTCCCTTGGGGGTTGGAGGGTTGGGGCGGGGGAGCAGTTTTGGGGGAAGAAGGTGGGCAATGTCTCTAAGTCTCTGCTCAGCCTTCAGTGCGCTCGGCCTCGCAGCAGCGCTTAACCTATTGGGAACTACCCCTTTTATTCTTCCAATAAAATGTTGTCTATTTTAGCCAAAAAGGGCAATATATACTTACTGATAAAAGAGTTAAAAAATACAGAAAATGACAAGGGGAAAAAAAAAACAGGATTACACCAGCTGAGGACAACCACTGTTAGCCTTCATCGGCTCTGTTGTCGCCTCCCTGGTCAATCTCCAGCCATGAACCTTAAATGGATCCTCACCTTCCACCGCTTCTGCTTTTTCATTGTATATCTGGATTCCTTCTCCCATTTTTTTTTTTTTTTTCGGCTTTCACTGAGATATCACCCACTGCAATGGCTTCCACCAACCACCACATTTATGCTGGTGATTCCCTAACTGAAATCCTTTCCTACCAATCTCTTGGTTTCAGATTTGTATCTGGCTGCTTGGATGGCTCCACAGGATGGCCGTGGGTGGCTCAAACTGGGAGGCTCTCCTTCCATACCCTGAAATCTCTTCCTTCTTCTCTGGATTGAAGCCCTAATTATGGCATTGATGAAGTAAAATTCATATTCTATGGCAAGACGAGAAAAATTTAAACAAAATTTTTTCTTTGCCTATTTGGGCCTCCTCTCTCCCCTTTAGTGTGTAGTGTGCATCTGCATTAACCAGACCTTCTTAAGCGATAGCCTTCCTTCTTAATCTTGTAAGGGGCCACAATGACCCATGACTCACTACTCACTTTGCATGTGTAGGTCTGGATTGTGTCAACTGTCAATAATACATCATTTGATGTAGGACCCTTTGTCTCAAAAACTTATATAACTGTGCTTTGACCTCTAACTGATGGAATAGTCCTCAGAGATTTCTGAAAGACTGTCTCCAGGGTTATAATCCTCAGGTTAGCTCCAATAAAATTTTCCATTTCTTTCTCAGAGAACTGTCCCATGTACCATCCTTCCAGAACAGCCATGATCCTGTCCATTTGCTGATCTTCCCCCATAAGTGGGTCTTTGTGAAATTCCATTTCTTTGGCTGGACACCATCATCCCATCCCCATCCACTTGGTAAACTCTTCATCTTCCAAGACCCTGCCCAAGGGTTACCTGCTCTGTGACATCCTCCGGAGAAGTCCTGCTCTTCTGTGCTCCAGGAAGATGCCATTTATGGAAGTCATTTCTGTACGAATAAATGTAAAAAGCCTGGATTTTGTTCCTCGATGCCATGGATGCCACCATTCCAAATTCCTGACCCACTGAGACTTTGCTCAAACAGTTAGACTGCCCTATATGCATACAGAAATGCTAAAGACTTTACACAACAATTCTCTCCACAAATGTTTCCCTGAGACAGTGTGGGTTGGGCAGAAGGGGAAGGTAGAGTGAGGGGTTCACCTCCATCAACTCTGCCCTCCATCTGGGAGGCTGATGCCACCTGAGGGGCCTAGTCACATTGTGACTTTCATGGGCTCTGGGCACTTTTGATTTCATGAGCCCTTTCCTCCATTCATTAAAAAAATTTTTTTTAAAATAAATGTATTGGTATAAAAACAAACATAACCTTGGCTGCCTTCATTATCATATATTCATTACCAACTATTCATTTTTTCCTTTTTTTTTTTTAAATTTATTAAAAAAAATTTTTTTTAATCTTTGGCTGCACCAGGCGGCTTGCGGGCTTTTGGGATCTTAGTTCCCCGAGCAGGGATTGAACCTGGGCCCTCAGCAGTAAAAGTGCAAAGTCCTAACCACTGGAAGACCAGGGAATTCCCCTCTTCTGGTTTTAAAATAAATCAAATTAAAACGTTTTCAAGGGCCCCTAAAAGTACTGCGGGCCCAAGTCAATGCACTGTAAAGGAGATTGTGCCCTGTGCCTCATGAAGAAGCTGACTCTGGCTGAGGGCAACAACCTGAAACTCACTGAAAGCTCGAAGGTTTTATCTCCTCTTAACTGTTCTTTGCGACTTTAGAGAAGATGTAGGTTAGTGCTTCTTGCTACAATCTTATCAAGACTCAGGAACACATGGTTATTCTCTCTAGGCAAAAGTTGCCAAGGGACATACCATCTATATAACTGCTAAATACACAACATATGATAAAGCGTGCCTTACGCAAACTAGCCTTATAAATACATAATAGCCCAGAGGTTGGCTTTCAATGCTGTCCCCTCAAGGAGTTAGGATGGAGTTATGGGGGCCGCTCGGGCTGCTGGATTATTATTGTTCATACCTGATTGACAGTTGAGGAAACTGAGAATTAGAGGAATCCGGTAACTGAGCCAAGATGATGCAGAGAACAAAGGAATTAGTGACTCCAGGATTTCAATCCTGGTCTGTGCTCTTATGAGTTGCTTTGGACAGACAGACAGACAGTTTGAGGTGCCTGAGGGCCTTCTAGGGGAGAGAGACATCAGGAGGTATTTAGATAAACTAGTTCAAGGCTCAAGTGAGATCCTTAGCTCGTGACATAGATTTGGGAATTATCCAAGTGTTGGTGGCAATTAAAGATTCAAAGTGGATCAGCTTGTTCACTCTGTTGCAATCTCTGTACCATGAAACCACCCTGAGTGGGCCCCCTCCCTTGGGGAGATGAGCAGCTTTGCTCTCTTGTGGACTCTTACTCCATACTCTTTCCCAGGTATGCCTGGCTCCTGAGAAACATTTACAGGGCAACTTCCACAGGCCCTGGGCTACCAGCTTGGGCTTCCATCTCCAGCCCCATTATTTCCTGCTGGATTAGATGCCAGAACTTGACTTTCCTCACTTTGATGCCTGATCTCTCTGTGGAACCAGCACCTCTGTGCACTCACACACAGTAAGTATTTATTGAGCACCAACTATGTGCAGAACACCACTGTAGGTACTGAGGATATCTGTGCACAAAGTTGACAAGGTCTCTCGAACCCAAGGAGCTTACAGTCTAGAGGCAGCAGGCAGACAATAAATAAGAATAGTTCCAGGTGTCAGGATTACGATAAAGCCTCATAATGGGGCGTGAGTGAGGGCACGGGAGGGCTCTGAGGAGTGGCGGTGACACTGGTCAAGGTTGTTGGTGGGAAAGGAGTCTCAGAGGGGGGATGCTGCAGCTGAGCCCTGAATGAGATGGTAGCAGCTGTGAGGAGATAGGGTGCACGCAGGGCCCTTCCAGCAGGAGCAGTGAGCTGTGCGGGTCCAGGCTTGGTAAGGCCCTCCTGATGGGGGGGAGGGGCTTGGAAAGGCAGAAAGAGCCAAGGCAGGCAGGGGGTCCTGCCCGGGGTGAAAGGCCCAACCCAGGGTCACCAAGGACCAGCTGACGAGATGGGAAGAGAAGACCCCTTTTTCCTGGGGAAGGAGAAAGAGGGAGGAAGCAGCAGCAAGGAAGCAGCAGCAGCAGGATTGGGGCCCTTGTTAAAAAATTGTTAAGCATTTCAAGATGGTGACAGCGGAGCACTGAACCTGGTGAGGGCCCTTCTGAGCACCGAGCATGGTGCCACTCAACAGGACACAGTCCATGACACTGGCCCCAACCCAGTGGAGACCCCTGGGAAGATGAGGCATGGAATCCAGGTCCTCCTTTCACCCCAGGCTGAGCCTCACCTCGCAGGCAGGGCCACAGGACACAGGGTAAAGGTGGTGGGTTAAAAGTTTCTATTTTGATGAAAATGTTGCAAGCTGTACAATGTTGCAAAACCAACATAATTTATGTAGCTGATTTCATGGGCTTTTGATTACACTTCTGACAGCTGCAGTGTTCTTCTTTCCCTTGGGAGATTTGGGGCAGATGGGGCCCGGGAATCTCTGCTCTCACAACAGGGTCAACCTCTGAGCAGGTGTGACATGTTCCCGGGCAGGCACAGTTGGTTGGAGCCAAGAATGTTTAAGCCCCTCTATTATGTCAAATATCATTTATATCAAACCACCCTTCCTTAATCTTAGGCTAATTACCTTACGATTCACACTAGTTCTCTGACCTTGGTAAACCATTTATTCTCCCTGAACTTCAGATTTCCTCATCTGTAAAAAGGAGATAATTACACTTCACAGGGGTGCTGTGAGGATGAAACATATGAAAAGCCTTTTTAGAGTATTAAGGTCTAAACAAATGCCAGGTAGTGTTACTACAGATCTGCTCAGGGGTTGCCTCACCCGCACAGACAGGGGATTCGGGACAGCCACGGCCTGACACAAGCCTCTTTTTGTGCCACTGACTCTGAGGCTCTGGTGTATTCTTAGCAATCAACTTCTGATCTTCAGTTTCTCAAGCAGCTTCCTTTCCTGGGGAGATCCCCTTGGCTCGTCAGGTATGTGTCACATCACAGATCAATAGTCCTGGTTTATGTAACAGACTCTCGTGAGTTGGGCTGCCTTCATAATTTTAATAGTCCCTAAATGAACCGAGAAGAATCCAGATCCTGGACCTGAGGGTCTGAAGGAGACAAGTAATCATTCTCGCTAATCTCTTAGTGCATTTGGGTAATACTCTTATTAGTTTTTTAAATTAATTAATCGGTAGTTGTGGCATACAGGGCTCTCTAGTTGTGGCACGCGGGCTGTAGAGCACACAGACTTAGTTGCCCCGTGGCATGTGTGATCTTAGTTCCCTGACCAGGGATCGAACCTGAGTCCCCTGCATTGGAAGGTGGAGTCTTAACTACTGGACCACCAGCGAACTCCCAGTAATATGCTTATTAAAAGGTGCTAAAAGCAGATACTTTTATTACAAGAGTGAGCAATGGTCCCCTAAGCTTCTATTTGTGATGCAGTGTTGCCCATGCCGTGGGGTGGAGTCTACCAAGATCCTTAGGCCTTTGCAGTGGCCGTTCCTTCTGCCTTGAAGGCTCTGCCCCCACACATCCCATGAAAAATGTCACCTCCTCCAGATCTTCTCTGCCCACCCCATCTCAGAGGGCCCTTTCCCCTGCTCCCCGTCACCTCTCTATCCCCCCTACCCTGCTCGATTCTTCCTGGCATATGCCCACCTGACTCATGTTTTATGGGTTTACTGTTGGAAGCGCCCCATTTAAGTGTGAGCTGCGAGAGAGCTGTGACTCTGCTCTGTTCACTGTGGTGTTTCCAGGCCTGGGGCTCAGAGCTTTTGACCAGCAATTGGATCCAGCTAGAACTTATATTATTCTCTTGTTTTCATTTTATTTATTTTTTAAAAATACTTTTGTTCAGGACAAATGATACTTATTTTACATTTATCACAGTGATATAAAGTTTCCTTTAAAAATAAATTTAAGAATGTAAGTAATTTAAAAAGATCAAGTAAATAACGGTGGTGCCCAGATGTCACATAAAGGGTGCTCTGTGGATGCCTTTTGGGGACTCTGCTTGGTCTATAAACCCATTCTGGCAACTGCTTACTCCTAAATGTGTGTGTGTGTGCACACACACACAGAGTGCACACACACACACAGAGAAACACACTCATATTACAGAGACATCAAGACTTAGGGTTGATGGTTGCCTCCTACAAGTGGACCAAGGAGCAGGGAAGGTCCTTGGCCAGACTGGGGAGTGCTGGTGAGTACACACTTCCCAGGGCTCCTGAGGCCCCTCTACCTTTCTGCCTGGGCGTCCAGGAGACACTCTGTGTCCTCCTACCTTCTGTTTTCTCCCTTAGGCCAGCTTGAGCTGCTGATACTTGCAACCACAGTCCTGTACACTATGGTCTTCTGAAGTTAAATACAAACTGTGTGCCAATGCATGTCTGTTGTCGGGGGTGGGGGCACGGCAGGAAGAAGCTATTTAGTCATTCAGTCCTCATGCATCGCGCACGACCGTGGGCCAGGTGCTGGCTACTCGGCTAAGTGCTCAGAATACAAAGTTCCCCCAAGGAATTCATCATTTCCTGAGCTCCACTGAGTGTCAGCCTTCATCACCCAATAAATGCTGAGCAATGGGAAGCAAGGCTGAGCAGGGTGGGTGGGGGCTCACCGGCAGCACAGTACGTGAGGGCTTTCTCCAGTCCTGCTCCTCCCCGTGGAAGTGTTTAAAGTGTGGCTCCTTCCAAGGATAGTTTTTTTTTTTTTTTTTTTTTTTGCTGCACCATGGGCTTAGTTCCCCAACTAGGGATTGAAACTGGGTCCTCAGCAGTGAAAGCGTGGAGTCCTAACCACTGGACCACCAGGGAATTCCTGGATATTTTAAGTTTTAATGGAGAAAGGAAGGCGGGGGATGAACGAATGAATGCAATTTGGGGCCTACCTCAGGGTGAAGATGCCAAGTTTGAGCCCTTGGTCAAGGTTACTGGCTACTGTGTCTCAGGGCCCCCACTGGAGCATGGAATCTGACTGTGGCTGTTTGTCCTGTAACTTGGTCATGTAGTACATTCCACTGACTACAGTCAAGAGACAATCAATATCCAATCTTGCACCTAGAAATTCACTGGAGTAAAGTGAGGTGGCTGTGACACACCATTTTGGTGTTTTTACTTGCAAAATTCATCCCAGCACTCCTCCCACCTCTCAACCCAGGCTCCCAAATCAACCTGCACACCGAATTAAGAAGCATATAAAAATGTGCAACGCATCGATGCAGCCCGGCACTGAAAATAGCAGCTGCAGCCACAAACCAAAAAAAGGCCTTTGTGAACAGAGTGAAAGAAGCTGTTTGTCCTGAGTTCATCTTTTGAGCCACAGATAGAACCCCCTACTATTACTAAAGTAACGTCTTTAATCAAAGATAGGAATCAGTTAGAGGAAAGTAGGATGTCTTAGTACATTAGATTTTCCTTTTCCTACTAAGTTTCCAAGGCCCTAATTTCCTAGTCAGAGCCCAAGAGAGTATGAACTCACATGAAGGCAGGTAGTGGACTCACTGCAAAGCATAGATTTGACAGCATTAGCAGAGGCCAGGTTCAAGATGAAGCACACAAAATCGGGAGATGAATCACTTCCGAGGTGTAAGAACCCATGGTCTCCAGGTGACAGTGTTACACCCTGACCCTGGGCACCATCTTCAGGAACACGGCTTCTAATTGCTCTGGTGCACCTGTCTCAAATTAAACTGTCCCTCATGTTTCAAACAACGTTGAATTTATCTCCTCAGCCAAATTAACA
Organism: Hyperoodon ampullatus; assembly: GCF_949752795.1. Classification (NCBI taxonomy): domain Eukaryota; kingdom Metazoa; phylum Chordata; class Mammalia; order Artiodactyla; family Ziphiidae; genus Hyperoodon; species Hyperoodon ampullatus. Next base: position 10,425,713 of record NC_136932.1, on the reverse strand, counting down.
CCACTTAGGAAGATCAGTTTCAGAAACACTTCTCTACTGGACTCGAATCTAAACCACACAACTTCCTGAGCAGTTTCACATGTGGAGCTACCTTCCCAGCCAACACAGCGCTTTTCTTGCTTTAAGAGTACTGAGTCAGACAGACGTAGAGAACAAACGGATGGACACCAAGCGGGGAAAGTGGCGGGGGGTGGGGTGGGGGGTAGTGGCATGAATTGGGAGATTGGGATTGACACGTATACACTAATATGTGTAAAATAGATAACTAATAAGAACCTGCTGTACAAAAAAGTAAATAAAATAGGGCTTCCCTGGTGGCACAGTAGTTGAGAGTCCGCCTGCCGATGCAGGGGACATGGGTTCGTGCCCCGGTCCGGGAAGATCCCACATGCCGCGGAGCGGCTGGGCCCGTGAGCCATGGCCGCTGAGCCTGCGCGTCCGGAGCCTGTGCTCCGCAATGGGAGAGGCCGCAGCAGTGAGAGGCCCGCATACCGCAAAAAAAAAAAAAAAAAAAAAAGAAAGAAAAAAGTAAAAAAAATAAAATTCAAAAGAAAAAAAGAGTATCGAGTCAGACTGGAGTCAGACTTATAGTCCAGGCAGTCTGTATTTTTTTGAGTGGCACTGAGGTCATCCTTTAACCCACCCTGACCATATTTAATTGTCCTCTGCCCCCCATTAGTGATTCCAAGCCTGAAAAATTATGTGAAGTCTCTTACAGAGCTCAAGTTAGCTTGACAGATAAAGAGTCAGAGAGCTCGGCAGATGGCAGACAGGTAAAGGGAGCAGGAGACGGGGAGGAAAAGGCTCAACTTTTATACCTAAGCCCAAGGCACAAGGCAGGTGCTAGGATGATGGAATAAAAATCGTTCCTGTTGCTCTGAAACGCTTCAGCAATGCCAAAGGAAGGTGTTCTTGTTCTGTTTTTGAAAGCTACAAATCATTATTCATCAAATGAAGCCAATGATCAGGTGTACCAAATTAAGTGTCCCCAAACTATAATTTTTCTCTCGTGAGGAAAGCTGCCATTACTGGAGTGCGCAGACCAAAAGACAGAAAAGCCTTTTTGTGACTAGCTGAAACTTCTTATAGAAACCTAATTTTTTCATCTCCTGGCACATGGGATATGCTAATTCTTTGGCTTTTGCTGACCCACCTTGTAAAACCTTCTCTAAGTGGTCCTTGTTCATCTTCAGTTTTTCAATTTCACTCTCAATTGAAGCCAATTTCTCAATCACAGCATCTGCCACCATCAGCTTGTAGCGAGCGGTGTTGATGCCAGCACTGAGGCAGTCCACCTCCTCCACTGGGAGTCCCATCACTGCTGCATGGATGGAGACCTTGTTGGAGACGCCCCCTCGGCTGGCCGGGCGTAGGTGACCTCTGAGGAAGTCTATCACAGCCTTGCGGACTTCTGCAAGGAAGGTCTTTAGTGGATCATTTAATATAGCTGTTCTTCATTTCAAAAGACAAATGAAATACATTCCAGTGACTCAGTGTTTTCATTTTATTTTTAAAATTTACTTATTTTTGGCTGCACTGGGTGTTTGTTGCTGCGTGTAGTCTTTCTCTAGTTGTGGCGAGCGGGGGCTACTATTCGTTGTGGTGCACAGGCTTCACTGCAGTGGCTTCTCTTGTTGCGGAGCATGGGCTCTAGGCACATGGGCTTCAGTAGTTGTGGCTCGCGGGCTCTAGAGCGCAGGCTCAGTAGCTGTGGCACACAGGCTTAGCTGCTCCGCAACATGTGGGATCTTCCCGGACCAGGGCTTGAACCCGTGTCCCCTGCATTGGCAGGCGGATTCCTAACCGCTGCGCCACCAGGGAAGCCCCAGTGTTTTCATTTTAAATAAATTCATTACAATGGAAAAGATGGGTGCTCCTTTCCTCCTACCTTTTAAAACTCAACAGGTGAAACCAAGCAAGTGCGGGGGCAGAGGCGTGATGGCGGCTCTGTGGGGTGCTGAGTCCAGGGCAGGAGGGTGTCTGGGTGAGGTAATGACGGAAACAGTGGCTTGGAGAGGGTGTCAGAGCCCAAGAGGTGAGAGGGCATCCATGTGTGGTGACAAAAGAATGGTTACATATGACTGGATTATCCCAATATGTTGAGGATTGTGGGCGTTTGGGATCGTTGGAAAAGAGAACAAGTACAGAGAGAAAGAATAAAAACTAGAATAAATCCTGTGGTGTTGGACTGGAATCAAAGATACTGGTTTGAACTGGTTTTCAATATATATTTAAGTACAGAAATATAGATGTAAGTATGTACACATATACATATATCCCTGAGCTCCATCCACTGAGGGGGCCTGGGAATAGGCACCACAATAGCAATGAGCACCCTTGGCTTGGCTTCTAAATACTTTGCTCTATTAAAAGAAACTAGAACTCCTTGGGGGAAATAGCTGGTTCAGACTGGGGCAGAGAAAGTACAAGGTGAGCCTGGAACAACTTGTGCTTGAAGTGCTGGAATGGTATTTCATTTGTCCTTTGAAACGAAGAACAGATATATTAAAACGATCCACTAAAGACCTTCCCTTGGCATCTCTAAAGCATTCATAACAACAGGAACAGTTTTTATTCCACCTTCCCAGCACCTACCTTGTGCTTTGCCCTTAGGTATAAAACCTGAGTCTTGGGACTTCCCTGGTGGCGCAGTGGTTAAGAATCTGCCTGCCAATGCAGAGTAAATGGGTTTGAGCCCTGGTCCGGGAAGATCCCACATGTCGCAGAGCAACTAAGCTTATGCGCCATAACTACTGAGCCTGCGTTCTAGAGCCCGCGAGCCACAACTACTGAGCCTGTATGCCACAACCACTGAAGCCCGTGTGCACCTAGAGCCCATGCTCTGCAACAAAGAGAAACCACCACAATGAGTAGCCCCCATGCATCAACAAAGACCCAACACAGCCAAAACAAAAAACAAAAAAAACCAAAAGCAGTCTTTTCCTGCTTCCTGCACATGTCAAAAGGTCACAGAAGTATTCGAAGGGGCTCCCACTGGCCAAATCTGGGACAATATGAGCATCAATATCATAATCAAAGTAACAAAATGGTAGTAATATATAATAATCATTGAGTAAACCAGAAACCCGTGAGTCCATAAGCAAATGAATAGAGAAAAGGAAGCCTTCCTTATGGTAGAAATGCCAACCAATAAGTATAGGAGGAATGTGGTATTCAAAAACATTACTTGGCTGCCATCATAGTAGTAATTCAGCCAAGAAACAGCAATAGATGCTGAAACTAAGGGGTAGAGTTTAATAAGGAATGGGATATTTAGCCTCAAAGCACTACCCTACAAAATAGTTATTAGGAACTTTTCAGTGGAGAAACCCAGCAGGCACCACCCCAATTAAATGATCAAAGTTAACACCACCACCACCAGGGTTCATCAAAATCATGGACCACAATAGCATCACTTCTGATATTCCTGCCCAAAATACGTACTTGAACCAAATCATGAGGCATTAACAAACCCAATTTGAGGGCAGTCTGCAAAATAGCCTGTAATCTTCAAATGTCAAGATCATGAAAACAAATCTCAAGGATTGTTCCAGACTGAAAGAGACTGAGAAATGACTACTATATGCAACAGAAGGCCTTTTTTTTTTTTTTGATGATAAAGGATATTATTGGGACCATTGGGAAAACTTGGTTATCTGTGGATAGTAGGATTTCCATGTTAATTTCTACTTCCATGTTAATTATCCACTTCTGATCGATATATTCGGTGATACAGGAGAACATCTTCAGTTACACGAATTACACAGTATAAAATATGCAGCAGTGTTGAGATATCACCTTGCAACTTACTCTTAAAAATGATTCAAGGGGGGCTTCCCTGGTGACGCAGTGGTTGAGAGTCCGCCTGCTGATGCAGGTGACACGGGTTTCGTGCCCCGGTCCGGGAAGATCCCACATGCCGCGGAGCGGCTGGGCCCGTGAGCCATGGCCGCTGAGCCTGCACGTCCGGAGCCTGTGCTCCGCAACGGGAGAGGCCACAACAGTGAGAGGCCCGTGTACCGCAAAAAAAAAAAAAAGTAACAGGGATGAAAGGATCATATTCAGAAGTGAAATGGCTAAAATGTCTCTCAGTCAAACATTTAAGGGCACACACAGAAAGACAATTTGCTAAAAGTGAAGATCCTTTTAATTTTTTTAGATGCAGGTTACTTAGATGGGGAAACAGTACTTAAAATTCCATGGAACTAACGTCACTCAGAGACCACGACCAAATACTTAACAAGGACACCGTATTTTGATGCTCTTTTTTTGAGTCAGGAAAATATCCAAAGACAGGTGATTCTTCCTAATTTGCATCCCTGATGACCACTGAATGAGACCTTTAGTCATCTTTGTATCAATTTCTTAGTCTAGGCATTTGAATCCCCAACTAATTTAATGCAACTTAGTCATTCACTTCATCATATATAATACTTACACATGGAAATAAATTCTTTTATTCCCACGAATAACATTTCAACTATTAAGTTACAAAATGGCAAGAAAGATTCTTTGAGATCTCCAAGTAAGAAAAAAACTTGAGAAAAGTATATATCACAGGGCTTCACAAATATGAAGCAAAAATGGTTAGAACCTTTTGTTGTCGTTTTTTTAAAAACATCTTTATTGGAGTATAATTGCTTTAAAATGGTGTGTTAGTTTCTGCTTTATAAAATATGGTTAGAATCTTGATATAAAATAATTCTTCCTAGGTTCAAATCTGTTGGAATCCTTGAATGGTTTAATATCTACAAGACACCATTTGTGGGTGTTCTTTTTAAAAAGCCCCAATGACCTCGCCTGTCAGGAGCAGGTGCCTCTCAGCTGATGTTGGACAGAAGAGGCTTACGATATTTGCACTGAATCCAAACTCGGTACATTGTCAGTTGTTTCCCTCGATTCACTTGCAACCGGCGATCCACCAGGTTCTGAACCTTTTCCAGTCCAGCAGTAGTGAAAAGTGTGTCCAGTTCATCTAGTTTGGAAAGAGATGTTTACATATTTTCCCCTGAAGAAAAAGCACTGTGCCTACCACTTCTCATGTTAAACGGCACTCTGTGAGATTGCTGTCCTTATTTATAGATTTTAAGTGGCTTGAGCAGTATTGTTGAGTTACACATGCAGTAGTGGCTTGGTAGCAGCAAGTCCACATTTAGGGAGGGGAACGCCAACCACGTGTGAAGGGCAGCCTGGAACCCACAGGGAGAACCTCTTAAGAGTCAGCTGACGGGAAAGAATTTTCTAGGGTTCTATGTACATCTTACCATTATATGCAAAAATGGACATATATGGCATGTCAAAGCCATTTTTTTTTTTTTTTTTTTTTAGGAGAGAGGTTCCATCACTAACTAAAGGCTCAAAAAAGTATGTGACCTGACAAACGGCCCAGGAAGGAAGTATTCATAAGGCACTGGAGGAGGAGGAAACGGGCAGCAGGACAAGCAGCAGAGGAGAGCAGTTCTGAGTTATACCTGGAACCCAGGGGGCCATGAGGTCACCATAACTCAGGTGCACCTAAGGTACGACCCGGCTTAGAGGCTGAAACAGCTACAGTGGAGTCTTGCAAAATGGGCAGGTTCCTGTTCTGGACAAAGTGATAGAGAGGAAGAGTGGCCAGTAGAAGAGCAAAGGAGGAACAGAAGGATCTGACAAGCTGAGCCTACTTGGAGAACAGTGAGTGGTTCAAGGTGGCTGAAGGCAGGCTGAGAGGTGGGGAAGGGCAGAGAAGAGGCTGCAAAAGACAGAAGCGGCCAGATGATTGCACGTCTGAAAGCACACGGTGAACGTGCAACCTGGCCCTGTGGGGGCGGGTCAGCATAAAGACGAGTGCTTTCCTACCTTGTGTGAAGAAGTACACTCTGGTGCCATCGCCTCTCACATAGAAGTTTTCAGACAGACACTGACCTGAAGAGTGATGTGGTAAAGACCAGAGAAACTTTAAAGCACTTCTTTGAATTTCACTGCCAATCAAATGTGCATCAAGATATCAATTTCTTGGGCCAAGAATGGATCCTTTTTTTGGTTACACTGGTACTTTGCAGGCGTCTGCAATTTCTCCTACAAAGGAATGGTGCTTTGGAGAAGAGCAGCCCAAGGGGAATAATCAAACTTCAGTGTTAGCTAACATGTGCAATTCTCAGCCCCCTGTTCTACAGTTCCGTTTCATGATGAAAATAGCTTGTTTTTCCCTGCCTCCCCGATGAAATAAATAGCGCATACACTTTGTTTAAAAACAGAAACAACTTTCTAAACGGCCGTCTGCCCCTCTAAAAACACGTTTAAAAAACCACAAGGAATATAGCTAAGTTTAAGGAAATTTGAGACAGCCACTATTCCTATTTTAGTGACTGTCCTTTTGCATGTTTCTCCACGTATCCACATGCACATTCATAAATATGATCACATATATACTGTTTTTATCAAGGACACTTCCCCTCCTGCTGCTAAGCCCCCTGACCTTATCAATTTAACAACCTGACATGTAATCAATCCTTCTATACCTTTTGAATGTCCAAATAATCTTATTTTTCTCCAGTTACTGTTATACATGGGATTAAGTTTAAAATACCCATGTGCACATTGCTTTTCTCATTTGGTAATATAGCATGGAAACCCCCCCAAGACCAGTGGTATGGGGTCTACCTCATGTGATATGCACAACATTCCCCTATCCAGAGGCAGTCACTTTGTTTCCAAGATTTTGCTTATTATACACATATTATGTGCTGGTTCTTGAATAAATCCCGAAAGGACTGTTGGGTAGGATAGATAACCCTAGGATGCTTAAAGCAAGCCATAACCATTCCTATTTCTACCAATAATGGAAGAGTGTATCTGTTTCTCTGAATCAGCCAGCAATAGGTATCTCATTGTTATTTTTATTTTCTTGAAGTTTTGGTTTCGGCCATTTGGATCTGCTCTTTAGTATATCAACTCTAAAACACGTCTTGTCTGTTTTTTGGTGGGTCACTGATCTTTTCCCTTAACAATTTGCCAACAGTCCTGCTTGAAGAGCACTGACACTGTCTTTATCTGTTCCTTTAACTGAAAATATTTGTCCTCAATCTGGCATTTGTCTTTTAACTTTTTAATGGCATCTTTTGCCATACCACACTTAAAACTATTTATGTAATCAAATGCCTTTTTCTAAAAAAGACCTCCCTAATACCTAGATTATACAAGTCTTCAAAAACATACCACCCTTATCATGTATTAAATGGCTTTATGTATGGAGCTATGTAATTCGAGAGTCTCTATTTTATTCCACTGACTTGTATGACTATTCTTATGGCAAAGCCGTTGTTTTGATTATAGTGGGAAAATACCTTTTTTAAACCGAAGCTGAGCCATGTCATAGCGGCCATAATCTCGCAGAAGCATCATTCCTCCAGGCTTCAGAAGCCTGCTTAGCCTGTTGATAGCCTTTTGCATCCTGTGGGGCAGCAGGGAACGAAGATCAGATCTCTTTAAGAATAGGGTTCCTCTCCCCTGTAGCATATCCCGAAAAGCCCTGAAATTTACTCCGCTCTTGTTTCAGTTATAACCTGAGCACACGCCCAAACCTCTGATGTGCCTTCTGCTGCCTGCTCACAACTGTGCCTTCAATCCACTGCCTTCAGTATGAAGAGGTCTGAAGAGGCCTGCTTCTTCAGCAGAGGTCCACCGTGGGGGAAGTTACGTGCTCTCTGCCTGATTCACTTCCCACTCCTCATGGGGAAGCCAATCCTACACCAGGCTCCCACGGAGCTCTGAGAGGACCCCTGACCACCCGGTGTGGAGACTGCTAGTTGACCCATCTGCCTGCCCCACTAGGCCCAAGCTCTTTGAATGCAGCCTGCATCTTTCCATCTGTTAAATGCAGACTGAACCTCAAGAACTTACAATTTACATGGTGATACAGTCTGTATGCAAAATGAGTACTCTGGGCAGAGTGCTTTACACTTCTGACTGCACTTTCCATATACAGAGTCTCAGTGCAGGTTTCAGCTTTTTTTTTTTTTTTTTTTTTTTTGCGGTACGCGGGCCTCTCACTGCTGTGGCCTCTCCCGCTGCGGAGCACAGGCTCCAGACGCACAGGCTCAGCGGCCATGGCTCACGGGTCCAGCTGTTCCGCGGCATGTGGGATCTTCCCGGACCAGGGCACGAACCCCTGTCCCCTGCATCGGCAGGCAGACTCTCAACCACTGCGCCACCAGGGAAGCCCAGGTTTCAGCTTTAACCACTGCAAAAGTATAAATGCTTCAAACTTACAAAAACCGTTTGAAAGTCTATTTAAATATTGAATAATGAATTTTTAATTTTAATGTTTTGTTTCAGTCCATATCAGTTTTTAAAAGTATACAGCATGTAAGCTTCTGCAATTAATGTTTAAAACCATGCCAGGCTGTTTGGGCTGCCCTCCACCTGCCTTTATTTCTCACTCACAATATCCCTGTCAGGTCAGATGACACAATGCTATCCTAGAGGAAATGTGGGCTAGAGAAAGTCAGTCACCCCCACCCCCCGCAACTGCCCCGAATGCTACTGCCTCCTTGAGACAGTATTTCATCTTCATCGGGACAGCTGGCTGCCCGTCTAGGAGACTTTAATGGTATCTTTTAGGATAAACCAACTGACTTTCCTTTTATGTAATCATGATTTTACGGAACTCTCCTGTACTACTTTTTTCCGAAGAACTTAAACAGAGAACACCTGAGTACACCTTCACTGTAAATTTTGTGCTATTAATAAGCTTGTTTTTTTGAAAGCATTTAAAAGGCCAATAATGGGATGTTCTCTAATAGCTGGGGCATCCACAGTTCTAAGACATCATGCTATGTGATGGTCAACAGGAAATTTCCACACACCCACTAAGACAGCCCCCTCACTCTCTGGGGGTGTTAAACCATAATCATGAGAAGAACCGAGCACTGCAGTCAACAAGCAGAGGTTTAGATGCTAAACCAGAAGTTGGACTCCAAGACAAATTTAGAAAAATAGTTGAGAAGCTCCTACTACTTCTAGGATGGAGGAGCTTCTTCCTGCCTATCAGAACATTAATAACATCCTTCTTATTTAGGTTCCAACTCTGATATCCAGGTCCCTGACCAAAGCTTTGTTTTTGCTATGCTACTGGCTAAGGGATCTAAAACTTACTTGTCTGGAATGATTGCTGAGAGAACAAATATGAGGATGATGACATCAAGACTATCCCCGGGCACTGGGTAACTCTTATCTTCATCACACAGGTCGTGAACAAAGGCAAAACACCGAGAAGGATCATATGCTGAATTTGTCTGCAGACAGATGGAAGAGAGGACACAGGCTAGAAAATGTTCACATAGCCTCAAGAAAAGCTATCTTGCTTTAAACGTAATCACCGCCTCTTCCCACTGAGGAGATAGTTCTTGCCATTATGGCAAACATTCTTACTCTTAGAGTAAGAATCAGGAACAACTCTAGGACCCTGTGGAATCTAACTGGTATGTTTAAAATGGAACGTTCCCAACTCCTCTAATTTTAGTCTTTATTCTGATTCGGCGGAGTCAGATCTGAGGACTGGAAAATGACCAGGAAGGTAAGTGACCAAAAGGGTAAAGAGAAACCTCATAAGGAGGAAAACAAAACATACTGAAAAAGCAAGATTTAAACTCCTACTACAGCATATTACACAGATCATAGAATTTTCCAGGAAAATATCTCTCTCTAGATGTGGAAGATTTAACCTACAATTTATTATCATTAAATTAACTAAGGATAAGCCTCAATATTCGTCTGGTATAGGTTTGCAAGAATAGTTCCAGAATTGGGAATTCCCTGGTGGTCCAGTTAGGGAATGCTTTCACTGTTAGGGGCCTGGGTTCGATCCCTGGTCAGGGAACTTAGATCATGTAAGTGAAGCAGTGAAGCAAAAAAAAAAAAAAAAAAAAAAAAATCCGGAATTATTACCAATTCCTGAGCTCCTACCCTAGGAGCATCGTACATTATTGTAACACGCACATTTTTAGGATAACTTCCCTATCCACATCTCTCTTCTCCAAAAATGTGACTTTGTTCCTCATTGGCCACAGCTAATTGAAACAGGGCAAGTAGACTGTCAGCTGGGTTGGGTCAATCAGACTTTCTGGGGACTCTGGAATCAAGACATTGTCATTCAGGGGAGGTTCTGGGAACACGTGAAGAGGAGAGACTTGTAAGGGACTGGGAGGGGCAAGTAGGTTGAGGCCAAGGCCAGGAAAAACCTATTAGAGAAAGCTGGTCTGCAGAGAAAAAACAAAACAAAGGGCAAATGGGCAATGAGAGATAAGACACTGTGAACTTGAGGGAGGTATTGTGATAGGAGGGGGCGGCAACGTCTCACCAGCCAGCCAGTTTGCCTTTGGTACCTGACACCTTTTCAGGGCTGAGTTTTAGTCCTGGCTACACTTTACGCCCTTGAGTTCTATGACATTCCCTTTAGCTGAGTTTGTCTAGAAGTTTCTGTAACTTGTAACTCAAAGAATCCTGAATGAAATCATCATCTCATTTTAGTCCTTAAAACGTGAGTTTGGGTAGGCAAGCGACAGATTCTGTATTCACGTTTGGCCCTTCCCTCTACTCCATGCTGTTTCAGTACATCTTTTACTTTCAGACCACAGTACAATAAGAAAATAGCTAGAGACCTTGATTTTTAGCAGACCCTTTCCCCCTTAAGTCAGTGAAAATTAGTGATAGGAGCACTGCACTTACCTGGACCAGTTCTACAGCTGTGGAAGAAAAATCACAACAGTAAACAAAGAGCCTTGGGTCACTGAAATGGGCAGAAAAAACAGCAGAACAATTAGATTACAAACTGTACTATGTCTATTCTCTTTCCTATGTAGCAGAGTTAAAATATGAAGGCACCATATATTAACAATGCAACAGGTTTAATACCCACTAATTTACCTGATGACAAAGATAACATAAATAAAATTAAGTCAAAACAATCTGTAAATGGATAATGCAGACATCTAATCTCCTATAACCCACAGTTCCCAATAACCACTATTACCACTTGGATGCAGTAAGAGTTCTAAGAAACAACAACCCCTCACTTTTCTCTTCCTTGCTGTCATGTAGTTAAACTTTACCACAAACTTACTTGTTAGTTTGTAAAATTGGAAAGACTGTGTTTCCCACACCACAACCAACCTGTAGACAGAAATGAACTATTAATCACAGAACTTTCCAAAGAATTAATTCCCTAAAGCTAGATAAAAACCAACAACGGATAATCTTGTCTAACTGTATTAGGGAAGGTGCAGGGACCAGAGCTAAATAGTACCCATGACATTCCCTGCCCTTGACCTCAGGAACCCTTAAAGAGGTAGCCATAAAAGATGAGAGCATGGGCTTTCATTAGCGGGAGGGAGATGGTCTGGAAAAAAGGGCATGGGCTGCTTTTACTTTCTGAGTTTTGGCAAATGGTCCTGTAAACAAAACATTTTCTTACAGCTCCACTGTATCATTATTGGAAAAATGTTTCTAGCGGACTGGGTTGAAAAATTCATGAAAGGAGGACCACGGCAACACCGTCCTAAATTCAGTGCTGGGTGTGGTAATAATAAAAACAGCACCATTTACTAAGGGCTTACTGCGTGCCAGACACTATTCTCAGTCATTTTACATACCTTATCTCAATTAACCCCCATAACAACTATGAGGCAGAGAGAGGCAGAAGTCCCATTCTGCTGGGTAAGGGACTAGCACAAAGTCATGCCAGAGGACTCAGTCCCAAAACTAGTCAGCTTCCAGTGGAGTGTGTAGTCACTTCTGTGAATATTTGTTACAGTGCCCACCCTAGACACTTTTTCAGGTCTAGCCTAGCCTCTGACACATATCCAAACTGAGAAGACAAGAATTCTCCCACAATTGAGAGTAGGTACCACCCCAACTAACCTCTCCATAACTATCTTAGAAGTAACAAAAGTTGTCTTCTGACCTGGGACTCTTTACTAGATGGCAGGTACAGCAGGATGCTACAACTTCTGGATGCAATATAATGCTCCCAGATAGCAGGTGATCTGTCTTTGTTTGCCATGACTACCAGGAATCTGGTCTGCATCTAGGGCATTTCATTAGTTCAAAACTGGACGTGTTTCCAGGCCAACATAAGGGTCCAGTCCAGTCAGGTTCATCAGTCACAAGTTACTTTGGTGGTCAGCCTCTCTACTGCCACCCTATGTGCATAATAAGACAGCCTCGCTAACCCCACTACCAGGACAATAAAGGGAGGTTACCTCCAGTATTCGGTAGGTGGCTGAGGATCCAGGAAACTCATCAGCACAGATTTCCAGGTGACGGAGTTTCTGAGTTACATTCTCTTCCACAGGAGGTGGCTGTGTTTTACACCCAAGGCTGACTGAAGAACAACTGTGCTGTTCTTCTATTATTAAACCAGATCCATCCTCACTGCTTCTACATGCAGGTACTTCACTCCCCTTGTTCTCTGAGAGCAAATCCTTCACGTGATTTTGGTTTTGGCTAGGTGCCAGCTCTGGGAATTCAGTAAAAAGCCAATGTCTATCCTTGAAAAACCCATTTTCGTGGATTTTGTAGAAGTCATTCCAATATTTGTTGGCATTGATCTCATAATCAACTGTAAATATTTAAGAAAGAATTTTAAGAACCATCTCTCAATATTTTATCTGTATATAGTGTAAATCACCATCCTGCTTCACCAAAATTTGTACTAAAAGTTATACTCAAGTAGAGCCACAGTCTCAGAGCTGGTGGTCATTTAGTCCTACCACCTATCACACTTGAATTTGTTGTGTATCTTGTCCTTCCAGGGAGTTCAACTTCTGCCAGAGAACTTACTACCTATCAAACCTCCCCCCATATCTTTGGATGGCTCTTAACCATCCCAATAGAAAATCCCAATATTAAGCAAAAAATCTGTCTAATCATTTCTGATCAAAAGGTCCTACTATTTCTCAGGGCCAAAGAGAACAACTCTTTTGTATCTGAGGACAGTTATTTCCCCTTCTAAATCCTCTTTTACAAGCTAAATGTCCCAGGTTCTTCAGTTATTCCCCCTGTGAAATCAATGGTTATGATACAGGTAGCTCTTTACATTACGTTCCTCTGTCAGTGATTCTTTAGAGTGTGGAGCCCAGAAATGAATTCTCTACTACTAATAGATACTAAAAATGGAAATAGAAAATGCTGACAAGAGGGGAAAATGTCTTCAGATGAGAAGAGATTTGATGCTAGAGTACAGGAGAGACTAAGGTATGGACTATTTAAAAGAAAGCTGCTGTTTAAGGTGATTGAAGCAGTCCTAGATTTCAGTTTTTCCTTTTTATTAATTTATTTTTTTGAGATAACATTGGTTTATAACTAGATTTCAGTTTTATGCTCTTTGCCAATACAGGGCCTTGACTAGTGTAGTAGGAGAATAAAAACCCGAGAAACTGGATTTCAATTCCACCACTACTAACTGCTTACCTCTGGGCAAGGCACTTAATGTCCTGAGGTCCAAGATTCTTTAACTGTAAAAAGAGGATATTGGACTATATGATTTTCAAAATCCCTTTCAACCTTAACTTGCTTTGATCTAGTCTTTGTCAAACTATGTAGGGTGAATATTTTGTAACCGGAATCTTCTAATTGTTGTTCAGAACTCTTTCAGTGGGTACTACTCTCCCATTCCTAGTGCTACCTTCAATTGTCACTTAGGACACAGGCCCAACCAGTCCTAGTTTTTTAGTATCTAGGGATATGTTGCAGTGAAATCATCCACCTCTGAAGAAGGGGCCTCTTTTTCGTTGGCCAGACTTATTTCCACTCTGCTTCATCCATCTTTCCTTGGCAGAAGCCCTAAATCCTCATAGCCATCAAATAAAGAAAAGGCACATAATTCACTACTCATTAGCCATCCCCCCAACAATATTTAGAATCTGACCACTTGAATCTAGCTTTCCTCAGGCGAAGTGTAATGATGTAGAAAGTACCGATACACCCTCTAAGACAATCATGTGACCACACGGTTGCCACACGCCAGCCATATTAACAGGGATCTAGTCAACATAACTAAAGACTTAAGTCACTAGAAAATACTATCAAGATGGTTATACTCTTCCAAACAAAAAACCAAAACCAAAACCAAAACACGCTCTACGCCCTAACAAGATTTTAAGGCGCAGCCCTTTCCCATCCTTGCCCAACCCCTCCACTCCCGTTCTACCCCCGAGTTCTGTATCAGTCCACTAATAAAGACCCGGCGGCCTCGGTTCTCTGGCCTCTCCGGGAGAGCACGTCCAGCAGTACGCTGGCTCTATACCACTGTGGGCCCACCTGGGCGCACCTTGCTTCTCCTGGCACACCCGCTGGGTACTGTTCTCCTGGACTTTCCTCTCCGCCGCCGCGGCCTGCTCTTCTGACCACTCCACACTGTCCCTGAGAAAATCAAACGGGTAGCTTAGGGGCCTCAGGTTCCCGCTGTGGGTAGGTGAGTCGCTGGCCCTGGAGCGCCTCTCCCGTGGGAGGAGAGCGCTTCGAGCAAGGCAGCGGGACTCTGGTCGGCGGTCAAGGGTTTCTCGGAGCGCTCCGCGGCGCCGGGACAGAGGGCGAACCGCAGGCCGGGCGAGGGGCAGGGCGGTTACCAGGCATTGTGGTGGAAGACGCGCGCCGGGTCGCTCAGAAACCGGCTCCCGAACTGCTGCCTCTTCCCGCAGACCCCGCCGTATGCACCTTCAGGGTAGGAACCGTCCATGACAACGGAGCCGGAAACCCCTAACCTTCCCTAACGCGAGAACTTCCTGCGAGGTCACGCCCCCTTCCGGAAGGCGAGCGGTCTGGGCGGGAAAAGACGGAGGCGGGGCTAGGCGGGGCGGCCCTGGGGGCGGGGCGGCCAGGCGGCGCTCGGGGTCCGTTGGGTCGCGCGGGGCTCCTTGGGGAAGGAGAGCTGGCGGGGTGTCTCCCCAGAGTCGTTTGTCCCTGAAGAGGCCAGAGAAAAAGTGGGAGACGTTCTACTTGAGCCTCCTTTCAATGCTGGGATCCTCTAACAGGTTCCCTAGTTTCCCTTAAGTTGTAAGGCTGGAAAAATCTAGAATCACTTTAAGAATTAAGGGTACCTAGTTCCACTGTAGAGCTAATGGCCAAGATAACTGAGGAAGGTAGCAAGCAGGGTGACGAAATAGGGCAGTTTTCCAGCTTCTATAGTCAGATTATCATAGTGTGAAAAAGGAAAAAAAATGTGTATACATGTATATTCAAAAAGTATATATATAATAGTGTGGGACTATATATATTTTTTTCTGGGGGAGGATATGTAATGAATTCTGAAAACACGAGGTTTATTCGTCAAATGAAGTCGAATATCCAAGGACAAGTTTAAAAATATTTTATAACTACCTTTTTGGATTATCTGTATGAGAGCTTATTTGCACAATCAGAATTGTAATACATACACATATGTAGTTATATTAATGCATTTTCAGCCTTACATTTCTATTTTGATAATTACTACAAACTGATTCTCAAAAGAAAGTGTGCTGTCAACATAAGGTAAGGTTAATTGAGAAGACTTGCAGGAGAAGAGTGATGACTACCATTTGTAAGAAGAGAAGAGAAGAGTTAGTTATTTAAGTAATGTAGTACTAGGTTTAGCATACTGGTAACCAGTGATAGTTTAACTCCACTGCTTAGTCTTTTCATAGGCAAAACCAAGGGGAGCAATGAAAGATTCTATACCTTTCCCACCAAAGAAATGGGAACAAGCTCTAAACCCTCTGTAATCACAAAGAAAAATACAGGAGTGAATCAAAAAGATAAGATAGTAAAGAACTTGTACTACTTTATTTGAAGACAAAATGCTTTTGCCATTCTCAAGGTCTTTTGAAACATTTTTAACAAAAGCTCCTTTCCAAAAAACAAGTACAAGGATTTTTATCTTTTCTCAAGGCCTGCTGTTTGCAGATAAGGTGGTTGGTTTATATTTATTTTTGGCATCTTGTTCCCTCATCTACAGGCTTTTTTTCTCCCCACACCAAAAGCTGTTTGTGGTCCCAATCAACAGCCCCACTGCGTATCTTCTTGCAGTTAGCTCACTCTCTGTCTTCACTTGAAGTTACTTGCTATATTAGTTCCAATAATTAGAGCCATTTAAAATGTCAAGCAACTTGGGCCTTTTAATAAAATGTGATAGAGTATCCTAAACTTAACTTTTATACAATTATCTTTGGTTGACCTGTACAACTCATTTTTCTCCATCTTTTAAAAAAATTTTTTTTATTTATTTAGTTGCACCGGGTCTTAGTTGTGGCTTGTGAGCTCTTACTTTCGGCACGCATGTGGTACCTAGTTCCCTGACCAGGGATCGAACCGGGACTCCTGCATTGGGAGCGTGGAGTCTTATTCACTGAGCCACCAGGGAAGTCCCTTTTCTCCATCTTTTGAAGCACCTAAAGTAATATTCCGGAAGGAATTTGGAAGACATATCTGTGAGTCCTCCGTGGCATCAACTGGACTGTAGGGTCAGCAAGCACTACCCTTTCAGAGGAGCTAAGGGTCCCTCTGCTGGTGAGTGTTGAGAACTCTTCCAGCTCAGTGGGTGGCATGGGTTCAAAGCATGGAAAGGTTAAGAACTCTCAGTCTGGATTATTGCTTTGAGTGTTAACCCTAGACAGGGGTAGTTAATTGTTTCAGGCTTTCTTTCAATTCCAGTCAGTGGAAGTTCTGGGCTGTGTAAGCATGTGCTCTGGAACTGAAGGACTGGTGAAGGTATCCTAGTGTCCTAATTTGCTCTCCTTAACAGTTTCATAGAACCTGGACAGCCTTCGTAGCAGCCCTAGATATTGAATAAGCTGGTTTAACAACGTTAATTTTAAAGCAGCTTTTGTGGTTTTTTTCCTTATTGCAAAATACATATATGTTTATTGTAGAACATTTAGAAGATATAGATAAGACAAAAAAAAAAGAAAATATCCCATCCCACCTTTAATTTAATCCATTAGACACTTTGGTTTATATACTTCCAGTGTTTTTTTTCTAATTTATTTATAGAAATAATTTTTAAGTTAAACAATTTCAGAACAAACTGCTTTGTGCCCTTCTTTTTTTACAGTTTCATTGAAGTATAATTTACATACAATTAAATTCATCCATTTAAAATGGAAAGTTTGATGAGTTTTCATAAAAATCTGTATTTGTGCAACCACCATCATAGTTAAGTTTTAGAACAACCCCATAACGTTCTCTCATGCCTTTTAGCAGTTGTAGTCTGCCTTGTAATTGTGAGTATTATTCATTTGTTTGAAATATGCTTTTTTAAAAAAAGTTATTTAATTAATTTATTTTTTATTTTTGGCTGCATTGGGTCTTCGTTGTTGCGTATGGGCTTTCTCTAGTTGTGGCGAGCAGGGGCTACTCTTCATTGCGGTGTGAGGGCTTCTCATCACAGTGTCTTGTTGCGGAACATGAGCTCTAGGAGCGTGGGCTTCAGTAGTTGCAGCACGCGGGCTCAGTAGTTGTGGCTCATGGGCTCTAGAGTGCAGGCTCAGTAGTTGTGGTGCACGGGCTTAGTTGCTCTGCGGCATGTGGGATCTTCCTGGATCAGGGCTCGAACCTGTGTCCCCTGCATTGGCAGGCAGATTCTTAACCCCTGCACCACCAGGGAAGCCCTGAAATATGCTTTTACAACATAACTTTAATGACCCTCGTATTGTTTTGTATAGCTGTATCATAATGTATTGGACAATTAGGCTACTTTAAGTTTCTATTAAAAATTCACCATGAGAAAAATCCTTATAACTAAATCATTTTGTACATTCATAATTCTTTCTTTCTTTCTTTCTTTCTTTTTTTTTTTTTTTGCGGTTCGCGGGCCTCTCACTGTTGGGGCCTCTCCCACTGCGGAGCACAGGCTCCGGACGCGCAGGCTCAGCGGCCATGGCTCACGGGCCCAGCTGCTCCGGGGCATGTGGGATCTTCCCGGACCAGGGCACGAACCCGTGTCCCCTGCATCGGCAGGAGGACTCTCAACCACTGCGCCTCCAGGGAAGCCCTTTTCTTTTTTTTTTTTAAACATCTTTATTGGAGTATAATTGCTTTACAATGGTGTGTTAGTTTCTGCTTTATAACAAAGTGAAACAGTTACACATATACATATGTCCCCATATCTCTTCCCTCTTGCATCTCCCTCCCTCCCACCCTCATGATTATTTCTTTAGGATTAATTTCTAGAAGTGGAAGTGCTGAGTGAATGGTTATAATTAGCTCCGTTACTAAGCTCTGGGAGGTCAGAGCATTTTATCTGTTTGCTCACTGTTAGATATCCAGGTCTGAGAACAGGGTCCACCACACAGTTTGCAACTCAGGAAATAACTGGTGAATGAATGGCTGAGTACCTGTTGCTATACTGTATTCCAACAGAGAGAAGCCAATTTATGCTGTCATCAACAGTGTGATAATTTAATAGAATGTATTACTGCACATTTAAAATTTTCCAAGACAGATCTACTTAAAAATATTCTGTCCTGTTATCACATTGATGCAAGGAAATATTCCAGGAATTCTAATGTTTTGGCATCCAAGTTAAATCTCTTAGGTTGCCTGTTATACTCACAGCCATACCAAAAAAAAAATCTCTTGTCAAACCATAAATTTTGTCTTTTATTTAGAAAATGTAGTCACTTATCTATAATGTTATCTATTTTTGTCCCAAACATAACATTATAAAGACTGGCAAATATACTTAGAGAGTTTTGAATATTCAAGGTAACACAAAATTACTTCAAGGTTATTTCATTAAACAGTTTTGGGATCCTTCACTATCTTCATTGTTTCTTCCGGGCATGTTATAATTTTACATTTTAAGCCACTGTCTCCATCAATATGGAACATGTATTTTCCTTTTTCTAAAAGGAAAAGAAAAAGTAATGGATGATATACACTTAAGTATGATAAAATAATAAATTTTATATTATTTATATTTTTCCACAATAAAAAATTGCAACCCCTCAAACTTGTAATACAGTTATCCATGTGCTCCTTTATTAAATGCATTAAAGAACAACAACAAGCATAATGGATGAGATCACCTTTAAAGAATTTTTTTTTGGGTAAATACCTAGGAGTGGGACGGCTGGTTTTCTTGTTTATAAAATTCCTATCTAGCTATCCTTCATTCTGGGAATTTTTCTCCAGGCGTACATAGCACTGATCAAAAGTAACACTACTTTTGTTTAGCAATGGCCAGAAGTCTGGTCTGCAACCTTTTTTTTGAGTGATAAAACTTGAAAAGAATATTCTTTCCAACCAAAATCCATCTTTAATCACAACTACTACAAAACTGTTACTCCCTCATTGACCTTAACAGTAAAGAGGGAGTGAAATCAGCTATTCTTTAGGGTAATCCAAGAGATCAGTCTGAAAGTGTGTGGCTAAGGAGCCTTACGAAAACCCAAATCTAATCAAGGTTCCTTGGGGGATTGTGAAATTATTCCCTGAAACTGAAGGGTCATTGTCATCTGCTGCCTCTGGCTTCTTTCACAAACGATAAAAAAACTAATGCCACTTAAGTCACATAAACTCAGATGCTTATTGCTGAGAGGGCTGTTAGGAGGTCAGAAGGGCAGCCCTGTGCTGAGGTAAGTGCCAGCTTTGCTTTTCTCCTTCCTGCTGAGGCCCAGGCAGTTCTGAACCAGGTAGGGGCAGTGGAGTGCAGCTGGTTGCTAGGGAAATAACCGCAAGGCATCTATCTACTAGCAAGAATTAGGAAAGGGAAACCATACTATGACTTAAACTTTTTTACTGGTCAGAATTCCAAAGATGTCAACATTTCCAGCTGCTAAGAATGTATTAGACAAAAGCAAGAATAATTTTGATATCTATGAAAAAGTAGTTTGCAATGAGCTGTTTAGAAAATGTAGAAATTTCATTGTCAAAACCCTTTCCGTTTTCTTTTTCTTCCTGTGTCACACTCACTGATATCCGAAGAGGAAGAGAATGCAGAGTTGTGGAAGGAATTTCTCTTCACATAGGCATCATATGACCTTAAGTCCTCTGGAGAAAGTAATTCTTGGCAGACGTTCCCGGACCATGTATAAGTAGAAAAGGTGTCATAAAAGGACTCATTTTTACTGTCTATCCCAATCAAATCTCCTCGGATCTTCCGCCAGAGGTTTAGCATTTGTTTCTGGTGCTCAAGGGCAATTCCCAAGTTATAGGTGTCTGTAGCTCTCTTTACCTGCAGTGAGAGAGCAGAAGTTTACAGTAGTTACCTTAAAATGTCTTTGGTTTGTGGACCACAATTCTAGATATCCCAAGAGTTATGTTCCTAGGTTACTTGAAAGTCACTGAATTTATATATTGGGTAGTGCCTCTTGAGGACATGTGAGTTAGGAGTTGATAGACAATGAAAATGTATTACTTGGGAATAATGAGATTTTAAGAAATTTTATAAGAATTTAAAAACACAGTAGGCTAAAACAGGAGGGAATGTGGGATGGAGATAGGCTCTGGATATAATAGGCGTGCCAAGGATGGCACTCAGTCCAGCCTAGGGCAGGGAGGGAGAAGATGCTGAGCTGAGTAGGTCCTCAAGGACTTGATTAAATCGAGGGAGTGGGTGGTGATGGGAAGGTGTTCCAGGGAGAGGGAATAGCATAAACAACGGCTCAAAGGCAATGCATCCCGGAGCTGGTAGGGGGAGTCCAGGCACTTTGGTATTGCTCAAGTGTCAAATTTGAGGAGAGGCAGGCCAGGTGTTGTTGCTGTAATCAGGCCCTGAGACTTGTTCTCAGTGAGGCTGGGGAGAGCCCTTTCATCAGTGAAAATCATGCTGTAGTGAGACACTTTTCTGTTGGAAGTGAGATAAATCCCTCAGTTGTATGGAGCAAAAAATATAGTTGAAAAACCCTGCCATCTCTGAGAGGGAAACATTCATTTCCTAAGCAGGACAGTGACAGGCTGGATCGTCTTTGGATTCATTCCTCACAGCAGCTGTGTGGAGAATGGGTGGTGCTCTGAGGAAGGGATAACAGTTGGAGGTTGCTGTCCAGGTAAAGCCTAATGAGGACCTCAGTTGAGGCAGTAGTAACAGGATGGAATAAAGGGGACAGATGTGAAAAATCTTTGGGAGAACGAGAGTAGCCAGATATGGTGATTGGTGGATGTGAGGAGTGAGGAAAAAGTATAAATTAAGGATGGCTCCTGGCCTTCTAGTTTCAGTGCCTGGGTAGCTGGTAGTATCAACAACTGAGATATGGAATCCTCAAGAAAGAGCCAGTTTGATATAGAAGATGATGAATTCATTTTTGGACATGTTCAGTTTGATATGTGGTGAGACAGCAGGGTAGAAATGTTCATCAGGCAATCAGTGAGATGAGGAAGAAGTACTGGAAAGAAGTCTAGGCTAGTGACAGTTAAGAGTTATCAGGTATGTAGGTGGCAGCTGAAACAAGGAGGGTAGATTGAGATAGCTCAAAGAATACTCACCCTAGCTGTTCCTTTACTTAATGCAGAGATCCCCAATGTTCTGTTGCGACTGGGTTATAGGGATGCCAAATTATTGGTCTTCTCAAGTTTCCTAGCCCTTGAGGCAGCTAGCACCTCAGGGCTGGAGCCCTTTGGCTATAAGCGACCTCCATGTACGCCAGTGTGAATTTATGCCATGATGAGACAGAGGTTGGGAGTCCACTCCTTTGCATTCTTGTGGCATGCCGGACTGACCTCCTGTAGTTCCATTTATCCCAATGTATTATTACTGCTCCTTTCCTTCTCTGTGTCTCCCACCTTACTGCTAGCTCATTGAGGGTAGGAACTGTGTTTTTTATTCTGTGGTATCTCATAATCTCAGAACTTTGTTAACACTGGATAAATATTTACTGAACAAATGAATGTATATAATAATAAGAGTAGTAGGGTGAGACTAGAAAAGTAGGAACTATCAGGACTTAAGGAGGGACATCCCTGGTGGCCCAGTGGTTGAGAATCTGCCTGCCAATGCAGGGGACACAGGGTCGAGCCCTGGTCCAGGAAGATCCCACATGCCGCGGACCAACTAAGCCCGTGCGCCACAACTACTGAAGCCCGCGCGCCGAGAGCCCGTGCTCCGCAACAAGAGGAGCCACCACAATGAGAAGCCCGCGCACCGCAACGAAGAGTAGCCCCCACTCACCACAGCTAGAGAAAGCCCACGTGCAGTAACGAAGACCCAACACAGCCAAAAACAAAGACCCAAGGAACCTAAATGTCCATCGACAGATGAATGGATAAAGAAGATGTGGTTTATATATATATACTATGGGATACTAATCAACCATGAAAAAGAATGAAATAATGCCATTTGCAGCAACATGGATGGACCTAGAGATTATCATACTGAGTGAAGTAAGTCAGACAGAGAAAGACAAATACCATATGATATCCCTTATATGTGGAATCTAAAAAAAGATACAAATGAACTTATTTACAAAATAGGAATAGACTCACAGACGTAGAAAACAAACTATGGTTACCAAAGTTTGAAAGAGGAAAGGGGGGAGGGATAAATCAGGAATTTGGGATTAATAGATACATGCTACTACATGTAAAATAAACAACAAGGACCTACTTTACAGCACAGGGAAATGGGAAAGAATCTGAAAAAGAATATATTTATATGTGTATGTATAACTGAATCACTTTGCTGTACACCTGACACACTGTAAATCAGCTATACTTCAACTATACTTCAAAAAAAAAAAAGACTTAAGGGATGAAACTTCAGGAAAGAGAAGAGAGAGGAAAGGACACAGAACTACAAGGAGAATTAAAGATGCAGTATTGTAAATGTTAAGGAAGTAGCAAGTGTCTAGGAGAGCCTGATCATTAGCGTCAAATGCAGAAGGGAGGTGGCATAAAATAAATACACCCCAGTCTGTCTCTAGAGGACAAAAGTTGCTAAGAAGTCAGGGCACAAAAGTAGACAGGTGGCACACAGTTGTGGTTAATCCACAGTTGTGAATTCTGAAGCCAAGCTACCCATGCTTATAATTCTGGCCCTATTACTTCCTAGCTGTGTGCCTTTGGGAAAGTCAATTAACCTCTCTGTGCATATGTGTAAAATGACAAGGAGTAACAGTGCCTACCTCAAAGATTTGTTGTGATAAGTAAATGAATTAGTACCTGTAGAGCACTTGTAGATTACTTATAGAGCACAGTGTCCAACACCTAGGAAGCATACTTAAACTACTATTATTACAATTATTCTTTTAGCTGCCATAATAAAGATGCACTCACTCATCACAATTCCCTGATTACACCACTCACTGTGACCGTTGGTTTACTACCTTAATTAGTTGCTATTTCCAGCATGAAACAAATGAATGTCCCAGAAATGATGCTGGGTATGACTCCATAGGTGATTAGCAGGATGAATTATAACAGTTAACACTTGAACCCATTTGATTACAGAGCAAGAAATATCATTACAATGGATGAAAATAAGAAATGATCTGGTCTTACTTTAAAGACATAGTTGTCAATGGTTTCTCTGAAGGTGTTGAACAGTGAATACTCACATGCTGTTTAATAGCAGCTGCATCAGCCACTGTCCAATTTTGCTTTCTCTTGAGCATTTGGTCAATGGTGAGGATGTCAGTTGGGTAGCCTGAGGTAGGGTCGATAGGCTTTGTATTTGCTGCCTTTATGAACATTTAAAAAGGAAGGTTAGTAATATATTTTAGTTGAATTATATAACAAAGACAAAAATACACGGAAGCGTATTGTATTATGAAAGGGTGTGTATATGATTTACAAGGTTATTTCTACAGCACTTGTCAGTTGTTTTGGGGTACCTGGTATAGTGCCATGTGTAAATGGGCATCTAGCAAACTCTCTTTCTTAATAGTGAAGCTTACTCATAAGAGGAGTATAGACCACAGGATGGTTTATGTTTGGGATGGATGTGGAGGGTAGAGAGGAGTCAACTCCATCCTCACCCAAACTTCCAAAGCACTAAAAATGAATGTGCCCTCCACAAAGTACAACCTATACTACTCCCAAAATTCTCACAGGGAACCAGCCATCTGTTTTTTTTCCTGTTCCTTCCTGGGCTACTGAACAATGTTGGTGGAAATCATGTAAATATGCAGATTGCTTTCTTTGAAAATGCATATGACCCAGTGTCCTCCAGGCCCTCAGTATTGCTTGACATTACTTTTCTTCATTTGTTGTAAACTCTCTTACAGTCCTCATAGCGGCTGCTGGAAAACCAGACCTTCAAACTCCCTTAGCTGCGCTGCACCAGCTTGTGGGATCTTAGTTCCCCGACCAGGGGTGGAACCCAGGCCCTCGGCAGTTGAAAGCACAGCGTCCTAACTACTGGACTGCCAGGGAATTCCCCTAATATGAATTCTTTCAGCTCTTCTTTCCACCTTATGATTTCTCCATCCTTTAACCCATTTTTTCCCTCCTTCCCTCTTATATCTGAGAGTTTTTCTTAATTTCCAAGGTCTCCTCCTGTACCTTATCCCTTCAATTTTCCTCTTTCCAGGGCTGGCTTCATGGGTGTGTGATCTGTGCAGTTACACAGGACCTTATACTTAGAAAGGCCCTAAGTCTGGTTTAATGTTTTATCGTTGCTGTCTTTATTTTTATTTAAAAAAATTTATTTATTTATTTATTTGGCTGCACTGGGTCTTAGTTGTGGCATGCGGGATCTTTATTTGCAGCATGCAGACTCTTAGTTGCGGCATGTGGGATCTAGTTCCCTGACCAGGGATTGAACCTGGGCCCCCTGCATTGGGAGCGTGGTCTTAGACACTGGACCACCAGCGAAGTCCCTGTTGCTGTCTTTAAATTCTTAATTATGTTTGGACAAGGGGCCCTACATTTCCATTTTGCACTGGGCCTAGCAAGTTATGTAGCCAGTCTTGCCCCTCTCCTACATCTTCAAACATCTTCAGTTTCTCTTCTCTTTGAGCAGTGGTTTTCAGCTTTGGCTGCATGTTGGAACTTAAAAAAATACTGAGGCCTGGGCCCCATTCCCAGAGATCTGACTTAACTGGACAGGGTTGTGGCCTGGGCACCAGGATTTTAAAAGCTCTCCCTGGTGGTTCTGTTTTGTAGCCAAGATTGAGAACTGGAGCTCTAAGGGTTTTTCCTCCTGGCTACAAATTGTGCTCATCTCTTATGTCCTGAAACAACTTAGACTCTGATTCTACATCAAGCTATAGTTTCATGTTTCTGTTAAACTTAAATTTTTGTAAGAGGATTTTATCCCCCCAACCGCTCCTTTGCATTATCAGTTTCTGAAGATGCATAAAAACCTCCCACTGTACTTATGGATTTGCTTATTCATTTAGTATTTATTTTTACCATGTATAATGCCTTAAAAAGTCTAAAGCCAATCCTTATTATTCTGTTAATTATCACCTTATCTGTTAATTTGCTAGGTGTGTACAGATTCAGAATAGTTATATCTTCCTCATGATTTAAATTTTTTTTTCCCAAGAAGTAAAGGGACTCCCCTGGTGGTCCAGTGGTTAAGAATCCACGCTTCCGGGCTTCCCTGGTGGCGCAGTGGTTGAGAGTCCGCCTGCCGATGCAGGGGACACGGGCTCGTGCCCCGGTCCGGGAAGATCCCACATGCCGCGGAGCGGCTGGGCCCGTGAGCCATGGCCGCTGAGCCTGCGCATCCGGAGCCTGTGCTCCGCAACAGGAGAGGCCACAACAGTGAGAGGCCCGCGTACCGCAAAAAAAAAAAAAAAAAAAAAGAATCCACGCTTCCACTGCAGGGGGCATGGGTTGGATCCCTGGTTGGGGAGATAAGATCCCGCATGCTGCATGGTGCAGCCAAAATAAAAAATAAAATAAAAAAGTTGAAAAAGAATAAAAATTTAAAAATATGTATTTTTATTTTATTAAAAAAAATTTTAGATTGAAGTATAGTTGACTTACAATATTATATTAGTTTCAAGTGTACAAACAGTAATTCAATATTTTAATAGATTACGCTCCATACAAAGTGATTATAAAATATTAACTATATTCCCTGTATTGTACATTACATCCTTGTAAGTTATTTGTTTTGTATCTGGTAGTTTGCACCTCTTAATCCCCTTCACCTGTTTTGCCCCTGTCCTCATCCTTCTCCCCTCTGGTAACCACTAGTTTGTTCTATGTGAATCTGTGTCTGTTTTATTTGTTTGTTTCTTTTATTGTTAAGATTCTCCTGATGATTTTTAAAAATCATTAGACAGCATCTCTATCTTTAGTTGTATTTTCCTTAAATTTTCTTTTCCCCACTAATGTATGGAGAACAACTTATTTTGATTTGTATTTGCCTGATATATCTTCTTCTGTCCCTTTGAAGTTTTTGTGTAATAACTTAGGTGTCTCCCTTAAAGAATATACATCTTAAAACCAGTTTTTAAAAAATCAGAATCTTTTTTAACTTGAAAATGATCCTTTCTTCCTTCCTCCCTTTATTTTTTTAAACTGGTGAGTTTAATCTTTTATTGTGATTACTGATATATTTGGATTCTTCTGCCTATTTTGTTTTGCACTTTCTGTTTTTTCATGTTTTTCTTTTTTCTTATTTTTTTCTTCCTCTACTGTTTTGGCAGTTATTCATTTTAGTTTTTAGTGATTGTCTTCACATTTTTAATACTTAAAATTAATGTAACAAATTATAGATTTAATCAATATCATAAGCCTCTCCCCAAACAATAAAAGGAATTTAGAAAGCTTTAATTCTGGGCACTGCCTTCCTCATCTTCCATGTTACCATGGTGTACTATTTTAGTTCTTATTGTCTAATACTCTTCAGAACAGTACTTCTTTTTTATTTCAGGTATTTTTAGAGGGTAAAGCATGCACATGGTTCAAAATTCTGAAAGTATGGTGAGTATACCCTGCGATCTCCCTGGCACTTTTCTCTCCCAACCCCCTAGTTTCCCTTTCTACAGGCGACCAATGTCATAATTTCTTGTGTTTCCTTCCAGGCCATTTTACAAGAAAAAAATGTCCATATTTCATATTGACTTTTCCTCCTTTTACACAAATAGTTGTGTACTATTCATACTGCCTTGTGTCTTGCTTTTTCCATTTGGAGATCTTTCACATCACTGCACAAAGAGTTTCTTAGTCATTAACATGGCTGCAGAACATTTCACTGTGTGTTTGGAGCCTAACTTAACTAGTCCCTATTAATGGTTATTTAGTCTCCCCCCCACCCCCCACCAATCTTTTGCTAGCAGAAATGACCCTGTAATGAATTACCCTTTTATGGGTGGCATTTGGAATATGTGTAAGGATATCTGTGTATCTTAGGTGGTGTCCCAGGAGTGGAATTGCCAGGTCATGAAGGTGACAGAATATGCCACCCCCAAATACGCCACTTTGGCATAAGGATTATTTTGAGCTAAAGGCACTTGAAGAACAGCAGGTGTAAGAAGGGTACACTGAGTTCTCCTTTTTTTTCCCTAAATACAGGAGATAAACTCCCCGTATGGAAGATGTCCTCCCTATACCAGGAGGAAAGTAACATTCATATCATTAGGGACAAGGAGTCAAGGCAAAGAGAAACCTGTACAAACAAATTTTGTTTTTTATTTTATTCTGTTTTTTATGATTTTTTACATTCTTACTTATTTTTGGCCACACTGTGCAGCTTGTGGGATGTGGGATATTAGTCCCCCAACCAGGGATTGAACCCAGACCCTCAGCAGTGAGAGCATGGAGTCCTAACCACTGGACTGCCAGGGAATTTTTTATGATTTTAGAAAAGTATTTTATTCTTATGCAGTTACTCTTAACATACCTTGTTAAACTAATCCTTATCTTCCTACTCACTTCTTCACCCACTTAACTACCCTAGCCCAAGCCTCTTTGTCTGGACACTTTTTCATAATTCACTACTCTGTCCATTTCAGTACATAAGTGTTCAATTCTAATTGCTTCTTTGGGTCTTCATTCTCCCAGGTACGTGTAAAATTTAATACAATGTGTTTGCTTTTCTCCATTTTAACTGTCTTATGTCGATTTAATTCTCAGGCCCTGCCAAAAACCTTAAGAGGGTAGAGGAGACATTGTACCTCCCCTATAGTCAAAAGGAACGAGGTCTGTCATTCTGGTAAATATTACCAAATTTCCTCTGTAGAGGTTGAATCAATTTAAACTCGTATCTACAATTTAGGAGTGCCCCATGTGTTTTTCAGCTTTTTGGTCTTGGGCAATCTAATATAGAAAGATAATATCTCAGGGTAGGTTTAATTTGGATCTTTTTTTTTTTTTTTGCATTACGCGGGCCTCTCACTGCTGTGGCCTCTCCCATTGCGGAGCACAGGCTCTGGACACGCAGGCCCAGCGGCCATGGCTCATGGGCCTAGCCGCTCCACGGCATGTGGGATCTTCCTGGACCGGGGCACGAACCCGTGTCCCCTGCATCGGCAGGTGGACTCTCAACCACTGCGCCACCAGGGAAGCCCTGGATCTTTTATGAAGAGTGAGATTGAATATCTTTTCATGTTTCTGAAAACTGTTCATATCCTTTGCTCATTTTTATATAGGTTAGTTTTTTCTAATCAATTTGAAGCTCTTTGATGTATTAGAGAAGTTAGCGCTTTGTGTTATGTGTTGCAAATGTGACTTTTTTGGCCATGTAGGGATTTTTGATCTTGAAGTACTTGAATTAGTATCTTTCTATTAAAAATTACTTTTGTGTCATTGTTAGGAAGGCCTTCCCAGAGTTTCAGTATTTTAAAGATTTCTTTTATTCTCTTCCTCTTTCCATTTTTTCCTTTTACCTATATATCTTTGATCCATTTGGAATTTGTGGAAGGTGTAATTTATGCATCTCAATTTTTTTTCTCAGATGGCTAACTAGTACACTGTTTATTAAACAATCTATCTTTTCCATGTTGTATTGAAATGTCACTTTTTTTTGATTGATTGATTTATTTTTAGCTGCTTTGGGTCTTCGTTGCTGCGTACGGGCTTTCTCTAGTTGCAGCAAGCGGGGGCTACTCTTCGTTGCGGTGCGTGGGCTTCTCATTGCGGTGGCTTCTCTTGTTGCGGAGCATGGGCTCTAGGCGCACGGGCTTCAGTAGTTGTGGCATGCAGGCTCAGTAGTTGTGGCTCGCGGGCTCTAGAACGCAGGCTCAGTAGTTGTGGCGCACGGGCTCAGCTGCTCTGTGGCATGTGGGATCTTCCCCGACCAGGGCACGAACCTGTGTCCCCTGCATTGGCAGGAGGATTCTTAACCACTGTGCCACCAGGGAAGTCCCAGAAATGTCACATTTTTTAAAAATTAAAATTCTCTGTATATTTTTATCTATTTTTGTATTTTGTATTTTGTTCTTTGGATCTATTAATTTGACAATAGCTCCACTATTTTAATTATTGAGACTTTTAATATGCCTTAATATTTGGTAAAGTTACTCTCTGTTCATTAAGTTTTTCTTTCAGATTATTCTGACCTTATTTTTTGTGTATGAACCAGATTATTTAGTTATAAAAATCGTTTGGGTAAATTCAAAAAATCACATTAAAGTTATAGATCAAGCAAGAAAGAACAACATCTTTATGATGTCAAACATTGTAAATTGAGAACATGGTCTGCCTTTCTGTTTGTTCACATTTTCTTCTGGGTCCTTTAGGAGCATCTTAACCATTTCTTTATATAGATATTTTATATTTCTTAAGTAATCTCTAGGAGTTTTATCTCTTCTGTTACTATTTTAAATGAGGTCATTTTATCTTCTTATGTCTCCTAACTGGTTCTAACTGGTGGTTGTTTGTGTTGCACCAGGGGACTCCTCCTTTCACTAAAAGGGCAGCCCTTCCAGATTCTGGTTTTGTAGAGGTTTCAGTCCTAGCTGCTCACCTACAGGGTCCATATCTCCTGTCCCTGAACAGTCATCAAAACCCCAACCCCTTAGGGAGGGTGGGAGGGAGGGAGACGCAAGAGGGAAGAGATATGGGGACATATGTATATGTATAACTGATTCACTTTGTTATAAAGCAGAAACTAACACACCATTGTAAACCAGTTATACTCCAATAAAGATGTTAAAAAAAAAGACATGAAAAAAAAATTAAAATAAATAAATAAATAAATAAATAAATAAATAAATAAATAAATATTCATTCCCACTGGGGAAAAAAAAAAACAAAAACCACAACCCCTAGCCATCAGGGCCTAGATCCATATGAAGGATCCAGATCCATGTGAAGCCCCATGAGGGCTTCACCTCTCACCTCTCCCTCAGCCACTCACAGGGTCATTTATGAACATACCATTCTAGCCTTAGGTTCTCTCTTCTTTCTGAAACAAAGGGGTCCCTTTCTTTTGAATGCATTTTTATATGTCACTCTATTTCATTTGGTATTTTTATGTGGTCACATGAGTCTGTGTGATGGGTTGGGCATGGTGAGTGAGTAGATTGGTGGGGTAGTGTTCATGTTAGCTCAGTTACTTTCATTCTGAAACCTGAAAGTTCCATTTCTTGGTTTCTAATTGACATTTATTGTATATTAGATTAGATGTTGTAATGGACTAGATTAGAATGATAATATTATGTATTTTCAATAAGTTAAACTATTTGTTGAAATTAAATGAAATATTTACACCTGGGCTTTAAATTTAGGAACATGGCTATGGAATATGGTTTGAAATATCATGACTGAAAATATTTGTCATTAAAAAGCACATTACTAGTTCTGTTAAGTTAGAACTTCAAAACCTAAGTATTTAACTGATATGACATAATCTAAATCTCACCTGTGTTTTCCAGTCTTTTTTATGGAAAAAATTGTTCTCAGAGAAATTCAGAGGCTCCTTTCTCCTTAGCATTTCTAATTTCTGTATGCCTTTGAATGGCTTTCCCGTCACCACCCTATCCACATTAGGAAACAGTGGAAAGATGGGTATTTTTGAATATGGGCTATCTGAAGGAGGACTGCATCCTAAGAAGATAAAAAAAAAACTGGTATCACAAATAATGTAAGAAGAAATTCACATAGAAGACATACATGTGGTACCTATTTTGCTCTTTGTCTATTCATCTCCTCAGGGGCCATGCCACCCCTTCTTTACCCTCCTGCTCCTACCATCCAAGCATCCACAGACTTTCAGCTTCATACAGGTGTCTGGGGATTCAGGTACATTTGCTTTCAAATGATATCTGTGTGACAGAGACCAGACACTCAGCATAGGCTGTGGCCCTGCTCTTTTGTTTTTTGAACGGGCTCCAGGCGCGCAGGCTCAGCGGCCATGGCTCACGGGCCCAGCCGCTCCGCGGCATGTGGGATCTTCCCAGACCGGGGCACGAACCCGTGTCCCCTGCATCGACTCTCAACCACTGCACCACCAGGGAAGCCCCGTCTGTGGCCCTACTCTTAAAGCACTTGGCATCTAGTATTTATTTCTGACCAGTAATATATAAATAAATCCTTTACAACAGTGGGGAGAGGACAAATGGCTCTTACTCTTGAGCTCTTCAAGAGACTTAAATAAATCCTTTTCTGTCATTAGTGCAATCCGGGCAGCATGAGCAAAGGTGGCTGTGCTTGAGCTTGCAGGTGTGCATGTGTCTGGCTTAAATCTCCTTTTTCCATGACCCGTAGCACAAGGGCTCCACACCGTTTCCGAGGTGGTTTCCCGGAATTTTCTTTGGTAATAGCTAGGAAAAAAAAAAGTAATTCACAGGTGGTTAAAAAGTGCTACAGTCCTACTGAAAAAAAGTGCCTGAGTGTTGGACAGAAAGAAAAAAGAGTCAAGTTACAAGTTATATATGCTGAATGCATTCATTTTAAATTTAATTTGTATATTCACTCAATACTATTTATTGAGGGCTTGTTTCTGTGACATTTATAGAACATCTACTGATATTTTCCACAGGCCATTTAATTACTTTATATATGCATTCCCTGGGCTTTGCCTTCCTTCCTCTTCCCCAAGACTTCTCAGTCTTGTCTAGAAAAATACCTATCGATTATGATCCATGTTAGGTTGCTTCTATGTCTTGGCTATTGTAAATAGCGCTGCAATGAACACTGGGGTGCATGTATCTTTTTGAACCATGTTTTTCTCTGGATATATGTCCAGGAGTGGGATTGCTGGGTCATATGGTAGCTCTGTTTTTAGTTTCTTTAGGAACCTCCATACTGTTCTCCATAGTGGCCGTATCAGTTTACATTCCCACCAGCAGTATAGGAGGGTTCCTTTTTCCCCACACCCTCTCCAGCATTTATTGTTTGTAGACTTTTTGATGATGGCCATTCTGACCGGTGTGAGGTGATAACTTACTGTAGTTTTGATTTGCATTTCTCTGATAATTAGCGATGTTGAGCATCTTTTCATGTGCCTCTTGGCCATCTGTATGTCTTCTTTGGAGGAACGTCTATTTAGATCTTCTGCCCATTTTTGATCGGGTTGTTTGTTTTGATATTGAGCCACAAACTAGGGTCCTTCCCTAGCCTTGAACCCATCCACCCACAATGTTCTCACTGGCCTCTGAATATAGAATAATAGTCGTTTCTCTCAGTGTAATTTACTTCCTACTAGGTTCTTTAAGGCTCACCTTTTCTTTCCTTCAGAGTATTCTCTACAGACTCTATGGCTCTGGGTGTGGTCCTAAAATCAGTAGCAGCAGCAGCAGCAGCACTGGGAACTTGTTAGAAATACAAATTCTTGGGTCTCACACAAAACTCCTGAATCAGAAACCCTGGGGCCCAGCGATGTGTTTTGACAATCGCTCCAGGTGATAATGATGAGTGCCCAAGTCAGAAAACTGCTGGTGTAGTATAGAGTCTCTCCCTTCCCTGAAACTCTAATCTTTGTTTGATGATTATATACCAGGTTATATTTATAACAGTTTCCTTTCCTCCCTCCCTCCCTTCCTTTCTTCCTGTTTTAATCTTTCTTTAGTAACACAGGTTTTCCTTAAATATCTCTTGATCGTTGGATGTCTAATCATACTTAAGAGTGAGAGTAAACACTTTTTTTTGAATTTTATTTATTTTTTATACAGGAGGTTCTTATTAGTTATCTATTTTATACATATTAGTGTATATATGTCAATCCCAATCTCCCAATTCATCCCACCACCACCAACACCCCGCCACTTCCCCCCCTTGGTGTCCATACGTTTGTTCTCTACATCTGTGTCTCTATTTCTGCCTTGCAAACTGGTTCATCTGTGCCATTTTTCTAGATTCCAGGTATATGCATTAATATACGATATTTGTTTTTCTCTTTCTGTCTTCAATCTGTATGACAGTCTCTAGATCCATCCATGTCTCTACAAGTGACCCAATTTCGTTCCTTTTTATGGATGAGTAATATTCCATTGTGTATATGTGCCATATCTTCTTTATCCATTCATCTGTCTTTGGGCATTTAGGTTGCTTCCATGACCTGGCTATTGTAAACATTGATGCAATGAACATTGGGGTGCATGTGTCTTTTTGAATTATGGTTTTCTCTGGGTATATGCCCAGTACTGGGATTGCTGGGTCATATGGTAATTCTATTTTTAGTTTTTTAAGGAACCTCCATACTGTTCTCCACAGTGGCTGTATCAATTTACATTCCCACCAATAGTGCAAGAGGGTTCCTTTTTCTCCACACCCTCTCCAGAATTTTTTTTTAAACTTTTTTAACATCTTTATTGGAGTATAATTGCTCTGCAATGGTGTGTTAGTTTCTGCTTTATAACAAAGTTCCAGCATTTGTTGTTTGTACATTTTCTGATGATGCCCATTCTAACTGGTGTAAGGTGATATCTCATTGTAGTTTTGATTTGCATTTCTCTAATGATTAGCGATGTTGAGCAGCTTTTCATGTGCTTCTTGGCCATCTGTATGTCTTCTTTGGAAAAATGTCTATTTAGGTCTTCTGCCCATTTTTTGATTGGGTTGTTTGTTTTTTTTAATATTGAGCTGCATGAACTGTTTATATATTTTGGAGATTAATCCTTTGTCCATTGATTCATTTGCAAATATTTTCTCCCATTCTGAGGGTTGTCTTTTCATCTTGTTTGTAGTTTCCTTTGCTTTGCAAAAGCTTTTAAGTTTCATTAGGTCCCATTTGTTGATTTCTGTTCTTATTACCATTACTGTAGGAGGTGGGTGAAAAAAGATCTTTCTGTGATTTATGTCATAGAGTGTTCTGAATATGTTTTCCTCCAAAAGTTTTATAGTGTCTGGTCTTACATTTAGGTCTTTAACCCATTTTGAGTTTATTTTTGTGTATGGTGTTAGGAAGTGTTCTAATTTCATTCTTTTTCATGTAGCTGTCCAGTTGTCCCAGCACCACTTATTGAAGAGACTGTCTTTTCTCCATTGTATATCCTTGCCTCCTTTGTCATAGAGTCGTTGACCACAGGTGCGTGGGTTTATCTCTGGGCTTTCTATCCTGTCCCATTGATCCATATTTCTGTTTTTGTGCCAGTACCATATCGTCTTGATTACTGTAGCTTGGTAGTATAGTCTGAAGTCAGGCAGTCTGATTCCTCCAGTGCCTTTTTTTCCCTCAAGATTGCTTTGGCTATTCGGGGTCTTTTGTGTCTCCATACAAATTTTAAGATTTTTATTCTAGTTCTGTAAAAAATGCCACTGGTAAGTTGACAGGGATTGCATTGTATCTATAGACTGCTTTGGGTAGTATAGTCATTTTCACAATATTGATTCTTCCAATCCAAGAACATGGTATATCTCTCCATCTGTTTGTGTCATCTTTAATTTCTTTCATCAGTGTCTTACAGTTTTCTGAGTACAGGTCTTTTACCTCCTTAGGTAGGTTTATTCCTAGGTATTTTATTCTTTTTGTTGCAATGGTGAGTGGGATTGTTTCCTTAATTTCTCTTTCTGATCTTTCGTTGTTAGTGTATAGGAATGCAAGAGATTTCTGTGCATTAATTTTGCATCCTGCAACTTTACCAAAATCATTGATTAGCTCTAGTAGTTTTCTGGTGGCATCTTTTGGATTCTCTATGTATAGTATCATGTCATCTGCAAACAGTGACAGTTTTACTTCTTCTTTTCCAATTTGTATTCCTTTTATTTCTTTTTCTTCCCTGATTGCCATGGCTAGGACTTCCAAAACTATGTTGAATAATAGTGGCGAGAGTGGACATCCTTATCTTGTTCCTGATCTTAGAGGAAATGCATTCAGTTTTTTACCATTGAGAATGATGTTTGCTGTGGGTTTGTCATATATGGCCTTTATTATGTTGAGGTAGGTTCCCTCTGTGCCCACTTTCTGGAGAGTTTTTATCATAAATCGGTGTTGAATTTTGTCAAAAGCTTTTTCTGCATCTATTGAGATGATCATATGGCTTTTATTCTTCAGTTTGTTAGTATGGTGTATCACATTGATTGATTTGCATATATTGAAGAATCCTTGCACCCCTGGGATAAAGTCCACTTGTTCATGGTGTATGACCCTTTTAATGTGTTGTTGGATTCTGTTTGCTAGTATTTTGTTGAGGATTTTTGCATCTATATTCATCAGTGATATTGGTCTGTAATTTTCTTTTTTTTTTTTTTTTTTTTTTTTTTTGTGGTACGCGGGCCTCTCACTGTTGTGGCCTCTCCCGTTGCGGAGCACAGGCTCCGGATGCGCAGGCTCAGCAGCCATGGCTCACGGGCCCAGCCGCTCCGCGGCATATGGGATCCTCCCAGACCGGGGCACGAACCCGTATCCCCTGCATCGGCAGGCGGACTCTCAACCACTGCGCCACCAGGGAGGCCCAATTTTCTTTTTTTGTAGTATCTCTGTCTGGTTTTGGTATCAGGGTGATGGTGGCCTTGTAGAATGAGTTTGGGAGTGTTCCTTCCTCTGCAGTTTTTTGGAAGAGTTTGAGAAGGATGGGTGTTAGCTCTTCTCTAAATGTTTGATAGAATTCACCTGTGAAGCCATCTAGTCCTGGACTTTTGTTTGTTGGAAGATTTTTTTAAAATTATTTATTTATTTATTTGGCTGCGTTGGGTCTTTGTTGCTGCATACGGGCTTTCTCTAGTTGCAGCGAGTGGGGGCTACTCTTCGTTGTGATGCACGGGCTTCTCACTGTGGTGGCTTCTCTTTTTGTGGAACACAGGCTCTAGGTACACGGGCTTCAGTAGTTGCAGCTTGTGGGCTCTAGAGCGCAGGCTCAGTTGTTGTGGCGCACGGGCTTAGCTGCTCTGCAGCATGTGGGATCTTCCTGGACCAGGGATCGAACCCGTGTCCCCTACATTGGCAGGAGGATCCTTAACCACTGTGCCACCAGGGAAGTCCCTTCTTTCAATTTATATTTTAAGCTCCTTAAATGCAAATGCCACCTATTAAATACTTCTGATCTCCTTAGGAACCAAGTATATGATACGTAACTACCACAACCATAATAACAATAAAAACACCAACATCTGCTAACATTTCCTGAGCACTTACTGGATATAAGCAGCAATACAAGGAGGTGGAAAAGAGCATGGTTTCTGGAACCAGACAGTTTGTGCTAGAATTTAGGCACCCCTACCCCTTTGGGCAGGTTACTTAACTGACCTGTGCTTTAGCTTTTTTAATCTGTAAAGTGGGGGTGATAGGGCATATCAGTAGGTGAGGATTAAAATAAATAACGTGTGTATTCTATGTTTATTCTAGTTACTTTCACATAATAATAATAGCTAACATTTATTGAGCTCTTATGATTTGCTGAGCACTTTACCTGCATTATCACATATCCTCACAATTTCCCTATAATTGTGTTATGGGTATTATTATTCTCATTTTATAGATGAGGAAACTGAGGCTGAATGGTTAAGGAATGTGCCAAATTTGTGTACCAACAGCAGGCATTTAATAAATGTATTTGACTTGGAATGAAATGTAGCATGTTGTGCACCCTCTGTTCCACATCTGACCGAGGTGTAGGATAGTATAAAGAGATTACCTGTTGAGGAGCAGAAGGATATTTTACATTGTTGTTGGCATTCTGTATTTTTAAGTCTCTCTAAGTGGGACAGTAGAATGCTTTGAGAGAGTAAGAGTTGAAAAGTTTGATAACAGAAACATTTCATTTTTGTAATACAATGATAGACATAGCTTGAGGAAATGTATCTTTAGTGATATTTGCTGGAATAAACCCATTTGGGTGTGAGAATGTTTCCTTATCCTCTATTCTCAAGTCTAATTCTGGCTCTGCTCCGGTCCAAAGACTACTTTGAGAAGTATGAAATTGCTGTACCTCATCCCAAAGGACCTTTTGACAGCCCCTGGTAGATCCAGTGTGAATGGGAGTATCTTGTATTCAAACTAGATTTCCAAGCTCACCCAAAAGCATTCCTGGAAAAGTCTCTTTCCTCTGGGATTCTCTAGCCTAGGGTAGGAGAAGCTGAACTTTTGGCTGTCTTAGGCTTTCAAGGGGCACTGAGATCGTCTGAATCAACCTTGCAATGTCAGAACTAGGCAGTGCAGTGAGGATGAAGGAATACAGTCTCATGCTGTGGCACATGACTATTTATTTGCCTATACACCTTCTCCTTCATTTTGGAGCAGATCCGTGGAGTAGGATGTTAGGGAGAGGTGGCTGCCTTGTTAATATCCTCATAAATGCTGCCGAGAAGGTCGTTTTTGTTCTTTCTTTGCCACCTACCTTACTATTTCCTCTGTAGCCTTATTGGGTAAGGCTGAAGTCTCTACAAGCTTTGATAGGATATCAAACAATAGGCTCCCTGGGTTGCCAGCTACATCTAAACAGCTCTCCGTTTCGGGAACTATGGAGGGAAAAAAAAATTCAAAATGCCTTCTGAAAAAAAATCTATCATAAAAAGGATTAAAGTTACAGTTGTTTTACTGTATATACAATATTAATACCAAGTCAAGAACTAGAGAATTATAGAAAAACATTCGAAGTCTGTTCTATTTGGTAAAAAGGTCATTTTGATAACTGAACAGACAAAATAATCATGGAATTTTAAATGAAATACTTTTAGTTCAGTGACTTCTAAGTAAATACAGTAATACATTTAACATAAACATGAATTATGTGTTAAGGACTATTGTTCTGTTCTTCTATGTAAAGGAATTGTTGATATACACACTTCTGGTGTGCAGGCAAACCCTTGTTACTATAGTGATACTTGAAACAGTAACTTCTGTTTATACTAAAACAGTTCATAGCTTATGAAAGGATGTATTTTTCAAAACTGTATACAATATTTGGAATTTGTAATGCATTTATCCTAGAAGACATGATATGAATAGGGTTAGATTTTCCAAGGCAGCTTGTTAAACTCACAAACAAACCGTTAGAGGACTAACAGCAATAATTTGAGTACCTCCACTTCATTATAACCTTGTGTGAAAACATGCTCTCGAACCTCCAGCAGACTCTCCAGCCCTCACACTGAGGGCAGAGGCTTCACCAGGGTGAGGAAGATATTTTTCAGGAACAGTGAATTATCTATACCCAAATTTGCCTGAGAGAGAGAGAGCATTTTTCTTTTTCTAAAAAGACAATTTTTCTTCTGTAGGAGGAGTACCTCCCAAAGTAGCACAGGTACTGGTAAAGAATTAAAGTACTATAAAAGGTGACCAAAATTTTCTACACCACTGCCTGAGTGTTCTCATTGGAGTCCAAAAGGCAGTGTCTTCTGCAGAAGGACTTGATGCATTTAAGTTAAAATTCTAAAACGGTATCAATTTCCTTAGCAAATTTTGTTTTAGAGAAGCAGTACAATAGTAAATCACATCCAGACTACACCTTCCTGATTGGAGACCTAAATGAATAATCTTTACAGTGCCATGAATTGCAACTAACCATCTGCCATCTACTCAGCAATATCTCTACTCACCCACAGCCTTAAGGAAGCGGTTGTCATCTGTTAGCACCTTTATGAAGTCTGAGAAATTCACCTTCCCATCTCCTGCAACAGAGATCTAAAGCTCAGAACAAGGATATATTTACCTTCCCACTTCACTCCCACCTCTATATTTCTATTATTAGAATATGCCAGAGTTTTACCCTGTTTCCTCTAAAATTAAAGGATAGCGAGTGCTATTAGAGTGTTTGTGTTTCAATGAAAGAATAAAAATTTGGGTAGAGTTAGTAGAAACAAGTGACACTTTAATTAATGGTGACTGACACACATGGGATGCTGCTTATTGAATGGGGCACTGGCAGGTGGGTGAGGAGTGGTGAGATGAGGTACTGTGCTGAATATATATTCCACACAACACACCAACTTGGGCTATTACTATTAGTCACTAAATCAGTATATTCAAAGAAAACATTACCTATATGCTTTAAAAATATCAATAAAAATGCTGTGGCATTTAAGATTCAATATAGGTGGGCTCTAATGATGGAAGGAAGATTTGTACTAAAATGATTCAAACAGAAACAAAGGGCTTGGATTTCCTTGGCAATGTAGGCAGATAGGGTAGGGGGTCCCGGAGGAAGAAAACTAGGCATAACTTTCTTGACATAAGAGAAGCCATTTTAGGCCTAAGCCATTTTGTCATCTAAGCCTGGCCATAGTGCTTGTCCTTGCAGAAGAATACGCCTCATAGTTAATGAGTTGAAAGGAACAAAGAATGTAAGAACAGACTGGTATTACCAGGCCAGGAAAATAACTTAACCATATTGGAAACAATGTATCAGTTGTAAAGACTCCCAGTTCTGTTTTGAAAATTGAGGTTAGCCTGAAGCACATTCTTGAGCTGTTTTACAGGATCCAAACCCCCTTGAGCACTCAACCTTTACCAGAATACCTAGAGCCTAAGGAATGATGCTGCTGACCTTTGCTGACCCTCATAACCTCAATCAACTAGAGCCTGGACTCTGTCGACCTTTGCCCCAAATCTATGCTGAATTCTCCTCTGCTCCAGCCCCTTCATGAATATGCACACTGCCCCAGCCTCTTCATGAATATGCATAGACTGCATCAACCTCTTCATGAATATGCATGTAACCTTAGCTTAAAACCTCCCCATTCTTGCTGTCTGGGGAGACACTGCTTTGGGAAAGATCCTCAGCATTCTCCTTACTTGTTGCAAGTAATAAATCCTTCCTCCTGCTCTTTGGCTTGGTTGTGTCTTTTGCCTCAACACCCACCAAGAGTTCTGAAGCCAGTTTTTGGCTAACAGTAACAGGTAATTTTTGAAATTGTCAATGCCTTTGTATCTGTTATTTCAAGGCACACTCCAAAATGTACATTAGGACAAGTAATCTGAATTTGATATTAAATACGACAGTCACTTTTCGTTTCCACACAGGCTTTTTCAAAGATTAGCCCATTTTATAGCATTAATTTGATTTCATAACTTGTACACTGATAACTTTAAAGAGAAACACATATATGTGCTTTTGGCAAATGAATGAGGTTTACTTCTCATGTTTATGTAGTCTGAGAAAAAATATATATAAAAATTTTTTATGAAAAAAATAATGACAAGTCAAAGTACTCACGATCAATATCAGCACATATTAGTTCATTATAGACATCATGCTTGGTTAGATGCACTCCCAACTTAGCTAAAGTGCACATCATTCCATGTAAATCAATACAGCCAGTTTTATCCTTGTTAAAGAAGTTGTAGGCATCTTGGAAGGCTGGGGAAATGGAATTAGGTTAGGACAGTTATTTAAGAATAAATACATATTCTTATGGAACTAGAACAGATATTACCGTTGATTGGAGGTCATGTTCTGAAAAACTAGAGAAATTTGAGTATTTAGTAGACATTTCTTATAAAGGACAGTGTCCTTCCATGAGATTTGAACTAGAATAAACTAATTGGTGGAAAAGCAAATATGTAGGCAAAATGGCTCTTGAAAGATGTTCATACCCTAATTCCTGGAACCTGTGAATGTATTACTTTACATGACAAAAGGGATTTTGCAGCTGTAATTAAGGTAGATTACCCTGGATTATCTGAATGGGTCCCTTATGAAGCAAGAGAGATGTGGCAGATGAAGTGAGAGATTCAAAGCAGGAGAAGGACTTGACTCATTGTTGCTGGTTTGAAGATGCAGAGGGCATGTGATGTGGAATGCAGGCAGCCTTAAAGGTCTGAGAGAGGCTCCTGGCTGACAGCCAGCAAGGAAATGGGACCTCAGCCCTATACTGCAAGGAACTGCATTCTGCCAAAAACTTGAACAAGCTCAGAAGCAGATTCTCCTCCAGAGCCTCCAGATAAAAGGCCAAGCTGGTCAACACCTTCTTTTCAGCCTTGTAAGACCCAGAGAAGAGGAACCAGGTGAGCCCACCTGACTTCTGACTATAGATCTATGAGGTCTGAATGTTTTGTACAGACTTAAAGATTTTTAAAGAAATACTCAAGGCATTAACTGGAGCCAAAGTTAGACATGTATTTTCTAAAATTAGTAAATGAAGAGGTGAATCCAGAACAAGGTATTCTCCCAAATGGTACCAGTATAAAACATTTCATATCATATTCAAATTTTAGCATCTCTGTGTATAAGAATGATTAATTCTATAGAAATAAGATACATGCCTTATATTTGTGTGAAAAGTTAACATCTTTCTCCCTTGATATAAGGCTGTCTTCTCTAGGGCTGGAACTATCTCTGAAGTGTTTCTTTTTTTCTCCCAGTATTTCTGGCATGTAGTAGGCTTTCATGCAGCTTAATCAACAAATATTTATTGCATGCCTTCTATGTGCCAGCTGCTGCTGTAAGTGCCTAGGATACATTAGTGCACTAAACAGACAAAGATTCTGCCCTTATATAAATGTAATAAATAGGTAAGATAGAGAGCATGTTAGAAGGTTAGAAGGTGGTAAGTGCTATGGAAAAAGAGAATAAGTAATACAGGGTTGGGGGGGTGGGATTTCTAGGGATTGAAGGATAGGTTGCTTGTCTTAAAATGTAAGATTTGAGCAAAAACTTGAAAGGTGAGAGAGTGGATATCTGGAAGAAGAGAGGACTAGGCAGAGGGAAGAGCCAGAGCACAAAGACCGTAAGGGGAACGGGCCTGGCATGTTCCAGGAACAGCAAGGATGCTAGCGTGGCTGGAGCAGAGTGAGCCAGAGGACAGGAGTAGGAGAGGTCAGAGAGGTGATATGTGTGTGGTTATGTTTTAAACTTTATTTTAAACTTTATTTCAGATTGGTTTTAGATGTAGTTGCAAAGATAGAACAGAGAGTTCTCTCACCCAGTTTCCCATAACATTGACATTTTACATTACGATGGTACATTTGTCACATCAAAGAAGCCAACACTGGTGTAGTTCTATTAAATAAACTGTAGACATGATTTGGATTTTACTCGTTTTTCCCTACACCCTTTTTCTGTCCAAGATCCCATCCAGGACACCATATTACAATTAGTCATCATGTTTTTTTAACCTCTTCTCTATAACAGTTTATCTGACTTTCCTTTTTTTCTGATACCCTTGCTAGTTTTTGTTTGTTTGTTTGTTTTTTTGGCTGTGTTGGGTCTTCGTTGCTGCGTGCGTGCTTTCTCTAGTTGCAGCGATTGGGGGCTACTCTTCCTTGAGGTGTGCGGGCTTCTTCTTGCAGTGGCTCCTCTTGTTGCGGAGCACGGGCTCTAGGCACACGGGTTTCAGTAGTAGTGGCGCGCAGGCTCAGTAGTTATGGCTCGCAGGCTTAGTTGCTCCGTGGCATGGGGGATCTTCCTGGACCAGGGCTCGAACCCGTGTGCCCTGCATTGGCAGGCGGATTCTTAACCACTGCGCCACCAGGGAAGTCCCATGATTGCATTTTTTAAATGAAGAAGAGACAAATCTCTCTTACAAGAAAATTCCCAATAATGTGTGTAGATATTAGCTCTTCCAGGAGGTAGAGCTTAACCCCCATTCCCCTGAGCCCTCTGTCCCTTGAGTCTGGACTACCCTTAGCAACTTGCTTCCAAAGAGTAGAATATGAAAAAGGAAGGAAGGAAGTTTACAGTGGAAAAATCTGACAAACACTGCCTCAGCCAGTTAATCAAGGTTGCCATCACCAGTGATAAGTCATGTTGATAGCCTTAATATAGTGATGATAACACCACTTCAGTTCTGTGGTCTTCCTCCCCAAAACCCATAATCTCAGGCTAACCATGAGAAGAACATCAGAAAAACCCAAATTGAAGGACTTCTACAAAGTACCTGAACAACACTCCTCAAAACTGACAAGGGTGGGACTTCCCTGCTGGCGCAGTGGCTAAGAATCCTCCTGCCAATGCAGGGCACACGGGTTCGAGCCCTGGTCCAGGAAGATCCCCCATATACAAACCAACCAATCCAGAGACCGTATCCCCAGTCACCAACTTTCTTAGGCTCTTAAACTCTGGGCTACTGTTCCTCTGTCCTAATCACTGCAGGGCCAGGTATCAGACAACTAGGGACAGCCCTGAATACCCAGAGCTCACTGAAATGATTTAACTAGCCAATCCGAAAGCTGCTTATCCTGCCTTGTCTATTCCTTCCTGCAGAAACCAAACTAAGGCTCTTGCCCACTTCCCTCTACCCTTTGCCTTTTGACTGACACTGGTGCTTCCCTCTTCATGGTGTGCTGTGTCTCTTACTTTTAGGGATCTCTGAGAATAAAATACTTCTTCCGGGACAGTTGTTTCTATGTCTGTATGTACAACAATACCTGATTAAAACAAATAGTGGGTACCCTTAAAGCATCAATGTATATTAATGTACTTCAGAAACCTTGAAGTATTATAAAGCCATAAACTGTTATTATTAAGGCATTTAGTTCAGTTTTACAGTGAAAAATGAAGTTGTGATTCTGCCAATCTTTTGTGTTTCCCAAACCAGCTTTCCCAGCAATAAAGGTGTTTTTTTGATTCCTGTCTCTTGGAGGAATTTCTTAGTTGGTTCCAAACTTGGAGGGGTGAAGCATTAACCTTCTCAGAACCCAAACACAGCCATGCTTGATTTTTTTTTTTTTTTTTTTTTAGTTTTTCTAGTGTGTCATGTTTTCCCTTTTCTCTGGGCCTTTGCAGATTCCACTCTTTCTACCAGAACCCTCCCTTCTGTGCTCTTTGTCTGATTTACTCATTATTCAGCTTTCGCTGGGACTTCCCTCCTATCCTTACTGAGAGTAAGTTAGGACACTTTCTTTTATGCTCCTTTAACTCTATACTTTCCCTATCATAACTTGTGTCATGTTGTAATTTAAATGGTTCAATCAACAAATTCATGGTTTAACTGTCTTCCCTGTAAGACTTCCTATTAGGGCAGGGAACATGGCTGACCTGTGTTTCGCCTAGTACACTGTTGGCTTTAAGTAAGTATTTGTTGTTTGCATGAATGAACTGTAGCAAGGGTAGCTCATTTTATACTTATAATTTTTTTCTGTGATAAATCCTGGGACTTTAGTTGTGTTGATACTGCTTTGCTACTTAATTTCTATTTGACCTTGTATTTTTTCTTCTCCACACCACAAGTTCTCCTTGGAATAAAAATATTTGGCCAGGACTGTCTAAATTCTTAAAGATGTCTATTTGAAAGTAATCCCCCAGGACTTCCCTGGTGGTCAGTGGGTAAGACTCCATGCTCCCAATTCAGGGGGCCCAGGTTCGATCCCTGGTTGGGGAACTAGTTCCCTCATGCATGTGGCAAAATAAGAGTCCTCATGCTGCAACT
Source organism: Hyperoodon ampullatus (assembly GCF_949752795.1). NCBI lineage: Eukaryota > Metazoa > Chordata > Mammalia > Artiodactyla > Ziphiidae > Hyperoodon > Hyperoodon ampullatus. Next base: position 10,381,178 of record NC_136932.1, on the reverse strand, counting down.
AAGAAGTCCGCATGCTGCAACTAAGAAGTCTGCATGCCACAACTAAAGATCCCACATGCTGCAACTAAAAATCCCGCCTGCCACAATGAAGATCCCACGTGCCGCAACTAAGACTTGGCACAGCCAAACACTAAATAAATATTTAAAAAAGTAATCCACTTCCTTCCCACAAATTAGACATTGTATCATAAAATATAGATATTTTTTGCTTTTAAATAACAGAGTACTGTAGACAACCTTTGAAATCCCAGATCTCACTTAGAGAAAAAAAATGATCAGATATATTAAGGGGCTTTTGTTTATGCTTTCATTTTGGGATGGGTCTCATTACCTCGTATTTGTGAAGGGCTCAACTTCCTTTCTTTGTGCTGTAATTGGCTTGGCAGAGGTCCTGGTAAATCTTTATCCCTGAGAAAAGAGATACTTATTGAAACCAGCAAATATTAGTTCCCTTCTTCAGTTTCTGCTGACTGGAGTGACTGTAAGCATCAAAATATATCCAGAGTCACACCACCTAAGGGCCCTGTTACTGTCAATTGCCAATAGCTACAGGATGGACAGTGATGTTGGCCACTGAGGTCCACCTCTCCCCTATACTTTCCCATCAACCTTACCCCCTTAAAAAAATCTGATTTCTCCTATTTTACAAAAGAGGAAACTGAGGCTCAGAGGAATTAAATAACTTGTCCTGAGTCACACAGCTAATAACTGGAAGCCCTGGGATTCAAATCCAGGTTTATTTGTTGCCAAAGTTGAAGAATATAAGCCTCACACTATTCCGATTGTTGGAAATATAAGTTGTTTCAAATTTTTAACTAGTTTAAATAATCTTACGGTGAATATACTTATAGTGAAATTTTGTATTCACATTTATTTTACAACTTTGCCAAATTGTATTTTTACCAGCATATGAGAGAGCGAGAGCGGTAGATCGATCTCTTTCTCTCTTTCTCCCTCTCTCTCTCTCTCTCTCTCTCTGTCTCTCTGTCTCGATGTCTCTATATCAACCATATCTATCTATCTCTCAGCAAGAGAGAAAAGTTCTGGAAAGTTTGGAACCCTAGGTGACCTTTTATTTCCTCAGGAAAATAAAATATGGAAAAAGAGGAAAATATTAATACTTTGGGGATATTTTGTATATATCTGCAGCAATTTATTAGTTTAGGAACATAAAAATGTATTATGCAGAACTGAGTTTACTTATAATATGGTAATTTAATAGTAAATTTATAATCATAATTTTATGGATTAATTTTATTTAAAATACATTTAGTTTTGACACTAGTAGAACTAAAAGCTTTAAGAAATATGTCATCTCTTAGTTTTTGTGCTTTTACAAGAAGCAATTTAAAAAGTAAAACTATAAGAAATACTAAACATGGTAGTTAAATAAAAAAATTATAGTTTATGAATTTAGTATCCTCTACCGTGTCTACTAGATTCAGCCCATTTTTAAAGAGGACCTGGTAAAATAGGAGGTGAAATGCACCATTCTCAATTTTTCTGACATGGAATTTGATCTAATTAGTCTTATTTTTCTCAGCTTTTACTAACATTGATATCTTCTAGTGTTTGCTTTTCATTACCAACTTGATGCCTTTACTCAGATTGGTTATTTTATATTTGTTGTATTTCTAAATATAAACAGATTTCTTTTGCATGATATAAAAGATGCAGTGGATGGAGAAATATGAAGTTCTCAAGAAGCAAGAAGAAAGTAGAAGCCCAGGCAATGCAAGTTCTTTATTAGCTACATTTAAAAAACCATACTCTTGGCAGAATTTCAAATCTTATCTTGGATCAAACATGGGAAAGAGTTTTTTTATTTTACAGTGTTTCAAAGGTTCAAAGAACTTTAGGTTTGGAATGAACCCAGTCTTAGCCTCTCATCTCATGTAGGAATTCCCTCTACATGTGGTATTATCTAGTCTTTGCTTGACTACTTTCAGTGACAAGGAAGTCACTACTTCAAGAGATAGTTCGTGATGAAGGGTAAGGGAACAATGAGATCAAGGAATTTGGCTGCTATAAGGTTGTGTTACCCACATCCTGATTAAAAAGTCCGTCATATATTCCTGTAGAACGGCATAGTCAAGGACGCCACTCAAAGTGGCAAAGAAAATGGATAATTGTGAGAGATGAGAGACTTTTCTTTTTATGATCTGATAAAATGTGCATCAGGCTTTCATTTTCAGTCATTAGTGGCTACTGTTTATTGGAATGTATAGTTATCAGATTGAGAAAAAGCTATTGTTAATGTCACAGGCAAACCTCCCTTCCCAATTTTAGCTCAAGGTTAGTCATAGCTAATTTATCAGATTTCATTTTACTGGCCATTGTTCAGCTACATACTCTTTCTCTATATTCTGACGCTTAGGGGTTTATGATCCTCTGAGTTTATTCTCCTGTAAACTGGCACTTGAAATGTCTTTTTTTTTTTTTTTTTTTTTTTATGGTATGCGGGCCTCCCACTGTCGCGGCCTCTCCCGTTGTGGAGCACAGGCTCCGGACGCGCAGGCTCAGCGGCCATGGCTCACGGGCCCAGCCGCTCCGCGGCATGTGGGATCCTCCCAGACCGGGGCACGAACCCGCGTCCCCTGCATCGGCAGGCGGACTCTCAACCATTGCGCCACCAGGGAAGCCCTGAAATGTCTTAATGTGTAACTGACAACTCCTTTAGCCTTCTGATAACCCTCTTCTTCTGGGGCATTCTGTCCCCTCACACAAAAATAGCCTCTCATTTGGGAGAATAGGAAGGAGAACTCTGTTTCTCTAATCAAAAAGTATATATCTATCTATCTTTCTTTTCATAAAAGAATCTTTATCTTCAATTCAGATGTTTTGTTTTATAATTAACTTTATCACAGAATAGATATTTGAAGAACATTCTAACTTGTTTCATTATAGCCTTTATGAGCATTTAATATATTCATCACCTTAATAATTCTTTATCTTAATATATTGATCACCTTAATAAATTCATTACTTACCTCCTGCCATGGAAGTTGGGTAGTTTTGTTGACGGATTCAGTTTAAGTTTTGCTTTAGTATCAGAAACTGCCATGTGGCCAGTAACTCTGTCTGGAATTCAGAAGATACAGTTAAGGACCAAATCACAGATTAATCTGTTTATATTCTTTTACAACTTTCCCAGCTCGAGACCTGGAGTTTGAAGTCCAGGGCCTCATGGAATGGAAATATGTGCAAATAGAAGTTAGAGGTATGTGCAAAGTTGGAAGGCCATGTGGACGGGTCCCTTTACTATCCCAAGATCTCTAAGCAAAACTTCTTGCCATTGCTCCTCCTGCAAATAGTATCATTCTGATCCTATATAAAAATAAATGGTAAAGCATTCTGAAAGTATGTAGAAAAAGTTATTTAAACACAAAATTTATTTTTAAAATGTGTTTTTCATCTCATAATTGACAGAGAATAAAATGTTGTAGCATTTGCAAAATATTTACCTAATTGTTTATATCTTGGATAGCTGCCTGGTAGTAAGTAGATTTTCCCAGGGTTTCCTTCTGGGAGGTCCACCCCTGCCCTATCAGTTCTTATGAACCCACTGGTCTTTTTAAAAAATAAGAATAGGGGTGGGATCTAATGCTGTTTTGCTACCTTAGATCCCCCTGAATGGACTATTAACCACTAAGGACTCCCTAGTCATTCCTTTCTACTTCTGCATAGTTTAAGAATCAGAACCTATGGACCAAAAGCTAGGTTGGTAGGGCTTCTCCCTTTTATTGTTGGTCTTATCTCTCTAATTATCCTTTTTTTAATATAAATTTATTTATTTATATTTATTTATTTTTGGCTGCATTGGGTCTTCGTTGCTGTGCGCGGGCTTTCTCTAGTTGTGGTGAGCAGGGGCTACTCTTTGTTGTGGTGCACGGGCTTCTCATTGCGGTGGCTTCTCTTGTTGCGGAGCATGGGCTCTAGGCACACGGGCTTCAGTAGTAGTGGCGCGCAGGCTCCGTAGTTATGGCTCGCAGGCTTAGTTGCTCCGTGGCATGGGGGATCTTCCTGGACCAGGGATCTAACCTGTGTTCCCTGCATTGGCAGGGGGATTCTTAGCCACTGCGCCAGCAGGGAAGTCCCACCCTTGTCAGTTTTTTTTTTTTTTTGCGGTACGCGGGCCTCTCACTGTTGTGGTCTCTCCCGTTGCGGAGCACAGGCTCCGGACGCGCAGGCTTAGCGGCCATGGCTCACAGGCCCAGCCTCTCTGCGGCATGTGGGATGTTCGCGGACCGGGGCACGAACCCGTGTCCCCTGCATCGGCAGGCGGACTCTCAACCACTGCGCCACCAGGGAAGCCCCCACCCTTGTCAGTTTTGAGGAGTGTTGTTCAGGTACTTTGTAGAAGTCCTTCAATTTGGGTTTTCCTGATGTTCTTCTCATGGTTAGCCTGAGATTATGGGTTTTGGGGAGGAAGACCACAGAACTGAAGTGGTGTTATCATCATTATATTAAGGCTATCAACATGACTTATCACTGGTGATGGCAACCTTGATTAACTGGCTGAGGCAGTGTTTGTCAGATTTTTCCACTGTAAACTTCCTTCCTTCCTTTTTCATATTCTACTCTTTGGAAGCAAGTTGCTAAGGGTAGTCCAGACTCAAGGGACAGAGGGCTCAGGGGAATGGGGATTAAGCTCTACCTCCTGGAAGAGCTAATATCTACACACATTATTGGGAATTCTCTTGTAAGAGAGATTTGTCTCTTCTTCATTTAAAAAATGCAATCATGGAACTTCCCTGGTGGCGCAGTGGTTAAGAATCCGCCTGCCAATGCAGGGCACACGGGTTCGAGCCCTGGTCCAGGAAGATCCCACGTGCCATGGAGCAGCTAAGCCTGTGCGCCACAACTACTGAGCCCGCGTGCCACAACTATGGAAGCCCGTGCGCCTACAGCCCAAGCTCCACAGCAAGAGAAGCCACCGCAATGAAAAGCCCGCGCACCACAACCAAGAGTAGCCCCTGCTTGATGCAACTGGAGAAAGCCCGTGTGCAGCAACGAAGACCCAACACAGCAAAAAAAAAAAAAAAAATTCAATCATTTATTTCTATCACTAGGGACTTATCGATATTTATTTTATACTTTGAGTTATAGTCCAATACTATTCTATTTATTTTTGTTGTTCAAACTGTTCCAGCTTTGGCTGTTGTGAGCTCTTTCATGTTCATTTCTGTATCTCCCTGACATGCTCTTGTCCTTTTGTATTTTGAGCATCTCCTTACTTTCTGGCACTGCAAGATATTCCAGGTTCATTTTGTATATTCTCTGCCAAAGCCCTAGAATCAGCCATTTATCCAAGGAACTCTGATTCTTTCATAGGAGACTGATATTGGAAGTCAAGATCTGGGTGCTGGGTATGCTTGTTGCTGTGGGGGTGTCAGTGCTTTTAAGTCCTCTCAGCAAACAGCTAGGAAATATATGCACATATACTAACCCATGTATACACACATATTATTTCTTGATCTATCCATCTGCATCCATATTAAGTTAAACATGAGTTCACACTAATGTCTCACTCTAATCCAGTTCCACTGCTTCACTTTAGCCTTCTCCCCTTGTTTATCTGAAACTTCCTACTCCAACAGAGAGAGAAACCTGGCTGCCACCATCCACCATTGAGTCACTTATTTATTCAATTGTCATATACATGTACAACAGTTTCAGAATTGTTAATCTATACCCCTATGAGAAACAACTTTACTAATTAGAGTATATTGTGTGTTGTTTATGTATAGCTCCTTTTGTGTTCGGTCTTACATTTTCTAGTCAAAATGTCGTTTTCAGAGTTACGTAGGTCAGCGCCTCCCTCTCCCCGACGTGACTTATATTTTAACAGGATCACTGTGGCTGTTGTTAGAACAGACTTTTGTAAGGATTTAGGTAGAAGCAGGGAGACTAGCCTCAGGTAGGAGGCTACTGTGGGTGAGCAATAACAGTGCTTTAGACCAGGGTTGTAGCAGTAGAGGTGGTATAAATCTCGATCTATTTTAAACGTAGAGCCAATGAGATTTCCTGATGGATTTTATTTATTTATTTATATATATTTTAAAATACACATTTCTTCATTTATTTATTTATTTATTTATTTATTTATATTTTTGGCTGCATTGGGTCTTTGTTGCTGCACGCAGGCTTTCTCTAGTTGCCGCGAGCGGGGGCTACTCTTCGTTGTGGTGGGCGGGCTTCTCATTCTGGTGGCATCTCTTGCTGTGGAGCACGGGCTCTAGGCACGTGGGCTTCAGTAATTGTGGCATGGGGGCTCAGTAGTTGTGGCCTGCAGGCTCTAGAGCAGTCTCAGTAGTTGTGGCACACGGGCTTAGTTGCTCCACAGCATGTGGGATCTTCCCTGACCAGGGCTCAAACCCATGTCCCCTGCGTTAGCAGGCTGATTGTTAACCACTGTGCCACCAGAGAAGTCCCTCCTGATGGATTTAGAGGTAGGGTGAGAACGAAGAGTCAAGGATGAGTCCAGAGTTTTTCCAGAACAAGTGGAAGGATGAAATATCATTATCTGAGATGGGGAAGGCTATGGGTAGGTCAAATTTTAAAAGTAAGAGGCTGAGGGGAGGGGAGGATGGGGAGTTATTGGTTAATGGGTCTGGAGGTTCAGTTTGGGATGATGAAAAAGTTCTGGAGGTGGATGGTAGTGATGGTTAGAGGACAGTGTGAACATATTTAATGCCACTGATCTGTGTGAACTCTTAAAAATGGTTAAAATTGTAATTTTTATGTTATGTATATTTTACTACAGTAAAAAAAAAAGAGTAAGAGGAACATATCAGGAGCTCAGTTGTTTTGTTTTTTCTTTGGCCACGCCACGTGGCTTGCAGAATCTTAGTTCCCTGAACCTGGGACCCCAGCAGCGGCAGCGTGGAGTCCTAACCACTGGATTGCCAGGGAATTTCTCAGGAGTTCAGTTTTTGACATGTTGAGTTTGAGGTGTCTATTCGACATACAATTGGAGATGTCAGGTAGGCAGTTAGATATGAGTCTGGAGCTGGGGAGAGAGACCTGGCTGGACATATACATTTGGGAATTGTTGGCATATAGGTATTTAAGGCCTAAGACTAGACGAGATCACCACATGTGTGAGTGGGATGAAGAAGAGAAGAGGATCAAGGACTGAGCTCTGGGGTGGTCTAACATGAAGAGGAATCAGGAGAAAGGGAGAAACTAGCAAAGCAGACTGAGGAGTGACCAGTGAGGTAGGAAGAAAACAAGAACGTGTAAATATCTAGGAATGGGAAAAATAGTTTTGGAGACAATGAGTATAGACACCTCTTTCGGGGAATTTTTCTGCAAAGAGGAGCAAAGAAATTCTATAGTAGCTGGAGCAGGAAATGAGGTCACAATATATTCCTTAGGGGCAATAATAGTAAATTTGTATGATAATAGGAATGATATAATAGAGAGTGAAAAAAATTGGTGTTGGAGAGGGGGACACAGTTTCTTTGGTCGTATCTTTGAATTTGAGAGAGGAGATGTGATCTAGTCCACAATGGAAGGATTGACTTTAGATAAAAGTATAAAGTTCATTTGTGGAGGAGGGAGGAGGGCAGAGTTTGTGGGGACCGATGCTGGTGGGGGTAGATATGGAAGCGGGAGTCTGTGGAAGTTCTATTCTGACTGCAGAATCAGAATTCTCCGATTATAAAGGGGTAGGAAGCAAGGATATCAACTGAGAGTGAGGATGGTAGCAGATGTTGGGGATTTGGAGGTGTTCAATAAATATTTGTAAATTGAACAAATTAACCTCTCATAGAGCTTAATCCTCACGACAACCACGTTTTCTAGTTTCTGTATTTGATGCTTTGATATCTGGGGCCTTGCTGATCCTGGAGGGCCTGCCCCTCCCATAACTAGCCAGCTCCTAGCGATAGTAAAAGACTTGCCTGTGAGCATGTTCTTCATATACAAACCAACCAATCCAGAGACCGTATCCCCAGTCACCAACTTTCTTAGGCTCTTAAACTCTGGGCTACTGTTCCTCTGTCCTAATCACTGCAGGGCCAGGTATCAGACAACTAGGGACAGCCCTGAATACCCAGAGCTCACTGAAATGATTTAACTAGCCAATCCGAAAGCTGCTTATCCTGCCTTGTCTATTCCTTCCTGCAGAAACCAAACTAAGGCTCTTGCCCACTTCCCTCTACCCTTTGCCTTTTGACTGACACTGGTGCTTCCCTCTTCATGGTGTGCTGTGTCTCTTACTTTTAGGGATCTCTGAGAATAAAATACTTCTTCCGGGACAGTTGTTTCTATGTCTGTATGTACAACAATACCTGATTAAAACAAATAGTGGGTACCCTTAAAGCACCAATGTATATTAATGTACTTCAGAAACCTTGAAGTATTATAAAGCCATAAACTGTTATTATTAAGGCATTTAGTTCAGTTTTACAGTGAAAAATGAAGTTGTGATTCTGCCAATCTTTTGTGTTTCCCAAACCAGCTTTCCCAGCAATAAAGGTGTTTTTTTGATTCCTGTCTCTTGGAGGAATTTCTTAGTTGGTTCCAAACTTGGAGGGGTGAAGCATTAACCTTCTCAGAACCCAAACACAGCCATGCTTGATTTTTTTTTTTTTTTTTTTTTAGTTTTTCTAGTGTGTCATGTTTTCCCTTTTCTCTGGGCCTTTGCAGATTCCACTCTTTCTACCAGAACCCTCCCTTCTGTGCTCTTTGTCTGATTTACTCATTATTCAGCTTTCGCTGGGACTTCCCTCCTATCCTTACTGAGAGTAAGTTAGGACACTTTCTTTTATGCTCCTTTAACTCTATACTTTCCCTATCATAACTTGTGTCATGTTGTAATTTAAATGGTTCAATCAACAAATTCATGGTTTAACTGTCTTCCCTGTAAGACTTCCTATTAGGGCAGGGAACATGGCTGACCTGTGTTTCGCCTAGTACACTGTTGGCTTTAAGTAAGTATTTGTTGTTTGCATGAATGAACTGTAGCGAGGGTAGCTCATTTTATCCTTATAATTTTTTTCTGTGATAAATTCTGGGACTTTAGTTGTGTTGATACTGCTTTGCTACTTAATTTCTATTTGACCTTGTATTTTTTCTTCTCCACACCACAAGTTCTCCTTGGAATAAAAATATTTGGCCAGGACTGTCTAAATTCTTAAAGATGTCTATTTGAAAGTAATCCCCCAGGACTTCCCTGGTGGTCAGTGGGTAAGACTCCATGCTCCCAATTCAGGGGGCCCAGGTTCGATCCCTGGTTGGGGAACTAGTTCCCTCATGCATGTGGCAAAATAAGAGTCCTCATGCTGCAACTAAGAAGTCCGCATGCTGCAACTAAGAAGTCTGCATGCCACAACTAAAGATCCCACATGCTGCAACTAAAAATCCCGCCTGCCACAATGAAGATCCCACGTGCCGCAACTAAGACTTGGCACAGCCAAAAACTAAATAAATATTTAAAAAAGTAATCCACTTCCTTCCCACAAATTAGACATTGTATCATAAAATATAGATATTTTTTGCTTTTAAATAACAGAGTACTGTAGACAACCTTTGAAATCCCAGATCTCACGTAGAGAAAAAAAATGATCAGATATATTAAGGGGCTTTTGTTTATGCTTTCATTTTGGGATGGGTCTCATTACCTCGTATTTGTGAAGGGCTCAGCTTCCTTTCTTTGTGCTGTAATTGGCTTGGCAGAGGTCCTGGTAAATCTTTATCCCTGAGAAAAGAGATACTTATTGAAACCAGCAAATATTAGTTCCCTTCTTCAGTTTCTGCTGACTGGAGTGACTGTAAGCATCAAAATATATCCAGAGTCACACCACCTAAGGGCCCTGTTACTGTCAATTGCCAATAGCTACAGGATGGACAGTGATGTTGGCCACTGAGGTCCACCTCTCCCCTGTACTTGCCCATCAACCGTACCCCCTTAAAAAATCTGATTTCTCCTATTTTACAAAAGAGGAAACTGAGGCTCAGAGGAATTAAATAACTTGTCCTGAGTCACACAGCTAATAACTGGAAGCCCTGGGATTCAAATCCAGGTTTATTTGTTGCCAAAGTTGAAGAATATAAGCCTCACACTATTCCGATTGTTGGAAATATAAGTTGTTTCAAATTTTTAACTAGTTTAAATAATCTTACGGTGAATATACTTATAGTGAAATTTTGTATTCACATTTATTTTACAACTTTGCCAAATTGTATTTTTACCAGCATATGAGAGAGCGAGAGCGGTAGATCGATCTCTTTCTCTCTTTCTCTCTTTCTCCCTCTCTCTCTCTCTCTCTCTGTCTCTCTGTCTCTCTGTCTCGATGTCTCTATATCAACCATATCTATCTATCTCTCAGCAAGAGAGAAAAGTTCTGGAAAGTTTGGAACCCTAGGTGACCTTTTATTTCCTCAGGAAAATAAAATATGGAAAAAGAGGAAAATATTAATACTTTGGGGATATTTTGTATATATCTGCAGCAATTTATTAGTTTAGGAACATAAAAATGTATTATGCAGAACTGGGTTTACTTATAATATGGTAATTTAATAGTAAATTTATAATCATAATTTTATGGATTAATTTTATTTAAAATACATTTAGTTTTGACACTAGTAGAACTAAAAGCTTTAAGAAATATGTCATCTCTTAGTTTTTGTGCTTTTACAAGAAGCAATTTAAAAAGTAAAACTATAAGAAATACTAAACATGGTAGTTAAATAAAAAAATTATAGTTTATGAATTTAGTATCCTCTACCGTGTCTACTAGATTCAGCCCATTTTTAAAGAGGACCTGGTAAAATAGGAGGTGAAATGCACCATTCTCAATTTTTCTGACATGGAATTTGATCTAATTAGTCTTATTTTTCTCAGCTTTTACTAACATTGATATCTTCTAGTGTTTGCTTTTCATTACCAACTTGATGCCTTTACTCAGATTGGTTATTTTATATTTGTTGTATTTCTAAATATAAACAGATTTCTTTTGCATGATATAAAAGATGCAGTGGATGGAGAAATATGAAGTTCTCAAGAAACAAGAAGAAAGTAGAAGCCCAGGCAATGCAAGTTCTTTATTAGCTACATTTAAAAAACCATACTCTTGGCAGAATTTCAAATCTTATCTTGGATCAAACATGGGAAAGAGTTTTTTTATTTTACAGTGTTTCAAAGGTTCAAAGAACTTTAGGTTTGGAATGAACCCAGTCTTAGCCTCTCATCTCATGTAGGAATTCCCTCTACATGTGGTATTATCTAGTCTTTGCTTGACTACTTTCAGTGACAAGGAAGTCACTACTTCAAGAGATAGTTCGTGATGAAGGGTAAGGGAACAATGAGATCAAGGAATTTGGCTGCTATAAGGTTGTGTTACCCACATCCTGATTAAAAAGTCCGTCATATATTCCTGTAGAACGGCATAGTCAAGGACGCCACTCAAAGTGGCAAAGAAAATGGATAATTGTGAGAGATGAGAGACTTTTCTTTTTATGATCTGATAAAATGTGCATCAGGCTTTCATTTTCAGTCATTAGTGGCTACTGTTTATTGGAATGTATAGTTATCAGATTGAGAAAAAGCTATTGTTAATGTCACAGGCAAACCTCCCTTCCCAATTTTAGCTCAAGGTTAGTCATAGCTAATTTATCAGATTTCATTTTACTGGCCATTGTTCAGCTACATACTCTTTCTCTATATTCTGACGCTTAGGGGTTTATGATCCTCTGAGTTTATTCTCCTGTAAACTGGCACTTGAAATGTCTTAATGTGTAACTGACAACTCCTTTAGCCTTCTGATAACCCTCTTCTTCTGGGGTATTCTGTCCCCTCACACAAAAATAGCCTCTCATTTGGGAGAATAGGAAGGAGAACTCTGTTTCTCTAATCAAAAAGTATATATCTATCTATCTTTCTTTTCATAAAAGAATCTTTATCTTCAATTCAGATGTTTTGTTTTATAATTAACTTTATCACAGAATAGATATTTGAAGAACATTCTAACTTGTTTCATTATAGCCTTTATGAGCATTTAATATATTCATCACCTTAATAATTCTTTATCTTAATATATTGATCACCTTAATAAATTCATTACTTACCTCCTGCCATGGAAGTTGGGTAGTTTTGTTGACGGATTCAGTTTAAGTTTTGCTTTAGTATCAGAAACTGCCATGTGGCCAGTAACTCTGTCTGGAATTCAGAAGATACAGTTAAGGACCAAATCACAGATTAATCTGTTTATATTCTTTTACAACTTTCCCAGCTCGAGACCTGGAGTTTGAAGTCCAGGGCCTCATGGAATGGAAATATGTGCAAATAGAAGTTAGAGGTATGTGCAAAGTTGGAAGGCCATGTGGACGGGTCCCTTTACTATCCCAAGATCTCTAAGCAAAACTTCTTGCCATTGCTCCTCCTGCAAATAGTATCATTCTGATACTATATAAAAATAAATGGTAAAGCATTCTGAAAGTATGTAGAAAAAGTTATTTAAACACAAAATTTATTTTTAAAATGTATTTTTCATCTCATAATTGACAGAGAATAAAATGTTATAGCATTTGCAAAATATTTACCTAATTGTTTATATCTTGGATAGCTGCCTGGTAGTAAGTAGATTTTCCCAGGGTTTCCTTCTGGGAGGTCCACCCCTGCCCTATCAGTTCTTATGAACCCACTGGTCTTTTTAAAAAATAAGAATAGGGGTGGGATCTAATGCTGTTTTGCTACCTTAGATCCCCCTGAATGGACTATTAACCACTAAGGACTCCCTAGTCATTCCTTTCTACTTCTGCATAGTTTAAGAATCATCAGAACCTATGGACTAGAAGCTGGGTTGGTAGGGCTTCTCCCTTTTATTGTTGGTCTTATCTCTCTAATTATCCTTTTTTAATATAAATTTATTTATTTATATTTATTTATTTTTGGCTGCATTGGGTCCTTGTTGCTGTGCACGGGCTTTTTCTAGTTGCGGTGAGCAGGGGCTACTCTTTGTTGTGCACGGGCTTCTCATTGCGGTGGCTTCTCTTGTTGCAGAGCACAGGCTCTAAGCACATGGGCTTAAGCAGTTGTGGCGCACTGGCTCAGAAGTTATGGCGCGCGAGCTCAGTGGTTGTGGCTCGTGGGCTCTAAAGCGCAGGCTCAGTAGTTGTGGCGCACGGGCTCAGTAGTTATGGCACGTGGGTTCAGTAGTTATGGCTCGCGGGCTCTAGAGCGCAGGCTCAGTAGTTGTGGCACACGGGCTTAGTTGCTCTGCAGCATGTGGGATCTTCCCAGCCCAGGGCTTGAACCCGTGTCTCCTGCACTGGCAGGCGGGTTCTTAACCACTGTGCCACCAGGGAAGTCCTCTAATTATCTTTTTAATATATAGAGTGTATTAAGTAGTTCACTGACAAGAAAACTGGGTTGCTGACTTAGGAACAGCAATCATACACTATTAAACCATGAAGAAAAAGTCTCTGAATGTTTGGTTAGAGTTCAGTCAATTTTCCTAAGTCTTTACCTCAGACTCTGGAAAACTGTTGCTTCTAAACAACTCAATTACATGTGCTCAAAATCTGGAAACCTACCACAGAGCTGGGAACTCCGGAGAGGCTTGACAATGTAGGCAGTTGAAAGGTGCTGTTAAATCACCCTCATGGCTCAAAATAATCATTAATTTAAAAAACTATCTCCAATCTCTCACTGAGATGGTAGATTAAAAAAAAAAAAAGGACTCCTTGTAGATTCCTACAAAATCTGGATATTTACCTACTTCTAAGTGGGTAAGCTTCTAAGTGGGTACAACTTCTGGGCTCCAGTCAGATCAAGAATGCAGTAAAGGGTTTGTTCCATCACTCAACTGTGACCTCATTCAGTTCTCAGGCTCAGGTCCAGGTAGGAATGACCCACAAGCTCCTTCCAGCTTTAGAGTAACTGTGATTTCAATGTGGTTCATTTGGCACCCTCAGGGAATGTGTGGGTATGAGTTACAGAATCAGAATATTTTGACACTGATTGGATTTCGGGGAAGGGGAAGTTTTTAAAAAAATTCTGTATTAATATATTTTCATGTTAAACATTGGTGAATTGAAAGTTGTTGAAGTAAAAAATTTTACCCAGTTCCCTTGGTTGAATGCTGATTAGGAACCATTTCATTGTTTACATCCAGAAAGAGGGAAAAATCAAACTCTCACAGGTTTTAGTCTGTAGTGTTATTGAAAAGAGTGATTTTAAAAGAGCAATTAAGGAAAGTATTATGATTGTTTTAATCAGAAATTTTCAAGATCTGACAGGTCTCACGGTATTTAAATCATCTAAGCACAGAAGTTAGGAGTGTCTCTAGTCTTCATGATGGCTAAGTACAGATACCTCTGGCAGCAAGGTTTAGCTTGAGCCCCCCAAGTTGTTTCAGGCTTCACTTGTTAGCTGCAATTCTAGAGATTGTCTATTCCTGCTCTGGGGGATTTATTTATTATGCGCATAATTTGACTTTTCCCTAGTCTTTCCAAACTTGGTATATTACCTTTCATTCTGGCTAGGGACACAGAGGAAAGAAAGGGAAGGTTTAATTTACAAATTAAACAAATATTTAATTAGGGCCTACTATGTTAGGGGCTACCAAGACTTAAAATGAAGTTAATGACCACCATTCTACTTTCTGTTTCTATGAATTTGACTACTCTAGGAACCTCATATAAGTAGAATCATACAGTGTTTGTGACTTGCATATTTCACTTAGCATAGTATCCTCAAGGTTCATCCATGTTGTATCATGTATCAGAATTTCCTTCCTTTTTAAGGATGAATAATATTGCATTATATGTACCACATTTTAAGATAATAAGATAAAGCACTTATTTATTTGTTGATGGACACTTGGGTTGCTTCCACCTTTTGGCTATCATAAATAATGTTGCTGTGACACATCGGTGTACAAATATCTCTTCAAGATCCTGCTTTCAATCCTTTGAATATACACCAGAAGTGGAATTGGTGGATCACATGGTAATTCTATTCTTAACGTTTTGAAGAAATATTGTTTTCCATAGTGGCCACCATTTTACATTCCAACCAACAGTGCATAAGAGTTCTAATTTCTCCACATCCTTACCAATACTTGTTTTCTGTTTGATAGTAGCCACCCTGATGGGTATGAGGTGATATATCATTGTGGTTTTGATTTGCGTTTTCCTAATGATTAGTGATTTTGAGTGTCTTTTTATAAGCTTGTTGGTTATTGTATATGTACTGTAGAAACATGTCTATTCAAGACTATTGTCCACTTTTTATCACTTGTTGTTGTTGTTGTTATTGAGTTATGGGAGTTCTTTATATATTCTGGATATTAATCCCTTATTAGATATGTGATTTGCAAATGTTTTCTTTCTGTAAGTTGCGTTTGCACTCTGTTGATTGTGTTCTTTGTTGCCTATGCTTTTGGTGTCATTTCCAAGAAATCATTGCCAAACCCAATGTCATGAAGCTTTTCTCCTATGTTTCCTTCTAAGAGTTTTAGGTTTTGTGTGTAGGGAGAAGTAGAATTTTAACACGTAGCATGTAGCTCCTAGGGAAGAGTAGTCTAGAGTGAAAGAAGAGCAAAAGCACGTAGAGTAATCATGGGAGCTTAGGAGACAAGGAACTGTTCAAGACTGCATGAAGTGAGATAATGGGAGCAAAAATGATTAGGTATTTGGGCTAGGGTTGGTTATTACAACAGAGATTGCAAATTTGATCCCCATACAAGTTTTATTTGGCTTAAATAACATTAAAAATTTTTTTGAAATTCATAAATGAAAACATGGGTAATTTAAAAGTTATCAGTTTATGACTTCTGAAAAATTCATAGATCAGAGAACACATGGCCCCCATTCCTGCTTAGCAATAATTGGCAGGAGCAGAAAAACTGTCACCCTTTTAACTGGAACCCAAGGTTTCCTGATTGCCACAGTCCCCCTCATTTTTTCTAGTCTCTTATACCCAGCATGTCACTCATTTAACATGTTTTTTTAAAAAATAAACTTATTTATTTATTTATTTATTCATTGGCTGTGTTGGGTCTTCGTTGCTGCACATGGGCTCTCTCTAGTTGCAGTGAGTGGGGGCTACTCTTTGTTGTGGTGTGTGGGCTTCTCATTGTCGTGGCTTCTCTTGTTGCGGAGCACGGGCTCTAGGTGCACAGGCTTCAGTAGTTGTGGCACGTGGGCTCAGTAGTTGTGGCTTGTGGGCTCTAGAGCTCAGGCTCAGTAGTTCTTGTGCATGGGCTTAGCTGCTCGGCGGCATGTGGGATCTTCCCTGGCCAGGGCTCAAACCCGTGTCCCCTGCATTGGCAGGCAGATTCTCAACCACTGCACCACCAGGGAAGCCCTTACATGGTTTTTGTGTATACATATACATCTTGATTGTTAAGCTAAGGGAGTCTAGACTTTAGCATTAGCATTGGGGAATTCTGAAGATATTTAAGTAGGGATGTTGCATAAATATAGCTGTTTTCTATAGCAATTAATTCAACCATATCAATCTAAGAATCGCCTAGGCTCATATTCCCTTCTGATTTTATGAAGAATAAAAAGGAAGTGACTATTAGATGAGGGAGAATATCTAGTATTAGGCTTCTTCCTATGTAGTACTGTTCACCAAAGGAGAAAGGAGCTTTATGGGAAAAGGTTGTGTCTCAATGTGATTTATAATTTGTGGACTCTGAAAACCTAACATTTCAGGGTAATGCCTAATTCATCCTGTATAGTTAAAGATATATGAGCCTTAAGGAGAAGAGAATCTCACCAGTTACTTCAGTTACCAGAGCAATGGGAACTGGATTTTTCAGGGGGGAAAAAAAGTAGCTACCTCCCTCTTAGAGATGCTGCCCCTGTAGGCGAATCAGGCTTCACAGGCAGATGCCCTTCACTTCTTTCCCTGGCTCTTTTGCTTTCACTAAGTGTGTAAGTACCTTGAGGTCAGAAGCTTAATATTCTATTTTCCCAACATTGGCTCTGTCCATTGAACATAGGTAGTCAATGAATGACTAGGGAAAGGCAAGATGTTCCTTCCTTTTGGGGCAGAGATTTTGTGCTTCACCATTTCTCCCTCCTCTTAGGCTTTTCTCAAACTCCATCACCCAGAAATCACCAGGGTATGGCAGCGTGAAGGAACTGACTATTATTTCCCACTTCAAGTCTGGTAACCTGGGTAGGCAAAATTCTCTGGGTTGGCCTAATCCTGATGAGCCCCAGTTCCTCTCTTGCTCCCTCCTGACTAGTCTAGATTAATGATGGAGATATTTGCAGAAATTAGAAGGCTTACTCCTGGGACTTCCCTCGTGGTACAGTGGGTAAGACTCCATGCTCCCAATGCAGGGGGCCTGGGTTTGATCCCTGATCGGGAAATGAGATCCTGCATGCATGCTGCAACTAAGAGTCTGCATGCCACAACTAAGAGTCCACATGCTTCAACTAAGAAGTCCACATGCTGCAACTAAGAAGTCCGCATGCCACAACGAAGATCCTATGTGCCGCAATAAGACCCAGTGCAGTCAAAAATAAATAAATAAATAATAAATAAATTTTAAAAAAGAAGGCTTACTCCTCTTTACACAATACCATTTAAGTTATTATGCATGCAAACCAACTAGTTATAATTTTTAAATTTAGTGTACACCAACATGGATGGTTTTTGGAGCAGCAACTATGTAAATGTACAGCAAAAAACCCTTACTCCCATACCACCCAACCAAGTCAAAGCAAGGATGTGAGAGGGCTTACAAAATCACATATAGAGGCAATAAAAGGAAAAGATAGAGAAATATGTGGCAACCACTTGCTCATCCTCATTGAGTTTTTCTTGAGAGTCAATCCAGAATGTCAGAAAATTTTCCTAGCATCAACTTAATAGCAAGTTATAATAACAGATTGCTTAACCCATGTTCTGCAGATCACTAAATACTCGGATTTTTAATATCTCCTCTTTATATAATATTTGAATCCATATGGATTTCATTTAGTTTCTTCACTAGTTCAACAAATATAATAGCATTTAACCAGTCTCTTATTCATTCATCTGTTCATCTCAGGAAATGATAATTCCATCTTTCCAGGCCTATGCTCCATCCTCTGTTGAAGCCAAAACACGTGGAATATGCTTCAATCCTCTTCTTTTGTGTTCTACATCTAATCCAATTCATCCATTTCATAAGTACATTTTCAGTGCCTATTATGTTCTCGGCCCTGGGATATCTATCAGGAAATACTGCTGATTCCATCTTCAAAATATATATGTAACTCAACCACTCTCACCACCTTCACCTCTACTTCCTGCTCTGGGTTACTGCAAAGACCTCCTAACTGGTCTCCCTGCTTCTGCTCTTGCTGTATTCACCCCTGCCAAGTCTCTTCTACACAGGAACCAGGACAGTCCTTTAAAAACTTAAGTCAGATCATGTCCTATCTTTGTTCAAATCCTCATTTTCCTGTGTTACTCAGGAAAAAAACCCAATCTTTACAATAGCCTTCAGGGTTCATATGATCAGCTACTCCCCACACCTGCACCACCCCCTTCCCCCAAAAGGAACATCTCATTGCACAATCCTGGAATTGTACTGTGCATAGCTTATTTGGTTCAATGTGGTGGTCCCGTGCCCTACCTCTATGACCTTATCTCTTCCTACATTGCCCTTGCTCACTCTGTTCAGCCACAATGGCCTCTTTACTCTTTCTCAAATATTATGAGCAATGCCCTTGTATAAGGGCTTTTGCACTTGCTCTTCCCTCTCCGTGGAGTGCTCTTGCTCCAGATTTCTGCTCCCTGGTCTCGTTAGCTTTTTGCTTAAATGCCCTTTATCAGTGAGTCTTTTCTTGATTAACTTCCTCCACTTACAGTATCCCCTATACCCATTTTCTTTGCTTTATTTTCTCTGTAATCTCTGTCATACTATTATTTGTTTATTGTGTATATCTCTTCACTAGAAAGTAAGCTCCACGAGAGTAGTGAGCTTTGTCCCAAGCATGTACAATAATACTTGGCACACGGTAGACTGTGATTGTTAAGTGAATGGATACACGCATCCCTTCATTGCTTCAGCAGACACCTACTAACTGCAGGTACAGAGAATAAAAAGACTTACAAGATGGCATGTCTGTGTAGGGGATTAAGAGGTACAAACTACTATGTATAAAATAAATAAAGATACATTATACAGGAATATAGCCAATACTTTATAGTAACTATAAATGGAGTATAATCGATGAAAAATTTGAATCACTGTGCTGTGCACTTGAAACTAATATAATATTGTAAATCAACTATACCTCAAAAAAAAAAAAAAGATGGTATGCCTACCCTAAAGTGGCTGACAGGGAAGTGGGACAAGTTCATCCAAATTCAGGTTTCTATAATCTGTGAGTGAATAGTGGAGAAAAGACTAACGAGTAGGCTAGAAGAAGAGCAGCTGCGAGACAAGTGGGACTGAATGTTTCTTCCATGATGCCACCCAGTAAGAGAACGGGCAGAAAGGAACCCTGGGTGGCACCTTCAAGAATTCTGATAAAGAAGTAATTTTTTGAGTCTATAAAATGTCACACACTCTTGTTTCAAGACTAACAGCATACATCTCTTTCTCCCTTCCTCTCTCCAAAACTCTGAATATATTTCTAATGTTTCCTCCTCAGCAACAAAATGGGAGGCTGGAACTTGAAGCACAGAAACAAAAATGAAAATTCCCCTAAAGTAGGAATAGTGGCAGAATCTATGAGAATAAGGACATCTATTATTTAATTTTAAGCAGTTGCAGTAAAATAAGCTACCAACCCAGGCTTGAGTTGAGAAATGACGGAATTAGGCAGCGTCCAGGGGAGCAACAGAATAAAAAAAAAGACAACGGCATAGTAGAGGAAGGCAAACCAGAGAATTCAAAGTAGAAAGTCAGAACCATTGGTGAGTAGGAGAAATATATGTCTCCCCTAACCTACCCAAGAGTCCCTAGATATTGGGGAGTTGCTGGGTTTCGTCTATACATGATAGTATGACAAATCAGTTCAGTGCTGGGAAATTTGTTTGCTATGTGGGAAAAAAACCCCAGGTGGGATCCCTGTCTTACCATATGCAGAGGTGGTATACAGATGAATTAAAGATCTAAATGTGAAAGGTAAAATTATATAGTTAGTAGAAGTAGTAAAGAACAAGAAAATGAAGTGTTGGCAAATCTGGTATTCATTACTGGGGCAGTGATTAGGTAAATTATGGTCATTGTATTGAAGGGATATTATGCAGCAGCCAGAATTAGATTGATTTATAGAAACATGAGTAAGTCTAAAAAATATAGTGTTGATTCACATCCATTAGGATGGCTAGAATCAAAAAGTCAGATAGTAACAAGTGTTGATGTGGGAGTGAAGGAATCAGAACCTTTATACATTGCTGGTGGGAATGCAAAATGATGCAGCTACTTTGGAAAACAGTCTGGCAGTTCCTCAAATGGTTAAATGTAGAGTTACCTTATGACCCAGCAATTTCACTCCTAGGTATATACCCAAGAGAAATGAAATATGTCCACATGAAAAGTTGCACACAAATGTTTATAGCAGCATTATTCATAATAGCCCAAAGGTGGAAACAATCCTAATATCCATCAACTGATGAGTGGATAAATGAAATGAGATATATCCATACAACAGAATGTTATTTGGCCATTAAAAGGAATGAAGTACTGATACATGCTACAACATGGATGAATTTTGAAAACATGCTAAGTGAAAGAAGCCAGTCACAAAAGACCACATATTTTATGATTCCATTTATATGAAATGTCCAAAAAAGGCAAATCTATAGACAGATAATGTAGATTAATGATTGCTTAGGGGTGGGAGGATAGGGAGTGAAAGCTAAAGTGTACAGTGCTTCTTTTTCAGGTGATGAAGATGTTTGAGAATGACGGTGGTGATAATTGCACATATCTATGAATATTAAAAACCATTGAATTGTACACTTTTAGTGAATGAGTCATCTGGTATGTGAACTATATCTCAATAAAGCTATTAAAAATAATGTTGAGTGAAAAAAATAAATAGGAGTTTTATAGCACAATACCCTTTAAGTAAATTAAATACCACACACACTGAATTTTTAAAGGGATATGTGTATATCTAAATAAACATGAGGAAGGTAGGTTGGAAGGACAAATATTAGATATAATAGAGAATGGACTTATGATGGGGGAAAGGAAATAGGAGTGGAAATAGGAGGTAAAGAGGAAAAATACAGTAAGTCCTCTAAACATGAACCTTCAAGTTGCGAATGTGTGTTCGCATGTCCAATCACATAAGTCAGTTTACGTGTCTGGTGTACACTGTCACATGTGTACATCCTCTACAAGTGGTTGTGCTTTTCTGTACTTTACTGTACAGTAGGGTATAGAGTACAATAGTATAGTATCTTTATTACAAGCCTAGGATGTCTGGAAGCAAGTGTAAAAGCAGTGGTGATGTGACTGGTACTGTACTATACTTTTCAAGGCACTGTACTGTAAGAATAAAAATGTTTTCTTTAGTTTTTGTGTTTGTTTTTTATGTATTATTTGTGTGAAAAGTATTATAAACCTATTACAGTACAGTACTATATAGCCGATTGTGTTAGTTGGGTACCTAGGCTAACTTTGTTGGACTTACGAACAAACTGGACTTACAAATGTGCTCTTGGAATGGAAATTGTTCGTATGTAGGGGACTTACTGTAATAAAATAAAACACAAAGGAGCTTTGCATGGACCAATGGTGATAGTATACCATACTGATGAGTTCGATTAACTCAACTGTGTGCATCTGATATTTAAGAAAAAGTTCACCCTTCCCCTGCAAAAGAAGTTTAAGGTGCTGGTGAGATATGAAGGGAGAAGTATCTAGCAGGCAGCTAGAAACACAGTAGTGACAATAAATGATTCAGAGAGCAAAGGTTCTCAAACATTTTGGTCTCAGGACTTCTTTATATTCTTAAAAAATTTTGAGGACCTCCAAGAGTTGCAACTATGGATAATTACCCTATTAGATAATAAAACTGAGGAATAAAAAAATAATAATTCATTTAAAAATAGTAATAATAAATCCAGTATATGGTAACATACTTTTTAATGAAAAACATATATCAATTGAAAATGAAAAATATAAATAAATTTCCCAAAAAATTTAGTGGGAAAGGTAGTGCTATTGACTGAATATTTGTGTCCCCCCATCCCCCCAATAAAATCCTATTCCCAATATGATGGTATTAGGAGGTGGGCCTTTGGGAGGTACTAGGATTAGATGAGATCTTGAGGATGGAGCCCTCATGAGTGGGATTAGCGCCTTATGAGTCAGAAGAGAGCTTGCTGCCTGCTGCTCTCTGCATGTGATGATATAAGAAGTTGGCAAACTGCAACCCAGAAGAGGACTTTCACCAGAACTCAACCATTCTAGCACCCTGATCTCTGACTTCTAGTCTCCAGAACTAGAAGTGAAAAATAAATTTTTGTCATTTACAAGCCACCCAGTTTACAGTATTTTTGTAATAATAGCCCAAGCTAAGACAGCATTGTTTTACATTTTTGCAAATCTCTTTAATGTTTGGCTTAATAGAAGACAGCTGGGATTCTCAGTCAGTTTCTGAATTTGATTTACTGTGATATGGTCACAGAGTTATGTAGTTGGAAAAGAAATATTTTAATAGCTTTTTCAGATATATCATGGGTGGGGGGTATGTCATGTAGCTTATGAAAAATGCTACTATACACTTGTGAGTGAATGAAGGCGATAAAGGCAAATAATGTCTTAGTGCTATTTTAAAAATAGTTTTGCAAATATTTTCAACGGACAAGGGATTAATCTCCAAAATATACAAACAGCTCATGCAGCTCAATATCAAAAAAACAAAGAACCCAATCAAAAATGGGTGGAAGACCTAAATACACATTTCTCCAAAGAAGACATACAGTTGGCCAAGAAGCACTTGAAAAGATGCTCAATATCAGTAATTATTAGAGAAATGCAAATCGAAGCTACAATGAGGTATCACCTCACGTTGGTCAGAATGGCCATCATCAAAAAATCTACAAACAATAAATGTTGGAGAGGGTGTGGAGAAAAGGGAACCCTCTTGCACTGTTGTTGGGAATGTAAATTGATACAGCCACTATGGAGAACAGTAGGGACGTTCCTTAAAAGACTAAAAATAGAATTACCAAATGACCCAGCAATCCCACTACTGGGCATATACCCAGAGAAAACCATAATTCAAAAAGACACATGCACCCCAATGTTCATTGCAGCACTCTTTACAATAGCCAGGTCATGGAAGCAACATAAATGCCCATCGACAGATGAATGGATAAAGAAGATGTGGTACATATACACAATGGAATACTACTCAGCCATAAAAAGGAACGAATTGGGTTATTTGTAGAGATGTGGATGGACCTAGAAACTATCATACAGAGTGGAGTAAGCCAGAAAGAGAAAAACAAATATCATATGTTGACTCATATATGTGGAATCTAGAAAAATAGTACAGATGTAGTACAGATGAACCTATTTGCAAGGTAGAAATAGAGACATAGACATAGAGAAAAAAATGCATGGACACCAAGGGGGGAAAGGAGGGGTGGGATAAATTGGGAGATTGGGATTGACATATATACACCAATATGTATAAAACACATAACTAATGAGAACCTGCTGTATAGCACAGGTAACTCTACTCAGTGCTCCTGGTGACCTAAATGGGAAGGAAATCCAAAAAAGAGGGGATATATGTATACATATAGCTGATGCACTTCGCTCTACAGTAGAAACTAATGCAACATTGTAAAACAACTATACCCCAATAAAAAAATAGTTTTGATCTCACAGACCTCCTGCAAGAGAGGGGTGTTCCTGGACCATGATTTGAGAACTGCTACCCTAGAGAGTTGACAGCTCAAGCAGTGATCAGGAAGTAATATGATTAAGGGAGGGAAGGAATTAAAACTGAGAAGACTGAGAAATAAACCCTGGATTGTTTCTACATTAGGAAATTAGAATAAGTGGAGCTGGCAAAGGAAATTATTGGTGATTTCTGATTCTGAGAGCTATTTCAGTAGAGTTGGGGATTACGTGAGTGGGAAAGCCAATTGCAAGGATTCAAAGAGAGAATGTAAAGTGAGGAAGCAGAAGCAGCACCTAAAGACCAATTAAAAAGTGGGCTGAAAGAAATGAGGGATGAATTATCATAATTATAAGGCAAAAGAACCAAGTCAACGTTAGTTTTTAAAAGGAATGGGGGAGTATATGCTACTTTATAGGCAGGGTAGAGAGAAATAGGTGAAATTGAATGTGGTGAGTTATGAAATAACTTTTATACAAATATTGAATCATTATGTTGTACACCTGAAACTAATACAATATATCAATTATCTCTCAATAAAAAATATTTTTTGAAGAAGTGGGAGATGATCAGGTCAAGAGGAATGGATTTGGAAGGGTGAAAAGAACCTCTTCAGTTGAAGAGAGGAGAGGGACATAGTATATCTTCCTGAATAAGAAGAAATGATTAACTGGAGAAAACAGAAAATGGAGATGTTTGCAATGAATAGGTTCAAATTTATTAAAACCATGATTTGAGAACATAATGGTTGTGTTTTATTTCTTACTTTCTGTTGGGTTTAGCAGAGAAAGTCAAGTATGTATTCCCTTCTTCATCCCTTAGTATAGTTCCTGGACATATTCAGTGATCAATAAATATTTGTTGTTTGAATAAATCAATATACAATCTTTTCTTTCAAGGCCAGAGCTGTACAGAAGCTTTCTAGAAACATCATTATAGTAAGAAATGCTAATCCCCAAATGCTCCTAGATCATCTTTTTTTGTATCAGAACAACAAAGAGAGTAATAGAAATAAAAAGACGAGTCTAAAGTAGTTATATAACACAAGAGCCAGCAGATAAGTCATGTATGTAACCAGACTCAATAAGCAATAATAAAAATCTCAATAAGCAAACAAATCAATCAATCAATCCCTAACTCCTTCTGCTTCCCCTGTGTCTCTCCCTAATACTCATTTTTATTTGCTAATTTTAATTACTCTAATATTTTTCCTTCTTATTTTGGGGATGGAATCATGCCCTCAGGCACATAATATATTGGTTGTACTTGTGATTTAAGAAATGAAAGGCCAGGCACAATCTTAATATATCATTTCTTCATCTTTTAGGTCTTAGATGGGCAAAGCGTGGACCTTGGACCAGCAGCGTTGCCACCATCTGGAAGCTTGTGAGAAATGCAGAACTTCTTAGGCTCTACTCCAGACCTGAATCATAATCTGCATTTTAACAAGACGCCCAGGTGATTCATACGCACATTCAAGTTTGAGAAGCGTTGTTCTAGGTGACACAAGAAAGATAAGGATCATTTCTGAGAAGCTTATATTACAAGATAACAAAGGTAACTTCTAGGAAGACAACAGAATTAAAAAAAAACCTCACCACTGACTGTCAAATGAGGCATTAGTCTCTCCATTTCTTCTTCTTCGGGCTCAACCCCCTCATTTGCTGGAAAGTTGTCTAAGTCCTGGATATCAATCACCTCTCCTTAGAAAAGGTGAGAAATAAATTGCAGAAATATTATATAACTGTCTACAAAGGATGAAAAACACTATTTGTGCTTATATATAACATTACCCATGTATACCCAGAATTAACAGGAGGATCAGAAAAAAAATCCTATGTTTCAAATTCTGGTTCAGAAAATCAGACAGTGGCTACAAAAAAAATAATTCACTGGTGGGTTATTGCAACCCATAGCAAATTAAGCTACCTATAGGTATTTGGCCTTATTTTTTTCTCTTCCTCCTACCCCACTGGAAAATTCAGTTTTTTCTATAGACCAGTTTTTGAAATTTTATTTTTATTTATTTTTAAAAAATGTTTGCCTAGTTTGCTTCTCTGAGCACTATGCATTCCAAGAATTTCATCCATCTCAACACAGTCAGAAGTAATTTTTCCTCATTCATTGTAAAAATAATATAACAACATTTAAGATTATTATAAAGTGGGAAAAATTAATTCCACCACCCTACCACAAAAACCATTTTTAGGTTTTCATATTCCAGCTTTCCATTATGAAAGCTGTACTTTCATAATGTAGAAATCTAATATACATACAATTTTGTATTCTGCTTTTCCAACCTAATATAATTACTTCATAAACTTGCTTCCAAGTTGCTATATAATTTTTACAGTTAACATTTCAACAGATGATATCCCATAAGCCTGACTTACCATGATTTATGTGGTATTCCCATACTGTTAGATATTTAGGCTATTTCAAATTTCCCTGAAGGTCTTTAGGAAGAGATTTTTTTCTTTTATTCAATTAAATTATTTCCAGAGGATAAATTTCTAGGATTGGGGTTAATGGGGAAAATGAATAGTTCTGTGGCTCTTGAGATCTGTAACTATGTTGAAGAATTCTTTTGGGGAAAACGTCAGAGAATATTATGGGTATTGATATATAAGTACAGATTAATTACTGTTTACCCAATTTCAGTAGCATCCATAAAGATGGAACATATATGAAAGAATTTAAACATTTATAAGGGGATATATTTTTCTCCACCAGTTGCAAAATATTAAGACACTATTTATAACATCTTTTCATCATAGCTCGCAACTCACCCTTGATATAACAGAGAGCATCCATCAAATCATTTAGACCAACTGTATTATCACCTGTAAGGAAAGGGAAATAAACCTCAGAATCAGATAAGCAAATATTACTGAGAATCACAAAATTTAGGATGCATAAAGTTCTGAAATTATGAAGACCATAAGAATTCACTAATTTTTTTCTAATTTTTCTTAGAATTTTATGATCTTATCCTTAGAGATAACAGTATTATCTTAGAAACAAAGCTTTCAATCTGTAATGAATCATCCCTGTATCTTCCTTTTTTCTTTCCTTTTATAGACTACTAGAATAAGATTAAATTAAGAAGTGATTGGTTACAGGTAAGTGTAGGGAGACAGGACAAATAAACCTGACCCTGAGTATTTTTATTTAGTAATTAATCAACAAATACTTAGGAGTACCTTCTATGTGCCCGGCACTTTGCTAGGCTTTGGGGATACAAAAGTAAACATGCTGGCAGTGTTCTTGCTATTAAGGAGTGTACAATCTGGTAGAGGGAAACAGACGAGCATGTAAACAAATGAGCAAAAAGGTACTGTTGGGCTTCCCTGGTGGCGCAGTGGTTGAGAGTCCGCCTGCCGATGCAGGGGACACGGGTTCGTGCCCCGGTCCGGGAAGATCCCACATGCCGCGGAGCGGCTGGGCCCGTGGGCCATGGCCGCTGAGCCTGCGCGTCCGGAGGCTGTGCTCCGCAACGGGAGAGGCCACAACAGTGAGAGGCCCGCATACCGCAAAAAAAAAAAAAAAAAAAGGTACTGTTGTTTTGAGGTATTGTTAAGATGCTATCAAAGATGAAATAGGGCAATATAATAAAGAGTAATAGTGGGTGGGATTTCTTTAGACAGGGAGCTGAGGGAAGGCCTCTCTGAAGTGGTTCTATTTGGGTTGAGGTCTGAATGATGACGAGAGCCATGTAAAGAATGGAGAGAAGAACATTCCAAGTAGAAAAATAGTATGTGTGATTGGCCTAAAATGGGAATGAATTTGACGTGACTGAGAGATAGAGAAAAGGCCAGTGTGAAAGGGGCCAAATTATGCAGGGCCTTGTAGGCCACGATGATAAAGTTTGGATATTATACTGGTTGCAATGGAATGTCACTGGAGGTCTTGAAGAAGGGAGTAATTTGACTTGATTTCAGCTTTCAAACGATCACTCTGGCTGGTGTATGCAGGATGGGGAAATTGGAGGAATGAGGACTAGACAGTAGACTGTTTCAGTGGCCCAGGAAAGAGATGATGGTGGCTAGGGCTATGGGTACAGCAGTGGAGATGGTGATAATGGATGGATTTGGGACCTATTTTTCAAGTAGAGCCTAGATTTGAATGTGGGATATGAGGGAAAGAAGAAATAAAACCTAGTCTCTTCTCCCCACCCTCCCCCTCAAAACCCCCAACAGGGTAGAGGGGATGCCATTACTGAGATGGGGAGGGCTTGAGACATTTTAGGGAATTAAATCAATAATTCCATTAAATTTGTGATGCCTTTTGGACATCCAAGTGGAGATACCAAATAACTAGTTCAATATACCATTCTTGACTTAGGGAGGTTGCCCTGGAGATACAAATTTGCTTTTACCAACTCAAAGACAGTACCTGGCCCAATGAAACTGGATGCAATCTCATAAAAAGAGGATGTAGATTTAAGAAAAAAGAGAGCTAAGGGTCTAGCCCTGAGGCGCTTCATTATTCAGAGATCTTGAAGGGAGGAAGAGCCAGAAAAGGAAACTGAGAAGAAGCTGTGAGGGAAAAAAGAAGAAAATCAGATGGATATGGAGCTTCAAAAGTCTGAAGAAAAATATGTTTCAATACACAACATTGTAAAGCAACTATACTCCAATAAAAATTAATAAAAAAGTTTCAGTAAAGAGGGGATAGTCACTATGTCAAATGCTGCTGAGATATCAAGTAAAATAAGAACAGAGAATTGATCATGAAGTTTGGCAAGAGATAGACCACTGATGATTGAGAGCTGGTTCAGTTCCATGGCAGGGAAGCAAGCACTGAAGAGTGAATGGGAGGTTAGGAAGTAGAGACAATGAGTAATGACAACTTTTTGAGAGGTTCTTCTGTGAAGAGGAACTGATCGAGTAGTAGCTGGCAGGGGACAAGGGGAATAGAAGACATAGCTGCTTGTCAATGGAATATATACAGAGATACAGAAGAAAGGGAGAAATCAAAGATGCAGGAGAGAAAGAGGAAAATTAAGAGGAAAGAGAAAGAGTTAAATCTTTGAAAAGGCAAGTGGAAATGAGATTCAGGGCACAAGTGGAAGGGCTGGCCCACAATGGGAGCAGAGATTCCTTTATGAGAAGATGAGAGGCAGGGTATATGGGCATAAGTATTGGTAGGTTCATAGAAATTAAGGAGGAAAATGAGGTTAGTCTTATCTAATTGCATCTTTTTTCTCTATGAAATCTGAGATGAGGAAGTGTTGGAAATTTGAAGAGAGAAGGTGTGAAATTGTCTCTGAGAGTGAGAAAGTGAATTTATTTAGAAAAGGTAGTAGGCACTTTGGCCGCATTAAGGGCTGACTTGATATTCGTGGCCATTATGTGGAAGTGAGTTCTACTAGTGTAGTTTTGTGATTTTCTTCAGCAATGTTAAAGCTGTTCAGGGGCAAGCCTAGAGTAAGGTGATGTCTGGGTTTTTGCCAAGCAAGTCTGGTAGGAGTTTTGAGAGTTTGTAAGGTTATATGATGTTGAATTATTGAATCTAATTTAAGGAAGGAAGTGAGGACATACGGGGAGAAGTTGTTGAATAATGAAACAGTGGTTGAGTTAAAGACATTGAAGGTCTCCTTGTGGCTGGAGAGTTGGAGTTCTATATTCTGTTCTGCTACAGCCTATGTTCAATAGCACCGATTCATCATATTCAATTGGTGAGTGAAATAATGTCACAATAATGTGGAAGTTGTATTGGTTCATATATAATTTTTCCTAAGTAAGAGAATTAGAATTATAAACCTCAGCAGGAAAAGAAAAAATCCTGGGTTGGCTATAGCAGGGGCCCTCTCAGCTCTATTTTAATAAAATTAAACAATAAGTGTGTACAATGCATGAGGGGGAATCAGGTTCACTTGCTCAGAATTCTACTTCCATCTACATTATTTTAGCTGCATGTCAGCTTTTCAACTCCTTTTTGGGCTGTGTGTATGTGTGCATTTTTAAATGGCTTCCAGCCATTCTGAGCTGGTTATTTGGGCTTTTCCAACTTCCTCACACAGTATCAATTTCTGCTTTTGTTAGTGCTCTGGTTACAAAGTGGCATAGATTTTGAGTGGGCTTCCCCAGTTTTCCCCATAAGCTCAGTTACTTTGGTGGGCAATTTTACAGAATGGGAGATTTCTCAGGCATTCCTACATTGTGTTATGGCAGAAAAGTCTGCATAGTAAATGAACTGGAAGGATAAAGGGCAGAGAGTGGTTATATGAAATAAAGATTTTGGGGGTGATCAAGTATTAGGCGAGGACAGGGTTTAGGTCATCACCATGTGAGTGGTAGTTAAGGGAGGGGAGGAAAAGATGACTGAAGTTAAAGAGGTCAAGGAACAGGAGGTCAGGATGTTGGACGGGTGACCTATATCAGGAGTGCTTAATCTAGGGTCCATGGACCCTGTATCTATAGATTTATAAATACAGGGAGTCCTTGAGTTCAAATGGAAAAAAATACATCTTTATTTTCACTAATCACTAAGTTAAATTTAGCATTTTCTTCAATTATTCATGTAGTCCACAAACCATAGTAGTACTAGGAGAATCTGTGACGTTGTTACTAATATAAATCACTAACATTTTCATAGCACATGAAAATGTGATATCACTAACATTTTCATTTCATTTCAATATATTGAAAAGTTGCTTATGCTCATCACTACTCTAAAATGACAATAATTATTAGACCTGATACTAGAACTTGTTAAATGTATTAATAAGTACTAATAATTTATATCTTTAATGTTTTGATAAATTATATTTTAATATAATTAGCTTCTCAGTAATCTTATGTATTTTATTTTATGCATTTAAAAATATTCAATATTATATTCGGACGTGGTCCAATTCATCAGACTGTCTAAGGGGTCTATGGCACAGTAAAGTCAAAAGCCTCTGATCTGTATGGAAGGTATTGAACTTGCCAAGAATAAGGACAGGAGTAGTGGAGGAGGAACCCAGTGAGCCCAGTGCTATTTCTTGTAAAATATTCTAAGTTGTATTTTACCTCATTTATTTATATAAAGGTCATAATTAGTAATAAGTGTTTATTCTACTAGGATTTATATTTTTATTTTTTTTTATTTTTTTATTTTTTGCGGTACGCAGGCCTCTCACTGCTGTGGCCTCTCCCGTTGCGGAGCACAGGCTCCGGACGCGCAGGCTCAGCGGCCACGGCCCACCGGCCCAGCCGCTCCGCGGCATGCGGGATCCTCCCGGACCGGGGCACGAACCCGCGTCCCCTGCATCGGCAGGCGGACTCCCAACCACTGCGCCACCAGGGAAGCCCTATGATTTTTATTTTTAGAACAGGCAAAATTGATTCCTAGATCATAGAATTTCCTTTTCTTTTTCCTTTGTTCTTCAACATTTTCTCCAACTTCCCCATCATCTTCACCACTACCACTGTCATCATGACTAACATTTACTGAGTATTCTAAACACTGCATTAAGACCTTTATGTGTATTATCTATATTAACTTCAGGGCAAGAAGTGACCATAGAGAATCATTTAATTCAACTCCCTATTTTTCATGTGAAGACACTTAGATTCAGTAGGGTTAAATTGTTGGCAAGTTAGTGATGGAATAGGGACCAGGCCTCAGCATAAAGAAATACTATATACTACAGATGAAGCATGTAGGCTAGATTCACCAGGGAAAAGGGAAGATTTTTTTTCCCCCTAAAATACTGCCAAATGATTTTTCCAAGAGCAATGGCAACTTTCACCCAAAATGTATCAGTAAGTTCCTTTCCCCTTACTCTCACCAGAACTAAGTGTTGTCAGTCCTGTTAATTTTTGCCTGTCTGAGAACTGAAAATATTTCTGTATCTTGTTTTATTTTGTATTTTCATGATTATTGGTGAGGTTAAATATCTTTTCATATGTTATTGGGCATTTACATTTCCTCTTTTATGAATGATCTATTTGTATATTTGCCTATTTTTCTACTGTCAGTATGTTTGAATCAATGTATGAGGGCTTTTTCTACCTTAGGGATCTTGCAACCATTCTCTCCTAGTGCATCATCTGACTTTTGACTTTCTTAAATGTTCCCTTATTAACATGTTCCCTTATGAAATGTTCCCTTATGAATGAAATTTTTTTAAAAAATTCATTTTTCTTTTAGCTCCTTAAGTGTATGGTATTCCCAGGCATGGCTGAGTCCTGAAAGTGACATTCCCAACATATCTTTTTTTTTAAATTACTTTAAAAATAATTAATTAATTTGGCTGCATTGAGGGGGAAAGCTGAGGGGGGTGGTGGTGGTGGTGTGATGAATTGGGCGATTGGGATTGACATGTATACACTGATGTGTATAAAATTGATGACTAATAAGAACCTGCTGTATAAAAAAAAAGAAAAAAATTTTTCCAATGTAAAAAAAGAAGAGTTAACCTTATTTTAGTGTACGGTATGACTTATAAATCTGACTTAAGGTTTTGCAAACAGTCACTCATTTCAACACTATTTTTGACTAGTTCATTCTTTTCCCACTTGTATAAATTGCTCCTTTTATCACAAAATAAATCTTCATATATTCATGAAAAAAAATTGGCTGCATCAGGTCTTAGTTGTGGCATGGAGGATCTTCATTGCCACATGCGGGATCTTCGTTGTGGCATGCAGGATCTTTAGTTGTGGCATGCAAACTCTTAGTTGCGGCATGTGAACTCTTAGTTGTGGCATGTGGGATCTAGTTCCCTCACCAGGGATCAAACCCAGGCCCGCTGCATTGGGAGCGCAGAGTCTTAACTGCTGGACCACCAGGGAATTCCACCAACATATCTTTTTTTTTTTTTCCAACATATCTTTTTAAAAGTGTTTTTGGAGATAATATTTCTTCATGAGGCAGGATTAAGTCTTTCTATTTACATTTACTTCATTATGCTACTAAAAAGGCTGCTTCCAGCAGTTCCAATAGAAGGGCTTAATGTTTCTCTGAAGAGCATAATGATGTCTGTGACACTCACCATCAGCTGACAGTTGGGTCATTAGTTCCTCAAATTCCTCATCCTTGAGTCTAATTCCCATGTTTTCCACAAAGGAGTCCAGTTTTTTGATTTTGACCCTTGGTCCTTAGGAAAGAAGGGCATGGAATAAGAACAAGAGTACTGGAAAAAAAAAAAACAAGAGTACTGATGCTTAAGACTGACAGATGCTAATCATGATCATGCATCAGAAACCCCAACTGGAGGGTAAAAGCACAAGGGCACAAAGAAACTATAACATATATATATATATGTCCCTAGATTTAATGTGTCTATTGAAAGTAGGAAAAAATTGAAAAATATAACCATTGAGACAAAGGTAAACAGTAAACAGTATTTATCTTTATGGGGAGGGATTAGATCAGTGGGAAGTAGGGGACTTTCACTTTTAAAAAAAATTGAGATATAATTGACATGTAACATATTAATTTCAGGTGTACAATGTAATTATTCATTATTTGTATATACTGTAAAATGATCACAATAAATCTAGTTAACCTCCATCACCACACATAGTTACACTTTTTTTTTCTTGTGGTGAGAACTTTTAAGATCTAGTTTCTTAGCAGCTTTTAAATATAAAATAAGGTATTATTCACCATATTCACCGTGCTGTACATTACATCCTCATGACTTGACTTTTACTTCTTTATATCAGTTTTTGTAAGTGGTAGAATCAGATAATTTTCTTATAGTATTTTGTGTTTAAAAATATTTTTTTCTAATTAAAAATTAAAAATATAATTGTCTACATACATAGAATTAGTATAGAAAGTGAAAATAGGATATCTTCCTTAATATCTATTCAGGAGACTCTGTTTCAGTTTTCCATGAGAGGTCATTAGAGAGAAATAGGTAACTCTAATGATTCATGATTAAAATAACCACCAATTTATACAGTTCTAGCCAGAAAACAGTGTTAGAAACTTCCTATGGTCATATACTTTAACTTATATTCTAATTGATTTTTTAAAAATTAATTATTAATTAATTTTTGGCTGCATTGGGTCTTCGTTGCTGCATGCAGGCTACTCTTTGCTGCAGTATGCAGACTTCTCATGCAGTGGCTTCTCTTGTTGTGGAGCATGGGCTCTAGGCCCATGGGCTTCAGCAGCTGTGGCACGTGGGCTTCAGTAGTTGTGCCTCGTGGGCTCTAGAGCACAGGCTCAGTAGTTGTGGCGCACGGCTTAGTTGCTCCGTGGCACGTGGGATCTTCCCGGACCAGGGATTGAACCTGTGTCCCCTGCATTGGCAGGCGATTCTTAATCACTGCGCCACCAGGGAAGTCCCTAACTTATATTCTAAAGGCCAATGTACCCAAAGAAGAATGATAGGTTAGGAGTCATAACAATGGATCAATAAATTGGCAGGAAGCAAACGTGGAATATTTAAAAGAAAATGCTAAGGATTTTATCTTTTACTTGCTCTTTCATCATGCTTTTCACTCACCTTTGAGGGCTTTCACACCTTTTAGCAATCTATTCTTATATATTTTTCCATCAGCTGTAATATGACACAATTAAGAATATAGGTTAAATGATGGCAAGGTTAACAAAGACAGCACAAAGATAACATAACATCCATAATTTCAGTGGAAAAAAAACCCTTCAGATTTGTTTAGAAGTTATTCTATTTTACCCTCAAGTACGAATGAAACCAAAGCTGAAGAAAGCTTTCACTGATATAGATCCACCTATTGGTTGAATTAAAAATAGTCTTATTTCCTTGTTTCTTCCTTTTTCCTTACTTCTGTTACTCCCTTGTTTTCCCTTTTTGCCTTGGTCATGATTTAGGTTAGGCAGTGTTCCCACAGGATAATTTAGCCTTTATGGTGGGAGATCAGTGAAAGATGTTGTCAGTTTTCAGTACAAAAATGTAAGCAACAAGAACAGAGTTTCTTCTTGTGTGAGAATTGTGTTTTCCAAATAGGATTTATTGGATATACACATATATAATTTCATCAGTTTTCACACACAAGCCCATGACTCCAAGCTTCAAAGAATGTGCTAAATCCTCACCGTGAATTGGCAGAGTTTTCAGCAGCTCCTCATGCTCCTCAGCAGTGAGCACTAGCCCCACTGTCCTCAGCACATTGTCCAGATTACTGACATTAACTTTCTCTCCTTTGGAAAAATGGGAATTGTTAACATGTAATAATTTTAGGAATGGAATAATTATTTCAAATTATGAAGAAGATTACCTATGTGGCATCATCTTTAATTAGAAGAGCAAACTGACAATGAAACTTGTTAAACTATGTAGAGTAAAGGGACATGTGGGTGGGTAGATTGAGTCAGAAATAGAATTCATACTTTTAATTCAAGCAAAAGAAGAGCTTATATAATTCCAGATACAAGTCAAATGCCATTAACTTTCCTGAACTACTGGGTCTTTTGACACAGTAATAGTATTTCCTAGCTACCCCACAAAAACTTCACCTTGAGATTGGACAGTGTTGACCGATATTTTGGTTGTTTAAACAATGGTGAAGTGGAAAACATCATTGGTAAAAACGCCACAGAATATAGGTCCATTCAGGAAAAATCCCAAATCAAACAGTAAGATTATAAAACAAACATTTAACCATTATATTTGGAGGGAGTCAACTTAGCATGTTAGTACCAGCCAAACAGAAAACTACCATTTAAAAACATCTTTAAAAAAATCATTAAGGCCTTAGTTAATAATGAATCCCCTTTCACCACAGCTTCTTACTCACCTGTGAAAGCTTTTGCATCATCCATTGCCACATCCAAATCAACCATTTTATTCTCTGTAAGAAAAGACAATTCAGCCACAGAAAAAAATATTGGACTTAGAGAAAAACTATATGAAACATGTAAGTTGTAAAGAGAAAAATGATATGAAACATTTAAGTTGTAATATAAAGTGTTGGAATTCAGCTATTTTTCATGATTTTCTTTAGTAACTCTTTTAACTCAAAATAAGCAAGAAACAGGAAAGAAGATCAAAATGTTATTTAAAGTGAGCATCCACTTAATTAATATCACTTTTTGTATAGTATCAAATGACCCTTAATGTAAAGATGACACAAGTTTAAAAGCAGTGCCTTCTAATAGGCCTCTCCCTTTCTTCACACCCAATAATGGGAACATATTTCAATAGACAAGATAGAATTTGAAAGTCATTTATTTATATAAGCATCTGACCCTTAAACCTTAACAGTATGCTATCTTCCCACTCTCTAAATTTTGCTTATGTTCCCCACTGCCACCCCCCAGGACTGTAAACTATTTGAGAGCAGGGATCATGCCTTATTTTTCTTTATACTACCAGGTATAACTTTTCCACTCTATAGTTCAGTGTTTTGCATATAGTTTGTGCTAGCTAAATGAATGAATTTCAGTGGTACAGAAATAGTCACACTGTTGGATTAGAAAAAATTATTCTGTCTTTGTTTTTGAATCAAGGATTCTAAAAATACTTTATTGGTAACAATATCTTTTCCTGTAGGAAGCATTTTGAGGACCCCTAGCTAATACGTGGGGACCATGATTCCCAGCATTATTAAACCCAGGGAAAGTGATGTTTTAAACTACAAGCTAGGCCAAAACTGTTTTCTACATTAAGGCCAGATACAGGTAAGAGTAGCACAAAAGATGTTCACTTTGATTGGCATATACTGGCTCTGCCGAAAGATGTGCTGTCTGGCTTTCTGATGGAAGCTTATTTTTCATCAGGTTTTTATTCAAAGCCACTGGATCTGCATTTGAATCCAATAAGGAAATCTTAGACTGGGGCTCATCCCTTAGCAATTTCTTCCTAATGAATTATCCTAACTTTGCCTCTTTGACATTTTTATCAAGCTCAATTGGTCTTATTGGGTCATTAATGAAACCTTATCTTATTAAAAAAAAGGTATACATGGGAGGGAGAGAAGGAAGATGTATGAAGCAAATATGGCAAAATGATAATACTTTTTAACTCTAGCCAGTGTTTGTTATATTGTCCTCTATTTTATATATGTTTGAAATATTTCATAAGTTTTTCAAAGAGATTAAAAAAGAAGTTTACTTTCAGAAGCCCTTACATAGAAACCCTAAGATTCCCCCTAGGTACAGTGGTATCTGAAATACCTACCATCAGCTGGCAGATGGGTCAGTAAGTCTTCACAGTCCTCTTTCTCAAGCTGAATTTCCATGCTCTCCATTAGCGTGTCTAGGTTATTGACACTGACTTTTTTCCCTTAGGAAAGAAGAGGATATACATAAGAAATACAAGCAGGTCCAAGAAGTGGAAGATGCTATCTTTGGGTATGCATTCACCCTAAATGGAGAGGGAAACAGTGGCCATTTAAGTGAACCCAGAGAGTCAGTGTTGCAGTCAAGAAGAGAAAATGCTCTCTCAACACTGTGCTGTAGCTTTTAACTGAAGTAATCATGAATGAAAAAGAATTAGACAAGTATGATGAATTGTGATAAAGATAACCAGCCTAAATGAAATCAAAATTTTAAACTTGCTACATATTACTAACAATGACTTCTTCAAATGTAGTTATACCCAAAGAAGAACAGTAGGTTACAAGGCATAAATTCAGTATCAGTAAACCAGTGGAATATTGAAAGAGCAAGATTCTAATCAGAAATTTTAAAAAGCAAATGCAAAGCACCTACAATAAATTTTAGGTGCTGTTCTCATGATTCTTACCTTTGAGAGGCTTCATGCTATCCAGCAATCTTTTCTTATATACCTTTCCACCTCCTGGAAGATATGGTAAAATTCAAGTCAAAAGAAAAAGGGTAAGAAACTCTATCATTTTATAAGACATTTTACACAATTCACCTAGAAATTTATTGTATTTCACCTTCAAATTATAACAAAAGGTAAGGACTGTTCTCAGTGTGGTCAGTCTAGCCTCTATTTGGAACACCTGGCAATAGCTGATGCAGGCTACACACTCACACTCACACACATCTTTCTTCTCATTCTTCTCTAACTGCACTTTGACTCCTTTGCCTTTTTCTTTTTTCCTTGCCTATGCTCTAGGCCCATGAGGTATTCCCATAAGTATATGTTTATATCTAATGGTAGATCCTATAAAGTGGTGATATTAAAGATAGATATCAACCCAAACAGTAACACAAAATAATATTGAAATGAGAAAAAAAATTGTTTTCTAAACAAAATCTTTTCATAAACGGAGGTGAAATTCAACAGAGGCAGAGAACAAGGGACACCTACCAGCCTAACCCAACCCCACAGGTGCTATCTGTCCCCAGAGTCCTCCATTCTGTGGCAGGAGCGTCTGCAGAGTTGACATAACCCTCAGCACCTGTCATGTGCCTGCAGTCGTCTCCATTACAGTCCATCTGCTTCTTTCTGTGTCTCTATCCTGCTCTCTCAAAGCCAATATCCTAAGAATGCTGCATTTCTCACAACTGGCCCCTTGAGAGCAATCTGGGGACAATGTTAGACATAGTGAGTGGCCACAGGCTCAGGTGTATGTGGGGAGGATTCAAATAGGCATTGAGCATTTGCTGCCCAGGGTGCTAATTCTGCCACCAGGGGCGCTAGCCCCCTTAGTGATGTGTAGGCTCTCTTTTGCTTGGGGAACAATTAGGGACAGGAACTATTGGGGCAGGAGACAGAATATCTATGTGTCGGGGTCTCTGAGATTGGGCAGGAGGTACAGGTGAAGCACAGGTTGGCCTCTAGGGTCTTTGTGGGCGAGCCTACGCAGGTGCCCAGGAGGTAAAACTGTTGAGGAACTGACTGGTGGGGCCACTGATCAATCAGAATGGATATTGACAATATAAGCACATGGTCCTAGAGGTCCTCTGTTCTTAGGTGTTTACAATTTAGTTGCTGGATTGTGGGGAGATGGGAGGGCTACTGGGGGAGGGACTGAGGATGTGGGGTGCATTCAGGGGCTACAGAAGAATTTAGCTATGTAGCTGCTAAAATAAAATAAAATGTTTATCCATTGGCTGAATAGAAAAGAGAGAAGTTTCTCACCTCTAAATGAAAACACAAGTAACAATAACAAAGTTTCTTATGTCTGAACTGCATTTTTCTTAGGGGGTTTCTCGGGGCACTGGACAATTCTCACCCAGAAGCCCACAGTACCACATTTCCCTGAGCACCATGATGGTATGTTAACTGCTCACTAGAGATTGGCAGAGTTTTTGACAGCATCAACTGTTCTTTTTCGGTGAGCTTGACTCCCATGTTTCCCAGCACATTTTTAAAGTCACTGGCTTCGACCTTTTCTCCTTTGAATAGATGGGAATTGTTTCAGGTGATAATATTAAGAGATCTAATTATTCTAAATTATGAAAAACTAAATCCAGTACAACATTATTTTTTAACTGCAGGATGAAGTTTAAATATATGAGCTGACTTCACTTACATAGAGTTATTGTGAAATTCAGTACTTGAAAAGGTTTTTTAATTCAAATAAAAAGGTAACATTTTTATCCTGTCAACATGGCATGGAGTAACAGGGGGGCAGTATAACTACCCAATGACTTATGATGGTAAGTAGAATCTACGTAATTCTACAGGCAAGTAATATCTCTGTAACTACTTCGTAACCTGAATTATGGAACTGACAGTTCATAGAGATCATATTTCCTGATGCAAAAACTTCATGTTGAGATTGATTGTGGTCACCTATATTTTGAATCTTTAAACACTAGAGAAATGAGAGCACATTACTGGTCAAAATATTAGACAAGTTAATACTCCTTTTGGAGAGTGCCCACACTTCCCCTAAATCTCTAATAATCTAAACTGTTGTCAATAAGACAAAATTACCGATAAATAGGTAAAAGAGCAGAGTGAACTTACTAATGATGACTGGAGGGAGTAAACTACTGCTTTAAGAAGGTAATCCTCTATAAAGCATCAAAATCTCAATTTTATAACATCTTATACAAATTCTCACTCACCTGTAAAAATGCTGCATCCATCAACACATCCAAGTCAACCTTTTCATCTTCTGTAAGAAAATTCAGAATTTAGACTCAGGTGAAGATAATAAGATTTGAAAAATTAAATACACGAAGGGAAGAGAGTCTCTTCAGTCAATAAGTGGTTTGGGAAAACTGGACCACTTTCTTAAACCATATACCAAAATAAACTTAAAATGGATTAAAGACTTAGGTATAAGGCCTGAAACCATGAAACGCAGGCAGTAAGCTCTTCAACATTGGTCTTAGAAATTTTTTTTTTGGATCTGTGTCCTTAGGCAAGGGAAACAAAAGCAAAAATATTAAAATGGAACTACATAAAACTGAAATGGTTTTGTACAGCAAAAGAAACCATCAACAAAATGAAAAGGCAACCTACTGAATGGGAGAAGATATTTGCAAATGATATATCAGTAAGGGGTTGATATCCAAAATATATAAAGAGGGACTTCCCTGGTGGTCCAGTGGTTAAGACTCCACGCTCCCAATGCAGGGGGCACGGGTTCGATCCCTGGGCGGGGAACTAAGGTCCCACAAACCACCCGGTGCAGCCATAAATAAATAAATAAATAAATAAATAAATAAATAAATAAATAAGTAAAAATAATCTAAATAATAATAATAAATAAATAAAAAGTATGAGCTATTTGCTGAAAAAAAGCAGTTACATTAAAAAAAACCCCAAAACCCCCAAAATATATAAAGAACTCATACAACTCAATATAAAAAAAAAACCTGATTAAAAAATGGGCAGAGGACCTGAATAGACATTTTTCCAAAGAAGACATACACACAGCCAGCAGGCACATGAAAAGGTGTTCAACATCTCTAATTATCAGGGAAATGCAAATCAAAACCACACTGAGATACCACCTCACACTTGTCAGAAAAGCTATTATCAAAAAGACTAGAAATAACAAGTGTCGGCCAGGATGTAGGGAAACGGCAACACTCGTGCCTGTTGGTGGGAATGTAAATTGGTGCAGCTAGTATGAAAAACAGTATGGAGGGTCCTCAAAAAGTTAAAAATAGAACTACCATGTGATCCAATAATTTTATTTCTGGGTATTTATCTGAAGAAAATGAAAACACAATTCAAAAAGATATATGTACTTCTGTGTT
Organism: Hyperoodon ampullatus; assembly: GCF_949752795.1. Classification (NCBI taxonomy): domain Eukaryota; kingdom Metazoa; phylum Chordata; class Mammalia; order Artiodactyla; family Ziphiidae; genus Hyperoodon; species Hyperoodon ampullatus. Next base: position 10,340,288 of record NC_136932.1, on the reverse strand, counting down.
CACTGCAGCATTATTTACAATAATCAAGCTATGGAAGCAACCCGTGTCCCTTGATAGATGAATGAATAAAGAAGATGGAATATTCCTCAGCCATAAAAAGGAATGAAATCTTGTCATTTGCAAAAACATGGATGGCCCTAGAGGGTATTATGCTAAGTGAAATAAGTCAGACAGAGAAAGACATATACCATATGATTTCAGTTATATGTAGAATCTAAAAAACAAAATGCACAAACAGGACAAGACAGAAACAGACTCAGATACAGAGAACAAACTGGTGGTTGCCAGAGAGGAGGAGAATGGGGAGATGGGCAAAATAGGTGAAGGGAATGAAGAGGTACAAACTTCTAGTTATAAAATAAATAAGTCACAGGAATGTAATGTACAACATAGGGAATATAGTCAATAATATAGTAAATAATATTGTATGTGACAGATGGTAACTAGATTATTGCGATCATTTCATAATACATAAAAAAATATATATATATATATTTTTTGCGGTACGCGGGCCTCTCACTGTTGCGGCCTCTCCCATTGCAGAGCACAGGCTGCGGACGCGCAGGCTCAGCGGCCATGGCTCACGGGCCTAGCCGCTCTGTGGCATGTGGGATCCTCCCGGACTGGGGCATGAACCCGTGTCCCCTGCATCGGCAGGCGGACTCTCAACCACTGCACCACCAGGTAAGCACTATTTTAATAACTTTTTATTTTATTTTATTTTATTTTTCTTTCTTTCTTTTTTTTCTTCCTTTTCTTCTGAGCTATATGGCTGAGAGGGTCATGGTGCTCTGGCCGGCTGTCAGGCCTGACCCTCTGAGGTGAGAGAGCCAAATTCAGGACATTGGACCACCAGAGACCAACTGGCCCCACGTAATATCAATTGGCGAGAGCTCTCCAGAGATCTCCGTCTCAACACTAAGACCCAGCTCTACTCAACAACCAGCACGCTCCAGTGCGGGACACCCCATGCCAAACAACTAGCAAGACAGGAACACAAACCCACCCAATAGCAGAGAGGCTGCCTAAAATCATAATAAGGTAAAGGACACCTCAAAACACATCACCAGACGTGGTTCTGCTCACCAAAAAGACAAGATCCAGACTCATCCAGCAGAACACAGCCACCAGTCCACTCCAGCAGGAAGCCTACACAGCCTACTGAACCAACATTACCCACTGGGGGCAGACACCAAAAACAATGGGAACTATGACCCTGCAGCCTGCAAAAAGGAGATCCCAAACACAGTAAATTAAGCAAAGTGAGAAGACAGAGAAATACACAGCAGATGAAGGAGCAAGGTAAAAACCCACAAGACCAAACAAATGAAGAGGAAATAGGCAGTCTACTTGAAAAAGAATTAAGAGAAATCGTACTAAATATGATCCAAAATCTTGGAAATAGAATGGAGAAAACACAAGAAAAGTTCCATAAGGACCTAAAAGAACTAAAGAGCAAACAAACATTGATGAACAACACAGTAAATGAAATTAAAAATTCTCTAGAAGGAATCAATAGCAGAACAACTGAGGCAGAAGAACGGATAAGTGACTTGGAAGATAAAATAGTGGAAATAACTACCACAGAGCAGAATAAAGAAAAAAGAATGAAAAGAATTGAAGACAGCCTCAGAGACCTCTGGGACAACATTAAATGCACCAACATTCAAATTATAGGGGTCCCAAAAGAAGAAGAGAAAAAGAAAGGGACTGAGAAAATATTTGAAGAGATTATAGTTGAAAACTTCCCTAATATGGGAAAGGAAATAGTGAATCAAGTCCAGGAAGCACAGAGAGTCCCATACAGGATAAATCCAAGGAGAAACAAGCCAAGACATATTAATCAAACTATCAAAAATTAAACACCAAGAAAAAATATTAAAAGCAGCAAGGGAAAAGCAACAAATAACATACAAGGGAATCCCCATAAGGTTAACAGCTAATCTTTCAGCAAAAACTCTGCAATCCAGAAGGGAGTGGCAGGACATATTTAAAGTGATGAAAGGGAAAAACCTACAACCAAGATTACTCTACCTGGCAAGGATCTCATTCAGATTCGATAGAGAAATTAAAACCTTTACAGACAAGCAAAAGCTAGGAGAATTCAGCACCACCAAACCAGCTTTACAACAAATGCTAAAGGAACTTCTCTATGCAGCAAACACAAGAGAAGGAAAAGACCTACAATAATAAAACCAGAACAATTAAGAAAATGGTAACAGGAACATACATATCAATAATTACCTTAAATGTAAATGGATTAAATGCTCCAACCAAAAGACACAGACTGGCTGAATGGATACAAAAACAAGACCCATATATATGCTGTCTACAAGAGACCGACTTCAGACCTAGGGACACATACAGACTGAAAGTGAGGGGATGGAAAAAGATATTCCATGCAAATGGAAATCAAAAGAAAGCTGGAGTAGCAATTCTCATATCAGATAAAATAGACTTTAAAATAAAGACTATGACAGGAGACAAAGAAGGACACTACATAATGATCAAAGGATCAATCCAAGAAGAAGATATAACAATTATAAATATTTATGCACCCAACATACGAGCACCTCAACACATAAGGCAAATGCTAACAGCCACAAAAGGGGAAATCAACAGTAACATAATAGCAGTAGGGGACCTTAACACCTCACTTTCACCAGTGGACAGAACAACCAAAATGAAAATAAATAAGGAAACACAAGCTTTAAATGACCCATTAAACAAGATGGACTTAATTGATATTTATAGGACATTCCATCTAAAAACAACAGAATACACTTTCTTCTCAAGTGCTCATGGAACATTCTCCAGGATAGATTTGTCATTTGGGTCACAAATCAAGCCTTGGTAAATTTAAGAAAATTGAAATCGTATCAAGTTTCTTTTCCGACCACAACACTATGAGTCTAGATATTAATTACAGGAAAAAAAACGCAAAAAATACAAACACATGGAGGCTAAACAATACACTATTAAATAACCAAGAGATCACTGAAGAAATCAAAGAGGAAATCAAAAAATACCTAGAAACAAATGACAATTAAAACATGATGGCCCGAAACCTATGGGATGCAGCAAAAGCAGTTCTAAGAGAGAAGTTTACAGCAATAAAATCTTACCTCAAGAAACAAGAAAAAATCTCAAATAAACAACATAACCTTACACCTAAAGCAATTAGACAAAGAAGAACAAAAAACCCCCAAAGTTAGTAGAAGGAAAGAAATCATAAAGGTTAGATCAGAAATAAATGAAAAAGAAATGCAGGAAATGATAGCAAAAATCAATAAAACTAAAACCTGGTTCTTTGAGAAGATAAACAAAATTGATAAACCATTAGCCAGACTCATCACGAAAAAAAGGGAGATGACTCAAATCAACAGAATTAGAAATGAAAAAGGAGAAGTAACAACTGACACTGCAGAAATACAAAGGATCATGAGAGATTACTACAAGCAACTACATGTCAATAAAATGGACAACCTGGAAGAAATAGACAAATTCTTAGAAAAGCACAACCTTCTGAGACCGAACCAGGAATAAATAGAAAATAGAAACAGACCAATCACAAGCACTGAAATTGAAACTGTGATTAAAAATCTTCTAACAAACAAAAGCCCAGGACCAGATGGCTTCACAGGCAAATTCTATCAAACATTTAGAGAAGAGCTAACACCCATCCTTCTCAAACTCTTCCAAAATATAACAGAGGGAGGAACACTCCCAAACTCATTCTATGAGGCCACCATCACTCCGATACCAAAACCAGACAAAGATGTCACAAAAAAGAAAAATACAGGCTAATATCACTGATGAACATAGATGCAAAAATCCTCAACAAAATACTAGCAAACAAAATCCAACAGGAAATTAAAAGGATCATATGCCATGATCAAGTGGGGTTTATCCCAGGAATGCAAGGATTCTTCAATACATGCAAATCAATCAATGTGATACACCATACTAACAAATTGAAGGAGAAAAACCATATGATCATCTCAATAGATGCAGAAAAAGCTTTCAACAAAATTCAACACCCATTTATGATAAAAACTCTCCAGAAAGTAGGCACAGAGGGAGCTTACCTCAACATAATACAGGCCATATATGACAAACCCACAGCCAACATCATTCTCAATGGTGAAAAACTGAAACCCTTTCCTCTAAGATCAGGAACAAGACAAGGCTGCCCACTCTCACCACTATTATTCAACATAGTTTTGGAAGTGTTAGCCACAGCAATCAGAGAAGAAAAAGAAATAAAAGGAATCCAAATCGGAAAAGAAGTAAAACTGACTCAAAATAATTCAAAATTGAGTTATTTGTAATGAGGTGAATGGACCTAGAATCTGTCATACAGAGTGAAGTAAGTCACAGAGAGAAAAATAAATATCATATGCTAACACACATATATGGAATCTAAAAAAATAAATGGTTCTGAAGAACCTAGGGGCAGGATAGGAATAAAGAGGCAGATGTAGAGAATGGACTTAAGGACACTGGGAGGGGGAAGGGTAAGCTGGGACGAAGTGAGAGAGTGGCATGGACATATATACACTACCAAATGTAAAATAGATAGCTAGTGGGAAGCAGCCGCATCGCACAGGGAGTTCAGCACGATGCTCTTTGACCACCTAGAGGGGTGCGATAGGGAGGGTGGGAGGGAGATGCAAGAGGGAAGGGATATGGGGATATAAGTATACGTATTGCTGATTCACTTTGTTACACAGCAGAAACTAACACAACAATGTAAAGCAATTATACTCCAATAAAGATGCTAAAAAAAAGTTAACGATTATGAAATGTGAAGATGTAAAAACAAAGAATAGCTATATGTTGGGCCAGGAAACTGGTAATAATTTAGGCTACAAACCAGCCACATAGCAGAGTCACTGAGCTCCCAGTTCCCTGAGGATATTGATAAAGGCCTAACACATATTCCTCAGTTGTTTTTACAGGAAGCAGACCCCCCTCAAATGAAAACTGCTATGCAAGCACAAAGAACCCAAACCAATTAAAGCCAGAGGATTGGTGTTGCCTGAAACTTTACCTTGATACCAACCAATCCGAGATTGTGCACAAGCCATTCACACACCCTGCAGCCCCCTCCCCCACACTGATTTTAAAACCTTTGTCTCCTAACCAACAACTTGGAGATGGTCCTAGGACATTGGTCCACCATCTTCCCAGGTTGCTGGCCTCCCAAATAAAACAAGTTTTCCTTTTCCACCAACACTTGTCTCTTGAGTATTGGCCTTTCAATCAGCAAGAAGCCAAACTTGCTGGCCTCATCCGGTTACAGTCAATACATATTTGATCAATATAGAGTAATAATATATTAGATACTAATATTTTTCTATAGGACAGTCAAACAATCTGAGCTTTCTTTATATTTCCTAAATGTATATATTGGCATATCAATCAAATACAAGATACAAGGACAAATAAAGATTGATAGAAAATAAAACCATATATCTCTTAATTTTAGTATTTGGAATACTCACCATCAACTGTTGCTAATTTCAGTGCAGCTAGGAATTCGTCTTTTTTTAAATTAGTTTTCAAACTAGACAGAGTATTCCACAGGTCAGGAGCACTCATTTTCTCTTTGCTAAGATTGTGGAGGTTTTCAATAGCATCAGGCAATACTAAAGGGTACATAAAACACAAGTTTTACAACATACTTGTCCAAGAAGTTAATACAGTAAATTATTATCTAGAATAGTTAGGAATTGAGATTTTTATGGTTAAGAAGAATAACAAATACAGTATAAATTAATTGCCAATTTTCAAATATTAAAGCAGAATAAAATAACACAAAATTAAGTATATCTTTGAAGATTCTAAAATATTTCAAGAACTTATAGTGTCTGCACCCCTAAATAATCATTATAAAGAATAACTTTCATTGAACTATAGATTTACAAAAGGCTGAATTCACAAACATGTCCAACTGATAAAACCATGAATTAAGTAGCTTTTGCTCTATATTTCCCCCCAAAATTCTTTCCTGGATAACTACTTCCTCTTTAATATACCACCGCAGACCATGGAAGGAAATTTTGTTTGATTAAAATTCCAATAGAAAACCTTTGGAAGTTTTAACAGGGGAGTGAAGTTATCATATTACAAAAGTATAAAAGATCACTCTGGGGCTTCCCTGGTGGCGCAGTGGTTTAGAGTCCGCCTGTCGATGCAGGGAACATGGGTTCGTGCCCCGGTCTGGGAAGATCCCACATGCCGTGGAGCGGCTGGGCCCGTGAGCCATGGCCGCTGAGCCTGCGCATCCAGAGCCTGTGCTCCGCAACAGGAGACGCCACAACAATGAGAAGCCCGCGTACTGCAAAAAAAAAAAAATGTAGACAATGAACTTTCTGTAGATCAAGCAGTTAGGAAGATATTGTCGTAGCTCACAAAAAAAAAGGATAGTGGTTTCAACAAGGGTGAAAGTGATAGAGAAAAGGAGAACTGGACAAATACAGGATACATTTTGAGCATGAAGCTGAGAGTATTTAATGATGAATTGAATAACAGTCTAAGGGGGTGGGGGCCATGAAGAACTTACAGGTTTGAGACCTGAGCAACTGGGTGGAGAGTGGTATCAACAGCTGATACAGGAAAGACCAGGGAAAGAATAAGAATTCTTTTTCAAACACATTAAGTTTGAGATAAATAGGGTATCAAAAGGATACAGATATTATTTTAAAGCAATAAGATCACTCAGGAAAAGCCTTAGAGAATGGGACTCAGAATGGAATCTGGGGTCACACTAATATTTAAAAGTCATCCAGAAAAGAAGCAGCCAGCAAACAAGACCAAAAAGGAAGGGGTATATATACAATGGGATATTATTTAGCCACGAGAAAGAAGGAAATTCTGCCATTTGCAAACTTGAGGGTATTACTTTAAGTGAGATTAGTCAGACAGAGAAAGACAAATACTATAAGATCTCACTTATATGTGGAATCTAAAAAAGCAGAACTCATAGAAACAGAGAATAGAATGGTGGTTACCAGGGGTTGGGGAGTGGGGGAACTGGGGAGATGTTGGTCAAAGGATACTAACTTGCAATTAGAAGATTAATGAGCCCTGGGGATCTAATGCACAGCATTGTGATTATAGTTAATACTGTATTATACACTTGAAAGTTGCTAAGAGACTAAATCTTAAATGTTCTCACCACAAAAAAGAAATAATATTTATGTGATGTGATGGAGGTGTTAGTTAAACACTACGGTGGTAATCATACTGCAATGTATAAGTGTATCAAATCAACAGACTGCACACCTTAAACTTACACAATGTCAATTATATCTCATTTTTTTTAAAAGGAAGAGCCAATAAGATGAGAGGGACATTAGGAGACTACAGTGTCACAGAAGACAGGAGAAGAGAAATTTTTAAGAAGAAACATATTAAAACCTGCTAGAGGTAAACAAGATGAAGACAGAAAATTGACCATTGGATTTAGCAAGATGAGATTTAACTTTTCGTAAAAAGCTAATATGAAGTGGCAAGGTCAAAAACCTGAATGAGTGCTTTTAAAGAGAGAACTGGCAATATGGTAGACTGAGAATAGCGAGATTCCCCTTCAACCTCAAAAATAAAACATATTCTAATGCTAAATTAAGAATATCAATAAATATAATATTTGCTGGTGCTTATGCAAGCAACACATCAGGAACAGTCCAGTTCTTTGAGGGTGGCCACTCTACCACAGCTCACCCCCAAAACACCCTGAGAGTCCACACAGTCCCCGCCTGCCCTGTGGTGTGGCTCCACAACAGGGTGGGGGCAGTGGAGGCTGGGGGCAGTGATCGGATGTGAAGGACAAAGTAGACTTGCACCCAATACTGCATCTGAGTGGAGTGACGGAAACAATTGCTGGCCCCTGCACAGGTAGCATATTGGAGATACCTCAGACCTCTGTCTGCGACCGATACAAGCTGAGAACCTGCATGGACCCCACTTGCTTCAGCTCTCCTCCCCTTTCAGGCAAGGGTCCCGGAGCAGGAAGAAGGGAAAGCACACACTTAAAGGGAACAGAGCCAGGCCTGGCCCAACCCTCAGGGCTTCTGCTTCAGCAACTTGGGATCAAACCCCGCCATGATAGGGCAGGGATGGCCACTGAGCAGAGAAGTCCTACCTCACACCTCACTCCATCTCTAGCCCCACCCCTACCAGGTGATAGCTGCCAGCACACTCTGAGAAAAGATGTGACCTGTGTCCATGCCAAATCCAGCTCTCCCACCAAAGGTACTGTGCACACCCTGTCTGTATAGGGATGCCCCCACATAAGAAAACCCCTTCAAGACCACAGTAGGTAACTGTTTTACCTAAAAAGAGGCAGAGAAAGTTAAGCAAAATGAAAAGGCAGAGGAATTGCTGTCAATTGAAAGAGCCAAAGAAAACCCCTGAAAAAAATTAATAATGAAACAAATAAACAATTTACCAGATAAAGAATTCAAAGCACTGGTAATAAAAATGTTAACTGAATTAGGGAAAAGAATAGATGAACAGTGAAAATTTTAATAAGGAACTAGAAAATATAAAAAAGACAATCAAAAATGAAGAATTCAATAGTTGAAATTAAAAAAAATATTAGAAGGAATGATTGGCAGACTAAAGTGATACAGAAGAATACCATCTGGAAAGAAATGTAATAGCAACTGTAAGTACAATAAACAGTTGAGAGATAAACATGAAGATGCAAAATATGACATCAAAAATACAAAATGTGGGGGAGGTGAGTAAAAACTGTAGACCTTTTAGAATGTGTTTGAACTTAAATGACTACCAGTTTAAAATAACCCAATCAAAAATTGGGCAGAAGCCCTGGATAGAGGTTTTTCCAAAGAAGACATACAGATGGCTAAAAGGCACGTGAAAGAAGCTCAACATCACTAATTATTAAAGAAATGCAAATCAAAACCACAGTGAGATATCACCTCACACCTGTCAGAATGGCTATCATCAAAAAGTCCACAAATAACAAATATCGGCAAGGATATAGAGAAACTGGAACCCTTGTACACTGTTGGTGGGGATGTAATTTGTTGCAGCCACTGAGGAAAATAGCATGGAGGTTCCTCAAAAAGCTAAAATAGAACTACCATATGTCCAGCAATTTCACTCCTGGGTATATATTTGGAAAAACAGAAAACACTAATTTCAAAAGATAGATGTACCCCAATGTTCATAGAAGCACTATTTACAATAGCCAAGATATGGAAGCAACCTAAGTGTCCATCAACAAATAAATGAATAAAGAGGAAATGGTATGTGTGTGTATACACGCAAACACACACACACTGGAATATTACTCAGCCATAAAAAAGAATAAAATTCTGCCATTTGCAGCAATTTGGATGGATCTAGAGAATACGATGCTTAGTGAAATAAGTCAGACAGAGAAAAACAAATACTGTATGAAATCACTTTTGTGTGGAATCTGAAAAAATAAAACGAATGTATACAGCAGAACAAAACCAGACTCACAGTTATCGAAAACAAACTAGCGGTTATCAGTGGGGAGAGGCAAGAGGGAAGAGGGGATGGGACAAGACAGCTGTATGGGATTAAGAGATACAAACTAGTATGTATAAAATAGATAAGCAACAAAGATATATTGTATAGCACAAGGAATCATAGTCATTATCTTGTAAACTACAAAAAATAAAATTAAGTAAATGAATAAAAACCAAGATAAAAGAATAAAAACTAAAATTCTATGACAGCCACATGGAATGATCAAGTGGCTTACATAAAATCTCAATGAGTTCACAATGTAAAAATATATGTCCAGTCATTGGATGTGCTTGAAATGGTTTTATTAAAATTATTTTCTATTGGTATTTACTTTAATTTAAAAAGTACTTGAAGAAAAAGAGTGAGAAAGGAAATATAACTACAGATATGAATAAGATATTATACAACCCTGTGCTAATAAAATTTTTTATCTCCATGAAACTGAAATTCCTAGGAAAAGTGCCTGACAATGCAAATAATCCTTTCATCCAATTAATCAATTGTGTTTCCTTGTATAGGAGACAAATTAAATTTATATATAAGGTAAAAATAGCTGTTACTTAAAGTGCACTATTACCTAATATGTGGCACAAAACAACGCAATCCTACTTTTAGCCCCAATCTTCAAAGTACTAATTTCACTCCAATATACATATATGACCTTACATTTTTTTACAGTGAGCTTCTTAGTGACAAAGACTGTCTTCTTCATCTTAGCACTCTCACAGCTTAACATATAATCTGGTACATAGTAATAGCTCAATAAATGTTATTGAATAAAGTGGAAGATGAAAAAAAATATGAACAGCTGAAACCAGAAATTCTGCATTATAGTACTCAGCTATGGTCACTAGTGGCATCACTTTCCCAAAGTAAGAAAACATTTTAAACCTTCCCAAAATATGAATTTCATATATGTGGTTCTAGCTTTTTATAATAAAGTATGAGGTTGAACAGTAAGATTATGATAGCTTTCAATTCATTTGCATGTGGAAGTTCTAGATTTAGGAATCAGTAATGGAGAAGATTAAGATCAAACATAGCACGAAGCCAGGCATTTATTTGCCTGATGATCTTTAGGGTGGCTAGCTCTTTTAATACATTATACTCTTCTAAAATCTGTCAAACCATTTAGTCCACAAAAAGCACAAGATACGATGTTCTAACATAACTTTTCAGAGAAGCATTCCGTGTTGCTCATCATAGTATCAACGAATTCTTTAAAATTCACTTTTTTTGTTTCTGAAGGGAAAAGAACACATTTTCTTCAGTATCTTCAAGTATTAAATTATTATGATAAATACTGAATTATATAAAACAAGTTATATATTCAGGGAGATAACATAATTATATCCAACAGCTAATACTAACCACTAAAGATATATGGGTATAAGGGGGAAAAGCAATTCAATTTACAGGCAAAAGCGAAACCCTGAAAATACCAAGAAAATTTATCAAAATCCTTCTAGCCACAAGTGTACATTTTTAACTTTAAACTTATATTATCTTGTCTTGGTCTTGTAACAACTCAGTAAAATATGTAGGTAAAGAATTAGTATGTTATTTTACATGTTAAAAAAAACATACGTGATGTGATTTTTTTTTCTACGTTCACAGTAGGAAATGTAAGATCAGGAATTAGAAGCGAGCTCTCTTGACTCTCTGTTTCTTCTACATCAGGCTAACATTCACATTGATATCTTTAGTATACTGTTGAAAACATTAAACATCTTAATAGTCATTTTATACCTAGACAATGGCTTTCCTTGATTATGTATAACTCTTCATAATATCCCAATGTTAGAATGGATAAAATATTTCTAAGAATTTTCTAAGGCCAGATATAAAGGTTTTATATAAATATAATGAGCTTTTGATAACCCTAGTCCTTTGCTTACCCCACTGAGAAAAAAAATTCTAATGCACTGTAAAAAATACAGCACAGGGCTTCCCTGGTGGCGCAGTGGTTGAGGGTCCGCCTGCCGATGCGGGGCACACGGGTTCGTGCCCCGGACCGGGAGGATCCCACATGCCGCGGAGCGGCTGGGCCTGTGAGCCATGGCCGCTGGGCCTGCGCGTCCGGAGCCTGTGCTCCGCAGCAGGAGAGGCCACAACAATGAGAAGCCCAAGTACCGCAAAAAAAAAAAAAAAAAAAAAAAAATACAGCACAGTATACTTCCTATTCCCAGTATTAAATATCTTTGAGAATTTACTTCAAAGAGCACCAAATCACTTTGTATTCTTAGCCAAATTTTTGGAGACAAAAAAAGTGAGACCTTGAAAAATTCTGGGGGAATTATAGAGTTAGTTAAGATTTACATTCCCTAACAGGAACATATTACTCTCTAAATATTTGCAACATATATTCGTCATGAAGCGTGATTATACACCAAACCACTGGGAAGCCACCACCCAGCTGAAGAAGATTATTAATACCATTGCCTCTATGCTTTTCCCATTCCATTATCCTGCTTCCCCCACAAAGAGGATATTACTGAATTTTTAAAATTTACCAGTCTTTTGCTCTTTTACATAAAATTTGTAACTGGATAAATAAATTATTTTTAATTTTGTTTTGAAGCTTTTGTTACACTATAGCAATCTGAGACTTGCTTTTTTCATTCAATATTATATATCCAACAATCATCCATATGCTATATTGCTATGTTCATTTTCACTAATGTGTACACCATTAGTATTCCATTATACAACAAAGGTATATACCACAATTTATACATTCTGCCACTGATCATGTTGTTTCTTTTTTTGTTGTTATTATTAAGATCAGTGTTGCCATGAACATTCTTGAATATGTCTCCTTGTAAATCAGTGCAAGAGATTTCCTTGAATTTATAGCTAAAACTGGATTTTTCTAAGCCACAGGGATATGAAAACCTTACAAAATACTACGTTTTTCAAAGTTGTTTTATCACTTTCACCATATTTACCAACACTTAGATTAACAGACATCTTAATTTTTACCAGTTTAGTGGGTATAAAAAGTTATCTCACTGTGACCTAAATTTTGCATTTCCCTGATTACTAATGATGTTGAGAAGCTTTTCATATGATTATTAGCAATTTGTGTTTCTTCACCTGGAAATGACTGTTCTTGAAATTTAGCCATTTTTCTATTGGGTTGTTAATTTATAGGGGTTCCCTATATATTCTCTACAACAATCCTTTGCTGTTATAAGTGTTGCAAATAATCTTTACTCAGTTTGTGGCTTGTTCTCCTTGTACTATGTTTTAGTAAAGAGAAGATCTTAATTTTAATGTAACCAAATTTATCAATCTTTTCTCTTCTGCTTAGTGATTTTGTATTTTTTAAAAAAAATCCCTCCTAACTCTAAGTCAGAAAATTTTTCTTCTTTTTTTCCTAAAACTTTTACTGTTCACATCTGGAAATTATTTCTGAATATGGTATATAGATAAGGATCCAATTCCATTTTTTTCCATTTGAATAGTTAATTATTCCAGCACCATTTATTAAGTGGTGCTTCTTTTCCCTGCTGTGATCTAACACCTCATTATATATGTTGCCATATGTGTATGTAGATAGATTTGGAAGTTCTTTATCTTGTCCTATTGGTCAATTTCTCTATCCCTGTGCCATTCTCACACTGTTTAAATTACTATAGCTTTATAACGAGACTTGATATCCAGGAAAGCTGGTCTCCTTCAACACCACACACACACACACACACACACACACACACACACACACACACACACACACTCACACACACACACACACTCACACACACACACACCCCTACTTTTTATTATGAAAAATTGTAAATATATACAAAATAGAAAGTATATGGTGGACTTCCCTGGTGGCACAATGGTTAAGAATCCACCTGCCAATGCAAGGGACACGGGTTCGAGCCCTGGTCTGGGAAGATCCCACATGCCACGGAGCAACCAAGCCCATGTGCCACAACTACTGAGCCTGTGCTCTAGAGCCTGTGCTCTAGAGCCTGCGTACCACAACTACTGAGGCCATGTTCCACAACTACTGAAGCCCACGTGCCTAGAGCCCATGCTCCACAGTAAGAGAAGCCACCGTAGTGAGAAGCCTGTGCACCACAACGAAGAGTAGCCCCTGCTCACCACAACTAGAGAAAGCCCACGCATAGCAACGAAGACCCAACAGAGCCAAAAATAAATAAATTGATTAATTTAAAAAAAAAGTAAAAGGCTGACCTGTATCTACTGACATGGAAAACTTTCCAAGACATATTACTTAGTTTAAAAAAATCATAGTAAAAAATAATATATATATTATGATCCTTTTCTCTTAAAGTATAAGATATTTCTATTTTTTCCATTTTTGGAGGGTCTCTTGATTCCTAACTGTATGCTTGGTCTTTTTACTAGCCTCTGTGAGATCTAGGTCCTCTGCCTAAAAATCAATGACTTATTTCATCTTATGAAACATATATATATTAATAATTGCATATAAATATGATTCTAAGGTCAACATTAAACTATAAAAATCTAGGAGGAATTAAAGAGTGTCTTCCACATCTTTATACACTTAAATATTGCTTGGATATTTTATAAAAATAACATATTCAAGAATTATGTGTATTGCTTTAAGAGGAAAAATAAAGAAACCTGGGACTTCCTGATTGGTCTCAGAACACATGGCCATAAACAGAAATAAGGTCAAAATAGGAAACCAGGACTTGAAAAACCAAGGAATGTAAGAGAGAAAATAAGCTGGTTCAACAAGTAGGCAGTACTTAGGAGTCCAAGCAAACATATAAATCTATAGTCAGGAAAAAGCTATAAGTCAAAAACCAAGTAGATAAAGGAGAATCCCAGTGTCACAGGAGTTAATCAAAATGCCAAGTAGGAAGTAAGGAATTAAAAAAGGAAAAGCAAACCAAGCATCATATCTATATTGTTCTTTGCTGCATATGGTAGGCATTTAATAACATTTATTACATTAATGAATAAGTAAACATTAAAGAGTTTTTCTTGCCTCTTGTTTGCTTATTCAGGAATACTGACTATCACATTCATATATCCTTGATTCTAATATAGTCTGGTTGACAATAAATATATATAATCCCAAGGACTGAACATTGGAACTTGATCTTGCCTAATGGAAAACCCAACGAACTGCTAAAATTAGATCATGAACACTAGAGATCTCGGATTTTTGGAAGCACTGTTTCTATCTTTAACATGAATAGTCCCTCCAACCACTTTCTTTACAATTTATATGTAGTGTAAACTAAAAGTTACTAGGAGACCCTTCAGCATCTGAAATTTTTAGGGAGAAATTCAAGCAGATTCTAGACAGTGAAAAACGTACTGTTAAGGGTAGAGAAGAAAACGGATGTGAGTTTTCAATAGAGGAAAAAAAACATGAACAAAGGCATGAAAGTAAGAATGAAACTGGCATATATGGAGATTTATGATTCACTGGATCATGGGGTTCTTGCCTGGGAAAGATTTATGGAGAAAGGAGGAGCAGCAAGCAAAATTATGAAGAAGTGAGGACGTCAAGCATAAGAGTTTGGACTAAGAAGAGGAGCTAAATTTTTGAGATAATGACATGACAAAAACTTTGTTTTAAGAAAATTGGTCTATCAATTGTGTAAAGGAAAAAGTGGAGATTGAAGATAGAAAATTAGGACAGGACTTCCCTGGTGGCGCAGTGGTTAAGAATCTGCCTGCCAATGCAGGGGACATGGGTTCAAGCTCTGGTCCGGGAAGATCCCACATGCTGCGGACCAACTAAGCCCGTGCGCCACAACTACTAAGCCTGCACTCTAGAGACTGTGAACCACAACTACTGAGCCTGCGTGCCACAACTACTGAAGCCCACACACCTAGAGCCCATGCTCCACAACAAGAGAAGCCATAGCAAGAAGCCTGCACACCACAATGAAGAGTAGCCCCTGCTTGCTACGACTAGAGAAAGCTTGCATGCAGCAACGAAGACCCAACACAACCAAAAACAAACAAACAAGTAAATAAATTCATTTTTAAAAAAACAAAAGAAAATTAGGATAACATGGCAGTGATCCAGGTTTTTCAGTGGTTTTTATAGAATAACTCGTGTCTAATTTTTCTCAACCTAGACTACTGGGGCAAAAAGGAGTTAAGAGATTCTGAAAAAGCGTAAATTCATATAACCACCCCACCCTAAAATCAGTTACTATCAAAATCATTCTCTTCTATAATTTTGAAGAAACATCTTTTTACCTGGATCCTGAGAGACCAAATAACAAACTTCATTCACAGCCTTAAGGTAATCTGAAAAATCCATCATTCCATTAACTATAAGAATGATTGAGGGGCTTCCCTGGTGGCGCAGTGGTTGAGAGTCCGCCTGCCGATGCAGGAGACACGGGTTCATGCCCCGGTCTGGGAAGATCCCACATGCCGTAGAGCGGTTGGGCCCGTGAGCCATGGCCGTTGAGCCTACGCGTCCGGAGCCTGTGCTCCGCAACGGGAGAGGCCACAACAGTGAGAGGCCCACATACTGCAAAAAAAAAAAACAAAAACAAAACAAGAATGATTGAGAAACAGAAAGAAAAAAACTCCATTAGCAAACTTATCAGCAAACTCACTAAGAATATA
Organism: Hyperoodon ampullatus; assembly: GCF_949752795.1. NCBI lineage: Eukaryota > Metazoa > Chordata > Mammalia > Artiodactyla > Ziphiidae > Hyperoodon > Hyperoodon ampullatus. The sequence continues at coordinate 10,324,154 of NC_136932.1, read as the reverse complement.
AAAGGGCAAAACAAAAAATGTAACTAGAATTAACTGATATTAGAATACCATGGTCTATATTACAAAAGCTGTCAAGGTTAACATTATAGAATGTAAAAAGAAAACTTACCAGAAAATATTTACATATCATAATTATGTAGTAAATAGTGCTGCAGCAATAATAAGAATGATATATAGACTAGAATTGGAGATATTACACTTCTCTTTGCTCAAGGCTCTAATTTTTATATTTGTAATTAGGTGCAAAAAATACATGCAACATGCCAATTTTACATACACAGTGGTTTTATCTTAAAAGGATAGAACTGATTTCATCATGTTCTAGAAAAACCCTCCATACCTGTGGTTTGGGGGTAGATTATGGATCTTGTTGAGATTCTAATGAAAGCTTTGCCTCACACCATTCCACCTTTCTCTCTCTCTCTCATCACACACACACACACACACACACACACACACACACACACAATGCATTAGAACAAATGTACACAATACTGCACAATATTAAAGTAATCCTTACCCCCCAAAAAGTCTCATTTTTCATGCAAAAAGTAATGGCTATTTCTTAAAAGAATAATATCTGAATTGTACAAATGAAAATTTCAGTAAGAATTTTTGTCTGGCTTGAATGGGAAGTTGAAATTATGTAGTGGGTTTTTGAATGATATTGCACAGGTCATCTCTGATAGCAACTAGAGCTGAAAATCCAGACTTACAAATTGTGCCAAACCACAGAATCAGGGTTCTTAAATCTCATTTTCTAGACAAGCATAGATCTGTGTTAAGGAACATCTGAATTTTTCAAAATTCTTCAAGTTAAATATCTATGAAGTTATTTTCCTCTGTCTTTAAGTAAATGAGGCCAACTTTGAAAGGATTTACATCAATGTTATCTATGTCCAGAAGAAAATTATTATAAATCCACATTTCAATTTAATGTCATCTGAGCAAAGTAACCTTTAGAACACTTCAGTGCTTCCAGTGGTCTGCAGGCTTCTACCTGCAGAGAAGTTGACAAGGCTTGGTTGTTCTCATTTCCAAACAACAGAAGCACTTTCTCCAATTTTGGAAAATTTATTAAGTTGTCTACCTCAAAAATTCTTTTTCAGTGTAACAACTTGAAAGTCGTTTCTCCTTTCCTTCAAAAACAATAAAATGTCTGTACAAATTTCAGTCAACTACTTTGACTTGTTTTCTGACTTCTACGTGACACTGGGTTAAGCAAAACTCCTTTAGATAAAACATCAAGAGTACAATCCACGAATAAAAAAAATTGTAGACTAGATTTCATCAAAAGTATGAACTTATGGCTCACTTATAAATAAAATAAACAAATTTATTTAAAAAATAAAATTAGCCAGGCAGAGAAGTTTTAAAAAAAAAGAGGAAAAAAGAGTAAAGAAAACCTATGGAAGTTATAGGAAATAATCAAAAGAAACAATATCTGCATTACAGGAATTCCAGAAAGAGAAGAGAAAGAGAAAGGAACAGAAAGTATATTTAAAGCAATAATGGCTGAAAACATCCCAAACCTGGGAGAGAAATGGACATTCAGATCCACAAGCCCGAAAGGATCCCCAAATAGGTTGAACCCAAATAAGGCTACAGCAAGACACTTTAAAATTGTCAAAAATCAAAAACAAAGAAAGAATTTTGAAAGCAGCAAGAGAAAAAAGACAAGAGAATCCCATAAAACCATAGGCAGATTTTTCAACAGAAACTTTTCAGACCAGGAGAGAATGCGACAATATATTCAAAATATTGACAGAAAAAAAACTGTCAAGCAAGAATTCTATACCCAGGAAACCTGTATTTCAGAAAGGCATAAGAATTGGAAAGAAAGAATTTAAATTGTCTCTTTGAGAACATAGGCAAAACATTCTCTGACATAAATTGTAGCAATGTTTTCTTAGGTCAATCTCCCAAGGCAATAGAAATAAAAGCAAAATTAAACAAATGGGACCTAAACAACCTTATAAGCTTTTGCACAGCAAAGGAAACCATAAACAAAACAAAAAGACAACCTATGGACTGGGAGAAAATATTTGCAAATGATGCAACCAACAAGGGCTTAATTTCCAAAATATACAAACAGCTCATACAGCTCAATAACAAAAAAACAAACAACCCCATCAAAAAATGGGAAGAAGACATAAATAGAGATTTCCCCAAAGACATACAGATGGCCAATAAGCACATGAAAAGCTGCTCAACATCAATAACTATTAGAGAAACGCAAATCAAGACTACAATGAGGTGTCACCTCACAGCGGGCAGAATGGCCATCATTAAAAAGTCTACAAATAACAAATGCTGGAGAAGATGTGGAGAAAGGGAACCTTCCTACACTGTTGGTGGGAATGTAAATTGGTGCAGTCACTATGGAAAACAGAATAGAAGTTCCTTCAAAAACTAAAAATAGAGTTACCATATGATCCAGCAATCCCATTCCTGGGCATACATCCAGGAAAACTCTAATTCAAAGAGATACATGCACCCCAACGTTCATAGCAGCACTATTTACAATAGCCAAGACATGGAAGCAACTTAAATGTCCATCAACAGATGAATGGATAAAGAAGATGTGGTATACACACACACACACACACACAATGGAATGCTACTCAGCCATAAAAAAGAATTAAATAATGCCATTTGCAGCAACATGGATGGACCTAGAGATTATCATACTAAGTGAAGTAAGCAGAGAAAGACAAATATCATATGATATCACTTATATGTGTAATCTAAAATATGATACAAATGAACTTATCTACATAACAGAAACAGACTCACAGAAATAGAAAACAAACTTATGGTTACCAAAGGGGAAAGGAGCAGGGGAAGGGGTTTGGCATTAGCAGGTAAAAACTACTGCATATAAAATAGATAAACAACAAGGTCCTAATGTATAGCACAGGGAACTATATTTAATATCCTGTAATAAACCATAATGGAAAAGAATATAAAAAAGAATATATTGTATATATAACTGAATCACTTTGCTATACACCAGAGACTAACACAACATTGTAAATCAACTATACTTCAATAAAAAAAAATTGTCTCTTTGCAGATGATATGATTTGAAAATTCTAAAGACTCCATCAAAAAACTGTTAGATCTAATCAATGAATTCTGTAAAGTATCAGGATACCAAATTAACATACGAAAGTCAGTAGCATTTCTATACAATACAACAAATTACCTGAAAAAGAAATAAAGAAAGCACTCCCACTTACAATAGCATCAAAATGATAACGTACTTAGGAATAAATTTAACCAAGGAGTTGAAAGACCTCTATACTGAAAACTACAAAACATGATTTAAAAAAAAACAAAGAAGATACAAAGTATCCCATGTCCATAGATTAGAATAATTAATATTGTTAAAAGGTCAACACTACCCAAAGCCATCTATAGATTCAGTGCAATCCTTATCAAGATTCTAGTGACATTTTTCACAGAAATAGAAAAAAATTTTTAATCCATACGGAACCATGAAAGACTCCAAATAGCCAAAGAAATCCTAAGAAAGAACAAAAAAGCTGTAGGCATGGCATTTCTTATTTTCAAACTATATTACAAAGATATAGTAATCAGAACAGTATGGTACTGGCAATAACAATACACATATAGACCAGTGGAACAGAAGTGAGAGACCAGAAATAAACACATGTATATAGTCAACTAATATTTGGAAAGGAAGCCAAGAATAATCATGGAAAAAAGACAGTCTCTTCAATAAATGTTAATGGGAAAATTGGATATTCACATGTAATAGAATGAAATTAGACCCCTATCTTACACCACTCACAAAAACTAATTCGAATACAGTAGTCTGTGGCTATTGAGTTCTGTCTTTTAATTGGTGCATTTAGACCTTTGATGATCAAAATGATTATTGATATAGTTGAATTAATATCTATCTTATTTGTTGATGTTTTCTATTTGTTGCCCTTGTTCTTTGTTCTTATTTGTCTTTCACTCTTTTTCTGCCTATCCAAGGATATGGTATTGCTCATACCCATTTTGACTAATAAATGAGCTACTAATGCCAATACAATAAAACAAACAAACAAAACTAACTCGAAATGGATTAAAGGTTTAAATGTAAGACCAGAAACCATAAAACTTGTAGAAGAAAACACAGGAAAAAAGATCCTTGATGTGGGTCTTGGCAATGATTTTTTTCTCTATTACACCTAAAACATAAGCAACAAACATCAAACTAAAATGTTTCTGCAGAGCAAAAGAAACAATCAACAAAATGAAAAGATAGGGCTTCCCTGGTGGCGTAGTGGTTGAGAGTCCGCCTGCCGATGCAGGGGACACGGGTTCGTGCCCCGGTCTGGGAAGATCCCACACGCCGCGGAGCGGCTGGGCCCGTGAGCCGTGGCCGCTGAGCCTGTGCGTCCGGAGCCTGTGCTCCGCAATGGGAAAGGCCACAACAGTGAGAGGCCCGTGTACCGCAAAAAAAAAAAGAAAAGATAAACTATGGAATGAGAAAAAATTTGCAAATCATTAACCTGATAAGGGATTAATATCCAAAATATATAAAGAACTCATACAACTCAATAGCAAAAAAATAATAATAAAATAAAATAACCCAGTTTAAAAAATGGGCAAAGGACCTGAATAGACATTTTTCCAAAGAAGACATATGAATGATCAACAGGTACATGAAAAGCTGCTCAATATCACTCATCATTAGGGAAATGCAAATTGAAACCACAATGAGGTATCACCTCACACCTGTTAGAATGGCTATCATCAAGAAGACAAGAGACGGGCTTCCCTGGTGGCGCACTGGTTGGGAGTCCACCTGCCGATGCAGGGGACATGGGTTCGTGCCCCGGTCTGGGAAAATCCCGCATGCCACGGCTGGGCCCATGGGCCATGGCCACTGAGGCTGCGCGTCCGGAGCCTGTGCTCCGCAATGGGAGAGGCCACAACAGTGAGAGGCCCGCGTACCGCAGGAAAAAAAAAAAAAAAAAAAAAAAAAAGAAGGCAAGAGATAACAAGTGTTGTCAAGAATGTGGAGAAAAGGGAACCCTTGTACACTGTTGGTGGGAATGTAAATTGGTGCAGTCACTATTGAAAACAGTAATGGAGAGGTTCCTCAAAAAAATTAAAAGCAGAACTACCATATAATCCAGCAATTCCATTTCCAGGTATAAATCTGAAGGAAATGAAAACACTACGTCAATGAGATATCTGCACCCCCATGTTCATAGAAGTTTTATTTACAATAGCCAAGACATGGAAATAACTTAAGTGTCCATCTAAGGATGAACAAGTAAAGAAAAAGTAGTGTGTATAATTATATACAATATAATATTATTCAGTCATTAAAAAAGGAGAAAATCACGTCATTCATGACAACACGTGTGGACCTTGAGGGCATTATGCTGGTGAAATAAGTCAGATGGAGAGAGAAAATACTGTATGATCTCACTTACACATGGTATCTAAAAAAAACAAACATAACTCATAGAAAAAGAGGTCAGATTTGTGGCTACCAGAGTTGGGGAGTGGGTGAATTAGATGAGGTGGTCAAAAGGTACAAACTTTCAGTTATAAAATAAATAAGTACAGTGGAGGTACAATATGACGACTATAGTTAACACTGTTATATGGTATATTTTAAAGTTGTTTAGAGAGCCGATCCTAAGAGTTCTCATCATAAGGAAAAAAATTTTTGTATCTGTATTAGATGATGGATGTTAACTAAACTTATTGTGTTAATCACTTCATAATATATGTAAGTCAAGTCATTACACTGTACATCTTAAACTTACACTGTATGTCAATTATATCTCAATAAAACTGGGGGATTAGGGGAGATGCCTAATACAATAACCAGAGTTAAAGTAGAGAGCAAAAATATGCCAAATGACTCCATAAATATAAAGGAGGAAAAAAACTACACACACACACACACACACACACACACACACAAAGGAGAAGCCCAAGATATGGGAGAGCTCAGTGTCAAGAAGTGAAGGGTACTATAAGCCCTAATGTTAAGGTACCAAGGACTAGATTCCAATAAAATCAGTGCTTACTAATTCATTCATCATATGTAATATCCAAACTTTTCCCCCAAAAAATTGAACTAGAATAAGCATATATATTTTGTCTATCTTACTAATGCAACCAAAGATATTTATGAATTAAATTACTTATGCTTGCTCACAGCATGCAGCATTTGCCATATCATGTAATATTAGCTGATAACTCATCAGGAATAAAGAAAGAGACACTAACTACTGAAACAATTTTTAAAAAGCATACAATCAGAAAATTTATTCAAGAAATTCTGGAACCTATTATTACCACTTAATTCTTGTAAGTAAAATTGTCCTTCAGGTACTTCATCATATAATGTCTGGTAAAGGTTAGAAAGCTTTTCATCTTTGCTGTCAAAGAAACAGCCACATTAGAAAGCAGGAAAACAAAAATAAAAACAGAAAACCCACAAAACATTTTTGTCACTTTGCCATATATAATATTTTGTCATTAAAATTTAGCCTGAGATTCTCCAGTTCCTTATACTTCATAAGAACCTTTCTTAAAGAACTGTCCAAGTGATAATCAAGTACATACTCTTCACTCTAGAATTCCCACCTTGTTTCTTTTAGGCATCTCTCTATGGAGCAGATTTACCTTAGGCAGTAAGTAGTGCACATGACCCGTTATCCTTTGGCTGTGGTCCAATTTTTCCTACTCCTAATTCAACTTACAGCAAATTTTACAGAAAGTTATTATAATAAGAGAAACAAGAATATCTTTAAGTAGCCAAAGAATCTCAGATCCCATAACCTGTTAATAAAAACATCTTAAAAAGATGATTCATCTGATTCCATAACATGAAAATAACTGAAACCATAGAATGTTAATGTTGGAAGAAATTTTAAGAGTCCACCTAGTATAAGATTCTTGTACAGATGTGGAAACTGAGGCACAGAAATATAAATTGTACAAGAGCCTAAGCCAGCGTGTGAAGTCAATCAGGACTCAACTCTAAGTCTTTCAATTCCACATGCAATGCTCTTAGCTCCACACCATCCTTCCTAAAAGCAGAGTCTCTTAGTTAGCACAAACTATGTGGCATACTTTCTGTAGAAGGGATAGATGAATCTTGAAGAAAAATCTCAAATCTGAATCCAACATTTAAAGAAGAGAATACAATGGTTTAAATACCGAATAACTGAGGAAGAGGTACCAAGAGGTGATAAACTCTTGTGAACGCTGTACTGACTTGACAACTCACATAAAGAGCTTTCTTTTCTAGTCATCTTGTCCTTCACAGAAGTAGAAGAAATCTAGAGCCAAATGCAAGAATGTTCGTGCCTCAGATCACATTGGTAAACCAGCATTCTTGGACAATAAACCCCTTAAAAGATAATTAATCATAACAAGGCTCCACACTTAGCTATGCTTCTAATGTAAAATTGCTTTTTATAATTAAATTACAGTTTATATCTACTAAAATTTTAAATAAACACCATATTCTTTTGCAAAGCCACATTTTTCTTAAGTATGCAACTTATCATCTCCTAATTAATATTTTGTCAATTTATAGTAGTGTGTCACTTTAGAAAATGAGAACTGAATTATAGGTGTCTTCAGTTTTACATGGCTCTATGGAATCTAGAGCCTTGACTTTTAAAGACCATGCAGGACGTAAAGAGGATTCTTAAGCTATACAAGATTGACAGGAATTGGTACTGAGGTCCCACACAGAGCCAAAAATCTTCAAAAGGCAATGTTCTCAGCAAGAGTAGGCTAGAAAAAATTCTATCCCCCAACAGAAGGAGTACATAGAGTAAAATCTGTCTTTGTCTCAGCTCCAGGTTGGAAAAAAAGAGAGAGAAAAGAGAGTACTCCTCTTGATTAGTTATAGCCTTAGCTCTACCCACACATGAGTTTAGAATTCAAATCTATACTAAATATATGGGCCCCAAAATTGAAACCAAAAATTCATTTAAAGTGATCCCATATTTATAACACCTCTGAAGTGCATGGCAGAAGCAAATTCAAACTCTCCTAAGAGGACTCTCTAAACCCAGACTCATCATAAGATTCCTACAGATTTAGATCAGTAATACATGAAAGAATGAATAAAAAGTATAAGGCACACAAGGACATCAGTTAATATGAATTAATGAGTGAGAATCAGACAAAACAACAAACAGAAGATTTAGATTCCCCCAAGGACTTCATATATTAGATTTATCAGGTATCAATCATGAAATAACTATAGGACATGAGCAAATAACATGACATAAGGCAGATTTTAATTTCTAAATAAAACTTCAAGAAGTAAAATATATAAACACTGAAATAAAATTTCAATAGATAGGTTAAACTGCAGATTATATTCAGCTGGAGAAAGAAAAAGTAAACTAGAAAGTAGATGGGAGACATTACCCAGAACAAAATACAGAGAAAAAGATGAAAAATATGAAGCAATGTTAAAGAACATCGAAAACAGAATGATAAGGTCTAACATACATCTAACAGAAGATCCAGAAGGACAGAATGAAGAGATTGAGAGAGAGGAAATACTCTAAAAGATAATGGATTAGAATTTTCCAGAATTGAAGAAAGACATGTATTCTCAGATTCAGGAAGCACACAAATATCAAAACAAAGGAATATATACTTAAGTATATCATATAGTGAATGCAGTAGGTTGCATAACCCCACCAAAAGAGATGTCCATATCCTAATCCCTGGAACCTATGAACATTATTTGGACCTTATTTGGAGAAATGGTCTTTGCAGATGTAATCAAGTTAAAGATCTCAAGATGAGATATGCAATGATGTGCTTATAAGAGAAAAGTAGAGGGAATCTTGAAGTATAGATACAGGGGAGAAGGTCATATGAAGAGCAAGATGGAGGCCAAGATTGAAGTTACCCTGTCAAAAGCCATGGATTGCCTAGAGTCATTGTTACAACAGCAGAAATTTAACAGAGAGCATAATAATAAAAATACTGGTCTAATGGAGAAAGAAGGGGAAAAATTCATATTCTTCTGAAAGGGTTCCATGTTCTATTTTTTTAAAACGAGGAGGAGGGCTTCCCTGGTGGCGCAGTGGTTAAGAATCCACCTGCCAATGCAGGGGACACAGGTTCGGATCCCACGTGCCGTGGAGCAACTAAGCCCGTGCGCCACAACTACTGAGCCTGCGCTCTAGAGCCCATGAGGCACAACTACTGAGCCCACAACTACTGGAGCTTGCGTGCCTAGAGCCTGTGCTCCGCAACAAGAGAAGCCATCGCAATGAGAAGCCTGCACACCACAATGAAGAGTAGCCCCCGCTCACTGCAACTAGAGAAAGCCTGCGCACAGCACAGCAATGAAGACCCAAACGCGGCCAAAAATAAATAAATAAATGTATAACAAAAAATAAATAAATAAAAGGAGGAGAAGGAAGAGGGGACGGCACAGGAAGAGTAGGGGAAAGGGGAAGAAGAAGAAGAAGAAATATTTAAGATTGTGACATTTCAATACTTGGACTAAAATGGAATGTTTGAGGGCTAAAGACAACACTTGAAAGCAAAAATATTCCCAGATCTTTATTTACCTCAGTTCTTTTAGTATGCAATTGTACTTGTAAACTCTTCTTTCTCCTGAAAAATCAGAGGATTTTTCTTCTCCAAATAGGAACATTGATGTTTCATACATAAAGTGTACAGAAAATTGGAATAATTCCTGAATTGGTTTTTTCTTGATTCTTCTTCTTTTCATCTTTTATTTATGGAAATTTTCAAACATAGACAAAAGTAGACAGAATAATGTGATGATCTCCCCATGTTTCTGTAATGACTCATCACCCAGCCTCAATAATGGACAATCTTATTTAATCTATATTCTTATCCCTGCTCTCAGTCCTTATTACTTTAAGGCAAATTCCAGTATCATATTACTTATGTGTAAGGATTTTAACATGCATTTCTACAAGGTGTTTTTCTTTTAAAAAACATATTTAAAACACAGTTATAACACCAAAAAACAATAATTTCTTAATGTCATCAAACACACAACCTATGTTCAAATTTCCAATTCTTTCATAAATGTCAAAAATTTTTAACACTTTACATCAGGATTCAATAAGGTCCCCACATTACAGTTGGTTGATATGTCTTTTAGAGCTCTTTTCACCTATAGGTTCTTCCTCCATGTCTTTTTATTATTATTATCATTATCATCATCACCACTATCATCATTATTGCCAGTTGTCCTATAGATTTTTCACAGTCTAGATTTTGCTGATTGTGTCACCAAGGTTGTAGGAGTCTAAAGACTTGATCAGATTAACATTCTACTTTTGGGGGGTGGGGGAGGGGTGGTTCAAAACCATGTAGGTGGTGGCATTTTCCCATCAGGAGGCATATAATGTCCAAGTGGCTCTCTATTTACGATATTAGCAGCTACTAATACATAATAACTAGATCCAGTAAATCATAAGGATCTGCAAAATGGCTGTGTTCTAAATCTATCATTCCTTCTTCACTCAGAATATTTCCATAAAGAGAAAATTCCTCTAGTGTACCATTTGCTTACCCTTTGATATAGTTCATATAGAAAAGCAGGATAATTGCCTTATTCTTTCCCTTATTCTTTCCCTTTTCATAACAATGACTTGGCTCACTTGTAACCTTCAACAGTGACAAAATAGTTTTTATATCATTTTGAACACATTGATTTAAATATATTAAATTCTTTTTTTTTTTTTGTGGTATGCGGGCCTCTCACTGCTGTGGCCTCTCCCGTTGGGGAGCACAGGCTCCGGACGCGCAGGCTCAGCGGCCATGGCTCACGGGCCCAGCCGCTCCGTGGCATGCGGGATCTTCCTGGACCGGGGCACGAACCCGTGTCCCCTGCATCGGCAGGCGGACTCTCAACCACTGCACCACCAGGGAAGCCCTAAATTCATTTTTATTCCCTGCAATGATTATCCTTATTGATGCTCTAATTTTCTCGTGTGGGGTAGGAAGGGGTGGAAGCCTCTTCAAGTGGGCTCTTGATGTATCTCTGGTAGCAGTCTGAAGACAAGATGCTCCAGGCTCATCTGTACACTTCCTTTCCCAGACCTGCAATCAGCCATTTCTCCAAGGAAATGGTTCCTTTTAATAAGAAATGGTACTTTAAGACTAAAGTCTGGGCTAGATTCTGAACTGTTTTTTTTTTTTTTTTTTTTTTTTGTGGTATGCGGGCTTCTCACTGTTGTGGCCTCTCCCGTTGCGGAGCACAGGCTCCGGACGCGCAGGCTCAGCGGCCATGGCTCACAGGCCCAGCCGCTCCGCAGCACGTGGGATCTTCCCGGACCGGGGCACGAACCCGTGTCCCCTGCATCGGCAGGCGGACTCTCAACCACTGCGCCATGAGGGAAGCCCTGAACTGTTTTTTAACAATTATCCTGCTTTCTTATTTCTTGGTTTTCTCTTTTTATGCTTCTTTTCCCTCCTCTTATTATTGGACTGTCAAGAACTTTTCTAACACAAACATTCCATAAACTATACAACAATGAGATCAGTACAATAAGCCTGAAATAAATTTGAAAAAGAAGATCTCTTGGAAATTTCATACTTTGTTTCAAGTAATCTAGGGTAGACCTAAATTTCAAGGAAAACCCTAAAATTATTTTGTGCTCTGAGATCCTGTAGACTAGGAATAATTCTGAGATAAACTAGATCCCAAACTTGTCTGCACACTGGAATCACCTGAGAGCTTGAAAAAATGCTGATGCCTGTGTCCCATCGCCCCAAATTGTGATTCAATTATTTTGGGGACTGAGCCGATATTTGGAATTTTTTAAAGATAGCCAGGTGATTCTAACGCACAAATTGAGGATCACTATGGCAATACCCCATAGACTTGATTCTACCCAGAACTCACATCAATTGGGCTGTGACTTAGTACTTTAGAAGTAACACCTTATTCTTCCTTGTATGTAAAACTAAAAGCTCTTTAGCAGAAATGGTTCCTTCCTCTTAGAATAACCTGCTATGCAAGGGCTGCTTAGGTGATACATTAAAAAAAAAAATGACTAGATTGAGTCTATAACATCTCTAGATAAACTTAGCCCTAAGCAAAATTGTGAAATAAGGGAAATTTTTATCATGCACCTCACTCCCCTTTCTTAGTAGGTACTTTGCCCTTTTGACATTATATCCCTTTAAATCCAACTCCCAAATTCCTACCCTGAGAGCCCTATTACCTTGCTCTTATCCCCCCTGAAGCTGCCCTATAGTCAGTCCCCTCTACAGTCCTCCCCTCACAAAGGCAATGGCTTTATTTTTATTATGTCACAGAGCATAAAATACATTTGAGATGCGGTACACATATACAAAGAGACAGAAAGAGAGAGAGAGAGAAAGAGAGACACAGACCAAGAGACAGAGAGACAGAGAGAACTGAAACTATTTCACAAAATAATACTTATCCTTATTATATGAAAAGCACTATAATGTCTTCAATTCTATTCTAATTTCTTTTTTTAAAACAAAATACTAGTAGCTAGTTCAGTTGTGGGGTAGTTTAGTTATGTTTAGCTGTCCTGAAATTTTATGTTCAGATGCAGTTTTTACACACTCTTTTTTCCCGTTCATTTACTGAATGATGGCTAGAGAAGAGAAATAATCTTTTTTCTTTCCTCAGTGATATTAACTTCATTACATTCACTTTTAAAAATGTCATATACCTACTACTCTACACGTCTTATTTCTAAAATTTTGTTATATATATTACTTAAGACTGATTAGCATTTGCCCCTGCCTACTGCATACACATCCAGTGTTTTTGTTTTCTTTTCAAATCTTTCAGACTGGGAAAAAATGTACTATTTGTGAGCAGATGATTTAATTTCAATGAATGCCTTTTTATTTCTCTCAAAAAAAAATACTAGTAGCTACCTCTTAAGTTGATTTCATGACACATGAATGAATCACAACCTACAGTGTACTGCTACTTTATATCCCCTATCCCCCTCCATATATCCTCACTGAAATTGATCTTCATATTTCTAGAATAATTTTGACTTCTACCTCATTACATCATTTTTAAAAGTATAATAGTGTTCATTTAATTATGAGATGCCTCAAATATTTTATGGAATAGGGATGATTTGATATAAATAACGAATAACTAAAAACGTTTGTTTTGTATTCTATTCCTTTGGTGCATTGTGTCTCCGCAGGTGTTAACTATTTTAAAGAAACACTCCTACTACCTCCCATTTCTTCCTAGGTAACAAGCTTTATTGTGGTGGCCTAGAAATAATTGCCTTGCCTTTTGTCATATAACTCAAAGGAATAGTGGGAACCCCCACATGACTCTCAGCAGATTTGTCAACAGAAACCTTGCAAGCCAGGAGGGAGTGGGGTGATATATTCAAAGTGCTGAAAGGAAAAAAACCAAGAACCAATAATACTCTACCCTGCAAAGTTGTGATCAGAATTGAAGGAGAGATACAGAGTTTTCTAGACAAACAAAAGCTGAAGGAGTTCATCACCACTAGACTGACCTTATAAGAAATGTTAAAGGGAATTCTTCAAGCTAATATGAAAGTAAGCTAATTAGTAAGATGAAAACATATTAAAACATACATTTTACTGGTAAAGGTAAATATATAGTTAAATTCAGAATACTCTAATATTGTAATGGTGGTAGGTAAATCACACAGAACTCTAGTAGTGAAAGATTAAAAGACAAAAGTATCAATAACTATAACAACAACAGTTTGTTAATGGATATACAATATAAAAAGATGTAAACTGTGACATCAAAAACAAAATGGGGTGGGGGGTGTTGAGAGATACCTCAAATAAGTAAAATTAGAAATGAAAGAGGAGACATTACAACTGATAACAGACAAATACTAAAGATCATAAGAACTACTATGAACAATTATATACCAACAAATTAGATAACCTAGAAGAAATGGATAAATTCCTAAAAACATATAGCCTACCAAGACTGAATCATGAAGAAGTACAAACTCTGAACAGACCAATTATTAGTAAGGAGACTGAATCAGTATTCAAAAAACCTTTCAACAAAGTCCAGAATCAGGTAGCTTCACTGGCACATTCTACTAAAGATTTAAAGAAGAATTAATGCCAATCCTTCTCAAACTCTTTCCAAAAACTGAAGGGGACACTTCCAAACTCATTTTATGAGGACAGCATTACCCATACCAAAGCCAGACAAGGACACTACAAGAAAAGAATATCAGGCTAATATTCCTGGTGAACACAGATGCAAAAACTCTCAACGAAATATTAGCAAACCAAATTCAGCTGTACATTAAAAGGATCATATACCATGATCAAGTGGGATTTATTCCCAGGATACAAGGATGGTTCAACACAGGCAAATCAATAAATGTGATACACAACTATGTAGGGGAAAACCCAGTCTTCCTCCTGTTTCTCCTTTACTCTCACACTACAACCACACTCACATCTGACACCAGATGTGTGTGAGGTTTGCCCCCACAAAGCAACTCTCTGCAACACCAGCTGGGTATCCTACAATTTAACTCAATTCTGACACTATCTACCTGGAGATACTTTCAGATTCCACAGGGTAAAGGCTCAGTTCCACAAGACTGCCCCACCCCACCTCAGATGTCAACTGCAAGCCCAGTTTGTCACCTGTGCTTCTGACCAATTGGCTATAAATCAGAGGTTCCCACGAGCCCCTACTTGGGTTTGATTATTTTGCTAGAGTGACTCACAGAACTCAGAACAGTTACTTATGCTTACCAGTTTATTAAAGGATGTGAAAAATGATACAGATGAACAGCCAGATGAAGAGATATATAAGGTGAGGTGTCGGAGGATCCTAGGTGCAGGAAATTATGTCCCCATGGAGTTAGGGTGCATTACCCTTCTGGTATGTGGATGTGTTCACCAACCTGAAAGATCTCTGAACCCCACAATATTGGGATTTTTTATAGAGGCTTCCTTATGTAGGCATGATCAATTATTAACTCCATTTCCAGCCCCTCTGCCCTCTCTGGAGAGCTTCTAGGTTGTTTGAACATGTCCACATACTGGGAGGGTGATGCACCCCAACTCCATAAGGACAGAAGCTCCTGCACCTGAGACCCTCACAGACCTCTCTCAATGTATCTCTTCATCTAGCTGTTCATCTATATCTTCTATCATGTTTTTTAGTAAGCTGGTAACTGTAAGTAAGTGTTTCCCTGAGCTCTGTGAGCCATTCTAGAAATTAATTGAACCTCAGTAGGGGTCATAGGAACCTCTGATTTGTAGCCAAGTCAGACAGAAGTAACCTGAGGACCTACCACTTGAGATTGGAAGATGAAGTAGGGGGGACAGTCTCATGGGTCTGAACCCTTAACCTGTAGGATCTGGCACTATCTCCAGGTAGATAGTGTCAGAATTGAGTTAAATTGTAGCTGGTGTCACAGAATTGCTTGGTGTGGGGAAAACACACATCGGGGTCAGAAGTATGAGTGTGGTAGTAGTGTGAGAGTAAAGGAGATAAACAGGAGGAGAACTTAGGTTTTACCTAACACAATAATTAAATGAATTACATAATTAAATTTCAATTAATAAAATGAAGGATAAAATTATATGGATCATCTCAACGGATGCAGAAAGGAATCTGACAAAATTCAACATTTACTCATGATAAATACTCTCAACAAAGTGGGTACAGAAGGAATGTACCTCAACATAATAAAGGCCATATATGACAAGCCCAGAGCTAACATCATACTAATGAAAAGTTGAAAGCTTTTGCTCTAAGATCAGAAACAAGACAAGAGTGCCCACTCTCATTACTTTTATTCAGCATATTACTGGAAGTCCTAGCCAGAGCAATTAGGCAAGAACAAAAAAGACATTCAAATCAGAAAAGAAAGTTAAATTGTCTGTTTCCAGATGGCATGATCTTATATACAGAAAACCTTAAAGACTCCACCAAAAAAACTGTTATAACTAATAAACAAATTCAGTAAAGTTTCAGAATACAAAACCAATATACAAAAATCAGTTGCATTTTTCTTCACTAATAATGAACTATCAGAAAGAGAAATTAAGAAAACAGTCCCATTTACAATATCATCAAAAGGAATAAAATACTTAGGAATAAATTTAGCCAAGGAGGTGAAAGATATGTACACTGAAAACTATAAAACATTGATGAAAGATATTGAAGAAGACACAAATAAGTGGTAAGATATTCTGTTTTCATGGTTTGGACGTATTAATATTCTTAAAATGTCCATATTACCTAAAGTGAACTATGGATTCAATGCAATCCCCAACCAAATTCCAATGGCATTTTTCACAAAAATAAAACAAACAATCCTAAAATTTGTATGGAACCACAAAAGGCCTCAAAGAGCTGAAACAATCTTCATAAAGAAACCATAGAACTCCTAGAAGAAAACAAATGTCTTTTTTTTTTTTTTTGCGGTACACGGGCCTCTCACTGTTGTGGCCTCTCCCGTTGCGGAGCACAGGCTCCGGACGCACAGGCTCAGCGGCCATGGCTCACGGGCCCAGCCGCTCCGCGGCATGTGGGATCTTCCCGGACCGGGGCACGAACCAGTGTCCCCTGCATCGGCAGGCGGACTCTTAACCACTGCACCACCAGGGAAGCCCAAAACAAATGTCTTTGACATCAGTCTTAGCAATGATTTTTTCATGGACACCAAAAGCAAAGGCAAAAGAAACAAAAATAAACAAGTGGGACTATATCAAACCAAAAAGTTTCTCCTCAGCAAAGAAAACTATCAGCAAAATGAAAAGGTAACCTAGGGAATGAGACAAAATATTTGCAAACCTTATGTCTGATGAGTTAATGTTCAAAATATACAAGCAACTCATACAACCCAACAGCAAATAAAGAAATAACCCAATTAAAAATGGGTAAAGGACCTGAATAGACATTTCTCCAAAGGAGACATACCAATGGCCAACAAGTACATGAAAAGGTGCTCAACATCACTCATGACTGGGAAATGCAAAGCAAAATCACTGTGAGATACCATTTCACACCCGTTAGAACTGCTATCATCAGGAAGACAGGAGAGAGGGAGCTTCAAGATGGCGGAAGAGTAAGACATGGAGATCACCTTCCTCCCCACAAATACATCAGAAATACATCTACATGTGGAACAACTCCTACAGAACACCTACTGAACTCTGGCAGAAGACCTCAGACCTCCCAAAAGGCAATAAACTTCCCACGTACCTGGGTAGGGCAAAAGAAAAAAGAAAAAACAGAGGCAAAAGGATAGGGACGGGACCTGCACCAGTGGGAGGGAGCTCTGAAGGAGGAAAGGTTTCCACACACTAGGAAGCCCCTTCGTGGGCAGAGACTGCTGGTGGCAGAGGGGGGAAGTTTCGGAGCCACGGAGGAGAGCGCAGCAACAGGGGTGCGGAGGGCAAAGTGGAGAGACGCCCGCACAGAGGATCGGTGCCGACCAGCACTCACCAGCCTGAGAGGCTTGTCTGCTCACCCGCCGGGGCAGGGGCTGGGAGCTGAGGCTCGGGCTTCGGAGGTCAGACCCCAGAGAGAGAACTGGGGTTGGCTGCGTGAACACAGCCTGAAGGGGACTAGTGCACCACAGCTAGCCGGGAGGGAGTCCGGAAAAACATCTGGAGCTGCTGAAGAGGCAAGAGACTTTTTCTTGCCTCTTTGTCTCCTGGTGCCCGAGGAGAGGGGATTAAGAGTGCTGCTTAAAGGAGCTCCAAAAGGAGCTCCAGAGACGGGCGCGAGCCGTGGCTATCAGCGCAGACCCCAGAGACAGGCATGAGACGCTAAGACGGCCGCTGCAGCCACCAAGAAGCCTGTGTGCAAGCACAGGTCACTATCCACACCTCCCCTCCCGGGAGCCTGTGCAGCCTGCCACTGCCAGGGTCCTGTGATCCAGGGACAACTTCCCTGGGAGAACACATGGCGCACCTCAGGCTGTTGCAACGTCACGCTCACGCAGGCCTCTGCCACCACAGGCTCGCCCCGCATTCCGTACCCCTCCCTCCCCCCGGCCTTGGTAAGCCAGAGTACCCGAATCAGCTGCTCCTTTAACCCCGTCCTGTCTGGGCAAAGAACAGACGCCCTCAGGCAACGTACATGCAGAGGCAGGGCCAAATCCAAAGCTGAACCCCAGGAGCTGTGTGAACAAAGAAGAGAAAGGGAAATTTCTCCCAGTAGCCTCAGGAGCAGGGAACTAAATCTCCACAATCAACTTAATGTACCCTGCATCTGTGGAATACCTGAATAGACAATGAATCATCCCAAATTGAAGATGTGGACTTTGGGAGCAACGATATATATATTTTTTTCCCTTTTTCTCTTTTTGTGAGTATGTATGTATATGCTTCTGTGTGTGATTTTGTCTATAGATTTGCTTTTACCATTTGTCCTAGGGTTCTGTCTGTCCGGTTTTTTTTTGTTTCTGTTTTTTTTTTTTTAGTATTAGCACTTGTTATCATTGGTGGATTTGTTTTTTGGTTTGGTTGCTCTCTTCTTTCTTTCTTTCCTTCTTTATTTTTTATTACTTTAAAAAAGTTTTTTAATAATTATTTTTTATTTTAATAACTTTTTTTTTTTTTTTTTGCGGTACACAGGCCTCTCACTGTTGTGGCCTCTCCTGTTGCGGAGCACAGGCTCCGGACGTGCAGGCTCAGAGGCCATGGCTCACAGGCCTAGCTGCTCCGCGGCATGTGGGATCTTCCCGGACCAGGGCACGAACCTGTGTCCCCTGCATCGGTAGGCAGACTCTCAACCACTGTGCCACCAGGGAAGCCCTCTTTTAATAACTTTTTAATTTAATTTAATTTTACTTTATTTTCTTTTCTTCTTTCTTTCTTTTTTTTTTTTCTCCCTTCTATTCTGAGCCATGTGGATGACAGGCACTTGGTGCTCCAGCCAGGCAACAGGGCTGTGCCTCTGAGGTGGGAGAGCCAAGTTCAGGACATTGGTCCACAAGAGACCTCCCAGCTCCACATAATATCAAATGGTGAAAATCTCCCAGAGATCTCCATCTCAATGCCAAGACCCAGCTCCACTCAATGACGAGCAAGCTACAGTGCTGGACACCCTATGCCAAACAACTAACAAGGCAGGAACACAACCCCACCCATTAGCAGAGAGGATGCCTAAAATCATAATAAGGCCACAGACACTCCAAACACCACCAGACATAGACCTGCCCACCAAAAAGACAAGATCCAGCCTCATCCACCATAACACAGGCACTAGTCCGCTCCACAAGGAAACCTACACAACCCACTGAACCAACCTTAGCCACTGGTGGCAGACACCAAAAACAATGGGAACTAAGAACCTGCAGCCTGTGAAAAGGAGACCCCAAACACAGTAAGTTAAGCAAAATGAGAAGACAGAGAAACACACAGCAGATGAAGGAGCAAGGTAAAAACTCACCAGACTTAACAAATGAATAGGAAATAGGCAGTCTACCTGAAAATGAATTCAGAATAATGACAGTAAAGATGATCCAAAATCTTGGAAATAGAATGGAGAAAATACAAGAAACGTTTAACAAGGACCTAGCAGAACTAAAGAGCAAACAAACACTGATGAACAACACAATAATTGAAATTGAAAATTCTCTAGAAGGAATCAATAGCAGAATAACTGAGGCAGAAGAACGGATAAGTTACCTGGAAGATAAAATATTGGAAATAACTACTGCAGAGCAGAATAAAGAAAAAAGAATGAAAAGAATTGAGGACAGTCTCAGAGACCTCTGGGACAACATTAAACACACCGACATTCAAATTATTGGGGGTCCCAGAAGAAGAAGAGAAAAAGAAAGGGACTGAGAAAATATTTGAAGAGATTATAGTTGAAAACTTCCCTAATATGGGAAAGGAAATAGTGAATCAAGTCCAGGAAGCACAGAGAGTCCCATACAGGATAAATCCAAGGAGAAACATGCCAAGACACATATTAATCAAAGTATCAAAAATTAAATACAAAGAAAAAACATTAAAAGCAACAAGGGAAAAACAACAAATAACACACAAGGGAATCCCCATAAGGTTAACAGCTGATCTTTCAGCAGAAACTTTGCAAGCCAGAAGGGAGTGGGAGGACATATTTAAAGTGATGAAGGGGAAAAACCTACAACCAACATTACTCTACCCAGCAAGAATCTCATTCAGATTTGACGGAGAAATTAAAACCTTTACAGACAAGCAAAAGCTAAGAGAATTCAGCACCACCAAACCAGCTTTACAACAAATGCTAAAGGAACTTCTCTAGGCAGGAAACACAAGGGAAGGAAAAGACCTAGGATAACAAACCCAAAATAATTAAGAAAATGGTAATAGGAACATACATATCGATAATTACCTTAAATATAAATGGATTAAATGCTCCAACCAAAAGACACAGACTGGCTGAATGGATACAAAAACAAGACCCATATATATGCTGTCTACAAGAGACCCACCTCAGACCTAGGGACACATACAGACTGAAAGTGAGGGGATGGAGAAAGATATTCCATGCAAATGGAAATCAAAAGAAAGCTGGAGTAGCAATTCTCATATCAGACAAAATAGACTTTAAAACAAAGACTATTACAAGAGACAAAGAAGGACACTACCTAATGATCAAAGGATCAATCCAAGAAGAAGATATAACAATTGTAAATATTTATGCACGCAACATAGGAGGACCTTAATACATAAGGCAAATGCTAACAGCAATAAAAGGGGAAATCGACAGTAACACAATCATAGTAGGGGACTTTAACACCCCACTTTCACCAATGGACAGATCATCCAAAATGAAAATAAATAAGGAAACACAAGCTTTAAATGACATATTAAAAAAGATGGACTTAATTGATATTTATAGGACATTCCATCCAAAAACAACAGAGTACACTTTCTTCTCAAGTGCTCATGGAACATTCTCCAGGATAGATCATATCTTGGGTCACAAATCAAGCCTTGGTAAATTTAAGAAAATTGAAATCATATCAAGTATCTTTCCCAACCACAACACTATGAGAATAGATATCAATTACAGGAAAACATCTGTAAAAAATACAAACACATGGAGGCTAAACAATACACTACTTAATAACCAAGAGATCACTGAAGAAATCAAAGAGGAAATCAAAAAATACCTAGAAACAAATGACTATGAAAACACGACGACCCAAAACCTATGGGAGGCAGCAAAAGCAGTTCTAAGAGGGAAGTTTATAGCAATACAATCCTACCTTAAGAAACAAGAAACACCTCAAATAAACAACCTAACCTTACACCTAAAACAATTAAAGAAAGAACAAAAAAACCCAAAAGTTAGCAGAAGGAAAAAAATCATAAAGGTCAGATCAAAAATAAATGAAAAAGAAATGAAGGAAACGATAGCAAAGGTTAATAAAACTAAAAGCTGAGAAGATAAACAAAATTGATAAACCATTAGCCAGACTCATCAAGAAAAAAAGGGAGATGACTTTTAGAAATGAAAAAGGAGAAGTAACAACTGACACTGCAGAAATACAAAGGATCATGAGAGATTACTACAAGCAACTATATGCCAATAAAATGGACAACCTGGAAGAAATGGACAAATTCTTAGAAAAGCTCAACCTTCCAAGACTGAACCAGGAAGAAATAGAAAATAGAAATAGACCAATCACAAGTAGTGAAATTGAAACTGTGATTAAAAATCTTCTAACAAACAAAAGCCCAGGACCAGATGGCTTCACAGGCAAATTCTATCAAACATTTAGAGAAGAGCTAACACCCAACCTTCTCAAACTCTTCCAAAATAAAACAGAGGGAGGAACACTCCCAAACTCATTCTATGAGGCCACCCTGATACCAAAACCAGACAAAGATGTCACAAAAAAAGAAAAATACAGGCTAATATCACTGATGAACATAGATGCAAAAATCCTCAACAAAATACTAGCAAACAGAATCCAACAGGAAATTAAAAGGATCATATGCCATGATCAAGTGGGGTTTATCCCAGGAATGCAAGGATTCTTCAATATATGCAAATCAATCAATGTGATACACCATAGTAACAAATTGAAGGAGAAAAACCATATGATCATCTCAATAGATGCAGAGAAAGCTTTTGACAAAATTCAACACCCATTTATGATAAAAACCCTCCAGAAAGAAGGCATAGAGGGAACTCACCTCAACATAATAAAGACCATATATGACAAACCCACAGCCAACATCGTGCTCAATGGTGAAAAACTGAAACCATTTCCACTAAGATCAGGAACAAGACAAGGTTGCCCACTCTCACCACTATTATTCAACATAGTTTTGGAAGTGTTAGCCACAGCAATCAGAGAAGAAAAAGAAATAAAAGGAATCCAAATCGGAAAAGAGTAAAGCTGTCACTGTTTGCAGATGACATGATACTATTCATAGAGAATCCTAAATATGCTACCAGAAAACTACTAGAGCTAATCAATGAATTTGGTAAAGTAGCAGGATACAAAATTAATGCACAGAAATCTCTTGCATTCCTATACACTAATGATGAAAAACCTGAAAGTGAAATTAAGAAAACACTCCCATTTACCATTGCAAAAAATAAAATATCTAGGAATAAACCTACCTAAGGAGACAAAAGACCTGTAGAAAATTATAAGACACTGATGAAAGAAATTAAAGATGATACAAACAGATGGAGAGATATACCATGTTCTTGGATTGGAAGAATCAACATTGTGAAAATGACTCTATTGCCCAAAGCAATCTACAGATTCAATGCAATCCCTATGAAACTACCACTGGCATTTTTCACAGAACTAGAACAAAAAATTTCATGAAACACAAAAGACCCCGAATAGCCAAAGCAATCTTGAAAAAGAAAAACAGAGCTTGAGGAATCAGGCTCCCTGACTTCAGACAATAGTACAAAGCTACAGTCATCAAGACAGTATGGTACTGGCACAAGAACAGAAATATAGATCAATGGAACAGGACAGAAAGCCCAGAGATAAACCCACACACATATGGTCACCTTATTTTTGATAAAGGGGGCAAGAATATACAGTGAAGAAAAGACAGCCTCTTCAATAAGTGGTGCTGGGAAAACTGGACAGCCACATATAAAAGAATGAAATTAGAACACTCCTTAACACCATACACAAAAATAAACTCAAAATGGATGAAAGACCTAAATGTAAGACCAGACACTATCAAACTCTCAGAGGAAAACATAGGCAGAACACTCTATGACATAAATCACAGCAAGATCCTTTTTGACCCACCTCTTAGAGAAATGGAAATAAAAACAAAAATAAACAAATGGGACCTAATGAAACTTAAAAGCTTTTGCACAGCAAAGGAAACCATAAACAAGACGAAAAGACAACCCTCAGAATGGGAGAAAATATTTGCAAATGAAGCAACTGACAAAGGATTAATCTCCAAAATTTACAAGCAGCTCATGCGGCTCAATATCAAAAAACAAACAACCCAATCCAAAATTGGGCAGAAGACCCGAATAGACATTTCTCCAAAGAAGATATATAGATTGCCAACAAACACATGAAAGAATGATCAACATCATTAATCATTAGAGAAATGCAAATCAAAACTACAATGAGATATCATCTCACACCAGTCAGAATGGCCATCATCAAAAAATCTACAAACAATAAATGCTGGAGAGGGTGTGGAGAAAAGGGAACCCTCTTGTACTGTTGGTGGGAATGTAAATTGATACAGCCATTATGGAGGACAGTATGGAGGTTCCTTAAAAAACTAAAAATAGAACTACCATACGACCCAGCAATCCCACTACTGGGCATATACCCTGAGAAAACCATAATTCAAAAAGAGTCAAGTACCACAATGTTCATTGCAGCTCTATTTACAATAGCCAGGACATGGAAGCAACCTAAGTGTCCATCGACAGATGAGTGGATAAAGAAGATGTGGCACATATATACAATGGAATATTACTCAGCCATAAAAAGAAACGAAATTGAGTTATTTGTAGTGAGGTGGATGGACCTAGAGTCTGTCATACAGAGCAAAGTAAGTCAGAAAGAGAAAAACAAATACCATATGCGAACACATATATATGGAATCTAAAAAACAAAAAAAAAATGATCATGAAGAACCTAGGGGCAAGACGGGAATAAAGACGCAGACCTACTAGAGAATGGACTTGAGGATATGGGGAGGGGGAAGGGTAAGCTGGGACAAAGTGAGAGAGTAGCACGGACATATATACACTACCAAATGTAAAATAGATAGCTAGTGGGAAACAGCCGCATAGCACAAGGAGATCAGCTTGGTGCTTTGTGACCACTTAGAGGGATGGGATAGGGAGGGAGGGAGATGCAAGAGGGAAGAGATATGGGGATATATGTATAACTGATTCACTTTGTTATAAAGCAGAAACTAACACACCATTGTAAAGCAATTATACTCTAATAAAGATGTTAAAAAAAAAAGAAGACAGGAGATAACAAGTGTTGGCAATAATGTGGAGAAACGAGAACCCTTATACACTGTTGGTGGGAATATAAGTTGGTACAGTCACCATGGAAAACAGTATGGAGAGGTTCCTGAAAACAATTAAAAACAGAACTACCATATGATCCAGGAATTCCACTTCTGGGTATATATCCAAGGAAACGAAAACAGGATCTCAGAGAGGTATCTGCACTCCCATGTTCACTGCAGCATTATTCACAATAGCCAAGATATGGAAACTATATAAGTGTCTGTCAACAGATGAACAGTTAAAGAAGATGTGGTATATGCAATGGAATACAATATATTTAGCCATGACAAAGAAGGGAACAACATGGATGGACCTTGATGGCATTATGTAAAGTGAAATAAGTCAAACAGAGAAAGACAAATACTATAGGACATCACTTATACATGATTTTTGTAAAAAAGCCAAGTCACAAGGTGACTATAGTTAATAATCCTGTATTGTATAACTGAAATTTGCTGAGAGTAGAACTTGTGTTCTCACCAAAAGAATAATAATAATGATGATGATGATGTAAATATGTGAGGTGATGAATATGTTACTTAACTCGATGGTGGTAATCATTTCTCAATGAATATATACATCAAATCACCACATTGTACATTTAAATAAATTACAATTTTATTTGTCAAAGAAAAAAAGGACAAACAGACATATGGATAATGACTTTCTTATAACTGGAAACCTATGATAACTTATAGGCTTCCACATGGCTGTGAGAGAAGTGAGAAAAATATTAGAATGGCTATCTAGGGATTAAAACCACGCCCCTAAAAGAATGGCCACCAATATGCGTGATCCACTATACTTAGTATATTATGAGAACACATGAGTTACATTTTTGGTTCTCTTAAACTGGCAAAAGCATAATTCAATTAAGTAACCTCACAGTTTAACTTACTTTTTTGTGTGATCTGGGCTCAAACCCCTAACTTCAGGTGAAATTCTCTTCTCTGTTGTTTTAGAAAACTTGATGTATTTCTTGCTGTCAATATTTCTTGATGGCAAGTCAGTTGCAAAAAAATTATAGCCATCATCTGATAAATCAGTATTTACTTCTCCCTGGGGAGGAATCAAAAGCCATAGTCAGCCATGTTCTCTTTGCACACATAAATTAAATATGGGGGCCACACAGTGAGAGGCCCACGTACTACAAAAAAAAAAAAAAAAAAAAATTAAATATGACATTCTGGGTCAAATCATTCATTTTAGATCAATATTCTCTCTAAGATGGTGCTATCGAAAAGAATTTCGTTGAAAAGAGTTAGTTAATGCATTAGTCTGGATTAAGTATATATTCTAAATGACTCCAACTTTCCTTAGTGCATTATGCAGCTACAAATGCACAGCATTCGTGAATGTATCTAACACTTATTAAATCTAGTTCTTAAGGCATCATTAAACTTAACTTCATTAATTAAAAATTTCTGTTTTGTGAAAGACACTGTCAAGCAGATGAGAGGACAACTCATAGACTGGGAGAAAATATTTGCAAAAGACATATCTGATAAGGGACTGTAATCAAAGTATCTTTATTTTGTATATTCAAAACTATACAAAGAACTCTTAAAACTCAACAATAAGAAAAAGAACAACCCAATTAAAAAATGGGCAAAAGATCTTAACAAACACCTCACCAAAGAAGACTTACGAATGGCAAACAAGCACATGAAAAGATGTTCAACATCATGTCACTAGGGAATTACAAATTAAAATATCAAGATACCACCACACATTTATTAGAATAGCCGGAATCCAAAACACAGACACCACCAAATGCTGGCAAGAATGTGAAGCAAGAGGAACTCTCATTCATTGCTGGGAATGCAAAATGGTATAGCTGTTTTGAAAGACAATTTCACAGCCTCTTACAAAACTAAACATACTTTTACCATACAATCCAGCAATTGCACTTCTCCATGTTTACCCAAAGGAGTTGAAAAAGTATATCCACACAAAAATCTGAACAAGACGTTTATAGCTTTATTCATGAATGCCAAAACTTGTAAAAAACCAAGATGTTCTTCAGTAGATCAGGAGATAAACTGTGATACATTCAGACCATGGAATACTATTCAGTGCTAAAAAGAAATAAGCTATCAAGCCATGAAAAGGCATGGAGGAAACTTAAATGTATACTGCTAAGTGAAAGCAGCCAATCTGTAAAAGCTACATACTGTATGATTCCAACTACATGACATTCTGGAAAAGGCAAAACTATGGAGACAATAAAAAGATCAGTGGTTACTAGTGGTGGGTGGGGGCTGAGAAGAGATGCATAGGCAGAGGACAGAGGATTTTAGGGCAGTGAAACTATTCTACGTAACATTTTAATAGTGGCTACATGTCAGCACACATTCGTCCAAACCCATAGAATGTACAACATCAAGAGTCAACTCTAATACAAACTATGGACTTTGGGTGATAATGATGTGTCAGTACAGGTTCATCAGTTATAACAAATGGACCACAGTGATGAAGGGTATTGATAGTGGAGGAGGCTGTGGGGCACAGGGTATATAGGAACTCTCTGTACTATCCACTCAATTTTGCTGTGAATCTAAAACTGCTCTTAAAAAATAAAGTCTCTTAAAAAAAATCTATATTCCTTCTAAATAGAACCCCCTCAAAAAACAAACTAACGAACAACTAGAGCCCAAGAGCAATTAACATGTTTAGAAAAAGAGGAATGAAGTTGGAAATATTCTCTTTCTTGAAATACGGCAGTTTGCAGTTTGGACTGCATCTAGTTGATCAAAGGTACATTAGTTTTTAATCCCTGAACAGATTACACAGGCAATTTATAATGCAGATTACCATGGGAGTTTAGAGAGACCTTTATTTCCTCATTAGATAGAAATTAAGAGAATTATTTCAGTGACTTTTAGAATTTGCACACATTTATCTTACAACAGAGACACACCTTTAAAAACTTGTTTCAAAAAGGCAATCTGATTTGCTGCCCTGATGAGATGTTTATTACAAATGATGAAAGGATTAGCAGAGAGGTTAAGAAAAATGACCCAAAATCGAAACCATTAAAAAAAAAGAAGGGGATCTAAAAAGACTGAGGGGCACAAAAACCTGTTATCAAAGGCCTGATGAATAGAAACAAATAGTGAATAGAAACTTTACCAACACAGAAAAGGAAGAAAAGAATTTCTAAAACTCTACGGATAAAGGTGAACCATCTGTAAAATACAAACTATGTAGTTTAAGGGAATAAATTGGTATGATATATTAATATTGTTCACTTTTTTAATATTTAAGAATTCATCTTCAAAATCAGTTTATAAGGGTACAATCAATAAAGTATTACATATAAAAGGATGGAACAGGTTAATATATACATATATATTACATGTCTCAGTACTTAGCAAGAAGCCCCTGAAATTGTTTTTTCGAATTACAGTATAGGTACATGTCTCATATGGTGGCACCAGATCCACTGAAAGAATAAATTTAAAAGATTAAGACTCTCATGGAATATTACTCAGCCATAAAAATAAACGAAATTGAGTTACTTGTAGTGAGGTGGATGGACCTAGAGTCTGTCATACAGAATGAAGTAAGTCAGAAAGAGAAAAATAAATACCGTATGCTAACACATATATATGGAATCTGAAAAAAAAAAAAGGTTCTGAAGAGCCTAGGGGCAGGACAGGAATAAAGACGCAGATGTAGAGAATGGACTTGAGGACACAGGGAGGGGGAAGGGTAAGCTGGGACAAAGTGAGAGAGTGGTATGGACTTACATATACTACCAAATGTAAAATAGATAGCTAGTGGGAAGCAGATGCATAGCACAGGGAGATCAGCTCAGTGCTTTGTGTCTACCTAGACGGGTGGGATAGGGAGGGTGGGAGGGAGATGCAAGAGGGAGGAGATATGGGGATATATGTATATGTATAGCTGATTCACTTTGTTATAAAGCAGAAACTAACACACCATTGTAAAGCAATTATGCTCCAATAAAGATGTTAAAAAATAAAATAAAATAATTTTGAAAGTCCATATTCAGATATGAAAAAAAAAAAGATTAAGACTCTCAACTGACAATGTTAAATTCTACCTGAGTCTTGTGCTCCTGAAAAACAGTGAAAGAAGAATTCCCTCACTCTTTTGTGTTCTGGATAATGGCTGACTGCAAAGAACCACCCCTCCTCAAATGATTTAGATAAGACTTACCACATACCCCTCTTGTTTACCTATGACAAGGCCAAACACCTTCAAATTTTCCTTTCTTTGCCTCATAAATGGTTAGCTGAACTGTTTTATCCTCACCAATTAATCAGGACAAAATGCTTATTAACTAGGCTTTGGTTAAGCTTCTCTCCTTCTCCAAGCCCCTGAACTTTGGCCCACCCTCAGCCTGAGCCAGTCAGCATGCAGCCCCTCCAGAAAATAGGGCTGGCCTCTCAGTAAAATATTCTCTGATCTATTTATCCGATCATACCACTCTAACATCCCATTTCCCCATATCCTGTTCTTCCTAGCCTTGTTTACTCTTCTCTACAAAAGAAAACCCTTTTAATCACTTTGCTGTACACCTGAAACTAACATGACATTGTTAATCAACTATACTCCAATATAAAATAAAAATTTAAAAATAAAATAAAATTTAAAAAAAAGAAAGAAAAGAAAACACTTTTTCCCTAAACCTTGGAGATGCTTGCAGATCTTATGGTCACAGTGTTCTCCCTATTGCAATAGTCCCCCCCTCCTCCTATTTCAATAGTCTCTTTCCTCCCTTACAATAATCCTTCTGAATAAAGTCTCTCCATACTAACTCCAGATTTGTTTTTATTGACACAATACTGGCCAATACATAAGAATATCCCCTGAATCACAGATAAGAGGGCTAGAGAAACTTGGTATCTTTTAAATTACCTTTTGATTAGACTGTCATGTTATTAATTATATTGTCCACAACCTCTCATGTGGGTTTAAATCCTTTGGTCTCCTGGAAAATTGTCCCTGTCCCTTTCCCAAAAAATACTCTCATCACACATCACAGATCTCTTGATACTACATGGGTTGCTGGGATGAGAGTTCAACATATATCCACTAAAAGAGTTCAAAGGTCACCTCAGTTATTAAGCAAGATCATATGACTATGTTGCTATGAATCTGCTTACTGATTATGGGTGTGAGGTAATGTAAACTAATTTTTAAGAAAGAAAAGGAAGGCACCTTTAGAAACTGTTTTGAAAAATACCTGGCAAAATAAATGTACTTTAGTTTCCATCTTTCTGTTTAGAGGTAAATTCTGCCCTTAAGGCCTCAAAGAACTTGATGAACAAGTGTGAATGAACGGTAGCACAAAATGACTTCCTGCAGGGACTTCCCTGGTGGCGCAGTGGTTAAGAATCTGCCTACCAATGCAGGGGACATGGGTTTGAGCCCTGGTCCCGGAAGATGACACATGCTGCGGAGCAGCTAAGCCCGTGCGCCACAACTACTGAGCCTGCACTCTAGAGCCCGCAAGCCACAACTATTGAAGCCTGCACACTTAGAGCTCGTGCTCCGCAACAAGAGAAGCCACTGCAATGAGAAGCCCACGCACGGCAACAAAGAGTAGCCCCCGCTCTCCGCAACTAGAGAAAGCCCGCGCAGCAATGAAGACCCAACGCAGCCAAAAATAAATAAATAAACAAACAAACACATAAATACATTTATTTTAAAAAATGATTTCCTGCAAAAAAGAGAAAAATTAAAAAATCATATCCCTGTTTAGGAGACATAAGTAATTATATTTAACTATCTTAAGTTATTCTTTCAATGTAACACTCACTTATAGTACGATACCTAATAGACATTTCCCAACTCAGATATCTATACAAAAGCTAGAAAAGGCAGTTAATAGATCATAAATCACAGGAGATCATCCAGTCCCTTAACTTTACCTTTGTAGTATAAGGAGGAGAATAGAAACCCAAATTCAAATGTCGCGAAAAGCAGAAAGTTGTTATATGTATTTATTCAAATAAGCCCAGTTAAGCAGAACTACTAACATAGCCAGTAATTGCTAATGCTATTAAATACTTACTGTGAGACATTATGATAAACACTCTGACCTGCATTATTTCATTTATTCCTGAAAACTACCTTTCAAGGAATTATCATTCTCTCTATTTTACAGAAGAGGAAAATAAAAACTTAGATCAAATTGCCCAAGATTCCACAGCCAACAAACAGTGGAGTCAGATTTTGAATTCAGGCAGCCTAACTCAAGAGCCTGTGGTCTTCAGCACCACACAACACTGCCTCTCAAAACAATACTATTGCAAACAAAAAATGTTTTAGCCAGTTCTACACTATGTAAATGTGATAACCAACTTTAGAAATTTAGAATTTCCCAAATTTTTCACAGTATCTTTTACTTATATCTGAGTCACATTTGATGAGTGGTTTATTACACTGGTACTGACATTACATTGTTAGTTGCAATTATTGGTATCTTTTTAATATTGTGAAGTTTAACTGCAAATATTAATATTCTGTCTAATAGAGAGATAGTACTTTAAAATAATTTATTTCTGTAAATGTTATTGTAATTACTGTTGAATGTGGTATGCCCAACATTACTGGAATTCAAAACATGTTAAAAATAAAATGAAACCACATTAAAAATACCTGTCTCAGAAGACATTAGAAGGCTGCACAGGTTTCCCCAGCAACCCACTCTATGTAACCTCTTCTAAAGCTTCTCTAACCAGTTCAATTTTCACCTCTAAACTTCTTGGCGTAGCACTTACTGTCTTCATTTTTCTTATTGTCTTCATTATTCAACTGGCATTAATCATTTGCCTTGTATTTTTATTTAATTATCACATGTATAGCTCTTACACCAATTAAAGCCTAAATTTCTAAGGAATGGGCTGGTATCTCATCATTCTTTGAATTATTTCTCACAGAACCAAGCACAGTGCTATAGACATATTGTAAAAGAAGGAAAGAAAGAAGGGAGGGAAGAAGAGAGGCAGAGAAGGAGGGAGGGAGGGGGAGGGAAGAGGGAGGAAGGGAGGAAGGAATTCTGTCCCTACTGAGCTTACTCACCAAGAGTTCTTAGGTCATCAAAGTACTTAATTAAGCAGAGTAAGCACGATTTAAATAAACTTTGAAAGGAAGAACTGTTTCATAATTATTGATCAGATTATCAAAAAGTTGGCAGGGCTCAATCTGCTGGATAAATCAGATACCACATAAGTCTCTCCAAGCTAAGAGAAAAAATAGCACAGGAAGTCTCTTTCCCATAACTCTGACAACAGAGTTTCTTAACTCTTTTAATCCTATGACATATATGTGAACTTGCAAGGGCAAACCAAGGAAAGTAAAAAGAGCCATATCCCTTTTCTCCAATCCATTCATCCCTCCATCCATGAATTCAACACACATATATTGCAACATGGAGGACACCAACTACCCTAAGAGGAGTCACTTGGGTGTTATAATATGAAAATAATGTCCTTGGAGTGAGTTCAAGAGAGAATGGGGGACAGAAATTGGAGACAGCCAGAAGAGATGACTCAAGGAGTTATTCTATAAAGGGAAAGAGAAATGAGGTAGTAGCTGAGGGGTCAGAGCGGTTATGAGGTTTTAAGATGGGGAAAGATAAAGAAATGTTCATATGCTGATAGAAATAATCTAGTGGAGGAGCAAAAATTGATCATATAGGAGGGGAGAGTTACTGGAACAATATTCTCAAGTAGGAGAAAGGAAATGAGATTTAGAGCAGAAGGGGAGGCTCTGGCCTTAGCTTAGCACATATTCACAGTGGTAGGAGACATGGCGGAGTAACTGGGCATAATTACATGCAGAGTAGGTGAGTAGGTATGGTCGTGGGAGCTTGTGAAAATCACCTCTGATTGCTTTAGTCTCCTTAGTGAAACAGGAAGCAAAGTAATCAACAGAGAATGAGGATGTGAGAGGAAGAGCTGGAGGTTTGAGGAGAGAGGCGTTGTTATAAAACAGTCATCTAGGAGAGTGGAAGAAGTAATAGTCCCATCAACTCACACCTGTCGGAATGGCTATCATCAAAAAGTCTACAAATAACAAACGTTGGCAAGGATGTAGAGAAAAGGGAACCCAAGTACACTGTTGGTAGGATTGTAAATCGGTGCAGCTGCTATGGAAAACAGTATGGAGGTTCCTAAAAAAAATTAAAAATAGAACACGATCCAGCAATTCCACTGCTGGGTATGTATCCTAAGAAAATGAAAACACTAATTCAAAAAGATACGCACCCCAATGTTCCCAGCAGCACTACTTACAATAGCCAAGACATGGAAGCAACCTAAGTGCCCATCAAAAGACGAATGGATAGGGTTTCCCTGGTGGTGCAGTGGTTAAGAATCCGCCTGCCAATGCAGGGGAGACGGGTTCGATCCCTGGTCCAGGAAGATCCCATATGCCGCAGAGCAACTAAGCCCACATGCCACAACTACTGAGCCTGTGCTCTAGAGCCTGTGAACCACAACTACTGAAGCCAGCAAGCCACAACTACTGAAGCCCATGCGCCTAGAGCCCGTGCTCTGCAACAAGAGAAGCCACCACAAGGAGAAGCCTGTGCGCAGCACAAAGACCCAATGCAGCCAAAAATAAATAAATAAATTTTTTTTTTTTAAAAGACGAATGGATGAAGATGATGTGATGTGTGTGTGTGTGTGTGTGTGTGTGTGATGGAATATTACTGAGCCATAAAAAGGAATGATATTCTGACATTTGCAACAACATGGATGAACCCAGAGGGTATTATGCTTAGTGAAATAGGTCAGACAGAGAAACACAAATACTTTATATTATCACCTATATGTGGAATCTAAAAAGAAAACAAATGAATGTATGTAACAAAACAGAGAACAAACTCCTGGTTACCAGTAGGGAGAGGGAATTGGGGAGGGGTAAAATAGAGTTATGGGATTAAGAGACACAAACAACTATGTATAAAATAAATAAGCAACAAGGATATATTGTGCAGTACAGGGAAATATAGCCATTATTTTGTAGTAACTTTAAATGGAGTATAACCTATAAAAATATTGAATTGCTATGTTGTACACCTGAAACTAATATAATATTGTCATATAATCAACTATACTTCAACAGATAAAATAATAAAATTTAAAGAATGGGCAAAACTAATAAATGGTAATATAAATTTTAAAAAATAGAATTAATAGCCCAGGGGAATCTGATATGATCGCTGGACAGCTTAAAGGGTCCCTTTTGGTAAGTGATCATGAATTTAAAGTGAACAGTAATCATGGCTTTGTGTTTTCCTCCAACCATGTTCATTGCAAAAATGCTGAAACTCAGTAGGCAGAGATCTAGATTAAATCAAGGGTTATGATTTAGCCAAGAAAGTAAAATGAACTGAAAAGGTGGTAAGGGAACTGGGGGGAAATGCAAGGGAGTGGTTTTAATTACTGACCATGAAACAAACTGAGTAGGTGGGTGGGAAGTAAGGACAAGAGAGAATGGGTGACATTTAAAAAAATTTTTTTTAAATAAAGGTAGGAATGTGATGGCTGGAGAGTGCGGCATATTGAGATAACAGAGTTGCAGTTATTGGTAATATAAGACAGAAGCTATGAAGGGAGCACGTGACTGAGGAAAGGTGAAATTATCGTAGGAGAGGAGGGCAAGAACTGAGAGACCAGATATTCAAAGGATCATCTATGTGAATACTAAAATCACAAGAATTATGACAGAAGTATTGCTAGAGTGGTAGAAAGCCTGGAGCTGAAATTTGACTGCATTAAGGAGTAGTAGTGCATGGTATAATCTGATGTGAGGTGCAAAACTGAAAGTTTTGAGAATGGGAGGAAGAAAAGTCTAGAAAGACTATGAGAAGCACAAAGGGCATCTATTCTGGCAAAGGTCCCAGAGGTACTAGGAGAGTAAGAGACAAAAGAGCCACCAGCAGCCATATCCTGTATTCTCCCACCACACTCCCACACACACACCATCCTTTCTCATTTTCCTTTGCTTCTTGGTTGTCATCATCTGACTCATCAAAAACTACCAAAAAGAAGTGAAAAAATTCAAAACTCTCTGATACATCAAAGGTATTTTTTTAATATCATGATTGATTCATTCCCTATGTAGATCAAGCTGTTGTATTGTTACTAAATGGTTTTCCAGTCCTTGGCAAAGTATAGAATTTTCAAAATTTTGTAACTTAAAAGATATATGTTAGGGACTTCCCTGGTGGTCCAGTGGCAAAGAATCCGCCTTACAATGCAGGGGACGGGAGTTCGATTCCTGGTCAGGGAACTAA
Source organism: Hyperoodon ampullatus (assembly GCF_949752795.1). Lineage (NCBI taxonomy): Eukaryota > Metazoa > Chordata > Mammalia > Artiodactyla > Ziphiidae > Hyperoodon > Hyperoodon ampullatus. The sequence continues at coordinate 10,289,346 of NC_136932.1, read as the reverse complement.
GATCCCACATGCCCCGGGTCAACTAAGCCCACAACTACTGAGTACTGTCACAACTACTGAGTTCACGTACCTCAATTAGAGAGCCCGCATGCCACAAACTACAGAGCCCAGGCGACCTGGAGCCCACGCGCCACAACTAGAGAGAGAAACCCCACAGGCCACAAATAGAGAGAAGCCCGCGTGCGGCAACTAGAGGGAAGCCCACGCATCACGACGAAGAGCCCGCATGCCCCAACGAAGATCCCGAGTGCTGCAACTAAGACCCGACGCAACCAAAAATAAATAAATTAATTAATAATAATAAATCTTTAAAAAAAGATATATGTTAAGGGCTGGGGGGGGGTGGGACTCCTTGTTTGATGTTACATGACATCACAGAATCCATAACAGAGCTAGAATGACCTTAGAAATCTTTCCAGTCTAACCCCTTAATTATTAATTACACATGAGGAAACTGATGCACAAAGAGACTGTGATTTGCGCACACAAAGTACACAAGAAAATATACAGTAGCAAAATTCAGGTCTCTGACTCCTGAATTCAGGGATAGTTCAGTAAAACTCCATTGCTTCCTAGTAAACCGACAGGCAGAGCTGAGGCAGAAAACAAAGAGCTTCTGACTCCAAAAGCCCAAAATAAGACTTAATTTGTTTAGGGCCTTAAGGTTTACATTGCGCTTCCACAGCTGTACCTTCTCCCTTGATGAATTATCATCACCTCCACAGAATAACTGACTGCTTCTCAGAGTGACATCCCCTCACAAAGTACCTTCCACTCTTCCCTTTCACACCGCTTCCCTCACGAGCTGCCTCACTCACTCTTCTCCACTTTTGTTGACGGCACACGTCCATTAAATGCAACTGTATAACCACGTCACTGCATCTACTGATCACCCCCAATCGCCACCTTTGTTAAACAAATTTTTTTTTTTGCGGTACGCGGGCCTCTCACTGTTGTGGCTTCTCCCATTGCGGAGCACAGGCTCCGGATGCGCAGGCGCAGCGGCCATGGCTCACGGGCCCAGCCGCTCCGCGGCATGTGGGATCTTCCCGGACCGCGGCACGAACCCGTGTCCCCTGCATCGGCAGGCAGACTCTCAACCACTGCGCCACCACGGAAGCCCTGTTTAACAAATATTAAGTAAACATCCACTTCACGCAAAACCCCGCGCTGTGGAGGATTCCAAGGGGCCCTGCTCTTGTGAAGCTTATGACTTCTTTGGGAAGAAAAGCAAGTAGACAAATAGACAAGAAAACCACCCGCGAAGGTGGCAACAAGTGCTGTAACAGAGGTCTAACTGTATGCGAAGGGGCAGGGAAGTCTTCCCGCCACAGTGACCGCCACCCTCCGAGAACCACCACCATTTCTGAGGGACTGCCGGCTCCGGCCCAGTCATCCCTCACTCTGCCCCTTGACTGTCCGCCTCGTCACCTCACTGCCCTTTCTGGAACCTTCACTCACCTCCGGAACTGTTCTACTTTGTACCTCACACCGCGTGGCCGTCTTCTCTCTCTCAGCCTCGGAGGCTGTTCCTCCCCATCGCCTTAGCAGGTCTCCCCTCCCCACCTCTGTCCCCTGAAGGTCCCACCGTCGGCCCCCTACGGCTCCCAAATCCGTCCCTCGCTCCCTCAGGTGCCTGCGGGTCCTCACGCAGGTGCTTCAGCCCCTCAGCCCCTCGGCCCCTCGCTCGGCGCGACGCTCTCACTCCGCCTCCTTCCCGGGCTCCGGCGCAACGAGGCCCCGCCCCCGGGTCACCTGACCGCCATGATGCTCCGCCCACTGAGCACCCGGCGCTGGGCGATCGCGGGACCCAGGCTTCCTCGGATGCCGCCGCCACGGCCGCCTTGCAGGGGCTCCGGGGCTCCGGGCAGCGGCTGAGGTCGCCGCCGCCTCCGCCCGGACTAGACAGCGCTGCGGCCGCACCCGTCTGCCCCACCTTCTAAGGGCCTGTGACCTCACCCGGCCGGGGGTCGACGGCCTGGACACGAGTGGCGGGGCTCATCTCCGAGCTTTCCCTCCTGCACCCTGGACCTCGATTTCTCCCTCCATCCTACACGCTCTCTGCTCTTCTGGTATCTGTGTTCATTCTCTGGTCCGCTGTCCTTCCCCATCTGATCCCATTTCAAAGTTATCTTCTATCCATCCTTTGAATACCTCCCGCCCTCCCTTTCTTCTAAAGCATTCCATCCTGCTTCGCTTCTATTACTTAGTAATGGACAGTGGCTCCAAGCCGTTTGTCCCACAACCTTACTGAGATTTGTTCTAGGCTGCCCTTCAGAGGACTAACTCTACTTTTGGAACAGATACTTTGTTTCTTTGCTGAAAATCAACTTTTCTTTTCATGCATCATGCAGATGAAATGATATTGGTGAAAGAAAATACACAAAGCAATTGTTCATGGCTTTCAGCAGGAGTCCCTAAAACGTCATATAAATCCAATTCGATGAAATTAATCGTCTTTAAGGTTTGTTAAGCTAAAGTTGTAAATGCTCTGTCAAGCAGAGTGTTTTGAAAATAGACCACGATTTAAAGTACTGTCAGAAACACTGCCAGCTCGGCCTCAAAGAGAGAGAGAGAGTAGAGAAAGAAAAGAGGCCTTTGGACCCTCATGTTCTATGAGCAGGGAGCAGGCTGAGAAAACTATTTAGGTGCAAACACAGGCTACCTTTCATGAAAAACGGATGACTTAGAAGGTGTAACAAAGAGCCTACAGGGTAGAACCTAGAGCCATGGAGAATTATTCTGAGGCCTTGAAGGTGGAACTGCAAACCTGTCTGTACCTGAGTGAATTTGAGAATTGCAATGGACCAGGAACTTCTGTGCACCTCCTGTTTTCTGTCTGTTGGAACAGGAGTGTCTGTAGTAGTTATCCCATCTATCCCACCATTTTACATTGGTTGTTGTAGGAAGGAAGCATATAGCTTTTTTCTTTAGTTCACAGGACTTCAGATTGAGAGGTACTCAAGTAGCTGTATATAAGGAATTCACCCAAGAAGCCTATGTACCCCTGGATGTATTTAGAGGATAAGACCCTGGACTTTGAGCTGATGCTTGTTAGTTTGTGACCTTGGGAGCTTCCCGGGGTGAAATCTGAAACCAGCCCCCCACACGGAGGGCAGGGAGAGACCAAAGAAAGAAAGAGGCAGACCACTCCACATTGGTAGGTGGCAGGTTTAATAAGCAAGGGAACTTACATACGAGGCTTGTCTTGGGAGGCTGCAAGACAAGTAGACCTCTGCACCCACCCACCAGAACCCTGAAAGTTTATATAGAGGATCTGGGAAGCAGGGAGGGGCAGTATAGCAGTAGAGGATTAAGAAGTACAAACTATTATGTATAGAGTAAGCTAAAAGTACAGCACAGGGAATATAGCCAATATTTTAAAATAACTATAAATGGAGTATAACCTTTAAAAATTGTGACTCACTCTATTAAAACATATAATATTGTACATCAACTATACTTCAATAAATTTTTTTTTTTAATTTTAAGTTTATATAGAGGCTTTAACTAGGTTCAGTCATATATAACATCCGGACAGTCTCAACAACACCTTACTGTCTCAAGGCTACGTCCTTGAACAAGTTCCCACTGTGGAAACAGTAGGCAAAATGTACATTCCAAGGACAGGTGAGGAAGTGAGGAAGCTCCAGTTGGCCAGGTTCAGCTTGCGGGTCATCCAGCAGTCTCATCTTCTTGACTACCTCCTCCAACAATGCTGTAATAGGGTAAGCCTTGGGGGGCTTGGGAGGGGTGAGTTTATTTTGCATGTGGGAGGACTATAAATTTGTGACCATGGGACTTCCCTGGTGGTCCAGTGTGTAAGACTCCGCGCTCCCAAAGCAGGGGGCCCGGGTTTGATCCCTGGTCGGGGAACTAGATCCCGCAGGCATGCCACAACTAAGAGACCACATGCCACAACTGAGTCCACATGCTGCAACTAAGAAGTCCGCATGAACAACTAAGAAGTCTGCATGCTGCTGCAGCAAAGAGCCCAAATGCTGCAGCTAAGACCCGGCACAGCCAAAATAAATAAATGTTTTTAAAAAATAATAATTTGTGACCAGAGGGTGGACTGTGATGATTTTAAAATATATCCACAAATACTTTGATGCTTGTATGAGTTTTCCATTGCGACTGTAGCAAATTACCACAAACATCATGGTTTGTGGTAAAAAACAGCAATTTTTTACCTTACATTTATGGAGGTCAGAAGTCCTAAATGGGTCTTACACGGCTAAAATCAAAGGCTGAATTCCTTCTGGAGGCTGTAGAGGAAAATCCATTCTTGCGTTTGCCAGCATCTAAAGGCTGTGTTCATTCCTTGACACACGGCCGTATCAATGCTTCCAGCATTACATTTACTACTCTCATTCTGATCCTCTTGCTTCCTCTTATAAGGACTCTTGTGATTAAATTAATCCTACCCAGATAATCCATGATAATTTCCCTATCTCCAGATACTTAATTACATCAACAAAGTTCTTTATTCCATGTAAGGTAGCATATTCACTGGTTCTGGGGATTAAGATATGGATATTTTTGGCCGGGGGTGGGAGTGGTCACAGGCAATGATTTTGTCTACCACAAAGTTCTTCTTTTCAAGAAGTGGCATCTAGTTCCCTCCCCTTGAATGTGGGCTAGATTTAGTGAGCTATTTATAATAAAGAGTATGGCAGAAGTGATGATGTGACGCTTAAAAAAACTAAGTAATAAAAGACCTTGCAGCTTTCTCCTTGCTCTGTCTTGGATTACTCACTTGTGGAAAAGCCAGATAACATGCCACGTGAACACTCAAGCAGTCCTATGGAAATGTCCTATTGTCAATAGCCAGCATGGAACTGATGCCTCCTGCCAACAGCCATGTGAATAAACCATCCTGGGAGAGGATCCTCCAGCCCCTTTGAACCTTCCGTTGACTGCAGCTCTGGCCAACAGCTTGACTACAACCTCTCGAGAGACTCTGAGAGAGAACCACCCAGCTAAGCCATTCTTGAATTCCTGACCACAGAAACTGCAAGATAGTGTTTGTTGTTTTAAGCTGCTAAAATTGTGTGGTAATTTGTTATACAGTAGTAATCCCCTAGGTCACATCTTGATCCATGATGTCTGCTTACAGTCTAGCCATCATCTCTACATTCCAGCCTGCAAGAAGAAGGAAGGGGAGAAGAAAGGCATGCTCCCTCCCTTAAGGGGCACTTACTGGAAGTTGTGTGCACCTCTTTCATTAACATCTGTCAACAGACGGCCATCACACACCTAGCTTCAAGAGAGGCTAGGAAACAGTATTTACTCTGAGCAGCCATGTGTCCAGCTAAAAATTAGGAGTTCTAGTACTATGTGAGAAGGTGAAAACAGATACTGGAGCACAATTAGCAATCTCTGTCACAGTGGGTGATTATAAGGGTACAGAAAAGTAAAGTCTGGCATAGATCCATCAACATTTTTCCTTTTTCTTAACAAAATATTTCCATCGGCCATCACATGATATTTATACAGGCATCACTCTGACCTCTCCAAAGAATCATGCCTATTGTGCTTGAGTCACAAAAAAAAACTATTAGGTAAAACACAATGAATTGTGAAACTTTTTCCTTTCAAAGGTATTTTCAGGGACACTGTTAAAGAATAATTCACAATGGAGGTTTTGCCTAAAGTCTCTTAAATTTCCTAAATTTTGCTTTCTAGATACTTACATTCCATGTGCATTCTTTGGTGTACTGTCAGAAAATACACAGCTAATGAAAAATATTTCCTCTATGCAAGAGGTTGGAGAGACATCACTATGACATTAGCAGCTGCAAGGAACACAGTCATGTTCCTGATCTATAATTTTCCTTTCACACACAATCCATTCTTGGATACCCACAGTAAGTGGATTTTTAAAATTTTATTTAAGTGTGGTTAACCCCGATCAAAATGTTTAAAACTGGGCTTCCCTGGTGGCGCAGTGGTTGAGAGTCCGCCTGCCGATGCAGGGGACGCGGGTTCGTGCCCCGGTCCGGGAAGATCCCACGTGCCGCGGAGCGGCTGGGCCCGTGAGCCATGGCCGCTGAGCCTGCGCGTCCGGAGCCTGTGCTCCACGACGGGAGAGGCCACAACAGTGAGAGGCCCGCGTACCACAAAAAAAAAAAAAAAAATGTTTAAAACTGCCTCCTTGTGTGCTTTAATCAAACTAAAACAAATTAGGAAAATGTATTTCCAGAATATATTATATTACAAAACCAAGTAGAAATTATTTTTCAACAACTATTAAATAGCTTTTTGCAAAGCATATATTATTGTTTCCTTACATCATTGTGAAAAATGAGGGCATGGTAATTCCAGGAGAATCTGCTTATAATTGGTCCCAGTGGTCATTAGATGTCTATTATAATAGAATTCAAACTACAGAGGTCAAGAGTTAAAGGATTACACATATACTTGACATATTGCTTTCCATTTCATTTTCACATAAAGTCCTCCATTTTCATCCAGACATTTAGTCATCAGTTACCATGACGTAAATAAAACACCGAATCCTACAAAATTTCACCATATAAGGACTCAGTCTAGGTTCACATAATTTTTTTATAATGTCATGTACTGTATTGTTTTTAAAAATGTACATTACGTAAGGAATGTAAGACTCAAAGGCAAAGATAATAAAATGTTCTAAAAAGTACTTCAATGCCACACCGTCAGTGCTTAATAAATTTTAAATAGCAAAAAGTGAAGTTACAAATTCTAAAGTCTTATTCTGGCATCCTATTGGATGATACTGTTAATAATTAAGATTTTGATCCTATCTCCTGTGAATTAATGCAGTAAGAGTATTTTCTTGCTTCAGCTTGGTACACACAAAAGGTTTTCTTCTATGCCAGCCAAGTATCCTGTTAGCGGGTTTTTTTCCCTGTGATTCTGATCTATTACTTCTTTTAGTTTTTCATGGGAATTTGTGGCTGTGAGTGAACCCAATAAGCCTGTGATTACTTAACTTGGAAAATGGATTGAAAGTAGACTTTCATTTTGTGTGGGTAGATATTTGGTTTTCTTAATCTATCAGCCAAGGTATGTTCTTTTAGTAACTGAGCTGACTTATTGTAAACTTCTTTCTAAGCCAGAAAGGATAGGTATGTGATTCCTTAAATCAGTGGTTCTCAAACTTGAGCATGCAAAAAAATCACCAGGGGGACTTAGATCATCTGGTCCTAGGGCCGACACTTTGAAACCCACTGCCTTAAATAAAAGTTGGGCATTTAAATGGTCCTGTAAGTAATTTGCCATTAAGCCTTTATTTTACTAATTTATGCTTCCTGCAAACAAAACCTAGACTAAATTGACAGTCTGTTCTGTTGAGATTATACAAGTTCCTAAAAAATCTCCAATTAAAAAAACAAAACAAAACTCTGACTCTCATAACAGTAAAAATGTACTCATTTTGTTACTAAAGTCTAAAGAAAAGCTCTAGGTTCCAAAACTAACTTCAGTTCCCGAAATGGTCATCATTCTGTTATATTTGGAAGCAGGCTTGTTCTAAAATAATCATTTGTGAGGCAATGACACTTACTCTTATTCACCCAAAGAAAACAGAAATAACAACACAGGAAGCACTGGGCAGCCTTAAGCCAATTCTTTTTGGAAAGCACATTTAATTCACCGTTGCACAACTCAAACAGAGGAGGTGGTTAGGAAGTCAGGTAGGTAATTTCAACCAGGAATATTTAACAAAGAGAAGTATCTTGAAATCATGGATGGTCTAGGAATATCTGAGAGGTAAAGAACTGACTTCTTATGTGACAACTTGTCAGGAATGTTCAGAATTTCCCATTATTGTCCACAGACCCTGAGATTGAGCGTAAAATATCTCCCAAAAAGCTAGGCACAAATAACTTCTTCAGGCTGTTTTGTCTGAAGCTAAAATACTATTTTGATGTTCACCCTACAACAATGCCAAAACTGACTGCTGTTTGCTATCTCGGGAACACAGCTACAGCTTCTCCCCACATACAAACAGTACTGATCTTCAAAGACTATGAGCCTCATTCCAGAAACTCAGACCAGATTCTTACTGTTTTTTTCATCCTTTGAATATATGTTCCTCCTCCTTTGATACAGTTTCTTCATATAAACCATTTTATCTAAAGAAAGTGACCAACTGTTACTCCAGTGGAGTCTCTTCTCAGTAGCCAAAGGTTATAGTTAGATTCTAAACTTCTTGGATTCATGATCATCCCTCCCCATTTATCCCTCTACAACATTACCATCCTCAACAGGAAGGTGTAATCCACGAGTGAGGCAGGGCTCGGTCATCTGTCCTGTTCCTAACCCCAAGGCTTATTCTCAATGTTAACACATGGATACAGAAGACGCATTTCAGCTAGTTATTATGGAGTCCTCTTCCCCGATTCGTGGATGAAACCATGTGCAAAGTGAACAAAGAAATAATAACTAAGTGGAGCTTAAGTGCTACATCAGAAGATGTAACTACCAACAACAGTTGGAAAAGGGGTTCTGTGAGACAATAGAATGAAGCTTCTTCATTGAGAAAGGTGATATGGGATGACATCTGCTCTTGCCAGAGCCAGGTCTCCCAACTGAAAAAACAAACAGTATCAACATCCCACAGAATCCTGACTGCATGTTTGATGCCACAGTAAGTCCCAGCATCACAGACTGTTGATAGAGTCCCAACCCATCATTTTTCAAACTAGAAAACTGAGCCCCAGGAAAAAGAAAGTAACTTGCCTTAATTAAGGTTAAAGTTCCTTAGCTGCAACACTGAGGCCAGGACTTAGATTTTCTGACCAACAGACCACTGTTTTTAGGCCCTTCCCTTTTTCTTGGGGAGTGGTGGTGGTGGTTAACGTTGAACGAATGTAAACACCAATGGAGTTTTTCTGCTTTTGCTAGAAAACAAGAACAGCTCATTTACCTCCTCCTGCTTGGGAAAGGTCCAGCATGTCCATGTGTCCATCCCCGCAGGCTTCAGGGATGAGACAGCCCTTACAGACCCAGCAACTGAGCAGCAACTTGCTATGAATGATGCCAAGTGGGAGTGTCTGCATCCAGCCCAGGTCTGTGTGGCTTTTCACCCTTTTCTTCTTCATCATCAAATAAAATTACAAATATAATGCAAGTGTGTTTATATCTATGTTCCTTTAGATTAAACAAGCCTCATCATGGTTTCAGGTGCCCCAATGAGAAAAATAAAACAAAATTGCACTTGTGGCCTCTCAGATTAAAGACTGAGTTAAAATGAGGTTGCCCGGCCCACAGGAGAATGGGCCACACACGCTGATACGACTGGCCCATCATTCCACCCTGGCACTTATGCCCAGCAGACTCAAAGACCCATGGGAATGACTCCTTCACAAGACACCCAAGAGGTAGATAAATGCAATCAGCCCTATGGGTGGATGTAGCACACAGAAGCACAGGGTTGGGTGTGTGGAGGTGCCTTGGACACGAGACAGAAGGCCTGAAGGGTGAGGCCAGACCTCTGGCTCTAACCATAGCACCTCCCTGGAAGGAAAAGCTTCTGGTCATGAGAGAAATTCCCAGTATGTAGCAAATGTCTATAGTAGTGAGAGGGTGGAATAGGAGGTAAAGAGGTGTTGCTGGGCTAAGGGTGACACACTTTTTCTACACGAATCACTAGGGCAGAGCTGTCAATGAGGCAAATCTGAAGGGTTATGATTATGAACTGGGGACCTCAGGCACCTTAACCCCAGGCCATGCATGACCCGTGGGTGACCCTGCCATCCTCACTCCCAACAGACCGAAGAATAGGTAGCAAGGACTTCCTTTAGGAGAGAACCATGCTGGATTGAGGTGATGGCAAAGACAGGCAGCTCTGATGGTTCAGCTCTCCCCAGATTTCTCCTTCTGCCTGAGGGAAGGGAGAGGAGCTAGGGGCATGGATGACACAGCAAGGCTGCAAAGCCTGGCAGTTCCTACCAGAGCTGCTGAGAGTCAGGCCCAAGAACCATAAACGCAGGGTAAATCAAGGTCCCTTTCTCTGAAATGAGAGGCCTTGGCCCTGCCCTCCTCTTTAAGAGAATGGCCTGAGAAGGAAAGCTGGCTTCCCACTGAGGTAATGAAGAATACCTGCTCAGCTACGTAGGTCACCCTCAGGTTAAGCAGGTAGACCCCCTGAAGGAGGCCTTCTGAGGACAAAGGCTGAGGAGCTCTGCTGATCTGGGACACATCACAAGTTTTAAGTTACACACTCTCCCACACGCAGCACACTCACATGCACACACGCACAGAGACCCACATTCTTCCAACCCACCCCACTCCAAGCCCCCAATTCCGCCCCACAGGTATTGCCCCTGTAAACACGACAGCAGAGACACCCACAATCCTGGGACAGTCTGATAGTGATCTGAGGATGACTGCCTGTCATTAAGTGCCCCGATAGGTGATGTTGGTGAAGGTGGACGTGGCCTCTTTATACAGTGGGTTGTTGGCCTGCGGAGAGAACAGAAAAGTGTCTTACAGCGAATTCCTCAATTCTTCCCTACCCTCAGGGTTTACATGTCATCTGAGATGTTTACCCAAGACACTCTTCTCTGGGATGCACCATCGATGGACAGCTTGATGCTCACAGAACTCACACATTTGCTCTTAAGGAGGGAATGGATAGGAAATCAGAGGAGAGATAAAGTGGGATGCTATCCTGCCACCATGCCTAAGGGGTTAAATTCAGCCCATCACTTTTGGTGATCCCAGAACACTTCAAGATAGCTTTTAGCCAATATTTCCTATTTCCTCCCTCCCTATGAACTCTCTCTTTTGCCTTTCTCCCTTTTTTTCTTTGTTGTGACTGTGTTTGGGAGTGTGGGCAGAGAAGAGAAATGTAGCAGGTGGTGGTTGGAACATATAGGACCACATTTGCTCAAATAATTCTTAATCTGTTTTCATCTCATCCCCCAAGCACTACCCACAAACTGTCATGTTATCAGGAAAAAGGCCCTCACAATAATTTGGCTTCCCAAATTATTTTCTAACAAAAAGTGACAAATCCCATTAGGTCTAGTAGTCCTTAGTGGTAGCCTCAAGAAACAGAGCACATTCTCATGTGCCTCAGAGAGTCAGGATTTCTACATCATCCGAACAGAAACATCTCAGTTTCTTGGGACCCTTGAGTACAATGGCCTGAGGTCACCATCAAATGGGAACAAACTTTCAGCCTAACCTCAGATATTCAGGGAGTCGGTCATTTGGAAGGTCCAGAAAAAAGTTAAAATGTGGAACATGAGCCAAAGGAGAATAGAGTAAACTTAAGTATATAGAAGGTTCTCAATAAATGCTTGTTTGATTGGATTCAATCAGGATAAACTTCAGGGAGCATACTTTTAAGAGGCTGACCCAAAATAATTCCTATCATAACCTAATCCCCCCGCCCCACAATCAGGAAAGCTGCTTAACTTCTCTATACTCAGTTTCTTGGTGTATAAAATGGGAATAATAATGTTGCCTACCACATAGGGCTGTTATAGAGATGAAATAAATTAATACGTAAAAAGCATTTAGAACAGTTCCTGGTACATGGTAAATCCTCAGTAAATGTTAGTTATTATTATCTGTCTCTGTTTGTGTTTAGTGCTTTCATCAGTAGTATATAATGTATTACTATATGTCCTCAGTGTAGGATTCTCAAGTTTGTCTTCTCTCCCTCACTCAGAGAATAAGTTTCCTTTTCATCACTTCGCAGTGTCCCGAGCAGAGCTGAGCCCTATCTGTGCTCAGTTGATACTCACTGATGCAGTAGAGAGAGAATCAGGTGGTTTCCAAGAAGCATACGGACAACAGGACAGTTAGACCATCTCTCAATTTCCAGAACAGAGGCTAACTGGGAAACTATGGTGCTGGCTGAAGCTGGCCACCCTAAATAAGCATCTGCTGCTTCCTCTTGAGACTCTTGAACCAGCGACTTAAGAAAATGCCCAGCTCAGCCCAGCCTCTTACTGTGTCCCATTTGGCTCTGGCTCTCTCTTCCTCAAATTTAGCAAACTCCTTCCGGTCATGGATGGTGATGAGGAGCTTCCAGATGAGCAGAGTAGCAAGGCCGATGAGCAGAATGGCCCCCATCACTGAAAGCAGGACCACCAGGATGTCAGGGCCCTTGGGACACTCTGTCAGGAGAGAGCACAGAGCAGGGTGGTTGGCAATGGAACAGGAATCATTCGAATTGGCTATAAGTAAGGTCTTCTTGACAAAGTAACAAAGTATTGGGTTGGCCAAAAAGTTCGTTCGGGGTTTTCTGGCCAATGTTATGAAAAACTCAAACGAACTTTTTGGCCAACTCACACTAGAAAGTTATCTAAAGGGAACAGGACTTATAAAATAAGCCAATTAATTTTTTAAAGGTGGGGTACAAGCTTTAGAGCAGCAATAATCCGTCCTGATTGTTTTAAATGAGAGGTTGTTAGTTGGTCACCCACAGGCAGAATCTAGCCTACTCTGTGTGAGTTCACACAATTGGTTTTTGTTTTTTAATTTTTTTAAATAAATGTATTTATTTTTGGCTGCGTGGGGTCTTTGTTGCTGTGCGCGGGCTTTCTCCAGTTGCACAAGCGGGGGCTACTCTTTGTTGTGGCGCGCGGACTTCTCATTGCGGGGGCTTCTCTTGTTGAGGAACACGGGCTCTAGAGCGCAGGCTCAGTAGTTGTGGCGCACGGACTTAGTTGCTCCGCAGCATGTGGGATCTTCCTGGACCAGGTCTCGAACCCGTGTCCCCTGCATTGGCAGGCGGATTCTTAACCACTGCGCCACCAGGGAAGACCCACACAATTGTTAATTAAAAATTTGATTTTGTGGGCAACATTGAATAATCAGGAGATTCTCCCCTTAGAATTTCAGATTCTTCTTCTCTTAAAAAAAAAAAAGTCAAAAGACCTAGAACCACTGAACCTATATTTTTATAGGGTTGTAAATGGCTAGGGCTGAGGAGCAGCTGCCCCTTTTAGATGGGACATGTTTTTTAGTTTGCCAGACTCCTCACTACTCTCTCTTTTCTCCACTAAACAGAGGCAAAGTGTGACTTGTCATTGAGTCTGTGGCACTGTGGGCTTTGGAGCCAGACTGCCAGGGTGTGAATCCTGGCTTTCCACTTACTCTGCTATGTGACCTTTGATAAATTATTTAACCTTTCTGGTGTCTGTTTCCCATTTCTCCATCTCTAACAGTAATAGCCCTGACTTTAAAAATTTATTATGAGGAATAATTAAGTTAAATATATTGAAAGAACTCAGAACAGTGCCTGGCAGAGTCAGTGCTCAATAAATATCAGCTACCATTATTACTGGTGTCCCTGTTACACGTGGCTGTTTTCCCTAATTTACTTACCCAGCTCCTACTGTAGGCATTTGAGTTAGTTGCCCTAGTTCAGATATTTAACATCCCCGAGGGCTGAGAACCAATGACCATTTTAGCATACTTTGAGACTAGGAGGTCTGCCAGCCAAGACAATATTTTGGGTTTCTTCCCAAAATATTTAGTCATCCAAAATCCTAACCCTATTGAGAACTGACTTCCTGTTCAATCCCAGTCAACAACCAACGTAAACAGAGGTACGTCACCCCTCTGAGGGCCAAGATGAGTATGCTCTGAACAGCTCTGCTTCCCATCAACCACAGATGTCTGATGAGTGACCTCGCTCCAGTAACTTCTCAGGTGTTATTTAATTAGGTGTTTGTGTATGTGAGTATTGATGGGCCTGGACAGGAGTCACACCTACTTCCCACACTGTCTCCCACCTTCTTCTCTAAACATATACACTATGCTCACCACACACTACCCAAAAACAGCCACCACCAGAATCCAAGCTGGCTATTTCCCATCCCACCAAATTACCACCTGTCTATAATTAAAGAAATGTCTGGAGAGAGACTGTGAGGTTCCAGTGTCCGAGGTCCTAGGAGTGAAGGGCCCCCGTTCTTCTGGGAAAAGCAGTTACAAGTTCTCTGGAAGACTGGGGTAGGGCTGACCCTCAAACCTCAAAGTGGAATCTCTTCAATTTTACATGTCAGTACAGGCAGGACAGGTAGAATGCCAGATCTTCAGGGGAAAAATTAAATCTCTTAACCGTCTGTCCTGAAAGGGGTGGATGGCAGGCTTCCTGGAAGCAGACACAAGATCAGGTGGTCTCTGGAGAGCCCTCCCAGCCACAGTGATGACGACCCACGGCGGGTGATGACCCAAGGTCAGGGAAGACAGGGTAGGGTTAGCGGACTTGACAAACCAAAGTACAGGAAGTCCAGTTAAATTTGAACTTCAGATGAACAACAAATAACTTTTTAAGTATGTACCACATGTTGCATGGGACATATTATATTTTATCAGGCAACACTCTCTGGAAGTGATGAGGGCTCAGCTCAGGGGAGCTCATACCCTGAGGGCTGAACACCACTTGGCCAATGTCAAACTCCGGTGGTGCCCTCTTCACTGCCCTGCTGTGGCTCAGCCCTTCAAAAAGGACATCTGCAAGGGCATAAGCTAGGGAAGAGAATGAGAATAATCTCCTCCTACACTCAGGGCCCCAGACGCTACCTTCTACTAAAAGCCAGAGACCCTGAAAATGATTGGAGGTTGGGGTGAGAGGAGAGGCAGAACTTGGAACTCCAGGACTACAAGGTAGGAAACGTAGGTCTAGGGTCCCATCTCCTAATGTGGAGGAAGGGGTCTACTGGCAGTAAGCCTAAAAAGTTACCCTCCACTCTGTTAACTAGTTATGTGTTACCATCCCAGTTATCATCATCTTCGTTCCCCACAACTCCAGCCAGTAGATTCCAGTCTCAGAATACCAGGTCAAATGATTTTGGTAAGTGATACAGCAGGAGCACCAGCCGGATTGTTATAACAAAGAGATGAAGTAATCTTAAACCCCAAAGCAAGAACACACTGCCCTTCTGTAATGAGAAGGGACAATGGTACAGATCGGGAGGGTGTGGAAAAATCCATTTAAAGTGTTAACACAGGTGGATGGGAAAGTGTGAGGAAGTCCTGGCCCAACTAACCTACATCTGCTCCCCCGGAGAGATATACCCAGACTCCTCTCTCTCCACTTCCCCATGCCAGACTTCCCTGAGTCACAAAATAAAACAGGTGATGCCCTTTCCTTACCTTCCTTCTCCCTTATAAAGGATGAGAGTTCTGGGAAGGCTGATGAACAATATCACAAATGGGGACCCCATGCTTTCCTCTACCCACGGGGACAGCAACACCCTGGGTGACATAGATGTAGCCCTCTTCCCACCTTCAACTCCTCCCTTCTTTAAGCAGCTAAAATTCTCCCAACAGATATTAAGATGTATATAAGTCTGTCTGTCTCCTAGGAATAATCAGTCCTATTAATTCATTCAAAAACTGTGTATTAAGTATCTTCTCTGTAAATGACTGAGCCAAGTATGGGGATATAACAGTAGATAAGACAGATACCATTCCTGTGTTCATGGAACTTATGATCAGCTGAGGGAGACAGGTGATTAAAGAAGCAATTTGGGCTTCCCTGGTGGCGCAGTGGTTGAGAGTCTGCCTGCCGATGCAGGGGACATGGGTTTGTGCCCCAGTCTGGGAAGATCCCACATGCTGTGGAGCGGCTGGGCCCGTGAGCCATGGCCACTGAGCCTGCGCGTCTGGAGCCTGTGCTCCACAACGGGAGAGGCCACAACAGTGAGAGGCCTGCGTACAGCAAAAAAAAAAAAAAAAAAGAAGCAATTTGATAGTGTGATGAAGGCCCATGTAAAGGGAAGCACAGCTGCTGTGAGAATCAAACAGGTCACCAAATCTAGTCATCGGAATGGAGGCTGGAGGAGGTCTGAGATGGCTCATCAGGAGACGTGATATATCTAAAGCAGAGGCATTCAAACATTGGGGAATATGTCACAATTACCAGGAGCATTAACAAAGAATACAGAGGCATAGGCTTGTGGAAGTAAGACAGGGCTCAGGACTCTGGATTTTTGAACAAGGGAACATACAAAAGTTTCAGAACCACTGCCCTAAAGCAGGGGTCAGCAAACGGGCCACCTGTTTTTGTAAATGCAGCCAGACCCCTTCATTTGCCTATAGTCTATGGCTGCTTTCCTGCTACTGTGTCAGAGTTGAGTAGTCACAGCAGAGACCATCTGGCCCACAAAGCCTAAAATGTTTAATATCTGGCCCTTTACAGAAAAAAGTTTGCTGGCCCCTGGTCTAAAGGATGATTTGAAGAAATTCCTACGGCTGTAAAGAATGTCCAGCGACCAACTGATCTACCCTCTGCCTTCAGAAATTGTTCCTTCACTCCTGAAAGTTCTTGTTCACCCCTCCAACCCCCAACGCCCGCCCTACTGTAGCCTTTATCCCTCTGCAGTGTCATTACCGATTTACATGCCTCTCTCCCCCATGGTCTGTGAGTACCACATCTGCCTTATTTACTGTTATATCCCCAGCACCTAGCCCACTGCCTGACATATAATAAGTACTCAAAAATATTGTCAAATGATTCATTACTTAGTCCGTTGTTTAAGGGAAAGAAAGGAGATGAAGGAAATAAGGGGAAGCGAGCAAATCTACCATGCTGGATGGTGACAAATCTGTGGTGGGTCTGTGTATGCCGGGATGAGCTCCCCTGCTTCCAGAGGGTCTTGAGAACAAGAGGTAACTTTTCAGCGTTCAAGGCAGCCTTGGGCCGGTGCCTCAAACCCTTAACCACATCTCGTGGTGAAGCTGGCAAGGGCAGCTCAAACCTCAAGCCCTCAAACATCAAACCTCAGGCCTTCCTCTGAAGCGGCAAGCAGGTTGCTCTTGGCAACCATTTAACTTTTAGAAGAGCAGATGCCTTGTGCTGGAAAGTGCTAGAATTGAAATTCCTTACTTCTTAACATTATCAACCTCAAAAGACTCCATGCTATATATACTCTGTTCCTTGATGAGCTCCATACCTCCCTTCTTCCTCTCCTTACCCACCTTCTTATTTTTCTATCTCCTAAATTAGCAAGTAATTTCTTGCTAATATTTGTATGTATATACCCCCACACCCAGATAATAGGCCCTGACTTATCACTTGTAGGTCAGGTTTAACCCGGCTGCCCTGTTTAAGAGGAGTGATGGGTGGAAATAACTGCCTAATATTGGTCTCCCTCTCCCTGCGGGGCAGGGTTGGGACCCTCAGGGTTCACTCACCGGGCTCTTCTACCACATACAGGATGGACTTTCCACTGGAGTCTTCATAGTACTGGAATCTGACGACACAGTCCTCCTCATTCTTGTAGGTACAATTCACAGCATCCTTTCCAGTGTCCTCTGGGGGAGGGGGAAAGATGGGAGGATGAAAAACAAGTCAATTCCGGAAAGATGGAGCCACCTCCAAAGCCAGTCATGGGACGTCTGGGAAAGCACGTGACAGGAAACCGTATGCCTGACATTAGGCAAGATGCCTAGATTTGCGAGGGCTGTGGTGCCTGGCAATTGCCTCTCGATGACCCTCGCTGATGTACTTTGTCCCTCACAGGCCCCTTTCGGTTCTTATTCTTTCCTCTGGAAGGGACGTGACATAAAAGTATTACATAATCTGATTCAAAACCTGGCTCTATCACCTACCAGCTATGTGATCTCGGCTAAGTTACTTGACCTCGCCGAATCTCTCTCTTCTTCTAATTGAAGAAAAGATACCCTCACTCACAGGGGTGGTTGAGAATCAAACAGCATGAAGTAAACTACCTAACACACAGTGGGCGTTCCCTTCCCCCTCTTTCCTTTCTCTGCTTGCTCAATGATTCTCAATCGTTTGTTTACTCAGCCCTTATATTTCTTCTATTTCTGCTTCCGGTCCAGCGTTCCTCTCCAGGGAAGACATCTCCTTTTCTCTGACTCCCATCATGTTTTGTTGGCTTCATCCCTTCTAATTCTAAAACCTGTTATTCTGACTGTGAAACTATGGGTTACCCTCCACCAGCTGCACTATGCCCCTACAAGATTAGGCAAATGTGCCGAGGTCACACAGCAAATAAGAGATGGAGTAGGACTAGGATGTGAGTCTCAAAGCACATCCTATGGACTTTAACTCAATATGCCTTCAGTAAACCAGCAGTGTTATAGGACAGTGGAAAGAGTAAGGATTTCAGGATTTAGTTCTGGTCTCAACTCACCACTAATGTGCTTGGGCAAGTTACTTAACTTTCTTGAGATTCAATTTCCTTATCCTCAAAATGAAGATAACAATAGTACTAAGTTCTACTTTACTAGGTTGTTGGGAGAAGAATAAGATAATGTGCATGAAAAGATACTTTTATAATTTGTATGAGTTATAAAATTCCACACAAAGAAGCATTTATTTTTATGGTTATCATGGTGGGGGGCTGGGGTACTTATCGACTAACTTGGAATACCCATCTGGTCTAGATGATAAAAATACCTCCTATCTCTGCAGCCTGTTCCATCTAAGCTAATCATAGGAAGCCTGGTCTCCTCCAGAGGAAAAACAGTCTCTCCAAACTCAATCCCCAAATCACTACCCTCACTCCAGCCCCACTTTTGATATTAGCCAAAGGGTCCAGAGATCTAACTCTTTCCCATAACACCCCACCCAGAAGCTGGCTGGCTAGCTATGTCTTACTGTGGCTCTCACTGAAAATGTGTTTCCTGCCTTCATGGGAGA
Source organism: Hyperoodon ampullatus (assembly GCF_949752795.1). NCBI lineage: Eukaryota > Metazoa > Chordata > Mammalia > Artiodactyla > Ziphiidae > Hyperoodon > Hyperoodon ampullatus. The sequence goes on along the minus strand of NC_136932.1, from coordinate 10,270,721 downwards.
TCACCATCTCCAGAGAGATTGCCATCTCCTGGCACCACCCAATGCCTAGCTGGCCCAGATAACCACGTCAGGTATGTGACAGCAGCAAAGATCATCTCCTTTTAAGTCAAGATGAAATACAAACCCGAATAATTGCAGGCAAGAGTTTTGCTCTCCATCATGTTTCTATCTGTCTTACTCCAGGAGGGGCTCTGGAGAGCCAAAAGGGCTTCAGGCTAATGATTTTGGCTACAAATCCATAAGGGCGAAGGTTTCCCTCTAAACCAGCAAAGCTGTATGCCCGGGCATTGCTTAACACTCTTAGTTAGATAAACTTAGTAAATGATTACTAGCCTACTAAGCTAAGATTATCATGGGTAACCACTTCCTCACTCTGTGCCTCAGTTTCTTCATCTGTAAAATGGGGTACATTATCTTCCTTTCCTTGGGGTGGTAAAGTTAGGGTTGCCTGATTTAGACATATTTGCAGGATTTTGCTGAGCCCGTGGGCTCTGGGAAGCAGTAGGAGAAGGGACTGCTGAACAGATTAGTAAAGATGCAGGAGGACTCTCAAGAAAGCCAGCTTTTAAGTGCCTACTATACATCAGGCCTGCACAACATGCCTTTGAGGTAGGAATTATGGGATTAAATCGGAAAAATTTAGAACATGGGTGTGTGCAACTCTATGACATGCCGAACTTACTAAGCTCCTTCACAGGCTCAATCTCATCACGACAGTAACGGTTGCAGGTATTCTCCTCGTATAGGGCTCCTCGGTTAAACTTCTTACACTCCACACACTCCCTAAAGGAGAGAGGACATAGGGATGAAGGCAGGGAAAGAACAAACCTAAATGTGTTTCAGTCTGGCTCTGCCTGCCATACACCAGGAAAACTGTTCCACCCCAGAAAACAAACACAAACAAAAACATTTGTAAGACAATCCTGGGGTCCCAGATAGTCACGTCTGGAGTTCGGGGTGGGAGTGCCCTCCTCACCTATAGGTAAGGCCAGGTAGGCAGAGGCCCCCGGTAACTTCATTAAACTTCTGTATGTCCCATCCAAGACTGTGACAGGAGGGCGAACCCTACGCCACTTCTGGGAGCCTTAAAGTCAGAAATGGTCTCATAATTTGGGGGTCCGGTGCAAAATGAAAATGTCAGGTTCCTCATTCAAAACTTAGTAGGAATTTCAAAACAGTGACAGCAGAACATTAAACGAAGTGTAGAGCCCTTCCAAGCACAGGGTTCTGTACAAATGTGCAGGTTGCACGCCCATGAATCTAGCTCTGCTTAAAGTAGTAAGAGAAACAGCCATGCCACAGGCCTGGGCTAGCAGGGACTTCCTCTGACGCCCAGATGAGGGACATTTGCAGCGGTGAACTTCTCCTGTTTCACACAGTGTCCTCCGTAACCCCAGCCCCGCATCCCGCACAGATTCAGAACATCAGCACTGGAACACTCCCCAGGAGTCAGCTGGTTTAGCCTTCCTCCCAACTCAGGGATTCAGGATCCAGCCTAAAAGAGAGGTTTCTCCAACAGCAGTCCAGCTGGTACTACTCTGTCCCCTTCACGCTTGGCTCTACCTCCAGTTTTCCCCCAAGTTTTCAATGGAAAGAGGAAAGCTAGTCATTTGCTGTAACAGACTCCTCTCCCTAAAGCTTTGGTGAGTAAGGGAGAACCTGCATAGCCTGGGGGACCCCCAGACACTCAACTCTCTCCAACTCACGCCTCTGCCCACTCACTTCTTAAAGGTGCAGGCATCAGGGCAGGTGGGACACTTCTCACAGGTGTCCCCGTAGGAGCCCGGCTGGATGCAGACGCAGCTGCCGCATTCACACTTGCCCCGCCCGCTGCACAGCAGCCCATTGCTGGACATGCAGGTGTCGGTGCGTGTGGTACAGTTGCAGTAGTAGCCGGTCCAGTCGGAGTCACACAGGCAGTCCCCACAGCTGCACTGGCCATGGCCTGAAAACACACAGCCCAAGGGGGCAGACCAGCCAGTGAGGCCCCACCCCAGGACAGCATCCTGGCTTTACCCCTCCTCACATTGCCACACTTTCACCCCCACACTGAGCCGTTAATCATCTTCTACACTGTCCTCATAGCCTCGTGCTTCTCTGCCTGCTGTTCCCTATGCCTAGATGCCCTTTCATCCTGTGACCACTACCAAACTCCTACTCACCCTTTAAAGCCCAACCCAAATGTTCCTTTCCCTCCGTAACTTTTCCTGACCTCCCCAGGCCAAATCAACTGTCTGCCCATGTGCTCTCCCAGCACTTATAAATACCTCTATTTCAACCCTGATGTTCAACCCATTTGCTTGCTTATCTGTTTCTCTTTCTGGATTGTGAGCTCCCTGATGGGGGAGCACATATCATATTCATTTTTCCAACAATAGTGATTAACATAACATCTGGTACAGAGTAGGCATGCCATTAATGTTTATTTATCCATCCATTCAACAAATATTTACTGAGCTCATACCACAACCTGCGCACTGGAGACTCAGCAGCGAACAAGACAGGCAAGGTCCCTACTATCATGGGGCTTACATCCTAGTTAAATTCCTGGGAATTCACACAAACCTCCACCAACATGTGCCCTGGGTTGTATTATCATAGTATTGCAAAGGGCCGTCAGTAGGAAAGACCTATTCACTTTCCTACATGAGTATAGGAACGGGACAGAGAGACTAGGGTGGGGGGTTGGATGGCTTAAATGTAGGCATTAACTCTCAACACTATATTCCCCTAATATTCATTTACCAAGGCTTTAAAACTTGGCTCCTAAACCCTACAGAAAGGTGACTCATTCTGCAGGATTTTGAATCAGGAAGAAGTGGGTGAATCATAGAAATCTGATTGTTAATCAGAGGAAAGGCAGGGAGCAAGGGGGAAGTAACCTGAACTGGTCTGAAAACCATGCCATTGTGTGAGCAGATGGGCCCCAAGATGGTGGAGGAGAGGGTGGTACACAGCCAAGCTCAAATAGCAACTAGCTGGCAGCCCTGGTGACCCCAGTGGGTCTGATAGATGTCCCTTGGCCACTATGGGTCCCTCTGGACGGGTATCACCCACTAAGGATGAGTGATACCAGCATAATCCTCTAGGAACCACACTGGCATTCAAGACTCAGACACACCTTCACTGTGTGTGTGTCTGCTTCCCGAGAAGGAAGGGAAATACAACCTCCTCTGCCCCAGCTGCCAAGGACATCTAGAAAGTAGAGCTACCGGGCTGGCAGAAGGGTGGAGAAAGAAGAAAGACTGCATTCTGAGGTGGGGTTCCCTGGTAGTATAGCTTGTGGCGAGGATTCTTGCTCCAGGGACTTCCTGGGGAAGCAGAAGGGAAGGAGGGAAGCAGGACAGGGCAGGGGGCAAAGGCTGGCAGGAATGCGGTCTCATCCGGAGACTCCCCTCCACCTGATCCCACGGTGGGCTCAGGAGCATGAACTGCCGTTCATGGCTTTGTGTAACCCCACTGTCCATCAGTCATTAGCCAAGCCCTGAGAGCAATCCAGCTCCTGTCAGCTGAATGTAATTCTCCAGAGAAGGGGCAGCTATGAGGTGTTATCAGTAGCCCTACCAGCCGCTGGGGGATGGGTGGGCCAGCCAGCAGAGTGGGACCCCACAGTGTCCACTACACCCAGCTTTTGGTCACACCTCCCGGATAAGGAAAAGACATCACAGAGGCCTGACAGCACTCAGAGGCCTCAGTCTCCTCTGAAACGCTTGTCCCATAGTGTTTCCTTTGTGAGGCTAAACAAAGCGATCTTTGAGAAGACGTGTGCAGGCCAGCCAGGGAGTGAGGCTGGGAGTGGAAGTGGCAGGCTGACTCCAAGGCCCCGGCAGGGTCAACCCTTAAAAGGAAGCCACAGTGTGGTAATGTCACAGGACTGGCACCCCTCCAGCAAAAGGGGTTCACAGGAAAGTCAGGGGAGGAGGGTGGGAAATGAAGAGAAAGTGTAAGAAGGAAGAGGGAGGTAGGGAAGAAGGCAGCAGGGGAGGGGCGGGGGAGGGAGGAGGAAAGGGAGGGGCGGGTGTTCCAGGTCAGAAGGAATGAGGTCACCCTCCCTATATAGCTTGACCTTCTGGGCTGGCGCCTCACTGCACCGCCCTCCTTTATAAGCCAGCCCTTCTTCTGACTTCCCACCTCCTCCATGAAGCCACCCAGGCCTCCCCTGTCCACAGTGAGTCTCTCTCCGGAGGACTCCTATAACACCCACTTCCGGGATCTGGGAGGTTCTGCCTCGTGCTGTGAATTCTCCTTAAGTAAGTTAATCGAGAGCAAAACTGTCTTATTCCTGCCTCTTTATCCCACAACACTACGGCACACAGCACAGAACCTGGCTCACGTGGGTGCCTGATCAATCTATGCTCATGGAGGTGGCAGGTGGAAGAGTCCCTTGAGGACAAGGACACACGCCCTGACGTTTGAGGGGTGCTGATACCGTGCGACCACGAAGACCATGCCTCCGGTGGGGAGGAGAGGACAGGGACGTCCAGGGGCTGGAACAATGGCCAAGGCAAGTGCTCCTGCCTCATGAGCCCCTGCTTGAGCAAAGAAGAGACCAGGCCAGCAGCTCTGGGCAGGGACACTGGCGAGCTGGGCTATAAGCCTGGCCAGGTCAGGAATCATGCATGAGCCCCATTCACCCATATGGATCGAGTGCCTGGCACAGAGCAGGTGCTCAAGGAGCATGTGTTCCTGAGTATCTGTCAATGGAGAATGTGATGATGGCACCACAGGATGCAGACCTGAGGCCAGTGGGCACCCAACACCCTGGCAGGAAGGGAGAGGGAGGCCTCTGAGAAGCTGCAGCGGCTGTCCTGGGTTCCCTCGTGGAACTGGCAGGAGCACACTGAGCACGGGCTGTTCTTGCACTGCTGGGAGGCAGGAACCAGCACTGCTGACCCCGGCAGCTTTGTTTTGTGGCTTCAGTGTGGCCGGCAGCCAAAGGAAACACGCTCTGGCCAGGGTCCCTCCCACAGGCCTCAATCAGACCAGGAACAATCAGGCCACAGAGGAGGAGAGGACCTCCCTCCATCCCTGGTGCCCCCGTAGGCTATGTGTAGGCCTCTCCTAGGGTAACCCTCGTCCCCCCAACCCCAAACTTCTCCTCATGGGTCTCCCATGTCAAACTTAACCATTCCCTCTGGAAACTAGAATATGATGTAAATACTATTAAATATTAGAAGGAACTGAAATTTCTGCCTCACACCCTAATTCAGGTTGATCTGTGTGTATGTGTGTGTCTGTCTGTGTGTCTGTGCGTATCTGATCTCACTTTCCCATAATCTCTCTGATACCATTTTTCTCCAATCTCTCTCTCAAATTTTGTTGGCATGAGTAACGGAAACAACTGTATAGCACAGGGAGCTCTACCTAATGCACTGTGGTAACCTAAACGGGAGGGAGTCCAAAAGGGAGGGGATATCTGTATGTGTATGGCTGATTCATTTTGCTGTGCAGTGGAGGCTAACACTACACTGTAAAGCAACCATACTCCAATAAAAATTAATTTTAAAAAATGAGTAAATGGGCTTCCCTGGTGGCGCAGTGGTTGAGAGTCCCCCTGCCGATGCAGGGGACATGGGTTCGTTCCCCGGTCCGGGAAGATCCCACATGCCACGGAGCGGCTGGGCCCGTGAGTCATGGCCGCTGAGCCTGCGCGTCCGGAGCCTGTGCTCCGCAACGGGAGAGGCCACAACAGTGAGGCCCGCGTACCGCAAAAAAAAAAAAAAAAAGAGTAAAGGAAACAATGTTGTAGATAATAAATAGCCATTTTTGTATTACTTGGGCATGCTTTAGTATGACACACATTTACATTCCTCATCAGGCTTTCTGAAAGGCTGATGTTAAAGTGAACATCTGGGTAAATTAGCTCAGCTGGTTAGAACCCCAATGCAAGTGAAGCCAATCTGGGTCATGGATTTGATCACCCCAGAAGCCGATTATAATCTCTCTTTGATTGGCCACACAATACACCCACAAACCGGTCCCAACCAATTTGCAAATATCTCCAATCTATCTCTCACAAGAGGGATTAAGCCACAGTGACTACAGCCCAGCAGAAATGTATCCCCAGTGCCCAGGAACAACTCAGACTGCCTAACTGCCTCTGGGAGTGTTGTCAGTGTGTCTGCAGATAAAGATTACATTCACATTAGCTGGACTTCTTCTAGCTGGCGAAGTACCCCAGGAGTGGGCTTTGGGGCAATGTGAAACCAGCTTCAGATGACCAGTGGGCCTCAAGATTTTACTGAATTTTGTAATGAGAAGGGCAAAACTCAGTAACCTGCAGGTAGAAGGACTCAAATTCATAACCCCCAATCTGCAGGCTGGGACTCTCTATGGCAGTGCTATCCAATAAACATCTGTGCTGTCCAAAAGGGCAGCAGCTAGCCACATGTGGCTCCTGAGTGACAGAGAAATGAAATTTTTTATTTTTTATTGAATTTGATTTAGATTTAAATGTACTTAAACTTTCCTCTTGATTAATTTAAATTTAAATAACCACCATATTGGACAACAGCGATCTAGAGTACAAAAAGTAATAGTGTATCAATAGTGATAACAAAATAGTACCAACATTTAATAAGAGCTCACTGTTTTCCAGTCATTGTCCTAAGTATACTGGCACATTAAATGTGCTCCAATATCTTGCATATACACTACTATTTTCCACGTCTTTTGTGATGAAAAAATAAATTCACGTAAAATAATTGTTTGAAAATAAATAAATAATTGTTACTAACTTCACTGCATATTCTGACATCATGTAGTTTCCAAACCTATATATACTAAAAATTTAATTACCATCTGTCAGTGATTTTTTTTTTTTTTTAAGGAAACTCCATACTGTTCTCCATAGTGGCTGTATCAATTTACATTTCCACCAACAGTGCAAGAAGGTTCCCTTTTCTCCACACCCTCTCCACCATTTGTTGTTTGTAGATTTTCTGATGATGCCCATTCTAACTGGTGTGAAGTGATACCTCACTGTAGGTTTTTTTTCTTTTTTTTTTAGTTTCTGCTTTATAACAAATTTAATCAGTTATACATATACATATGTTCCCATATCCCCTCCCTTTTGCATCTCCCTCCCACCCTCCCTATCCCACCCCTCCAGGCGGTCACAAAGTACCGAGCTGATCTCCCTGTGCTATGCGGCTGCTTCCCACTAGCTATCTACCTTACGTTTGGTAGTGTATATATGTCCATGCCGCTCTTTCGCTTTGTCACAGCTTACCCTTCCCCCTCCCCATATCCTCAAGTCCATTCTCTAGTAGGTCTGTGTCTTTATTCCTGTCTTACCCCTATGTTCTTCATGACATTTTTTTTCTTAAATTCCATATATATGTGTCAGCATACAGTATTTGTCTTTCTCTTTCTGACTTACTTCACTCTGTATGACAGACTCTAGGTCCATCCACCTCATTACAAATAGCTCAATTTCGTTTCTTTTTATGGCTGAGTAATATTCCATTGTATATATGTGCCACATCTTCTTTATCCATTCATCTGATGTCAGTGATTTTTTTTAAACTTAAAAAGGGGTTGGTCCATATCCTCGAAAAGATTAGGAACCAGTGACAAAATACTAGCAGAAGGGCAGATGAAGGAAAAGAAAAAAAACTATCTTCACTTTCAAGTTTCCCCACGTCTCCCCACCCTCTTCTAGGAGAGAAGTCCCTGGAAGCAGATGTTCATTTTTCTTCCTTGTGCCCCTCGAGCAAGGGCAGAGGGAGCTGAGAGGATTAAAGAGAAACTCATTTCTGTTTCCTGCCATTGGAGTGGCACACCATCTACCCGCTCTGCCCCCGGGCCTTCCTGTGCCCACCTCAAGCCCTGGCCTGCATCCATTTCTAGAGGCTGCAGATGTGTGAGTGTGTGGGGGTACCAGGACGGGAGGGGTGTGCAGTTCTACTCACCTGAGCACATCTCCCCCTTGTAGCGGACACAGGAGAAGTCATCACACTCGCAGTACTTGCCCGTGATCTTGCCAAAGTCACTGCTATGGCAGACGCACTGGCCACAGAGACACTCGCCCCGCTGGCTGCAGATGGGCTGGCCTTCCCGGGGGCTACACTCGTCCTGCTGGGAGGGACGGTAGTCCTCTTCTGAGCACTCACACTGGGACCCCAGCCAGCCAGGCCCACAGCGGCACACCCCACACTCAAAGGTCCCATTGCCGTTGTTGCAGTGGTGGCTGTGAGGCTCAGCCTGGGCCTGGCAGGCACAGTCACAGTCGAAGGTGACCTGGACGGTGAGGCTGTCTTTGAAGCCCACAGGCTTGATGGTGAAGGACTTCTCCTTCTCCTGGGGGCAGCCACGCACCTTGGCCTCAATGCTGAAGCTCACCTGGATGGAAAGTAAGATCGCATTCAGACACAGGTGGACCCTGTTGACACTCCAGCCCTGGAGGGAAAGAAGCTGTTCCCTGCCCTGCCCAGGAATACCCAAACTGGGGGTCCTGTCCCCAAGCAAGCTGGAGTTCCTCAGCCTTCCCACCACCACGGTCTGCAAAGCCAAAGCAAGAGCCTGGGGATAGTTGTGCAGTTGGGGCATATCTGGCTGGGTGTAGACATGGTTTACAATCACGAGATCGCTTTTTTCTAAAATTCCATACGTGAAAATAAACCAGCTCAAGCAGAAAAGAACCTTTGATCTTGCAAACGCTCTGCCGTGGCCAAATAAGCTAGTGGGACTGATTACGTAATATCATCAAGATATACAAAGCACTATTTCACACCACACAGTGGCCAACCACAGGCTCAGGGTCTACTGTGCAATTTCCACAAAACATTTCATCACTTATGCAATCAAACATGTTCCAGGCCAATATTTTTTACATAGGGTATGTGCACATGTGCCTAGAAGATAGAGAGATGGATGGATGGAAACAGATATATAGACAGAGATGATGTAGATATAGCTATAGATATCCCCTCTTTTTTTCCACCCCTTTCACCAACCCCTCTCCCCTAAGGCAGAAGCAGAGAAGAACCAGCCACTAAGGAAGGAAAACTATAGACGAACTGGAGAGGCAAAATGAACATTTGCATTCTGACGTTCCAGGAGGGTGGGTATTTTGTGTGTGTATGTGTTTATTTTTTTTTTTCCTTTTAATTTTTATTGGGGTATAATTGATTTAAAATGTTGTGTTAGTTTCGAGGGTGGCTATTTTTGCCTATTCTGTTTGCTGCCAAATCTTCAGCAGCTGGAACAATGCCTGGCACAAAGTCGGTGGTCAATGAATATTTATAGATGACACTGCCGTTTTACCTTGTGAAGCAAAGAAAGGCATTACCTTAGGGGAGGCTGGAGACCCGTTAGGGGCTGAAGGTGGAAATATTTTCATTTGCAATCAACTGTGCATAAACAGAGGTAACCTAAATGCAAGTTTTAAAAAATCCTGATGGTGAAGTTACTTAACGGATAGAGAAGGTTTAGGCAACAGAAGCCTCAGAGGAAAAGGCTGGCAGCTCCATTACACCTCACTTGTAAGGACATTCAGAAAGAAGGTACAAAGTCGGCCGCGGGCTCCGCCCGTCGCGCCGGGGGAGGCACTCTCGGACGGCCCACGGAGGTGCAGCTGACCTACACGTCCTCCTTGCCGACACTATGCTCCAGTTCCTGCTTGGATTTACTCTTGGCAACGTGGTGGGAATGTATCTGGCTCAGAACTATGACATACCAAACCTGGCTAAAAAACTTGAAGAAATTAAAAAGGACGTGGATGCCAAGAAGAAACCCCCTAGTTCATGAGGCTGACTCCAGCATTGCCTCCTGGATAAACTGATTCTGCTGTTCTTGAGGGCCTCCTTTACCATCTGAACCAAAAGCTTTTGTTTTCATCTCCAGCCTCAGCAATTTTCTTCTTTGCTAGACCCTGCATTGCCTTACAGCACAAATGGGGCCACAAGTTAAGAACAGCCCTTACTTTTCCAACATCCTCGCTTCTTCCCTTCCTCCTTCCAGCCACTTGGGAGGTCCTGAGAATGGAATTATGGTGCTAGATTAGTAAACATGGCCTTTAATTAGTAGTCTCTCCCTTATTCTTTGGGATTTCTACTACCGTTTTCAAAAGAAAAATTGATGAGTTTTGTATAGCTGATGAGATATAAATTATGCTGATTTCACAGTCTAGCAATTATACTGGGTGTTTAAACCTTTGGTACTAAATTATGTTGTTTCAAAGTGGTAATTAAAATGAAAATCTAGGAGCCAGTATCTGGTGAGTTATCCACTAATTTTATGTTGTTGTCAGGATGCTCCATAGTTGCTAATTTAACCAATAAATCAATTTGCTATTCATTAAAAAAAAAAAAAAAAAAAAAAAAGAAAGAAGGTACAGGGAAGGAAGGGGTGGGTGCCCACAGACGCTCTGGGGCAGAGGCTAAGGTCAGAGCTGCAGCCTCAGCCCCTGCCCAGCCCACCTCACCGTGTCTCCAATCTTGAGTCCGACACAAGACTTAAGGCCTGGGATGACCTCGTTGTTGAGACAGGTGGCGTTGAAGGATAAGGACAACTCCTCAGGGAGGTCACGCACTTCCAGCTCTACTTTAGAGCGGATTTTCTGAGCAGAAAAAGGGCAAGAGAAGATAAGAAAATGGGCTGAGAGGAAATCAGTAGGAGCCAGTTACATCCCAAGCAAAACCTCCCAGATGGTCCTGGACTCACCTGCAGTGCCAGATGCTGAGGTCCACCTGCAAGCTGCCAGAGCATCCCTAGGAGCCTGTTTCCTGCTATATTTCCAGCCCAAGACCTGCTCTCTCTCTTTCTCCACTTGCTTCTAGGTGAGTCTGGGTAAAATCTAAACCAGCTACGCCCTCCTGCAGGCCTCACGGATGTGCAAGAAGGGAGTGCTAATACTGGTCACCTTGGCTAGTAGCACTTTCTACCTGATTTTTCATCAACCTCACATTCCCCATGGTTCAGCTCCCTCTTTGCTCTATTGTTGGGGCCCAGATCTCCATCACTCTGCCCCCGCCCCCCTCAATTTCAGGGCCCTGCTCTTCCTCATCACCATCCCCACCCTCTCTTTCTCTTCCATCTTTTCTAAGCTCTTCCCCCATTGTTCCTAAGCCTCCTTAGCCTTCCTTTCTGAGCCGTTTCTGTCTCAGAAGGCTGCCGTCCTCCCAGCACTGGCTATCACTTCCTGGCCTCTGGAAGAATAAGAGGAAGGCAGTGAAAGCTGCATGGTGGATGTGCAGCCAGGACTCCCAAATCTGAGCGCTCCTGGGTAATGCCAAGTGAAGTGGACTCTTAGCAGGCCCATTCCCAGTGTAAGACACTTACCCCGTAAGCATCAACAATGAGCTGGAGGACATTGCTGGAATCAGTAGACAGAACCCCCACTGTGGTCCCTGGGATGAGCTCACTATAGTTCTAGAAAGGAAGACAAAGATGTCCGGGGATGACTGATGAAGCTGGTGGTCTCCAAAAGCCCTCCTCAAATCAGATTGAGGGTCTTGAAATGAAACTTGAGGGAAGGATGGGATATTTTACTTGTCACTGCCAGGAATATATGTAGCAGTTTTTCAGCACTGAGCAAAATTATAGACAACCTCTCACACCCCTCTCCCCACTGAATTACTCTCCTCCACCACTGCAAACATCAACACCCCTATCCTGCTAGGTTCAAAGTTGGAGGAGAGAGACCGTCGAGAGGAATCATGAGCTCCTGGGTCTTTCCCAGTTAGGGACCATGGCCAGAGCTGGTGTGGGCTGGTTCCCTGAGACAAGTCCACCCATCACAGGCCCCACTCCCACTCCAGGAAGCCCCAAAGGCATAGTCACCTGGTAGAGATTCACTACATTTTCAGTCACTGCAAAGATCAAATTGATGTTTTTCTGGGACAGCTTCTCGGTCATCAGCCCCAGAGAGGGATAATCCTATGAAAAGAGGGGATGTGGAGGTTAGTTAAGAAGTCTATTCACATACATCCATGGATTCTAAGCCTTAGGACTTGGGTGATTTGGGCCATGGCTCTGACAGTGGTGGGACTTAGACCTTTTCACCCCATGACAATGTGAGGCAAACACAAACCCAGTTGTGAGTTCTAAGGATAGATAAAGAGGTACAGGCTGGTAGTGCCAAAACTAAGCACCTCTGTCTTCCTACTCAAATTCAGTGTATTCGTACCAAGGAGCAGCTTCCCTGGGTCAGGTACTGCCAGACCTCGTTGTTTTGAAGCTTCCTCCCATTTTGCAGCTACTGACAAATGCCTTGGGTTGTTGCTTGCAATCCTTCACCATGTGGTCTCAACCTTCCTTTCCAATCATTCACCTCTCTCCCCCTTCTACTTACCACTGAGCTGGCCCACTGTCTTTCTCCCATCTCGAGTGGCCTTCTTTTTGGTAATCCTCCTCCTTCCTTAAGATCCAGCTCAGGTCCCACCTTCTCCAGGAGGCCTTCCCTGATCATCCCAGTTCATGATGAGCTTTCCTCTTTTGAATACCTAAAATCCTCATCAACTATTCTATCCAGTTAGCAGTAATCATGCATCTTCTGTTATTGGTACCACATCTCCTCGGACTAAACCAAAATCTCCCTAAGGGTGGGACCTTCTATAGTCTTGTTATCTCCCTTGGCCCCTGGTAAGGCCCTGCATAGACTAGGTGTCAATCGTTACAGACTCGCCCATTGCCTGGTAGTGCTCAACCTGTATATGGCTGACACCAAAGAATTCAAGCCAAAATGGGGGTGCTGGTAAATTATGAACATGTCCCTGGAATCCTAGACCTTTCAGGGAGCTCATGAGATCATGCAACTCAGGTTCCTTTTCACAGATGTACCTTTAAGCCACCTAGATGAGGTAGTTGCTATATTGTGTTTAAGAAATGAAGAGTTCACACCTCCCTCTAGATACTCAGAGTATCAGCATCCTGCAGGGCTCTACGTTTTCTTTATGGCTTACTGCAATTTCTCCTGTTTCAATGTAAACTCCTCTCCTCTTATTTAACCTTCTATGGTTAAATAAAAACAACTTATACAGAAAACAACTTATAAGAAGTCTTCTCATACAGAGCAGTGATTACCAGAGGGGAAGGGGTTGTGGGGAGGGAGAAATAGGTAAAGGGGACCAACTGTATGGTGACAAATGGAAACTAACTTTTTGGTGGTGAGCATGCTGTAGCATACACCAAAGTAGCAATATAATGTTGTACCCATGAGACTTACATAATGTTATAAACCAATGTTACCTCAATAAAAAATAAATTAAAAAAAAAAGTCTTCTCATGTATCAGCTAAACCATCCTTTAGCCTTCTTTTATTCCAGCTAAATGACTCTGAGCCCTTTAACGTTTCCTCACAGGACTGGCTTTCTATGCTTTTGATGATCTTTGTCTCTTTTTCCTCTGTCTTCTTCCAATAACCACAAGTGAGCATGATATTCCAAGAAGGGGCTAATCCATGCACAGTGGACAGGATGGCCTGCTCTCCAGCTGGACCTGCAAAAGTCCTCTGGGTCCATTCTGGATGCCATGACGATGCTGCTGGTGCTGGAGGCAGTGGTAACACCGACCACAGTCAGGACCATCTCTAATGGCTGTACGGGTGGTACCCTGGATGAGGGTGTCCAGTAGGTGGGAAAGGTGAGGGCGAGCTGAAAAGAGCCCTGAGCCTTGCCCAGAGGAAGGGCTGCCATTTTCATATTCACACAAAGACTCTGCCTGGGTTAGGGCAGTCCTGGCCAGAGTGAATAGGAACCATAGGTGGTACCGAGAATCTCACCATGGTAGTGGAGGCAGCATAATGGTTGTCACTGCCCACATGACACTGCCCATCATTGGGCTGGACAATGCCAGCCAGCCTTCCATCCAGCGCTATATGGGTCTTGGCATCAGTGGTAAACACCAGCAAGTGGGAGGCATCATTCCTCCAGCCAATCTTCTCCTGTTAAAAAAAAAAAAAAAAAAAAAGGCAAAAGAGAGACAGCGACTTTAGCCATGTCACTGGTACAAAATAAAGACCCAAGAAGCTCCCCATCTGAAGGGCTAGACAAGTTGTCTTGGAGAAGGGCCTCAGTCAAGTCCTTGGAACATAAGCTAGAGTTTTCCAACTCAGGGGTTTCTGTTCTCTTAGGAAAACAGTCTCAGGGCTCATTAGTTCAAGCAGCTGAAAGACACTTACTTCAACTCCAAATAGAACTTCTTCAATGATAATCACATGGCCCATCTAGAAACCCATCTGCATCTGCAGAGCTGGGTTGGGCTAGAAGAAATCCGATCTGGACATCTGCCCACTTTGCTGAGGTTAAGTGAACCCAGCCTTGACTCTGATACACGTCCAGAGAAGATCCTCTCCCCAGAAAACGTCTGGGACCACTGAGGTTCAAAAACGTATCAGCTCATGGGCCTCCCTGGTGGCGCAGTGGTTGAGAGTCCGCCTGCCGATGCAGCGGACGTGGGTTCGTGCCCCAGTCCAGGAAGATTCCACATGCCGCGGAGCGGCTGGGCCCGTGAGCCATGGCCGCTGAGCCTGCGCGTCCGGAGCCTGTGCTCCACAACGGGAGAGGCCACAGCAGTGAGAGGCCCGCGTACCGCAAAAAAAAAAAAAAAAAAAGTATCAGCTCTGGCCAGGGAGCGGATACAAGCAGAGGCTGCTGATCAGGAGCAACTTGTTGCTCAAATTGTACAAAGCTCTGTTTAGTTCCTGTCTCGTATTTCACATAGAAATCCCCACAGTTGAGCCACTTCCTTCCCCGTTTTAATCTGCACCACCCACACCTGGCACTCCATGCCCTCCAAACTCACATCACAGACGGTAGCCTGCATGATGGCGTCAAAGCCACCCTCTGGGGCATCTCGGTTTCGTGACACACTCTGCTTCTTCACCTCCTCATTAAAACGGGTCACCTGGTCCGTTAGCGTCAGCACATGTTTGTAGCCAAACATGGGCAAACAGGTGGTCTTCATACTGGGGAGGGAAGGAATGATTTAAGCAGACATCTGATGGAAAAGGCTGCATGGGGAGTGGGAGGGAAAAGAGGGGGACAGATATAGACAGTGGAATGCCCAGGCGAGTTCTATACAACTACCATTACCCAGACAGTTTAAGACTCCAAACCCTTCAAATTACCTAGGCATCACATTGACCTAATCTCCAGCTAGATCAGAGGATAAGGGAGTGAACTGTGGAACCAGACTCCCTGGGTTCAAATCCCAGCTCCTTGACTTACTAGTCATGGAACCCTAGGCAAGCTTCTCTACACCTAACCTATAAAGAAGTGGGGACATGATAACACATATCTCATAAGAGTTGTGAGGCTTAAATGAGTTAATAGATGTAAAGCTTTGAGATCACAGTGAGGCTCTAGTTGTTGTTGCTATCACTTTATACTTCACACTTCTCTAAAGTAACATTAACACAACAACAAAGCAAAAGTTCATCAATAACAATGTCCCTGAACTATCAATAAATTGATAGACCTGTGCCGAACAGGAGATTTCTGTCCCCAGCCCAATGGTTTGTTTAATTGATGGCTGACACAATTTCTGGGGAACCTTACAATCCAGACAGAAGGTTAAAAAGGCACATCATATAACTCTCGAATCTAAAAAGTAAATTCATACCTTGTCAGGCTCGGTGACCATCACTTTAAATTATAATCCATGGATTTGCATAGTCTCCAACAAATAAATAAGCCATTCAGTCGTAAGTCAAACTCTCAACAGAGGGACACATCAACTTATGCTATTAGAGGGCTCAACAAATATCATTTCCACTCTTTCCTATTCCTCTAGGACTTAATTCCTTGCATTTTAACCCTGCAGGACTCATAGTCTGGATAACGAGGACAATGATGACAATAGCAATGGAATCAATCATTCTGAAATCATAACTCCTCTAACTACTTATACTATTTATTCGTGGCCTAGACCAAGAAGCTGATGGATTTCCTTTCTAGGTCTCCAAACAGCCTTGGACTCTATTAATACAACACTCCAGATCAATGGGTTGGCCCACTTGCCAGCCAGGGAGACCATGGTAGAGAGGAGATATGATTTGGCCAGAAGGCAGCCAACAAAGCTACCCTAGACTAGAAAGAGGAAGCAGGACTTGGATTTGTCTGGGGCAATGGGGAGAGATGCTGCCCTGGCTTCTAGAAGAGAGACTTACTCATAGCAGGGGTTTTTGAGGGCCTCTGGTGGGGAGATGTACATGTATGGTGAAACGGGCTTGTCCACAAAGGCCCCGAAGCCAATCCGCAGGTTACTGGTGAGCTTACGCATCTGGGAGGCCAGCTTGGTACCCAGGTTCTGGATGCTCCACAGATCATCCTTCATGGAATAAGACAGGTCCATTAAGTAGTAGATGTCCACAGGGTAATCCTCCACCTGCCGAACTTGGACGGAGAAGTTCTTCGAATCATCTGCAAGGCAGAAGGACGTTAATTCTTCTCCTCTTCTCCCTCTAAGACTTAAGTAGATCTGGACACAGCTGGGATGAAGTACCTTTTTTTTTTTTTTTTTTTGCTGCACCACTTGTCTTGTGAGATCTTAGTTCCCCGACCAGGGATTGAACCCGGGACCTGGCAGTGAAAGCACCAAGCCTTAACCACTGGCCCTCCAGGGAATTTCCTGAAGTAACTTTTTAATCAAACCAAACTTGAAAGCCCTGGTCCCTTTTCCTCTCCCCTTGCAATTCTATTCCTCTTCCAATCTCTTGACCCTCCTATTTTTAACCTCTTCTTTTCCATTCTAAAAGTCTCCACCCTCTCTAAATCCTCATCTGTCTAGTCCTCTGGGTCCCAAGGGTCTACCACCCTGAATCACAGAAGTGTTGGCAGTTATTACACTTCAGACTCTGTAAAAGGTAGGAACTATGTCCCACCCTTCTCTGAATCCCATAGTTACCAATATACGCCTTGCACGTAGAAGGTACTTTCTTAAATTCTTGACTTAATTGAAAAGTCAAAATGAGTCCTTCAGAAAAGCCTGTCTCTGGACTTCCCTGGTGGCACAGTGGTTAAAAATCTACCTGTCTGGGAGGCGGCCGCAGAGCACAGGGAGATCGGCTCGGTGCTTTGTGACCGCCTGGAGGGGTGGGATGGGGAGGGTGGGAGGGAGAGAGATGCATGAGGGAAGGGATGTGGGAACAGATGTATATGTATGACTGATTCACTTTGTTATAAAGCAGAAACTAATAAAAAAAAAATCCACCTGTCAATGCAGGGGACATGGATTCAATCCCTGGTCCGGGCAGATCCCACATGCCACGGAGCAACTAACCCCGTGAGCCACAACTACTGAGCCTGTGCTCTAGATCTGGCAAGCCACAACTACTGAGCCCACGTGCCACAACTACTGAAGCCCACATGCCGAGAGCCCATGCTCTGCAACAAGAAAAGCCACCGCAATGAGAAGCCTGCACGCTGCAACAAAGAGTAGCCCCCGCTCACCGCAACTAGAGAAAGCCTGCACACAGCACAAAGACCCAATGGAGCCAAAAAAAAAATTTTTTTTTAAAAGCCTGTCTCAAAAAAAAAAAAAAAATCCTGTCTCTTAGCCTAATCCTTCCTCCCTCTGAAGGTCTCCTGCCTCTGTTTTCTCTGCCCCCATGCATGCCCTGCCCCAATCTTACATGGAGAACGAGCTTACAAGTTGCTTTCTCATCTTAGACTCACTTGAGCCTCAATAAAAAGCTGTATGCTGGGTAAAACAGGCATTGGGGAAAAGAAGAAACAAACATATTTTGTGTACCTACTGAGTTAGAAGGGTTAAGTAACTTGCCCAAAGTCAAACAGCTAATATATGGAAGAGTCAAGATTCAAACTCAGATCTTCTGACTTCAAGTCCCCAAACCTTCCACTTTCTTCCATTCTCCTGCCCACACTTCCCTCCACATCCTTCTCTTCCCACCCCAATTCCACGGTGAGCTACTTCTGCAGGATCCCTACCTGGCCGTAGCCGGAGTGCAATCCTCTGGGGACTGACTTGAGTGATCTGGGAGCTGTCTCCAGAGCCCTTGTCACTGAGGGGCCTGGCCTCCAGGATTCTGGCCTCGCTGATGGGGAACTCGATGGACTCCAGGGCGCAGTCATCCTTCAGCAGATTCTCCTTCAGGTTACAGCGGGGCGAGCCCGGAGGCAGAGCCTGTAAGACGAGAGGAAGCCCTGTGATCAGAGCTACGGTGGTTCTCTGCTTCCTGCAGGCTCTGCCACATCCCAGCAGCCTAGAGCTTACCCAGCACTTTGGAGCTAAACCAACATAAATGAACTTGTGTGGTCCTTCCTAAGATAGCCCCTAGGCCTGTTGTACAGAAGGGGGAGACTGAGGCATCAGAAAGGTTGGGTGAGTGCCTGTTCTTGGATGGGTAGGTAGGAAGAGGAACAGTACAATAAGAGGCCTGTTGGACCAGTGTTTTTCAAACTGTAAAGCGCAACCCACCTGTGGGTCTCAAAAATCAATGTAGTAGGTCTCAACCACCAATTTATTAAAATGCAACATAATAGAATAGAAAGTATCAAAGTATGTAAGTTGTAAAAGTAAATATTGTTTTGGGAAAGGTTTATTTATTTATTTTTTAAGTTTTTAAGTTTCAATCTTTTTTAAGCTTCTTTTTTTTAATATTTAGTTTTTATTTATTTTATTCATTTATTTTGGCTGCGTCAGGTCTTAGTTGCGGCACAAGGGATCTTCAATGTGGCAGGCGGGCTTCTTAGTTGTAACATGTGGGATCTAGTTCCCCCACCATGGATCAAACCCCGGGCCCCCTGCGTTGGGAGCGTGGAGTCTTACCCACTGGACCACCAAGGAAGTCCCGGGAAAGGTTTATATGTTGGGGAGTAGGGTATAGTATGTATAATAAATAATGATACACAATGTACGTCTTTCTGTAGGTCAGGGTCAAAACAGTTTGGAAGGCACTGTGGTAAAACACTGGCTGGGGTGTGAGATCCACGAGGGCAGGGACTATGTGTGTCTCATTTCCCCTCTATTCCCAGCACACAATGTGAGACTGACGACTAAGTGATGGGGGGAGGATATGGGGAAGCAGCAGAGAGCAGGGGCTAAGAGCACAGGTTGGCTGAGACTATATCTCAGCATTGCCTCTTACTAGCTGGTTACTAGGGTGAGTCACCTAAAGTCTCCAGGCTTCGTTTCCTCATCTATAACACGAAAATAATAATAGCCCCAGCTTCACAGGGATGTTCTGCAAGACCATATAAGACAGTGAGTGTAAAACACATAGCACGGTGCCTGCCATAGGGTAAGGGCTCAATAAATCTTAGCTATTATTGTAAGATGTTCTATAAATAGTTCCTGGATAAATTAATTTTGAATAAACTTCACAAGCTTAGGCAAATCCCATGATGTCCAGCCACTGACCAGAGCCTGTCCTATCACTTTCAGCTTCCTCCCTCACCCTGGCCAAATGGCAGACTGAGTGCCCTTCCAAACACCCCGGTGTGTATCCCACAGCCCTCTGGGGTTCAGTGTGTGTTTCCACCTGAGTATCGAACGGGGGACATGCTGCATCAGAATGAACACTAGAAATCAGGAAATGGGTTCAATCCTAGGTCTGCCACTAACCAGCCTGTGACCTCAGATAAGTCATTTCACTCCACTGAACCTCAGTTTCCTCACCTGTTCACCCCTGTTAAAGGGGTTAGATGACATGGTGTTTTCAGTCCCTTCCTGCTCTGACATTCAGCAAACTTAGCCAGCACCGTGTGGGCACAAGCCCATAAGGGCTTCTTGCCAGGCTGGGGGAACTGCCTGGAAAGCTAGAAAACTCCTCCTTGGACCTATTTCGAAATATCTAGGCCTTCAACCCCACAATCCCCCGCATCCTTACCCACCCCCTCTCACAACCACTTCCAGAAGTCAGCTGAATAACCCATACCAACATCCCAAAACAACTAGTGTTAACATGTATGGAGTACTCACTGCATGTCAGGTACCAAAAGAAGCACTTTACATGGATTACTGCAGTCCTCCTGATTACAGTCCTGTAATGCTGGAATTATTATTATTTTACAAATTGCAAACCTGAGGCTTGGAGGTTTCACAAATGAGGAACCCAATCTTACAAGTAAGAAATCGAAGGTTTGGAGAAATTAAGTATTTTGCCCAAAGCTACAGAGCTAAGAAGTTGCAGAAGTGAGATGCTCAGTGGATTGTCTGACTGTAATTATCCTCATAAAACGGTAAGTTGTATTGCATTCTGTGTAGAGTGGGAATCAAGGCAGAGAAGCAGGAATGTAGAAGAAACAGTCCCGGGAAGAGCCACACCTGAGAATGCACCAGGTAGGGAACAGGATGCAAGATGGGGATAAGGGAGGTGTGGGAAGGATAGATAACATTCTGCCTCCTCTGCCCCTCAGGTGACTGGAAGCCATGTTTCCAGGAGAGGGATTGGGCCACAAGGAGACATCCATACTCAAAAAATCAGGACTCTGTAGCTTAAACCCCTCCCGATGCTCAACGTCCCTCTCCCACTCCTGCCCAGCCCTCCTCTGATAGGCGGAAAGGCTTCCCCATGTGGATGGGACCATGAACAACACCAACAGTACTGCAGACTGAATGTGTGTCCCCCCCAGAATTCATATATTAAACCCTAATCTCCAAGGTGGTGGTATTAGGAGGTGGGGTCTTGGGAGGTGACAGGTCATGAGGTGGAGCCCTCGTGAATGGGATTGTGCCCTTATTTTAAACGAAGGCCCCAGACACCTCCCTGGCCCCTTCCACCATGGGAGGACACGGTGAGGAGATGGCCATCTATGACACTGAATTTGCTGCTACCTTGATCTTGGACTTTCTAGCCTCCAGAACTGTAAGAAATAAATGTTTGTTGTTTAGCCACCCTGTCTGTGGTATTTTTGCTACAGCAGCCTGAACGGACGAAGCCAAATGGCATGAGGACCGCCCTAGCCCAGGCAAAATGTGGAAAGAGCTTCCAGAAGCCAGCAGCTTCCTTCTTCCTCGTCACGGGTCTGAGGTAGAGAAATGGCATCAGCAATGGGAAATGGTACATGAGACTTAGTCTTCCTGGTTCAAAAGATCCCAACAGGACATCAGAGCTCCTCAGAGAGATGAAAATCCCCACCCCTCACCCAGCCAGGTCCCTCTGCCAGGGACAGAATGGCAGAAGGGAGAACTCACGAACACTTAACGTTTTTGTGCCCCAATTCTTGCTGCTTCCGTCCATCTCTCCCAGCCCTTCTCTCTCAGGAAGCAGTCTCTTTCTTGCTAAAAAAACCTCCCTACTGTATCTCTGATTCCAGGGTCCCACAAAACCCCAGAGAGAAAACCTTCCAAAAAAGGCAATGATTAGATGGACCGAGACGCCCTGAGTTGCTGATCCTTTCCAGGACTAAGACAGATGCTGAAGGAGAGAGAGGGAAGGGGCAGCCCAGGAAACACTGAGAACAGCAAGGCCATCATGTATCTTCAGGCTGCATCGGTGAAGGGAGAGAATATCTTGGAGGGGGTTTCCTGACCCCCATTTCCTAACGTGGCGGTGTTTATTAGAAGAAAGTTTGAAGTGCCAAGCCTTGCTGACAGTGCTTATGGTTTGTTATGAATTTCCGAAGAAATCTAAACACTAAGAAACAAACACTGTCTCCTTCCCTCCCTCTCTGGTCGCTGACCTCAGGGGTCAGGAACATAACAGGCCTGCTCCTCGGCCACGCTCTCCCTGAGAGCCTGCTGTCCCAGAAGGACACCAAGGCACTGACCTCAACACATCTGGGCCACATTCCTTTCTTAATAACCCAGGCCGAGAAGGTAAAAGGAATGTGTCCAGGTTACTCAGAGAGAAAGCTGGAAGGAGCGGGGGAGGAGTGTTCAAGTTCCAGTTCCCAGTGAAACCAGATGTTACACAAAAAGGGCAAAGATAACCAAGACCCAGGGGAAGAGCCGGAGCACAGCAGTGGGAGGTCCCAGCCCTGCAGCAAGCCCTCTCCTGGCGGGAATTCAGCTCCTAGTCCCATTCTCCATTAATCCCATTTTAGAAACTGGGAAAGTACAGCATGAATAACTGTCATTATTCTACTTATTTCACAGGGTTGGACAGGGGATAAAACTGTGAATGGGAAATGCTTTCAAAATATAAAAATCTCAACGAAAGTCAAATAGACTCAAATCCTTTTGATCTGATATAAACGAATAAATTCAAATAGGTGACTCTTTTTTACTATTACCATTCTAACTACTGCTATTATTGCATAATCTTTCTTGGAGGACAGGAACAATAGGTCGTGGTACATTGTTTTCCCCAGAGTGCTAACAAATGCCTCCAATCCAAAAAAATTAACATTGTTCTCCTGACATCTGGTAAGGACAAGAAATCACTTGAACATACAGAGAGAGAGAGGTGTGGAGGGGAGAGAAAGGAGAGGAAAAGGAAAGCATTTTAGTTTATGGTTATTGATACTCACACCCCACTGTTTACAGAAGGAGGAGCACTTTTAATATTATACCTTTTTTTTTTTTTTTTTCCCAGTACGCGGGCCTCTCACTGTTGTGGCCTCTCCCTTTGCGGAGCACAGGCTCCGGACGTGCAGGCTCAGCGCCCATGGCTCACGGGCCCAGCCGCTCCACGGCATGTGGGATCTTCCCGGACCGGGGCACGAACCCGTGTCCCCTGCATCAGCAGGCGGACTCTCAACCACTGCGCCACCAGGGAAGCCCTATACCTTTTT
The DNA here is from genome assembly GCF_949752795.1 of Hyperoodon ampullatus. NCBI lineage: Eukaryota > Metazoa > Chordata > Mammalia > Artiodactyla > Ziphiidae > Hyperoodon > Hyperoodon ampullatus. The sequence continues at coordinate 10,248,081 of NC_136932.1, read as the reverse complement.
TTTATGATAAAAAATTGGGGCAAAACACTCAAGATGAGAGTTTGCCCTCCAGATTAAGAAAAAAAATAGGAAGAAAGAAAAAGCAGCAGAGAAGTGAGAATGAAATTATATTAGTGACTAAAAAGGAATTAAACAGCAGCCTAAACCTCCCCACACCAAAAAGGCAGAGAAGAAAATGAGAAGTAAGTCCTATTAGAGTCTTCTTCTTTGTGGGATCCAAACCCATTCTTCTTGTTTTATCTGTGGATGTCAGGCTGAGTGTGAGCAGGTCTACCTTCTGATGTGCACTCAGGACTATAGAAGAATTCCTAGTATTTCTCTCCACATTAGGGTTGCCAAATTTGGTAAATATTTGGGATATACTTATGCTAAAAGTATTTGGGACATACTTACACTAAAAGTATTTGTTGTTTGATTCCAATTTAACTGGGGTGACCTGTATTTTATCTGGCAACCTTAACTCCAGCTCCACCCATCATGACCCCAATGATCAGCCCCTTCCATTAGCAATATTTGCCAAACTTGCTATTGTAACAACCCATTCTGATGCAATAGGTTCAGGGTCCATCCTGGAAACCTTTATATTTAACAAGCACCCTAGGTGATTCTTACCAGCAGGCAAATTTGGAAGGTTCTAGATCCCAACACGATGCCACCAAGGCCAAGACCACAAGTTGAACCTCTCTGTGAAGCCAGTCTCTCTGCTAGATTCACAGTCCAGAGACAGCACACCACCCCAACCCGTATCAGTGTCCAGTCCCCCAAGAACACACCCTATGCAGATGAGCCCAAAACTCTGCACTCATCCACGTTGGCTATGTTTTCCTATTACCCAGCCAAGGGCTTGCTATCCACACCCAGAGCTGCTGTCCTCCAGGACCAGGGAAAGCTGAGCCCAACCAGTTGTTTGTCCAGGCACTGCCAACTCCGCCTGTAACAGCCAAGGTAGGAGAGGCAGGGGCAGAGGGCTCTCCAGGGTTGATTATTCAACAAATCACGTGCAAAATGGCCCAGATGGTTCACGTTTGGTTTTTAAAATCAACAGCCAAGACACTTCCAGCAGTTAAACTTGGTCAGCACAGGGGAAGCCCTCAGGAAAAAAAACAGCAGTCCTGTTCAAGTTACAGTCCGGGATTCCCACCTCCCATTTCTCCCTGGTTGACAAATGTTAACCCACACTGGTCTCCACTGCTCCCCCTCCTCCCCTCTTAGAGAGATAACGGTAGTCATTCACTAAGCCCTTGGCCCTCCCGCTTCCCCAGGGTGCTGAGAACTCAGCAAAGGCCAGGAGGATGCTTCACTAACTTCCTGTGTCCCCCTTCCCCTCCCTAGGTCCTGTCCACGGATTCAATCCGGAGCAGTAAATCTGACTTTATCACTCAAAAAAAACAAAAACAAAAAAAAAAAAAAAAAAACTTTCCTTTTTAAATTCCATCCTCCTAGAAAATATCTTATTGGACCATCTATCTCCTCTCATTAGTTTTCTTTGGTCCTGGATACACCCATCTTCTCTCTGACTCCATCCCCCATCCCTAGGCTAGTCCTACATTATATTTTGATCCTACCTGGTGCCTTTCCCACCCTCCTTCTTCCCTCCTCCCACCTTGGTATGCCCCATGGGAAAAAATTCACCACGGCCATCAATAAATATTCTACATATATCTCCAAATTCTGGTCACATGACCTAAGGGCTTTGTCTGGTCAGGCCTCAGCATGGCCTCAGCAGGCCAGTTACCTGGCTTGTTCCTATGCAGATCAAGACAGGTGACAGACATTCCAAGAATCCCAGACTCCTCTGAACCACAGTTTCTCCAATTTTGTCTTGCTTTGGGTTGAAGAGAGGGCAGCATCTTTTGAGTGATGCTAGGGCTTCTGCCCTGGCTACCCCACTGCTCCAACCAGCTACAGGCCATCCAATCCAATGAGGCACCCTCCCCATCCAGCTCTTCCTTCTTCGAGGATTCAGCTGCAGAATTCCAACTTCCTCATAAAAGAAGCTTAATAATATCATGATGGTGACCCAGGGAAGGAGCCTACGGCAGATGAGAAGGGAGGAGGCCACATCACACTTGAGCAGCCAGTTCAGCCCAGAGGGGTGGAGAACCTGCGGGGGTGGAGGGGAAGGGCTCGCTCAACGCAGCCCCATCCCCAACTCCCAGCCCCAGGGAATATTTCGTTTGCTAAATGAAGTCAGTGTGGCCCAGATGTTGGGCAGCTGCCTCTGGAAGCAGTTCTCGTGCTGAACTGCTCAGAGGCCAAAGCAGTGTGCTGGGCTGGCCTCTGTCGTTCTGGCTGTCCTCTCGTTGAGGGATAAACACAGCCTCTCGGCTCCCACCCCCCACCAGCCTTCCAGGGAGGTTGCCTTTTTAGGAAACTCAGCAGATTGGGAAGAGAAGCAGAGAGAATGAGGGCCTGAGTTAGAGCAGTCACAGAGCTGCAGAGGGCAGGGACAGAGAGGGCGCCTCAGGTGGCTGACACGCAGCCAGGCCAGGAGTTCAGGTAACCACCTGCCGGGGACCAGGCCCATGATTCAGCCCCAGACTCTGTAATCACTGGACCTTCTCCAGCCACACTCACCCCCCAGCTCTTGCCAGCTCCAAATTCCCATCCCAGCCACAAACACAGCCATTCCCTCAGACACACTCATTCCCTAGGGCCCCAGACACAACAAATCCTCTGCCTAGACACAGCTAACCCTTTCCTGTCACCCTCCTAGCCTCACCAAATAGGCCCAGCTCTTTCATTGACACCTTCCCAAGAGAAGGAAGGAAGGAGAGGAAGAGGAGAAAGAAAGGGGAAAATGTAAAGCCATGGGGGTCCAGTCATCAGACAGGAAAAGGGAAGAGAAAAGATCCTCTGTCTAAACAGCCCCCCACACAAGTGCAAGACCCCTCTCTTACTTGCCTTTTAAAAGTTCTGGAATGTTCATAAGCCAACATCCCCTTTGTACCTATAACCCTCTCATGCCTCCCTTTTTGAGACCCGAGGCCCTGCTTCTCAGGGTGTTGCACCCCAACAAAAATCAAGCAAAGTGTGGTAAAGGATGGCAATGGCTACAGAGAGGCCAGCAGGCCTAATCACTCTGCCTAAGGCCGGGGCCATGCGATACACTCTGGATGGCATTCCCAGCAACAGCCCATGACAGCTCCCTTCGACACCCATCAATGGGAAGGCTTCTTCCTAGTTTTGCTCAGCAGGGACAAGGGGCTTGTATACTTAGGAGGAAGGAGATATCCCCATGGGTCTCTCTCTACACAAAAGCAGCTAAGTCTGGGGAAGAAATAAAGTCGGATATCTGCTCCTTACCTCATCTGAGCACCAGGCACACATGGGACTCACAGCCAGACATTGCTGGCAGGAGGTCACACCTCGTGTGACACAGATGTTGGGCCCTGCAACAGAGAGACAGAGGCATTAGTATCTCATTTGACATGACAAAGTACCTGGTCTTCCCCCATCCTTTCCCAGCTGTCCCAAATGCCCAGGTTTACAGCTCTCAGATGCACACAAATACACCTTAACCATCCCATAGACATTTACCAAACACAGGCTGTTTGGTAAGGGAGAAGGAGAATGAGGAAGGTCAGGAGAAACTCATCATGGCCCTCAACTGATGAGGTCACTGTGGTGGCAAGTGATGGAGCAAGTGTCAGATCATAAATGATGGAAAGGCTTTAATTAACAACTGATTTGACACCTGCATTGTACAAATGAAAATCTCAGGCCCAGAGCCATGGCAACGTACCCTCTCTCCAATTATTCTAGTGACTTAGTCACAGCCGCTACACAGGGAATTCAGAGCCTGGATGCACTAACATTAACACACAGTCTAAATATGGGGGTGGGGGGTGACTGCCATGGCGGTGTCCTACTGGCCTGCCAGGGGAAAGCAAATCTTCTCAAGCTTCCCAATACATATATCTTGGGATCCAAGTATATAGAATGCTTTAGGGAAAACCGCAGAAATATTAGAAAAAGTTGACTGATATAAGCTGGAAGTGCATGGAATTTTGGAGTTGGAAGACCTGTATTTGAATTCTGAATGCTCTTCTTACTAGGTGTCATGACCTTGGTCAAGTTAGTTAACCTCCATGAAGTGATAATATCTGTCTCATAGGATTTGTGCAAAGAAGTCAGTGAGGTAAAGGAGAAGCACTGGGTACACTACAAAATGCCACTCAAGCGTGAACAGTCTTCATACTGTCAAAGGACAGAGAAAAAGCTGCAGGGAGGAGCAGAGACAACCAGAGGCAAGAAAAGAGCCTTGAGAAGCCCAACCAGGAAGCAAACCCCAGACATTTGCCTGGACAGAAGTCCCCATCCTCCCTCCTTCCCCCAGCTTAGCCTTCCTGGCCTCAGTCAGGTAAACCTCCAGGGCCCCAGGAAGGCCTTTTGCAGTACAGTCAGCCCTCCATATCCGTGGGTTCTGCATCCGCAGATCCAAACAACCACGAGTTGGAAATAGTCAGGAAAAAAAATTCCAGAAAGTTCCAAAAAGCAAAAGTTGAATTTGCCACGTGCCAGCAACTATTTACATAGCATTTACACTGGATTTACAACTATTTACATAGCATTCACATTGTATTGTAAGTAATCTAGAGATGATTTACAGAATACAGGAGAATGTGCAAAGGTTATATGCAAACACTAAACTATTTCTGTAAGGGACTTGAGCATCCTTGGAGTTTGGTTGTCAGGGGAGCCTGGAATCCATCTCCCACAGATCCCGAGGGACGACTGTGCAAAGAGCAGAATGAGGGAGACCCATTCCTACTATGACCCAATTATCTTGACAATTACTTTATCCAATTTTCTAAAGTGGTCCCTTGCCCCCAGTTCGTAAGACCAGCAAATATATTTGGGGGAAATCAACCTCATCACTGTGATGTTTTCCCAGTGTCCCTGAAACTTTTTATGGAGCTCTCTCAGTCCCTTTTATAACAGCGTGGCTGAACTCCCTTTCAACATCTGGGGAAAAAAAAAAAAAAAAAAACACCCAGCAAATGTGTGTGTACACACATACACAAAATATTGTTAAGAAAAATTATCCAAAATGTGGAAATAGGCAAAGGGAGTACTGGGTGTCCTTTCAAGGTAATGCAAAGGGTTGACTAGTAGACCCACCATGCTTAGGGATTATCTGATTTTCCAGGGATGTGTACATTTGCTTGACTTCTATCTTATGATTCTGTAAGAATAGAGGTTGACCTGTAGAAAACCAACAACAATGGAGAGCAACGTATATGATTCTTATCCAACAGCAACGTAAGTGATTTCTGTCATAAATATCCAGAAAAGGTAACCCCCAAAGGTTAAGGTTGATTGCCTTGTAGAACATTAACCAATTTTGAATCTGTTAGGTAACTGATTTCAGCATTCCTTTGACTGACCGACTATAACTCCCTTACTTGAATTCTCTTTTGAACTAGTCATCTTATTGGTTCCCTCATTATGTTGGATGAAATCTTTGACACATGTTCATTTTATAGTTGTATGAGAATCATAGTTTTAACTCTTTGAAAACTGTACTTTAACAGTATCCATCTCAGGGCAGAGTGACCTAACAGAAAAGGAACACACACAGTCAGTAGACTGTGGTCCTAACTGAGTCACCCACTAATAATATAGCCTTGGATGAGTCATTTAATTCCTCTCAGTCTCAGTTTCTTCACTCCAGTATTCCCAACTTATAATTATTTATGTATCTGCCTTAACAGCACTGCCACTCAGTAGATTTTAAGCCTCTTGAGGCCTGTTCTGCCCAGCCCAGCCTCAGTCCTTGCTCAAAGGAGATGCTCAATAAATATATATTAGAGCAAATTGAGAGGTATTGGACTAGATCAGTTTTGTTTTGTTTTTTAAGCAACTGAGCTCATTTCTCCAAATTATGCATAGAATTCCAATATAAAACAGGCAAATGGGTTGAAACTGTTCCTTGGGCAATTTAAATTTTCATTGTTCTCCACAAAACACTAGGTTATATGTGGAGTCCTTGAAGCGCCTTCTGGAAGCCCTACATTTCCTCAGAGCCCTGAGTCTGTCTAACTTCAAAGACCTTTCCCAGGACTTCCCTGGTGGCACAGTGGTTAAGAATCCACCTGCCAATGCAGGGGACATGGGTTTGATCCCTGGTCCGGGAAGATCCCACATGCCACGGAGCAACTAAGCCCATGTGCCACAACTACTGAAGCCCGCGCACCTAGAGCCCGTGTCCTGCAACAAGAGAATCCACCACATTGAGAAGCCCGTGCACAGCAACGAAGAGTACCCCTGCTCGCCACAATGAGAGAAAGCCCAAGCGCAGCAACAAAGACCCAATGCAGCCAAAAATAAATAAATAAATAAATTTATTTTTAAAAAGGCCTTTCCCAACCCTAAAATTCTGCAAGTGATAGGCTACTGTGAGCCCCTGAGTAACCTCTGGGGCTCCAGCCTCTGACTGACTCCAACCTAAGCGTGTGATACGAGGACTGCGAGGTGGAAATTACGGGTGGTTCCAGACCTGGCCCTAAGGCACCAATGCCACCTCTGAGTTGGCGTGGCCCTCAGCCATGTACTGTCTCTAATGGAAGAAAAGTAGCCAATCTTCCCAGAGCTGCCAGATTCAGAATGCCTGAATGTTCAGAACCAGCAATGCATCCAGAAGGCCTCTCCCTACATGGGCTGCCTGAAGGCCTCTCCCTACATGGGCTGCCTGGCCATCTGTTAGCTCACAACTGCTCTTTTCTCAGCCAGATGGGAACTCATCCCCCCTTTACTGCCTTATTGGAAGAGTTCTGAGAGAAGCATAGCCTGCACTATTTTAGGCATCCCTTTTTGAAGTTTCCATGAGAATCTACATCCATGGGAGTAATTCTGGACATAAGTGACATGGATTTTCGGTAGGGAGAGAAGCACAAGATCGCGGGCACAGTCAGAAGAGAGAAGAGGGCCGTGGGAGGTGTGGGCGCTGTCTAATTATTTTTTGAAAACTTTTCCCAGTCTATCCATTTAGCCATCCATTCATTCTCAAATTAGCACTTCCCCATGAGTCCTTGACTCATAGCCACAAAAGAAAGCCTTACCAGATGTGAAATAAACAACAGCAGGCCCCCCTGCAGTGAACGGGCAGTCCCTGACCCCAGAGGATGATATAAGCTGCTGGGACTTATTCTTTAGGAAGTCATGGCTGGGGAGTCACGGTTACCCAGCTCCCCTTACCTCTCCTTTTTAATGAATCACAGGTTGATTTCATGAGAATCAATGATTCCCCCCCCAACCCGTTTCCTGGGATGCCCCCCACCAAGACCTGCGACCAAAGGCAGGTTCCCCAGAATGCAGTGGCTGAAAGTGACTGAGTCATCAGAAGTCTCTGCGCCTGGGCCATGCTGATTCAATGAGCCGTTGCTCTGAGGCCACCCCTTCCCCCAAACATGTGGAAGGAGTTTGGGCCTGTTTCCAGTCATTCATAAGGCCTATGTTCCTGCTCAGCCTCGGAGGCCCAGACTCGGCTCTGCTGGAGAATCAAGGATCTTCATCAGAACTTTGTCACTGAAACAAATTAACAACCCCTAGCACCCATTTTCTTGGACAGCTTAGCCACAGCGAGGCAACAGGAGGACTGGCCCTGGTCCTCCCAGTGTAGTTATAAAGCAACCAATCCCTGTCACACTCTGAGCACAACAGCTGGCAAGACAGAAAGTTCTCAATAAAGGCTGCTGCTGCTATGGTTGCTATTGTTTTTATTGTTGCTGTTTTTATCCTGAGGCCCACGCAGTTGAAGGCAGGGGATCAAAAATATTATCTAGGAGGGATGGCCAAGAAGAGAAGGCCAATTAGAAAACATAGACAAGACCAGCAAAGAACTTTGCCTGGAAAGTAGAAGTAGAAGGCTGTGGTTTGACACATCAGCCCAATTCACAGAACCAGAAGAGAGACAAAGGGTGGGGAAAATGGAGAAAAAAAAGGGAACAAGGAAGGGAGTTGGAACCAGCGGAAGTCATAATGAGTCAATGAGAGATATTTTGAGGATATGCTGTCCAATTAGCCAGGAACGGGCCACCCCAGTGAGGCCAGGGGACTCCAGGAGAGGGCTCAGTCAGCAGGAGAGGTGTTCAGTGGAAGGGAGGACTGTCCATACCGCAGACACCATGGACATCTCTCTTACTATCTGCAGGGAGGAGCTCTGGCCTGGGTCTCCAGCCCCGCCACTGACCTTTGACTAGTGACTTCTCAAATAGGTCCATGGGGACACTGGGTGACTCAGGCAGTGCCTGATCTTCCATTGCAGTCACCTGGCTGGGTGAGTCATCCAAGAACAAAACATAGGCTAACGGTGCTATGGATGCAACAAGTGGTTTCTCTAGAACACGTTGTTAAGAAAGTTGATCTTATTTTTGTTCTTTCATTTACATGCAGCAGCAGCTCAGTAATCCAAGGAAGGGGAAGAAGACAGGAAGGTGGGATTCAAGGTAACACGTACCTCTGTGCTCTGAGCAGAAAGCTTCAGTAAGCATCGCCCAAAGCAGTAGGGAGTCCAAACTACCGTACAGGAGGCATGCTGATTTCAGGGATTTTCAAATGTTTAAAAACAAAGTGCATCAGAGCCAATTAAATATGGTACTTAACATCAGAAGCCGTTTGTGTACAATTTGCCTCGACCAATATTAAAACGTGTTACGGGTTGAACTGTGTCCCCCAGAAAGACTTGCTGAAGTCCTAACCCCCAGTACCTACAGCTATGACCTTATTTGGAAATAGGGTCTTTGCAGATGTGATCAAGATGGGGTCATTAGGGTGGGCGCTAATCCAACATGATTGATGTCCTCACAAGAGGAAAACACCACGTGAAGACAGACAATGAGAACGCTGCCGTATAAAGACAGAGGCAGAGATTGGAGTGATGCAGCTGGAAGCCAAGGAACGCCAAGAGTTGCCAGCTACCACCAGAAGCTAGGAAGATATGAGGAAGGGGTCCATCCAGCGTCTCAGAGGGAGCATGGCCCTGTTGACACCCTGATTTCAGATTTCTAGCTTCCAGAGAGAATAAATTTCTGTTGTTTTAAGCCACCCAGTTACAGCAGCCCTAAGAAGCTAATAATACAAAATGCATTTGCATTTCCATAGCATATATGACATGATTTTGAGGAACACTGCTCTGAAATACTCTGCATGATTGAAAAAAGCTGGCCTAACCATTTTGTAATGGTTAACCCACCTATGGATAACAGAAAAGTGTTTACTTTTCTTTTATACTTTTCTGCTAACATATACCAATGGTGTTGGCATTCATTCATCCACTCACTTACACAACAAATATTCACTGAGTACCTACCTGTGTCTGGCACTCTGCTAAGCACTGGAGACACACTGATGAAATAAACAACCCCCTTACTCTTGTAGAGCTTAGAGTTTAGTGAAAATCAAACATGCTCAACAGAAAGCCAAAACATACACAACGAAAAAGTACAATTTCAAACAGGGGCAAAGGCACTAAGAAAATAAAGCAGGACAAAGCATCGGTAAGGGGAGGGTGTCTCCTTTAAAGAAAGGCCTCTCTGAGTGATATTTCAAAATGATATGAAGGGGTGAGTCATGGGAAGATCCAGGGGACGAGTATTCCAGAAAGAACCCACAGCAGCTAGATGGTCCTCAGCCTCTTAAAGAAACAGCAGGAAGAGAGAGGGAAGACGAGAGAGATAGAGAGGCGGTTGGAAACGCAGTCACAGGCCATAATACTGGGAAGCAGTAGCCATGGTAGGGAGTGTGGCTGTCATTCTCCATGTGGTGGGAAGCCGTTGGTGGGCTGTGAGCAGAGGTGAGCAGAAGAAGATCATCCTGGCCACGAAAGGAGGGCAGACAGTAGGGGAACAAGACCAGAAAGAGACCAATTAGGAAGCATTACAACCATCCAGGCAGCAGATGGCAGGGGGTTGGATTTGGATGGTAGTGGTATCCATGGCATGGTTAGACCCTAGATGTTCTCTGAGGACTTGCTGATCCACTGGCATGAGGGACACAACCGAAAGACAGGAAGGACTTCTCCCTGAGCAAGTGGATCCCCTTGGACAAAGTTCAAAGGTACTGACCACTGGCCATGCCCTTTCACTGACCTTTCTTCAGCCAGTAGGCCCTGCCCTCGTAAGCGAAGCCAGATCATGTCTTGTTATCTTCTCCAACTGGGATAATTAAGTCACCATGTTTTACGCTGAACACTGCATAAAAAGGACAGAGTCCTGTCTTCTGTGTAGTTATTATCTAAAATTAACACCCAGCCCCTGGAAAACACCCTGAGGGCAGGGGGAGTGAAACGATGAACAGTGTAACGGTGGATGTGGTGGGGGAAGCATGGTGGTGGGACAGCAGACAGGAGGCCTCAGGTCTAAAACCACTTTTACTGCTCCACTGGCTGTGTGACCTCAGGCATGTCCCTTCATCTCTCTGGTGCTCTCTCTAAGCTCCAGTGACTCTTTGAGTCTCTGTCACATCCCTATTCGAGAACTTATCATTGTTCCCTCCTATTTAACAGGTGCAACCCAGCCACATCAGCCAAGCACTGGAGACCTTCCTTTCCCCCATGCTCCCAAATATGGGTGGAACACTTACGTCAGGAGTTGTTAGGATTAAATGAGATAACATAGATGAAAGAACCACGGATAGCATAGTGGATGCTCAGTAAATGCTGGTTTCCTTCCTACTTACCTTCATGCAAATCACTTCCTGCACTAGGAATGCCCATCCCCCCCACACCCCTACCCGCCTCAGGGTCAGATGAGAGAGGGTCCTTGGTCTCTACAGGATACAGTGAAGAATCACTGGCCAGGAGACAGGAGCCCCCAGGGCTAGACCCCACCAATGCCACTAAACTAGTTGTGTTATCTTGGGCAAGTCACCTCACCTCTCAGGACCTCCTTTTTTGCTTCTCTGTAAAACAAACGGTATTACATTAGATGATTTTCAAGCTGCCCAGCCCTGGAAGTATATATATTCCAAGCAGAAAGCATCAACAAGCTGACTAATACTCTAGGAAACCTAACATCCCAGGGCCCAAGACCCCTCAGTTATTGCACACATGTCCATTTCTTCCTAACGGACTAACTAATATTTGACTCAAATGTTGCATCTCAAGTTCTGGAAAATTTTATCAGCACAGGCCCCACCTCCCATCTGACTCATTCAGTATAGAAAAGAGGCAAGCCCATACCAAGCTCTGTTTGAGGCCCAGCCCAGCAGCACCCTTTTGGTGACCTCCTTGGCATTCAACTGTCCAATTCTGCTACTTTTCCTCCTGCGGCTCATATCTTGTGGGTATAAACAGCAGGCGGTGGTGCTGTCACCAGCCCTTGCTTCCAGCCTGTCTTGGTAGGAAGGCAAATGGGTCCCACCATTTTGGAGGACAATTTAGAAAACCTATTAAAATTAAAATTTAAAATATTCGTGTCCTTTGACCCAGCAGCTTTCGTTTAAGAAATTCAGCCTGGGCCTCCCTGGTGGCGCAGTGGTTGAGAGTCCGCCTGCCGATGCAGGGGATACGGGTTCGTGCCCCGGTCTGGGAGGATCCCATATGCCGCGGAGCGGCTGGGCCCGTGAGCCATGGCCGCTGGGCCTGCGCGTCCGGAGCCTGTGCTCCGCAACGGGAGAGGCCACAGCAGTGAGAGGCCCGCGTACCGCAAAAAAAAAAAAAAAAAAAAAAAAGAAATTCAGCCTGCAGAAACACTTGAACAAAGGTGCATAATAATGAACAAGGATGTCCCCTGCCGCTTTATCTGTAGTAGCAGATAATTGGGGGTGATCCCAATGTCTATCAACAGGGAATTGGTGAAGAAAATTCAGGTATATCCATATAGCAATATGCCTTCTGGCTAGAGTTACAGCTCTTGGCATAAGTAGTAATGGAAGGCCATGCACTGATATAAAAAGATGCCCACGGTATATTATTAAGTGACAATGATCCTACTGTGGATGATTCTGCTTGAGAAACAACAATAATGATAAATCATTATATACGGTGACATATACATAGGAAAAAAATTCTGGAGTAACTGTCAACAGTGGTTATCTTTACGTACAAGACTACAAGGGACTTGTACTTTCTACATTATTCTATTTCTATACTGCTTGACTTTTTTTTTTTTTTCCAGCCGTGCCATGCAGCTTGTGGCATCTTAGTTCCCTGACCAGGGATTGAACCTTGTCCACTGCAGTGAAAGCGCTGAGTCCTAACCACTGGATGGCCAGGGAATGTCCTTGATTTTTTTTTTCCCCCACAAAAAGCTGAATTCGTTTTATAAGCTAAAAAAAAAAAAAATTAAAGCTAATTTTAAATGTCTTCTCTTCTGCCTCAGTCTCCACATTTGCATTCATTTAAATGTAGGCTCCCCAGGGCATGCCAGGCTCTCTACAAGCAAGCACCTTCAGCACCAAAACCCGGTAACCTCTTGGAATCCCAAAGCTCAAGGGGAACTCCAGAAGAAACTTGGTCCAGCCCACTCCCACAGCCTTCAGGAATCTCCCAGGAGAGTGTGGTCTATTCTCAATTTGTAGGAGTCCCAGAATGAAGGCACCACACTCCCTCCTCTTCCACCTTCCCAGGGAGTTGGTCAAACCTGCCCCTTGCAGGTGGCTCCAGCCCAGGTTGAACCTGGAGGAGTTTATCACGTGCAGTGGCTAAAGCAGGGGTTTGAAATCAGCAGTTCTCACAGACCTGGGTTCCCTCTATCCAAGAATCCCATCAGCAAACAGATGTGCCTTTTGCCAAACTTCTGGAGCTTTCTTCCAGGGCGAAGTTTTTCAAGCTTGTTTTTAACTGCAGACCTCCCTTTTTTCCCCCCACAAAGAAATCCTTACACGGACTTCCACATTATTAATCAGCTAAAGGAAAAACTTCTCCAGTTGGTGGTGGGGAAGGGCAAGAGCAAACCGACATCTCTCCCTTTGACACATTCACCCGTTTGCAGCCCTTGAGACCCCAAGAGCCTGAGGCCCAGAGGTAAGATGACTTGTTCAAAATCACCCAGCAAATTGACAGAAAAGCCTGTAGAGTTATGAATTGCATATTGGTTTCTCAATTCCAGACCCACAGTTCTTTTCACCCTGAGGGGCTTTTCTCTATATGAACAAAAGAAGTGGCTTTTGTAAGTTGAAAAGATGTAACACAGTTTAGGTAAAAGAATAGACATACACATGAGAATTATTACATATATACATACCCATGAGAATTATTACATATACATATTACATACGCAAGTTTAGGTAAAGGAATACACATACCCATGAGAATTATTACATACATTATTACATAATGCAAAAATTCTTGCATTATTACATATGCAAGAATTATTACATATGCAAGATTTTACAAAAAAATATGAATAGAACACACCATCTAATTAATAGTGAACATTGGGGGGAACAGAATTAGAGGGGAACCAGCCATTTACTCTCCAATATGTGGCTTTCATATAATGAGCATATATCACCTCATTCACCCCGTGAATGTTTAAATAGCTTTACTAGTTGAACTAAGAAATGCTGGCAGGGAGGAAGAGAAGTCTTTTTGTGGGAACATGAAAGAAACCAGAAAGGAAGACTTATGGTGGGTTGTTTTTTTCAGAGATGTTACCTCAAAATTTAAAAGGTAGAAATAGCCCCAGTTTACTTAGCTTCTAGCTCCAAAGATTGTGACATACCATATTTGACCACATTTGCTTTTAGGACCAAGGATAATAATAGTGCTGGTTGCAAATGAATCTATCCAATTTCAAAATTTAGAAATTGAAAGCTGGATCTGGGTTTAACAGATATAGCCCCCTGCTTTCAGGGTAACTGTCTCAGAACCTGAGGAAGACAGAGTAGCCTGGGATAACCTCTTAGCATTCTGATATACGCAAAAACATGGATGAGTCTCGAACACATTATGCTAAGTGAAAAAAGCCAGACTTGGGCTTCCCTGGTGGCGCAGTGGTTGAGAGTCCACCTACCGATGCAGGGGACACGGGTTCGTGCCCCGGTCCGGGAAGATCCCACACGTTGTGGAGCGGCTGGGCCCGTGAGCCATGGCCGCTGGGCCTGCGTGTCCAGAGCCTGTGCTCCGCAATGGGAGAGGCCACAACAGTGAGAGGCCCGCGTACCGCAAAAAAAAAAAAGAAAAAAGCCAGACTTGAAAGGCTACACACTGTATGATTTCATTGATATGACATTCTATAAAAGGAAGAATTGTAGGGACAGGAAACAGATCTGCCAAGAAATAAAGGTGGGGAAGGGAAATTGTTGACAAGGAGCTCAAGACAACTCTTTAGGGTGATGGAAATATTCTGTATCTTGATTATGCTGATGGTTACTTGACTGTGAGCATTTGTCAAAATTCATAGAACTGTACACCTAAAAAGGATGAATTTTACAGTACATAAATTATACCTAAATAAACTAACTATAAAGAAAAGAGTGTTCCTGGCGATACTGTGTGAATGCAGAGAAAGGCAGATTTTATAAATTTTTGCTGCAGAGTCTCCCATTTAAATAAACACGAGCAGTTCACACAGGGAGAACAGGCAGTGTCATTTCCCTGCTTCCACCTGCATTTCCACTTGTGACCTGAGCTCCATCAGCCACAATGATTGTCGCACTCAGAAAGGGCCAGGGGTCAGGAGAAGAGAGAAGAGGTGATGGGGTAAAGCAGCAGGCCAGCTCTGTGGGCAGCAGAGGGGGCTGGGTCAAGCCAAATGGTTGATCCCTGAAGCCGCTCAGTCATTCCCCCAGTTAATTATCTGTCTGCTGATTCATGAGTTGTGGTTTCTGTGGGCATGCTTCCTGGCTATCCCTGCCAAAAAGGGCAGAAGGAGTCTTAGGGCTGGGAAGGGATGATAACCAGAGATCCTGAGTGGGGTGGGGAGTTGTAGAGGGGGAATTTCTACTAGAAAATTCCAGAGTCATATCCAGACTCCCCCTGCTCACTGTTACCTCCTTGCCCCAATTATGTTGTGCCCAGGATACCTCAGCCACTCACACTCACAGTTTTGAAGGTGGTAAAGAAGAATGCTGCCCTCCTGTGTATATTCTCCCAGGAGGTGGGGGGAAAAGCAAACACTTCACAGAGGATCCCCTGAGTTTCCAGCACCCTCAGAGCAGAGGTCTAAATGGTGCAAAAGTATAGAGGTCCAAATGCCCAAAGAACTCGTGGTCTTGACTGTATTCTAATAGCCTCCAGAATGTCCAGATGGAGCACTTGAGGATCGTCTATGAATGAATACAGATATTCAAATATTGGGTATCTTAAGGCGAGGCACATCTCCTCTAGATGCCTTTTCATAGCTTTCTATAGGTACGTATTTTGCCACCTATGTGTCAGCCACTGGGCATAGAGTGTCAAACAAAATAGACATGTCCTTCTTCTCAAAACCTGTGAATGTATTTTACTTTCCTCTTTTCCCAGGGACAGGACTTAAGGTTTTCTCATGGATAAAGCAAATGTATGGGCCTCTCTTCCTCTTGGACTCTTCTGTGAATTCTTATTGCGATGGAGTGGCTGAGATATGCCAAGCCACAAATGCAGAATGGGTTGAAATAAGGAGGAGTTCCCTGTCACATAGGCATGGGAAAAGGGATCCCATGGGTCTCATTTAGGAACCTGGATTGTATTCATGCATGAAGCAGTAGCAGCCTTACCTCCAATACATTGTAGTTACTAAGGATAGGAAGAATAATGCCATTTATTGAAAACTTTTTTTGTGCCTTTATCTCATTTAATTGGCACAATCATAGAAGTATTATTTCCTTCACTTTACAGATGAGGAAACTGAGGACCCAAGAGATTAAGTCACTTGCCCAAAGTAAGACAGATAATAAGAGGCAAAATCAAGAGTTAAACCCACATCTGATTGGCTTTAAATCATAGCTGTCCCCTTCCCTAGCCAACAAGGCTTCCTCCTATGTCTCTCCAGGCTCTGAGGGTTCCTGCAGAGGGTTTCAGTTGGAGAGTTTCCAGGATATAAATCAGGAGGAGAAAGCAGCACCTCAGCTCAGAACTAATCAATTTAGATGGTGATAGCAAACAAAACTTGTTACTCAGTAGCTCTCAGATTAGAATAAAGAACCATATTTGGGGGCTTCCCTGGTGTCTCAGTGGTTGAGAATCCGCCTGCCAATGCAGGGGACACGGGTTCGAGCCCTGGTCCGGGAAGATCCCACATGCCGCGTTGCAACTAAGCCCGTGCGCTACAACTACTGAGCCTGTGCTCTAGAGCCCGCGAGCCACAACTACTGAGCCCGCGTGCTGCAACTACTGAAACCCGCGCCTAGAGCCCGTGTTTTGCAACAAGAGAAGCCACCGCAGTAAGAAGCCCGCACACCGCAACAAAGAGTAGGCCCTGCTCGCTGCAACTACAGAAAGCCCGTGTGCAGCAACGAAGACCCAATGCAGCCAAAAATAAATAAATAAAATTAATAAATTTATTTTTTAAAAAAGAACCATATTTGGGGAAGCCACAAGACCCAAGAGCTCTTGAGTGAAGCTAAAAAGATCACCTTTGCACATAAATTCCAAAACTCAAGTCTACGCTCAAACAACCTCTCTATTCCCCGTATGAGATTCTCCCACTCTGGGGCGGCCCCTCTGTACCACCCCCACACAGTTCTGTCTCTGTCTCTTCAACACTGTGTATCCCAATATAGCTCTCCAACTCTTATCCTGTGTCTGCTTCCCAGGGATCTGATGTTACCTTCAAGCCAGCCCCCAACACTGAGATGGGGGATTTAACTACAATTGCAACTGCTTTTACTGGGGGCTTATTACTCTGGAGGCTCTAGAGCCCATGCTCTTAAATATGACTCTATCCTGCCTCTCAGAGGGAGTCTGAGGCTAGCTCAGTACAACCTATCACCACTTCTGGAATCACCCCAATCACAACAATGAATCTGTGAACAGATCCCCAAGAGGATATTTCATGCAAACTTAGGTATGTCAATGCAGTGGAATCCTCTACGGATTATTGAAAAAAAAAACAGATCGACAAAAGGTATACTCAGGGGTGGAGAGAGAGACACCAAAATAACAAATACGTTCTTCATTTTCACTAATTGATCCAAGCACCATGCTAGGCTCTATCTTGTGTTACCTTACTTACTTCTAAAACTAAGAAAATATAATGATTAGATTCAGAAATCATTCCGAAATTCAGGAAGCTGTAGATGTGGGGAAAAAAAAAAAAGCAAAAATGTTCTAAGTTCATGGAAGCAGGCATCTCCGTGGGAGACAGCTGAATTGCCTCTGGATTTCTCCATTCAGGCAGCATCTGAACCAAGGCTCTAACCTCTCCCAGGGTTGAATGCTGGAGATTCATAATTCCATGCCATGGTCATCAGGGTGCTCACTGCAGGCTAAAGACATCAGCTGACCTGTCTGAGCATGTGTCACATGGGAAGCTTCAGCAGTAATAACTTAAACAGCCCCCTATATATTATCTCTAACTCCTTCATCAAGTTATGGGTCATAAATTGTGGTGATGATTTCATGTGTACACTTATCTCCAAATTCAAGTCATATACATTAAATATATACAGAGTTTTGTACGTCAATCATACCTCAATAAAGTGTTTTTTTAAAATGATGCTGTTGCCCTCTCCTGCACAATCTCTTATACATGCACGAGTCTTGAAGGAAGTCATCAAGTATTTCTGACTAGCTATCTTCCAAATGGCCTTAGCAATAAATCTTACTTTTTAAAAAATATCTTCTGCAGGAACTAAATTGCCTTACAATGAGTACTACTCTTTCACTCAAAGTAGGTATATGCACACTTGTGCGTCCTCTGCAGAGAAACACAGCGGACCAGGAGCCAGAGTTCTCCCTGGGAAGGTCACCCAGGCTCCGGAAAGATCACGGGCAGCACCCTTGGGCTGTGCTCTGTTCTGCCCCTCCCAGCACCAAGGAGGCCGAATGCCAGCTGCCTTGGCAGCTGATAGTGTGTGCAGCAGTAGGAGAGACAAAGCCAGGGAGCCAAGCCAGCTCCAGGGACCCCTGGCGTAGCAGCTCGCATACAGTAGAGATTTTTCGGATGCTGGGTTTGTCCCGGAAGCTGAGGCACCGCTGCCACCCGAGGACACTGTAGGAGGCAGAGCCCTCATCCTCCTCCGAATCGTTCTCGCAGGGAGCCACCAAGCAAAAACCAAACAGAAACTTGGGAGAAAGTGTACACAAAGAGAAAGGGGAATGTCGAGTAACCGGCAAACCCGGGGGCGCACACACTCTCATCCGAGAAGCTACAACCGCATCCCTCTGCCAACGCGCGGGAACAGCCCCGGGAAGCCCCAGCTCGCCTTGGCTTCCAGAGCCAGTCTGCCTTCAGAGGGCCGGGACCACCTGCGATGCGCGCAGCCGGGGCTGAACTCGGGGCTCAGAGATGCGCCCACCTCACCGCGCACGTTGAGACCGCCCGGAGCAGGCGCCTAATCTGGCTAAGGGCTTCGGTGTCCCGGAGGACCCGCCCCTAGGTAGCCTCTCGCGTTTCCCACAGCGGGGCCCGGAAGGTCCCCAGCTCCGGGCTCCGACAGCCCCAGGCTGGCCCCGCGCACTCGGAGCGCAGCCGCGCAGGACCCGCCCGCCCGGTTTCCCCGCTCGAAGTCTGCACACTTGACTGCGTCCCCGCCGCGCGAGAGCCTCACTCACCTCCGACGCCGACGCCCGCCAGCGCCCCCAGCACCAGCACAGCGGCCCACAGCGGCCGCGCTCGCATCTCGTCCGCTGGCCGCCGCGCTCCGTCTCGGCCGCGTCCTCCTACCCCACAGCTAGCAGCGGCGCCCGCGGCCGCTTTTCCCGTGGCCGAAGGGGAGGGGACGCAGGGGGTGGGACGCAACGGGGCGGGCCGTGGACTTGCGCTTCCTCCCCTCTGGCACTTTTCTGGACCCTCCACCGCATGGGGGGAAGTGAGAAACCGCCGCTCGTTTCTCCTCACTTCGGCTCAGCCGGCGAGGACCGGCCGGTACGCAAGGCAAGACTGGGACCGGAGGTGGGGGTCGAGGTCGCGTCTTCCGCAGACATCCTGGTCCCAGGGTGCGCGCTGGGCACTTGGAATACTTAGAAAAGCCAGGAGCCTCTGGCACTTTCCCCCTGGAGACACCCACGCAGCTTTCTCTTTCCCCTGAATTCCTTGGGCACTTGCCCTCTGTACCTTGAGTTCTGGTCACTCACACATTCCTTTAATTGACAAACCTGTTGAATGCCTACTCTGTGCCAGGCACCGGTTTAGTCCTTTATTTTTCACTAATTTTTATCTTGGGTTGGTTCGGTTTTCAGGTAAACTGTAAACCTCTTGAGCACAGGACCACATCTCAAGCTGTGTAAGCACTTCATGTCCAGAAAGGGCCTTTCTCTACAAATACTTGCTTGCACAGGGTAAGTATCTGATAAACATTTCAAGATACAGTCAATATACTACCTCCACTCAAACTCACAGGCTTTGGAGCTTTATCTTACTCTCTTCAAAGGCCTCCTGCCTCCGCCGAATCCTACCTATTGCTCTCTGGGTCCTCCCCAAACTAGAAACATCAGGAGGCTCAAAGGGGCAAAATGCTAGGGCTGTGAGCAGGAGGCCACCAGTGGCAGGGGCTGGTTCAGGCTGCCTCAATGGGACACTCTAAGCATGATTAAAAGCAAGGCCTGAGGACTTCCCTGGTGGCGCAGCAGTTAAGAATCCGCCTGCCAGTGCAGGGGACACGGGTTCAAGCCCTGGTCCCACATGCCACAGAGCAACTAAGCCCGTGCGCCACAACTACCGAGCCCATGTGCCACAGCTACTGAAGCCCATGCGCCTAGAGCCTGTGTTCCGCAACAAGAGAAGCCACCGCAATGAGAAGCCTGTGCACCGCAACGAAGAGTAGTTCCTGGTCGCCACAACTAGAGAAAGCCCGTGCACAGCAACAAAGACCCAACACAGCCAAAAATAAATAAATGAATAAATAAATTTATTTAAAAAAAAAAATAAGGCCTGAGGCATCAGGCAGGATTTGGACATCTCTCCAGCTCTTGGGCTCCCCTAAAGGCTTTCAGGCTGCCCCTGGGCTTCCCTAAGCCCTCTCCTGAGACACACAAGATACCTGAAAACTGGCCCTGCCTCAGATGTCCAGCCTCATCTCCCATCCTAGCCCAAGAAGATACTTAGCATTCCCGAACACGCCATGCCTCTCTGTCTGACTGATCTTACTTCCTTTTTCCACCTGGAAAATTCCACTTCTCTCTCAAAACATCTCAGAGGTCACTTCTTCCATGTAATCTTATCTGATATCCCCCTTCCTTCTGCCCTACCCTCAGCAGAGATGGGCATTCCCTCCTCAGACCTCCCAAACACTAGGATGCACCAAAAGAATAGCGCACATCAGCAGAAGTGTCACTAGCAATTTGCAAGGAGGCAGGGGAGGAGCCAGCCCACAATGGGTAGATGGGCTTCCTGACCTGAGGACAATATACCTCTCCTGGCTGCTGGAAGGCCTCTAGGTCAGAAGCCACTTCAACAGTGTTGCCATTGCCCTGGTGCAAAATCCAGATCACACAGCCTGGTTACATCTCTGCCTCGATATTTACTTATGTGTTTAATTCCCATATATATATAACCAGTCTCCCACTCACCTAGGTGTCTCCTCAGCCTAGCTCTGCTGGTGCCAACCACTTGGGGTGGACACTGGCCCAGAAAACGTGCCATCCAAGTTTCCAACCCCTTCAGGATGAAGAACTTTCTTTAGCAGATCTTGTAATTAAGGTCCACCAGCAACAGATGTGCTCAACTTTCATTTGTTTCATCATTTTTAGTGATATTTCTTATGTAGAGATTTCTAGGTTAACAGGTTTTTTTTTTCTTTCAGTACTTTAAAGATGTTGTCCCACTGTTATCTGGCCTCCACTGTTTCTGATAAGAAGTCAGCCATCATTTATTGTATTTTATTTATTTATTTATTTATTTTTGGCCGTGACACGCAGCTTTTGGTATCTTAGTTCCCTGACCAGGGATCGAACCCTGGCCCTCGGCAGTAAAAGCACAGGGTCCTAACCATTGGACTGCCAGGGAATTCCCATCATTTACATTCTTGTTCCCTTGTCTTTTCCCTCTGACTTTTTTTTTTTTTTTTTTTTGCGGTATGCGGGCCTCTCACTGTTGTGGCCTCTCCCGTTGCGGAGCACAGGCTCCAGATGCGCAGGCTAAGCGGCCATGGCGCACGGGCCCAGCCGCTCCGCGGCAGGTGGGATCCTCCCGGACCGGGGCACGAACCCGTGTGCCCTGCATTGGCAGGCAGATTCTTAACCACTGCGCCACCAGGGAAGCCCTGACTTTTTTTTTTTAATCATTTACACTTACAGAAAAGTTTAAAAATATTAGAAAGAGTTGCCTTTTATTCTTCACTGTTTCCCCTACTATTAACATTTTGGATTACCATATTGTAATGATTGAACACAGGAAGTTAACATCAATATGATACTATTAACTAATCTAGACACAATATTTGAATTTTGCCAGTATTCTACTAATGTCCTTTTTTTGGTGTAAGATCCAATCCAGGATCCCATATTGTATTGTCATCATGTTTCCTTAGTCTCCTTCAATCTATGACATTTTCTCAGTCTTCCTTTTCTTCTCATCAGCTTGACACTTTTGTGTCAATTGTTAGGCCAGTTATGGTACAGTATGACCCTCAGTTTGGGTTTGTCTGATGTTTTCTCATGATTGTATTGAGGCATTCTATACAAGAATATCACAGAAAGTATGTGCCTTGTCATTACATTATATCAAGGGGTACATGATGACAATACATCTTATTATTTACAGTGTTAAGTTTGGTCACATGGTTAAGGTGGTGTCTGCCAGGTTTCTTCACTACAAAATAACTATTTTGCTCTTGCTCTTTGTAATTAGTAAATACTTTATGAGAATATAATACTGCAACTCTATGCAAATATCCTGTTTCTCTTCATACTTTCACCCACTAATTTTAGCATCCATCAACGGTTCTTGATTGCAATTAGTTAGTGTGCTGTTTGGTTAATAGTGATTTTCCACTTCCATTTTTCTTTCTACAGCTATTAATTGGTATTCCAGAGTAAGGAAGACCTGCCCCCTTCTTCCTCATTTTTAAAATTCAGTTATTTATTTATATCAGTATGAATTCATGGGTATTTATTTTATTCTATGAGTTATAATCCAATACTATGATTTATTTTGTTGCTCAAATTGTCTCAGTTTGACTCTAGCTGCTTTTAATTTACTCTTTATCTTTGGTTTTTTACTAGCTTGACTGTAAGATGAATAGGTGGTTTTCTTCATATTTATCCTGCTTGAGATTGGTGAGACTCTTGGATATATAAGTGGTTTATTTTTCACCAAATATAGGAACTCCTTAGCCATTATTTCTTCAATATTTTTTCTGCCCATTCTCTCTCTCCTTACCTTCTGAAACTCCAATTACCCATATTTTAGATGTTATCTAAAATAAATTGTCCCACAGGCCACTGAGGCTCCAGGTTTTTTAAATCATTTTTTTGTTTGTTTTTCAGTTAAATAGTAATCTCTCTTTAAGTTTCCAAACCCTTTCTTTGGCAGTCTCTAATATGCTGTTAAGCCTAGCCATGAAATTTTTCAGACATTGTGTTTTAAGTTCTAGAATTTCCCTTTGCTTGTCTTTCATAGTTTCAGTTTCTCTGCAGAGATTCCCCATATCTTCAATAATTATGTCTATATTTTCCTTTAAGCCCTTAAACATGTTTACAACCACTATTCTAAAATTTCAGTCTGCTAATTCTGACTCATCTCAGGAACTGTATCTCTTTACTGCTTTTTTTAAAAATGGTGGGTCCCAATTTCCTACTTCTTCATATGTATAGTAATATTAGATTACATACTAAACATTGTGAATTATTCATTTCAGAGTGTATATTGTCTTCCCTTGAAGATTATTGAGTTTTGTTCTATTAGACAATTAAATTACTGACAGGTTATCTTGACAGGTTGGTTTTATTCTTTTTGAGGGCTGGTCATTTAAAATTTTATCCTTAGTCTTAGGGTGTGTTTTTTTTTTTTACTGTAGAACATGGTCCTTACTCCTAAGGTATGGACTTTCTGTGTCACCTAAGTACCCAAGTTGTTTAGTGAGATCTTTTCATTCTCACTGGGCTAAAACTCCAACATCTCTAAGCCATGTGCAACCTCTAGTGTTCTCGTCAGCTCTCAGCTGCTCTCTGCTAAGCCTTATAGAGTCTCATCATGTGCATGTGCAGCTCATCCCTTATCCAAAGACCATGGAGATCACCCATGCAGATTTCTGGGGGCACCTCTCTGTTCAACTCCCTCCTCTCTAAAAGCCTTTCCCACAAATTACAGCTTCCTCAGCAGCCCTGAACTGTAATCTATGCACTTCACCTCAGTGAGACCATCATGCACTTATTAGGCTCCACCTTCTTGCACTGCAGTCCAGAAAGTTCCCCCAGGCAGAAAGCTCAGCAGATGTAGGGCTCATCTCATGTGTTTCCCTTCCCTCAAGGATTATAATTCTGCTTTGCTATAGTCAATGTCTAAAGCAGTTTCTCAAATATTTTATCTAAATGTATTGTTGTTTACTGTGGAAGAGCAAGTCCCATACCAGTTACTTTGTCATAGTCAGAAGCAGAAGTTCTGTGATTATTTGTTTTTCCACTCCACCTCTTCCACCATCACCTCTCTGTGGTAGACAGTGAGATCCTTGGGTGCTTATTATCTTTATATTCCCCAGTAGGCTCTCAGTAAAAAAAGAATTTCTTCCTATTTTTGCCTTCTTAGCAGCCCTTGATAGTTAATTTTAATAAAATATTAATTGAACAATGATGTTGGGGGATCTGAGTGTCTATTCTGTGATTTACCCAAGTACCATACTCCCCAGGTGATAGGACTATGGAGGGGTATCCAATGCATGACAGATAGATTTTCTCCAAGATCCATTTAAGATGCAAGAGGGAATTCCCTAGTGGCCCAGTGGTTGGGACTTGGTGCTTTCACTGACAGGGCCCGGGTTTGTCCCTGGTTGGGAAACTATGATCCCGCAAGCTGCACAGTGTGGCCAAAAAATAAAAAATAAAAATAAATGTCTATGATGAGACAGTAGAAAGAGGAAAAAAAAAAAAAAAAAAAGATACAAGAGTCACAGTATCTGGCTCCTTGACTGACCTTGGCCAGGCTGACCCCAAGATAGGAATCCTTTCCCTGTGCTCTCATCAATAGTCTGCCCTCTCGGGGAAGCCTCACTTTTATCCGGTTCCTCATTGTCACCACTATAAGTTGGAGGAAATGCTTTTGTGGCCATTTCCTGGACCTCTTGCCTTCAAGGTCATGCTTATTTCCCCTTTGTACTAAGAGTCAGAAGGTCCCTGGATTCAGGTCCCTGCCCCACCTCTTACTAGTTAAGTGATCTTGAAAAAGTCTCCAAGAAGGGAACCCTCCTACACTGTTGGTGGGAATTAAATTGGTACAGCTACTGTGGAGAACAGTATGGAGGTTCCTTAAAAAACTAAAAATAGAGCTACCATATGATCCTTCAATCCCACTCCTGGGCATATATCTGGAGAAAAACACGGTCCGAAAGGACACATGCACCCCAATGTTCATTGCAGCACTATTTACAATAGCCAAGATATGGAAGCAACCTAAATGTCCATCAACAGAGGAATGGATAAAGAAGATATGGTATATATATACAAGGGAATACTACTCAGCCATTAAAAAGAATGAAATAATGCCATTTGCAGCAACATGGATGGACTTAGAGATTGTCATACTGAGTGAAGTCAGACAAAGAAAGAGAAAATCATATGATATCGTTTATCTGTGGAATCTAAAAAAATGATACAAATGAACTTATTTACAAGCAGAAACAGACTCACAGACTTAGAGAATGAACTTATGGGTACCGGGGGGAAGGGAGAGTTAGGGAGTTTGGGACTGACATGTACACACTGCTATATTAAAAATGGATAACCAACAAGGACCTACTGTATAGCACAGAGAACTCTGCTGAATATTACATAACAACCTAAATGGGAAAAGAATTTGAAAAAGAATAGATACATGTATATGTATAACTGAATCACTTTGCTGTATACCTAAAACTAATACAACATTGTTAATCAACTATACTCCAATATAAAGTAAAAAGTTAAAAAAAAACCAACCATCTTGTTTAAAAAAAAAAATTCTCCAAATCCTCTCTATATACATTTTCCTTATCTGTAAAAATAATTATCTGTTCCCTGCCCTTTTCCTCACCCCCAAACCCACTCTACTCCCTCCCAACACACACACACACACACACACACACACGTTTATGAGGTTCTAGAAACCAGGGATATGAAAGCCTTTGGAATCTGAAAAACACAGAGGAATGTGTTCTTATTATTGTTATTATTTGTGGAGCGATTGTAGGTCTATCAATGCAAATTCATTCTTCTAGTGAAGGAGACTGAGTGTAGATAGAGTAAGTATATTGGCTCAGAATCTTCTCCTCCTACACATTTGTCAGCGGCTCTTCTGTCCATTGAGAGAGAGAGAGATGCTAGAGCTGTTCCTTTGGCTTAAAGGAAATGGGCTTTTCAGAGTCCACACTGACTTAACAATGATATAGCTTGGAATTTCTGGGCTCTGAAGAGCTGTCTGAGAAAGTACCCCTAGATTTTTATCAACGTTGTGGAGGGATGAGCTCAGCCTTGGCATTTCACATTCATTCACAAGTATGTATTAGGCGCCTGCTGTGTGCCAGGTGATTCTCAGCAGACTAAGGACGTGGTAGTGAAGAGCCCCAGGCCCTGCCCTCCTAGAGCTTGAGCCCAGCTGGGCCTGAGACAATCAAGTTCTGTCTGGGAGTGCATCCTCAAGTGAGTCAGACCTTTCTCTGCTGAGAAGAAAATGTAAGAGCCCGTGGACTCTCCATCCCAGCTCAGCATACAAAGTACTGCCTGGCCAAGGCTGGATTCAAGCTCTGTGCCCACAGAAGGCATCACATGATTGCTCACACCCCATCTCAGACCAATCCAGACACCCTCCCCATCCAACCCCCAAGCCATGGTGATGCCTCGTTCTAATAACAGAGCTGCTAGACTCAAATACCTGCTCTGGCATCTTTCTAAATTCCCAGTCACCCTCCTTGGGGCCCTGCTTCAGTGAATCCAAACTTGCAGCTGGGCTCCAGATATGGTTTTTTGTTTGTTGTTTGTTTGCGGGGGGGGCGGTGTGGCGCACCGCATGGCTTGCAGGATTTTAGTTCCCCAACCAGGGACCGAACCCAGGCCACGGCAGTGAAAGCTCAGAGTCCTAACCACTGAACCACCAGGGAATTCCCCCTCCAGACATGTATTTTAGACTTCTCAGACCCTCCTTGCCTTCCTAAGAGACAGAGTAAAGTAAGGATTGCCTGTACAAGAGTCAGGTGGCCAAGAATTGAATCCTAGCCCCATTATTCATTAGCTCAGTGACCTTTGGCAAGTTGCTTAACTGCACTGAGCCTCAGTTTCCCCATCTGTAAAATCAGGGTTCACTGGAAAGAATTAATGCAAACCACTTAGCACAGTGACCGGCATGCAATAAGTATTCAATAAATGTGAACTTTTTTCCCCCCTTAGGATCAACTCATCTATGCTGGATTCCTAGTATATCCCCACATTCTGCTGCAAGTCAAGATACCCACTGCTTCATAGTTGCTGCCTATGACTAGCCCCCTGGGCTAGTTGAGGTGAGCTGAATTGAGGCAGGAGGATGTTATAGGCTATGGGCATGGTCCTTGCTGGTCAAACTGACCATCCTCTGCTATACCTCCTGGGTCAGGTCCCCTGCCCCTGTACCAACCCATGGCTGATCCTTGGCATAATCAGTGCTGCTGGGACAAGTACCAGATTGTCCCAAGCTCATGGACCCCTCTTCCTGCCAACACCTAAAGCATCAGGGCTCTTCTGAAGCCAGGGACAGAGTTTCTTCACCCCAAGACCTTGGATAAGTTTCAAGGGATCTGTGAACCCCCTCTAATAGGCAAAAGTTTGTGTGATATATGTTTTCTACAGAAATAGTCCTTAGTTTTCACTAGCTTCTTAAACTGGTCTGTGACTCCACATATTAAGAACCATCGCTTTGGGGGAATCCTAGAGTCTAGAACCCCATGAGGCTGGGAGGCCTTCTTCTGGGCCTCTGAGGACTCAGAGGGGCCCCCAGTGCAGCCAGTGTCAACAGTATCCACAGTTCCCTGCCACCACTCCAGCTTCTCTGTAGAAACAGGGGCCAGTCAATGGGCCCCCAAATCTGCCTGAATCCATTCTCCAATCCCTCAACAGGGAGGGTTAGCTCCCCAGGTCTCCTCCAGCCAGAAAATGGCCTCCCTTCCCCCTCACCCCCACTTCCCCTCACCGTGATGAGCTTCTGATCCAGGTCCTTTTCCCCCGAGTGTGATTTCCTTCTGAGGGAGAGAACTAGGATTTGAGAGCGCCTTCTCTGCCCCTGATCTGTATCCAGAGCTTCTTCCAGCCACGGCTTGGCGAGACAGGTTCTGACAGAAATAAAGTTCATAGAAGTCGTGTTCTGGGAGGAGCTTCAAGATGGCGGAAGAGTGAGACGTGGAGATCACCTTCCTCCCTTCTTTAAAATAAATACCCTTCTTTTTGTATACCGCCTCCTTTACGAATATTGATCATCTCCCTTAACCCTCATAATAACTCATTTTACAGAGGTAGGAACTGAGGTTAGATGGGGTCATGGGACACTTATTATCTTTGTGGTTGTTGTTATATTAGCTGCCGTTTATTTTGTAATTTTTATATACAAAATACTATGTTAAGAATCTTTTCATACTTTATTTAATCAGCACAAAATAGGCATGGGAATCCTGATTTTACAAGTGAAGAAACAGAGGCTCCGAGAAATGCGACAATTAGCTCAAGAGCACCTAGGTAGTAAGTGGCAAAGCAGGGATTGAGAAACAGGTCGGTCAGACTTTACAACCCACTGTCTCCCTTGTTATAAGTGGGGCTATAGGTTGCCAGACACCCCCAAATGTTTCAAGTGGGCACTGCTATGTTCGTGGGAGAAATTCCTATTGGAATAAAGCAAGAGATTAAATTGGGAAGTCCATAAGGAAGTTTTCCCTAGGGTCCCGGCAGCCCAGGCCAAATCCAGGAATTCTGCACACATAGCCCAAGAATGCACACAGAGCCTTTCCTCCAGAAAAAGACTTTTCCCCAGAAAAAGCCTTCTCCCCGCTCTCCTACACCCTAGCGCTGCTCTATTTCCAGGTCCTGACCACTTCCTGTCTTAACGATTACAAGAAGTTACCAGCCATGACCAGCTGACTCCTGAGA
The DNA here is from genome assembly GCF_949752795.1 of Hyperoodon ampullatus. Taxonomy (NCBI): domain Eukaryota; kingdom Metazoa; phylum Chordata; class Mammalia; order Artiodactyla; family Ziphiidae; genus Hyperoodon; species Hyperoodon ampullatus. The sequence continues at coordinate 10,219,760 of NC_136932.1, read as the reverse complement.
TATGACAACTACACCGGAAGAACCTGGTCATTAGACCAAGGTCTGGGGCAAACAGAGGGCCCCTGGGATTCAGCTTTTCCCTGAAAGGATGACACAGAGTGGGGTGACTGTGAGCTCGAGTATGATCGGCAGCGTGCCTCACTTCCCCAAGGCTCTGGCTGCTTCCAACCCAGTAAGGCCTGCAATCCCCAGCCCGGACTTGGAAGCCCCAAGGTCTGAGGAAGGAGTGGAAGTGGAGAGCCCACACCTCGTGCCCTCCAACCAGAACCCCTGGCAGGAGAGCAGCTCGACCTCTCAGGCTCCCCACCCTTCTCCCCTCTTGCTCCAGTCTCCTCCCCACAGGAGCTCAGTCACCTGTGACTACCCCAAGGGTTGCATTCCCCATCCCCGGATAGTTACCTGCAACCACCTCTCACCTGTCTTCCTGGCCCTGTATCTTTGGTCCTTCCCTGGGAGCTCTACACTCTAGCCATCCCCTAAATGTTCAGAGGATTTTGCCTGTGGTAAAACTTTCAGACTAGGACCATCCTAGTTAAGGAATGCCCTGTTTCCTTTGCCCAAATCACAGAATGAACCTCTATTTCCTACTGCCTCAGAATTCTACTGGGCAATCCATTAAGCTCAGATGACAGAGTGGTGACAAACTCATAGCTAACATTTATCGAGGGTTTATTATGTGCCAGGCGCTGTACTAAATGCTTCATAGATATTAGCTCGTAAAATTCCCACAACACCCCTGAATGAAATGGGTGTTGTTTATATCCCCATTTTACAGATGAAGACACTGAGGTGCAGAGAGGGAGACTCCTTTGCCCAAGGTCACTCACTGGTGTACTGTAGTCTTCAGTTCCAAACCCTGGCATTCTGGTTTCAGAGCCCAAACCCTCAATAATCAGGAGCCTGGTGGTTAATAATGGACATTTGGGACACTGTGGCAGGTGACCGTGAGTGTCCTTTAAGGCAGGGGGACAGAACTCTCAAAGTCCTTCAAAAACTAATTGTAGCATGGCAGAAGATGGAGGAGAAGCACATGGTAGAACTGCCAAAGGTACATGAAATTAGTTACATGGGTTAAAAAGCGTTGAGTCCCTGGGCTTCCCTGGTGGCGCAGTGGTTGAGAGTCCGCCTGCCGATGCAGGGGACAAGGGTTCGTGCCCCAGTCCGGGAGGATCCCACGTGCTGCGGAGCGGCTGGGCCCGTGAGCCATGGCCGCTGGGCCTGCGCGTCCGGAGCCTGTGCTCCGCAGCGGGAGAGGCCACAACGGTGAGAGGCCCACGTACCGCAAAAAAAAAAAAAAAAAGGTGAATATAGTGCAAGACTACTCCTAACAAGTCCAAATTCCCAGAAAAAAAGAAATTTAGTAACATGTCTGCCTTAACTGCCAGTCATGTCATGCAAGTGGCTCACTGCCTCCCCTCTCTGCCCTCAAATGCGCTGTTCCTGCTCTCTCTCTCCCCACAACAACCCTCAAGCTTCATTTCAGTCAGATGCCCCAGATGCCACAAAGAGAGGACCAGAGGCCGGGGTCGCTGGGGAACACCCCCTCATTCCACCTTACCAGCTGGAGCCCAAAGCAGCCTTCCCCATTCTTTCTGAGGTCAGATTTTAGACTCCTGTTCCCTGGGAAGTGTCTCTCACTGACTTCTTGTCTCTGGTCACTTCCTTATTCCAAATCACCTTGGTTTTTCTGCCTTGATTTTATTATATGCTGGTTTGATTTTTTTTTTTTTTCCTTTTAACCTGCTAGCAGGTTTGCACCAAGGAACCTGGGCGCTTGGCTTTCTACTTCCTTGTGCACTCCTGTCATCGGGACATTTGGTGGCTGGAATGGTACACGACAGCCAAATAAAGACAAGTTTTGAGGAGAAGGGAGAAAAAGAAATCAGACTCCTTAGAGAAGAGAGGGACTTCCAGAGTATCCTTGACTCCTTTACTTCAAAAGGAAACTAAGCGACTTCCCTGGTGGTCCAGTGGTTAAGACTCTGCACTTCCACTGCAGGGGGCATGGGTTTGACTGGGCATGGGGTGGAGCCTGGAGGGGCCCGAGGAAGGCAAGTGCACTGTAGCTGGAGCTTACGAGCAGAGGTGGGTCTGAAGCTTCTGCCCACTCACTGAGTGCCCTGATGGGAGTTACTTAGCCTCCACCAGCCTCAGTTTCCTCACCTGTAGAATGGAGATAATTGCACCTGCCCCTTGAGGAGTCGCTGGGAAGAGTAACCATACAAAGCACATGAAGCGCTTGGAAGAGCGTTAAGCACAGAGTAATTATGCAGCACAGGGAGATGCTATTATGATGAGAGCTATTTCTCTCTCCACTGTTTCCTGGGTATTTCTATCATTTGGGGATTTCCCAAAAGAATAATAGTTCTTTCATTTTCCTTCTTTTGCTAGAGCTGTACCCACTGCCTAGAATACCCTTCTCCCCTACAGAGTTAATAATTGAGTCCTTACTATGTTATAGATGCTGTTTTTGTTTTGGGGTTTTTTTAGATTTTTAAAAAATTTTTATTGGAGTATAGCTGATTTACAATGTTGTATTAGTTTCAGGTGTACAGAAAAGTGAATCAATTATACATATACAGGTGCTGTTTTAAGTGCTTTACATTGATTAACTCATTGGATCCTTGCAATAACCAAATGAGGTCAGTACTACTATTATCCCCATTTTATAAATTAGGAAACTGGGGCTTGGAGACCTTGCCCAGGGTCACACAGCTCATGAGTGTAGACCCATCCTGACCCTGAGACTACACTCTTAACTATGGCTCTCTTCTATGAGTGTGTATCAAAATCACCCCCATTCTCCATGGTTTCAGTGCCAGCCCCTCCTCCTCCAAAGAGCCTTCTATGATCTCCTAACTGGAAATAATCCTGCTTTTCCCTTTAAAATTCCCCCACTTCTTTGTTAGTATCTGTCTTACAGCCTTTGCCTTCCACTTGATATTTTTGTATTTGTGCACCATATGTGTCTTAGCTTACCTATCAGTCCTAAGTGCGAGGAGCCGCTCCTATTCAATTTTATAAACCTCAGAGTCCTGGTGAAATGCCAGCTGCCATTATAAGAAACTAGACACTGGCAAAATATCACAAAGACTAAATTCTAAATCAGAACAAAACTTGCAGTACCAGCAATAAAATGCACTAAGTAAATGATTGTGAAACTAACTACACAAGAGCTCTCCCCACATTCCAACTGGTAACCAAGTTTTAAACACTAGATCTTTGACCTCTGGCTTCTCCTTCACATGTAGGGCACAGAAAGGCTGCAATGAGAGCTGGAATGGGAGAAGGGGAAGCCCCAAAGTGGTCATTTTTAAAATTTCCTTTGAAGCCTGGGGGCTGGGAAGCGGAGGGATCCCTAATGGACCAGCACTGCCAGATGTGCTGTTTCAAGTCCTCAGATGCCCAGACCGAAGTTGCGCACTCCACAAAGACACTGAGGACACCCTCAACAACCTGTCCTTACACCGACCATGGCCCTTGGTTATGAATCGACACATCGATCCCTAATAACTAATATCTTATGAGATTTAGGTAAATGCAAAATGATGAAGATGTTTTAGAAACTCTCTACATACTCTTTTGGGTATGACCAAAAATTTGTGAGATGGGAATCATCGCCATTCGACAACAGACTCTGTTCTAAGAAAGATAAAGCTGGTAGGAGAGTGGGCACGTGAGTGCAGACCATCAAGAAGATTCATATCCACAGGGAACCCACCTGTCTGAGGGAGGAAGCCCAGTGGAGGCCATCGGAGTCTGATCAAGGAGAGGAACCAAAGGGACCACGGGGATGTGGTGAGCCCGTGAGCCCGCGGCTCCAGCTGGGGGGTGCACACCCACGTGGGTTCAGCAGAGTCTAGAGCAAGACTCAGAAGGGTGTGGTAGCAATGCTTATTCAGCTAACAGCAGGGCCACAGAGGGAGTAAAAGTAAAAGGTGGAACTGCCTCTCTAAACCTAAGTGTGACCCAAGGAATGGCTGGGGGAGAGGGGGAAGTGAAGAGGGTCCTGGGAGAAGGAGATGTGCTATTTTAGAGGTCGTGGTAGCCCGGAGGAAGGCTGGCCACAGCAGATGCAAGGTCAAAACTGTCAGAGGAAAGATAAACAGAATCCCACAAAGGCTCTCAAATAGCAGTCCTTAACCTTTTTTGGGTCTCTGACCCTTTTGAAAATATGATGAAAAGTACAAATTCTCTTCTTGGAAAAAGAGTATAAATGTAGTCATGAGGGACTTTTATGGTTAAGAATCTCTGTTCCTTAACATAGTGTTGTAAGTCAATTATATCTAAATTATAGTTAGATAGGTAGATAGATAAGCATTTGCCATATATATATGTATGTATATATATATATAAACTGGAATGAAATGCATCAAAATGCTAATGGTAGTTTCTCTGAGGGGTGGGGATTATGGGTGACTGTTTTTTTGTTTTTTTGTGTTTTTTTTTTTTAGCTAATTGGGCCTCTCACTGTTGTGGCCTCTCCCGTTGCGGAGCACAGGCTCCGGACGCGCAGGCTCAGCGGCCATGGCTCACTGGCCCAGCCACTCCACGGCATGTGGTATCTTCCCTTACTGGGGTACGAACCCGTGTCCCCTGCATCGTCAGGCGGACTTTCAACCACTGCGCCACCAGGGAAGCCCATGACTGTTATTTTTTACTTTATGCTTTTATGTATTTTCTAGCTGTCTGAAATGAACGTGTATTGTTTGTAAAATTAGAAAGAAAACAATGTGTCATTAAAATGAAAAAAATATATCACATTAACAGCTTAAAAAAAAAGAATCTCTGTTCCTATCACCAGAGGAATGGATGGTCTTCAAAAGTGAAATGCAAACAATTCAATAAGGAAACAGGTGGCGAAGGGGCTCTGAAGAGGCTGGTGGAGCTGAGGAAAGAGGGTTCAACAGCGTCCTTACCCAGAGTAAACGGGAGGAGGGGCAGCCAAGGGCTTATTATGAACGTAAAGTTGTGACATGGGGCTGTGAGAACAAGGCCAGGAAGGCGTGAGTCCCAAGCTAGGTGAAATTTTTTTAACATTAAAATTAACAAAAATCGGAGCTTCCCTGGTGGCGCGGTGGTTGAGAGTCCGCCTGCCGATGCAGGGGACACGGGTTCGTGCCCCAGTCTGGGAAGATCCCACATGCCGCGGAGCAGCTGGGCCCGTGAGCCATGGCCGCTGAGCCTGCGCGTCCGGAGCCTGTGCTCCGCAATGGGAGAGACCACAACAGGGAAAGGCCCGCGTACCGCAAAAAAAAAAAAAAAAACAAAAAAAAAACAAAAATCGGCTGCACTAAGGTTCAGAGCAAGAAATACAGAAAAGGCACAGACCTCAGTGCTACCTATGTGACATTTGCAGAACTCTCCAACCTCTCTTTGACCTCAGTTCTGTCTTTTCTGTCAAGAAGATTAATTTCCAGACTCTAACATGGCAAACTACATCACTAAGACGGAACTGAGCCCCAGGATAGAATGCGTTAGACAGCAACCGGCCACATGAAATGGACTCAAGAATTTCAGTGTGGAACAAGCACCAGCTGGGAGGTGCTGAGCTGAAAAGAGGAAACGTCAACTTCTATCACGGGGAATGGTCTTAGGTCTTTTCTGGGTCACTTTGGAAGACAAATCCAGGACCAGTGGATGGAAATTTCAGGGATTTATTCCTACTAAGAAGAATAGAAATTATAATTTTTCCCAAATGGAGTTGGCTATCTTGGGAGGTAGTGAGTTTCGTGTCGTGGTAGGTATTCAAGTGAACACTGGACGATCATTTTACAGGGCTTTTATGGAAGAGTTTGAATTAGAGGTCTCTTCTAACCCTGAAAGCCTGTGATTCTGTGGCTCAACAACATTAGGCGAGAAAAGAATGAGTACTTTCCCAGCTTACACTGGATTTTTAAACGTTGCTTCTCTATCTCTGAATTGGTAGCACCTCACTCCAGAGTGTGACCCCTGCACACGCTTCCACCCTCCCTCTGTCATTCTTCCCTTCTCCTTGCCTCTTGTCCCATTCTCCAGTTACTTTTCTCACTCTTTTTTTTTGCAGTACGCGGGCCTCTCACTGCTGTGGCCTCTCCCGTTGCGGAGCACAGGCTCTGGACGCGCAGGCTCAGCGGCCATGGCTCACGGGCCCAGCCGCTCCGCGGCATGTGGGATCTTCCCGGACCAGGGCACGAACCCGTGTCCCCTGCATCGGCAGGCAGACTCAACCACTGCGCCACCAGGGAAGCCCCTCTCACTCTTCTTTTATTCCTCTTTATTTCTTTTCATGTAAATCCTAAAAGGCAGGGACTGTGATTATAGTTGGCAAAGAAGAAGGCACCCTGTGCTTCCTGTCAGGAATCACACTCTCCAGGTTCTTGTCTATTTATATCCCATCCCATTTATATCCCAATCCTTTTCCATGAAGCCCTCCCTGGCCATTCCCTGAGATCCGAGGGCTATGATCCCACACACACCTCTCCCTCAATTCTTAGACACATACTGCCTGGTGTCCTTTCTTCTATTTTGCCTTATCACATAGTTTAACTTTTCACCTGTAGATCATTCTTACTTCCATAGAGTATAAACTCATGGAGTGAAAGACCATGAGTGACTTTCCTTTTTTTTTTTTTTCAACTTTTAAAAAATATATATTTATTTATCTTTGGCTGCATTGGGTCTTCACTGTTGCGCGTGGGCTTTCTCTAGTTGTGGCGAGCGGGGGCTACTCTTCGTTGCGGTGCAAGGGCTTCTCATTGTGGTGGCTTCTCTTGTTGAGGAGCACGGGCTCTAAGCACACGGGCTTCAGTAGTTGTGGCACATGGGCTCAGTAGTTGTGGCTCATGGGCTTAGTTGCTCCGCGGCATGTGGGATCTTCCCAGACCAGGGCCCGAACTCGTGTCCCCTGCATTGGGAGGCAGATTCTTAACCACTGCACTGCCAGAGAAGCCCGACTTTGCTTTTTATCTCCCAAAGCACCTACAACTGTGCACTCCATGGTTATTTTGAATGAATGCTTTCTACCACTTAATATTCTAAACACATATACACAGGGTGAAAATAAAACAAATGGACTAGAGCTGAGTACAGCAAGTAGTTAGTTGGGTTCTAAATGACCCATATCAGAGAGCTGGGAAGGATATTAAAGATGATCTAATCATGGGCCTCCCTGGTGGCGCAGTGGTTGAGAGTCCACCTGCCGATGCAGGGGATACGGGTTCGTGCCCCGGTCCGGGAGGATCCCATGTGCCGCGGAGTGGCTGGGCCCGTGAGCCATAGCCACTGAGCCTGCGCGTCCGGAGCCTGTGCTCCGCAACGGGAGAGGCCACAACAGTGAGAGGCCCGCGTACCGCAAAAAAAAAAAAAAAAAGATGATCTAATTAACTTCCTTATTTTTCAACCTGTGGATCGGAAGCTGAGTGTGTATGTGACTTAGGAGTACAACTGGTCTATATGCCAGGTTTCCACGTGTCCAGAACAGTGTCCTCTCTCTGACCCCTCACTGCAAAACCTTTGTGGAGGTACTGAAGCAAGCTCACTAATAGTTGTGAGTCTTTGAAAGTGAATAAAACCTCCATTTTTCTGAAGGCATAGAGGTGGACCAAGTGACTTCTGAAGGTTCCTTCTAACCCAGGCTGAGAATCAGTTTTTCTCTAATTCCCACTCCTGGGTGTCCTTTGGAAGCATGATGCTGCAATTGTACCATCCAGTGGTATGAGGCAGATATTGCACCACCAGCAATCACCAGCATACATTCTACCTTAAAAGCCCTGGCTACGAAAGAGAGCTTGTAGAGGATGCCAAACACCTGATGGCATTTAGCTAAATGCTGCAAAGGAAAGGAGATGAGTGGGGAGAGCTTCAGTCTCCTCCCTGCTCCTGCTTTGGCTCATTCCCTCTGACAATGGGAACTTTAAAGGAAACTAGCCATCCTCTCTGACATGGAGCAGAAAACTCTCCACAATATTTGTCCGCAGGGTTTAGGGTGGGAAGGCAACTGCGCCAGGGCCCATGTTTACTGTACATTGCAATCCCCATGAGGCAGGAAGCTCAGCCTATGGGCGCGTTCAGTCCTCCTCCCCCCACAAAAGCAGCTGTCTCATGTCCCATCACTTGCCATCACCCTGTCAGGACTCATGCCATCATTAGCTCCAGGCTGGAGCCCTCCTTCAATCCACCCAAGAGCTGGGACACCCCTCCCCCTCCCCCTCCCGCCCTTACTCAACCTCCTATAGTGCTATCCTCTCAGGTCCACAGTCAGCCACCCCACAGGGTGGTGGAAGGGACCACAGTGGGAGCAGCCCTATTCCTATGAATTACATTGTCTGCTATGGGACTGAATTGTGTCCCCCAAAATTCATATGTTAAAGCCCTAGCCCCCAATCTCCAATGGGATGGTACTTGGAGCTAAAGACTTTGGTAATTATGTTTTGGTGAAGTCATGAGTGTGGAGCCCTCAAAATGGGATTCGTCTGTCTATCTGTCTCTTTTTCTCTCTCCTCTTTTTGCTCTCTGTGAGGATACTGCAGGAAGGTAGTCATCTGGAAGCCAGAAAGAGTCCTCACCAGAACTCAGTTATGCTGGCACCCTGATCTCAGACTTCCAGCCTCCAGAACTGTGAGAAATAAAAGTCTGTTACTGAAACCACCTGGTCTAGGGTGTTTTGTCATAGCAACTCAAGCAGACTAAGACATGGTCTGAGTCCTGGTTTGAAATATTGGAAGTCAGTCCAAAGAAAATCTTGGAAATAGCTCACCTTTTACCCATACGTCTTCTGAGATGGGGTGGTGCTGAGCCTTACTGATGGGCCAGGCAGGAGGAGGCTAGGGGAGAGTAAAGGTGACAAGGAGGACAGGAGTTCTTCCGTCTTCAAATGAATAAGCCCAACACCATAAGGAGGCCAATAAGTCCTGCCAGTTCCTGAGGAGGTCCACCAAGTAGGAGACCTGGTGAACTATTCCCTGAGGAGACAAGGTGGCTGAGCTGGAGCAGCCATCATGGGCCATGAAGAGAGGTCACACATCAATGTCACAAGGTAGAAGGAGCTTAGGTCCTGAGGACTATGTGCAGAGCGGCTGCCATACCAGCCCTAGACTGCCAACCTCCAGATTTCAGTGGGAGGGGAAAACACACTTTCACGTCTTATAAGCCGCTGTCTTTCAGTCTCCATAACCCACAGCCAAATATCAATATACTCATAACCGATACTGCCTTCAATAAATGTTGGCTGTTATCTGTCACATGATACAATTATTTAATGTCTGTCTTCCCACTAGATTGTAAGCTCCATGAAGGCAGGGACCATGTCTGTCTGGTTCAGTGTATCCTCAAGGCCCAAACCAGTGCTATACACACAGCAGGTACTCAATCAGTGTCTGTCCAATGAGTCAGTAACCCTCTGCTCGTGCCCTTTTCCTACCTGAGCCTGAGCAGCAGACTTGGGGCATCTTCTCCTTTAAGGTCTCACTTAAAGCCCACCAAGGAAAATCATCCCTGTCATACCTCGCTTCCTTCTGCTTCGTGCAGGTCCCTTGGAACTTACACTGTGTTACGTAGATGAAGTTGTCCTGCTGTTGTTGTGATGATCATTCTCTAGTCAGTGCCCTGATGCTTATGTCCTTGCTTAACTGGATGGTGAGCTACTTTGGCAGGGAAAACACTTTCAGTTTTTAATCATTGGGAGCTTAACCCCAGTTCCTCCTAAATGTATACAGTGGGGGCTTCCCTGGTGGCGCAGTGGTTGAGAGTCCGCCTGCCGATGCAGGGGACACGGGATCGTGCCCCGGTCCGGGAAGATCCCACATGCCGCAGAGCGGCTGGGCCCGTGAGCCATGGCCCCTGAGCCTGCACGTCCGGAGCCTGTGCTCCGCAACGGGAGAGGCCACAGCAGTGAGAGGCCCGTGTACCACAAAAAAAAAGAAAAAAAGGAAGGGAATTCTGACACTTGCTACAACACGGATCAACCTTGAAGACATTATCAAAGTGAAATAAGCCAGTCGCAAAAAGACAAATACTGTATGGTTCCACTTATATAAGTGGTCTAGAGTAGTCAAATGCATGCATAGAGACAGGAAGTAGAGTGGCGGTTGCCAGGGACTGGGGAGAGGGGGAAATGGGGATTTATTGTTTAATGGATATAGAGTTACAGTTTCATAAGATGAAAAAGTTCTGCAGATTGGTTACACAACAATGTAAATATACTTAACACTACAGAACTGTACACTTAAAAATGGTTAAGATGGAAAATTTTATATTATGTGTATTTTACCACAAGTTTTTTCTTTTTTTAAAAAAAACTTTCAATATTGTGTTAGTTTCAGGTGTACAGCAAAGTGATTCAGTTATACATATACATGTATCTATTCTTTTACAAATTCTTTTCCCATTTAGGTTGTTACATAATATTGAGCAGAGTTCCCTGTACTATACAGTAGGTCCTTGTTGGTTATCTTTTTTTTTTTTTGGCTGAGCTGCACGGCATGCAGAATATCCTAGTTCACTAGAGATCGAAGCCGCACCCCTTGCAGTGGAAGGGCAGAGTCTTAACCACTGGACCGCCAGGTAAGTCCCTGGTTATCCTTTTTTTTTTTTTTTTTTTTTGCGGTACGCGGGCCTCTCACTGTTGTGGCCCCTCCCGTTGCGGAGCACAGGCTCCAGACGCGCAGGCTCAGCGGCCATGGCTCACGGGCCCAGCCGCTCCGCAGCATGTGGGATCTTCCCGGACCGGGGCACAAACCTGTGTCCCCTGCATCGGCAGGTGGACTCTCAACCACTGTGCCACCAGGGAAGCCCTCTCTGGTTATCCATTTTAAGTATGGCATTGTGTACAGGTCAATCCCAAACTCCTTAACTATCCCTCTCCCCAACTCTTCCCCCTGTTTACCACAATTTTTTTAAAAAGAAGAAGCAGGTGGCTTCTTCCTATTTGTCACCTGGACGGGACATAAGGTGGAGAGTGAGCCTTGGAAGGAAATGAAACTCCTAATTACAGCTCCTCAAACTGCAGGCCCTTCCTGAGCTCTCTGCTCATGGTCTGGCCCTCATGTTTCTAGATCTCTGGGCTCTGGCCCTTGTCTCCCAGCTCCCAGTTACTGCTCATTTCTCTGAGGAATATGCATGAGGCCTCAGGTGACATTATCACGCACACTCACAAAAACCCAACCCAACTAGTTAATTCATTTAAAAAAGCAACTCAGAGACTGGTTGGAATCAGGGAACTCGGCACAAACTTGCCGGAGCTGTTTATTTACGGGGAGGGCTATGGGCCCGTGAGGTCCTGGGGGCTGCGGTGCAGTGGAGAGTCCAGGGCTCCAACTCCAGCTCAGTCACTCTGGGCCTCTCGTTAACTCACCTGGGCTAAGGCCATGGGCCAGGCACCTGAAAGAAAGCACGAGATGTACAGGGCTCTACCTCACTCTCCATACCCCAGCCCCTGATCACAGACCCCACCCCTACCAGGACGGCACCAAGCCTGGGCAGGAGGGCGCAGGGGGTGGTCAGGGAAGGGAGAAAAGAGGAACAGGGTCCAGGGCACCTGGGACCTGGCTCCTCACACACAGGAGCCTATACAGGAGGCCCCACCTGAGGGAATGGTCTTGCCTTGAGAGACCCCAGGGGGATGTGACTGATGAAGGTCAAGGTCAGGTGCAAAGACCAGGGAGGGCAGGGGGCAGGGCAGGAGGTGACAGGAGCACTTAGAGGGCGGGGGACTGATGGGCGGGGCCAGGCTGTTCTCTGCCCCCTGCAGTGCCCTGTGGGGCCCCAGAGGGACCCCGAAGGAGAGGCTGCACTCACCCTGGAGGGGTCTGCTTCACCCAGACATGATGTGCTTGACAAAGGCTGGGAAAGAAGACAGAAATCAGCCACTGCACTTGGCCCCTCTCAGCCCCTTAAACCTCTTCTCCCTGCTCTATACTGCCTGACCTCAAACCTTCCCAATACCCTTTCTTCAGATCATGATTCTTTCCCCCATTTAGGGTTGATGGGGAGAAGGTGGAAGGAAGGAAGAGACATAACCACTGCTCTGTGTCCATTCTCTGTGCTGGTACTTGACACAGATGAAATGAGCTACATTATCTCTGCCAATCCCCGCAACCTTGGGACAGGGGCTAGCATCACCCTGTTGCTCAGATGAGAAAACCAAGGCTCAGAGAAGGTAAGTGACTTGCTCAAGGTCACACAGCTGGTATATCACCGAGCTATCTCGGAAATCCATGTCCCTTCCATTACACCATGATGTTCACTCCCAGGAAAGAAAACAAACAATATCCACTGGGAGCTCACCAAAGCCCACGGGGTGCACATGTCCCCTAGCCCCTGCATCAGTTCTGTTCTGCAGCCCAGCCCAGCCCAAACTGTGCCCAACCCCCCATCCCTGCGCGACCGGGGAAGTGTATCAGGAGCTGATACCTTCGTAATTGATGCAGCCATTGGCATCCTCCTGCCCTGCTAACAGCTGCTCCACTTCAGCCTCAGTCATCTTCTCTCCTGGGGCGGGAGACAGTGGGCACTTAATTACAGATGGGCAAAGGAGGCACAGGCCAAACCCAAGCACTCCCTTGAGTCTGATGGCTCAAGACTTCCTGGATGTAGGAAGTGGCCATACCAAAGCTCCCCCAGAGGCTTTGGAGGGTGGAGCCAAGGGTCTTAAGACCCTTCCTCATTCCCAAGGTCTCTCCCTCCGGCTACAGCCGCCAGTGGGTGAGCAGACCAGGGCCCCAGTGACTGAGGCAAAGACAAGGACAGGGGCCCTGGGTCCCACCTCTCAGGCCTCACCCTTGCTCGGCCAACCTACTCTCCTCTCCTTCCTACCCTGCTGAGCAAACCCAGCTGGGGAAGCAAGACAGGCCTGGATCAGGATGTGATCCTCAGGATGCAGGGTCCCCCATGTCTCCCCAACATATGCCGCTCGGGCACTTCCCACGCCTCTGTTCCCCCTGCCCTTGGGCTCCACCTCTGCCCAGCTGGCATACCCAGGGTGGCGAGGACGTGGCGAAGCTCGGCGCCCATGACCGTGCCGTTGCTCTCCTTATCAAACACGCGCAGCCCCTCCACGAAGTCCTCGTAGGTACCCTGCTCCTTGTTGCGGGAGATATGCTGCAGGATGGGCAGGAACGTCTCAAAGTCCAGCATCTTGGCGTTCATCTCTTGCGGCGGGGACGGGGAAGGAAAGGGAATTCGACGTGAGCTCGAGGGAGCAGAGGGTGAGGAGGGGTCTCACCGGCTCTGCCAGGCTAGCCCGTCCCTGGCAGCACCCAGAGCTCAGCCGCCGCCACTTCTGGGTGGGGCACCCCGTCAGCAATCCCGGAGGGCTCAGAGGCCCGGGAGCCAGGCAGGAGCTGGCTCTGGGCGCTCTTCTCAGTGACAGGACTAGGGCAGGAGGGAAGAGGGACCGTGACTCCACCCAGACCTCTGAGCTCCAGGTGGCCAGCGGGGCAGGCAGCTGAGGTGACCGCAGTAGGATTTGAGGGGCCCCAAGGGCCACACAGCGCAGGTCTCACATTCACATCTTAGACTTCTGACACGTGACAGACTCCCAGTCACTAGGGTAAACTGACAAAATTGCAAAAAGAAAATTTTGCGTAACTCCAAATTTGGGTCCCATCACTAGACCACAGTGCCTGGAGCAACTCTGAATCAATCATTTGTAAAATGTGTGATTCTTGTGTGACTAGCACCCTTCTCCCACACTGTCATGTGTTAAAAGCTTTAATTTAATAGAGGCAAACCATTTTTAAATACCCCCAAATGTTGGCATTGCTTTCCTTTATAACCCAGGAGCCTCCCACCGTGGAAGTGCCCAGATATCTCTCGACCTCTGAGAAGCCCTGCTGACACTGGTGGGCTCCTGGTCCTCCGACCCTTCTGGCCCACATCCTTCACCCCCCACCGGTGTCCTCACCAGCAAGAGCAGGAGGGGAAGGGGCCAGAACCAAGGAAGGGGGGAGAGCCAAAATGGGGCCCAGGAAGCCTCCAGAGATGGCCCACCCTGGCTGGGGGCTCCTGCCCAGGTCTGCCTGGCCCCGTCCTCTCAGAAGGACATGTGTGTTAGGGCAGCTGTTAACTTGACTGCCATGGTGACAGGTGACATTCACAAATGTTGCCACTTGCACCACTTTCTAAACTCTCATTCACCAAAATCTATCAAATGCAAACGAGTGAAAGAAGCATCATTATAGAGTTAATCTTGAGTCTGCTCTAATTTATATTAAATGAATAATTTGCAATCCTCCATGACCTAACCGTCATTAGAAAGAGGACAGCTCAGTGCTGTGACACCTCGACCCCAATTTGCTGGTGGGGAAGAGGGGGGCGCTGGTCAGTTATCAGCTTCCCTGCCCCATGTCCCCGGCACCCTCGGTGTCACAGGAAGACACTGAAGAAGCAGAATGTCGTTCCTACTCCCCAGGAGCTCCCGCCCTCATGGGGAAAACAAGAACAAGCCCAAGCCACACTCTTCGAGGGGCAACTAAGTGCCAGGCGCTTCCAGGTAATTCTAGCAATGGGAGGAGGGTAACCTGGGGAGGGTAGGTTGGTCTTGAAGGGAGAGAGCCCCAGGGGCGGCGGAGAGACACCACGAGGCCCACGCTGACCTTCCGGCTTGGGCTTGCCCAAGACGCGCAGCACCTCGGCGTTGGTGGGGTTCTGGCCCAGGGCCCGCAGCACGTCCCCACACTGCCCGTAGGTGATCTTCAGCTTTCCAGTCGGGGTCCGGTCAAACAATGAAAAGGCTTCTTTGAACTCTGCAGAGAAAAGACTGGCTGCAGCCCGCAGGGCCAAGCGAAGGCGGTGGCTGAGGGCTGATCGGCCTCCACCCACGCTGAAGAGCATGTCAGTGTGGTTGATAAAATATTTCAGTATTTCCCTGCAGCCATCATCCCAGCCGCTTCCTGTAACCCGTCCCCACCCCATCTTCTGACAACTAAAGAAGCATCCTGGAGCCCCACGACCTGTTCCAGCGCTGGGCCTGGGATCTCTTCCATCCATCACTTGTCACATCATTTGAAGTCTCCCCTGCCCCCGCCCCTCCCATCCACCCATCCTTCCCTTTGCAGGTGAGGTGGCTGACTGTTGAAAGAGGCAGGGAAGTGAAAAGAGCACTGGCTGAGGAGTCAGGATTCCTGGGTTCTCCTCTTGGCTCTGCCAAGCAGCACCGGGCTGGGTCTCAGTTTCCTTGCGCACGCGCAGAAAGTAAGGCTCCGCCCCACCCTCCCCTCCAGTTACTATGAGTGTCAAAGGAGGTGGCAGTGTGTGGAGGCACTTTGCAAAGTGATAAGACCTGTTCAGAAGAAGTCAGCTAATATCAGTACTGTCTGTTTCAGGCTGAGAGGGGGCTCCCAGGCTGGACAAGGGGACCTGGTGGAAACAGTCAGCCCACCCCAGCTCTACCACTGACCCGCAGGTGGCCTCGGGCAAACTCCTAACTCCCATGGGCCCTCTGTTTCTTAGCTCTAAGTAAGGATACAGTGTCCACCTGTGTGGGCTGCTGGGGGGATTACAAAGCACGCCAAGCATGGTGTCTAGCATGTGGTAAGGGAATCAACAAATGGTGGTCATTATTATATTTCCTAGTTCTGGAGCCAGACTCCCAGAAGGTTCCAGGGCAGGTGTCCAAGGGGCAAGGCTGAATGAAGGCACTCCTGGGCCCTTTGCAAAGAACCTTAATTCCTAATCAATTTGTTTTTTGGGTTTTTTTTTACGTCTTTATTGGAGTATAATTGCTTTACAATGGTGTGTTAGTTTCTGCTTTATAACAAAGTGAATCAGTTATACATATACATATGTTCCCTAATCAATTTGGATTCAACCAACTCATCACTGGGGATAATATGGACTGGGTATGGCATTGAAATTACCTTATGCTACCCGCGAAGAAACGGTTTACTAAGCAGATTAACAATATAAACCTAAGAAGAACGTGTGAACTACTTAGGAGAAAAGCTGCTTTTAATCCTCTCTAAGCACTTTAGAAACACTTATTTCCCTTGATGCTGCATATGGATTATTTACAAATCATTCCACATATCGAAGCAGGTTCCCCAAGACATTTACCTGCCACTCTTTATTAGGCTTTGTATGAATTTCAAAGATATAAAACTGCATGTCTTTCAAATTACTAAATAATTGAGTTCAAATTCTGTTTCCATTGCTTAGTAGCTGTGTGACCTTGGGCAAGTAAATAGTTAACCTCTATAAACCTCTTCTCTTCCATAAACGGCACCTACCTCATAGGGTCCTTAAATTACATTCAAATACGATACGATAATGTACGTAAAAAACCTTAACTCTGTGTCTTAGCACAGAGTAAATTCTCCAACAATGCTGTTAGTAATCTCTTACTGAGCTTGATCCCAATTTTATCACTTAACTGTGTGATCTTGGCCAAGTCACATAACCTCACTGAACTTTGTCCTCTGTCAAAAGGAATAGCACCGACCTCACAGCTTTGTTAGAACAATTTAATTTTTTTTTTAACTTTTAAAGCAATTAGCATGGCTTCTGGCACAAATTCAGTGTTCAATAAATAGGGTAGTTGAATCTGAACTCAGACTTTTTGAACTTCTCCTAATTCATTCAGAAGAGTGAGGGCAAACTTAATAAAAGTAGGAATCTCCACTTAAAAGAAGAATGATATTTAATAGAAGGATGGAACAGGAGGGAAATAACAAGAATAATGACCTATGATTTGAGCACTTACTGTGGGCCAGGCTCTGAGCTGATAACTTTGCATGAATTATCCCATTCATCTTTACAAAGACTTTATGCTATAGCTATTATCATCCTCATTTATAGGCCACTGCAGATGTGACTTCCAGCCAACTATTAAGGAAACCAAGTGAGGAAGAGGAGGAGGAGGAAGAGGCCTGCTATACGAGCTAATGTTCCAGACTGCTGGGAAGGCTGGTATGCACATAAAAACCAAACACCGAAGCTTCCCTGGTGGCGCAGTGGTTGGGGGTCCGCCTGCCGATGCAGGGGGCGTGGGTTCATGCCCCGGTCCGGGAGGATCCCGCGTGCTGCGGAGCGGCTGGGCCCGTGAGCCATGGCCGCTGAGCCTGCGCGTCCGGAGCCTGTGCTCCGCAGTGGGAGGGGCCACAACAGTGAGAGCCCCGCGTACCGCAAAAAGAAAAAAAAAAAAAAATCAAACACTGAAGTCTAGGATAGCTACTAGGAGGAAAACAAGGCTAGTGTGATCTCGAGGAATATGAGAGATGAAGTTCATTGTCCCAGAAGAAACTTCTGAAAGATCTGTAGTAGGGAGCTGCCTGCTAGAGCAGTGAACAATGGTGGTGATCCCTTTCCAGAAGGATATGGAAATATGGACCAGAGAAGGAAGTCAGGACTTAGAAACTAATTCCTATGAGAAAATAAATAAATAAATAAATAAATAGAAGAAATTGGAGCCATATCACCTGGAGATCATAAAGCTAGGAAGGGATTTGATAACTATCTTCAAATAGATGGAGGGTATCTAGAAGA